>NC_063170.1:11735876-12978019 GCF_023159225.1 Perognathus longimembris pacificus
AGGATAGAGGGCTTCAAGTTTCAAGCCAGCCTGGGCCACAGAGTTCTTGTCTCAAATAAACTAGAGATCTCTCTCAAATAAATTATGTTTGTTTTCTTGCCTAGCACTAATCAAAAAATAAAAAAAAAATGGCAGGACTTAAATTTTAAAAAGTAACCATGAAAGTCAGCAGGAAGTTATAAAAATTAACAGTTTTCTAAAAATAATTTTGTTAAATTATTTAACAAAACCAAAGTTCAATTAGGTGGGATGAGATTTCCAAAAAGGCTATCCAGTGTAATGAAGAGGATAAGGAGGAAATGTTACCATTTGAGAACCAAAAGAAACACATGACATTAAAGTGCAGGCAAGAAATTTCTCTTTTGAAAATGCATGATCAAGGGCTGGGAATATGGCCTAGTGGCAAAAGTGCTTGCCTCGTATACATGAAACCCTGGGTTTGATTCCCCAGCACCACATATATAGAAAACGGCCAGAAGTGGCGCTGTGGCTCAAGTGGCAGAGTGCTAGCCTTGAGCAAAAAGAAGCCAGGGACGGTGCTCAGGCCCTGAGTCCAAGGCCCAGGACTGGCAAAAAAAAAGAAAATGCATGATCGAGGACAGCATCTGTACAGTGAGTGGGACTGTAGGTAAGTGCCAGAGAAACTACTAGTAGAATATGGAAGCAAGTTTTTACATTAAAATAAGGCAAGTGCTGAATATAATGATGTGAGCTATGATGGTCTACTATGGATATCAGAAAGCTTACAAGTAGCAATGATTCCAAAAGAAAATAACACTGATCTTTTTCTACCTATCATAGACTTCATTTTGTACACTACACTGAGGTATTTTATCGTTATGAAATGCTACATTAAAAGAGGTTATTTTTTTCCGCTATAAAAAACATCTACAGGGGCTAGGAATATGGCCTACTGGTAGAGTGCTTGCCTGGTATACATGAAGCCCTGGGGTTCAATTCTGCAGCACCACATAGACAGAAAAAGCCAGAAGTGGCTCTGTGGGTCAAGTGGCAGAATGCTAGCCTTGAGCAAAAAGACGCCAGGGACCGTGCCCCAGGAGTGGCAAAAACAACAACAAATTTTTTTTGTCAGTTTTGGGACTTGATCTCAGGGCCTGGGCACTGTCCCTAAGCCTATCTGTGCTGAAGGCTAGAGCCTACTACTTTTTAATTTTTTGCTAGTCCTGGGGCTTAAACTCAGGGCCTGGGCACTGTTCTTTTTGCTCAAGGCTAGCATTAGAGCCACAGTGCTATTTCTGCCTTTTTCTGGTTATGTTCATGCTTGCTAGTCAAGCACTCTACACTAAGCCACATTCCCAGTCTGGTGCTTACCACTTGAGCCACAGCACCATGTCCAGTTTTGAGTGGTTTATTTGAGTCTCATGGAGACTTCTGCCCAGGTTGTCCTTTAATAATGATCCTTGGATCTCAGCCACTTGAGTAGCTAGTATTACAGGTATGAGCCACCAGGCTGGGCAAGACATCTACATTTATGGACAAGCTTTACTTTGGTTTTCAACACATATAATGTTACCAATATCTCAAATGGCAGCCAGTTCTCCAGTGAAATAGTTTAGGATATAAAACTTCATCATGTGAACTAAATTCAGAATGGGAAATACATTCTGGACCCCAGACCTGAATACATAGTAAGCCTCTTACCTTTGTCTTGAGGTGCAATAAATGATCTGCATTTTTGGAAAGTGGAAGTGTGTCTCCATTCTTGCCTGAAACAATACACTTCCCTGAGTTTTTGTTACCTCCCCAAACAGATGATACATTTAATTCTAAAAGCTACTTATCAATAGAATTGAATCTCTATCACTGGAAAATAAAAAAATCCCTTGATTTAGTAGGCACACTATTTCTGCAGGGTATATTATATGAACAAGGAAGTAGTTCTAGAAGACATCACTAGTTATTTGAAGCTCAACCCCACAAAGGCATGGAAAAGTGGAGTCTCTATGGTTCTAATTTCAATCCATCCTAAAAGAGAGGACTCAAACAAGTCATGCCACATGCTAGGTCGTTACTTTAGAAAGATCCACGTGACCTTTGTTTTTCCACAGGACATCATTATTCATCATTATGTCTTGTCATTTTCAACAGCCTGCTTCCATTTCACACAAGCTAGGACAAACTGATTTTAACAACCCTTATTTCAATTATGCCCTGCAGTAAACTCCACAGCAGGTTATTTTATTTTTTTGCCAATCCGGGGGCTTGGACTCAGGGCCTGAGCACTGTCCCTGGCTTCTTTTTGCTCAAGGCTAGCACTCCGCCACTTGAGCCACAGCGCCACTTCCAGCTTTGTGTGTATATGTGGTGCTGAGGAATCGAACCCAGGGCTTCATGCATGCTAGGCAAGCATTCTACAGCTAAGCCACATTCCCAGCCCCTAGAAGCTTATTTTTTAGGACATGATCCTTAACTTCTCAAGATCTTAATACTTTCAATGTCTTGTTAGCTTTTTTTCTCCTGGTCTTGGGTACTGTTTCTAGGTTTCTTTTGCTCAAGGCTAGCATTCTACAACTTGAGCCACAGCTCTACTTCAGTTTTCTTTTTTCTTTTTCTTTCTTTCTTTTTTGCCAGTCCTGGGCCTTGAACTCAGGGCCTGAGCACTGTCCCTGGCTTCTTTTTGCTCAAGGTTAGCACTCTGCCACTTGAGCCACAGGGCCACGTCTGGCCATTTTCTGTATATGTGGTGCTGGGGAATCGAACCCAGGGCTTCACATATAGGAGGCGAGCACTCTTGCCACTAGGCCATATCCCCAGCCCCTTTACTTCAATTTTCTTGGTCCTTAATTGGAGCTAAAGAGTCTTATGGACTTTGCTGCTTAGCTGGCTTAGAGCCACGATCCTCGGATATCAGCCTCCTGAGTAGCTAGGATTACAGGCATTAGCTTTGTTTGCTTTTGCTTTTTCTTATGAGTGGGAAAACCTTAAGTAGAGAAAAATCTATTTTTTTCTCTAAGCAGAAATTCAACTGCAATCCTAAAATATGGCATCGTCTCTCCAGTTTTCTTCTTTGTATGTATGAATATAAATATATGTTAATTTTATTTACTTTTTACTTCTAGTGCTGTGGGGAACCAAACCTGGGCAAGGTGCATGCCAAACAGACACTCTATCTTTGAGTTTGGTATCCATAGCCCATTCCCATTTTCTCAATGAGAAAACCTTTCTTCAGTCTTACCTGTTGCAACTGTCGATCCTAGTCGCCAAAGTTCCAAGTGATGAGCAAACTGGAAGAGGAGAAGCTGTCTCTTTTTAGAACAGGAAATGAGACGTCGCTGTATCCAAGAATTGAAAAGTTATAAACAGGCCAGTGTCATAGACAGTCTCAGTATGAGCTGCAGCAGAAGTAACAGTATATTTTTTATTGTTGAATTAACTTATTTGGTAAATATATCCTAAGAAATACCATAGGGGCTGGTGCTGGTGGCTCATGCCTGTAATTCTAGCTACTCAGGAGGCTGAGATCTGAGGATCATGGTTCAAAAAGCCATCCTCGTCAGGAAAGTCTATGCAACTGTTATCTCCAATTCACTATCAGAAAACTAGAAGTTGCACTGTGGAAGACCACTAGCCTTGAGCAAAAAGAGCTCAGAGACAGCAGCCACTAAGTTCAAGCTCCTCAACTGACAAAAATTAAAAAAAAAAAAAGAACTTCCACAGGCCAATCACTGTCCTCAACAAGAATGTGGAAACAGGTGTTAAGGAATCTGAGAACACGGTGAGTAAAAACAGGTACTCCTCTAAATAGCTTCTGAATAAGTGACACAAAACCAAACAGGCTACTACAGTGTGCCAATAGATTTAAGATGGCTAAGCATAGTAGTCAATGGAAAAAAGGCAGAAAGGACATGTAAGTAGAGGCAGATAGGAGCCCAAAGAGGTACACTGGCACCATACCCAAAAAGAAAGAAGAAAAAACAGAGCTCAGAAAGAGCTAATGGACCCTCTGTACATCACCTTGTCAATAAAATTTAATTAAAAGAGCTAATAAAGACTACCTATACATTAAATACGGCCTTTGCATACCAAATGCCTCAATAAATGTCTATATATGCACACGTGTGTATGTGTATATATACATATATACATATACATGTATACATATATATATATACACACATATATACAGTACCTATTATGGAAGTAAACTCGGTAAAGTTAATAGCAAATGAAATTTGGAAGCCAGTTTGGAAGGGAAGGGGCCACTCCTTATAGAGCTGGTATCATCTATCTAGAAAGGAACACTAGAAGCCTGGATTTTTCTGCTTCCACCCAGAGTATAAAGTCTATGCTTAAAACAAACAAGCCAGGCACCAGTGACTCAATGCTTATAATCCTAGCAACTCAGAAGGCTAAGATCTGAACATTCTGGTTCAAAGCCAACCCAGGCAGGAAAAGCCATCAGACTCTATCTCCACTTAAACACCAAAAAAAGCTGCAAGCGAAGCCATGGCCCATTAAAAAAGCTCAGGGAAGCTGGGCACTGGTGGCTCACAACTGTAATCCTAGCTACTCAGGAGCCTGAGATCTGAAGAACTGCAGTTCAAAGCCAGCCTTGGCAGGAAAGTCTGGGAGACTCTTATCTCTAACCACCAGAAAACTGGAAGTAATGCTATATCTCAAAGTGGTAGAGTGCTAGCCTTGAGTGAAAGAGCTCAGGGACAGTATCCAGGCCCTGAGTTTAAGCCCCAGGATCAACACAAAAATAAAAAACAAAACAAAAAACTAAGAAAATTTCCACAATTCACTATTTGAAAAAGACAACTATTTCTCCAGAAAGTAAAGTGTGGTGATGCTACAAATACATCATGGGGCTGGGATTATGGCCTAGTGGTAAAGTGCTTGCCTCGTATACATGAAGCCCTGGGTTCAATTCCTCAGCACCACATATATAGAAAAAAGCCAGAAGTGGCGCCTTGAGCAAAAAAGCAGCTAGAGACAGTGCTCAGGCCCTGAGTTCAAGCCCCAGGATTAGCAAAAAAAAAAAAAAAAAAAAGAGGACTGCCTCATAAACAGAATGAAGAACATGAAACTCAGAAAGCCCCTCATTTTGCCCAGGAAGTATGAGGTATGTTTAGAATCTTATGGGACAGGGAGATGGGGAGATGAAGGGATACTAAAAGTTGAGAGAAGGAAAGAGAAGAGGTGCTACTTACATGGGGAAAGGTGATTTTTCGGAGAGCAGCATCGTAATTCTTTACTTCTACCTTCTCCATGAGAGGACGAATGACCAAGTGTGTGTCAGTGCCTGAAGATGGGGAAAAGAGGTGAATAGAATGAGAAATCCTATGTGAAAAGAAAATAACAGAGCTGGGCAAAGTAAACCAACAGCCTGGCTAGACTTACCTCCAGATATCAGGGCTGTTGGGCTGTGGGCCACGGTGCGCACATCATGAGTGTGGTGCTGGAATGGTTTGGTCCGCACCCACTGCTTCTCACTGCTGTTGGAAGTCACAGAGACCAGTTGAAAATGGAATATTGTGCCCTCGGCTGTGCCCACCACGAAACTGTCTTCTTGCTGAGAAATTAAAGGAGGGGAATACATATGAACAGACAGAAATACACCCAGAATTAGAAGGCAAGTTCCCAGGGATTTTCCTTTAGGAATATATCAAGTTCTAGCAGAAGACAAGCTAATACTTAGATAGCAATGCGCCCCCTGCTGACAAAATTAAAAATTGTTATCTCCTTGCTAGGCTTTACATGCTGACTATCATATGCTGTATGTTTCAGTCAGTGACAGGCCAAATACAGGACAGTGATTTCAGAAGAGTATTTTTTTTTTTTGGGGGGGGGGGGCAGTCCTAGGCCGTGAACTCAGGGCCTGAGCACTGTCCCTGGCTTCTTTTTTGCTCAAGGATAGCAGTCTGCCACTTGAGCCACAGTGCCACTTCTGGCCATTTTCTGTATATGTGGTGCTGAGGAATCAAACCTAGGGCCTTATGTATACGAGGCAAGCACTCTTGCCACTAGGCCATATTCCCAGCCCCCAGAAGAGTATATTGAAGCTGAAAAAGTTATATTATTTTTATTTTATTTTTTGCCAGTCCCGGGGCTTGAACTCAGAGCCTGAGACTGTCCCTGGCTTCTTTTTGCTCAAGGCTAGCACTCTACCACTTGAACCACAGTGCCACTTCTGGCTTTTTCTATACATACACGGTGCTAAGGAATCGAACCCAGGGCTTCATGTATACAAGGCAAGCACTATACCACTAGGCCTTATCCCTAGCCCATTGAAGCTGAAAAAATTCTTATTGCTTAGTGATGTCAAAATGTTGTAGAGCATAAAGCAACACTCAGTTTCTGGTATTGTTGATGTAAAGAATCCAGCGCTGTTAGCTCTATAAAAGGACAGGACACACAATATGTACACGAGGTGTACCCTTCAGAAAAGTACCCAACACAGGATTGTGTAAGTACACTGTTGCATTCATACAACACTAGACACCCAATGATAAAGTCCTTAGACTGTGTCTGTCATTAAGCAACACATGACTATAAACTAGGCTCATTACAGAAAGGATAAAAAAAGATACACCTAGGAATAAGCTAAACAGAAAATGTATTAGATCTGTGAAAAGATTCAAATCCTTCTAAACTATGTAATAGATGAGCCACATAGGAAGTCAATACTAGGTTCTGTGTCTGTGTTGGTACTGGGGCTTGAACTCAGGGCTTTGCACACTTGCTTACCTTTTTCTTCTCATACCTGGTGACCTATATTGAGCCACTTCTGGCTTTTTACTGGTTAACTGGAGATAACAGCCTTTAGGATTTCTTTGCCTGGGTTTACTCCAAACTTTCTCAGCCTCCTGAGTAGCTAGCATTAAAAGGCAAAAGCCACCAGCACTAGCTCCATACCATGTTCTTCAATAGGAATATTTAACATAATAGAAATATTATCACTTAATCAAGGACATGACGGACCTATTTAATGAAAACTATAAAAATCTAATAAGGGAAATCAAAGAAGACACAAGGAGATGGAAAGACCTCCCATGCTCATGGGTAGGCAGAATCAATATAGTGAAAATGGCCATATTGCCCAAATTGTTATGCAAATCCAATGCAATCCCTATCAAAATCCCAGCCACATTCTTCACTGAAATAGAGAAACCAATCCATAAATTCATATGGAACAGCAAAAGACCTAGAATAGCCAAAGCAATTCTAGGCAAGAAAAGCAGTGCAGGAGGTATCACAATACCAGACTTCAAGCTCTACTACAGGGCGATCATAACAAAAACAGCCTGGTATTGGTATAAAAACAGACCGGAAGACCAATGGACCAGAATTGAAGATCCAGAAATAAAACCGCACTCTTACAGTCAGCTGATATTCGACAAAGGAGCTAAAGACATACAATAGAATAAACATAGCCTCTTCAACTACTGGTGCTGGGAGAACTGGGCAGCCATATGCAGAAAACTCAAAGTAGACCCAAGCCTATCACCATGCACCAAGATCAACTCAAAATGGATCAAGGACCTCAATATCAGACCTGAAACCCTGAAACTACTGAAGGACAGAGTAGGAAAGACGCTAGAACTTATAGGCTCAGGAAGGAACTTCCTGTCCCAGGGGCACAACAGATAGGGGAGAGACTCGACAAATGGGACTACTACAAATTAAAAAGTTTCTGCACAGCTAAGGACATAGCCACCAAAACAGAAAGACAGCCAACCATATGGGAAAGGATCTTTACCAGCACAGCAACAAAGACCTAATATTTGTCATCTACAGAGAACTCAAAAAACTAAGCCCCTCCAAGCCCAATAAACCAATTAGGAAATGGGCAAAGGAGCTAAAGAGAGACTTCACAAGAGAAGATATAAAAATGGCAAAGAAACATATGAGGAAATGTTCAACATCCCTGGTAGTAAAGGAAATGCAAATAAAAACAACCCTGAGATACCACCTCACTCCAGTTAGAATGGCCTATACTCTGAACTCAGGCAACAACAAATGCTGGAGGGGGTGCGGGGAAAGAGGAACCCTTCTCCATTGTTGGTGGGAGTGCAAATTAGTACAACCACTTTGGAGAACAATATGGAGGTTTCTCAAAAAGCTCAATATAGACCTACCCTATGACCCAGCCATACCACTCCTAGGCATCTATCCAGAACAGCAGGCCCCAAGATATCAAAAAGACATTTGTACTTCCATGTTTATTGCGGCACAATTCACAATAGCCAAAATATGGAAACAACCCAGATGCCCCTCCACAGATGAAGGGATCCAAAAAATATGGTACCTATACACAATGGAATACTACATAGCGATTAGGAATGGTGAAATATTGTTATTCGCAGGGAAATGGTCAGAACTCGAGCAAATAATGTTGAGTGAGACAAGCCTAGAACACAGAAAACAAAGGGGCATGATCACCCTGAAATATGACTGTTAACAAAGGGAGACGGAGAGACAGAGACCAAGTCTGTGAAACCAAAAACTGCTTGTCAAATAGTATTTCCCACAGGATTGGGGCAGCGACCCAACAGTATGTAACTAAAACCAAACAATTACTCAACACATAAAGGTCAAAAATTGACCTCTCAGTGGAATACCATAGCTCAAAATCTATGTATGTACGTTCATATAAAGACTACTGTCGACATATTGTCTAATATCGACATTGCCTTTAAAGCCCTAGGCAAATTTTCTTGGGCGCGGCCACATGGCTACTGAATATGTTCTTGATACATTATATATTGTATATATGTCTACCTGACCTAGAGAAGGGAAAGAAAAACAGGGCGTAAGATATCACAAGAAATGTACACACTTCCCTACTATGTAACTGTACCCTTTTTGCACAACACCCTGTCCAAAAAATTTGTGTTCAATTAAATAAATTAAATTAAAAAAATATTATCACTAAAGAAATATGCTTCATATAACCTAAGCTGAGCACAGTGTTCAAACCTATAATCACTTGGGAGGTGATTAGGGGAATGAAATTCAAGTCAGCTAAGGCAAAAAGAAGTTTGTAAGACTCAACCTCCATCAATAGTGTGGGTGCGTGCCTACTCTCCCGGGTACAGGGGAAGAACAAAGAACACAGTGCTACATGCCTGCCATCTCCAGCAACACAAGGAAAAACAAGAGGATTACAACCAGGTCAGTTCAGACATAAATCAAGACTACTTCAGGGGCTGGGGATATGGCCTAGTGGCGAGAGAGCTTGCCTTGTATACATGAGGCCCTGGGTTCGATTCCCCAGTACCACATATACAGAAAACGGCCAGAAGTGGCGCTGTGGCTCAAGTGGCAGAGTGCTAGCCTTGAGCGGGAAGAAGCCAGGGACAGGCCTTGAGTCCAAGGCCCAGGACTGGCCAAAACAAAACAAATCAAGACTACTTCAAAAATAAAGAAGGTAAAGCCAGGTTCCAGTGGCCAATACCTCCAATCCTAGCTACCCAGGAGGCTGAGACCTTGGATTGCAGTTTAAAGCTAGTTTGGGTAGGAAAGTCCATGAGATTCCAACCAACCACCAGAAAACCTGAAATGGCTCAATGGCTTCAAGAGGGCTAGCTTTGAGCAAAAAGACCTCAGGGATAGCACCCAGGGTCCAAGTTCAAGCCCCACGACCAGCAAAAATAAAATAAGAGGATAGCTGGTGACTCATGCCTACCATCCTAGCTACTCAGGAGGCTGAGAGCTGAAGACTGCAGTTCAAAGCCAGCCCAGGCAGAAAGTCCATGAGATTCTTATCTCTAATAAACTACTCAGAAAAATCCACAAGTGGCACTGTGGCTCAAATGGTAGAGCACTAGCCTTGAGTGGAAAATGCTCAGGGTCAGTACCCAAGCCCTGAGTTCAAGCTCTATTATCAAAGAAAAGCCCCCAAACCAAACAAACAGAAAAGCAAGAATTGAAAGCATTGAAAAGAAAGAAAAGAAAGAATTGAAAGACTCAAAAGATGGAAACAAATGGTCTTCAACAGATAAATGAATAAACATGCACTGTGGACTATTACTAAGCTTTAAAAAGGAACGAAATTCTGACAGCATGTATCCCTTATTCAAGATGACCAAGACAAGAGATATTCCAGATTTTGGAGTTTTTCCTGCTGTGGAATATTTGCAGACTTTTAGTTGAATATCCTTAATCCAAAAAGCTCCAGAACCCAAAACTTTTTGAATATTCATCTTTATTACAGGTAGAAAGGCAGTCTGTGAGAGAACATACCCTGAAACAAGTAGAAAAGTGACTCAGAGTCCAACAAAACAAAAGTTTGAAGGATACCTTTTTGTTGGTGCTGGTCCTGAAGCTTGAATTCAGGGCCTAGTGTTGTCCCTGAGTGTTTTTTGCTCAAGGCTAGCGCTCTACTACTTGAGTCACAGATCTCCTTCTGGTTTTTTTTTTTTTTTTGAGTGGTTTACTGGAGACAAGAGTCTCATGGACTTTCCTGCCCTAGCTGGCTTCAAATCATGATTTTCAGATCTTAGCCTCCTAAATAGCTAGAATTAAAGTCACAACTACGGGCAAAGAATACCTTAATAAATATATTTCACTTGTATTTTCCTTTTCATACAGAGTAATAGAATATTTATTTATTTATTTATTTTTAGAGAGGGTCCTAGTGTATGAACTCAGGGCTTGGGCATGGTCCCTGAGCATTTTTGAGCTACAAGTCCACTTCAAGTTTTTTGGTGATAGAGACAGAAGTCTTACAGACTTTCCCCCTGGGCTAGGTTCAAACCACAATCTTCAGATCTTAGCCTCCTGAGTAGCTATGATTACAGGTGTGAGCCACCAGGCACCAGACTAAAATTGTCCGTTTATATAAACTTTATTTTACTTTTTGGTGGTACTGGAGTTTGAACTCCAGTCTCATGCATGCTAGGCAGGTACTCTACTGCTGGGCCATGCCTCCAGCCCCAAACTTTACATTTAAAAAAGTATGTTACAAATTGACCTTGTTTTTCTTTCCTATGATGACAAAATAATCAGTAGAATGTCCCCAAGTCACTCAACAACTGCTCAAAGTCAGGACCATACTCACTTCAGCAACAGCAATGGAGTGCACATCAGCATTTGCAATGAGGTGGCTCTTGACAAGGGTCCCAGTAGCAGAGTCCCATAACTGTACTTTCCCAACAGAATCCACACTTATGACAGTGCCATCAGACAAGAACGCCACGCCCCACACAATACACTTGGGCTTAGTCACCCCCAGGTGTTGCCTGTCTACAATCATCTTCCGAACAGTGCTCCCTGAAAAAGAAAAACATGTATTTGGATGGACATTATTTCTCCTTTAGTCTTAAAAAAACAAAAACTGCTTCGACACGCAGACAGACAAAAGAGCTAAAAAGCCAGATCTTACAATTGTACATTAGGACCAGAGTAAGCTAGACAAGAACAAAGTAAAAGGGAGAGATCTACAAGAATATAAATGTGACAGGGAGAAAAACAGGTGTGTTTTACAACTGCAAAAATTAAACCTAGCTACTCAGGAGGCTGAGATCTAAGGATGGCAGTTCAAAGCCAGCTCAAGCAGGAAAGGCCATGAAACTCATCTCCAATTAACCACTAGGGAAATGGCACTATGGCTCAAGGAGTAGACTGCTAGCCTTGAGCTAAAGAGCTCAGGGACAGTGCCCAGACACAGAGTTCAAGCCCTACAACCACGAACAACAAAAAGATATAGAAGAAGAGAGAATATTAATAACCAACCACTGGTGGCTTAGGCCTATAATCTTAACTCCTCAGGAGGCTGAGATCTGAGGATTATAGTTCAAAGCCAACAACGCAGGACCTTCTCTTTTTGTTGGCCCTGGGGCTTGAAATATGGGCCTGGGTATTATCCCTGAGCTTCTTTTGCTCAAGGTTAGAGCTCTACTACTTGAGTCACATATCTCTTTCTGGCTTTTTTTTTTTTTTTGCATAGTTTATTGTAGATAAGAGTCTCATAGACTTTTCTGCCTGGGCTGGCTTTGCATCATGATCCTCAGATCTCAGCCTCCTGAGTAGCTAGGATTACAGGTGTGAGCCACCCGCACCCATTAGACTTTTATTTACAATTAACCACCAGAAAACTGGAAGTGGGGGGGCTGGGGATATAGCCTAGTGGCAAGAGTGCCTGCCTCGGTATACCCGAGGCCCTAGGTTCGATTCCCCAGCACCACATATACAGAAAACGGCCAGAAGCGGCGCTGTGGCTCAAGTGGCAGAGTGCTAGCCTTGAGCGGGAAGAAGCCAGGGACAGTGCTTAGGCCCTGAGTCCAAGGCCCAGGACTGGCCCAAAAAAAAAAAAAAAAAAAGAAAACTGGAAGTGGGGCTATGACTCAAACTGATAAGAGTGCTAGGCTTCAGCAAAAGAGCTCAGGGACAGAGCTTAGGCCCTGAGTTCAAGCCCCATGATTGACCAAAAAAAAAAAAAAAAAAAAAACAGATATAAAGAAGAAAGAGAATTGCTATTTATTATTAACTTGTATGATTCAAACAATCATAATAATGAAGACATTGACTATTAATCTAAACAAAGTTAAAAGCATATGGGGATGATCGGGGGAAAGTGAAGCTACGGCAAGAGTATGGAGAGTTCAGTTGTAAAAGTCAGTAAAAAATGGTGTAAAAAGGAAAAATAAAAATGTAGTTATTGGGGCTGGGGATATAGCCTTGCGGCAAGAGTGCCTGCCTCGGATACACGAGGCCCTAGGTTCGATTCCCCAGCACCACATATACAGAAAACGGCCAGAAGCGGCGCTGTGGCTCAAGTGGCAGAGTGCTAGCCTTGAGCGGGAAGAAGCCAGGGACAGTGCTCAGGCCCTGAGTCCAAGGCCCAGGACTGGCAAAAAAAAAAAAAAAATGTAGTTATTACATGTTGCACACATAAATACCAAAGCAACATCTAAGAGTCACAACAATTACCTTTTGGGGGTAGAGGAGAATCTAAGGGTACTCCTGCTTTTATTGTAATGAATTTCAAGGAATCCTTTGACTATATGTAGTACAAACAATAGAAAAAGCAAGGGAAAGACATGTCTGACCTGACTTGCTTCCTCCATATCATAGGTAGACAGCATGTCAAACAAGTTGAAGTCAACTTCACTGTAGGATGCAATTTTCCAGTCCAAAAACAGTATGGTTCTCTGGCCTTTCAGACTTCAAGGTTTCATCAGTTATGCTACCAAGATCATGTGTTCCATTTTCCCCAAGAATTGGGATATATAAACTGATATTCTACTAATAACTCATACTAAATGTAGTATTAAAGGTGAGTTTTATTGTGAATTCTTATTATAAGATACTACATCCCGCTGAAGAACTTAAGCTTCCTCTAAAAGTAGTGGTAGTAGTAATCCAAGAAAAAAATTAGAATTTCTAATGGACATCTTAAAATGTTAACTGATAGTTATCCCTCGGCAGAGCTAAGCTTCTGGAAACGTGAATTTAACAAACAAAATATCCCAAATAAATGGGAAAAAAAACAGTTACCTGATTTGACATCAAACACACTGATGTAGTCTATGGAACCAGCTGCAATGTGGGTGCCAGCAGGATGCCAGCTGAGACTCAGGATGCGACCTAGGGATGTGTACAAAAAAGAAATATATATATAAATATATAAACATAAATAATACATATTAATATAAATATATTAATACAATATAAATTAATATAAATATATGTAAATAAGATATATACAAATAAATATGTCAAGAGTAACTGAGTTCTCCTCCACAATTACCTACAGGGCTGGTGCTCTAAGTCTTAGCTCTTTCTCTCTCATATACTACACCGCCATGAGTCACTGTTATATTACATATGAGCAACTGCCTGGGAACTACAGCAAAGTATTCGCTACATACTTTAATAGTCTATAAATGATTGATAGGAATGTGTACATATAACCATCTGAAAGTGATATAGTAGCAACCTAATAAAACTTAACTGCATATTGGAGGAGCCTACTAATCATACTGCAAATTAAACAGAAATGTTTGCAGGAATGATCTAAAATATGTACAGTCACATGCTGTAAGACATTCTGATCAATAATGGTCTGCATATGGGGTCGGGGACGTCCCTTAAGGCTGCACTGCCTAATAGTGTTAACAGTTTCAGTTTGTATGAGCACACCCTGCATTCTTCACACAACAAAATTACATAATCACAGATTTCTCTTTTACATATCTTTGTTGTTACATAACACAGCAGTTAATTTTCCTTTCTGGAAGTGCTGGGGATCAAACTCAGCTCTTGCAAATGTGGTTTGAACGTTCCTCTGCAGCACTGGTTATAATTGTCAATAGTAAAAATAGTAATTTCCATAAATAGGAATTTAAATTATGGAACACTATAAAATGGAATGCTACACAGACTAACATCACCAATATAGAAAGGTATTTGAAATGTTTCAAGTGAAAAACAAAAGCTGAAAAATAAGAGCAAAAACTATTCTATGTTGCTTATATGAATACATAGTCTAGAACATTAGTTTCAAAATACTTAAGAATTACCTCTGCAATCAATATCCAAAACATACATAATAACAAAAGGAAAGTGTGATTAGTAGGGGATAAAGGACACAGAGGAAGCACAGGATAGTCAGTCATTATATTCTACAGAAGGATCAGCAAAATGACAGACCACTGCTGGTTTTGTAAACAGTTTCACCACAGGCTGAACCACAGCGCAGCCATCTTATTCACTTATGTATTATTCATGGCTGCTTTTGTGCTACATCCATAGTTAGCAGAGACTGTATAGCCTAAGTAGCCTAATATTTACTATCTAGTGCTATATAGAAACTATGTATCAAATCTTGCTCTACAGGTCAGTGCCAAGCATGGGCAATTGTTTGTAAAATGCCCCCATGTAATCTGAATGAACTAGAAGGATTAAGAACTATAGTTCAGCTGGTGCTCGTTACTCATGCCTGCAATCCTTGCTACTCAGGAGGTTGAGATCCGAGGATCCCTGTTGGAAGCCAGCCCAGGCAGGAAAATCCATGAAACTCTAATCTCCAATTAACCACCAAAAAAGCAGGAAGTGGAACTGTGGCTCAAGGAGTAGAGCACCAGCCTTGAGAGAAAAAGCTAAAGGACAGTGCCTGGGTCCTGAGTTCAAGGCCCAGTAATGTTATATCGAAACAAACAAATAAAAACAATGCCCCAAACCCCAGTTTGTCTACTTTGGATTTTTTATTTTCTATGTTATAACTCAGCTACGCTGTCCTACCATGTTACATAATGGAATGGCTTCTATTATATTCCCTGTAGTCAAATATAATTAGCACATAGATAACACATTTTCAGCCCCAAGCTTAACTTATTAAGGCTATTCACATCTCTACCAAAAACAATCCCTACTTTTCTGCTGATCAAAATTTCTTTCAAATTGGATTTTGTCTGGTGTGATTTCAAACAGTTTCACAGATCCATCTTCACAGCCAACCTATTAGGAACAAAGGGATTAAAAAAAGAGAAGATAAACATTTTATACACAACTATACACATCCATGTGCTGTTCAAGGCTATCACTTGCCCTTAAAAAAAAAAAAAAAGCAAATATTGAGAAACTTAAGTGTTTTCATAGCAGACTTTATATCCTGGCCAGAAAGCAGGCTGATATTAGGAGTTCTATTAGTGACCCAATTCTGGCATATGACCGAACAGAGGTAGGATTTCAAGCTTATTTCTATTAGACAACCATGACCTAATTAATAAAAGACCTACTAATCTTAACAACTTAAATGGGAAGCCTTTTATGGAACTAGTTCAAAAATTAAATATCCGAAAGTACTTATTTCTAATAGCAATTATAGAGGGAAAAAGTCTATGTATATAAAAGCTTTTATTGAGAAACTGCCAAAACAGTTGCACAGGTTAATTTGCTGAAGGACCTCTCAGAACCTGCAATAGACATATGAACATAGTCTAGTATATAGGATTTAATATATTATATTCCTAAAGCAAGATACACAAAGTATACCACGACCCCCCCCCCCCCCAAAAATAGTGCCTACCTCTCCCAGATGCAAAGAATATGGTTTGGGAAATGCTAATGTGAATTAGCCCTCTTATTTCATACATGAATAAACCAGATCCAAACTAGTAGCAAATAGAAAGCAAAATAAAAATGATTTTTAATCCTTAGTACTTGTGTGGCTTACTGGGAACCAGTCAAGATTAGAGTTACATATTATATTATACTTTACTCTCCTCAAAAACACAAGAAGGAAGTTGAGCACAAGCGAAATCTTCCAACAGACCAACAGATGCTTACTGACCAAAAGTTGAGAGCCACTGGGGCTGGCAGTCATACTCCAAATAGGTCCTCCAAAAGCATCCACAGCATATTTGATGTTTAATGCCTGCAAATCATACTCAAGAATTTCTCCATTGAGTCCAGCACTAAAGAGTCGCTGTCCTCCTGCCCAACACAAAGCTTCTGTAGCACGAGATTCGTGTCCTGGGAAAAACTATGGAAAAGACAGAACTTCTTAACCTTCCAAGAATTTATCAGCACTTAGTCAAAGGCCCCAAAGTGAGCACTATTTCCCGACAAACTTGAGTAGGGTTCTGTGCTATCACAAAGATCACATCAGATATTTTCATTTTCAGATTCAAATTTTAGTTATTTAAAATTACTGTAGTTTTTTGTTGTTGTTAAAGCAGTATGAGTTCAACAAAACACTTTCAGCAGAATAAAGTATATTCAAGGTTAGTTTAATGTATTTGATGTAATCAAAATTATTCTGAGTATCTTGATTGGGTGAATTTCAACTCATACAATGAACACACATATACACACACATGCACGCACACATACATCTTTCTAAAAATGCATTTTGGAATTCCAATATAATTAACCAAGCAGTTGATATCACAGTTTTCAACAAAAAAGCTTAAAAACTAAAAATAGCATAGAAAAATAAAGAAAACCTTTATAGCTGTACTGTGTTTGTTTTAAGCTACATATTATTCCAAACCAACATGTTAATGAAAAATTTGAAAGTTTATAAAGTAAAAATGTTAGCAGTATGCTGTGAAGGTAAATTCATTAGTGAAGAAGTGTTTAATAAATTTAGTGTAAAGCTGGGCACCAGTGGCTCACACCTATACTCCTAGTTGCTTAGGAAGCTGAGATCTGAGAACTGCAGTACAAAGCCAGGCAGGGAAGAAGTCTCCATGGGACTCTTATCTCCAATTAACCACTCAAAAAAAATAAGGGGGTAGGGGACACAGCTGTGGCTCAAAATGGAAGACCACTACTCTTTTTTTTTTTTTTTTTGGCCAGTCCTGGGCCTTGGACTCAGGGCCTGAGCACTGTCCCTGGCTTCTTCCTGCTCAAGGCTAGCACTCTGCCACTTGAGCCACAGCACCGCTTCTGGCCGTTTTCTGCATATGTGGTGCTGGGGAATCGATCCTAGGGCCTCGTGTATCCGAGGCAGGCACTCTTGCCACTAGGCTATATCCCCAGCCCATAAATTGGTTTTGCATCCTTTCCCCTCCCTAGCACAGGCCCCAGTGAGCTGCTATACAGTCTCTTGTTCTGCTTTCTTTTTTTTTTTTTTGGCCAGTCCTGGGGCTTGGACTCGGGGCCTGAGCACTGTCCCTGGCTTCTTTTTTTTTTTTTTTTTTTACCTCCTGGCTTCTTTTTGCTCAAGGCTAGCACTCTGCCACCTGAGCCACAGCACCCCTTCTGGCCGTTTTCCATATTATGTGGTGCTGGGGAATTGAACCGAGAGCCTCATGTGTAGGAGGCAAGCACTCTTGCCACCAGGCCATATCCCCAGCCCAACTACTCTTGAATATAAAGAAATCAGAGACAGTGCCCAGGCCCCAGTTCAAGCCCCAGGACCAGCACAAAAATAAAACAAACAATAAACAAATACAGTATAGCCTAAATATACAGATGTTTATAAAGTCTACTACATATAATGTTGTAATGTAAATCTATAACATATAATGTCTTAGGCTTTTACATTCATTTACCCCCTTGCTCACTGATTCACTCAGGGCAGCTTCCAGTCGTGCAAACAAGGCTATATACTATTTAGGTTTGTTAAACACACTTCTATTAACACCAAAATTAACCAACAATGTATTCCTCAAAAGATATCTCCATATTAAGAGTCACCACTGGCGACCCAAAGCTCATGTCACCAAAGTTACAGTGGTCTTAACAATTTCCATTTTTGTAGATGTCAAAAGATCTAGTAACTTTGTTTCCCAAGAAATAACAAAAATGCCACAATTCCTAGGTAGGATCTAAGAAGCATGACACAGATAAAAATTCTGAGTTGCTCTCTCAGACCAGAAATCTCATAGGTAAAAATTGAGTTGCTCTCTCAGACCAGAAATCTCGTATTTGTTAGACAAGTTCCCCTGTTCTAAACTAAGCAGTACAGTCACTTGATCTCTTCCAACAGAAGACTGACAAACTGTCATAAACTTGAACTTAAGACCAAAAAACCAGGCTCCCAAATAACTTACTTTCTCCTGAAAGTAGTTTGCTGACAAGTTATAAATTTCCACAGTCCCATCTGTTCGTGAAACAGCCAATCTGTTCGATTTGTTATTGTAAGCCACACAGCGGATCCCTGGTGGAACATAATTAAAGAAACGAACTCGATGGACCTTAAATTCACCCATTCCTAGAGGGGACAAAAAGAATTGTTATTGTTAAAGGATAACTGGAGTGCATCACAGGTTATCAGTTCATCAACATCAACGTTCTGCATAGAACACTCCAACTACTTCACTTAAGTTAACTCCTAAATATCTAACTAATGATGCTTTCATGTCCCACTGAATAAGGATGCTTCAGAAACAAAGTAACACTACCTCCCTACTCTATAGATCCAGAATTCCAGTCTCAAAAATCTGCATTTCTAGCCAGGTACCGGTGGCTCACACCTGTAATCCTTAACTACTCAGTAGGCTAAGATCTGAAGATCGCGATTCGAAACCTTTCCAGGTAGAAAAGTCCAGGAGCCTCTTCTTTCCCATTAAGAAAAAAAAAAAAAAAAAGCCGGAACTGGAGCTGAGACTCAAGTGGTAGAATGACAGCCTGGAGAGAAAAAGCTAAGGGGCAGCGCGCCCAGGCCCTGAGTTCAAACCCCAAGACCGACACGAATGAAATCCAATGTTGCATCTATTAGCGAGCAACTCTCCTTAACGCCACTGAACGCGGACGTGCGCAGAGCACAGGCTCAAGCTAGGGCAGTGACGTGAGGCTGACGGGGCCGGGGACAGCCAGGGCTCTTCGAAGGGGAAAGCGGCAGGAGTTGCTGGATTTGCTGGGGCTGCCGGGTCTAGAACGCATACCGGATGCCGGCCCAGACCCGGGTGGGTTCGCTCCGCCCGCGGCTACCCACAAAGTTAGGACCTCATAGGGAGGGCAGGCGGGTCAGCCCCGGCCCGAAGGGCATTTAAAGAGCGCCAGAGGTCTCGGCCACCCCCTTCCCTCTGCCGGCTTGCACTCGGTCTCGGGGTTCTGACCCCCGACCGGCCGCACCCCATTCAGATTCGCTCCTCTCTGCGGCTTTCCACAGTCCCTTCCCCAACTCACCGCCGGCCCCGCGCCCGTCAGCCCCGGACCTCGCTTCTCTCCGCCCCGGCCCCACGTGCGCGCGCGCGCGCCCGCCCGCCCGCTCAAGCTCTGCCCCGGAAGTGCTCGCGGCGCGAGGCCGGAAGTGCGCAGGCAGTGCTCGCGGCGGCGGCGACGGCGGCGGGAGGTTCGGTTGTCGCCCGTTGGCCGCGCGGCGCCGCGCTCGGCGGCCGCCATTGCAGGTTAGGCCGCGGGAGGGGGGAACGGGAGGCTTCGGGGAACGAGGCTTGAGCCGGGGATGTGGGGGGCGAAGGAGCGGGGGAGCTAGGGAGCTGGGGCCGGGCGGGGCGCGAGGCTCCGGGAGAAGAATGGCGAGCCGAGGGGCGGGGGAGGGGCGGGTGGGGGAGGGGCGCGCCGAGCCGCGCAGAGGTGAGTGTGGGGGGAACCACAGCCCCCCCCACACCGTGGGAGGACCGGGGAAACCGGGGGTGGGGGATGGGGGCGGGGTGTGGAGGCGGAAGGCGGAGGGAAGGGAGGGAGCGAGCGGGGCGGAGCGGGAGAAGAGCGGAAAGGGTGGCCGAGCGCGGGCGGAGGACGCAGAAGGGGCGGCGCGGGCCGGATCCTCGAGGTATGTGCGGGAAGGGCTCTAGTCCGGGAGGCTTGCGGGAGCGAAGGGGAAATGGCACCCAGAAAGTAGCGGGAATAGAGAGGAGGGGGACGAGGTGGGTGGGATGGGGGTGGCAGTCATAGGACGGAGAGGTTTGCTCCGTGGGGCATTTGAAATCGTGGGGGTGGGGAGACCACTGGGAGAGATCGTTTGGATGGTGGTTGGAGAGTGATTCTGTCGTGGATGGAAGAGAGGCTGGGGGTGGTGGTGGGTGGAGTGGGGTCCTGGAGGTGCGGAGTACTTCGGGACCGGGAAGAGTTTGGCTAATGTGAATGGTTGAGGATATTATTAAAAAAAAAAAAAGAATCTTTGGGGGTAGGGGGTGAATTATCTCGATGACTGCTCTGGTGGGGTGTGTGGAAGAGAGTAAGGTTAAAGAATGGCGGCGGAGTGTGTTGGGGGGGGGATAGTTTACTGGGAGGTAGGGGTTGAGGTTAAACATCTTGGCAAGGGATTCCAGCAAGTGCGGGGGTAGTTGGGGGTGGGAGTGGAGGAAAGGGGAGGAAAGCCACTGAGTTCCAGAAGGTGGGCGGGGCTAGGAATAGGAAATGTTTGTAGCTCCAGATGGAGTGGGGGGCAGGGGAAGATGGAATAAAAGGGAGGAGAATCCAGCGTGGGGGTGTATCTCAATAGGACTGAAAAGGGAGCTGGCTGGGGAGAGATAGGGTGCATTGGCAGGAGGAGGAGGAGGAGGAAAGATTGAGACGGAGTTGCAGAGTAGCAGAAGATGGAGAAAACTGGAGTAACTCAGACGACTGAAGCCATCTTTTCTACTCCTACAAATACCTGTAATTGATTCCCTCCAACATGGGGATCGTAAAATGTGGTGGGAAAGTACCACGTGTATGCATAGTATCTACACACATTTTTGAACACAGTCCTCACTAATGAAACGTTTGGAAGCATTCATTTCTACCTATCCTCCATAGCCCCTTTTTGTAGGGTAGCAAGTGTCTCATTTAAAAATAAGATTTTAGACTTAGAAACAAGCCTGCCAAGAGATAAGATCCCCTTGAAAACTAAGGCCATCCCCTTCAGTCACAAAAACAACAGTAACACTTGTAATAAAGGTAATCTGTATTAAGTTTTAAGTCAGTTTTTCATTTGGCGGAAAGGAACATAGAGAAGTAGTCTCATTCAGAGAAATGACCTTCCAGAGCTTAGTCCCTGAGGCAGTTTAGTGAACCCTGACTACAGTGTTTGAATTGCTCTTCAATTACATAAAGCTAATTTTAATCTGCCTACTGCTTTTATAGAATGTTTTAGTCCATTATTAAAAGTTATTACATAGCCTAGTGGTAGGATATGCTACTAGACATATACTAGTTCCTTTGGTAATCAATAGTTTGACCCTAAAGACCTTGGGGTCAGTGTGCTGAATGCTCTACATGCATTACCTCATTTATACAATCTTTTTCATGCTCACGTTATTGATAGAAAAACCTAGGTTAAATTACCCTCAATCAGCAAGGTAGATAGTTGCATAGAACTCAGGTTGATGTAGTGAGACTCATATCCCTAAACAAAATACCCTGGGACCAAACAAAAGCTCAATAAATGCTATTGGCCTGGCAATTTGCAAATGTATTTTGTGTCATGTTTTCAATGTTTAAAATGTACTAAACTTTTGAACATAAATGTTTTTTACACTTTAAAATGGTTAAAGTAATATCCTGATTTTAAAAATAGATTAAAGATTAGCAAACTAAAGCCTGATGCCCTTAAGAAAAATGGCAGGGCATAAGCTCCTGGGTTCAAGCCCCACCATAAGAAAAGAAAAAAAACTGATGAGAAATTTTCTAATGAAAATTCATAAAACATTTAGCTCTTAAAATTTTTTTTATTCATTTGTAGTTAGCTTAAATCATTGAGTCAAAGTCTTTCATTTTAGTAGCCTTTAGTTAGATACATCTGGTCCTTCTACATGCTAATTTGATAAGTTACCATTATGAGAATCATTTATAAAGCTGGTTTTTAAAACATAGCAAGCTCAAGGCAGAGTTTTGTCAAAAATTAAACCAACCCATGGCAAAGGGTTCCCATTCTCTGCTTCTTTATCTTAGCCCTAAGGAGCAGAGGTTTGGGGTGAAGTTTTGAATCCTGAATGTAGCATTGAGTTAATTTCTGGAGGTTTAAAAAAACAAAATGAATATCCTGGATTGAGTGAGATGAAAATAAGCTTGTTTCACCATCTATCTCACAGACTCTAGATACTTTGGTTGCAAATTACAAGATTACTTATTTGCTGTTTTGTAAGATTAGAGAACTAGGCTAATTGTAAAGCAGTAGAATCTCATACAGAAGTACAGTATGCAACAGGGCTGAATGAGAGAAATACTGGAAGAGGGACTATTTTAGGATTATTGGGGTCCACAAATGGCTGTACTACTTGCTGTGTAACCAATCTTTGTCTTCTTTCTTGAAGCTTGTTTTCCCATCTGTGAAAAGGAAAACATTAGCTATCTGAGAAATGGAGCTCCTTTTTTGTATTGATAATCCTCTGCCTGGACTGCTTAAGTCAGTGGGGTGGTACTTGGTTGAATTCTTTATAATTAATAGTTACTTTAGATATAGAAACTAAATGACAAGGCATACCCAGATTGGTCTGGATTTTATAGTTCTCATTATGGGTTTAGGGTGATTGAATTCTATTTGCTTACTTTCCAAAAAAAAAGTCTTGAGCCTGGTACCAGTGGCTTACCCCTGTAATGAGGCTGAGATCTTTGGATCAAGATTGAAAGTCAAGGGCTGGGAACATGGCCTAGTGGCAAGAGTGCTTGACTTGTATACATGAAGCCCTGAGTTCGATTCCCCAGCACCACATATATAGAAAACGGCCAGAAGTGGCACTGTGGCTCAAGTGGCAGAGTGCTAGCCTTGAGCAAAGAGAAGCCAGGGTCAGTGCTCAGGCCCTGAGTCCAAGGCCCAGGACTGGCAAAAAAAGAAAAAAGATTCAAAGTCAACCCATGCAGGAAAGTCCATGAGACTCTTACCTCCAATTATTCACCAGAAAAGTAGGAAGCGGAACTGTGGTTCAGCTAGCCTTGAGCAAAAGCAGCTTAGGGACAGCACCCAGGCCCAGTTCAAGGTCAAGGACCTTGGGGCAGTGTTTCAAACATTATTGGAAGTTAAACTAAAATGTATGGAGCTGTAACCATGCCAGCCAGTATCTGCACACGCAATGCCAGCCAGCTACTGTCTCATAGTAGCCCATGTGGGGCAGGGACCAGTGCTAAGGATTTTTTTTTTTTTTTTGCCAGTCCTGGGGCTTGGACTCCGGGCCTGAGCACTGTCCCTGGCTGCTTTTTGCTCAAGGATAGCACTCTGCCACTTGAGCCACAGCGCCACCTCTGACCTTTTCTGCATATGTGGTGCTGGGGAATTGAACCCAGGGCTTCATGTATACAAGGCAAGCACTCTTGCCACTAGCCCATATTCCCAGCCCTGGAGTGTTGTTTTTAAGTCATCTAGCTAATACAGAATGTATCTATAGTTTTGTTTTTGTGTGTGCTTTGTTTTTGTTTGGCCAGTCCTGGGGCTTGAACTCAGCCCCAGGCACTGTCCCTGAGCTCCTTTTGTTCAATGCTGGTGCTTACCACTTGAGCCACACAGTACCACTTCTGGGTTTTTCTTTTATATGGTACTGAGGAATTGAACCCAGAGCTTCATGAATGCTAGGCAAGCAGTCTATCACTAAGTCACATCCCCAGCCCCTGTTTTTAGGTGGGTTTTTTTTTTTTTTTTTCTCTTCCTTCCCTTCTAGTCCTGGGGCCTGGACTCAAGGCCTGAGTACTGTCCCAGGCTTCTTTATGTGGTGCTGAGGGAATCAAACCCAGGGCTTCATGCATGCTAGGCAAGCACTCTACTGCTAAGCCACATTTCCAGCCCTGTTTTTAGTGGGTTTTTTTTTTACTCCAGAAAAACTGAGATGAAACTTTTCCCCCCTCTTAGGAGATTGGTGTCATGGGGCATAATTTACTTCAGGGGAAAGAGATTAATTTTTTCTACATCTTTATCTTTCCAGGGCCGCACTCTAGTTGTGACCTAGGAGACTAATACCATTTTGAAATATAATGAATTTGAACAATTCTTTTGAAAAGGTACATCACAGAGTTTCTCCTCTGTTCTACAGTTGCATTATCAACCTGGAATTGTTTGTAGCCAGAGACATGTTAGTTGGGCATAGCCAAATTTGGGATTGAACTGGCTTTCCAAGAGGCTTTCCTTGGGGAACTCCTTTCATGATTTGATATATAGTACATTCTTTAATCTGTGCCTTCAAAGTGTACAGCTGCAGTTTCTAAACAAGCCAGGTCTTAGACAAAACAACTAGAGATTGTTTCATTTGTCTTTTTTATAGTGTTACTATCATGAGGAGAGAATGAAGACTTGGAAAAATCTGTTACCTAGGGAACTTTAATTGTACTGTCTTTGTCATTTGTTTTTACCTGCAGGTTTTGATTTGTTACAGGTTAAACATTCCTTACCCACAGTGCTGTGACAAAAAGTGTCTCAGGTTTTGGAGTTTCTCAGATTTTAGGATACTTGCATAGATTTAACACAAAATCATCCCTAAGCCAGAAACCTGATATGCTTTGAAGCTTCAAACCTTGCAGAATTGACACTGGACAAGTTGGGGATTTTGGAGCATTTCAAACTTTGAGTTTAGGAATATTCATCTATATTTTGCTCCTCCAGCTCTGTTTTTGTTTTCTGCCTGCTTTTGGGGGCAGATGAATGACAGTGCATATTCTTGTATCATTGTAACTGCACACTGACATCCTGCTAGTCACCAAAGAGATGTTCTTGATGTTTCTTATTGTTACGCACACCCTTGTGTACACAACTTACAGGCATGTAGCTTGAGGCCTTCATTTGTATGTTTACTTGGAAGCACCCCTGTAGACACTTTTTACTGATAGGGTGCCACAATGGAATGATGAGACTATAGACCACAGGTTATGTGTTCATTAAAGCCCCAGGGATTGATATGCAGATGCCACTGTGTACTTAGGCCATTGTTCTGAATTCCTATAACAAGAGCTGTTCAGAAAGTGGAGAATGCACTGAAAATATTTCTGCATCCACTTCTAAACAGTCCACACACACATTTCCATATCAAACCTGTGGCCAAAGCATGTACACATTGATTCTGGTTTTATCTTTTTCTGTTCTGAGCATCCTAGAATAGCTTTAACTATGTAAACACCTTGTTACTCCACTTAAACCACACACGTGGAGGAGGATGAACTGTGTCATCAGTCATTAAATGATTTGCGAGCTGGGTGCTGGTGGCTCAGGCCTGGAATCTTGGCTACTTAGGAGGCTTGAGACTTGAGGATAGAGGTTTGAAGCTAGCCTAGGCAGGAGTCTGGGAAAACTCTTATTTAATAAATAAACTACTCAGAAAAGGCCACAGGTGGCGCTGTGACTCAAGTGAAAGAGTGCTAGCCCTGAGCAAAAATAAAAGTCTCAAGGACAATGTCCAGACCCTGAATTTAAACCCCAGGACCAGCACAACCTTTTTTTTTTTTTTTTTTTTTTTTTTTTTTTTTTGGCCAGTCGTGGGCCTGACTCAGGGCCTGAGCACTGTCCCTGGCTTCTTCCCGCTCAAGGCTAGCACTCTGCCACTTGAGCCACAGCGCCGCTTCTGGCCGTTTTCTGTATATGTGGTGCTGGGGAATCGAACCTAGGGCCTCGTGTATCCGAGGCAGGCACTCTTGCCACTAGGCTATATCCCCAGCCCTAGCACAAACTTTAAGAACCCCTTCTCAATCTGCATTAGTGGGCTGTTTAATTTGTATCTAACATGTACTTACCAAACTATAGTCAAAGGTAGTGCTTGTCTTACCTTCTAAAAAATTGGCTCTTAATAGAATTTAGTCTTTTTTGTATGTGTGTTGGTCTTGGGGCTGAACTCAGGGACTGGGCCCTGACCCTGAGCTTCTTTTGCTCAAGACTAATCTTTCCCACTTGAGCCACAGCACCACTTCTGCCTTTTTCTGGGTAGTTTACTGGAGATAAGAGTCTCATAGACTTCTGACTGGGCTGGGTTTGAACCACAATTCTCAGACCTCAACCTCCTGAGTTTCTAGGTTATGGGCTACCAGCACCCAGCTTAGAACTTAGTCTTTAAAATAGTTTTGCATGTGTTATAAATTATCACAATATTTTAGTGAGTACTAATTTAGATGTTATCCCTGGAATTTTTAAGTGATTTGTATGTGATGGACACAATAGAATTTCACATCTATAGTTTCATATCTGTAGTGTAGAGCCTGCACTTACACCATTTCATTTTGAATTGTTATCCTTTGCCTTCAAGAAACCTTAGAGTAGCATACACCTGTAATCTGAGCAGTAGAAGGCTGAGGGGAGGGGAGGAGTTTCAGGCCAGCCTAGGCTAAATAAGACTGTCTCTCAAAAGAAAAGTAACTTGAAGAAGAGGATTTTTAAAGGTATCTTGGGTTCTGTTTAATCATATTCTTTGGTGTAGTGTCCTTTGTCAGGTGCTGCTACAGAAGGTCTGGTTTATTTAAAGGTGTCATGTTAGTACCCTTTTGCCATTCTAAGCAGCACTTGAATGTGCATATTTACTGCCAAATGCCTTGATTCCTTTTCATTCTCATTGGCACTTGGTCTTATCTCTTGGAAAGGCAACATTGGGTGGTAAGTCTGAATAGAAAGGTGTTCCTATCTTGGCTCTAATGCACACTAGCTGTGGGGGGGTGCGCGTGCTTCATACAAGTAATTGGTGTATGTTTCATTAACTTGAGCTATAAAATAAGGATCATTATAATTGTCATAGTAAATGAATGAATACCACTCAGCTACAAAATAAGGATAGTTATAATTGTCATAGTAAATGAATGAGTACCACCTACATAAGTGCACAGCATCTAGACTATACTAAAAATCCAAAACAGAAGTACAGTGTATTATAACCAACTTCATGTTCCCAATGTACATGGTATTCTGAAAATGAGATACTTCCATGCTCTAAGGCAGAGTATTTTTCCCTGAAGATCCAAAATGAAGATAAACATACCGGTAATGAAACCTGCTTAGCAAGACATGGTGGTAACACTTGCACTTGTTAGTTGGAGGAGGTACACACTGGCACTTGTTAGGTAGAGGAGGATTGTGAATTCAAGAGCAACTTGGGCTATTTGGGCTATTTAACAAGCCCCTGAAGAAAAAAGGAAGAAAGGAGTCCCTGAAAAGGAAGGAAAGGGAAAAAAAATGTTAAGAATCTTAAGCGTTAAGTGCAAAGTTTGAATATAATAGTAAAACCTGTTGACTTTCTACAATATAGTTAATTTAAGCCTTCCACTAGATCTACACATACATTTGGAAGACTTAGCCAGAAGCTGTTTTTTTAGTTCCCCACCTCCTCATTCCCCTCTGAGTCTCCTTCCCATAAACACAAATGCAAGTGAAGCCACTTATACTCAGGCAAAAATGTCTAAAACATTTTTAAGAGTAGCACAAATTTACCACCAGGTGGTGGTGTTGTACAAGATAAAAGTCATCTATACTCATTGGAACATTTTTATATCCAAATGAAAGGTGGTTTGCAGCATTTATTGAGTCAACATCAGAAATGAGCTTACCAGTTCACTATAGTTGTCAGAATTTTCCAGTTCTCTTGGCTGTTTTTAACTAGTGGCCCTTTGGAGCTAAAAACAGTATAATCAATTGGTAGACGTGAAATTTATTTCAAGAGAACATCACGTTTGGCAATACCTTACCTTGAAAATAAACAGTGTAAGACAAACTAACCTTGAGAAAGACATATTAGCTTAGTGATCAAGAATGATACCTGCGGGCTGGGGATATAGCCTAGTGGCAAGAGTGCCTGCCTCGGATACACGAGGCCCTAGGTTCGATTCCCCAGCACCACATATACAAAAAAAAACGGCCAGAAGCGGCGCTGTGGCTCAAGTGGCAGAGTGCTAGCCTTGAGCGGGAAGAAGCCAGGGACGGTGCTCGGGCCCTGAGTCCAAGGCCCAGGACTGGCCAAAAAAAAAAAAAGAATGATACCTGCAGTGATATCCCGGTTTGTGTTCTGTCTCTTTAGTACATATATCTTACTGAATTGCACCAAGTATGTGCAGAATGTTTAAAGAGAAAACCTTTAAGGGGAACAGAGTAACATGCCTAAGTGTTTACAAAGGAGTCTACCATATGGGCTGGGAATATGGCCTAGTGGCCAGAGTGCTTGCCTCATATACATGAAGCCCTGGGTTCCATTCCTCAGTAGCACATATATACAAAAAGGCCAGAAGTGGCGCTGTGGCTCAGGTGGCAGAGTGCTAGCCTTGAGCAAAAAAGAAGCCAGGGACAGTGCTCAGGCCCTGAGTCCAAGCCCCAGGACTGGCAAAAAAAAAAAAAAAAAAGAGCCTACCATACAAGTGATAGTGGCTGTCGTTTTGTTATGGACAGTTTTCTCTAAATATTTTTTTCCTTTTTTTTTTTTTTGTAGTTTATTCTCAGTTGCTTTTTAAAGAAGAAAAGCTCATGGTGCAGATTGTTATTTCCAGGTGAGTACATTTTTGAGATTTTATTTTGCTTGAATGATTAGGGCAATTAGGTTTTTACATTTTTCTAGGAAAATTGGGGACATCAGCAGCATAACTATTTGCATTGGAATCTCTAGTTAACTGCTTAGCACTGCTCAGTTTTCCCAAGAGCTTATGCTCAACAAAGGGTTCCTTTGGGCCTTTAAAAGTGGTGTAGGACACTACTCATCCTTCACCCCTCAAAAATATTGTAACCGCCAGCCCTTTGCTTGCAGTGCGGGGGCTGGAGGCCTGGCAGAATGGGTGCTGATGGAGCTACAGGGGGAGATCGAGGCTCGCTACAGCACTGGATTAGCTGGAAACCTCCTGGGAGACCTACATTACACCACTGAGGTGAGGGGCTTTTCCTTCCCTGCCTAATGCCTCAGGAAAGCAAGCCACACCAAGGTGGTGCTCCCAGGACCCAGAGTGAGGACTGTCCTCAGGTTTGTTATTCAAAGTCTAGCTAATCTGCAGAGCTACCTGCTTGCTCTCCTTCAGCCTCTACAGAAGCAGGGGAGTTTAGCTTTGGAAAGGTCACATTTCTGGAAGTATAAATTTGTTGACATGGGGCTAAGAAAGAAAAAAACCCAAAACAGTAAAAGGGTGGGTTGTCCATTGTGACTGCCTAGCAGTGGCTATCGCAGAACGAGAGTTGAAGGTGCTGCATTGTCTGCTGAGAGCAGCTCTGAAAGGCACCTGAGTGAAACGGCCTTGTCCTGCATCTCAGGCATCTTCTTGTTTTGCCCAAGGGAGTTCCTGTGCTGATCGTGGGGCACCATATCCTGTATGGGAAAATTGTCCACCTGGAGAAGCCTTTTGCGGTCCTTGTCAAACAAGCTACTGAGGAGCAAGACTGTAGTGAGCCTCGCCACGAGTCTGGCACCCAGTACCTGGTGACCGCGCTCATCAAAAACAAGATCCTTTTCAAAACTCGTCCTAAGCCTATTATCACCAACGTACCCAAGAAAGTATGAAAGAACCCCGGATTTTCCCTAGAGAGCGGCCAACCCCTTGGACTCGTGCTCCACTGCCACCCCGAGGACGGTTTGACGGGTCCCTGGGACCGCAGGGGGGCCCTGTTCTCAATACTGGCCACCCGCTTGGTGCGAACTCAGATCCTTTCCTTATGGCAGCCGGTTCTCTTGGTGGGAATCTGGCCCCATTTCCAAGGAACCCATCTCCTTTTCCAGCTTCATCGGGGTCCTTGGCTTCAAATCCAGCACCTTTTCCCGCCGGTGCTCGTGACCCAAGCATGGCTTCTTTTCCAAGAGGGATGAATCCTACTGGCACAGGTGCAGCTTTCCCAAGGCCAGGTGGTCTCCTGGGCTCTGGACCAGGACCAGCTCTAAACCCTAGAACAGGAGCTTTTCCAGGCCCAGGGCCTATGTCTAACCCCAGGTTAGGAGGTCTCCCAGGACCTATGTCTAATCCAAGGGCAGGTGGTCTGCTGGGTGTCAGTCCTGATCCCAGAGGTGGTCCCATGGGCCCTGGATCTGGACCTGGACCCGGCCCCGGGCCCAACCTGCGAGCAGGAATCTTGTCTTCTGGGAATGGTCCTCCCAACCCGAGGCCAGCTGGCCTGGGCCCTGGACCAAATACCAATCTGCGATCAGGCTTTTTAGGCTCAAACCCTGCCCCTAGGTCAGGGATGTTTCCAGGCCCAGGCCTTGGGCCAAACCCACGAGCAAGTGGCTTGGGTCCAGGTCTTGGGCCCAATCCCAGGGCCAGTAGCATGGGCCCTGGCCCAAATTTAGACAACAGAGCTGGCGGCCTCTTGGGCACAGGCTCTAATCTTAACTTAAGAATGGCTGGACCTCAAGGCCTAGATCTTGCCCCCATTCTAAGAGCAGCAGGTCTTTTGGGAACAAATTCAGCTGCTTTCTCGCAGGCTTCTGGAAACATGGGTACAAACCCATCCTCCATGGCAAGAATACCTGGCCCCATGGGCCCAAACACGGGTCCTAGTTCTCGAGGGATTGGCCTACCAGGGCCAAATCCATCTCCTATGTCCAGGGCTTCGGGCCCTATGGGCCCTAACTCGGCTCACTTCTCAAGGCCAGGTGGTCCCATGGGGGTAAATGCCAATCCCTTTCCACGGGGGACAGGTTCAGGAGGATTGAACCCTACTGCCTTCTCTCAGTCTTCAGGCACAATGGCTTCAAACCCAGGTAACTTCCCAAGGTCTGCTGGCCTCCAAGGTTCAAGCCCAGCCATGTTCCCAAGAGCTTCTGGGCCACTGGGCCCCAGCCCAGGCAACTTTCCAAGGGCCGCTGGCCTCCAGGGTCCAAGTGCAGCTGCCTTCCCAAGGTCTACTGGCCCATTAGGCCCTGGCCAGGTTGCTTTCCCCAGGTCAGCTGGGCACCTTGGCTCCTCAGCAGGCCCTGCAGGTCTCAACACAGCTCCTTTTGCAAGGCCCACTGGAGCCCTGGGTCTAAACCCAGCTTCCTTTCCAAGGATGAATGGCCCTGCCGCCAAGAGTTTGGTTCCATTTCCTAGAATGGGGGGTCTGCCTGGCACAAACCCAGCCGCTTTCCCCAGGCCTGGGGGTCCAATGGCTGCAATGTACCCAAATGGAATGTTACCCCCTTAAACACCACTGTCCCACTAGGACTACCTTGTTTGCCAGGCACTGTGGTTCTTGGCGGTAAAAGGGTAGATACGGAGCTACTGTCTGAAGAACATAGCTGGGGCTCAAGTTCAAGTGAGCCATCTTTTTTTCTCTGCTTTTTTCTTGGCTGAAAGTGAAATGTTCCTGTGGACATGGACTACAACAGCTGGGGGTGAACCCGGCCTCGAGAGGATTTGCGGCCTTCCAGAAGCCTGCCGTACTTTTGTGCCACAGCTTTCTGCCCCTTGTTTCTTACTAGCTTCTTGAGTTCTTGTGGACTGTTCCTCAGGGATACATTGGCCTGTAGATCCCAATTCGTATGTATTTCTCTACTCTCCGCTGAAGAATCTGCTTGCTGCTCTAGAGATGGTGTGTTGGTAACATACCATGCTTTAGTAGCTGGGACCTGGGCATCTTCTACTGCCAGATGTTTCCCTGGGGACTTGAATACAGAGCGGCAAGGTGAACCACCATTGCACAGATCCACCGAATGAACTTGGGTTTCGCTGACTGCCAGCGGCCTCTTCCTACTGAGATTTAGAGGGGCTCCTCTGCTCATCCAGCTCCCTTTCCACTGGTACTCCTAATCAAAGAACCTCAAAATTTAACCTAGTGGGGGTGGGGAGGGGGGAGGGGTGAAGGGGCAAAATCACTGTGCTTTGTTCAGCCTCGTGAAGGACGGTTGGTGTTTTTCCTGCATTGTATCTTTTCTTACTGTTTCTTTAATAAATGGGATGTGAGGGCTGCTGTTGTCCCTCTGTTTTGTTTTATATAGGGAGGAAAGTTTACCCCCTGCTTTTCATAATTTCCATTTGGCTGCAGACCTGCATTACAATCTATTAACTCAGGTGCTTGGATTTGCACCCAGGAAGGAACAAGCTTTGGTTTTTAGCCTTGGGTCACTCACTTGCCAGTTAGTACCAACACTGCCTCACCTCTATAACAAGATTAGCCATTGTGGGTCAGAGCCACTGTTTTTCTTTGCCAGTCCTGGAGCTTGAACGCAGGGCCTGAGCACTGTCCCTGAGCTCCTTTTGCTCAAGGCTGGTATTCTACCACCTTGAGCCACAGCACCGCTTCCTGCTTTTTCTGTTCATGTATTGAGGAATCGAACCCAGGGCTTTATGCATGTCAGGCAAGCACTACCACTAAGCCACATTCCCAGCCCCTTAATCCTACTTTTGAGATCCACTAAGCTTTCTGTCTCCACTCTTTGAAGCCAGAACAAATAGCTGACTTTACCAAGAACAAAGTAGAAGTAGCTGAGAGATAGCAGCTGTTAGGATTTGGATCTAGACTGTCCCTCAAAGGCTCATGTGCTGGAAGCTCTGTCCCTAGTGTGGCGAACAGACAGGAACTGGGTGTCCTAACCTCATCAGTGGACAAGGAGCATCATCAGTAGCTCCATAGCTTAATAGACTCATTGGGAAGTGGTAGAGTCTTACTGAAGTAAGACCTCATTGAAATCATTGATGGCATGGCCTTGTCCATGGGCTTTGTCCCCAGCTTCCTCTCGATCTCTTCCAGTCCCAGTGGCTACAGGGTGAGTAGCTTTTCTCCATCCCATGCTTCCCTCCATGACACTGCCTCACCACGTGCCTAGAAACGAACCAAATGACCAAGGATTGAAAGGGGATGAACCAAATGACCAAGGATTGAAAGGGGATAATAGTAAAACCAGAATAAACCTTGCCTCCTTATAGATAGGTATTTTGTAACAGCAATGGAAAGCTAGCACACCAGCATTATATAAGAATCTTTATTTTGACAAATAAGTGAGTATTATAAAATTTTTGACCTGAAAAGTTAAAAAAAAAATCACACAAAAACAGGCTTAGAGAAGCAGTAGAGGACCAAAGTAGCTGCTCTTGGTTGCCAGCAACAAAGAGGACAGCTGCCTTGTGACCCTAGAAGTGTTTGCATTTGGGTGACAGGCTCCAGGCTGACCTAGCACCATGGGGTTGTCAACAGAGCACCAAAAAAGGAGAAAGGCAGCCAGGACTACAGAAGCTCAAAAAACACAAGTACCAGAGTGGCACAGAGTAGGATGGAAGCAGAGCCAAAGGTGTTGGAGAGCACAGAGCAGACAGAAGCCCGGAGCCCACCTGTGGGACAGCTAGGTGGCCCAGGGCACTGAGCTGGTAACTTGAGGGCACAATGCTATGAGGCCAATACCAGCTTCAAGACTACCACAGAGTGTCCATGCACACAGCATCAGGTAGACCAACTCTCAACAAAGTTGGAGTGAAGCCCTTGGAGTACAGTGTTGAAAGAAGCAGATACAGAGCTTGCTACACGACTCAAGTCGTCAAAGTTTTGGTCTTGCACCAAAGGAACTCTGAAGTGGGCAGCTGCTAAGGCTAAGTTCTGCTACACCAAAAGTTTGAGAAGATGAAGGCAGTGAAAGGAGTGAGTCCTGTATCTTGGATCAAAAGGAGCCAGCCACGGCCAAAGCAGGACTTGACAGAGGAGAGCACCAAGCTGGTGGGGGAGTTTGGCAAAGCAAGAGCCTCACTGTTAAGCACTGTTAAGCATGCTGTTGATTCCTTCCCAAAAGGGAGATTGATCCTCACTTATTTTTTTGTTTTTGTTTGGGGAGGGGCGGGGAGTGGTCATGGGGCTTGAACTCAGGGCCTGGGCATTGTCCCTGAACCTTTTTGCTCAAAGCTAGCACTCTACCACTTGAGCTACAACTCCACTTCCAGTTTTCTAGAGGTTAAGTGGAGATGAGTCTCATGAACATTCCTGCCCAGGCTGGCTTTGAACTATGATCCTTAGATCTCAACCTCCTGAGTAGTTAGTTGATGAGGAAGGGATGTAAAAGAATGTGGAGCTGCAGAAACAGGTGCCTGGTCTGCCCTACACAGAGGGCAAGTATGGATGGCTTGGCAACCGCAAAATCCTCACTTTCCCAGCTGAGTCCCGTGATGAGCCAGAAGTGGGTGGACTTCCAGTTGGACCAGGGCAGCATGGCCAAAGGCCTGCAGGAATGTGAGCCAGAGGAGATTCCGGCTGAGCTACACTAGCAGGCTCAGTCCTTGAGCTCGGTAAGGCCAGGGCTTACTTCTGAGAACCTCACACCCAAAGACTTGGTGAACTCTCAAAAGACCAAGAAGAGGGAGCACAGAAATGGAAGGAAAATGAACTACATGACTTGTGGGCAGGAAGACAGGAGGGAGAAACTGGAGCAAAAGAGAGGAAGGGGTGACATTGTCCAATGCACTCATTACCTGACTTTTAAAATGGTAACCCCTCTGAACAACACTTTAATGTTAAAGTTCCTGTTAGAATTTCAAGGTGGATGTCTTGCTGCCTTTTGAGGATCAATCTCAAGATGAGGACTTGGGCTACAGACTACTGGGTAGGGTTCATGCCAAGTGCCAAAACAGAAGGGAGGCTGGAGGCTAAGAAAAGAACCTGTATCTGGGCCCCACCCCACCTGACTCCTGTGTGAGGAACATGGACATTAGCAAGCAATGGGTGGACAGTAAAGATGAACAAAGCTTGAGCTGTGGAAGCAGCTGAACAAACGGTGCAGGAAGGCAGCATCTGAGGCTGACAGCAGGTATAAGACAGCATCCAGAAGGTGGTAGGTAAGGATGAAGAGGGGGGAGCCTCTCCAATGAGGCTGGGAGGAGAAAGACCTAATCAAAAGGAGGCCATTGTGTTCACCACCTCTGAGCTCTGCCACATCTTGAGGGAAGAGTCTCAACCTACAAGCTGGCTGGCAACTAGGAGGAGGTGGAAGAGCACCCAGCCAAAGGGGGTCTGTGGGACTGGAAAAACATAGCTGGAACATGGTCAGTCTAGATGACTTCTCTTCCTCCACTACCACCATCCTGAACAAAGAGCCTCTTGTGAATCAAAGGCTGGTCATGCCAGGAGCTGGTGGCTCATGCCAGTAATTTTAGCTACTCAAGAGGCTGAGATCTGAGAATCCAGGTTCAAAGCCAGTCTGGGGACAGAAAGTTCTATGAAACTAATTTCCAATCAACCACCTAAGAAACAGAAGTGGAGCTATGGCTCAAAGTGGTAGAGCACTAGCTATGCGCAAAAAAGCTCAGGTATAGTGTCCAGGCCCTGAGATCAAGCCCTACAACTGACCAAAAAGGAAACAAAATTTTTTTAAAAAGCTGGCTACAGCTCTGCTTCTATGTCAGAACAAAGGGCTGGCTAGAAGTCAGTGTGGCGCGTTGGTTGGGTAAAGCTCTCACAAGGCCCGCCCTCAGCCACATACTGGGTCAAGGGCAAGATGATCATCTAAGTACAGATGGCAGGAGGAGTATTGTGACTTCACCAGGACTTCAAGAAAGATAGCTACAAGCCCCATGCTAAGATAAAGAATGTGGACAAAAACAAGTCAAAATCTCCCCCCACCCCTGGCCAACCTTTCCAGCACTTGTGCCACGCTGCCACAGCAAGGGCTCTGGCGGAACACAGTGAAGAAACTGGACAAACAGGTGCTTCTGAAGACCCAGAGACAAGCCCCCGGACACTCGCCATCAACCAAAGAAGATTCGATTGTGATCAGCAAGAGCACGAGCGCAAGTACCACCAAGTGAAGCCGCTTCCCCAGCTTTACTGTGAAATACAGTTCCCTCATGTAGAAAAAAGCAAAACAACAGATGAAAATAAATATGCTTCCAGGTTATTATAGAAATACAAAAGAGGTTAAAATCCTCAAAGAAAAACCAGAATGAATCCCATTGTATAAAGGCTCTTCCCTTGGGAGAAACACAGAAAGAGCTGAAGACCCAGTTTGGTTTCGCTGCTGAAAATTGTACAAAATAACTTAGAAAAACCAGTCGAGGTCAAATGTTGTGAACTTGCTACCTGTCTTTTTTTTTTTTTTTTTAAATCTGAGGAAAGTCGATGACAACAGTACAAGTCAGGGCTGATGGTACAACAGCCAGTGGTCCATCCTGCGTTTACCTTCCAGTAAAATTGAAGAGAAACAGCCCTTGCTGAAGTCTGAGCTCTGCAGCTGGCTGGCTGGATTTCCTGCATGGTCATGCTCAAAGTAGCTTATTTCTTGGCCCGTGTCAAACAGGAAGAGCCTGGAACAAACTTGCCTTGAGCAAATGCTTGCTGCTTCCCAGCCATCGTGGGTTGGGTTTGCCATCAGCCAGCAGTTTTACTAGAAACTCAAATTGTGTTGTGTGGGGCACCTGGGAAAGCCTTGCGCTGGTGGGAGGCGAAGAGAAGCACCAGCTTCGCCCATCCCGTTCACAGCACGCCCCCCTCCTGTGCAGAGAGCACCTGTGTGTTCCACACACTCCAACTTAGGATTGGTTCCGCGTGGGTTCACTGGCCCCGCTGAGGCGTTTGAAGGAGAGTGAGCAACACTCAGAGGCTCAGGCAGCATCCCAGGTTTCAAAGCCCCAAAGCCAAGCACGGTCTAGATTGCAAATCACTAGAAAATGGTTTCCAATCACTCCCCAACGGCAGCAGAGGAAAATCAGCCCTGAGGGATGTGAGAGAGAAGTGAGAACCTTAGGATTCAAACCAATTCTATCTCCTAGTTTGGTTTCGGGACAGAAGCAAGTCAGCACAGTAGTGACTGTTCACAACCTAGCTGGAAAAATTCTCTGGGGAGGCCACTGCGAATGGACAGTCTCGACGATGACCAACTTGGAGCTGAGGGCTCACTGGCAACGCTGAAAAGCTTCCCACTGGAGATGATTGTTGATGACAAAAACGAAGTCACACGTGGTTAACCAGCTGCTTCTAAGATGGTGACCAGTGTTCTCTGAATACTCTTCCTGTATGTTCACAGACCTGGCTTGCCTATTGCACACGGGTGTGTAAGAGCTCTGACTGCCGTTTTATCCCGTACCCTCCAAAAAACACGTGCCTTTCAAAAAAGCAAAGTGAGAGGATAGGCTATCTAGCCTTGAATGAGCTAAATCTGAGAGGAATTCAAGAGTGGACAAGTTAAAATCCACAAGTCCTTGTTTCCTTCCCATCTGAATACACTGGGATTTGATCTTCCTGGTAGAGAGATGGTTTTAACATTTTATCTGTCCAGCGAAGGTCACAGACAAGCTTAGAATCCATCTGGATGTCAGAGCAGTTTCCGTTCGGGACATATTCAGCTGGAAGCTTCCATGTACTCCGTGGTCCTTAGCACTCCCTCAATTTCCTGGCAAACTTGTCTTTTTACTACATACTGTAATAGCAGTACAGTGCTGACTCGCTGGTTTCACTCATCCCGGGACATCGAGGGTGTCAGTACATCACAGAAAGCACCATTATTAGACCCTGTTGTCTGATGCCCAGAGATCAAGCTTCTGGGCCTTGTATCTCAGGCACAATCTTACTACACTGAAGCCTGTGAGGATCGGGGAAGGGGGGGATACGAGACCGCCCAGGTCTCCCCGTGGAAATTCACACGCCATCTCTGTGCTCAGATGGGTTAGTGAGATGCCTTCCCACAGCCGTCATTCCTAAGTCACCCTGTGGGACTTATTGCTTAGCTCAGCACACTTCCGTGTTCCCTCTAGATCCCAGGGGGAGGAAGGAGCATCTTTCTGCATCCACTGCCTGTGTGCAAGGGCAAAGAGATGGGCAGCCTCGAAACCGACAACAGCCCCCTCTGCCTTCCGCCTGAAGAAGCAGTGTTGCGTTCTCAGAGCAGAGCTGCCCAGGCCATACTGTAGTCACCATTCTTTGCATTTCAGATTTGTCCTTTGGACCATTACACTAAAACACAGCACTCCCGCATCCCTCCCCCCATCATTTCCATTCCCCCTTCCTCCCCGACCCATTGCACGTTTCCCGCTCTGCGTGGGGCTATCTCACACCTCAGCGAAAGCCAAGCTGTACTGTTCTGGCTTCTTCCCACAGCGCCGTGCAATAATGGCCAGATACAACATCAGGAGGGCCACCCAGTAGCAGCCATACAAGATGGCCCCCGAGACAAGGAAGGCAAGCTCCGTCTCACTGAACAGATCCTGGCAATAAGCTGTGTAGGCCAGGCCCCCCAGCAGCACCGCCACCCAGATGGACACAGGGATGAGGCCGATGAAGTTCACCACAATGGTTTTCCGGCCAGAAGTGCCCCAGCCAGACTTGTTGATGGTAGCAATGGCAAAGATCTTGGCTGGCAGGAGACTGGACATATAGAGAAGAGAATACAGGGACATGAAGATCATCTCGGCATTGCCGCGGAGGAAACAGGCATAGGTAGCCTTGATGATGCCCACCAGCTGCACCGTCAGCAGGAAGAGGAGAATGTTCCAGATGCGGCCACGATAGAAAAGCTGGATGACTGTGGCAATGAGGAAGAAGGGAAAGAAGCCTGTGACCACGGACTCATAGGTCATCCAGAGGTGGTGCTTATGGAACCACAGAGAGTTGTAGAGCCACTCCCGGAAGTAAGACTTGCTCCAGCGGGTCTGCTGGTTGAGCCACCGGAGGTACTTAGTGGGGGTCTCTGTGAGGCACTTGGAGCGCGCTGTATACTTAGTCCGGTAGCCAAGGCTCAGGACTCGGTTGGTAAGGTGTCGGTCATCCCCAAAGCTGCACTTGCTGCCTAGGAACTTCTGATGGTACCAGTCCTCCAGGAACTGCTGGAGGAGGCTGTTGCGGTACATGCCCAGGGGCCCGCTAATGCACTGCACACAGCCAAAGTAGGACTGGCAGGCCCGCTCCACGTTGAAGGCCATCCAGTAGCGCACGCTGCTCAGGAAGGAGATCCACGAATCGTATTTGTTGAGGATCTGTAAGGGAACACAGGCTTTGGGCTTCCTCTTCTGAGCGGCCTAAGCCCCAGAGGAGACAGACACCAGAAACCAGGAGCCCTGTTCTGGTCACCCAAATTCCTGGCCATCAGCTCCTGCCTCGAGGGAACAGTGCTCAGGAGAGGAAGCCATCGCCACTCTCCCCAGCTCCCCACTCAGGCATCTGCCCTGATTCTCCTCCTTAGCCAAAGCCATTGCTATTGCAGGACAGACTTGTGGGGGACAGAGAAGGGCCTGGGAAAGAAGCAATTGGCAAGCTCCTCAGAAATGGCAACCCACCTGCAGTGCCCTTTGGAAGGTCTGTCTGCTCCAGGCTACCTACTACTCTTTAGCCCATGTTGCCTAAGAGCACGGGCTTTTCAAAGCCCTAATTGGGGGCTGCCTGCTACACCTCCACTCAGAAAAAGAAGTTCCCTCCGGGATCTGTGGGCTCTGAATCCTATGTCCTACCTCACCAATCACCTCTCTGTAATTGTTGAAAAGAACAGAGAAGTTGGGGAGCAAATGAAGTGAGTCCTTTGGTACAGATGAAAACGGTGAGAAGAGCGCCTCCCCCATAGGAACAAGTCAGAGCACCCAAGCACATCCCATTGGGTTCGGAATTACAGTCCAGCCCCCTCCCCAGCAATCGCTGCTGACTTACTTGGACATCTCCCCCGACTCCCCCAACTTGGGGATCCTCCTCCAGAACTCGAAGCATCTCAATGGTGCAGGCTGGGTCCAGCACGGTGTCGGAGTCACACACCTGCAGGGAAGCGCACGGTCAGCATGGCCCTCCACCCCTTCCCCGCCCTGCCCCCACCTCACTGCCAGCAGGAAGATCTATGTCAGATAGGAGAGGCGAGTGGAAGAGTTCTAACACCACCAAGCCAGGAGAGAAACCTGGGAGACGTAGGTGCTGAGCCGGGGAACGGGAAATACTTATTAGCCCTGGACACATTTTTGCCAAATTGGCTCTACAGCAATGGTCCCAAGATGTTTCTCCAGGGCCCTTGGGCAGAAAGAGCTAACATAACAAGTCATGGAGGTCAGTTGACACCCACAGGGGGCTAGAGCCGACAGACATTTTCCAGAAGACTGAAAAAGGACTCCTGACAGAAGCTACTCAGTGCACAGGCAGATAGTCATGGAGTAATGGCACCCACGTGTCAGCCTCTGGCCTCTTGGACAACCTGCAATCCCAGCAATGAGGATCAGCGTACCTACCCACAATCCTCTCTGAGACCATAGACGCAGCCCCCTGAACACGGCCTCCTTCACCGAGTCTCAAAGATGGGCAGTTTGGGCAAGAGCTGCTCTTGCCTGGATTTATTTCGAGTTACTAGTTGAACTCACACCCTGGTGGCTGACTCCTTATCTGTTTTCTAAAAAGTTCCTGAAGTGGTACAGAGTCAAAATAGCCATGGAGAGGTAGGCTTGGTTTCCAGGATCCCAGACTGAACTCTGTCATGGCTCCCATAGGTGGAGCCATCCCCTGTTCTGCAGAAGCCTAAAGATTAGACTAAAGTTGCTGACATAAGGGATCAATCCCCAGCACCAAAATAAAAAGCCATAAGCCGTAGCCTGCAGGAAGGAGGCTACCTCAAACACCTCAACCCTTGTTTTCTCTCTTTCATCTTTTTCCTTGCTCCCCCTACCCCCAATCTTCCTTGGTGGAGACAGGCTGGCACAGACAACAGCAAGAAGTCAAGGGGAAATCAAGCCCAGCCTCAGTGGCTTCCCTCCTCCCTACAGACATCAGCGTATGCTGGACTGAGCTAGGAGAGGTTCTAGGAGCCAGACTCAAAACCCCTGAGCGTTCATGCGGGCCCTGCTGCTACTTCCTGCCAAACTCTCACCCATTCTCCATGCCACTTTGCCTCCTTGACTCCAGGGAAGTCTTTATAGCTATGCAGGGTTGGTAAAGAAAGCCTTGTACTGCCTGGGTTTCCCCATTGGCCAGAGCAAGGTTCTCTCCCACAGAGAAAACACACCCTCAGCAGGGCTGCTGGAAGGCAGTCAGCACTCCATCAAGTGCTCACGGGCTGCAGCCTAGGCCTGTCAGGCAGTGGTCTCTGGGCCATGACGAGGAAAGTATAGCTCAGGGGAGGCCCTGTTTACAGACCCACTCACAGATGAGCAAGAAAGGGAGCTGTGGGGCAGGGCAGGTTATGTTGGTCGTGTGCTTTAAGGGATTGGATGATAAAGTCACAGCGATTTAAGCATTACTTAGGGCTTCTCCTAAGTTTGGGGGTGTCTAGAAAAGTTTAACAAAGACCCCCTCAAGCCCAGTGAACTGAAGAACAGCTTAGGGACTTCCTTCCCTACATGGCTAAAGAGGCTCTTAAGCCTAGGAAGACAGGAAAGACAAAGCTATCTACTCTTGCATATGACCACTTTTCAAAAAAGTAACAAAATACACAAGTTATTAGGTAGACACACTACAGAACACATGCCATTAGCAAGACTGGGTTGGCACACAGGTGAACTACCAAACCAGCCAACTCTTCTTCCATTGATTTATGAAGTGACATCAAGGCACAGAGGCTATGTAGACGCAGTGCAGAATTCTCATCTAGGATCTGGGATCCTGAAAGTTGTTTTCAATACTGAAATGTGTGCTTTCAAACACAGTTCTCTCTCTAGATTGTTACTGAAATATTGAAGCTATGTCAACCTTATCAACCTTTCCAGGCTGGTGTCAATGACTGCTGTTTTTGTTTTGTTTTGTTTTTGCCAGTCCTGGGGCTTGAACTCAGGGCCTGAGCACTGTCCCTGGCTTCTTTTTGCTCAAGGCTAGCACTCTACCACTTGAGCAACAGTGCCATTTCTGGCTTTTTTCTATATATGTGGTACTGAGGGATCGAACCCAGGGCTTCATGTATACGAGGTGAGCACTTTACCACTAGGCCCTAAATGACTGCTCTGAACAGAGGTAGGCAGGATCTGCTCCGGGTCCTAGCTGCTGAAATGTGAAGCTAGCTCCCTGACAGCGCAGGCATCCTCCACTCTGTACCAGCAAGCAGTGCACCATGAAGCACGTTTGCCTGCGCTTGTCTCTCCTCCTTCTAACACAGATAATAATAAGTATCCCCTGGGACTATTATGGGAAGTAAAGGAGCTAATATATTTGCAGTGCCCACAACAGTGCCTGGTATAAAGGGAATGCCATGTGCCGGCTTGTCATCATTACCAGGGACACCAACTCAGAGGTCTTGCCAGAATCAGAGCTGCAGATCGGCAGAGCGAGGTTTCTGGCCTGGGTCTGTGTGATCCCAGGGCTGCCCCTGCCAGAGACCCACTAAGCCTCCTGGCCTCCTGCAGCAGGACGCTGGGGGTCTACGCTCCCAGAAGGCACCCTTACCTGGATGTAGTCCACTGAGTCGCCGAGGGCCTTAAAGGCCGTGTACATGACCTCGCGCTTGCCGCCCCACTTCTGCATGATGCACGAGAAGGTGCTGGCCCATACCACGGCGCGCACGCGCTCCATGCCCTCCTGCAGGCTGGCCTCCGTCTCTCCTTCCCCTGCCTCGTGGAAGTTGCTGCGCCACACAAAAAAGCCAGCTTGCTCCGTGCCGCCCAGCACCTCATGGAAGATGTCCAGCATGTAGGCATCCTCCTGCCGATTGCCGTCCACCACCATGACCACCTTGAGATTGGGGAAGGCGATGCGCTGGGCGGAGCGTAGGCACTTGCGCAGATAGTCTGGGTCCTCTTGGTAGGCCGCGATGCAGAGAGCTACGGAGCGCCTCGGTGCCCCCGGCAGCTTCAGGGGCCGCCATGCTCTGCGCATGCGCCTGTGCTCCAGGAAAGCAAACAGGCTCTGAATGAGCAGGTGCAGGCCCAGGATGGCGCCGTATAGGCCAAAGGACAGATAATGCTTTTCTGTGTGGATGAACTGGTAGCCTGTCACGTAGGCTGCCAGGATGCCACCCAGCACCACCAGGGCAAACAGGCTGGTGCCCACCACACGCAAAGCTGTTGTCAGCTGCACCGGCATCTGATGGGAGAGGAAGGAGATGGGGGTCAGGCAGGAGACATTTGCAGGCAGTGAGGACGGGCATTCTCAGTCTGTGGATGGAAGAATAACCCACTAATAAAGATCATTACTGACTGGTAGAGCACTTGGCTAGCACGCTAGCAAACGCGAGGCACTGAATTCAATCCTCAGTACCCAAAACAAACAGCAAAGGCCCTTCCACTTACTCAAGAGTGACTACGACTCTGGAAAGTCAGAAGCCCGATGGCTGGGGTTTGAGTCCCAGCTCTGCCACTTACTATTATCTGTGGCCCCTAAGTTATTACATCTGTAACCTCAGAATGTTTGAGGGGTAAATGGGTGACATGCAAAAACAACACAACAAAAACTCAGTACCATTTGTTACTGTCAGACAGAACAAAAGCCAAACCTATGGGATCTCCCTGGTAGATGGCAGACAGACATCTGCCCGTCCCGAAGGCCATCATGGACAAGCCTCAGTGGTGAGCCCAGGCACATGGGGACAGCTTTGTGAACAGTGTGGCATCCAGTGGCCTAAGAACCATTACCTCTAGTGGATGAGTGCACTCTGGAAGGGACTGTTCCCAGGTGAAGCGTCAAACAAGATTCATAAAGGAAGCAGAGGAGAGCCAGGTGCCCATGGCTTATGACTGTAATCCTAGCTAGTCAGGAGGCTGAGATCTGATGATCGTGGTTCAAAGCCATCGCCTGGCAGGAAAGTCTGTGTGGATCTTATCTTCAATTAACCACCAGAAAAGCGGAAGTGGTGATATGGCTCAAAGTGGTAGAGCTCTAGACTTGAGCTGAAGAGCTCAGGGACAGTGCCCAGGCTCAGAGTTCAAGCCCCACTACCAGAAAAAAGCAAGCAAGCAAGCGGAGGAGGAAAAGTCCAGAGCAGGAAATACAAGAGGGTGGGAGAGGTAACACAAGCAATTTGCTTTGGCAGCACAAAATCAGTAAGAGAAACTTGCCTGTGTTCTGCTTCCCTGTGTTCTTCATTTACTTGAGAGGTAGGAAAGAGGGGAAGCTGACCAGGCAAAGAGGAGGAATTATGCAAGCTGGGCTCCCAGAAGCCCAGCACCGAGGAGCCTAGAGAGCCAGCGCCAGGGGGAACCGCAGCTACCACTGCAGCAGTCCGAGTTGGCTGCTTGGGAAACCCCATCCGCTCGGTCCTAGTGCCCGCGTGGAAATCTGCGTGCACGTCCCCTGCCCAACCACCGCTGGAAATAATGCCAGGTTTCCGTTTGCAGCTAAGTGGGGGTTTCGGAGCAGCTGCCTCTTTGGACATAGATGTGCTGGAATGAGCAGACTCCAGAACTTAGCACCGGAGACAAGTTCCACTCCCACCTGGCCGCCTGACCTTGCTCAAGTTCTCTAAGAGTTCTTCCCATCGCTACAATGCGGGGTCTGAATTTGCTTCACACTTCGCAAACCTCTGGTAAATCATTTCCCTCAAACTGAAAACACAGCCCTTAAGAGCTGCCCAAATGGAAGTGAGAGCCGATTGCGGTTTCCCCCGGAGCCCAGGCGGGGGCGGGGCGCGAGGCCGAGGTGGGCAGGAGGCTGACAACGAGGACTGCGCGCTCCCGGCCCTCCATTCCCACCTCCTCTCCAGCCACCGGCCTCATCTGGACCCCAGACAATGCCCTCTCCCGAGCTTGGTGAGCTCTGGGTCCCACTGGAGCCGAGCTCAACCCCCTCGCCCCAGCCCCCCAAATATAGATACTTTCCACACAGGGTGGCTAGGGAATACACAGTCACTGCCTCAATCCGCCGGCGACAGAGGCACCAGCAGATTGGATCGGAAAGGGCTGCTGGCAGCGAGGCCTCGGGGCTTTCAGCCCTGGCGGCCCGGGGAGCCAGCCGCGTGTTTCCCCTGCGGGACTCCCAGCCCTCCCAGTTGTCCCTCCCTGCGCGCCTGCGGCCCAGGGTCCCCAGGCCTGCATCCACCGCCCAGAGGCGCCCCACTCCCCGCTTGTGCTCACGTGCCGGGGGCGCCGGGGGCGGGGGGCGCCGCTGCCCGCCCGCGCTCAGGAAAGGGGCCGGGGTCGGTCCCGCAACCTGCGGGGCCCTGGGCCGCAGAGCGGTGCGGTGCGGTGCGGTGCGGAGCGTGCGGCTGCGCCCAGCGGGTCACGGCTGCCGCGAAGACACCGGCCGCGCTCTGCCCCAAGCTGAGCTTCGCCGCGGGGTCAGGGCGGCCCTGGCCACACCCACGTGCCGGGTTCCCGCGACCCCGGCGGGAAGGAAGGCAGAGCCCAAGGAATCACAGTTGGACCCAGCCCTGCTCATCTTCCCGGGGCCCCAGCTACCTTGGCAAAAGAGTGCCGGCAGACAAAGACGCCCTCCCCGGTGTCGCCAGTCCCCTCCTTCCCCGGGCCGGAGCCCTCCCCCGCAGGCTCCGAGGCGCTGCCTCGGTATCCCCCTCCGACACAGAGCCGCGTGAGGTCCTACGGCGAGCCCCCACGTGCAGGCGAGCGCCGGGGCGGGCTCCGACTGCGACCCCCCGTCCAGACGGCGGCCTGTGCCACCCCAGGCGGGAGGACGCGGGGCGCGATCTGTGCCCCGGGCTGCTCCGCAGACACACGTGGAAGGGCTCCGTGGAGCCTGGCACAGGCTAGCTGCACTCGGGTTCAAGGGCACGAGGATGGGGGCGCCCCCCCGACCGCCCCCCCATCCCGAGACAGCCACATAAAATAAGCTCCCGGCAAGGGCGCACACCCTACGCTCCACCCCGCAAACTTTGAGGGGCTGCTGGGTCTTCCGCGCCTCTCCCGCTGACAGGTGCGCCCTGCTGCGGAGCCCACGCGCGGCGGGACGCAAACTTGAGCACCCGGCGCGGCGCGGGCTCCTTCCCCGCAGCCTGGCAGCCCTTGGGGAAGGGAGCTCACTTCCCCGACACGACACGTGCCGCGCTCGCCCAGCAGGGCGGCCGGAGCCGGGGTCGAGGTGTCCCGGCAGGTGCGAAGCCCTAGGGGAAATGAGGGGGGTGCGCCCCAGTCAGCCCCGCGCCCCACACGCCCATCCTCATTCATCCCTCATTCATTCACAAACCCGAGCCGCGAGGGAGGCTGGGAAGAGAGGCTGGAGGGGAGGCCGGAGGAAAAGGAGAGGAGGGGTCCCCGGGAACCGCCGCCGGGAAGCCCGGAGCTGCCACAGCCCCCCGCGCCGGCCGCCGGGGCGCGGGGCAGGAGGCGCCCCCGGAGCCCGGCGCGCCCCTCGGGGAGGCCGGCCCGCGCTCACCGTGCCGCCCGCCGCCCGCGCTCCGGTGCTCAGCAGGCCCGCGGTGGCTCCATGCCCCTCCTCGGCTCCCCGGCTCCACCGTGCGGCGCCGCCTCCACCGCGCGCCACCGCGCTCCGACTGACAGCGCCGGCCCCGCCGGGCCGCCTTAAGTACCGGCGCGGCCCCGCCGGGAGAGGCGCCCTCCTCCGGCCCCCGGGGCCCCGAAAGTTGGCAAGAGTGAGAGGGCTCCCCGAGGGCGGCGGGGGCGCCCTGTTCCCGGCTTGCCCGGCGGGCGCTCGGTCCGTGGCGGGGTCCCGCGTGGACGCGGCTCCTCCAGCCCACAGAAACACAGCCTGGGCGCGCGCTCGGAAACTGGGGTCCCCCGGAGGCGGGGGGGGGGCTCCCCTGCCCCGAGGGCGCGCGTTGCATGCATGCGAGAACCCTGCGCGTCGTGAACTTTCATTGCCCACTCTGCCCGCGCCTCCAATCCCACTCACCCTACAACGCCGCCGGCGGCTCGACTTGCGCGGGAGAAAGGGTGCCGGCCGGACCGGGCGCTCCCAACACACAGGCGGCAGGACCTTCCTGGTGGTGAGAAAGAGATGAACTGTCCAATAGGAGCAGGGTGGTCGGAGAAGGTGCTAGCAACGGTGGAAGATGAGCTTTGAATTCCGCAGCAGAGCTGATGACAGGAAGGCTGTTTACAAAAGCTGCAAATGGTCTTCCAGGAGACAAACTGTTCCGCCTCCTCCCCGTTTTTACACCTTTATCCCGGACATCCCTGGTCTCAAAGTCCCCACAGACCTCCCTTGCAGGTGTTTCCAGGGCCCTGGAAGCTGGTGCTACACTTGGGTGAGGTGAAGTGGAAGAGGTTGGGAATGGATGATGATAAAGACGGTTTTTTTAGAAAAAAAAAAAAATCATGCCTGGCACCGGTAGTGGCTCACGCCTGAAATCCTAGCTCAGGAAGCGGAGATCTGAGGACCCCAGTTGGAAGCTAGCCCTGGAAGGAAAATCTGTGAGACTTTTATCTCCAATTACCACCCCCCACACCCGTCCAAAAAAATAAAAAAAGCTGTAAATCGCGTTGTGGTTCCAGTGGTAGAGTGCTAAGCTTGAGCGAAAGAGCTCAGCGACAGCACCCCAGGCCCTGAGTTCAGCCTCAGGACCTGCGCAAAAAAAAAAAAAAAAAAAGTTACATGACCTGCAAACACACCTGAGATAACTTTTCAAGTTGCAAGCTTATAGGCAGCTGAGCTGCTCTTCTCAGAAGCCATAGGGGCCCAAGGCCTTGGCTTCCCATCATCAGTCACAGAGCTCTGAACCTCCCTGCCCGGAGGCAAGCAAAGGCCCCGGGCCACCAGCTTCCATCCTGCTGTGTCTTACCCCTCAAGAAGACATCCCCATAAGCCACAGTGAGTTCCAAATGTATGTTGTAACCAGCTCATGATGAGTCCACAGTGGGGCTCTACTTATTAGTTTGTAGAACACGGAGACAGATGGTAGTTTGGTAAAGAGGAGGAGTTAGGAGTCAGCCATCTCTGCTGCCAGGCGGGTGGCAGTATGCTTCATGTGTCTCAGTCCTAGAAATGTTGTTCGGAGGATCAGATTTGAAGAATTTGGCTGGAAAAGTATCCATTGAAGCTCCAGTGAACTTTAACCAGAAGACAGTGTGGGGGGCCTAGGTTATGAATTCTAGTTGTCATTTCCTAAAGCATTTGGAGACCGGAAGTTCTGGGATCAATCTATGAACAAATGAAAACTGCCTTTTCTCTATTGCGTTTATAGACTCATGGAGTTCTGAGCCACCTGTGCTATATTATCCAGAGATATCACAGAGCCTGGACCTGCCAGGGACTTGGAGGCCTATCTTCCCTCCCAAGGCAGCAACCTGCAACATCTTAATTAAACCAGGGACAAGAAGCAGGTGCCCTGATCCTCTGGAGAGCACAGGGTCTCTAATAAGACAGGGAAGGTGGCACCGTGATGAGGCGTTCCTGTCAGAAGGCAGAAATTCAGCCTTTGATGTGAAATCTAATTTTTAAGTGTCGGCAACTAATTCAAATGATGGAAAAAGCACCTTGTAGGTCAAGAAATGGCTGCTGGATGGGGCTGGGGATATGGCCTAGTGGCAAGAGTGCTTGCCTCGTATACATGAGGCCCTGGGTTCGATTCCCCAGCACCACATATACAGAAAATGGCTGTGGCTCAAGTGGCAGAGTGCTAGCCTTGAGCAAGAAGAAGCCAGGGACAGTGCTCAGGCCCTGAGTCAAAGCCCCAGGATTGGCCAAAAAAACAAAAAAAAAGAAATGGCTGCTGGTGCCTCCTATCTATAATCCTGGCTACTCAGGAGGCTGAGATCTAAGGATCATGATTCAAAGCCAGCTCAGGCAAAAAAAAAAAAAAAAGTCTGTGAGACTCTTATGTCTAAAAGACAGGAGTGGAGGTGTAGCTCGAGTGGTAGAGCAGTCTTGAGTGAAAAAGCCAAGCGAAAGCACAAAGCCCCCAGCTCAGTTCAAGCCCCCAAGGACCTTGTGGAAAGGTCCTTTTTGGCCTCAACTTGACTTTATGTGACTTCCTTTCCCTGAGGCTGCTCTGGGACCGATTAAGTTTCTAAAGCCCACACAGGCTTCTTGCCTAGCTCTTTCTCTCTGTGTGTTGGCTGGAGTCAGCACAACCTCACTAGTTAAAAACTCTGAAATGAACAAAGTCAAGACCCAACACTGTGAGAAGAGTCAGCACGTCTCTGCCCATACCAATTGGCTTTACTCCTAACTGGCTTCCCTTGAGGGAGCCAACTCTTGTGTTCTGCTGTGCGGGGCTGGGTAGCTGGTGGTACCAGGTAGATAGGAGACACATTACCTTTGTGGTCAGTTCTGCCAGGGTGGTTTCCTAATCATTGGTATCCTATTTACAGTCACCCCTCCACTAGGGAGGCGGGCAGGATAGTCTTTAAGAGATTGATATAATAAAGCTTAACTTTATCTCTGCTTACCACTGGGGATTTAAAAATAGGACTAATTTCATACCCAATCACTTATAAACGTGCATTCAGATGTTGCTGAATTGGTTTTTGCACAGGTGCCGGAGGCTAAGCCTCCTTGTTGGTTCTGTAGTAGGAGATTCAGGCTGCAGCACTTCCATGTTCATCGAATACACATGGAGGATTGACTCCGAGAGGAGGGAGTGGCTTTGGCACATCCAGAGGTCTCCAGCTAGTCTCTGCCACCTGAAGGTTATCAGTTCTAAAGACAAATACGAAATGGCATCACCAGAACCAGATCTAGTGACTCATGCCTGTAATCCTAGCGACTCAGGAGGCTGAGATGGGAGGATGGAGGGTTTCAGCCGGCCCTGACAGATAAAGCTCAGAGACTCTTACAGTCAATTAGCCAGCAAAAAGCTGCAAGCGGGGGGTTTGTCTCAAGCAGTAGAGTGCCAGCCTTGAGAAAAAAAAAAGGGGGGGGACTGGGGATATGGCCTAGTGGCAAGAGTGTTTGCCTTGTATACATGAGGCCCTGGGTTCAATTCCCTAGCACCACATATACAGAAAACGGCCAGAAGCGGCGCTGTGGCTCAAGTGGTAGAGTGCTATCCTTGAGCAAAAAGAAGCCAGGGACAGTGCTCAGGCCCTGAGTTCAAGGCCCAGGACTGGCCAAAAAAAAAAAAAAATAGCGAGAGTGCATTGGCCTAAGTTCAAGCCCGGTATTGGCATATACACTGAATCTTTTGAAGTGAATAAAGATGGATTATAAACGCCTTCCGGGCCAGGTATGGTGGCATGCATCTGCAGTCTCAGCTCGTTGGGGACTGAGGCAAAAGGATCCCTTGGCTCCAGGTGTTCAAGGCCAGTCCAAGTGAATACAGCAAGACCTCCATCTCCAAAAAGACAAAACAAAAACAAAAATTACAAAACGCTCCCAACTAGTAACAGATGATGTCACATTCCATCCGCTGCCTGCATAGGCCTTGCTTTCTTCTCCAGGCCACCTAAAGCTGCAGCCGTAGTTAATAGCTAATTTGAAGTGGAAAGTGTGTGCCTTGGGTAGGGCAAGGCAGCTATTCCAAACAAAGTTTCCTTTCATAACTTTCCCGCTCAGGGACAAGCACTGTGGTTTTTAGGTGCTGGTTGAAGACGCAGGCCCCAGCACCTTTCCAGAAGACTGCCCCGACTGTGAGATTTTCATCACAATCCCTTTCCTTGGTGGAAGACGGGCATTAGGAAGGAAGGGCCTCTACTTTGCTGCAGGCTGAATGGGCAGCCCTCGCTAAGCGCCAGGTTTGTTGAGGCTGCCTTGAAGCTTGGGGATTTGGGTAATTGGACATCAAGCCGGATCTGAGGATGCTTTTCTTGGAGCCAGTCCTACACAGAAAAAGCTCTTCCTGGCCATCTTCCCTTGCTCTCCTTCCATAGGTAAGTGTGGAAAAACCCAGAAGACAGTTATTAACCAACAGCTGCTTGATGGGGTACAGTGAATGCAGTTACTAAAAATTATGTTCACAAAGAGAATACTGAAGCAAACATATAGGACACAAAGTTGTTCTGTATGAATGGATACATTTCTATAATTGTTTTCTTGACAGATCTATGATCTACATGACAGAAGTACTTCCAAATGTTAAGATAATCAGATTTGATATTAAGATCACAGCTAAACTGGGCATGGTGGCAGACACCCTGTAATCCTAGCATTTGGTAGCTGAGGTAAAAGGATGTAGAGTTCTAAGCCAGTCAAAGCTATGGAGCAAAAATACCTCAAATAAACACATTTACATTATTTACAATATTATATTACTAGGTCTGAGGATTTGGTGCTAGAAAAATAATCTTTTCCTTTTATTCTTTTATCTTCAAATTTTCTACTTTTTTTTTTTTTTGGCCAGTCCTGGAGCTTGGACTCAGGGCCTGAGCACTGTCCCTGGCTTCCTTTTGCTCAAGGCTAGCACTCTGCCACTTGAGCCACAGCACCACTTCTGGCCGTTTTCTGTATATGTGGTGCTGGGGAATTGAACCCAGGGCCTCATGTATACGAGGCAAGCACTCTTGCCACTAGGCCGTATCCCCAGCCTCGAATTCAAGCCCCCAACTGACCAAAAAAAAATAAAAGGTACATTTTTGTGAGCTAGTACTGGAACTTGAACTCAGGGCTTAAACACTGTTCCTTAGCTTTTTCACTCAAGGTTAGTACTCTACCACTTGAGCTATAACTGTACTTCTATCTTTGGTTATAAACTGGAGATAAGTGTTTCATGGACTTTTCTGTCTGAACTGGATTTAAACCTTGATCCTCAGATCTCAACCTCTTGAGTGGCTAGGATTACAGATATAAACCACCCGTGCTCAACTAAAAAGGTATTTTTAAACTATCTGAATTCTGAGTTCACAGAACTTCCTTCTAAGATGGGGCTGGATGGTGTTCTTAAAAAAAAAAAAAAAAAAAAAAAAAGGAGCTGGTAACTTCATTCTACAATGAAAGCAGTAAATCTGAGAGGGCCAGAATACAAGGTTGGTAGTAATAGTCTGGCATGGTGGTAAAGGCTTGTAAGTAATCCTAGCTACATAGGCATAGGAGGAGGATCAAGAGTTCTAGGCCGGGCTGGGGATATGGCCTAGTGGCAAGAGTGCTTGCCTCGTATACATGAGGCCCTGGGTTCGATTCCCCAGCACCACATATACAGAAAATGGCCAGAAGTGGCGCTGTGGCTCAAGTGGCAGAGTGCTAGCCTTGAGCAAGAAGAAGCCAGGGACAGTGCTCAGGCCCTGAGTCCAAGCCCCAGGACTGGCCAAAAAAAAAAAAAAAAAAAAAAGAGTTCTAGGCCACTCAAAGGAACATTGTCCTAGTTTGTATTCCAAGCTGTCAGTGCAGCAGGGGGACCAAATCACTTAAGGTAACGTTTCAAATTCTTTTGGCTCTTGACATAGTAACAGTAACAGCAACCACGGTTCTTAAAAGTGCTGGCACTTCAGCTTTTTGTCCTCTTTCCTGATTAAAGATACCATTTGTCACTGTCATAGAAGAGGTCTAAAGCTGGACCTCCATACATACATTTAGAGAAGAGCTGAGGACAGGGGTGGTCCCCATTAGAGGCTTTGTGAGGATGGATTCCCTAAAGTACAGCCTACTTGCAGATTTTTAGGGGGCTATAATGCCCCCTTTTCACACCCACACACACCCACACACATACACACACAGCCAATACACTACTTGTTTTTGTGGGCTCCTGCCCATTACACATGTAAACCCTGGTGAACTTTTTTTTTTGTGGGTCATGGGGTTTGAACTCTGGGCCTGGGCACTGTCCCTGAGCTCTTCGGCTCAAGGCTAGCGCTCTACCACTTAAGCCATAGTGCCACTTCCAGTTTTCTGGTGGCTAACTGGAGATAAGAGTCTCACGGGCTTTCTTGCCTGGGCTGGCTTTGAACAGCAATCCTTGGTTCTCCACCTCCTGATTAGCTAGTACTACAGGCATGAGCCATGGGTGCCTGGTCCTAGTGAGCTTTTTAAAAGAACACTAATGCCTGGAAACCATCCTGGATCAATGTTTCTTGAAACACTGGGAGCAGCCCCAGGCTTGAACAGCTTACATTTCCCAGGTGACCTTATTTTACATCAAGCATAGAGAACACATCTGGGGTGGCCTCCTTGGATGAGAAAGTGAAGCACATCTCTGGCTAGTCATGTGGTCAGGCCTAGAGTGGGGAAGAAGGCCCACCCTTCACCCTCCAGCACCACCTACAAGACAATGATCATTGTCTGGCTATGGAGCCAGAAAGAAGGAAATGAAAGAAAGGCTGTTAATTGAATCTGGAAATCAGGCAGAAAGCAGAAAGATGAGAGGTCAAGTCCTGTCCCATCAACACACAGGGAATGAGAGTCCAGCAATCTTTTCACTGGCACAGGCTGCCTGCTTTTCTCCCAGGAGAACTTGGGGACTTGCCCAACCAGCTCTGTAGGCAGATTCACCTTTGTTGCTAAATCACAGGCTGTCTGCACTTTGGGGGGCTTTCCCAGCCCAAAGGATGGGGAAAGGTGGTTTCTAGAAACTTGTTGGGAAACACAGTCCCCAGGACTCACTAGGCCTCATCGTGGCCATGGAGAAATGTGAGCATGTCTGACCAAAAGCCTTGTTCTTTACCCTTTGGCCAGGAGAGAGCCCACTGTACCGTTTGAAGCATTTGAAGCATCAACACCCCGTTCTTCTCTCCTAGTGAAAAGAGCCCACTTTCAAGGCCCCAGGAAGTAGCATTCACGCAGTCACCATACGCTGAAGGCCTGGAAGTGGCCAGTGCTCCAGTTAAGGTGCACGCGCATGTGCACGCGCTCACCAGGAGAGGGGCTCGCACCACACTGGGGAAAGGCAGGGCAGGCTGGGGTGGCTTTGTTCTCTTCAAAGCCAGGTGGCCACCTGTGCATGTGACAACTTGGGCTGCTCAGAACAAAAAAGCCCCACCCAGGCATGGTTCTGAGCTGGCTGCAGCTATTAAGGCAGACAGTGAAGATGAACTCTTACATCATTATTAATAAAGCACTTAGAGGCCCAGTCACTTTTCTAGTTTCCCAACAGAGAGCTGCTTCCCACGGCCTCTCCTGAAATAATTCTGTCTAGGGCTGGCCGATGGTGCACAGGATTGTGCATACTAGCAACTAGGAGTCGGGCGAGGAGTTTCTCATTCTGCTGCACTCCCACCTCCCCACCACGCTTTCTGACTTGCTATGTGCAAGAACTTACCTCTCTGACCTTCTCTCTCTCCTCTCTCGGTGAGGCTGAGGCTTGAACTCAGGGTCTCACATTGCCCAGGCAGGTGTTCTACCACTTGAGCTATATCTCTGTTATTCTGAGAAGGAAATATGACAGCTGAAATTCTGTCTACCCAAGATGACAGACTTATGACCATGTCAACCTTCACAAAGAGGTTTCTGGTTGAAATTCATGAGACGATTAACTATATTTCCTAGGTTGTATGCTTGTGACATGGGTCTCTATCCCCTTTGTAGCCAAGAAGGGGACAAAGTCTTAGATGTCTGTCTAATATTTTAGTTCCCCATGAAAGAAGAAAAGCCGGGGCCTAGTGGTAGAGTACTTACCTCACATACATGAAACACTGGGTTCGATTCTGCAGCACCACACAAACAGAAAAAGCCAGAAGTAGTGCTGTGGCTCAAGTGATGGAGTGCTAGCCTTGAGCAAAAAGAAGCCAGGGACAGTGCTCAGGCCCTAAGTTCAAGCCCCAGAACTGGCAACACAAAAAGAAACAAACAATAACAAAAAAGAAAAGCCACCTAAGTATAGTAGCAGGTGGACTGGGGAACTTCAACACACCCGAAGCCACAGGTGAAATCCCAGATCCCAGTGTCTGAGGCTGGGTTTAGATGTAAGAAGACATGGTGGGAGAGAATGAGGTGGGAGTGGGGGTGGAGCTTACTGTGACATGGTAGTCCCTTTCAATAAGTGGGGTATCTACTGGGCAGCCACAAAGCCCAGTGGTTACAGGCACAGCCTTTGGAGCCAGACTGCCTGGATCCAAATGTTGGTTTGGTGACTTCTTATTAGCTATGTAACCAGGCAAGTAATTAGCCTCTTGTGTGCCTCGGTTTTCCCATCTGTAAAACAGGGTAATCATACCTACCTCACAGGTGCTGTGTGAGGAAGAGGGTTAATAAGTGTCAAGTGCACAGAAGGGCACAATAAGCTCTCTGGAGTGTTTAACTACACTAATGATTACTACAGACAGTGATGAGCTACGACCACTATTCACATTGGGGCTTGCAAGGTGAACCAGATACCTGAGAGGCCATCAGACTCTATGTCCTGAGTGTGGTTTGAGACACACTGATTGCATGACAAGATATTGTCTGACACTGAGGGTAGAGTATGGGTTCTAGTAAAATAAAATTAAAAAGCCCTTTTAAATAGATCTGTGGAGGGAATGGGAATGTGGCCTAGCAGTAGAGTGCTTGCCTTGCATGCATGAAGCCCTGGGTTCCATTCCTCAGTGCAACAAAAACAGAAAAGGCCAGAAGTGGTGCTGTGGCTCAAGTGGTAGAGTGCTAGCCTTGAGCAAAAAGAAGCCAGGGACAGTGCTCAGGCCCTGAGTCCCAAGCACCATGACTGAAAAAAACAAACAAACAAACAAACAAAAATAGATCTGGGGAAACATAGGATCTCCTCCCCCCCTCTTTCGGGTGACTACCCATTACTGAGCTGAACGTAGGCACACTGCATAACATGTCTGTATCAGTAGCTCCAGGGCAAAGAAAACTTCAGCCTCTGGCAATCGCCTAACCCTTGGTCAAGGAGCCCACATTTACATATCATAAGTGTGAAAGCAATGTCAGCTGATGCTGGGAGAAAGGAGGTCTGCACCAAATTTTGGGGGGAACATTTTGGTATTAACATTTAAAATGTTTGCCAAGCACCAATGGCTTACACTCTGTAATGCTACTTAGGAGGCTGAGATCTGAGGATCATGGTTTGAAGCCAACCCAAAGTCTGTGAGACTCTTATTTCTAATAAACTACCAACCAACCAACAACAAACAACAAAGAATAGGACTATGGCTCAAGTGGAAGAGCACTAGCCTTGAGAAAAAAACAAACAACAACAACAAAACCCCAAACATTTTAAGTGTTCATAACTTTTTGATCTAGAATTCTGGTCTCCTAAGACTGGTTGTACTTCAATATGCAAAGTTCTATTCGACTCATTGGAAATTAGAATTAAGACGATCCACGGACAAATGTTTAACTGAAGTGAGTGTTCCAAGGTACATAACTTTAAAAAAAATCCATATAGTGCCAGGTGATATGACACATACCCACAGTCCTAGCATTTGGGAAGCAGAGGCAGAATTGTGAGTTAAAAGCCAACCTGTGTCTCAAACATCAGCAAGCAAGAATTCAACAAGAACAAAAAAAGCCACCAGGTGCCAGTAGCTCATACCTGTAGTCCTAGTTACTCAAGAAGGCTGAGATCTGAAGACTGAGGTTCAAAGCCAGCCTAGGCAGAAAAGTCCTTAACTCTCATCTCTAGTTAATTGCAAAACCACGGGCTGGGGATATGGCCTAGTGGCAAGAGAGCTTGCCTCCTCTACATGAGGCCCTGGGTTCAATTCCCCAGCACCACATATACAGAAAATGGCCAGAAGTGGCGCTGTGGCTCAAGTGGCAGAGTGCTGGCCTTGAGCAAAAACGAAGCCAGGGACAGTGCTCAGGCCCTGAGTCCAAGCCCCAGGACTGGCCAAAAAAACAAACAAACAAAAAAAAAACCACCCCCTGCTGCCAAAACAAAACAAAAACACACACACAAAATGAGCATCCATGGCTTAAGTGGTAGAGCACTAAAAGCTCAGAGACAGTGCCCAAACCCAGAGTTCAAGCCCTAGGACACACACACACACACACACACACACACACATCAGTTTGTGGTAGTAAAATATGTAATTAGTAAAGATCTGATGGGGCCATACTTAGTGAGAAGCCATCAGACCTTACTCTTGGGGCAAGAGTGGAGATGACAGGGGGCATTTTTCTTGGTTGCTCATAAGGCATTCAGCATGAAGGGTACATGCCCGCTGGGGCGTCCATCTCGGGCTCTGCACCCCTCTCACGAAGGCAGAGGACAGCTGAGGGGACGCCAGAGGCAGCCTTTGGAAACATGCTGAGGAGGTTCACATGCACACGAGCACTCAAGTTTGCAGCCTCTGTGTGAAAGGCTTTTGCTTTGAGGCTCTATCAATACTCATTAAATGCCCACAGCATGTCCTAGAGGGGCTTCGAAGTTCCTGTGCAGGTCTTGGCCAGGACACAGGACACCAAGAGCCCAATGCCACCAAAGGGGGACAATTCCTCGTTCTACAGGGTGATGGTGAGCATGTGACAAGCTCTGGATGGTGAATGACTTTGTAAACGGAAACAATAACAACTGATCTTGGGCCTCTGTGATCCATGGGGACCACAGAGGGTCACACGGAGGAGGGACACAACTGAGGCTTGGGTTAGCACAGAACTACTGAGTCACTACAGTAAGCCAGGGGAGGTCTGCAGGATGCCAAAGCCCCCTCCAGAGCTGTCATGAGGGTCTGCCTTCTCCCCTTGCCAGCTTAGGCATGGACCCCAGCCCTAAGGCCTTGCCAGAGGGGAAGAGGTGCCCCCAGGACTGCAAGAAGCCAGGCACATTCCCTTCCCATCCTCCAGGCAGAGGCTGGGGCTCCCGTCCCTGTTCTCTTCTGAGCACACTGCAGTAAGTGCTACATGTGACTGCAGCAGGCCGGCATCCGCAGCCAGCCTGCTGAGGACACAGCGGGCTCTTGAGGACATGGCTGCTGCTGGGGGCAGGTGTGCACGGGGACGCAAGAGGAGAATGGCCACCACTTTCCTGAATACTGGGTTCCCTGAGCCCACCCTGGTGCCTGCCTGTAGTTTGTCTCCCTGTGCTCAGGCTGAGGGTGGGTGTCATGGGCAAAGTGCAGTTTCATCTGGATCAGGTGGGTCATCCTTGGCTTATTCCCACGCATGGTCCACTTTTCTCTGTGGCAGCTGCAGTGACAGGCAGTGCTTCACTCAGAAAACCCCTCACACACACACACAGCAACAGGGCAAGTGGGGTGGCTCAGGGCAGTCTGTACGCTCTCCTCTTTCTGCTGCTGGAAAGCCACTCTGGGGATGAGAGTGGGTGGGGAATAAAGGGCTCACTCCTTTGGATGGAGAGGGAGAAGGGGGCTGCCTATGGCTAATGGAAAGCCTGTCTTACAGCACTTAGTATCTTGGTTTCGAAGCACATTCTAAAACCAAGCTGAGATGGTTTCAGGTAAAAGTAGGTTCTGTTGCTGCTACCCCTTTCCTCAGCGATCACCTCCCTCTCCTCATCCCTTCTCCCTCCCCCTCCTGCAGCAGAAGTCATTCCAACCCAGGCTCTTCCTCAAACCTGCCAGACTTGTCCTGACCTCTGAGCTTGCTGTTCTTTTCACCTGGATGTCTTTGTGGCTGCTGCTCCTTCATCTGCACACAACCCACACTTCCAACCTCCTTCTAACTTTATTTCCCCATAGCCTTTCTCATTACAGAACTTCCTGCTGCTTCACTTCATTTCTCTCCTCCTCCTCTTCTTCTCTCTCTCTCTCTGTTGGTATTGGGGCTTGAACTCAGGGCCTCCAGATTTTCATTCTTTTTTTTTTTTTTTTTTTTGTCAAGGACGGTGTTCTGCTATTTGAGCCATACCTCCACTTCCAGATTTTTGGTGATTGGAGAAAAGAGTCTCATGCACTTTCTTGCTCCAGCTGGCTTGAATTTAAATCCTCATATCTAGCCTCTTGAATAGCTAGGAATACAGGTGTGAGCCACTGGCATTCTGCTGGCTTATCTCCTTTTGGTTATCTTGTAGTTGCAATTAAAATAAAGTAGCCAACTGCATCAAGTGGCACATGCCTGTAATCCTAGCACTAGGAAGGCTGAGATGGGAGGATCATGAATTTCAGCCTTGGTTTGTAGCAATATTGTCATAAAACACCAGAGCAAAAACAGTAGTGGAGAAATACGCAAATAAATAAAGTGGAGGCCACAGCTCTTTATGTGAAATTGTTTGAACAAACTGGGCATCAAGCCACTAGGGTGTAACAAACTTTCCTCCTGCATTTAGTTCCATTCTGTTGTCTCAGCATTCAGACTTCTAAAGCAGAGGCTTGTGCAGATCACCGACTCTGTGATGCTGTGGCTCTTTGCTGCTGTAAGAAAGGCAACTCCTTACAAGCAGTAGCAAAGGAAGGGGAAGAAAATGGCCTCTGAGGACAAACAAGATTCACTCTTCTTCTCTGGAACACCCAATCAGCTTGATTGTCTTTCACCAAAGCTTCCTCCATCCCACAGCTTTGCACCTTAATACCAGAGATCAGATCCAGACCTGCTGTTCTTTCTGGCCAAAGACAATTTCACTCTGTTTTACACGTTTTGGTAACTATCTTCTTCTCTTTCCCCCAAATGCATCTCAAACTCAGATGGCTCTTTAGCAACCAATGACATTTGCTCCTCATTATCACAAGGAAGAATAATGTCCTCAAGGAAGAACATCAAGATATGTGACCTGGTTGGGGGTGGGGTGGGGGGGCAATTTCTCCAGTTGCAAGAGAAATGTCAGTTAATAGTTGTGTAAGCATTTATTCCTACCAGCAGCCTTTGTTCTGCAAATACCACAGGATAGTGGAAGAAACAAAAAACAAAACCTGAGCAGACATAGGTTTGTGTTTTTTTTCCTTTTAACTGTACATGCTTCGAGCTGGACAGATGCTTTAAAAAAGGTGGCCTGAGTGGCTGAGGATATGGCCTAGTGGCAAGAGTGCTTGCCTTATATATACATGGAAGCCCTGGGTTCAATTCCCCAGCACCACATATACAGAAAACAAGCCAGAAGTGGCGCTGTGGCTCAAGTGGCAGAGTGCTAGCCTTGAGCAAAAAGAAGCCAGGGACAGTGCTCAGGCCCTGAGTCCAAGGCCCAGGGCTAGCAAAAAAAAAAAAAAAAAAAAAAAGGTGGCCTGAAGACTCAAGTGACTAGTGCCATGAAGCCACCTTAGGGTCTGCCATCTTGCCAGCTTACAAGAGGCCGCTTGCCGCCTTCTGGAAGGCACGAGCACTGCTTGGTTTGCAGGGTTCCACTGCCTCCTCCAGAGCCAGGTCTATGGCAAGACCACAATCTTCTTCTCCAGCTTCTGGGGTGGGAACAGGAAGTTTCTCATGATCTCATCCAGCTCCTCCAGGGCCAGCTGGGCATGGAGCTTGGCCACATCATCAGGCTCTGAACGTACCACGTGCTTCAGCAGATGGTAGAGATCCTTGAGGACGTCCCTGAGCACCTGTAGGAGAGAAATAGGGTCACGACCATCTGTCTACTGAGACAAAACCTGCAGGCTTCCTGAAGAAATAATGCTTGGGGGCTGGAGGTATGGCTCAAGGAGTACAGTAACAGGCAAGCAAGAAAGCCAAACAAGTGAGAGCCCTCTGTTCAATCCCTGGAACTGGCAGGGGAAAACAATGGCAGTGATGAGTCAGGTACATGTAGCTGCCTTTCCTGAAATGGAGCGCCCCCAGGACAGAGGCGGTCAGTCCAAGCTTTGTCTCAAGACAGGGTTCATTCATTAAGTGAAAATGGCTGGCCAAGGCTAACTCAGCTCAGAAATGAGTAGCCCCCAGCCTCAGTTACAGGGGGTTTATAAAGGCAAAAATCACGAACAGGTGCAAGCAAGCTAATTTACAGAAGCGGAACTTCGCAGTTATTTTTCAAGCAAGCAAGCATACAGAAGCTGAAGGTTGCAATTTACTTTATCCTGACATAGGACAGGTGTCGTCATAACCTGTTTTTCTCCTTTTATTGTGTAGCTGAGATCTATCAACCATTTTGGAGATGGATTCCAGGCAGGCCGTTTGGTGATAGATCAGGTCATAATGAGGTCCTGCCTGGAATCCCCAGGAGTTGCAAAATTCCCGAAACTGAGACATGGATAGGGTAGGTACTGGACATTCCGAGAGCTGTGCAAGTTTTCGGGCAACTGTGACCTAAACACTGGGAAACTCTAGGCATCCTTGCCCTAAAGCAAATTAGGGTCCCAGGCTTACACTTCATTTTATTCCCACAGCTGTCCTCCTTTGGCTGCCTGTGCCTTTTTTCTTTCCTCTCCTGAGCTCTCATTCCAGGTTCTCAGGGATGTGACCTGTGCAGTCACACACAGTCCTGTGCTAACAGGGCCCCTTGCTGCTTGATTTAATGATCTATTATTGCAATCTGAACATTCTGTAATGAAATCCAGTGAGAGATAATGGAGCATGTGCAAGAACAAAGGCAATAAGTGTATGTCCACCATTGGTTACTAGTGTTATTTGCCAGTAGTGATCACTGTGAGCACAGAATTTTGAGAGATCTGCAATATATGGGAGTTCATTTAAACTTGTTTCATTTACAACCGGCAGAAGGAAGACCTGTCTTTGAGTGACCCACATTTCACCTAGCTAGAAGCTGCTTCCAATAGAAAGAAGGCAATGGCTCTCCAACCAACAAAGATGACAAAGAACCCTGCATCATATCCTTTCTTGCTCAGTAAATTCTGTTTTAGCCAAATATTCACCCCCTACATGATGGCACAGGTGGAAATAAGTCAACCCATAGTTCTTTCTTCCTTCCAGTCCTATTTTCAGTAATTCAAAGGTTGAGAGTTTTGGGAGCAGGTGCATGTATCGAGGAGTGACATAAAGACGTGAGTTCATGTCATGTAGTTTCCACTGTTCTGCAAAGAAGGAAATACAATGCACATACCAGCTATGGAATACAAATTACCTAATCTTAGTGGTTGTGTGTATGAACTAAATGCTCTTGCACTTGCATTTAAAATTGGCATTGCACAAAATAAAGATGAGCTGTAAAATTCATGCTAATAATTTCATCTTTTAATTTTTCTCGACTAAAAACAACATTAATAGCAAACACTAAAGTACCATGATGAGTCAAGAGAGAAACTGGAAGGCAGCAACTTTATACATTTTATTACCACAGCCTCAGTGTCTTTTAAAGAGGGATCGTGTGTGTGTGTGTGTGTGTGTGTGTGTGTGTGTGTGTGTGTGTGTGTGTGTGTGTGTGTTCTGGTCCTGGGGTTGAACTCCTCAGGACCTAAGCCCCATCCCTGAGCTTTTTTTCTCAAGGACAGTGCTTCACCACTTGAGCAACAGCTTTACTTCTGACTTTTTTTTTTTTGTAGTTAAATGGAGATAAGACACTCATGGGCTTTCCTGCCTGTGCTGGCTTCAAATCTCGATCCTCAGATCTCAGCCTCCTCAGTAGCACTGGCACCTAGCAAATTCTGCATTTTGATATGATACTGGGTCAACTATAATGGCGCCAGCCCTGCTGACTCTTGGTGCTTCCTGTCTAAAATCATGTCATCCCTGACAGCAAATCTGGTTGCTGCTGAGATACACAAGAGTCAGGTCTCCTGGCCAGCCTGACGACCCTAACTCGCCAGGGCACTGTGATCCCACCCTTTCATAACCTACCTTTGCATGATGAAGTCCTATCTTTCCTCAAAGAAGTTCTATCTTTTCCGGCCATATGAAAATGACATTATTCTGGTAAGAGGCAAACTTCCCACAGTGACTCTGCCTCATGATTACTATTCATTATTGCATTGTGCCCAGACAGTAGGCTTATGATATAAAACATGGAAAATGCACAAATCCACACGCCTCACAGTGGTCTCTGCTCTGTGGTAAATGCTTCTGATTCTGTGCAGGCAAAGAAGTCCCCCCACCTTTGGAACTGGGCCTTCACTCTCACATTTACTAAGTGGTACCAAAGAAGGGCTCTGGGGAAGCTCTAATAAGTCTCTTCACTCCCAAGCATCTTATAGATAAAAGTTCTAGTCTCCACTCAGTGCATGGTCAGCTTTTCTTGCTTCTAATAGAGGAATCTTTTACCTTGTCAGAAGTATCCTAAGATTCCCCCCCACCCCATTTCCTACAGCCTCCTAACTTCAAAGAAACACATCTTTACCTTGTTGAAAGGGGAAGTCCTGAGGTGTTCTGTTCATCTGGGGTGTGGGTAGGAATTTTCCTCTTGGCACTGCTGTGTTCTTAACATAACAGTAATGCTTGTGCAAACACTACTTCAACCTTGAGGGGTGCAGAGCTCCTGTTATCAGGCACCGGATCTCCTTTTTTAGGTAACTGAGTGTTAAGCGAAGGTTCCTTCTTAATTAATGGGTCTATTTTAGCAACCCACCCTCATACAGCTTCTCCCCAACTCCAGTAACTCCAGGGATCCCACACACCACAGGACTTCCTTTGGACTCCCCAAGGATCAAAGCTTCTTGCCAGCCAGGGATTGTCACCAAATCCCATGGATCAGGGGCTGAATACAAGGAGAGTTCAAAGGTAAAGTTACTCACAGGGGCCTCTCAGGTGGGCAGGATATAGGCAATCCAGCAGAGGAAACCTCTCATTAAAACTTCAACACACCTGCCATTCATCCCTGGCAGCCTGGAGCCCAGGAACTCTCAAGGAAAGGAAAGGGGGAGGGGAGCGGTATAGGTGGGGTGGCTGGTCTCAGCCAGCTTTAGTGCAGCAGGTTGAAAGAAGCATTCTCTCCATCTGAGCAGCTCTTTGGCCAGGGATGGCCTTTTGTTTGTTTGGTGTTATGGATCAAACCCAAGGCACTGCACATGCTAAGAGTTAGATATCTCTACCCTGGCCAGAGAGAGCTTAAAGTACCCCTCACTCCTTGTCTGAAAACTTTGGAAGGAGAAGGAATTCAGGAGTTTACCAAAGAATTGTAGGGTGTGTGACACACACACACACCACCCTCTCTCCTCTGCCCCACCTTCTTTGATGCCAGTTTCCCTCAAACACACAAAGCCTCTGGGATGAGGGCAGTGTTTGGGGCTACAATGGCTGAGAAAAGGCAGGAAGAGACAGGACTTACTGAAAGGGAACAGCTAGAGCCAAAGACTGCCCTGGGCATACAGGTGCACTTTCAATGCAAAGAAAGGCAGGGAAGCAGTGTTTGACAATTTCAATAAGCTCAGCCCAACATCCCTCAAGAGGCTGTATACTTGATTTCAGATCAAAAGAAGAATGCATGGCAGGTAGCTTTCTTTAAGTTCCTAAACATACATGTTTATTTGATAAATGCCATACATGACACTGCAGGATAGAAAATAGAAAAGAAAAAAGCACATCTCTTGTCATATTACCTTTCTGACACAAGCTCTATTAGCAAGGGAATTTAGTAATGAACAGATGCAGTTAGTGTGTGCGCGTGCATGTGTATTTGTGTGCGGGCATGCAGCCCTAGGACTTTAACTAGGTTCCCAGAGCTTGTTGTGCTCAAGGCTAGCACTCTACCACTTTTTGGTGGATATTGGGAGATAAGGATCTCATGAAGCCAGGTGCAGGTGGCTCATGCCTGTAATCCTAACTACTCAGGAGGCTGAGATCTGAGGATCGTGGTTCAAAGCCAGCCTGGGCAAGAAATTCTGTGAGACTCTTATCTCCAGATAACCACCAGAAAATTGGAAGTGGAGCTGTGGCTCTAAGTGGTAGAGTACTAGCCTCGAGTGCAAAAGTTCAGGGACAGCATCCAGATCCTGAATTCAAGCTCCACGACGAAAAAAAAAAAAAAAGTCTCATGAGCTTTCCTGCCCCTGCTGGCTTTGAGCCTACTGTTATCCTCAGGTCTCAGATTACTTATTAGCTAGGATTACAGATATGAGCCACTGGTGCCTAGCATAGTTACATCTTTTAAAAAATCATCTGAATACTTAAAATCTCAGCCTCCTGAGTTGTTCTGATTATAGGCATGAGCCACAATTGCCTGGCTTCTAGGTACAATTTATTTTCTCACTCTCTCTCTCTTTTTTTTCTAGTCCTGGGCCTTGAACTCAGGGCCTGAGCACAGTCCTTGGCTTCCTTTTGCTCAAGGCTAGCACTCTGCTGCTTGAGCCACAGCGCCACCCCTGGCCGTTTTCTATATATGTGGTGCTGGGGAATCCAACCTAGGGCTTCATGTACACCAGGCAAGCAAGCACTCTTGCCACTAGGCCATATTCCCAGTCCCTCTTTTTTTTTTTTTGAGAAAGGTCTTGATATATCATTCGCACAAGGAGGCACAGAGGTCAAAATGAGGGCTCCTAGATATTGAATGAAAGCTAGCATCTCAGTGTACGCCTATCTGAGCTATTTGGAAGGCTGAGGTGGCTTAAGCCTGGGAATTGAAGACCAGCCTGGATTAAAACACAATAAGACTCTATTTTGGAACAGGAAGGGATGAAGAGAAGAAAGAAAGAAGAGAAGGTGGGAGGGAGGAAAGGAGGGAGAGAGGAAGATCTATGTGTGATTTTGTGGCTGAGGGAAAGAGAGCAGATGAGTCTAGAACCATAAACGGAGAAGAACTGGACAAATGTTTCCAAAATTGTGTGCAAGAGGCTATGCTTAGTGTCCTGGGTGACCAGGAACAATGCCACTGGAGCTCACACCATGGATGAGGGCAGTGTGCAGAGCTGAACCTGGGAGGGCTGAAGTGAATCGCGGAGCTCACATTCCTAGCCCGGGGGTCTTTAGCAAACAGCTTTCCCTCCTGGAAATCTGGTGACTTCACCTGTAAAAGTGGGGAACAACACTCCTTTCCTTGAAGGTGCTTACTAAGAATCAATGTAAAAGTCAATACTAGTAAAGATCTGAGCACAAGATTGCATAAAATGGATGTTAAGTAAGCTACAAGGGCTGGAACAGTGCCCAGCTTGTTACTATCATATCACTGAGGACCGGAGTTCAGCCTAGTAAGTAGCAAGGAGAGAGGAATGAATGAATGATAATAGCTGCTCCTTGTGTAGCACTTGATATGTGGAACATGTGGTCCTAGACATTTTATCTAATAACTTACTTCATCCTCACAACACAAAGGGAGATGAACTATGACCTCCAATTTGCCAAGGGTCATAGTGCTAGTACCAGGCAGAGCCAGGATTCAAACCCTGGCAGCCTGACTCTGGAGCCAGTATTCTCTACTAATTACCACACTATTCTGCATCCCCAAGTGGTTATTATTCCCACTACTATGAAGTGGGGGATATGAAGCACACATATGTTGTCTATTGTGGGGTTCTACAGAGATAATGTATGCAGGAGTGTTTGCTATCATAAGCAAATTCTGAAGATCAGTATGATTATCACCACCACACTGAGATAACTGGGTGTGTCACCAATAAGCTAAGAAAACAAGGGGAAAGGCTCAGCTCTGAAAACAAATACTAGAGAAAAGCCAACAAATAAACAAAAAAGTGGCCTGTGCACAGTGCATAAGTGATGAGGAGCTGGAAGCACAGGGAGGGTGTAATGGGGGGAAGGGGAGGAGGTGGGGACGACACACAGGCTCAAGCTGTCTGAGGCAGCATTGGGCTAGCACGGATTGGTGTGCGGGCCACTGGAGCACCCTATGTTGCTGTGCAGAACTGAGGGCCCCAGGAGGAATTGTGTTGTGCCAGTGAGGAGAGGCAAGTGGCCTCTCCAAGGTAATGGGAAAACAAATCAGGGATGCAGGATGGAGGCAGCAGTCCCCACCCTATTCAGGAGCTCTGCCCTGAAGAAGAACGCTGTACTCTAAATCCCAAAGCTTCACTTTGATGGATCTCTGAAAAAGAAATTAGGGCCAATTCAAAGAAAAGCACCAGGCTTTTGAGATATGTCACTGAAAGCTCTGCGAGGGTCAGCGAGAAAAGGCAGGATTACTGATGTCTATACAGGGTTTCCAGCCATGCCTGACGCACAGAGAACCTCAGACACGCTGAGCTCAGGGAGGCATTATTAACTAGAGGTTACTGAGCCTTTGAAAACCCTTCAATTTTCACAGTATTTCTCCGCTAGACCTACAGATAAATGGCAATTTTACCCTTTGGGGACTATGTCTGACTGTTAAATGGAGAGAGCATCCCCAGTGTGAACTGGAGGTGAGCCGGGGAAGGAATGGTGGGCTGGCACAGGGTTTTCATTGAACCGGTGAAGGAGAAGCAGTCAACTGGTCAGTTGCCAAAAATGTTACAGGGACACAGACAGGCCAGGCAGGGTAGGGACAAAGAACAAGATGGCAGCTGGCGGTCAACCCTTGGTAGGGGGTGACAGTTCAGGGTCCTAAACAAAAAAGCAAGCTGCCACACACCTAAAGTGCATGCTGCTATCAGGCGAGCTCCCGCTAGGCTCCAGCGGAGGCTTAGAGGGGCACAGCTGGTGCAGCTGGCTGGTGGCAGGGACAGGAGCAGCCGCTGCTGCAGAGGTAGGAGAGGCAATGGCAGCATCTTTTAGAGTGTCTTTAAATAGCAACCCGAGGAAGGCGGCTGCTTTCCTGCTCCCCCACAGGCACTGAAATAGAACAAAGGCGGCAGGGAAAATGGCTGGAGCCTATGCAGAGCTGGTGGGCTACTACTGTTTGCTGTTGTGGGGGGATAAGACTGGCAGCACCATCCTGAGAAGGTGATTACAATCCCAGCCTTCCAAGTACAGCCAGTCACCTCAGGTGGGGTACAGGCTTCACTGTCTCCTGCCTGAATATCTCCACGCTGGCACCTGCTGAGGGCAGCACAGTCCTGTTTCCTTTCGGTCCCTAAAACCTCCTGCATGGAGCTAGACAGCACCGGTGAATGGCTCAGTACTACCATTTATTGAGTTCTTACTACTTCTACTTCTGGGCACTGAGTGATTTAACTGATCCTTTTTCCAGTGTCACCTCACCAATTACGATGCAGGTATTCCTGTCCTCTTTTGAAATCAAGGAAAGGATTTGGGGATTCACTCAAGGATGAGGCTAGAGCTCAAACCTGTATGTCAGGTCCAGTGTCACAAACATTGCTTTTATGTGTGCCTTATTAGGAAGTCAGATATGCATGGTAAGAGCTCCATCCTTCTGCACCATCAGACTTGCTTGTATGCATGGTGCCCAGCTGATGGTGGAAGAGAGGGGGCAGCAGATGGGCTAGGGGTGACTCCAAGGTTCAGGGTGTCAGTGTGCTTTGGGGCTTGCCCTGGTCACAGAGTCTCGGTATAGCTCAAGTTCACTGTACATCTGTGGATAGGGGATGGGCAGGCTGCACTCCCCATGGTATCTACATGGTGGAACTCAGTGTTCCCTGAAGGAAAATTCAGGAATATAGGGTCAGGGGGCTGAACCAAAGGCCAGGGAGAGCCAGAGGTGTTGATATATCCATTAGTGGTCTGGCAGGGTCTGTGTTATGTGCTAATAAACACATAGTGGGGGACCATGCTGGAGGAAGCAACCACCAGGTGGGGCATTCCCCACCTCTGCAGCACATGAAAAAAATCCCTTGAAGGACTTTCTCCTCCAATTCTTTCCTCCCCACCTCAGTCCCCCCCCTTCCTTCCACCCCTCTTATTTTCTTTGTGCAGGTACTAGGGCTTGAACTCAGGGCCTCATACTCTTCACTTAAGCTTTCTTGCTCATGCCTGGTATTCTACTAGTTAAGCTAGGCCTTCAGTTCAACATTTTGCTGGTCAATTAAAATGGAATCTCATACTTTCTGCCTAGGATGGCTTTGAACACAGATCCTCTTAGCCTAAGCTCCTTAAAGGAATTTCAAAATGCCTAGGGCTCATCTTATACCTAAGAACCTCAATCTTAGGGGTTGGGGCTCAAGTTTTTTTGTTTTTTAAAGTTTTTTGCTAGTCGTGGGGCTTGAACTAAGGGCCTGGGCATGGTCTCTGAGCCTCTTTGTGCTTAAGGCTAGTATTCTATCACATGAGCCACGGTGCCACTTACAGCTTTTTCTGAGTAGTTCATTGGAGAAAGGCGTCTCGTGAACTTTCTGGCCCAGACTGGCTTTGAACGGCAATCCTCAGATTTCAGCCTCCTGAGTAGCTAGGATTACAGGCGAGCCACTGGTGCCAGCTCAGGGTTATTTTTTAATTAAACTTTTTTTTTCAAATGCTCCCCAGGTGACACTAACAATCCTTATTCTAGTAAAAATGAGGATTTACTAACACAGGATGTTAGAAAAAAACAGTAGTAGATAAGAGACAAGTAAGGGATATGCCATGATTTCTAAGTAGATATTCACTATTAATGGCTGTGCCTATGAAAGAACTGGGAGTTACAAGGGCAAAGTAATTTGTACTTTCTGGGAGGCAAGCACTAAAGCAGTCCTTTTTTTTTTTTTGGCTAGTCGTGGGGCTTGGACTCAGGGCCTGAGCACTGTCCCTGGCTTCTTTTTTGCTCAAGGCTAGCACTCTGCTACTTGAGCCACAGCGCCACTTCTGGCTGTTTTCTGTATATGAGGTGCTGGGGAATTGAACCCAGGGCTTCATGTATGGGAGGCAAGCACTCTTGCCACTAGGCCATATCCCCAGCTCCCCCCCTGTACTTTTTTTTTTTTTTTTGGCCAGTCCTGGGCCTTGGATTCCGGGCCTGAGCACTGTCCCTGGCTTCTTCCCGCTCAAGGCTAGCACTCCGCCACTTGAGCCACAGCGCCGCTTCTGGCCGTTTTCTGTATATGTGGTGCTGGGGAATCGAACCTAGGGCCTCGTGTATCCGAGGCAGGCACTCTTGCCACTAGGCTATATCCCCAGCCCCCCCCCCCCCCCCGGTACTTTTTGGAACCAACCTTCCTTCTTTCCTTCCTTCCTTTCTTTTTTTTTTTTTTTGTGCCAGTCCTAGGGCTGCTCTACCACTTTAAGCCAGAGATCCACTTCTGGCTTTTTGGTGGTTAACTGAAGATAAGTAAGTGTCTTATGGACTTTTCTGCCTGGACTGGCTTTGAACCGTGATCCTCAAGATCTCAGCTTCCTGAGTAGCCAGGATTACAAGTGTAAGCTACAGGTGCCTGATTGGTAATTTCCTTAACTTTCTTTTCCAGAAAGGGGGAGTGGTCACAATTTGTGAATCACAAATTAAGATTCAACTTCCTAGCAGGCATGGTAGTGCATGAGAGTAATCCCAGCTAATCAGGAGGCAGAGTCAGGAGCATCACAGTAAGAGGCCAGTCTGGGCAAAAGTTATTGGGACTCTATCTCAAAAACAAGCAGGCTCAAACTGACTCAAGTCTGGTATAGGCAGGAGTGATATTTAATGATGTAGCCCCATGGAACAATTAAAAGACAAATTTAACAAAATGAGTATCAGGAAGCTGTAATATGCCTTGACTGTGAGGGTGAAACCTAAAGGAGAAGGGAGATATAAGAGGCATGGTGAGTGAATACAGCTGTAAGACTCAATGTATATACATGAAGATGAAACCAAGGCAACTTGGTCAAACAGGTGGGGGAGGGGACAGTGTTGGGGGAATGATGGAAGGGGTGACTGATCAAGACGTATACATGGACATGTTAAACTGTAACCTGCTTGTATCACTGTTTGAAGATAGCAATAAGTTTAAAACAAAGCCAACAACAACAACAGAACACCAAGCAGGCACAGTGGCACACTCTTACTGTCCTAGCTACTTGGGAAGCAGAGGTAGGAGAACTGGGAAAATAAACAAAAGGACTAGATATGGATTAAAAGATGAAGTACTGGGGCTGGGGATATAGCCTAGTGGCAAGAGTGCCTGCCTCGGATACACGAGGCCCTAGGTTCGATTCCCCAGCACCACATATGCAGAAAACGGCCAGAAGCGGCTCTGTGGCTCAAGTGGCAGAGTGCTAGCCTTGAGCGGGAAGAAGCCAGGGACAGTGCTCAGGCCCTGAGTCCAAGGCCCAGGACTGGCCAAAAAAAAAAAAAAAAAAAAAAAAAAAAGATGAAGTACTTGCTTAGTATGTGGGAGGTCCTGAGTTCAACCCCTCAAAAAAAAAAAAAAAAAACCCACACTTTTTTTGCCAAAGTATTAGAAGGATTTGTTCTTTTTTTTTTTTTCTTTTTTGGCCAGTCCTAGGCCGTGAACTCAGGGCCTGAGCAGTGTCCCTGGCTTCTTTTTGCTCAAGGCTAGCACTCTGCCACTTGAGCCACAGCGCCACTTCTGGCCATTTTCTGTATATGTGGTGCTGAGGAATCGAACCCAGGGCCTCATGTATACGAGGCAAGCACTCTTGCCACTAGGCCATATCCCCAGCCCCGAAGGATTTGTTCTTAAACTTGTGTGTGAACCCTGGCTGTGAAGACAGGAGAAAGTAATGTTACTGCCATTCATTTTGCAGGAAAATGTAAGAATCAGATAAGGCTGCCCCAGTTGCTGGGGTAGCCAATGTTACAGCAGAAACCTTTGTCCAGATGGGAGGAATTAAGGGACAGACTTGTGCTAAAATTTTGACAGTTTTTATATATAAAGTGAGGAGAAGCTAAAAATTTGAAATGTAGACTAATCCTGGCTGTCCATCCTGTCTGTCATTCTTCCTCGTGACTCCCTCCCAGCTGGTTTGACAACCTATGTACAACTCAACAGCAACTACCAAAAAAAATTTAGGCATTTCCAAGCAACAAGAGACAAAATTTCCTCCTTAAGAGAACTTTTTCAGACAACCTCAGCTCTTGGGAAACTTGAACAGTGGAAGAGTTTGGAAGTTCCAGAACGTTCACAGGGAAATTGAAGAGACATGTCATCCAGGTCTATTATAGAAATTTCATGTCTCTCCTTCTCTCCTGATGTCACAGTGAGGAGGTGTTTGGGGGCCCCTGGTTTCCTGCTGGCACAGATGTGTAGGCTGAGCACCATAGAATTTATGCTAATCCTGAGCCCATATGTAGAGCACTACAGCCAGTTTTATTTTACCTGAAAAGTCAGGAAAGGCTTTTCACCAGCAGTGGGGGCCCTAAAAGATGAGTTTAAGTCGATTACGTGGATGAGTGAGGTAAAAGAAGGCATTTGAAGAATAAGAAATACACAGGACTAGGAAAATGGCTCAAGTGGTAGAGCAAGCACTAGGTCCTGAGTTTAAATCCTAGTATGGACCAAGATGTGGACCAAGATGTGGAGACAAATTATCATGGAAAGAGAGCAAACCACAGCAAACAGGTGGGGCCCGAGTGTCTTGTCTGTCTTGCAAAGGACTATGGTCTTCATCTGGCACATAAGAAATACTAAAGTGGTATTAATGGAGCCAGGACCTCTGTGGATTCACACTTGACAAAGATCTCTCTGGTTCAATCTCTCTTACTATCTGAAGTAACTGAACCCAGTCAACCCACAGAATTAGAGAAGGGCCAGTGGCAAAGGACAAAAATCCAAGACACCTGTAACAATCCATTCTTTCCTCAAGTACAACCTCAAGCTGGTTCTAATTACATAAGCCCACATTTCTAGTGTGTGTGGTTTGATCAAATATGGTTAAAATAATGTTTTAACTTCAAAAAGAAAACAATTTAAATTTCTGCACATGCACTGTGAAGCCTAGTAGATATGGAGATGTCAGTCACTCCTTTGTTATTATTAGTTGTGTTTAAATTACTGTGTTATTTGAGCGTTTTCTTGTACTTAATTTTGTAAATATCTGTCTCTGAAAAGCAAATGGTGCCCCAAAAGCAAGGTCAAAGTTAATGCACTTAATTCAAGTGTTAAACTGAAAATTCTAGATTTACTGAAAGGCTGCATGTCTTTAGAGAAGTTGGGTGGTATGATGGGAAAAATGGAGCAAGCATCTGTAGTACAGCAGTGAACTCTGCATGCAGTGTACTCATGGCTTTACCTCAATGACAACAGATTACCTTCAGAACAACCGATAACCTTCAGATAGCAAAGATCTATCACAGGTCCTTCAGAACAGATGAGTGGACAGAGACAGTGACAGCCTCAGTGACCTGAGCATCTAATTGTAAACTTGCTGGAACTCAATTTTCTTTTCCGCAAGTAGAGCTAATAATCATACTTTGCTCCCAGGGTTGTTAGGAGGATTCAGAGGATAATAGATTCAAGAGCTTAGTGGTATACAATAAGCCCTTAATATATATTCACATATTATTAAGTACCTAACCTCAGAGGATGAGAAATCACTTGGAGCAGATCTGTCATCGGTAAGCAAAGCATGGGGTTATGAACAATGAACTGGGGTATACTCCACTGTATCATTCTGGACACTCATCCCCCATCACCTCAAGGAAGGTGCATAGTCAAAACTACTCCTTTTCAGAGCACTAAAAGACAAAAGGATTCTGCAAGTCAGACACCCTTAATCACTTTCCGAGGGACAACACCCTTGTCAGGCTGTAGGGTTGGAAGAAAAGTCCCAAGGCTCTCTCCCCAACCTGGAAGCCTTGAAGATATCTGGTCTCCTTTGGTTTCTCATTGCTTCTTACTTTTTCAGCTTTGCCCATGTTATGGGAAGTTGCTGGATGGTATAGTCAGTCTGTGGCTGGACTCTGCTTTTGGCAAGCGGCAGTGGAATATGAAAAAGGGCAAAAGAGCAGCAGTCACTGGCAGGTCTTGGATGTTAGGGTACCCAGGTCCATCTTTTTCCGTCTTTCCCTGGGCACTAAGTATATATGCTGCAGGGAGGTGGTCTGGCTTGAATTTCTCCTGGATATCATGACTTCCAGCATCACAAATAGCCTTCTATTAGCCGTGATTTGTGTAGGATGTTCAGGTGATTTGGTTTGAGTCTTTCAGATAATGGGGATGTAGAAGATGTGGGATGAGTTACTTTTTCTTCATGTTTAAAATGTGAATATTAATCATAAAGATTCCTTCCTTCCTTTTCTTCCTCCCTCCCTTCTCTCCTTCCTTCCTTTTTTGTTTGTGCAAGTACTGGGGTTTGAACTCAGGGCCTCAAACTTAGTTCTAGAGCTTGAACTCATGGCCTAGGCACTATCCCTGAGCTTCTTTTGGTTCAAGGCTAGCACACCACCACTTCTGGCTCTTTCTGTTTATGTGATACTGAGGAATTGAACCCAAGGCTTCATGCATGCTAGGCAAGCACTCTACCACTAAGCCACCTTCCCAGCCCCTCACTTGGCCTTCTTGTGTGGCTGATGCTCTATTACTCAAACCACCCTTCAAACCCTATTATTCCCCAGTTATTTTGGAGATGGAGTCTTAATAGACGTTTCTGCCTGGGCTGGATTCAAACTATCATCCTCTGGATCTCAGCTCTTGAGCAGCTAGGATTACAAGCATGAATCACCTGTGCCCAGCTAGAAGCGATGTATTTTAAGTAGAATAAATGGAGCAAGCACTGCAAAATATTTACTATAATAATCTGATCCAGAGAAGGAAACAGTAGTCTTTTGCAAACCTGGTGCTTAATTTGTGTATTGACTCACCTTGATGATGTTACCTAACATACCCTGGGTAATGTTCCAGATGTACAAGGAAGAGAGGGGACAGTACAATACTTTCCTTAGCACATGGCAAATATGAGTTACCAGCAACGACGGGAAATGAGTGCTAAATCTTCCTGGCATTAGCTTTGGAAAATTCTAACCAGGGTCTCTTCATGAACTTGTTTCTTCATTCATAAAACAGGATAGCTGGATTCTTTCCCAAATAATGTTCCATGAAACACTATTACTTGGCATGCATATGATGGCAAAGTATTGCTTGGTAAATGAGCTTAGGAAATTGTTACTTCTCTTTGCTATACAGCTTCTCAGACTCATCAATACAATGACACATATGGAATCTCCAGGAAAGTAATAGATGGATGTATACAGCACTTTCCAAATGTAATTGACCATAAAGATCTTATTTCAAAGGAGTGACTCATGATGTTAGTATACCAAGGGATATTTTTGTGTTATCCTGTGACTTTCAATGTCTAAAGTCTTCTTGGTGGGGCTGGGAATATGACCTAGTGGTAGAGTGCTTGCCTCGTAAAGTCTTCTTGGTGCCTTTAGGGCAGAATTGGAAGTGTAGGAAAAAGACTCCCTACAGAAAGCAAAATATGGGCCGGAAATGTGGCTTAGTGGTAGAGTGCTTGACTAGCATGCATGAAGCCCTGGGTTCAATTCCTCAGTACCACATAAACAGAAAAAGCTGGAAGTGGCACTGTGACTCAAGTGGTAGAGCGCTAGCCTTGAGCACAGAAAGGCTTAGGGACAGACCCCAGGCCCTGAGTTCAAGCCCCAGGACTGAACAAACAGAAAGTAAAATATCCTAAGTCTGATGCAGAAAAGGAAGGGAAATTAAGGTCTAAAGTATGTAGAGGTATGTAAATGATTATGCAGAAGAGACAGAAAGGGAGCAGTTTTAAATGTTGGACCTTCCAAATTGTCCCTTACATTTCACCCAAAAAGGCTGAACATTTACAAAAAGTCACAAAAAAGTAGTTTAGTCTTCTCAGCTTGGATCCATCATCATCATCGTCGTTGTCGTCATCGTCATTATCATGTGGGTTTGGCCAAGTCAATGCTTTGGAAATCTGTGGGACCATATTCTCCCTGGCATATACACCCCTACTCCATTGGTCATAAATGGCTGTGGTGAACATCGAGCAATCCCATTCATCCCACTTGGCAGTCTAGCAAATTCACTGATCTGGAGATACACAAGTAATCTCAGCTGGAACATCAAGTTTCTTCACTGGCTTAAAAAAATTTTTTTTATTGCAATCATGGGACTTGAACTTAAGGCCTCATGTGCCACCATTTGAGCCACTCCTCCAGTCCTGTATTCTGCTGGTTATTTTTTAGATGGGGGTCTTGTGAACTTTTCTATCTGAGGTAGCTTTGAACTACAATCCTTATGCTTTCAGCCACTTCAGTGGCCAGGATTACAGATATGAGTCACTGGCACCAGCTTCTGGCCTGGAATTTTCGCCTTGGGGACACTGGGGACCTGAGTGTTGGTGGTAAGATGCAACACTGGACCATAACCAGGGGATCAGGCTGCTGCCTCAGGGGCAAGGAGGAGCAGCAGTTCAGCTTCAGGTTCTCAGTCTCTCACTCCCACCACTTCTCTGTTGTTCCCATATCATGGCTCCTTAGCCATTTATTTATCTATCTATCTATCTATCTATCTATCTATCTATCTATCTATCTATCTATCTATTTATTTATGGCCAGTCCTGGGCCTTGGACTCAGGGCCTGAGCACTGTCCCTGGCTTCTTCCCGCTCAAGGCTAGCACTCTGCCACTTGAGCCACAGCGCCACTTCTGGCCGTTTTCTGTATATGTGGTGCTGGGGAATCGAACCTAGGGCCTCGTTTATCCGAGGCAGGCACTCTTGCCACTAGGCTATATCCCCATCCCCTTAGCCATTTATTTTTAATCAATCAATTAATTAATTGATTAGGCTAAAATTTCCCCTTTGTTAAGTGAGTTCAGACTTGGTCTTGGTTGCTAAAACCAAACTTGGATTACAATCACACCTGCTATTCTACTTTGTCCATTGACAAAGAAAGAGCTCCAGAACCATAAACTAAACTTCTTTTTATAATTTATCCATCTTGAGTTATAGGACCATAAAATGGACTAACGCCAAAGTAGACACAAATGTCCAATAACTGATGAACGAACAAACAAATGAATAGAATATTATTTGCACATAAAAGGGGGTAAGTACTCATATACGTTATTGCATGGCTGAATCTTGACCACATCATGCTAAGTGAAGGGAACCAGAAATGCTACATATTGTACAATTATTTCTGTATCAAGTGTCAAAAAAAAGCAAATCCACAGAGATAGAAAGTGAATAGTGGTTCCTGGGAGTTTGGGAGAAGAGAATGGGAGAATGGTTGTTAATGGATATAGAGTTCTCTTTACTTTCCCACCTCCTCTCCCTTACTTCCTCCATCCTTCCTTCACTTTCTTCCTTTCTTTTCAGCACTAGTGATCAAACGCAGGGCAGTACACAGTAAGTAAACGTTCTACCACTGAGCTACATTCCTCACTCAGGGAGGGGTTTTAATTTTGGATTGGTGAAAATGTTCTGAAACTAGACAGTAGTGATGACTACACATATTATGTGTGAACATACTTAATATGTTGAGTTTTACATTTTGAAAGGGAGGATTTTATGGTATATGAGTTACATGCCAGTTTAAAAATTTGTGTGAGAAATAAAAGTAAGATGAAGAGGAGAGGGTTCTTGTGTCATTGAGGAAGAAAACAGCACATAATCTTCGGCCTGCTTCTGGGTCAGCAGCAGTGACCTTGCAGAAGACTGTCCCCATGTGCCTGGCTCTGGCCTGGCCTTTCTCCAGTTCACCAACATCCCTCAGGTTTTGTCTGTCCCTAGCCAGGCACAAGTCCCTCCTGACACTTTTCCAGCCCTGCCTAATCAGGCACCTGTCTCAGATTCTGGGACAAAAATATTCATGAAAAAAAAATGACCTCTTTAAGGGCTTCAGGGAATGACTTCTGAGGTGCTGCCCTATATACAAATTTTGCATTTGACAGATGTTAGAGATCCTTGGGGAAAAATGCATTAATTAATGACCAAACATCCAGTTTTGAGTGTATAGGAATAAACTTTGGAAAGCCAAACTTCTGGTTTGACTGGCTCTTTGGAAGTTAAAGACAGCAAATTAAATTGGACTTGAGGATAAGCTTCTAAATAGACAAAACAGGTATAAAAAATCATCCTATTTTCCAGCCGCAACCTGCTACAGAGAAGTGATGAGAATGTAGTTTGTCAGAAAAAAAAAAGATAGAGCTAAACGGAAACTAGAACATGTATTTAACTGACCAGAATATCACTTTAAATATTAACTCTGTAATTAAAAAATAGAGCATCACTACCAGGCATCAGTGGCTCATGCTTGTAATCCTAGCTACTTAGAATATTGAGACCTGAAGAATTGCAGTTTGAAGTCAACCTGGGCAAGAAAAATTTACTGGACTCCATCTCTAAAATAACCAGAAAAAAGCAGGACTGGAGGTGTGGTTCAACTGGTACAGAGCCAGCCTAGCAAGTGAGAGGCCCTGAGTTCAAACCTCAGTATAGCATCAAACCCAAATGTCATTCCTTCTTTTTTGCCAGTCCTGGGGCTTGAACTCAGGGCCTGAGCACACTGTCCCTGGCTTCTTTTTGCTCAAGGCTAGCACTCTACCACTTGAGCCACAGCACCACTTCTGGCTGTTTTCTATATATGTGGTGCTGAGGAATTGAACCCAGGGCCTCATATATATGAGGCAAGCACTCTTGCCACTAGGCCATATTCCCAGCCCCTCCCTGAGTTTTTATGTTTTTTTGTTTTCTCAAGGCTACTGCTTCACCTCTTGAGCCACAAATCTACTTCCAGCCTTCTGGTTGTCAACTAGGGATAAGAGTCTCATGGATTTTCCTGTCAGGACTGGCTTTAAGCCAAGATCCTTAGATCAGCCTCTAGAGTAGGTAGGACTATATGCCAGAGCTACTAGTACAAGGCCTATTTGTTTGCTTGTTTGTTTTTAAACAGACAATTATTTTGCTTGATTCAGAAATTAGCCAGAGATGTAGTTGAACAGAATTTGAGACCCCTCTATGGACCATTCCCTTCTAGTACTTTCCCTTTTCCTCTTGCAACTGTGGTTTCTCCAGGTTCCACTTTCTGATTCTCCAGGCCTGACTGCTTTCTTCATTAGGCCCTCACAACCTTTGACCTTGCCTCTAGGCTAAAAGCCAAGAATGCACTTTGAGCATTAAGAATGCTTATTCTCAGAGTATGGACTCATTTTAAAAATTAGTTTGCTTCAAATCTCTCCAGTAAGTTATCATTACTTTATGTACAGATTTTACGGATGTCATCTGCAAGAAGGCCAATCTGACAAGCTAGCACTCAACGATTACTGCCTCTATTACTGTTTTTGGAATGATTTTATGAATGTAGATGTTCTAAACATTTACAATATATAGATCAGTGGCAAGCTTATGAAGAGCAGGGTAGTGAAGCACCATCTCATTTGGTTGCCTTAGCTCATTGTTTTGGTGTTCAGAAGGCCTATTCTTAACTCTACGAGACCAACACAAAGTGCACGTCTGAACATGCCTCCTCTCTTCTCATATTCCTAGTACAGTGAATGTATTTTTCAGCAAGGTTAAGGGAGAATGGGCTAAAATGAAGTTATATCTTTTCTTTAAGTTTCAGGCTATAGTATAAACATGATATAGTCATAGGCTAATATAAAGTGAAGCAGAGAAAACAGGCTTTTCAGATATTATTTTTTCAAATGTTTTTCCTAAGCCTTTCTCTTTGTCCTGTCCTTCTGAACTTCCATTATGTATGCTTGATGGTTTTGTTCATCTCAATTTAGCTTCAACTTTGCTGATCTCTTCTTAAATGTACTGCTAAATACTCTGGTGTACATTAAATTGACTGTTAATTACATCAACCTTATCTCTAAGCCACTGTTCCTTTTTCCTAGATCTGAGTACAGTTACCATTCAGCACCTTCTGAAAGTCCTGGTGGTTTATGTCTTACATATTTTAGTTTTATACTTTCTGTAAATTGCATCCTTGGTGAAAATAAAGTTACCTTCTTTGTACTGTTTTCTGGTTTTATCTGGCATTCAACTTGGTCCAAAGCTCAGGTTGGGCTATGTTCCTCTGAGGAGGCTGTCAAGGTCCCTCTGGTCCTCCTCACACTCCCCTGACTGACTAGCCCTTTGTAACAGTCACTGTCTCAGAGGACAGTTACCACTGGCTTTTGTGTGTGTATGTGAGTTGTGGGGCTCAAACTCAGGACCTGGGTAATGTCCTTGAGCCTCTTTGTTCTCAAGGCTAGCACTCTACCACTTGACACATAGTGCTGCTACGGTTTTTGAGTGGTTAATTGGAAATAAGAGTCTCATGGGAACTTTTCTGCCAAGGTGGGCTTCAAACTGTGATCCTCAGATCTCAGCCTCCTGAGAAGCTACAATTACAGGTGTGAGCCACTAGTGCTCATCATCACTGGCTTATATACAGCCAACTTTCCAGGATCTCGGGGTCAGTGATGTGAGTGTTGTTCATATGGCTGTGTTCTCTGCTGTAACCATGCCAGCCAGGATCTGCATACGCGATGCCAGCAGTGCTTACTCAAAAAATAAGGATTTTTTTTTTTTTTTTTTTTTTTTGCCAGTCCTGGGGCTTGGACTTAGGGCCTGAGCACTGTTCCTGGCTTCTTTTTGCTCAAGGCTAGCACTCTACCTCTTGAGCCATAGCACCACTTCTGGCTTTCTGTATATATGTGGTGCTGAGGAATTGAACCCAGGGCTTCACGTATGCAAGGCAAGCACTTTACCACTAGGCCATATTTCCAGCCCCATAAAATAAGTTTTTAAGAAAATGAATAGTATTTCCCTCCAATGTGGATACTATGCTGACTGCATAAAACTCTGGTTATTTTCAAATGAGAATGAAGTAAAAACTACCTCAAGAGGTAGACAGGGGTAGAAATGTCTTTCCTGTTGATCCAGCCAATCTCCTCCACCTCCCTTTTCAGCTGCCACAACCACAGAGGTTCTTGGCCAGCACCTCTACAAGTAACAGAATTCACTAAAACCCAGTATTATCTTTTGGCACCCTATAGCCTGAAAGATGTGATTAGAAAGGGGTTGGGGAGAACTATAAAACTTTATTCACCAACAAAGTAGCATTTTCATTTCAGCTGTTCCTGGGGCAAAGAGAGCTAAAGAGAAATCTCAGCTTGAAAGCTTTGTGGTTATCTCCTGCTTCTCATTACAGTACCCCTGATTATAATCACACCTACGATTACAAGATTTAACACACCTGGTCTCAAAGATGCACTAGGAAGAGGATTCATACATTCATCCAATCCCATTTCCTTTTCTTTATTCATTGAGTAAGCACAATTTGTAGGTTTCAGTGTGTGCATATGAGAACAAGAGAAAGGCTTTTTCATTCATATGGCTTTCTGAAGGTGACAAAAATCTTCCATGGCAACAAATTATATTTTATTTTAGTACTGGTAAGACAAGCAGAATTTCTTTCATAGGCTAACACAGATGTGAGAAATTGTATAGTGTTTTCTTCTTTTATCTCTCTTTTCTATTGTGCTAACTAGGCACTTTGCTCCACTCTACAAGCATATATTCTGTCTATCTGTCTGTGTAAAGGATGTGTACACTTGGAAGTGAGGCACCAAAGGCCAAACCCTTCTTGACTAGTAAGCATGCATTCTGCCACTGAATAACACTCCTAGCCCTATAATTTTGTATATTTTCCCCTCCCCATCCCTTTTTATTTTGGTAGTGGTACTGGGGCTTGAATTTAGGGCTTCACAGGACATCTACCACTGAGTCATACTGTAGTTCCTTTTTGCATTGGTTATTATTATTATTTGCCAGTCCTAGGGCTTGAACTCAGGGCCTGAGAGCTGTCCCTGGCTTCTTTTTGCTCAAGGCTAGCACTCTGCCACTTGAGCCACAGCGCCACTTCTGGCTTTTTCTATATATGTGGTGCTGAGGAATCGAATCCAGGGCTTCATGTATACAAGGCAAGCTCTCTACCACTAGGTCCCTGCATCAGTTATTGTTGAGATAGGGTTTTGATTCCTGAACAGGGGCAGGGGCATGCCTCAAATATTATCTGCCTACTTGAGGCTTCCAGTGATGGGGTGTGACTGGGATAACAGGCATGTGCTACCACACACACAGCTTCTTCCACTGAGATTGAGTCCTACATACTTTTCTGCCCAGGCTGGCCTGGAACCTCCATCTTCCCAATCTTAGCCTCACCTGTAGCTTGTGTAACAAATGTGTATCACCACATCCAGCTATTAAAATAGTTGAGAATGAACTCATGAACCTTTCTGCCTAGGATGGCCTTTCAATCTCAGCCTCCCAAGTAGCTATGATTACAGGCATGTTTATGTATTTATCTTTAAAATAATTCGATTTTAGATTTACAGAAAAGTTATAATAATAGCACCAAGTCCCTACAGTCCCCTCACCCACTTCTCCAGTTAACAACTTATACAACAGTGATCTATTTACTAGGAGTTTCATAGGTGTTAATGATGCGAAAAACACTATCTTTCTTAATTCCCTCTTGCATAGTAGGTTCTCAACAAGAACAGGTCATACCCTATGGCAATTCATTTAATTATATTAACTATCAAGTGATGATTTATTTGTCTTTTATCTCCATCAGAGTTCTAGATGATACCCTGGCACCTCCAGTGTTCTAGGTGAGAGCTCCTGGTTTCTAAGCCTATCTCTTCAGAAGCTCTTATGAGTCAGCCAGATCATTCTTCCCCATTTCCATTTCCCCTTGTGTTATTATCAGTCTCACACTTCCTGGATACTAAACGTCAATTTTTTTTTTTTTTTTAAGAGCAGCAGTGTGCCAGCTAAACATATATCAAGTTCCCTTGTGGTGAGCAGTAATTATGTGGGATAGAAGTTCTGGCCAGTGAAATAAAATGAAAGTCCGACATATCATTGTAGGAAACTGTTCTGTGTGCCCTGTACCCCCCCAAAAAAAACACACCCCCAAAAACCAAAACCCAACCAACCAAACAAACATATACAAGTGACTAGGCAGGCCTTCTCTCATTTCTTACTCATTCAAACTAGGCACAGTGGCATGATTACTACCTACCTACATGTTTCTTGTGGTATGAGAAAAAAAAATCTTTACCTGTTTAGGCCACTACATTTGGGAGTTTTTATAGTCGAGTATGTTCGTACCAGAAACCATTCAATACAAACCTTAATCTATACAAGGCAGATGAGAATGGATGCAGCTGAAGGAAGTGATGAAGGAAATGGCTATTTGGAAATCAACAGCCTTGCTACTAAGTTGAAATAGCAAGTGGGCATTTAGAGAGAAAATATGGCTATGTAGACAAGGAAGGAGATTGCTAATGAACCCATGCTTGTACAAACAGGTATCAGAAACTTGATATAGTAAAATTCTAGCATGAATAAAGCCTCTGTGTGTGACAAACAACCACTCTTATAATGGCTTCCTTGACACTTGGTTAAATACTGATATGCAAGCCACAGATGAGAATTGTGGATGCCAGGAAGTGACTTATTAATGCAAACTCTGGGAATAAGTTTCCATTAGGATCAAGAAGAAAATTAATTTTGAGGTCACTCATTCTTAGCACACATATGGATGTATACACTTTCTTCCTGTTCAGGTCATACACTGGGGAGAAATACAGCCAAGCTGATTTGAGGAAGGAAGAAAGGGTAATATATGCAGCAATGAAAATCCATGGCCTGAACTTAGAAAGGAAGGCTTTTAAGTGAAGGCCTTTAGTAACTCAGCATGAACAATGAAATGAGTCAGGAAGACAAGTCACTAAAGTTCAGGCTGCCAGAGGCAGGGTTAATGTGCAGCTTACCTTGGAACCTACCACAGGGAGGAGAATGCCAGGATTCAGAGCCTCCATCTGTAAAAGTGTGCTCTGGTTTTGCTGTGGCAGTTACTGGGTGGCTGGCTCAACATATCACAGAGGAAACAGAGACTCTTATTGAAGATGCAAACAATACCACTTTCCTGATACAAGAGTCCCTGCTGATTGATTCATTTGCATAAATCCAGGCAAAAGGTTTAAGCCTGCTCCAGTAAAAGTAAGACTGAAGAAAAAAACCAAAGGGGCTGGGAATGTGGCTTAGCAGTAGAGTGCTTGCCTAGCATGCATGAAGCCCTGGATTTGATTCCTCAACACCACATAAGCAGAAAAAGCTGGAAGTGGTGCTGTGGCTCAGGTGATAGAGTGCTAGTCTTGAGCAAAAAGAAGCCAGGGACAGTGTTCAGGCCCTGAGTCCCAAGCACTGGAAAAAAAAAAAAAAAGAATAAAACCAAAGAGGTAGGAAAGCTGCATGTGGCAAGAGACTGACTTACTTCAGTAGCTTTCTGGCTGAGGCCCCGAAGCAGCAGCACAATCACATGGATGGCAGCTCTGCGCACTTGAACGTCACCGTCTGTTTTAGCCACAGCAATCAGGCAAGCTGTCACCTAGGAGAGTGAGAAAAGTCAATAAAAATCAAGACTGGACAATTATTACCAGCCTTTCAACTGACTTGCAACTGTGTTCCACTTTCTACATACTCATCAAGAGCATCTGTCTTAGAGAGGAGTGGATCCATTTCCTCATGTTCAATTTAGAAGGTGAAAACTAGGCATAGAGGTCTTGATGCAGTCTGGCTTGTCTACAAAGATAAAATCTGGCTTGGAATTCAGAAAGGATTGTAGCAAGTGGGGAGAACACACACACACACACACACACACACACACACACACACGATAAGGTCAAGTATGAATGTCTCTTTAAAAGCAGGAAAAATTACCATGTGTTCCCCCAAGGGAACAGATCAGAGGAAGGAAAGACAGTCTAAAACATAACTGCTTCTGAGATCTGAGAACCATAGAGATTTCCCTAAAGAGACTTCAGAGTTCAAGGTCTGGCATGAATATGGCAGCATAATGTCCAATAATACAGAAATTCAGAAACAGGTAAACTGACCTTCTTTGGGATGACTGACAACCTTGTCCTACAAATCTAGCAAGCACTCTAGTAAAGTTGGCAGTGGCCACTTTGAGAGATTTCTGCCTGGGCGTCTCTCTTTTTTTTTTTTTTTGCCAGTCCTGGGCCTTGGATTCAGGGCCTGAGCACTGTCCCCGGCTTCTTTTTGCTCAAGGCTAGCACTCTGCCACTTGAGCCACAGTGCCACTTCTGGCCATTTTCTATATATGTGGTGCTGGGGAATTGAACCCAGGGCTTCATGTATACAAGGCAAGCACTCTTTCCACTAGGCCATATTCCCAGGCCCTGGGTGTCTTCATTGATGAGACAAAGCTTTCTGTACTCAGTTACTTCCAAAGACAATTCTATGCTTGAACTTAGCCAAAAGGCAGAGAAATGATTCAAAGACAATGTTATAATAGAAGAGGAAAAAACTAGAAATTACTTGCAAAACATGCACTCAGCCATACTTCTAATAATTATATGTCATAAAATGAAACTTCTTTTTAAAAGGAGAAACAGTGGTTTATTGGTTACCACTGAAGAAAAATGGTGGGCAGCTAGACAGAGGGGTATAGCAGTGGCCGCTAAAACTGTTTCTAAATCCTCTAACATTCACCCTACCATGGGTCCTATTAGGCAAACATTTTTTTTTAATTTTTGTATAGAGATGCTATAAAGACAATGATGACTACAAACCTTTCTGAGACAACCATGCACTTTTGCTACTAATATTTATAATAATTATTAATAAATTAATAATTAATTAAATAATAAATGTGACCCACAGCACTAACAATCTGAAGGTTCACCTAAATTAATTCAATTCATCTCTCATATGCTCTTGTTACTGGATTTACTATGTGTCTGTATTTCCTGGCCATCAGTAGAAGGATTTGTAACCATGATAAGAAAATATCCAGATTGTGTGTTTGGAAACATGTAAATACATATTATGTTCTAAGAGTAGTGAACACAGACACAAATGAGGAAATACACTTGTGCAGAAATCTTAACTATACAGGTTTTCACAGCTTTCAAATAGTTGGGCATAGTTCAAAGTATCTAATTAATCAGTGATGGCAGAGAGATTAGAGGAAGGAGCCTATTCTTAAATATAATTGCCTCTGTCTACACTGGCATTTAATCAACCTGTATCTATTAGACAAACTTGCAGCTTGCAAGGGAAGGGAAAACCCAGAAACGCACAACTCACTGAATGCTGTTGTTCAATAACTCCCAGGAAGCTGTTTTGGCCTTTGACCTGAGACCCCTGACTCCAATGCCAGCAGTGGCTTCCATGGCTTTGGTATTAACAGTTAAAGGAATTCAGCCCTAGGAGGAAACTCGTTGGGCCACCTCCAAATAGGCAACAATATAATAGCTACCTCCACTTTCAGGCTTAGTATTTATAAGGTAAGAGTTGAACAAGTTAGAGCTAGGCCAGAATCCTTCTGGACATGCAGAAGTTCAGCTTTATTTATTTATTTATTGCCAGTCCTAGGGCTTTGACTCAGGGCCTGGGCACTGTCCCTGGCTTCTTTTTGCCCAAGGCTAGCACTCTACCTCTTGAGCCACAGTGCCTACTTCCAGCCTTTTCTGTATATGTGGTGCTGAGGAATCAAACCCAGGGCTTCATGCATACTAGGAGAGCACTCTACCACTAGGCCACATTCCCAGCCCTCATCTTTATTTAATTTGGTAACTAATGTACAAAAGCCAGCCCAGGACCATGCCATGATCAGAGGCTGCCAAGTGTTGCCTGCTCCCTCTGGAGCCCTTCTACATCTGCCAATGAAGGCTTTCTACCTAGAACCCTACTAGTGTCTGCCTTTGTTGCCTTGGTCCTGCTCATTATACTGAGCAGGACATGCTTCCACTTCAGCTTTTACTGCAGGCCAGCTCTGACCATCAGGCATTGATTCCACAATCAGGATATCCAAGAAGCAGCAGCCTGGCTGGAAAAGGGATTTCCCTACAAGGCCAATTCAGGAATCCCAATGCCACTTTGAAGGTGCAGTTGAAGGAGGAGCTGGTTCTTAGAAGCCATGCTGGAATGACCACCTGCTTACCAGAGGCCATTAAATGACTTACACGCTATGTACTGAGGACAATTAGGAAGAGGGTCGAGACCTTCCTCACACCTCTGACACTAGGATCAAATTCTATGAACTGTGGGATGGCTGCTCATGCAAAATGTTTTTAGGGTACCTGATTTTATCATGGTCTTGTGGATCTCATCTAGAGGTAAGAACAGCCTCTCCCTGTGTAGGTGAAACCCCATGCCTAGCTTGTATGCTGTTCACTTACAGGCTGGTAAAACAGGCCTTTCATCTAACATGGAAGCTGGGAGGACCCAAGGCAGCTCACTTCCATCTACCCAGTCTAACAAGTCACTCATGGGCTACTGTCTCACCTCCAAGGACAAACTAACATTGCCTTCCACCACTAAAAGCTTTGGTGAAGGACATGTAAGATGATGAAAGGTTTTTACTAATTTATGAATTGGTATAACATTTCTATTCTCTATTTCTAATTCGTCCCACAGGGCAGAAACCCATTCTGACCTTCATGACACCAGCCCCGAGGGCCAATGTACTATTCTAGTAAACAATACTATGGAAGGCCTTTTCTTTACTGCCTAAATCACATGAAACATATCAACTTCTGCAAGCCATAGACACAAAGATGACGTCTGCTTTGGCAACATTAAAGGTCAGTTTAAGCAATATAACACTTCACAAGAGCCAACAGAAATAAGGAAAAATATCACTCCACAAACAGCTGGCGCACACCAAGCATAATTAGAACTATACAAATAAAGATAAAAAAAATGGCAAGATTAAACCAAACTGACTTTGGAAAATTCCAGGAGAGAAAGTACAGTGTTAAAGTATGTGTTGAGGATGCTGGGTACCAGGTGGCTCATGCCTGTAATCCTAGCTACTCAAGAGACTGAGATCTGAGGACTGTGGTTTGAAGCTAGCCAGGGTAGGAAAGTCTGTGAGACCTTTATCTCCAAATAACCACCAGAAAACTGGAAGTGGCACAGAGGCCCAAAGTGGCATAGTGCTAGCTTTCAACAAAAGAACTTAGGGGCAGTGCCCAGACCCCACTTTTAAGCCCTACGACAGACACCACCACCACCACCACAACAACAACAACAACAACCCACAACTACATATGGAGGAAGCATGACTTCAATTTTCCAACTTCATCTTCCTAAAGTTTTCTTTGCTAACTATGGTCAATCTGCTAACTTGTTTGAAATTGGATTCCTGGTGAACTGAGAAAGCTGAATTGGTCAGGTAGTCTAGCCAGTAATTATTATGAGCTCAGCTTGCTCATTCTACCTACCAGGAAAGAATCCATGGGGCTACTTAAGCTTCCTAGGGGTGTGGGGTTGGTTCCCAGAATATTCACCAAGTCCTCATCTCAAGTACTGACATATCCACCAGTTGCATAAGCCCCGTCACTTAGAAAATGATACCAACATTTGGAAAGTTGGTAATAAATTCAAATCAAGCATGAGATCAGAGGCTGCATCACTGTATGAGACCTCGAGCCTTGGTTATATGAAAATTTGGCACTACATTGAAAGTAGACTGCTCTGTGGACTTGACACTTGGGGTACACATTGTGTGCATGACTAAGGACAGGCTCTTCCCAATAGTGCACTTAAATCATCCTATTTCTTCTGGAAAGAGATAAAGATGCAAGAGCAAACCAAGATTTAATTTCAAGCAATAGAGCTCTTGACAAGAACAAGGAGAAATTTGGAAAAAAATTAATACAACTCTCTAAACAGGTTAAATCTTGACATCAATGAAGAGGAAAAACTTGAATTCCCAGTGTGAAAACTTGGAGGGGTTGGGCCTATATTGTCTGTTCCTTCCCAACCATCTAGCACCATAATAACAGCACAGAGTGCCCAAATCTGGGCCACCCAAGAGTGAGGAGAGCTTTCTTCGGATGCCCATGTATAACAACTGGGGGAGGGGCAAATGCCCTGAAACAGATCACATTAGAGGAGTTTTTAGTGGCTAGCCTGCCTACCACTTGATCATCATAGCCTTCCTGATACCAAGACACAACTAAACAGGGCCCCAGCTCCTCATTCCTGCAACCCCTTGGCCTATTGCTATCACATCAATCTGCTCCTCCAATCTACTTCATACTCTGCTGAGATGTCTTTACAGAAAGAACTGGGGTCCTTTATTTGTGTCTTCTAGCATTCCTAGCAAATCACATCACTAATGCTTCGACAGGATTCTCAAAGCTAAGTTTCCTCAAAGCTGAAGTTCCTGCTCGAACAGTACACACTGGAGGTTAAGTACTTCTGAGACTGCAGGCTTTACTGAGACCCTGGGAGAATGTTCACAGAAGAAGCTGTAGTCATCTAGAATAAGCCGGACTATCGGGTGGCTCTGCTCTGACTTACATTTTATTTACAGGCAAGCCAAATCTGTGCAAGCACCACTTGGATTGGCCTCCCTCTTTCCCATGCCATTCCCTATGATCCTTTATCCTCTCCTCTCAGCCACAGGGGCCTTGCTGTTCCCTGCAATCAAGCCTGCACCTGCCTCCAGGACTCTGTGCTTGTAGCTCCCTCTGCCTGCAATGTACTTCCTGCAGCTGTCTGGATCGGGCCCTTGCCCTAATCCTTAGGTCTTGCTCAAATGTCACTCACCAATGAGGCTTTTTCTTGACTATCCAAATCACATATTATAACAAGCTCCCTTTGGCATCCTTGTCTCATTAGATACATTTCACAAGCAACTTACCACCCTCGTGTGGTATACATTTGTTCACTTGTTTATTGCCTAAGCTCTCCACTCCAGAATGGCAGGTCCACGAGGACACAACCGGCATAAAAGTCTACTAAATGAATAAACAAACAGATATAAATTACTAAGGAACCAATGATCCTACCACTCTTGCCATGTGAATGGACTTGAGCTGCCTGACTACAGCAGGCATGGCTGCAATAGTAAACCTGGCAGGTCTCCAAGCATGTCCAAACTTGTCGTCCACCCAAGGTAGTTAGGTTGGCACTATGACGAGGCAAGCGTGGGATGCTACATAAGAAGGAACATTTGAAAAGAGGAGACAGAAATTATACAGGATGGAAACACCTGGGTTTTCAAATCAGAGAGAATACATTGCCTTCTGAAGTTTCACTGCCAAAAGCAAGCTCTATTAAGGCAGGGCTACATGACCCTTCCTGCCTGTGCCTTTTCTCACATGACAATAGTCTTCAGCGTCAAGGCACAAAAACACTCCTATAATTGAGCAGAAAACATTCCTGAGAGACAGTGTAGATGAGTGGTTAAGGGCATGAATTCTGGAACTAATTGCCTACATTCCAATCCAGCCCTGTTTCTTCTTACCTGTAAAAATAAGATGACTTAGCTTGTTGGTGCCTCAGTTTCCTGATCTAATACATTAGATCAGTTGACATACAGAAAGCATGCAGATGCTTACTATATACTATTATGACTATTTTCTAAACAGATAGGTGATCATCCTCACCCTTCTCTTCACTCCATGCTAACAGACAATACTTAGAACATACTATATGCCAAGCACTGTGATAGGGATTAGGGGTATGAAAAGGTGAATTCTGAATTTTTCCAGTCTGGCCCTGCTGTGTTGTGCTCACAGTGTATTCACAATCATGACCCCTTTGGGACTGATGTAGTAGAAACAGTCCTGGTGGCTAGGAGGTAGTTCACTGCCACACAAAGAGTCACACAGCAGTTGCTCTTCACATTGATTTAAAAGCCCAGAATCATAAACTGTTTCCTTTTGCATCACAACATGGCAGATAAACCCTCACTCTGTATTTGCGCTTCACTTGTGCAGGCTAACTAAACAATGCCTGATTCTTGCTATGAGCTGGGAAATCCTAGTGGAAAACACAGCTCTCCGAGGTGTAACCCCTGCTTGCCTCTCTTGCTTCAGCTTTAGGCAGGCTAGCCTTCACTTCTACTTAAGCCTTTGGGATCATCCTGCAGTTTTTCAAATGCGTCAGGTTGTCCCCCACCTCGGTGGTTTTGCACACACTGCTCCTTCTGGTGATATGTTCCCCCTGCCTCCCTGCCTTTTTACTTGTTCCCCAGGTTCAGCACTAAGGGTCTCTTCCTCTGTGCATCTTGGTCAGCACTACAACTGGACCCTTCTCCTCACATGTGTCCTCCTAGCACCTATCCTAACGAGCTTCATTGTAAGCACTGACATCCGGGTCTGCCACCAGATTCTTCAGGCCCAGTGGGCCAAGTAGGGTCAACAGGGTTGGTTTCTCCAGCCTCTAACAATGGCCTGGCACAATGCAGGGGTTGGGGACATTTAAAGGACACTGTTTAGCTGTTTTTTCTTATCACTAGAGCATCAGCCCATTCAAATAACTAAGATGTTTCTGAAAGGAAGACCTGAATAAGAGAGCTGAGCACCAGTTGTTATTGGCTATAATTGTAGCTTCTTGGGAGGCTGAGAACAACATGGTTCAGAACAACCAGTCCAGAAAAAATTTCAAGACCCTCTTCACAACCTGCAGCTGGATGTAGTGGTGTATACCTGTCTTCCCAGGCTGTGTGGGAGGCTGAGCTGGGGAGGATTATGGTACCAGGCCAGCCTGGCAGAAGCTGGATGTTGTGGCCCAGGTTTTCGATCTCAGAATCAATGGGTAGCCTAAAAATAGGTGGATCATGAATGCAGGTGGTACATGAAAATGAAGCCTTACCTTAAAAATAACAAGTGAAAAAACAAGGCTGAAGGTGTGGGGCTCAGTGGTGTCATAGCAGCCTAGAAAGCATGAGACCCTAAGTTCAAGACTCTCTTTCTCTTTTTTTTTTTTTTCCTGTCATTCCTGGGGCTTGAACTCAGGGCCTGGGCACTGTCTCTGAGCTTCTTTTGCTCAAGGCTAGCACTCTACCACTTGAGCTACAGTGCCACTTCTGGCCTTTTCTGTTTATGTGGTACTGAAGAATCGAACCCAGGGCTTCATGCATGCTAGGCAAGCACTCTACCACTAAGCTACATTCCCAAACTTCTTTTCTTTTTAAAGGTCTGAGACCAGGTCTTGAACTTGGTACTTGACACTTTCACTCACTGGCTGGTACTCTAGAAACTAACCCACATCTTCAATCCTAATTTCAAATCTTATTACCACCAAAAAAAAAAAAAAAAAAAAAGAATAAATATAGAAAAACTGCAGGAGCTGGTAGCTCACATCTATGATCCTATCTACTAAGGAAGGAGGCTGAGATCTGGGGACTGCAGTTCAAAGTCACCCTGAGCAGAAAAGTCCATGAGATTCCATCTCCAAAATAACTGGCAAAAAGTTGGGTTGGGGGTGTGGTTCAAATAGTAGAGTGCTAGCTAAACCATCAAGCAAGACATTATCTAACAAAATCACTGGGTATGGTGGTTATGACTGTCATCATAGCTACACAGAAAGCTTAAAGAGAATCATAGTCCAGAATGTGAATTACTGAAAAATAACTAAAGCAAAAAGGGCTGGTTGTTGCTCAAGTGGTAGAGGCCTAGCAAGTATGAGGCCCTGAGTTTAAACCGCAGCACCACGAAGAAAAGAGAGAGAGAATAGAGAAATTAAATCATTTCACCTAACATGTTGGTTAATAGTTAATAGGGAAGCATAGAGAAGACAAGTAACCAACTTTTGTTGTCTCACAGGTAGGCAAAAGCAGATCTAGAAAGAATATAGGTCTCCTGAGTCTCAATCTCAAATTATATCACAAGTTTGAGTAAAAACCAGCACTAGAAGGAGTCACCATACAGCACCTCATGGACCACGGGGCCGAGCAGGAAGTCCAGGCGTTGGCACAATTCTCCCAGGTTGGCTAAGCTGCTGGCTCTGTGTGTACTATCTGGGTCTCTTGCACCCCTCAAGAAGGTATGGATCAAAGGCTCTCGGTACTTTGAGACCATGTCCCCTGTAGAAAAAAAGGAAAGAAATCAAAATTTCACCTCGCTAAAGAAAGAATAACAGAATCACCATGGTTTACTGCATGTCTTACACTTTCAGAGGACTCATGAAACCAACAAAAATTGTGCTTGTGTTGGGTATGGCCAGCACTTGTCAAGGCAGGTAAATTGCAAGGTTGAGGCTAGCCTAGGCTGCATAGTAGCTTTGAGGCTAGCCTCTATGCTAGACATCATGCTAATATCCAAGGGATATAAAAATTGATAAAACAGGGGCTAGGGAATATGGCCTAGTGGCAGGAGTGCTTGCCTTGTATACATGAGGCCTTGGGTTCGATTCCCCAGCACCACATATACAGAAAACAGCCAGACGTGGCGCTGTGGCTCAAGTGGCAGAGTGCTAGCCTTGAGCAAGAAGAAGCCAGGCCCAGGACTAGCCAAAAAAAAAAAAAAAAAAATTGATAAAACAGGGGCTGGGAATATGGCCTAGTGGCAAGAGTGCTTGCCTCATATACATGAAGCCCTGGGTTAGATTCCTCAGTTTCACATATACAGAAAGTGGCCAGAAGTGGCACTGTGGCTCAAGTGGCAGAGTGCTAGCTGTGAGCAAAAAGAAGCCAGGGACAGTGCTTGGGGCCCTGAGTTCAAGGCCCAGGACTGGCCAAAAAAAAAAAAAAAAAAAAATTGATAAAACATCTTTACCTTTCCCTCTTTGTCAAAGTTTAGAGGGGAGGAATAAACAGGTAAATGTAACATAGTGTCGTGGTGAATGTCATCAGAATCAGACAAGAGGTTATTTTAGACAATATTATATTTTACTAATCTCAGTCCCCTTGGTAGGAAAACAAGAAAGTTTTGTTTTGCTTTTGGTCTCCATCCTCCCCCCAGGTCAGAAATACAATGTACCCTTCACACAGTGTAAGAAAAAGACGGGTTGGGAATGTGGCTTAGTGGTAGAGTGCTAACTTAGCGTGCATGAAGCCCTGGGTTCAATTTGTCAGCACTGCATAAACAGAAAAAAACAGAAGTGGCACTGTGGCTCAAGTGGTAGAGTGCTAGCCTTGAGCAAAAAGAAGCTCAGGGACAGTGCTCAGACCCTGAGTTCAAGCCCCAGGACTGGTAAGAAAGAAAGATTATGTAACTGTACTCCCTCTGTACACCAGCTTGTCAATAAAATTTAATTAAAAAAAAGAAAGAGAAAGCGAGACAGTGGGACAGTGGCTGGGTGCTGGTGGCTCACACCTATAATCCTAGCTACTCAGGAGGCTGAGATCTAATGATCTCAAAGCCAGCCCAGGCAGGAAAGTCCATGAGACTCTTACCTTCAATTAACCGTTAGAAAACCAGAAGTGGCTCAAAGCAGTAGAACACTAACCTTGAGCAAAAGAGCTCAGGGGCAGTGCCCAAGCTCTCAGTTCAAGCCCCATAAACTGACATAAAAAAAGGACAGTTATTTTCCCCAAATGCCCACAGTGTTTATTATACCATACATACATACTAACACTCACCTTGTTAATATAAACATATACTGTCCAACCCAAATTAGTGGTGACTTAATCACTGTTAAGACAGGATAGAAAAGAAGGAAAACTTTTAGCTTAGAAAAGCATATACTCTCACTTATTCTTTGGATTTCTGAGTATCTAAACTAGGAAGTACTTATATACATGCATAAGGATATTTGCATAAAGATCTGACTGCAAAATCATACCAGTGAAAAGTGAGAAAAAATTAAATATTAATTAATATGTGGTTAAATAACCATACCGAATCCTTTGTAGTAGGCATTAACAGGAATATCATTGAAAGGTCTCCTCTTAAGTAAAAGACACTGAATCAGTACATTCCACTTTACATATGCAAAAATACATAAAACTTCTCCACTACCAGACCAAACTTACAGATTTAAATATGGACATACAATATACAAATGGATAGGAAAAAATAAAGGCTATACACTATTAGAGACTAAAGAACTTAAAGGCTCACACTTGGAGGATGAGACCTGGAAGACTGAGGTTCAAAGCTGGGCAAAAAAATCTGCAAGACTCCATTTTCAATGAGTGAGAAAAATGGTGAGCTAGAATCATGGCTCCAGTGGCACAGTGCCAACCAGGCGAGTTGAGCTGGCATAAAAAAACAGAAGTTATGGAAAGATTGAATAGAACTAGGATCAAGATATCAAGATTAGATTATTTAGCACTTAATTGCTATATTATATTCCATTTAATATTTCCACCTAAAAGGAAAAAAATGAGGGGGCTGGGAATATGGCCTAGTGGCAAGAGTGCTTGCCTCGTATACATGAAGCCCTGGGTTCGATTCCCCATCACCACATATATAGAAAATGGCCAGAGGTGGCGCTGTGGCTCAAGTGGCAGAGTGCTAGCCTTGAGCAAAAAGAAGCCAGGGACAGTGCTCAGGCCCTGAGTCCAAGGACTAGGACTGGCCAAAAAAAAAAAAAAGGAAAAATATGTCCTTCTACTTTTCTTGAGTACTTTCCCTTTCTGCAGTTAGCAAGGAGCATGCTCACTGGGTGGTGTGACATATGGATCCAGAGTGAATAGATTTAAGTTCCTGTTATGGCCCCTTGCTGCCAACTAGCACTAAGACCTTGGGCAATATACATCACTTCTCTAGACCAAGTGGACATGAGCTAGCTAGACAAGATCTCTCTCTGGCCCCTTTCACTTGTAAGTCAGTTCATGAGTCACCTTCAATTTCACCATCAAGTGAACAACTTCTGAGAACAAAGGAAACAAAGAAGCCCTGAGGTGGGGGATTTGTTGTAAGAGAAGAAGGTTCCTTGTTGGGAAAGAAGGCATAGAAAAAAGAACAAAGCTTGGAAATTCCTAAGGAGGAGAAAATTGCAGACTGAAAAGGGTAAGAGCACATGAGAACCCAAGCTGATAGTTAATAATGTAGGGATTTAAAGTTCAAACAAATTATAAAGAAAAGGCATTCTAAAATAATTTCGAATCAGTCATATATACATACATATATACATATACATATATGATCTACCACTGATCTGCATGACCAGCCTAATCTATTAATTTTTCAATATTCATCAAATATGTACATTATACCAGGTACTGAATTAGGCACAGGGACCAATTAGGGACCACAGGGACCAAGCATTGTTCCTATGATATTCATGTCACTCAAAGCCTAGCTACAAAACAAAACAAACCCTAAAACAACAACAACAACAAAAACCCTTGAAAACTGGCCAAAAAATGATAATGGAGGGAGATGTGCCAAAATAGTAATGCAGAGATGCCTTTATCAGTAAAGCTGATCTGGTTCCTATTCTACTAAAATAGTGCCAGGATTATCTTGTTCACCAAGTCCCCAAAATGGTTCCTTTCTTCTCCCCATTACCATTAGTCAGGTCAGTGACTATTCATTTCTCATTTATTTCCATAGAAGATTTGAGACAACTTCTAATAAGTACTACTAACAGCATATATGATCATTAAAATAAAGAACTGTATGGTGAGTGAAAGGAGAACAGCCGTCCCAAGCTAAGGGTGATTATTGCAAATGAACTAAAAATTTAGTTTAGTGATTGATTTCTTGTAGCTTAGGCAAAAAAGAAATAGAAAACAACACAGCTGTCAGCCTGGCTTGTGGCTCATAATCATAGCTATAATCATAGCTTCACTAGCAATCTATGTCTATCAATACAAAACACTCAGGCAGTTGAGATCTGAGGATGATGGTTCAAAGCCAGATGGGGCAGAAAAGCCCATGAGCCCCTTATCTCCAATTAAGCACCAGAAAACAAGAAGTGACATTGTGGCTCAAACTGGTAGAGCCACTAGCCTTCATGGAAAAAGCTCAGGTATAATGCCCAAGCCCTGAGTTCAAGCCCTATTCCTGACCAAGGGAAAAAAAAAAAAAGGATCATGCCCATATAATTCCAGTGTTTATTCTTAAAGATAGCAGCTTAACAAGTAACATAAAACCTTCTAAATTTTCATTGTTTCTATGCTTTTGAATAGTGGTATAAATTAAAAATCTCAATAGAGAAAAGAAAAATATAATAAAATATTTAGACTCTTAGAGGTCCTTACACAAAGTGAGCCACTCGATCCAATACCCACTGTCTGGATCAAACCACATCGGACAAACATCATCCAAGGGAGTGCTAAGACCTCCTGGTTGAAGTTCATAATCTTTATGCTATAGCTTTTTTGTTAAGTCCAACCCAAACCTGCTCCACTCTTTATTTGATTTCCTTTCATGACCCAGATTGAAGTAGAGATGGAGAACTAAAATATTTTTCCCTAAATCTTTGAATCTAAATCTTATCATTCCAGGCTCCAGGATCTCAATTATAGTGTTTAAATCCCCTCTGTAATCTAGCCAACTTAAGTATGTCCTTCCTTGCTCCAGGACTGTACTCCTTGTACTTTCAGACTTTTTTTAGCAGGAAAAAAAGAGCAAAGGTGTAAAATGGTCAAAGATCTATCATATATGTCACTTCAGTAAAACAGTGACTTAAAAAAAGGCATCAAATGAACTATTTCCCCTCTGGTTTTGGGTCCCCATGCATTTGAGATATGAAGGGTGCAGATCCCAGGGGTGGTATCATGCAGGACCACATGCCCTTAGCAGCCCAGTCAATGAAGAAACAGGAGACATAACACCGATCGGACTGTTCAAGTGCCTTCTGTGTCCTCATGATCATCTACTCAGTTTTTCTGCATTTCAGGACCTAGAATTCTCCTTCAGTACATAAAAAATAACCATAGGAAAATGAATGGCTTCAAGCAACATCTTATAAATAAATTTACTGTCATATGTGGGCCCAAATCAACAGAGATTACAATTTCTGTCAAGGTTAGAAGAAAATGAGATTGGACAGATCTTGACTGGCAGGATTTCCTCCCCAAAAGCCACTTAAGAGAATTAAATAATTCAAACGCAATTAATTTTTAATGAAATCCACCATTTAAAAATCCACAGGTAAATTTGGATTTGTTAACCATTACATTTCAGTCTTGGATGCCCCCTGAAGCTAAGGACATCTTCTCTTTTTTGACTTCAGTGTTCCTCCTCCACACAGCTGTTTATGAACAGGAGAGAAATGTTAGTTACAATAAAATATGCAGGGATACTGCAGCCCAGACATAAGACGTTGTGGAAGGAAACAATTCTGTGTGCAAATGAATGCCTCTTCCTCTGCAGAGGATTTGTGTGCTGGTCATCTTTCTTGGGAGTCTGCAGAATTTGCAGTAGGAATAAAAAACAACAGTCTCTTACTAAGGCTGATCCCAGGTCACACAGCTACTACAAGGCTGTATGATCAAATCGGCCCTTTCCCCAAGCAGAGGGTTCTTCACACTGCCACCAGGACGTTTACTTGGCTCTCCATTAAGAACAGCAGGAACGGGGCTAGGGATATGGCCTAGTGGCAAGAGAGCTTGCCTCGTATACATGAGGCCCTGGGTTCGATTCCCCAGCACCACATATACAGAAAACGGCCAGAAGTGGTGCTGTGGCTCAAGTGGCAGAGTGCTAGCCTTGAGCAAAAGGAAGCCAGGGACAGTGCTCAGGCCCTGAGTCCAAGGCCCAGGACTGGCCAAAAAAAAAAAAAAAAAAAAAACAGCAGGAACTTCCGTTCTAAAACAAAGGGTGCAGATGTGGCCAAGTGATCACAACCACACTGTTTGACATCTCACCGTCCTCGCAATTTTCATATTTCTTTGCTTAACTTTATAAGGCATGGACAGAAGAGAAGCCAGTGACTTAAAGGGCTGGGAATGTGGCTTAATGGTAGCATTATGGTAGGCTTAATGCCTAGCATTCATGAAGCCCTGGGTTCGATTCGTCAGCACTGCATAAACAGAAAAAGCCAGAAGTGTCTCTGTGGCTCAAGTAGCATAGTGCTAGCCTTGAACAAAAGGAAGCCAGGGACAATGCTCAGGCCCTGAGTTCAAGCTCCAGGACTGGCAAAAAAAAAAAAAAAAAAGGTGCATAAACAACCTATGGAACACAATGGGAAAGAGTGTGTATGGTCCATGGGTAAACACAATTGTCACTTAACAGCTGTTTTAAGAGCTAGAATCCTATTCATCTTAACCTGAAGAAAAAAAAATCCTTCTTATTTTTAAAAATGAATATAAATGCTGCTTTCACACTTTCAGAACCCCAATACTTCCGATTTCCTAACTTAATATTTCCTAACTTAATTGTAGGAGGTGACTAATAAATGGCCAGTGAATCCCCATCAAGATGCACAAATTAAAGAACTACAGAGTGTTCCCATAAAGCTACCTCCTGTCTTGATGGGGCTTCCCAGGCAGGGAGGTGGTGGCAGTCACCAGGCAGGAATGCTGGGGAGTCCCTGGACAGGTTCCCCTCACTGTGTCTACATGTCAGCACCTACCGTTTTCCTTATGGCTAACTTCATTTACTGTTTTTGGTTTATTAATTTATCATCATCATCATCATCATTATTATTACTTTGTTGGTCATGGGGTCCCTGAGCTCTTTTGCTCAAGACTAGTGCTCTACCACTTTTCAGTTTTCTGGTGGTTAAATGGAGATAAGAGTCTCACAGACTTTCCTGCCTAAGCTGTCTTCCAACCGTGATCCTCAGGCTCCTGAGTAGCTAGGATTACAGGCGTGAGCCAGTGGCACCCGGCTTGCTTTTGGTTTATAATTCATACTTTTTTTGGCCAGTCCTGGGGCTTGAACTCAGGGCCTGGGGTCTGTCCCTAAGCCTTTCTGTGCTCAAGGCTAGCACTCTACCACTTGAGTCACAGTGCCACTTCCAGCTTTTTCTGTTTATGTGGTACTGAGGAATCAAACCTAGGGCTTTATGCATGCTGCGCAAGCACTCTACCACTAGGTCACATTCCTGGCCTACACTTTTTATGTTTTTTTAAGTAAACAGTTCCAAGAAGTTATCCTGAACTACCAATAAATTAGCAAAGATTTCAAGGGCTCTTAGCCTTTTCTTTCCTGCTTTCAGTTTCATTGCCTTATCAGTATGATGCAGGCCACATAAGCAAGAATGATTGAGGTGTAAATTACATGTAGATAGATTTGACAAAATTCCTATGAGACAAAATATTAAACAAAAACCACTCTTTAGGAGTAACATTGTCCGAGAAGAAATGTACTCATTACCTGACTTACATAACTGTAATCCCCCTGTATATTACCTTTATAGTAACAATTTAAAACAAAACCACCCTTAGTGGGACTATTATTGATACAAACTACTCCACAAAAAGGTTTTGAAGACACACAGAGAACTTCTTCCCTACAAATGTTTCAAATGGTACTGCCTCAGGCTCCATGTTAATTAAAAATGCAAAATGTAAGAGCTGTCATCTACTCTTTGGTAAATATTAATATACTTGTCACCTGCTTTTCAGAAGCTAGAAAACAATGAGGATTTGAAGGAAAGACAACTTTTGAAATTTGGTTACTTTCTGGTGATGCTCAAAACTTGGTAAGAAGAAGGGGGAGAGGATGAAGTAGAGGTAGAGACTCTACTGTACACTTGAGATTTAGAGGATGTTTTCTTTCCATGTCCACAGATAACACAGTGGTAATATAAATAAGGCCCACAGATAAACATCTTTTAGAGTAAAACAATGTGCAGGAAATGCTTTGTATCCATGGATTTTTGCAACCCAATGAACTTAAGTAATAAGAGATGCCAAGACTTCCGTAGTTACGTATTAACAAACTTATTCATCCCATCTCAGCAGTTCATTGAACTCCAAGATGGGTTTCACTGGTATATAAGCTTTCAGTTTACACAAAGTCACTCTACAAGAAAATTTCCAGTAACTCTCTGTACCAACTAGACAAACAGATTAGTTCTCTGAAAAAGTGTGCTCCAGGCAGGAACAGACTCCAGAAACTTTCTTCAAGGGTGCAATTAAAGTTCAGAAATGTCACAAGAAAAAAGGGGATCCAGGCTTTATAGCAAGTTATTTTAAAAGATGAAAGGAACAAAAATCTAGTTATTTTAAATGAAGAAGATTGTGCAATTGTGAAGGAATGAAAACCATGTAGGGAGCTGGGCACTGATGACTCACACTCAGAATCCTAGCAATTCAGGAGGTTGAGACTTAGAGGACCACAGTTTAAAGCCAGATGGAGGCCAGAAAAGTCTGCTAGACTCCATCTTCAAAATAACTAGCAAAGGGCAAGGCAAGAGGTATGGCTCAAGTGGTAGAGCACCCGCCAAACAAAAGTGAAGTCTTGAGATAAATAGATTTAATTCATCTATTTTGCTATTTAATAGTTTTAACTTATTAAAGTATGCCCAAGAAATAGCCTTGTAATATTGATAAAAGCCTATGGTCATAATTTTATGCATAATTAACATAGAATTCCTCAAGTGCTAAGAAACAAATTCCTACTATATCAAATTCAGCAAGAGAAAATCAAGGCATAGTTTCTTCCTAAAGGAAGTATTATGTTTCATTCAGATTATTGGCTAATTCTCTTATAAATACAAAAGTCCAAATGATTTTTCAAAATTTGCAAAAAGGAATTCAAACCAGGTGCTTCACCGTCCTGCAATCTTCCACATGCATGCTGGAGTAGAGTCCAAACAAATGCTTTCATTTACCCTAAGTTGGAATAGGGGAATGAGTTGAGAAGACAAAAATAAGAGGAACTAATTAAAAACAGCAGCAGAGGGGCTGGGGATATAGCCTAGTGGCAAGAATGCCTGCCTCGGATACACGAGGCCCTAGGTTCGATTCCCCAGCACCACATATACAGAAAACGGCCAGAAGCGGCGCTGTGGCTCAAGTGGCGGAGTGCTAGCCTTGAGCGGGAAGAAGCCAGGGACAGTGCTCAGGCCCTGAGTCCAAGGCCCAGGACTGGCCAAAAAAAAAAAAAAAAAAAAAAACAGCAGCAGAATAAAATACTAAAATATTCCAATGTATGTTGGCTTTTTTGTTGTTGTTTGGCTTTTTTTTTGTTGTTTTTGCCAGTCCTGGGGCTTGGACTCAGCCTGAGCACTGTCCTTGGCTTCTTTTTGCTCAAGGCTAGCACTCTTCCACTTGAGAGACACAGCGCTACTTCTGGCTTTTTCTATGTATGTGGTGCTGAGGAATCGAACCCAGGGCTTCTTGTGTACCAGGCAAGCACTCTACCACTAGGCCATATTCCCAGCACCTTCTTTTTTTTTTTTTTTTTTTTTTAAAGGACTCTGCCAATGGCATCTTTTATCATTGCAGGGATTTTTGCAGCTGATAATTTTCAGTAAAAACAAACAAAAACAACACTGTAACATCTACTCAAATCTACTTAAAGAGATCTACTTTTAAAAGCAAGATATAGAGGTTGATCTGGGAAGAGAAAAAGCCTTACAGAATGATTTTTAAAAAGATGAGTAACTTCTAAAGAAACTTGAAAATCAAACAATTAAGGGACGCCAAAAACAAACAAACAAACAAACAGAAAAACCCAGATAGGAACCTGAATAATGGTTACCTAGAAATAGGGATCAGCAGGCTTTTCTGTTACGGGTCAAAGAGTAAATATTTCCATCTCTGAGAACTATATAATCTCTGTCCCTATTAGTCACCTTTGCTATTATGGTACAAGAGTAGCCATAGGAAATATGTGAACAAGTAATTGTGACTATTTTAATAAAGCTTTATTTTGTGGACAAAAAAAATTGCATTTCATGTCACTATAACATGTTACCAAAGAATATTCCTCTTCTGCTTTCTCCTCAGCCATTTAAGAATGTGAAGGGGGCTGGGGATGTGGCTTAGTGGTAGAGTGCTTGCCTTGGATGCATGAAGCCCTGAGTTCGATTCCTCAGCACTACATAAACAGGAAAAAAAAAAAAAAAAGAATGTGAAGACTGCTGGTGGTTCATGTCTGTCATCCTAGCTACTCAGAAGGCTGATATTTGAGGATCACGGTTCAGAGCCAGCCTGGAAAGAAAAATCTGTAAGATTCTTTTATCTTGAATTAAGAACCAGAAAACCAGAAGTGGCACTGTGGCTCAAAGTGGTAGAGCAGCAGACTTGAGCAAAAGAGCTCAGGGATAGTGCCCAGACCCTGATGAGTTCAAGCCCCACGACCACTACCACCAACAAAAAAAGCATGATGACCACTGTTAATGTTAGGCTGTACAAAAATAAGCAGCAAGTTGGATAGTTAGTGAAATTTTGTAGTTTCCATGAAGAAAAGTTAAATGACCACCTTCTTATGGGTTTGTTTGTTTTTTGCCAGTCCTGGGCTTGGACTCAGGGCCTGAGCACTGTCCCTGGCTTCTTTGTGCTCAAGACTAGCACTCTACCACTTGAGCCACAGCGCCACTTCCTATATATGTGGTGCTGGGAAATTGAACCGAGGGCTTCATGTACACAAGGCAAGCACTCTTGCCACTAGGCCATATTCCCAGCCCCCACCTCTAAGAATTTGTAAGAAGCTGTACATCTCTGAACTGTCAGTCCAGCCAAAGACATAATTCTGAAAACTTAGTCTGGTCATCTATGAAACAAGAAATGGTCTCCCATATGAAAAATCAAGTTCATATCAACAACTGAAGTTCTTTTCTGTGTGTGTGCGCCAGTCCTGGAGCTAAACTCAGTCTGGAGGCTGTCCCAGATAATTTTGTTCAAGGCATGTGCTTTACCACTGAGCCACAGCCCCACTTCCAGCTAGTTATAAGGAAATAAGAATCTCATGGACTTTCTGTCCAGGCTAGCTTTGAACTATGATTCTCAGATTTCTGCCTCCTGAGTAGCTGAGATTACAAGTGTGAAACATCACACCTGGCCACATGTCAATTCTTATTTCTCTGCCCTACGGCTGCCAATGGCAGCCATAGACATCTAGCAATTTCACCACAGTAAGGGTATCTCTGTTACTGATACTCGTAGCTTTAGGTGGGTTTCATGTGTATCACTTTGAGTCTCTCAACAATTCTATGAAAACAATAGTTGTTACATAGAATATAAAACTCCATATTCACTAAATGTTTAAGAAAATGAGTTGGCACCGAACAAAAGACGCCCTACATATGTCAAGCAAATTCTCACAGAACTACAGAACAAGATAGACCCAAACACAATCATAGTGGGTGACTTTAATACCCTACTCTCTCCAAGAGACAGATCCAACACCCAGAGGATTAGCAAGGGAACTGAGGACCTAAGTAACACTATATCCCAAATGGATCTGACAGATCTATACAGAATCTTCCACCCTACAGAGACCCAATACACCTTCTTCTCAGCAGCCCATGGATCATACTCCAAAATAGACCATGTCATAGCCCACACAAAGAACCTCAGCAAATATAAAAGTATTGACATCATCCCATGCATTATATCTGACCACAGTGGATTAAAGGTAACCCTCAATAACAACGGTTACCACAGAGGCTATACACATTCTTGGAGGCTAAACCCCACACTGTTATCCAACACTTGGGCCACAGACCAAATTAAAGATGAAATCAACGAATTCATAAGCCACAATGACAATGAAAATACATCACAAAGAAACCTATGGAACACAGCTAAGGCAGTACTGAAGGGCAAGATCACCGCACTCAGCACTCACATTAAAAGAATGGAAGCAGAGCAGGTGAATAACCTCACGATGAAACTAAAACAACTGGAGAAACAAGAAATGATCGAACCTAAAGTGACTAGGAGGAGAGAGATCACAAAAATTAAAGAAGAGATAAATCTGATTGAAAATAGAAAGACCATTCAACAAATAAATAAGACTAAAAGCTGGTTCTTTGAGAAAATAAATAAAATTGACAGACCCCTCGCAAGACTTACAAAAAAAAGAAGAGAAAAGACTCATACGTAAAATCAGGGACTCCACCGGAAAAATTACAAGTACACACGATATTCAAACAATCGTAAGGAACTATTTCCAGAACCTCTACTCACTAAAAAACAATAATTTTACAGAAATAGATCAATTCTTAGAGAAGTATAAACTGCTCAAACTGAACCAAGAAGAAATAAATCAACTAAATAAACCAATAACTTACAGCGAGATACAGGGGGTAATCAAGAACCTCCCAACAAAGAAAAGCCCAGGCCCAGATGGATTCACCAACGAATTCTATAAAACCTTTAGTGAGGAGGTAATACCAATACTCCTCAAACTCTTCCACGAAATAGAAACAGAGGGAGAAATCCCAAACTCATTCTATGAAGCTAATATCATACTCATTCCCAAACCAGGCAAAGACCCAACAAAAAAAAGAGAACTACAGACCAATATCACTAATGAACACAGATGCAAAGCTCCTCAATAAAATATTAGCTAACAGGATCCAGAAACTGATCAAGAAAATTATACATCATGACCAAGTAGGCTTCATCCCACAGTCACAAGGATGGTTCAACATCCATAAATCAATTAATGTAATTCACCACATAAACAGAACTAAAATCAAGAATCACATTGTTATCTCAGTCGATGCCCAAAAGCCTTTGACAAAATACAACATCCATACTTATTAAAAGCTCTGGAGAGAACAGGAATAGATGGAACATTCCTCAAAATAATAAAAGCCATATACAACAGACCAACTGCTAACATCATATTAAATGGAGAGAAACTTAAATCATTCCCCCTAAACTCAGGAACAAGACAAGGATGCCTACTCTCCCCACTTCTTTTCAACATAGTGCTGGAATCCCTAGCCATAGCAATAAGGCAAGAGGAGGAGGACATCAAAGGGATCCACATCAGCAAGTTATCCCTATTCGCATGATCTTATATCTGAAGGACCCAAAAAACTCAGTCCCCAAACTCCTACACCTAATAAACCTTTTTGGCAAAGTAGCAGGATACAAAATCAATCCACAAAAGTCAGCAGCTTCTCTGTACACCAGCAATGTACAAGCAGAAAAGGAAATTATGGAAACAATTCCATTTACAGTAGCCAAAAAAAGAATAAAGTACCTAGGGATCAACCTAACCAAGGATGTGACGGACCTATTTAATGAGAACTATAAAAATCTAATAAGGGAAATCAAAGAAGACACAAGGAGATGGAAAGACCTCCCATGCTCATGGGTAGGCAGAATCAATATAGTGAAAATGGCCATATTGCCCAAATTGTTATACAAATTCAATGCAATCCCTATCAAAATCCCAGTTACGGGCTGGGGATATAGCCTAGTGGCAAGAGTGCCTGCCTCGGATACACGAGGCCCTAGGTTCGATTCCCTAGCACCACATATACAGAAAACGGCCAGAAGCGGCGCTGTGGCTCAAGTGGCAGAGTGCTAGCCTTGAGCGGGAAGAAGCCAAGGACAGTGCTCAGGCCCTGAGTCCAAGGCCCAGGACTGGCCAAAAAAAAAAAAAAAAAAAAATCCCAGTTACATTCTTCACTGAAATAGAGAAAGCAATCCATAAATTCATATAGAACAGCAAAAGACCTAGAATAGCCAAAGCAATTCTGGCAAAAAAAGCAGTGCAGGAGGTATCACAATACCAGACTTCAAGCTCTACTATAGGGCCATCATAACAAAAACAGCCTGGTATTGGTATAAAAACAGACTGGAAGACCAATGGATCAGAATTGAAGATCCAGAAATAAAACCGCACTCTTACAGTCAGCTGATATTCGACAAAGGAGCTAAAGACATACAATGGAATAAACATAGCCTCTTCAATTACTGGTGCTGGGAGAACTGGGCAGCCATATGCAGAAAACTCAAAGTAGACCTGATAAGCCTATCACCATGCACCAAGATCAACTCAAAATGGATCAAAGACCTCAATATCAGACCTGAATCCTTGAAACTACTGAAGGACAGAGTAGGAAAGACGCTAGAACTTATAGGCACAGGAAGGAACTTCCTGAATAGAGTCCCAGGGGCATAACAAATAGGGAAGAAACTCGACAAATGGGACTACTACAAATTAAAAAGTTTCTGCACAGCTAAGGACATAGCCACCAAAATAGAAAGACAGCCAACCATATGGGAAAGGATCTTTACCAGCACAGCAACAGACAAAGGCCTAATATCTGTCATCTACAGAGAACTCAAAAAACTAAGGCCCTCCAAGCCCAATAAACCAATTAGGAAATGGGCAAAGGAGCTAAAGAGAGTCTTCACAAGAGAAGAGATAAAAATGGCAAAGAAACATATGAGGAAATGTTCAACATCCCTGGTAGTAAAGGAAATGCAAATAAAAACAACCCTGAGATACCACCTCACTCCAGTTAGAATGGCCTATACTCTGAACTCAGGCAACAACAAATGCTGGAGGGGGTGCGGGGAAAGAGGAACCCTTCTCCATTGTTGGTGGGAGTGCAAATTAGTACAACCACTTTGGAGAACAGTATGGAGGTTTCTCAAAAAGCTCAATATAGACCTACCCTATGATCCAGCCATACCACTCCTAGGCATCTATCCAGAACAGCAGGCCCCAAGATATCAAAAAGACATTTGTACTTCCATGTTTATCGCGGCACAATTCACAATAGTCAAAATATGGAAACAACCCAGATGCCCCTCCACAGATGAATGGATCCAAAAAATATGGTACCTATACACAATGGAATACTACATAGCGATTAGGAATGGTGAAATATTGTTATTCGCAGGGAAATGGTCAGAACTTGAACAAATAATGTTGAATGAGACAAGCCTAGAACACAGAAAACAAAGGGGCATGATCTCCCTGACTGTTAAGATGGGGTGACGGAGAGACAGTAGAGACCAGGTCTGTGAAACCAAAAACTGCTTGTCAAATGGTATTTCCCACAGGATTGGGTCAGCGACCCAACAGTATGTAACTAAAACCAAACAATTACTCAACATATAAAGGTCAAAAATTGACCTCTCAGGGGAATACAATAGCTCAAAAGCTAGGTATGTACGTTCATATAAGACTACTGTCGACATATGGTCTAATATCAACATTACATTTAAAGCCCTAGGCGAACTTTCTTGGGTGTGGCCACGTGGCTACTGTATATGTTCTTGATACATTGTATATTGTATATATGTCTACCGGACCTAGAGAAGAGATAGAAAAACAGGACGTAAGATATCACAAGAAATGTACACACTGCCCTACTATGTAATTGTACCCTTTTTGCACAACACCTTGTCAAAAAATTTGTGTTCAATTAATAAATAAATTAAAAAAATTGACCTCTCAGTGGAATACAATAGCTCAAAAGCTATGTATGTACGTTCATATAAGACTACTGTTGGGGCTGGGGATATAGCCTAGTGGCAAGAGTGCCTGCCTCGGATACACGAGGCCCTAGGTTCGATTCCCCAGCACCACATATACAGAAAACGGCCAGAAGTGGCGCTGTGGCTCAAGTGGCAGAGTGCTAGCCTTGAGCGGGAAGAAGCCAGGGACAATGCTCAGGCCCTGAGTCCAAAGCCCAGGACTGGCCAAAAAAAAAAAAAAAAAAAAAAAAGACTACTGTTGACATATTGTCTAATGTCGACATTACATATAAAGCCCTAGGCAAATTTTCTTGGGCTTGGCCACATGGCTACTGTATATGTTCTTGGTACATTGTGTATTGTATATGTCTACCTGACCTAGGGAAGGGAAAAAAAAACAGGGTGTAAGATATCACAAGAAATGTACACACTGTCCTACTATGTAACTGTACCCTTTGTGCACAACACCTTGTCAAAAAATTTTTTGTTTAATTAATAAATAAATTAAAAAAAAAAAAAAGAAAATGAGTTGGTCTGTGCTTGACTAACATGCATGAAGCCCTGGGTTTGATTCGTCAGCACCACATAAACAGAAAAAGCTGTAAGTTACTCAAGTGGTAGAGGGCTAGTTTTGGATACAAAGAAACTCAAAGACAGTGCCCAGGCCCTGAGTTCAAGCCCCAGGAATGGCGAAAGAAAGAAAGAAAGAAAAGAGAGAGAGAGAGAGAGAGAGAGAGAGAGAGAGAGAGAGAGAGAGAGAGAGAAAGGAAGGAAGGAAGGTAGGAAAAGGAAAAGGAAAAGGAAAAGGAAAAGGGAAGGAAAGAAAGGGTGCTAGGAATATGGCCTAGTGGCAAGAGTGATTGCCTCATATACCTGAAGCCCTGGGTTCAATTCCCCAGCACCACATATATAGAAAACGGATGATGCTAAGTGAAATGAACTCAAGGTTATGGAAACGATTGTTATATCACTGTTGTAACTCCTTTCAACGTGCTATGTGTACCTGTAGCTCCTATTATTGATGATCTTCTTGTATCTCCTTCCTGTGGTTGTACCTGCACTATCTCTGTATCTTATCTGAGTACATTGGAAACTGTGTATACTGGTATTAGAACTAGGAAACTGTACTAAAATCGAGAGACCCAGGGTAAAAAAAGACAAACGACTATAAAAGCAATACTTGCAAAACTGTTTGGTGTAAATGAACTGAACAACTCATGGGGGAGAAAGGGAAAGGGGGAGGGGAGAATGAGGGAGGAGGTAACAAACAGTACAAGAAATGTATCCAATGCCTAACGTATGAAACTGTAACCTCTCTGTACATCAGTCTGACAATAAAAATTAAAAAAATAAATAAATAAACTAAAAAAGAAAGAAAGAAAGAAAGAAAGAAAGAAAGAAAGAAAGAAAACAGCCAGACATGGTGCTGTGGCTCAAGTGGCAGAATTCTAGCCTTGAGCAAAAAGAAGTCAGGGACAGTCAAGCCCTGAGTCCAAGGCCCAGGACTAAAAAAAAAAAAAAAGAAAGAAAATAGAAAAAAAAGAAAATGAGCCTCTCATTTCTACCTCTGGATTGCCTGTAATATCTACCTTTTCTTAACATTCTCACAGATATGTTTCTAATCTAATCCTTGCCTCTTTGTGCCAAGGAATACCACAAAGGCCTCTCAGCTATCTCCCAGGCTCCAGGCTCTAATTTCTTTAACCATCTTTCATGCCACTGCCAACCACACCTACATATCTTTCATCATGTTACTTCCTTTAAGTCTCTACAGTGTTCCCCAAATTCCTGTCAAGTCCTAACTCTTCTGCTCAGCTTTTAGGATCCATTTGTGGTGGTCCTATCCTCTTTATTTAGTCTTACCTTCCCTCAAGGTACTCAATACAATAATGCTATAGATTAATTCTCTGTTGAATATTTATTCCTTCTTTTCGGTTCCATTTCCTACCTAGGGATATCTCTCTCTCTCCCCTCTCTCCCCTCCCTCCCCCTCCCCCTCTCGTGGGGGGGGGCTTCTTCTGTGATTAATTGGAGATGTGTCACTTCAGCTTTCTTGCCCGGCTATCTTTTTTTTTTTAAATTTATTGTAAAGGTGATGAACGGGGAGGGGGGGTGTTACAGTAATATATGTAAGGTAATGAGTACATTTTTAAAAATACTTATGTCAAAGTGAGGTACAGAAAGGTTACAGTTTCATATGTTAGGCCTTGGGTATATTTCTTGTACTGTTTGTTAGCTCCTCCCTCATCCCCCCCCCCCCCCGCCCGCCCCCGCTTTCGTTATTTTTCAAATTGGGTCTCATGGACTTTTTTGTCTGGGCTGGCTTCAAGCTGTGATCTTCAGATCTAAGCTCCTGAGTAGCTAGGTTTATAGGCATGAGTCATTGGCACTGTCTATAAAGCTTTATTAAAGTTACACTAAACTAACATTTGTTACACTAACTGAATGTTAATCAAATGGGATTAATGTCTTTATAAAAGGTCCCCAAATAAGAGCTTTTACCTTTTTACCACTATAAGAAGATAAAATGAAAACATCCAGAATAGCGTCTTTACAGAATCCAAACATGCTGGCACACTGACCTTAGATTTCCCACCTCCAGAACTGTGAGAAACCAATTTCTGTTCTTTACAAGTCACCCAGTCTATGGTAGTCTGTTTGAGAAAACTATTCAAACTGACTGAGAAAATGTACCTAACTGGAGAAATATTCTAGGTTCACCTTAATAATGTTAAGCTATGAATTATGTAAGATGGTATTTTTTTTTTATTCAAAGCAATGTCAATCAAAATCAGCAGAGGCCTGTTGCTCATACCTATAATGCTACCTAATCAGAAGGCTGAGATCTGAGGATTGTGGTTCAAAGCCAGCCCAGGGAGGTAAGTCTGGTCTGTAAGACTCTTCAATTAGCCACTAAAAAGGTAGAAGTGGGGGCTGGGAATATGGCCTAGTGGCAAGAGTGCATGCCTTGTATACATGAAGCCCTGGGTTTGATTCCCCAGCACCACATATACAGAAAACGGCCAGAAGTGGTGCTGTGGCTCAAGTGGCAGAGTGCCTAGCTTTGAGCAAAAAGAAGCCAGGGACAGTGCTCAGGCCCTGAGCCCAAGGCCCAGGACTAGCAAAACAACAACAACAAAAAAAAGGTAGAAGTGAAGTTGTGACTCAAGTTAAAAAAAAAAAAAAAGTGAAAGAAAAGCACCCAGGCCCTTTGAAGTTGATAGTCTGACTCTAATATTTTCAGGGAAATAGAAAGGGCTTTGAATAGAAAAAAAAAAAAAAAACAACTCTGAAAAAGTTAGACTTAAATATGATTCAAACACTTAACAATAAATCTACAGTAATCAAAATAGTGTGATGGTGCTTTAAGTATAAATAAATGGAATGGAATAAATCTACAAGTAGATCTTTCACATATAATCAATTCAATGAGGAATGGTAGGTAATCTTTACAACAAATGGTGGTAGAACAGCTAGATTTCCACAAAGGGAAAATATATATATTTCAACTCCAACTAGATACAAAATTTAAGTTGAAGCTGGGAGCTGATGGCTTATAAATATAATCCTAGCTACTTAGGAGGCTGAGATCTGAGGATTGCAGTTCAAAGCCAGCCTGGGCAGGAAAGCCTGTGAAACTCTATTCTCCAATTAATCACCAGAAAACTGGAAGTGGAGCTGTGGCTAAAAGTGGTGGAGTGCTAGCCTTGGGAAGGGGGGTAGGGGGACTCAGGGACAGCCCCATGACTGACCAAAAAAAAAAGTTGGCAGTGGAGGAATGGCTCAGTAGTAGAGTGCCTGTCTAGCAAGCAAATATTTGAGTTTGAACCCTAGTATTGGACTTTATAGAAACGAATGTCCTGATTAGCAATGTGCAAGATGAAAAAAGCAGAGCCTCAATAAGAGTGCTGGGGCCTTTAACCTGGACACATCAGTGGCAGGGGAAGGGCCAGCAAAGAAAACTGAAGAGCACGGGCTGGGGATATAGCCCAGTGGCAAGAGTAGTTGCCTCGTATACATGAGGCCCTGGGTTCAATTCCCCAGCACCACATATACAGAAAAAAACGGCCAGAGGTGGCGCTGTGGCTCAAGTGGCAGAGTGCTAGCCTTGAGCAAAAACAAGCCAGGGACAGTGCTCAGGCCCTGAGTCCAAGCCCCAGGACTGCCCCCCCCCCCCAAAAAAAAAAAGAAAACTGAAGAGCAACTATGAGGTAGGAGACAAATTAGGCAAATCTATTGTCTAAGGAGGCCTGAAGAGGAAGTTGTTTCAAAAAGGAAGCAGTCAAACAAACTAAATGCTATTGTTTTCCGGAGTATTTTTCATCTGTGGTTAGTTAAATTAATAGATGTGCGTGCTATGTTCAATTTTGCTTTAGTTTCTAACAAAATAAAGAAAGGTGATGGTTAGATCAGGATTTGGAGCTGCATTTACTCTTCTCAGAAAAGATGGCATTTTCTAAAATCAAATCATGGTTTTTATCTTAGAACTAGACTAGAAGTTAGAGACCTGGATATGGGATTACTCAATGCTTGAAGAAACTCAGAGAGGCAAAGTGATTGAAAGCCTGAAACATAAAAATCAGGCAGATGATAGATAAGGAAAAGGGTTACAAGGTCTTGCAAGTTCCAACAGTTAGAATTACACCCTAAAGCATAGTACTCACCCCTTTCCTGGAATATAGTATAATTTAAGAAAAACACCTTCAACCTACAAGTGTAAACTGCTTTGCCTCAGGATTCCCCGAAGTAATTTGATCTGCCATGACACATTTCCACAAAGATCTGAGATTCCAATTCTTTCCCCTCAGTCTTCATACAAAGCATTGCTTCCTGATCTTTCCTATATGTAAACGAATCCAAAAGAGCAACATGACTATGGCTTTCTGTTTTTGCTCTGAATATTAAAAGTCTTTGTTTTGTTTTGCAGTCATGGGGCTTGGACTCAAGCCTGAGCACTGTCCCTGAGATTCTTTTTGCTCAAGGCTAGCACTCTACCTCTAGAACCACAGCACCACTTCCAGCTTTTTCTGTTTGTATGGTGCAGAGGAATCAAACCCAGGGCTTCATGCATGCAAGGCGAGCACTAAGCCATATTCCCAGCCTGAATACTAAAAGTCTCACCTAGAAAAAACTGGAACTTGTTTCAGCTTGCTGATTAGAAAATGACATTCTGCCTCTAAAAATAACGAGCACTGTTCTTTGTACTCCATGATGATACTACCAGACCTAAGTTGTTCTTCCAGAGAAGCAAAATGTTCTCACTGAGTCATGCATGTATCCATCCATCCCTTGGTCCCTCCCTCTGGCCATCTGTCAACCCACATCCTCTGACAGGTTCTTGATTCAACCTTGGAAGCAAGGGTAACAAGCACATTTTGGAGAGGGCTGGTCAGGCTTAGGAGTTCAGTCTGAAGACACAGAAATAAGTTTTCTCTGGGAGACATGAGCAGTGTCACTCACTGGTGCATACTGCAGGAGGATATCAGCACTGAACAGAAACAGACTTAAAAGCATGCATTTACACTGACCCAGTAACTACCTGGTAGGAACTAGTCAAAGTAAAGTTACTTGAAAGAATAGCACTCTCTTCACAATCACTAAGAGACTGACAACACTGGCAATGGCCTAATTACACAGTAATATCTTAAAAGAGGGTAACTAAATAAAATTATGGTAAATTTTGGTTACTGATTATACCCAATAAATATTGTATTTTTCAGAAAGTATTTAATGACACAGCAAAGTTTCCCAAAACCAGGCAAAGTGGCATACATTTGCAATCCCAGCTACTTAGGAAGCTGAGGCAGGAGGAATGTTTTTTAGGAGTTTAAGGCCAGGCTGGAGGCTAGGAATGTGGCTCAAATGGAAGAGTGCTTGCAAGAACAAGGCTTTCAGTTCAATCCTAAGTATTGACTGTCACCCACCCACGCCCACACACACCAAAAAAAAAAAAAAAAAAAAAAAAAGGCAAGGCTAGGCAACATAGAGAGACCTTACTTAAAAAAAAAAAGAAAAGTACTTGTAAATAATATTAAATTTAAAAGCCAGGGTATACATACAATTAAATTACAATTCTGAGAAAGGAAAGCAACTGGAGGAAAGCATAGAAATGGAGAGCTGGAGGAACAGCTCAGTGTAGAGATCATGCATGTAGCACAAGGCCCCAGGTTCAATCCCTAGCACTACAAAATATAAGATCTAAACAAGATTGGTTATTTCCAAATGATAATTTTCTTTTTATACTTCTAAGTACTTTCCAAATTGTCTGAAACAACCATGTATATATAAATTAGTGGAGAGGAAAAGTTTACTCATAAATTTTAAAATTACATCCTTCAAAAATCTGAATGAGGAACAAAAAGAAAAAAGAAGAAAAAAAAGGGACTGGGGATATGGCCTAGTGGCAAGAGTGCTTGCCTCATATACATGAGGCCCTGGGTTCAATTCCCCAGCACCACATATACAGAAAACGGCCAGAAGTGGCGCTGTGGCTCAAGTGGCAGAGTGCTAGCCTTGAGCACAAAGAAGCCAGGGACAGTGCTCAGGCCCTGAGTTCAAGCCCCAGGACTGGCCAAAAAAACAAAAAAAAACAAAACATTAAAAAAAAAAAAGAAGAAAAAACAGTTATTTCATCTGGGCCTTTAACTCTGGTAATATTAGTATTTCTAATATACAGAGATAAAAGCTTGTTGAGTTGAATTATTCTGATAAAAACAGGGAGACTTGACAAGTAGCATTTCATATGATTCATTGAATTTTGCTGTAAATTTCTCCTTTAAAAGCATGTGAACTCGGAGCTGGGAATATGGCCTAGTGGCAAGAGTGCTTGCCTCCTATACATGAAGCCCTCGGTTCAATTCCCAAGCACCACATATATAGAAAACGTCCAGAAGTGGCGCTGTGGCTCAAGTGGCAGAGTGCTAGCCTTGAGTAAAAAGAAGCCAGGGACAGTGCTCAGGCCCTGAGTCCAAGACCTAGGACAGGCAAAAAAAAAAAAAAAAAAGTGAACTCTAACCTTTAACTATGGCTTTTTAATACTGAAATCTGAATGCTAAACTGGTACCATACTGGTACCCTGTTGGGGTTCACCCTTGGCCTTGAGGGGGAAGGGCATTGGAGAGCGCACCTGAGACGCCTCCCTTCCCCCAGCCCTGGGGAATGCAGAAGCAGGCCACATTTCTCTGGGTCTGGAACCAGAAGAACTGGCTTTGCGAACAGCCCCCCAAACTTTCTCGCCAGCCTATGTGCCCCCAGTCTCGTGGGTTTTCACCCCTGGCTTGGCGCTTTCCAAGTAGCTCATGAGGGGGGTCCTACGGCAAGCTCGCCAGCCTATCAGCGTTCTGGCCAATCACCCTTCTCTCCTCCCTTCCTGCCATTAGCCTTTGCCCCGCCCTAATAAATCAGATTGCTCATGAAGTGTCTCCGACATCCGAGTACGCCTGGCTTTCTTCACGGGTAAGGAGGTGGGTAAAGCGATCTCGTATGGCCCCGTGCACCTGAGGTCTTTCCTGAGCCACCCACTCCACCATGGCCTTAACTGCGGGTTGGGTGACCAGGGGAGAGGGTGAGAAAGGGAGCTGTTAGAGCAGAGCAGAGCCTGAATCCCCGCGCCAGGGGAGGCGACCCGAGCCCGGCAGTACCCAATTATTCACAGTTCTAACTACCTTTCACCTTAATGTAAGCCGGTGATGTTGATATGAAGGTGAAAAATCTCTGCAAAAGCTTTTTTTTTTTTTTCAAATCCTGACCTGCTGGGCTATGATAATGATGTGGCTCTGTCCCACACTGTCACATTCAACTGCTTGGTCTCAACAGGAAAGGGGACAGAATAGGGACCATTTTCCCTGTGCTCCCATTAGATCATACACAAGCCTATCTCCAAGGTCATCTTACTGAGAGCACTTATGAGTTGACTTCTACATAAACTTAATTAAGCTCTCTGCAGGAAAAGATTGTGGCTTTTTTTCCCTTCAGTCATGAAGCTTGAACTCTGGGCCTGGGCACTGTCTGTGAGCTCTTTTTGCTCAAGGCTAGCATTCTACCACTTGAGCCACAGAGCCACTTCCAAGATTGGGGCTTTTCATGCTCCCATTCCAGCACAGAGCAGATCACTCAGTAGCTACTTGGTTTTGCTTCTGTTTTTAGAGAGGTGGTGTCAAACTGCCTCATCCTCCAGAGTGCTAAGCTTACAGGATGCCCTTTCGCCATGAGTTCAAGAAATGTTTACAAACTAAACTATATAAATATTCTTATCCCCAAGTTTAAGGCAAATAAAAAAGATAGTCAAAGCTGGATGCTCGTGGCTCATGACTACAATCCTAGCTACTCAGGAGGCTTAGATTTGAGGATCTCAGTTTGAAGTCAGCCCAGGTAGGAAACTCCATGAGGCTCTTAGCTCCAATAAGCTACTCAAAAAAGCTGCATGTGGTGTTATGGCTCAACTGGTAGAGCGCTAGCAAAAAGGAGCAAACGGAGCTAAGGAACAGAACCCAGGCCAAGAGTTTAAGGCCCAGGACCAGCAAAAAAAAAAAAGATATTTAAGATAAAGTATTTTGAGCATTAGGAAGCACAAATCACCCAGACATTTTTGCCTTAGGATTGATGAAAACAGGAAACATTAAAATTTAGTGCTTGGATATCATTATATGTAGCTTTTACATCAAGGGCTTCTGATCCGAGCTTGAAGAGTCACACATTACAGCCAGGCACTGGTGGCTCACAACTGTAATCCTAGCTACTCAGGAGGCTGAGATCTGAGGATCACAGTGCTAAGCCATGCAGGCAACAAAGTCGAGAGATTCTTATCTCCAGTTAACAACCAGAAAACAGAAAGTGGTGGTGTGGCTCTAAGTGGTAGAGCACTAGCTTTGAGCAAACGAGATCAAGGACAGTGCCCCAAGCCTTGCTGGGTTCAAGCCTAGTGACTGGGGGTGGGGAGGGGGAGGGAAGAATCACATACTACAAAGACAAAAACAAAAGCAAAAAGCAACTTTAGGGAATGGGGATTTAGTTCAGTGGTACAGCATGTACTTAGCATGTGCGTTCAAACTCTAGCAGCAAAAAACAAAGCTCCATTTATTTTCTCTCTCTTATGCTTTCGTCATTAAAATTATGCTTAGAAGGGTTAAAAGTGTAACTCAGTGGTAGAACACTTACTGAGCATGAGGCCATAGGTTCAATCCTCAGCACCATATACAGAGACACAGACACACACAGACACACACAGACACACACACACACACACACACACACATACAGAACTATGCTAATAAGATTGGCAGAAAACAGATGAAATTTGCTATGTGAAGAATTGAAGAATTAGCTATGGGAAGAAACTCCTATGCCCAAAAGGATTTATAAGTATATTACAGGAAGAAATTAGTAATTTTTTCTGAATGAATAATTAATTCTACCATCTGAAATGCAAAATAAGGTATGAGATAGGCTAGAATTTAATCAGGGCTACCAGGAAGACTAAGTAGACTGTGTAGCAGACAACTTAGGGCCTGCTATTCATCCAGTGATTCCCCTTGGCATTTATATACCTATGCAACTGTGAGCAGTGGCCCTACATTTAACTAACATATCTGAGTGAGCAGATAAAGAAGAAATAGAATAGTCCACATAGGCTCTAGAACATAGGGACTCTACTGACATTGAAGCCATATCATTCTTTGTTATGGGGTAATACTGTGCACCGTAGAATGTGTAGCAGCACTGCAGGCCTCTACCCACTCTGTAGATGACAGTAGCAATCCTCCCCTAAACACCAGTGGTAACCAACAAGCCTCTAGACACTGCCAAATGTCCCCTGGGGAGTCAAAGCCCCCTCCTCCCATTCAAGAGCCACAAATCTAGAAGAACAAAGACTGGGTAGTATTTGTCAAGCTCTGCCTCAGAAAGCATCTATCACATCAGAAAGACCTGCCACAGGAGCAGAGTGCATGGCAGAACAGATTAATTCTCCAGGCAAGCTCAGGAAGAGATGGCCCCACAGATGTACGAATCCTTTTGTTTTCATTCCATTTGCCAAGTAATGTTCCAATTATGAACTCAGTATCTTGGGCACAGTAATAGGAGGGAAGTATTACTAAATAGTAAGTGTGTTGTATTTTTAAAGAAGTTTTTAAAAGGGCAGTGGCTTAGAACAGTCCACAGGTTATTGTCAGCATAGACATTGGACTGTATAAGAGGAAACAGATGGAAAAACATTTGGAATGAATGGTAATTTAACAATGTGTTAAGATGAAATTCCTAGGAGTTAAAAAAAACTTTAAAAATGAAATAATTACTTAAATAAGAGAGACTAAATCAAAATTCTACCACAATATTTTCTACACTGGAAAGGAGAGACAAAAATATACACATTCAGCTGGGTACTGGTGGCTTATGCCTGTAATCCTTACAATTTAAGAGGATGAGATTTGAATATCAGGGTTCCAAGTCAGCCTGGGCAGCAAAGTCCGTGACACTCTTACACTTGACTAGCAAAAGGCCAGAAGTGGAGCTGTGGCTCAACTTGTAGACCCTTGAGCAAAAAAACTCAGGGTCAGTGTAAGGTTTGCCAGAAAGGAAACCCGACATGTGGTTCAGGCAGAAAGTTTATTGGGGGGAAAGCAAACTGCTAGTCCACACAAGATGGAGGTACAGGGAGACAGAGGGGAAGTAAGAAGAGAAAAAGAGAGTAAGAGAAAAGGAAAGAGAGCAGGGACTCATGTTGAGCCGGATTCTATAGGGAAAGGCAGGAGGTATAGCCAGGTGGATTGGATATGCCCTCAGAGAAGGAGGAGGTAACTGCCTCCAGGTATGCCAGTTACCTTGGTAACACAGGTACTGGGCCAAGACTTTTACAGGTGGGGGACATCTGCATGGAGCCCTCCCAGGGGCGGAACACACACACGCATGCACGCACGCACACACGCGTGTGCTTTAATTTTGCTTAAAGGATTCCAAGAAGGAACCTCAACTATATACTTAGACAAATCAGTAGAGGGTAACTAACCTTTTTTTTTTTTTTTTGCCAGTCCCGGGGCTAGGACTCAGGACCTGAGCACTGTCCCTGGCTTATTTTGTTCAAGGCTAGCACTCTGTCTCTTGAGCTGCAGCGCCACTTCTTGCTTTTTCTGTTTATGTGATACTGAGGAATCGAACCCACACTAGGCAAGCACTCACTCTACTACATTCCCAACCCAGTGACTACCCTTTACTTGGGAAAAAGTGTTAGGCATGGGCTTGGCATTGGAGAGGCAGTCCTGAGAGGCCGCCTCTTCTCCCGCCCTGGGGATGCATAGCTGTTATCCACTCCTACCCCCCTCCCGGGGTGGGAAAGGGTAGCTCTAACTAGCCCCGCCTTCCGCCTCGGCCATGTGTATGCCAAGAATGGCGCTGGGCGGAACCCAGGGGGCGGTCCTGTGGGATGTGATGTTTAGCCCATGGAGGAGGTCCTATGACACCGCCCTTGGATGGACAGCCCAGATCAGCCTGTCACTAGTGTCTAGCTAGCCACTCCAGATCCCTCCCCTTCCTGCCGCCATTACTGTCATATAAACCCCTCCCCTGATTAAAACGTAGGAGATCCAAGAAGCTTTCCCCCAGAACACCCGTGTGTCCTGTGTCCTCATTTAAGCTTAAGAGGGTGGGCGGGCGTCTTCGCCCGCTTCGCCAAGGCTTTCACGTAAGGCCGCACCCCAGGGTGAAAGGGTCCTACAAAAAGTATTTCAGATTTTGAGTATTTTCAGATTTTAGTATATTAGGATATATCTAACAAGATATTTTTGGAAATGGGGACCAAGTTGAGATAGAAAATGTATTTGTTTCATATATACCTGTACAAATAGCCATTTAATATAATAGTCAATGTACAAATAGTCATTTAATGCAGTATTTTTAAAATTCTTTTTTTCATGAAACTAAGATTCACAGGAAGGCAATTTTTCAAGTGCTGAGAAAGATTAAGATTTTGCAGCATTTTGGATTTTCAGATTAGGTAATGTGAATCAGAAACAAGCAGTGAAAGCTAAAGCTATGTTTAAAAGTAGATACTTGGGGGCTGGGAATATGGCCTGGTGGTAAAGTGCTCACCTTGTATACATGAAGCCCTGGGTTCGATTCCTCAGCACCACATATACAGAAAAAAGCCAGAAGTGGTACTGTGGCTCAAGAGGGAGAGTGCTAGCCTTGAGCAAAAAGAAGCCAGGGACAGTGCTCAGGCCCTGAGTTCACGCCCCAGGACTGGCAACAAAAAGAAAAAAACAAAAGTAGATACTTGGGCCAGGTGCCAATGGCTCATGCCTGTAATCATAATGACTTAGAAGGCTGAAATCTGAGGATTGCAGTTCAAAGCCTGCAAGGGCAGTAAAGTCTATGAAACTCGTATCTGCAATTAATCACCAGAAAACGGGAAGTGGTACTGTGGCTCAAAGTGGTATAGAGTACTAGCCTTGAGCAGAAAAGCTCAAGAACAGTGCCTAGGCCCCGAGTTCAAGTGCCACAACCACTAACAACAAGAAAAAGTAGATACTTGGGTAGGTAGATTACAGAAAGATTAGCACTTTTGAGAATTTGTAGAATTTAGTTTGAAAAGACAGAAGACTGTTTTGGAAACTGAGCTGAATATATTATGAGCATATGTAGAACAGTAAGGCCTCTCTTTCACCAAACCTGGCCCTCCATCCCTACCTCTACTGCCCCAGAAGATGACCTAAGTTGCTCGTTGCAGAATGAGAAATATGTACCTCAGTATTCATCATCCCAATGGTAGAGGTTCCCAATGGTGTAGAGGTAGACCAGAGGTTACAAAGAACACATTCTACATGCCAATGTCGTCTAGGTTTATGTTCCTTCTGAGCTCATACAACCTCCACAGCACACACAGAAGTTAGAGGTGACACTTGATCCTGTGATACTCTAAACTTAATATTCACATATCCTATGAGAGTGATTTCTATGAGCTCACTATATATATGATATATGATATATATGATATACACACACACACACATACATATGCTCTTTTTTTTTTTTTTGCCAGTCCTAGGCCGTGAACTCAGGGCCTGAGCACTGTCCCTGGCTTCTTTTTTGCTCAAGGCTAGCACTCTGCCACTTGAGCCACAGTGCCACTTCTGGCCATTTTCTGTATATGTGGTGCTGAGGAATCGAACCCAGGGCCTCAAGTATATGAGGCAAGCACTCTTGCCACTAGGCCATATTCCCATCCCCTGCTCATTTTATATATAAGGGCATGGAAGTTAAGAAAGCATTCCCATGATCACAACAAAAGCAGGCCAGGAAACTACAGCAGTGCCTTCCAGTTGGTGGTTCAATTCTTAGCACTACCTTTTACCAGCAGAAGGAGTTTTGAACAAATTGCTGAAGGCGTCTGAACCAGTTTCCCCAACCAATAACATGGGTTTAGCCAGAGCCTTTTTGCAAGATTTGCTGGGAAAATAGAATGAGATTATATATGTTGACAACCTGACACACAGCAGATAGTCAGGAAGTGTGCTTGCTCTTCCTTGCTTACTTCACATTTCTTTTTTGTTGTTGTTGTGTTCACAGGGCTTGAACTCTCGGCTGAGCCCTGTCCCTGAGCTTTTTCACTCAAGACTACCACTGAGCCACAGTGCCACTTCTGGTTTTCTGGTGGTTAACTGGAGATAAGAGTCTCATAGACTTTCCTGTCTAGGCAGGCTTTGAACTGAAATCCTTAGATTTCAGCCTCCTAAGTAGTTAGGATTACAGATATGAGCTGGGGCTGGTCCAAACCACAATCCTTTAGATTTCAGCCTCTTGAGTAGCTAGGATTATAGGCATGAGCCACCAGTGCCTGGCTACATTCTTCTTTGTATGCTTATTACTGCTGCTTAGTAAGTATGAAACTTTTCTTCCCAGGTCTGCTGAAAATTAGGTTCTCACATAGTAGTAAGTCCAGGGTTGAAGTCCAAATAGTTGTAGAAAAATGGACACTATTGCTGATATCCTACTGGCATACTTGCTGGATATGTGCTACATCTCTCTTTAGGGATATAGTCTCTATTTGTCTCTATCCACCTATCTTTCTATCCATCCTCACCTGCTAGTATAAGCTCCCCAGCTTCAAAGCCACACTATCCTCCACCCTGTTCCAGGAGGATGGAACCAGAAAACTTACCTAATGCTCTGACAATTCGCATCAGGACTTCCCCAACTTTCATCCTGGTCTCTGGTGTATGTCTGTCTTTGCCGCTGTCATATTGGGCCAACAGGTCAACCAAGATTTTCTCAGGGTACACATCCGAAAGCAGGGCAACCCCTGGGATTTGGAACAAAAACAAAGAATTCATTATTGTTTATGACCGAAAGGCAAATAAATCCAGAGGTCTATCTGGCAAACCTGTGGTTTACCACAGAGATGGCAAGGACCTTCCATTTGCAGAGATGATACAGTGAATGGAAAGAAGAGGGATGAGGTTTAGACTTCTGGATTTGTCTAGTCCCAGCCCAATGTCTAAGGTCTGTCTCTGCCCTAACTTTTTTTTTTTTTTGCCAGTCCTGGGGCTTGGACTAAAGGCCTGAGCACTGTCCCTGGCTTCTTTTTGCTCAAAGCTAGCACTCTGCCACTTGAGCCACAGCGCTACTTCTGACCATTTTCTATATTTGTGGTGCTGAGGAATTGAACCCAGGGCTTCGCATATGAGGCAAGCACTCTTGCCACTAGGCCATATTCCCAGCCCTGCCCTAACATTTTATGATCTGTGGCTCACGGACATTTGGAGCACAAGCTAGATTACTGACTGTACAGGATTAGCCATGGCAGGGATTCATTCTCAGGAGACCAGTAGGGTCCCTCCTGATTCTGAGACTCTAAGGTATAATGATGAGTCTTGTCCCTGCCTCACGTAAGCACAGCACTGCTTACTGCCTTGGCTGTATTTCTTTATTCCAGTGCAACTTCTTTCTTAAATCTGCCAATAAGGAGAGCAATTTCCACAAGGAAACATTTTCAGAGCACTGTAGGTATGACCAATACTAGACCTACACTGTGGTTAGTTCTGGGGTCATCTTTATGACCCTTACATTCCCCTTCTTAGGACATCATCTCATCTATACCAGAACCTCTAGTGTGTAACCACAATGGTGCTCTCATATCTAAATCCACATCAAGCAAGCTCTGCAGGGATATAGTAAGGGAAATGAAACCTCAGACCAGACCAAAATAAAGCCCCTGATCTCCAGGACATAAATACAACTGAGGACAAAAATGTTACAGCCCTCTTTAAAAAAAAAAAAAAAAGCAAGGATAAAGGAAATAACAAAATACGTAGGGAAGCAGGCTTTTAGAATAATCTACGATGAGACTAGCTCACCACCTCAAACTACTCTGGTCCCTGGCGTGGTTCTGGCTTTTTTTTGGCCAGTCCTGGGGCTTGGACTCAGGGCCAGAGCACTGTCATGGCTTCCTTTTGCTCAAGGATAGCACTCTACCACCTGAGCCACAGCACCAATTCTGGCTTTTTCTGTGTATGTGGTGCTGAGGAATGGAACCCAGGGCTTCAAGCATTCAAGGCAAGCACTCTACTGCTAAGCCACATTCCCAGACCTTGGTTCTGGCTTTTCTTCTGCATCTGATCTTTTCCCTTATTGCAGGTGGGCGGACTTATTTTCTGGAACCTTCATTTTTGTGGCCAAAGACCCTCAATGGTTTCCCTTCTCACCTGAGTAGGAGCAGCCTCATCTCCATCCCCACATAGCCTTGGTTCTCTGAGTCCTCCTGTGACCAGCCCCTCTCTCACTCACTCTCCTCAGCAACTCAGCCCACTTAGCTTTTCTTTGAGGACCAGGCTGCTCCTGGTCAGGTATCTGCCTCAGTTGCTTCTCTTGCGAGAAGCCTGACAGCTTGCTCCAAGCTATCATTTCTCTGGTCACACATCACATTCATCACATAGAAAGCAGCAGCCTCCTTTCTCTCTGCCTTTATCTTGTTTTATCCCATTACCCTGCTTTATTCCAGTTTTTATCCCATTACCCTGCTTCATTTTCTCTTCGACACATAATACCACCTGACAGTTCATATTTCTTTATTGTCTGCTTCCCTCCTTGGCACGTGAACTCCACAAAGCCCAGGATTTTCTTTTGTTCCTTGCTGTAGCCCCGCTGCCCTGAAGCGTGCCAGTGTATAGCAAGGGTTCAATAGCTATTTGTTAAATCAGTCAGTGATTTAATGAGTAAAAATGTCTCAACGATACATTCTCCACATACATTCCAGGAATTCAGAGAGGATGGGGAGGGAGCAACAGAAATGCTGGAGAATGTAATTATGTTTCACCTGTTTGCCATTCTGCTTAAACTGGCAATGTTGCAGGCAGGGTCCACACACCATTTCCTATAGTATAGATGGTGATTTCATTCTTATAAAATCATATGACTATCTTCACTCCTCTCATCTGCTGAGCCCTGAAGTCAGTACTGCACCTGCTGAGGTCTGCAGCAGTCTTCCCATCTTCTTTTCTGCCCTCTCCACCCCTGCTTTTTGTTTCCCATGAGCCTGAAAAGTCTCTATAGGTGGTCCAAAGCTACATCTCCCTGAACGTGGAAGCCATTGTAGTTTTATGCTATTGTATGAAGTGATGGATAAGTCCTTGGAGGTTCAAGACGGAGTTGGGGACCATTCCATCCAGCATAGGAAAAATGTCTGTGGTTTAAGAAGAAAGATAAATGAATTGTTTACTAAGAGAGCTTCCAAGTTCTAAAAGGGCGAGAAAATCAAAGGGTGTGAGGGAGCTGAGTTGCAGCCGGCAGTGTCTCCCTGACATGCTGCAAGGCTGGTACAGAGTCCACAGCCACAGCCGCCAGAGCCACTTTCGCCTCACAAACTTCCAACTCAGACATCTGCTGCAGCTGTTTCCTCGTAGGAAGAGATTCATGCCTTTGTGTGGGAAACTGGGGAAATGGAACTATATGAAATGGTGATCTATAGGTAAGCCTTTCTGAAACTTATCTATACCAGTCTCTCCTACTATTGTTTATTTCTATTTTGTCTCATTAATCTTTAGCTGAAAATTTATTTCCATATCCTACCCCAAGGAGGTTTTTTTTTCTTTTCTTTTCCTATAATACTAACTTTGAAACTCCACCAGGGAGCTTTAAATACTCCCATTCTTCCACAAAGAGGCTGCCAATGGCAAAGTCCACTTCCTTGCTTCCCACAGGCCCAGGTATGTAAGCCATTGTTTATCTTCCTGCCTGCCAGCCCCATAGACTGCTGCCAAGTGGTCCTCTGTTGTTTGACGTTTACCTTCTAGGATACAGTTGCTACCGATGAGTCTATAAATCCCTCAGGATAAGTTAGGGCAGTGCCTACCTTATTCACCAAGTTCTGAGTAGAATCATAAATGATACTAAAGACTGTATGACAAGCTGGGGGGTGTGGCTCAAGTGGTATAACGCTTGACTAACATGCTTGAGGCCCTGGGTCAATCCCCCACCCATCTCTCTCATGTCTCTCTCTTCCTCTCTCGCCCTCCCCGCCCCCAAACTACGACAGTGAAAGGGATGAGATCTTTTTTGTGGCTGTTTCTGTTTCTTATCTGATATGTTTCCTAAGTCTGACATGCTTAGGTTATGGTCTAGCCTTCTCATACTTGGTAATTCCTTTGTAATCTGAAAATGGGGTAATTTCTGGGCCAGCACAGACTTCAAGGAAACATGACCCATCAATCCCTTTGGCAATGCCAAGTGATCTTAGGAGAGATAGCTCCTCCTGCTTTGATCACAGGAAGATGACTCTGCACTTCAGGATGAGGTGTAAAAGGTAAGATGCACAGAAGGTAAAGGGACAGCCAAACCAGGAGTGCACCACAGCATTTGACCCACATGTTAGGGCACAGCATAGGATATGGGCAAATTAGTTCAAAGGGAAAAATGAAAAGTATTTCCTGTAATAAAACAGACTGTCAACTCTGCAAACTGTTTCTCTGCCCAGAGATTTTCATTACAAAGTCAGAAAGGTATTTTGATCAAAAGTGTTAGCTGGAGATGGGCACTGGTAGCTCACACGTGGAGGACTGGAGCTTGAAGACAGCCTGGGCATAAAAGTATATGAGACTCCATCTCCAATTAACTAGCAAAACAACTAGGCTGTAGGTGTGGCTCAAGTGGTAGAGTGCTAGCCGTGAGCAAGAAAGCCCAGCAAAAGTTCAAGGTCCTGAATTCAAGTGCTGGCACACACACACACACACACACACACACACACACACACACACACACACACACACACACAGTGTGGACTTGACAATGATAACTTTACAGGCTGCACCTGCAGTGATTTTGTAGCCCTCTGACAGGAAAAGGAGTCCAGGTGTAGTCTTGCTTTGCCCAGGACTCCTCCATTGTAGGAAAGATGTATCTAATCCGAAATGTTGTTGCTGACTGGCTCTTTTCCCAAGAACCCACTAAGCATCTTGAATTCAAAACTCATCTGTCTCATTTTTTTCTAGGCTGAGAGCAACCTTCCAGAACACTAAAAGCTACCTACCCCACTTGAATGTCTCAGGTGTTTCCGCCAGCAAAACTGCAAGAAACATAAAAACCCACAGATTGTGTGATTCCATTTACACGAAATGTTCAGATTAGACAAATCTTTAGAGTGAAGGTAAAGTAACTGGTAACCTAGGGCTGTGGGAGTTGGGGAAGTGTAGAATTAATAGATATGGAATTTCTGAGGGTAATTATAATCATTCTAGGCAGAGCACAGGTGGCTCACATCTATTCCTCGCTACTCAGGAGGATGAGATCTGAGGATCACAGTTTGAAGCAAGCCCGAGTAGGAAACTCCATGAGATTCTTATCTCCAATAAACCACCAAAAAGCCAGAAGTGGAGCTGTGGCTAAAGTAGTAGAGTTGAAAGTTCAGGGACAGTACCCAGGCCCTGAGCTTATGCCCTAAGACCAGCACACACAAGAAATCATTCTAAAATCATTCTATGAATGAATTGCATGGCATGTGAATCACATCTCAAAAAGTAGTTATAGCCACATATTCCAAGTATCACCTGGAACTCCATAAATCTGTATAATTTTTGTTTTTATGTAGTTGCTAAAAATTACTACACAGCTGCGATCCCCTCACTCTGTGTTCTAAGTCACAAAGACAAGAAAAGTAGAACTTGGAAGAGAAGGAAAATACTACCTTTAGCAGGACATTTCAGTTGTTACATTGGAGAGGTCTCATTAGTATGAAAACTATCAGTAATTTCAGCACTAAGAATCCAGGAAGTTGCACAAACCAAGGAAGTTGGTTATTAAATCAAGGAAGTATGAGGAACTCAACTGAATAGCTGGGCTGTCTTTGTAATTAAAGTCAATGATAACATCTAGCACGCCAATTTGATGTTTAGTTTTTCTAGAGCTCCAAAGCTGTGTTAACTGTGGACAGGTCCCAACAAATTTATAGATTCAGGATGAGTATTACTCAGGCTTGAGGAAAAAACAGGGTTTCATGAATGAGCCTTAATGTTGAACAGGTAAGGACTATAAGAACTTAATCTACTGAATCTATATATTTTAGTTTGCCTTAATTTTTTTCTTTCCAAATTTTGTGTGTATATGAGTACTGGGACTTGAACTCAGGGCCTGAGCACTATACCTTAACTTTTTTACTTAAGGATGGCACTCTACCATTTTAGGTACACCTCTAGGTTTAGTTTTTTAGTAGAGGTAAGAGTTTCATAGAATTTCCTGCCTATGCTGGCTTTGAACCTCAATCCTCAAATTTCAGTCTCCTGAATAGCTAGGATTACAGGCATGGGTCACTGGAGTCCAGCTCTTCCAATACTTTTAAAAGCAGCATCAATGAGCTGTACAGATGGTTTCATTTTGGAATGTCCATATATGCATACAATGTACCTTGATCAGGCTCACTCCCTCCAATATTCTCCCCCATCTCTCTTTATTTTATTTATTTATTTATTTATTTATTTATTTATTTTTTGGCCAGTCCTGGGGCTTGGACTCAGGGCCTGAGCACTGTCCCTGGCTTCTTCTTGCTCAAGGCTAGCACTCTACCACTTGAGCCACAGCGCCACTTCTGGCCATTTTCTGTATATGTGGTGCTGGGGAATCGAACCCAGGGCCTCATGTATAGGAGGCAAGCACTCTTGCCACTAGGCCATATCCCCAGCCCTCCCCCATCTCTCTTTAATGTCTGCCTCTTTAAGTCAGGATCCACATAGTAAGTTCCAACACTCAGAAGATGCTAATATATTTGTCTAATTTGTTTTCTAATGTTCATTTTAGAAGGGAAAAAGTAAAAATGATGGAACAGCCAATAGCTACTAAAAGTTGCCATAGTTATTGGGAGCCATTTGAATCATGAAATATTATTAGTAAGTAAAAACTAGTAGCACTATTCTTTTTTTATTTTCTGTGCCAGTCCTGGGGCTTGAATTCAGGGTCTGAGGGCTGTCTCTGAGGTTTTTCTGTCTGGGACCCAGACTCAAACTCATTATCTGATGCTTGCTTTCATTCATTGGCTGGTGCTCTATCAACCTGAGCCATAGCTCCATTTCCAAGCACTGCTATTCATAAATAAGAGACATACCACACACCGAGTGCCGTCAACATGCAGGGCACAATCCTAAGCATGTTACAGGCACATAACCTGCTAATGCTCCCAACAATCCTTCCATCTGGCTACCATCATTATTCCTAATTTTACTAAGGAAAAGCTGAGGATCAGAGTCCCCAGAACAGAGATGAAAGACATGACCCAAGACCATAGGGATGCCTTCTGGCCCAGCAGAGCTGCCATCCTTTCTGCTCAATACCTCGACTCCACCATGGCCCATTTGGTGGCCAGCAGTGCCAAGGAGAAAACATTAGAGCATAGTACAGATTGTGCAGATCCTAACCAAAAAGCTCACACTTTTAAGTGCATAAAAGACGAGTCTCACTCCATAAAATGTACACATTAAGGAGAGCACCTGACCCTTGGCATCCCATGTGAACAGCCAGTATCTCCACTGGATTCAGATGGCTTCCTAGGGACTGTTTGCACTGTTGAGACCGTGATGGAAAAAGGAGGTCACAATGATAATGAAATTCATGAATGATTCTAACTTAAGATTCTGTCAATGTTAATTATGACAGAAAAGCCATATAAAAAGGAAATGAAGGTCTAGGAGAATGGCTTAGTGGTAGAGTGCTTGCCTAGCATGCATGAAGCCCTGGGTTCGATTCCTCAGTACGACATAAACAGAAAAAGAAGTGGCACTGCAACTCAAGTGATAGAATGTTATCTATCCTTGAGCAAAAGAAGCTCAGGGTTAGTGCCCAGGCCCTGAGTTCAAGCCCCAAGACTGGCAAAAAAAAAAAAAAGGAAATGGAAAAACAGGATTTTACAGGCCTGGATGATGTCCCTTGAGCCTCTTTGTGTTCAAGGCTAGCACTCTACCACTTGAGCCAGAGCACCACTTCACATTTTTTCTGATTATTGGAGACTATTCTGCCTGGGTTGGCTTTAAACTACGATCTTCAGATCTCAGCTTCCTGAGTAGTTTAGGATTATAGGTGTAAGCCATCACAGCCTGGCTAAAAACTAGGATTTTTTTTTTTGCCAGTCCTGAGACTTGAACTCAGGGCCTGAGCACCGTCCCTGAGCTTCTTTTGCTCAGGCTAGCACTCTACCACTTGAGCCACAGCGCCACTTCTGGCTTTTTCTATATATGCGGTTCTGAGGAATTGAACCCAGGGCTTCATGTATACCAGGTGAGCACTTTACCACTAGGCCATATTCCCAGCTGGAAAACTAGGATTTTTATGAGTCTGTTTTTAACTAGTGTCTCAAACACCTACACTCTATAGTATCTCTATAGGCAAATACCCTGCATCTTATTCCACTACCCCCTCCAACCAACAAAATAAAATCCAAAGAAATACCAATGGATGATTACAGAGTAGAAGGAACAAAAGAGCAGAAGTCAGAAAAACTGTGAGGAATACTCTTTGATAGCCAGGCATGGTGACAAATGCCTGTAATCTCAGCACTCCTGTGAGGACTGAGAGTTTGAGGCCACCTTGGGAATACATTCCAAGTAAAAAGCCCTGAGTTTAAATCCCAGGGCCCCACACCTTAAAAGATAACTAAAAGAAGAAAAAGAAAGAAAGGCAACAATGAGCACTGCTTTGAAAGTAGTCACTACTCTATGCATTCAGGGCAACTTACATTTCAGATGACCACTGTGAGAGATAAAGAGGGCACCCATTAAATTTTCTTTATGTAGCATTCAGAATGAAAAGGCACATTATCATTCCCTTTATTTTTTGCTGTCCTTGGGCTTGAACTCAGGGCCTTGGCACTGTCCCTGAGCTTCTTTTGCTCAAGGATAGATAACATTCTATCACTTGAGTTGCAGTGCCACTTCTTTTTCTGTTTATGTCGTACTGAGGAATCGAACCCAGGACTTCATGCATGCTAGGCAAGCACTCTACCACAAAGTCACATCCCCAGTCCCTCACTCCCTTTATTAACAAAACGAAACAAAACATTTACTGGTAAAAAGAAAAGAGGGGCCTCTAATACTCAGGAAAGCTTTTAGCTGAGTCACTCTTTCAGTGGCAGTTTAGCTAAGAAACAAAACACTCTGCAACCCTGGAGTAGGTAGACTGGTAGGAGAAACACCCGGACTTCAGCTCATTTGCAACTGAGTTTTCCACGTGGCATTTCACCTCAGGCCTACACAGAGAAGCTGCTGACTCAGCAAAGCTGACTGATGTGTCAGCTTCTCACCAGTTTAGATAAAGCCAGGTTCCCAAAGGAAACTGTCTCCTGGCTTTCACAGCTCTGGCAAGACAGGGCTCATCCTGGCACTATGGCTTCTACCTTTAATCCTAGCTACTCAGGAGGCAGAGATCATAGAATTATGGTTCGAAGCCAGTCTGGGCAAGAAAGTCTGTGAGACTCTTATTTCCAATTAAGCACCTTGCCCCCACCAAAAAACAAAACAAAACAAAACAAAAACCAGAAAAGAAAAAGCCAAAAGTGGAACTGTGGCTCAAGTGCTAGAGTGCTAGCTTTGAGCAAAAAAAGCTCAAGGATAGTGTCCAGGCCCTGAGTTCAAACTCCAGGACCAGCACATACATGCCCAACACATGCACACACAGAGATAGGGCTCATCATTCCAGGGTTCTGAGGAATGCTTGGTAGTTGAGAAGACTTGTCCTGCACTTGGGATAACTAGCCAGTGACAGAGGAAAGTGGAAGCTCTACCTAAATTTTTCTTTTGTCCTTAATTAAGCCTAGAGATGACCCAATACGATTAGGCAAGTGTTTGTAAAAGGTGCTCCAGGCTAGCACTGTCTTAGAGAAAGTGGTCATTGTGAAATCATGACTCAGGGCTTGGCACTGTAGTGTCATTCAGAAACCAATCAGAGCTTCTGAAAAAGTCCTCCCAAGAGCCTTTTCTCTCCTGAAAAAGGAACACAGGCACAAAAGCACTGTCTTTAATGCTAGGGAGTTTCGAGACCTAGTTAGGGATGCCCTCAAGACCCATACAGGGAGTTAACTTCAAGGTTTAAATCTGGTGTTAAGTAGTGAATTACAATACATAATAGACATTTTGGGTAGATGCCCAAAAGTGGAGCTGCTGGATCATATGGGAGCTCTATGTTTAGCCTTTTGAGGAATCTCCATAGTGCTTTCCAGAGTGGTTGAACAAGTTTACACTCCTACCAACACTGTAGTAGAGTTCCCTTTTGGCCATATCCCCTCCAGCATCTGTTATTATTAGTTTTCTTGATAATGGACATTCTTACTAGGGTGAGGTAGAATCTCAGAGTTGTTCTGATTTGCATTTCTTTTATGGCCAGTGATGTTGAGCACTTCGTCATGTGTCTCTTGCCCATTCTCATTTCCTCTTCAGAGAAGTTTCTTTTTAAATCTTTAGCCCATTTGTTGAGGGGCAGTTGGTTCTTTGAGGATTTGTTTTGGAGGAATTTAATTTTTTGAGTTCTACGTATATTTTAGATATGAGGCCTTTATTGTTGTATGGCCAGTAAAGATCTTCTCCCAGGCTGGGGATATGGCCTGGTGGTAAGAGTGCTTGCCTCGTATACATGAGGCCCTGGGTTCAATTCCCCAGCACCACATATACAGAAAACGGCCAGAAGTGGCACTGTGGCTCAAGTGGCAGAGTGCTAGCCTTGAGCAAAAAGAAGCCAGGGACAGTGCTCAGGCCCTGAGTCCAAGCCCCAGGACTGGCCAAGAAAAAAAAAAAAGATCTTCTCCCAGTCTGTGGGCTTTCTATTTATCTTGCAAGCTATGTCCTTTGCCGTGTAGAAGCTCTGCAGTTTGATGCAATCCCATTTGTCAAACCTTTCTTTGATTTGTTGTGTTTATGGGCCTTTATTAAGAAAGTTTTGTCCTGTGCCAAGGAGCTCAAGTGTTTATCCTATTCCTTCTTGCAATGTTTTCAGGGTGTTCATCGCAGCACAATTTGTCATCACTAAAGTGTGGAACCATCCCAGATGCCCTTCAGTAGACGAGTGAATCAAGAAAATGTGATACACACACACAATGGAATTCTATGCCTCCATCAGAAATAATGACATTCCCCCATTTGTAAGGAAATGGAAGGACTTGGGGGGGAAAAAAAATCATACTAAGTGAAGTGAGCCAGCCCCAAATAAACATAGACTCTATGGTTTTCCTCATTGAGAATAATTAGTACATGTCTAGGATAGCCCTAGCATAAGATTACAATAATTCAATAGCTATGTCTATATGAATACAAGATGATGCTAAGCGAAATGAACTCCAAGTTATGGGAACAAGTGGTTTATTCGTTGTTATTTTCAACATACCATGTAACATATCACTGAAACTCTAACTGATTTTAGTACCCTGGATATTGTATATATGTGTATTGGAACTAGGGAAGAGAAAGGGAATATCAAAATGGAGAGACAAAGGAAAAAAGACAAACCAATGCAACAGCAATACTTACAAAACTATATGGTCCAAACCAACTGTACAACTCCTGGTGGGGAGGGAGATGGGGAGGGGGGTTGGGAGAAAAATGAGGGAGAAGGTAACACGTTGGATAAGAAATGTACTTGCTGCCTTACATATGAAACTGTAACCCCTCTGTACATCACTTTAACAATAAAGAAATGAAAAAAAATATAATGGACACTGATAGAAGAGAGAGGCTTGCCTTCCTTCCTTCCTTCCTATCTTTTATTTTTTGCTGGCCTTGGGGCTTGAACTCTGGGCCTGAGTGCTATCCACAAACTTTTGTGCTCAAGGCTTAAGTTCTACCACTTGAGCCACAGCTGCCTGGGCTAGCTTCCAATGGTGATCCTCAGATCTCGGCCTAGGATTACAAGCAACTGTGTGTGGTCTGGATGCTATCACTTAGCTTTTTCCACTCAAGGCTGGCACTCTACTACTTGGGTCATACCTCCATTTCCAACTTTAAAAAATTTTTTTGGTTGGTCGTGGGGATTGAACTCTGGGCCTGGGTGCTATCCCTAAGCTCTTCAGCTCAAGGTGCTATATCACTCGAGCCAAAGTACCACTTCCAGTTTTCTGGTAGTTAATTGGAGGTGAGAGTTTCACAGCCTTTCCTGCCCAGGCTGGCTTTGAACTTGTGATCTTCAGATCTCAGCCTCCTGAGTAGCTAGGATTACAGGTGTGAGCCACCAGCATCCAGCCATTTCCAACTTTTTACTGGTTAATCAGAGATAAGAGTCTCATAGACTTTTTGCCTGGGCTGGCTTCAAACCTCCGTTCTCAGATCTCAGCTTCCTCTGGGCTGACTGAACCTCAATACTCAGATTTCTGCCTCCTAAGTAGCTAGGATTGGTGTGCGCCATATCCTTTTCTTTCAGAGACTATTCTCTGAGTAAATATATACATATATATGTAATATTTCCATTGTAAATCATTTTGTTTTATTTCCAACAGTCTTGTTTAGATGAGGAGAGTCATTCCCCTTGTTGGCTTGGCTTTTTTTTTTTTTTTTGGCCAGTCCTGGGGCTTGGACTCAGGGCCTGAGCACTGTCCCTGGCTTCCTTTTTGCTCAAGGCTAGCACTCTGCCACTTGAGCCACAGCACCACTTCTGGCCATTTTCTGTAAATGTGGTGCTGGGGAATTGAACCCAGGGCTTCATGTACACGAGACAAGCACTCTTGCCACTAGGCCATATCCCCAGCCCCGGCTTGGCTTTTAACTACAGAACTCAAAGTGATCCAATGATAAGGTTTAAAACTTTAACAGTAATATTATTCCTTACAGAATTTGAATTAGAAAAGGTTTCTTTAAATTTTTAGTTCAGGTCTTGAGCACAAACAGGCTAAGAGACAGTACACAGGCCCTGAGTTGAAGTCCCAGGACTGAAAGAGAGAGAAAAAGGGAGGGAGAAAGGAAAGGAGGGAGACTAGCCTTAAGGTCTTAAGCCGGTACTGGTGGCTCATACCTGTAATCCTAGCTACTCCTCAGGAGGATCATGGTTCAAAGCTGGCCCAGGCAGGAAAGTTTGTGAGACTCTTCTCTCTCATATCTCCAATAACTACTCAGAAAAAGCCAAAAGTGAAGCTGTGGCTCAAGAGGTAGAGAACTAGCCTTGCGCACAAAGAGGCTCAGGGACAGTGCCCAGACCCTGAGTTTAAGCCCCAGGGCTGGAAAAATAAATAAATAAATAAACGAAAAGTAGTTCAGGGGGCTGGGAATGTGGCTTAGTGGTAGAGTGCTTGCCTAGCATGAATGAAACCCTGGGTTTAATTCCTCAGCACCACATAAAGAGAAAAAGCTGGAAGTGGCATTGTGGCTCAAGTGGTAGAGTGCGAGCTTGAGCAAAAAGGAAGCCAGGGACAATGCTCAGGCCCTGAGTTCAAGCTACAGGACTGGCAAAAAAAAAAGTAGTTCAGTTAAAAAGTGGAAGGAAAGGGGCTGGGGATATAGCCTAGTGGCAAGAGTGCCTGCCTCGGATACACGAGGCCCTAGGTTCGATTCCCCAGCACCACATATACAGAAAACGGCCAGAAGCGGCGCTGTGGCTCAAGTGGCAGAGTGCTAGCCTTGAGCGGGAAGAAGCCAGGGACAGTGCTCAGGCCCTGAGTCCAAGGCCCAGGACTGGCAAAAAAAAAGTGGAAGGAAAGGGTCACCTTGAAAAAAAATACAGCAGTAGTATCAGATTATGTAGCAGCAATCTGAAGCTATGGAAAAACTCAAAGCTTGGTAATCAGCTTTATAATAAAGGCAGAAGAAGCAATTCTTTCATGCATTCAAGTGTCAATGGGTGGCTGTTTGTGTCAGGTACTGTCATTGATGATACAAATGTATTTAGACAGGCAGTGCTAATTCTTAGAAGGGACCTTGGGATATGTTATATGCTTCATGAATAATGAGGGCACAGAGAAAGGAGAGTAAGAAAGGGTATAGAATGGGAGTAGGCATGCTGAAGATGGGCAAATGAGCTATATTGCAAAAAGTGCTACCATTCTTCACCAGCAAGCTAACTCCTATACAAGACCGTCTGTATAGTTACTCAGTGTGGAAAGATTTCACAAGCTTCCTACACAGAACTGCTACTGGCATCTGCCTTCCATTGATGCCTTGGGGTACATTCCCAAAGAGAAGTAACTGGCCCCAAGGGTACAAACATTTTCACTGCTGCTTTCCACAACATTCCAATTAATTTTCTTACCAAGAGTGCTCAAGTGTATCATTACCTTAGCTGGTAATGGAAATTCCCATTTTAAAACTTGTCTACTAATGGTTTTATCGATTTATCTGCTAGGTGTTTTTCTTATTAATCTCTAGGAGCTTTTTATGAAATAAAAGAATTTACTATTTGCTTGACATTAAAAAAAAAGGGGGGGGGCACCAGTGGCTCACACCTGTAATCCTAGCTACTTCGGACATTGAGATCTGAGGATCAAGGTTCAAAGCCAGCCCAGGCAGAAAAGTCCATGAGACTCATCTCCAATTAACTACCAGAAAACTGGGAATGGTGCGGTGGCTCAAAGTGGTAGAGTGCTAGCCTTAAGCTGAAGAGGCCCAGAGTTCAAGCTCCAAGCCCCACCACTGACAAAAAATACAAAGAAAAGAAAAAGGAAGAAGAAAGAAAAGAAAAGAAAAGAAACAAATGAACTGTGTCTGGTGGGGCAGCTCTGTAATCCCAGCATATGTGAGGCTCAAGTAGGAGGAGTTAGAATTTTAGGGCAACGTGGGCTGCCCTACAAGAATGTGTGGAGAGGGAAAGGAGGAGGGACAGAGAGAGAGAGAGAGTGTGTGTGAGAGAGAGAGAGAGAGAGAGAGAGAGAGAGAGAGAGAGAGAAACAATCTATTGAGATGTAATTCATGTACCATAAAGAGGTTTTTAGAATATTCACATAGTTAGTGCAACCATCAGCACACTACTTAGGTTCCAGAACATTTTCATAACTCAAAAAAGAAAGAAAGAAAGAACCTTCCCACCCATTAGTCAGTTCCTTTAAATGACATTAGTCATTTTCCTTTTTCACTAGATACCCTAGCCCTAGGCAACCACAAATCTACTTTCTGTCTCAACAGATATGTGCTTACCATTTTTGTTGCAATTCTTTTCCATTATTATACTTTACATTTTAGTTAAGGTTGCTTTCAACATAAATATGTTTAAACTTTTAGGAGGTCAAATCTATTAATCTTTTTTATTTCTCCATCAAGAAACTAAATATATCCTCTCAATGCTTCATTCTCCATACTTTCTCCCTTTCTATTTTCTGTCCTATTAATGCTTTCTTTAGCATGTCTACTGCAAAACTCACCCACTGAGTTTTTAATTTTAGTTGTTCTACTATTTTATTTTTAGATGTTCCATTCGTTTTGTTTTACAAATCTGTTGGGTCATTTTTTTGTAATTTCTTATTTCCTAAAGTTATTTTCCCCTCCCTCTCTCCTTCCCTCTCTCTCCCTCTCCCCTCCCCTCTGTAATGATTAGAGAGCTCAAGCTGATAAACATATTTAGAACACCTTGAAACACAGCAAAGAGCTCACAAGAAAATGAGAAATCACCAAATCAACCTTTGAAGAGAAAACCAGAACTCTTAAGAATAAACACATCCTCCTCTCCCTTTCCTTTCCTTTCTCCTTCCTTCCTTCCTTCCTTCCTCTTTCCCTCCCTCCCTCCCTCCCTCCTTCCCTTCATGCTGGATCTGGGGCTTCCATTGAGGACCTGTCCCTGAGTGTTTTTGTTCAAGCCTAGCACTCTACCACTTGAGCAAGGGCTGGCATCAAACTGTGATCCCCAAATCTCAGCCTCCTAGGTAGCTGGAATTACAGGTACCAGTACCCGGTTCTTCCTTTCTTTTTGGGTGCTGGGAAAGAAACCCAGAGCCTTCTACATTCTGGGCAAGTACTCTACCTGTTAGCTACTCACCTTAAGCCCCTAAATGTGGGTTCTTGTTTTTGTTTTTTTTTTTGGCCAGTCCTGGGGCTTGGACTCAAGGCCTGAGCACTATCCCTGGCTTCTTTTTGCTCAAGGCTAGCACTCTGCCACTTGAGCCACAGCGCCACTTCTGGCCGTTTTTCTGTATATGTGGTGCTGGGGAATTGAACCCAGGGCCTCATGTATATGAGGCAAGCACTCTTGCCACTAGGCCATATCCCCAGCCCCTAAATGTGGGTTCTTATGCTCTGTTTATTCTTAAGATCTGGTTTTATCTTCAGAGGTTGGCTTGGTAATTTTTTATTTTCTTGTGAGCTCTTTGGTGCTTTTCAAGGTATTCTATATTATACATTATAAGACAGTTGTTTATCAACTGAGCTCTGTAATCATTACTGAAAATGGATAGCAAAGATCTTTTTCATCTAGTTTTTGTAGTTTAAATTTAATTCACCCCAAAAATACAGTATCTCTGTTGTTGGTTAGAATATCTATTTTTCCACTTATAAATTCTGTCATTCTTCATTCTAGGGTTCTTCCTTTACACTGCCTTTACTGAGCTTTGAGTGGAATTTATTTTCCCTTTCTCAAATATAGCTTTCTAACCACTGACTTCACTGATACTCTCAGCAACCTAGTGTCACATGGGATGGCTACCAACACATAGTGGTGGAAGATGAAACAGGGCTGGGCCGCAGTAGTCATAGGAAAGTGAGGAGCAGGGTTGGTTGCTCTAGGAGCTGTCATTTTCCTGGTTGGTGCCCTGTTAGGAAAAGCATCTGGAGAGACACATGCTAGATGAAATGGTGCTGCTGTTAAATTTAACCATTTGGTTGCTGAACTGCCAGATGAGAAATAATGGACATGTTCACTTCTATCTAATTAGTATCCTCTGACTTAATAACTTTGCGATTAGAATCACTTTACAAACTAAATATAATTATTATGGTCTGGTATCTAAGCAACCATTTCATTAAGAAAATCGTTACTCGGGGGGGGAAAAAACATCTGTTTGTTAGTAAGGTTTCTGCTGTCATGTAATTTCCTAATGAACAAGCCAGTCACCATGCTTTGGTAAGCCCTTGTTGTAAAAGGTCATCAGGGGGTACAACAACAGAGGGGACCATCTGTTTCAATCTGTGGTATCCCTGAACCTTGTCATCACGTACAATTCAGCTTCCCTAAACAGACATATAATCTTAAAAACATTCTCTCTTGATTGGAAAAGCAATACAAATTCCTACGAGGAAATGTAAAAAAGCCATAAGTGAAAAGACACAAAGGAAAAAAAACCCTGAGTTTTTGTGCCTTCATTTAAGACTCATTTGAAAATGGATTCCATTGCTAAAAAAAAAAAAAATTACTTAAAAACCACTAGCTTAAAATAACTCTACATGGCTTTATTGGTTGCCTCTGTAATTGGAATGTTTTTCATAATAGTTAAAGACTGTGTATTGGACAATTTCATGTTGCACTGCATGAATGTGGGATTGAAGCTGCAGCATTCTCTGTCAGTGGGGGGGAGTGCGTGACATGATATATGACATGTGATAGGAAGCATCTTGCTAGGCTAGGGCAGGGAGATGGCTTCACACAGTGATTTTTCAAATCTTTTTTCCCCCCCGTCACTACAGAATCTTGTTTTTACATGAAATCTGAAGAATTCAATGAAAGAGAAAAATCAGACTGTACTGTTCTGAGCCCACTCAGCCCACCCCCTTCTTCACCAGTCCTGAGGGTATTCTGGAGAACAGTTCAAGCAGGCTTAGCTGTCAGCCTTAGACTGGGTTTTCTGTACCTACAGTGTAGGACAGCAGCTCTCAACTAAGGGGCCTGTTCCCCTTCCATTCTTTGATGGGTAAAATGTCCCTAAAATAGGGATTCTGTGTTGCCTTTGCTTCAGAGTATCTGTCCAGGCCACGTTTTCCATATTTGTATGGTCGATAGATAATTGCTCTCCTCCAAACACAGACTCCACAAAGGCACAGCAGGACTATTCTCAGCAGTGTCCCTCTCTAGAACAGTGGTCTCAAATGTCGAAGTGCTCAGTAAGTATGGCTTAAGTAAACAAATGACATCTTAACTAATAAGAAAAAAAAAACAAAAAACAATGGCCATGGGTAATATTTTACAATTCTCCTCCGCCATCGTGACTTCAGATAGGATCCAAAAAGGAGTTTGATAATCTCTTCTGTGAGTTTTATGGATGCTTATTTTACTCTTCGGTGTAGCCTCTGAAAGGGCTGTACCCTCGCACCTTACAAGGGCACAGGAAAGGGATACCCTACTCTTTTTGTTCCTATCTAAGGTCAGGTTATGAATAATGAAACAAAAGTTGAATACAATGTGCAAACGTGCTTCTAAAAAAGCCTTCTCAAGAAGGAAAACTTTCAATCATGCCCCAACAAGTGGATGGAGAGATGATCTAATTAGTTCTTCAATAGCTCTAGGCCTGCAATGTTTCCTGAGGCTCAACTCATTCTCAACCCACCTGCCTCCTCAGGGAGAGAGGAGGTACCACAAGGTCAGAAAGCAAAGCCAAGTATTAAAGTCTAATGAACAAATCTAAAACTGAGTTCCAAACAGAACAGGCACCATTTAAGGATGGTTTTCTACCACTGTCTAAGATCTGACATGACATAAGAGGGAGAAATTGATGCTTCACTAAGTTAAAAATGTTAAACTTATGATTCAGCAACAAAGGAACTATGTCAGGGTTAATAAAAATTATAATTGGGCTTATTAAGTTTGTGAGCAACTTCAAGGATCCTCTTAATCACATCTGGCGAGATTAGGAATTTTAATTTGTACTTGAAATGAAGGGTAATGTAAGCATTTTTTGTATGGGAAAGAGACAGGACAGGGTACCAGTACCCCTTCACTGTTACCTCCAGTGATCCTGATAGGTTCCTTGGAGAGTATAGAATACTGTACAGTACGATGGGTCCATTCCACTTATGTGCACTCTTTCTACTCTATACTCTTTAATTTGTCTTCCAGTTCTAACTTTACTAAAATAGAGGTAGCTCCAGGGTAAATTTTAAATAACTGTTCTGTAGGGAGAGTACTTACAGGCTCCTTAATAGCTTGTAAAGTAGACATTTAAGCAACTCTTTATCCCAAGGTAGCTCTCAATTGCCTTCTTGGTTGACAATCCTGCTTATGTGACAGCTAGTCTATATGAATAGGAGGTGAAGGATTTGAAATGAGCCCTGGAAACCATGAAATTAAGAAGTCTGTAATTGCTTAGTGGGAAATGTCAAGATCAACTGGTTCCACAGCATAATTTTACTGTCTGCAAGTGCAGGGGCCATGGGGATTTGAGAAAGGTTCTAAGGACCTTGGTTGTGGAGTTTAATCCATTACCTGTTGGTTGGCTAAGTAACAACTTCTGAGCCTTGGTTTCTTTGACTGAGAAAATGTGGAGATAGATACTGACTCTTACAGGGTTGCAGAGAGGAACAAATGAAAGAATGTAAGTTTTATGTGATACATAAATGATACTAGTAAATAATGAGGGAAAATAAGGCAAATAAATAATAACTGTCAGCTAGAACGATGCCTTCAAATCCAGGAGAGCTGCACCAAGCCACTAGTTGGAGAAGTGGAGACTGGAAAGCACAAAGGCCCCTGGAGCCCATGCAGGCAAGCCTTCTACATTCTAGTTGATCACACACCTCACCTGGGAGCCTACCACTGACCACTGACCATCTGAACTGCTTTCCTTCCCTTTTGCCTGTCTCACTCTTCAGGATCTTCCAGCCTTCATTTTCCCTTCCACCTCAACCTCTGACTCCATTTCCATCTAAATCCTGCCATCCATCCTTCATATGCCCAAGAATTCCATGAAAAATTATTTTGAATTTTTAACTTAAAAAAATTGAGGGGCGGGCTGGGAATATGGCCTAGAATGCAAAGAGTGCTTGTCTCGCATACATGATGCCCCGGGTTCAATTCCCCAGCACCACATATACAGAAAACGGCCAGAGTGGCACTGTGGCTCAAGTGGCAGAGTGCTAGCCTTGAACAAAAAGAAGCCAGGACAGTGCTCAGGCCCTGAGTCCAAGGCCCACCAGGACTGGCCTAAATAAATAAATAAATAAATTGGGGGGCTAGGAAGGTGGCATAGAGTGCTTGCCTAGCATGCATGAATCCCTGGGTTCAATTCCTCAGTACTACATAAACAGAAAAGGCTGGGGGTGGCACTGTGGCTCAAATGGTAGAGTGCTAGCCTTGAGCACAGAGAGGCTCAAGGACTGAGCCCAAGCCCTGAGTTCAAGCCCTAGGACAGGCAAAAATAAAAAAAATAATAAATTGGCAGCATTTTTTTTTGGTAATATTGAGGTTTGAACTCAAGTCTAGAACTTGATAGGCAAGTATTCTACCTCTTGAGACATGCTCCCAACCTTTCTGTTTCAGTTATTTACTTTCTGCTTCATTATTTACTATAGTTTTTGCTCAGTTTTGGCTGAATAAGGATCTTGTTAACTTACCTGGGCAGATCTTTTTTTTTTTTTTTGGCCAGTCCTGGGCCTTGGACTCAGGGCCTGAGCACTGTCCCTGGCTTCTTCCCGATCAAGGCTAGCACTCTGCCACCTGAGCCACAGCGCCCCTTCTGGCCGTTTTCCATATATGTAGTGCTGGGGAATCGAAATGAGAGCTTCATGTGTAGGACACAAACACTCTTGCCACTAGGCCATATTCCCAGCCCCAACCTGGGCAGATCTTGAATTGTGATTTTTTCCAATCTCCACCACCCATGTGGATCAAGTGGATTAATAGGTATAATCCATGTCCCACTTTAAGTTTTCCTTCCTTCCTTTGCCCCTCCCTCTCTCCCTCCTTCCTTCCTTCCTTCTTCTTTTTCCTGATCTAGAGTTTGAACTCATACTTGTGCTTACTAGGCAGGCACTCTACCATATGAGCCATGCCTGCAGACCTTAAGTTAATTCAGAAGTGTATAACTCAGTTACTGTAAGTACATTTTACAAGGTCATGCAATGATCACAACTACGTAAAAACATATTCAGCTCCTCAAAAAGAAACCTCATGTCCATTATGTAACATCCCATTCCCAGTCCTTTAGTAACCACTACTTTTGATATTTATAGATCAGACTATTCTGTATATTTTATATAAATGGCCTTTTGTTTCTGCCTGCTTTCTTTTCTTTTCTTTCTTTCTTTCTTTCTTCTTCTTTCTTTCTTTCTTTCTTTCTTTCTTTCTTTCTTTTTCTTTCTTTCTTTCTTTCTTTCTTTCTTTCTCTCTCTCTTTCTTTCTTTCTTTTTTTCTTTCTTTTTATTGCCAGTCATGGGCCATGAACTCAGGGCCTGAGCACTGTCCCTGGCTTCTTTTTGCTCACGGCTAGCACTCTGCCACTTGAGCCACAGCGCCACTTCTGGTTGTTTTCTATATATGTGGTGCTGAGGAATCGAACCCAGGGCTTCATGTATACGAGGCAAGCACTCTTGCCATCAGGCCATATTCCCGGCCCCTTTCTGCCTTCTTTCATTTGCCACATTTTTAAGGTTCATTCATATCAAAGTATGAATCATTCCTTTTTATTGCCAAATAATATTCCATTATATATAAATGTGGCATATTTTAATTATCCATACAACAAATCTCAAAATTTCCATACAGAAAGCTAGAGCATTCCCTAAATGCACAACCTCAGTGTAATGATTTAACTGTTCCTCAAAGTTCATGAGTTGGAAAGTCAATCCTTAGTTACCATAGTGTTGAGAGATGGGGCTTTTATTAGATGATTAGTCATGAGTCTGGCCTCATTCATGGACTGATGCCATCATCGTGGGAGTGGGCAGTGGCTTGCTGAAAAGGGTGAGTTCAGTCCTTTTACCTCCAAACCTATTTCTCGTCTCTCTGTTCTCACCCCTCTGTTCTCACCCACACTTGGCTGGCCCTGGCCGAATCTGGGCCCTCAGCCTTTAAATTTGTCAGTCTCCAGAACTAAAACCAATAAATGTCTGTCCTTGATAAATTGTCCAGGCTCAAATATTCTGTTATAACAGCAACTCAAAACAGACTAATACACAAAGCAAACTGCATAAATGCCAGAAGTGATTTTTTTTTTTTTTTTTTGCCCAGTACTGGGCCTTGGACTCAGGGCCTGAGCACTGTCCCTGGCTTCCTTTTGCTCAAGGCTAGCACTCTGCCACTTGAGCCACAGCGCTACTTCTGGCCGTTTTCTGTATATGTGGTGCTGGGGAATCGAACCCAGGGCCTCATGTATACGAGACAAGCTCTCTTGCCACTAGGCCATATCCCCAGCCCCCAGAAGTGATTTTTGAAGACTTTCCTAATGCTCCTGACTCCACGGTGCTGAAACACTGATGTCCATCAGTGGGAAGCAGAGCAGAAAGTGCGAGTTTGGAAAATGAGCTGTGAAGATACAGAGATTACTTAAAAATTAATACACTACACGTTGTGAAATGAGCAAAACAAAAATCAAGTAAGTGTGACATCAGCATATTATTAAATTGTAAAAGATTGATTTGTTGATTTCCATAGGCAGATCTGATTCTCCTATACTAAGATCCAAAAAAAAAAAAAAAAAAAAAAAAAAACTTTAACAGGAAGTATAGGCTTCATGATTTTTTTATTTCTCACTCTGGCTAAAGCATAGTCTTCTGAGTCAAAGAGATTTGAATACAAAACCTAGTCTTGTCACTTTTATCTGAGTTACTTTGGGCCAAGTAAATAACTTCTTTGGGCCTCAGTCTTCTCTTCCATAGATGGGGGTGATATTACTAACTTATAGGGTTGTACGACTGGCTTGTAATACAATAGAAATATCTACATTACTTACTGCCATTTATTTTATATAATTAGCTAGAGCAATCTTGGAGATCAAAATAACAGTAAAGCCAGGTACTAGGGGCTCACACCTGTAAACCTAGCTATTAAGAAGATCTAAGGATCGCAGTTCTAAGCCAGCCTAGGCAGGAAGGTCTATGAGACTCTTATCTCCAATTAGCCACCCAAAAAACAGAAGTAGAGCTGTGGCTCAAAGTGGTAGAGAGGGGCTGGGGATATGGCCTAGTGGCGAGAGAGCTCGCCTCGTATACATGAGGCCCTGGGTTCGATTCCCCAGCACCACATATACAGAAAATGGCCAGAAGTGGCGCTGTGGCTCAAGTGGCAGAGTGCTAGCCTTGAGCAAAAAGGAAGCCAGGGACAGTGCTCAGGCCCTGAGTCCAAGGCCCAGGACTGGCCAAAAAACAAAACAAAACAAAACAATCAAAGTGGTAGAGAGCTAGCCTTGAGCAAGACCAACAACAACAACAAACCCTAACTCTGGCCCCAGTGCTACTGGGTGACGCCTATAATCCTAGCTATTCTTTCAGGAGGCTGCAATCTGAGAATGGAAGTTGGATGAGACTTGTCTCTAATTAACCAGCAAAAAGGCTGTACACACAAAACTTGTACTTGAATGTTCATAGCAATACTATTCATATGTGAAAAGGTAGAAACAACCCAACTAACTGGCTATTAGCTGATGGTAAATAAACTGTGGCTCACCAGTATGGCAAAGTAGTATCTAGTTATAAAGTGAATTGTACCGACCCATTCTATAACAAGAATGAACCTCAAAAAATTTGGGGCTGGGAATATGGCCTAGTGGTAGAGTGCTTGCCTCTTATACATGAAGCCCTGGGTTCAACTCCTCAGCACCACATGTATAGAAGCTGCCAGAGGAGGTACTATGGCTCGGAGTGGTAGAGTGCTAGCCTTGAGCAAAAAGAAGCCAGGGACAGTGCTCAGGGCCTGAGTTCAGGCCCAGGACTGGCAAAAAATAATAATAATAAAAAAATTATACTAAAGTGAAAGGAGCCAGACAGAAAAGACCTTTGTCTGATACCACTGCACTCTATGATTCCATTTACATCCAGTATAAATCCAGAGAAAAAGTAGACGGGGGATGGGTACGTGGCTGAGTGGCAGTGAAATGATGAAGATAAATTAATCTGTTGCTATTCTACTTTCAACAACAAAGTATTGCTAATACTGTTCTGTAGTGTTCCATGTAAACCTTTTCTTTTACTCTTTTGTATTGTTCAATGCAAAACTTTTCTAAAGCTGGCCTCTGCTGTGAAGTTAGGTAGCTGTATTTACCCAACTTGCTTTGAACTTGTTTTGCTCTATATTGACCAAACCTGTAAACCGGACCCCCCGCCTCCCGAGAGTTTCATCCTGCTTTGCTTACCTGATGGTTAGATGATTTCCAGTGAAGGTCAAGATGCCCTGATCTGTTTGTGACTAATACTTCTAGGAAGTAAGGAGCCACTATAGTTTAGCTAAAGGGAAAATTCCTGTAGTTTTTGGGTTTATAAGCAGCCTTCTGAGACGGCCCAGGGCTGCATTCTGAGATCCTGAACTTAGTTTCAGCCTTGTCAGTCTTTTTCTTGCTCAACTCTGTGATCTCTGGGTCTCATTGCCTGTCAATCCGTGGCCCCCACAAGAGCAAGGAGAGAAAAAGTAGATTAGTGGTTACGGGGGCTATGGGAATGAGGAATGGGAAGTAGCTGACAATGGATATGAGATGATGAAAATACTCTAAAAGTAGATAGCAGTGATGTTTGTAAAACTCTTTATACTAAAACCACTGACTTGCATACTTTAATTTGGTGAATTTTAGACATATAAATGATATATCAAATAAGTTTTAAAAAATGAGGATAATTTCTACTTCCCAGATGACTTCATGAGTTTACTGAGAGAGCACATATGAAAGTCATTCAATAAATGCTCATTGTTAATTAGGTGCTACAGAAACCAGTCAGAACATAAAAGAAATCTTCCCATTTCAAGGACATAAATGGAGATGATAAACTTCACAGGACTGCATTCCAAATTTCCATGCCAGATCCAATTAGATGATCCTTCAAGGGATAAACTTATTTTTCAGTTAATGGTTTCTCAACTTTCTTTATTTGAGGTAGAAATCTGAGAATGAGATAGAGTTCAGTGCCTGACAAGTTAAGGCTTGTAATCCTGCTCAGTTTGAACCTCTGTTAAGAATACTATCATCTTGGATCTATAGTCCCCTTCTGGGCTTTCTGCCTTCCCTCTTTTGACTCTTTTGACAAAAATAAAAACTGTTCTCTGAAAGGAAGAGATGAGGAGAGAGAGTGTGATTTGTCTGGGCATGTCAAGATGTCTGACTCCCTTCACCTCCCATGTTGGCTCAGGGCATAGGTGGTTTTTCTATTTGTTTTTAATGAGCCCAGAGTTGTATCCAAAGATCCTTTGGGACTGGGTCTAAAACTCAGTAGTAGAGCAACTGCTTAGCATGCATGTAACCCTGGTTTCAATGCCAGCACTCTCCAAAAAAACAACGAAGATCCTTCTGACACTGAGAGGGATCACTCGGACCCCTGAAATGCATCTATTGCTTTCACAATGTCCTTTAATTGATAGGGACTGAAAAGACACCTGAGCAGACCCATAATATAATAAATAATCTAGCTAAACTATCTTATTGAAGAATATCACTAACTTGTTTATCACATTCATTGTTCAACAAGTATTTCAAACTGAAATGTGAAAAATGCCACACACTTCTGCTTTTTAACTCTCCACACTTCCTTGTCATTGAAATTTTTAGGATAATGAGAATGTATTACTTGTATGACAGTATGGGCAATAAAAACAATGGAGAGTGACTATAGAAAGAGGAAACAACTTTAGTATGTTTAAAATCTAGTCATGATCTGGAATGGGGGCAAGCCTCAGTGGTAGAATGCCTGCCTACAAAGTATAGAACCCTGAGTTCAAATACAAGTATTGATTTAAAAAAAGAAACTGCCAGATGTATGTGGCTCACACCTGTAATCCTAGCTACTCAGGAGGCTGAGATCTGAGGATCACAGTTCAAAGCCAGCCCAGGCAAGGAAAGTCCATAAGACTCTTATCTCCAATTAACCACTAGAAAATCGGAAGAGGTGCTGTGGCTCAAGTGGTAGAGTGCTAGGTTTGGCCTAAAGAGCTCAGGGACAGCGCCCAGGCCCAGAGTTCAAGTCCCACGACCCACAAAAAAAGAAAAGGAAGAAAGATGGAGCCATTGAACTATCTGTAAAGTGGATGGTAACTGGTACTTAGCAACTTTGTAAATAATCTGCCAGATGAAGAAGCATATGGGACAATGAACTGCTAGGACAATGAACTCAACCCCTGCTCTCCCAGTGGGAATAAGCAAAGGTAAAGATAGTCCCGTTAGTCAACTCAAGATTAATTCATAGGAAATTTAGTTCTCAGATGGCTATGCTATGATGGTCAGATGACAGGTACATGAAAAATTCCTAAATCAAGCATAACAAATATCAATATCTCTTAAAGGAATGAGTTTACTTACTTTTAGTTCTCTGCCAGAAGAATTTTGTTTTTCTATGTTCTCTACCACAACACGAACAAACAGAACTCATGAGAACTCATAAAAGAAATCCAACAACAAACTAAGCAAAATCGAACACTATAGTTCTAATGTGGAGCCATTTAGGCAGCCTAGATGAGGCAAACTTTAAATATACACACACTTACCCAAACCAAGGGGGACAATTAGGCCTCCCTGTCCTGTAGGACTTTTTTGGGAGTCTGGATGGGCTTTGATGCTACAGTGGTTTAGGCCTAGGGAAACTTGGCAATGCAGGTGGGAAAATTTAGCTCTTGCCTTTCTTAATGGGAAATTCACCCAAGGCCTTGGCTTTTAAGTGCATGTTACAAACACCAAAACATCAATTAGTTCAATCTTGTCCATCTTGGGGAACTAAGAGGAGAAATTACACTGCCACCTCCCATGTTTTTCATCACCAAATTAGCTACTAACTGATTAGCACACCAATTAAAATCACTAAAAACAAACAAAACACCAACTGTTGAGATTTTTACAGCAGATTCTAAAGGCTAATGAGCTCAATGGGTTAATCAGCTAAGGAATGTATTCCAATCAGCAATGCTGCCACATTAGAATGACATGCCACCACTTCCCAAATCCTAGTCCTTCAAAAAGAAAAGAAAAAGAAAAAGAAAAAAAAAAAAACTCTCTTTGACAGTATAACAGTTTTTTGAGGAAACCCCAGGATGATCTGTTTTCTGAGAATTATTAATTAGAGGCATGTTCCTGCTTTATTTATATTTTGCCAGTCCTTAGGCTTGAACTGTGGGCCTGGACACTGTCCCTGAGCCTCTGTGCTCAAGGCTAGCACTCTATTACTTGAACCACAAAGCCACTTCAGGCTTTTCCTGATTAGTTTATTGGAGATGAGAGTCTCGAGGACTTCCCTGCCGTGGCTGGCTTCAAATTGCAATCCTCAGACCTCAGCTTCCTGAGTAGCTAGGATTACAGGTGTAAGTTACCGTCACCTGGAAGTTCCTGCTTTACTGATTTCTCTGATTTCCACAAGTACAATGCCATGTCACGTAACCCTATGAACGTCCAGGGCTTCCCTACCTCTCTGCATTATGTTACCTTTCTCTCCTGAAACACTCTACCAGGAGTGAGGAACCTCCAGCCTTACAGTGCTATAAGGCTGTGAAATCATTTGATCTGTGTCAGACACCTAAGCTTTTTATCAGCTGCCTGTGGCCATCTGCCTTTATTGATAATCTTGTTTTGTTTCTGGTGTTAGTACTGTGGCTTGAACTCAGGGTCTCATACTCTGAGCTTTTCTGCTTAAGACTAGAGCTCTAACATTTGAGCCACACCTCTACTTCCTATACTGATAATTTTGTGTGGACCTTGAATGATGCTATAAATACTCTAATGACAGAAAAAGGCTCCTCACCTTGCCTGATTTCACATGAATTTTTTTTTTTTTTACCTCCTTGGGTGGTCTTTTGTTTCCTTTGAAGAATTTGTTTTGCTTTTCAACCTTGACGCAACAACTCACAGTTAATCTAAAGTGTTTTGTATATAGTAGGTACACAATATATATTTGTTGAATAAAGAAAGAATGCCTAGGCTCGGGCCTTCATCTCTGCATGTTTTCCTCTCTGCATTATCTCTTAAGCTTCAAATACTAAGTCTGTATACAACAAAGCCCAGAAATAATGAGCCTGTCAGAACCCGCTCACACTTCTGTGCCCCTTGTGAGCCTTGCTTTTGAAACAAAACACAGTGTGAAGAACTGCCTTACTGGTATGAATTCTGCACCCTCTGCATCCACAGCCTGTGCTAGGGGTCTTGGCAGTTTGTTCCACTACAGGGACAGAGTGTATTTTTGACTTTCAGGCTGGACTACATGACTTACTTTGGCCAACAGAATGAGGCAGAAATGACAGGATGTTTGTTATGTGAAGATTAGAGGTCTCTCGATTTTTTGCCTGCTTTCTAGCACTTCCAACATCACCTCCAGGAGAACATGCCCCAGAAGGCTGCTGACCAAGAACAATCAGGAATGCATGCATAGAGCCAGCCCCCAGAACTGCAGGGAGAAGCAGAGCTGCCCAATCAAGCCCAGCCTAGATCTGCTGAAACTCCACTGGTCTGTAGCTGCAGAAATGATAATAAATGATTGATGTTTCAAGCTACAGAATGCTCAGGTCGTTTAAATAGTAATAACTGATAGCATCAGCCTACTTAAGATGTAGATCTGAAACTAGGCACCAGTAGCTCACACCTGTAATTCTGGCTATTCTGGAGGAGAATCTTGGTTTGAAGTCAACCTTGGCAGAAAAGTCTAAGAGACTCCCTCTCCAAAATAACCAGATAACCAGCAAAAAGCATGGCTGATGGTGTGGCTCAAGTGGTAATGCACAAGCCAGGAGCACAAGACTTTGAGTTCAAGCCATAATACCAGCCAAAAAAAAAAAATTTAAATCTGAGAAATTATGCAGGTCACCACATTATCTAGCAATCCAACAAAAAGTAATTGTCTTATGGAATTGTAACCTCTTTGGACATGAGCAATTAATTAAGCCCATCAGACTTTTTTTTTTGCCGGTCTGGGGGCTTGAACTCTGGGCCTCGGTATTGTCCCTGAGCTCCTTTTGCTTAAGGCTAGCATTCTACCACTTGAGCCACAGTGCCACTTCCGAGTTTTTCTGTGAATAACTCAAGAAGAGAGTTTCACAGACTTTCCTGCCCCAACTGGCTTTGAACTGCAATCCTTAGATCTCAGCCTCCTGAGTGGCTAGGATTACAGGCATGAGCCACCAGTGCTCGGCTTCCTAATTAACTTTTTTTTTGGGGGGGGGGGGTCTTAGCAAGACAAAATTGACTTCTGCAGAAGGGTGCACCATCAGCCAAAACTCCGGCAAGCAAGCATCCCTAATTAACTTTTATATAAAAAAAAAAAAAGAAAAATTTCTTGTAGATGTATTCACTGACTGATGGATATCAGTGATTATGAATAAAATGCAGCTATGATCATTTACATGAAAGGTTGTTTTTTGTTTTTTGTTTTTTTTGGCCAGTCCTGGGCTTGGACTCAGGGCCTGAGCACTGTCCCTGGCTTCCTTTTTGCTCAAGGCTAGCACTCTACCACTTGAGCCACAGCGCCACTTCTGGCCATTTTCTGTATATGTGGTGCTGGGGAATTGAACCCAGGGCCTCATGTATACGAGGCAAGCACTCTTGCCACTAGGCCATATCCCCAGCCCCTACATGAAAGTTTTTGTTGGGACACATTTTCATTTCTCTTGGATATATTCTTAGAAACTGAATTATTGTTAAGTCTATGTTTATATTTTTAAGGAAGTTTCAGGTTACTGGCCAAAGTAAACATACCATTTTATTTTAACAGATAAGAAATCAAAGTTTTTGGGTTGGGAATGTGGATTAGTAATAGAGTGCTTGCCTAGCATGCATGAAGCCCTGGGTTCAATTCCTCAGTACCATATAAACAGAAAAAGCCCCAAGTGGTGCTGTGGTAGAGTGCAGCTATCCTTAAGCAAAAGAAGGTCCTGAGTAGGTAGGATTACAGGCATGAGCCATTGGCACCTGGCAAAAACCATAAGATTCTTTTAGAGAGCAAAGATGCTTCCTGATAGCAGGAAGAAAACCATTAAAAGTTAATGCACAAAGAGGCCATGTATGATCCAGTCTTTATAGCTTTGAATTAAAAGAAAATGAAGGGCTGGGAATATGGCCTAGTGGCAAGAGTGCTTGCCTCGTTATACGTGAAGTCCAGGGTTCGATTCCCCAGCACCACATATATAGAAAATGGCCAGAAGTGGCGCTGTGGCTCAAGTGCTAGAGTGCAAGCCTTGAGAAAAAAAAAAAAAAGAAGCCAGGGACAGTGCTCAGGCCCTGAGTCCAAGCGCCAGAACTGGCAAAAAAAAGAAAAGAAAATGAAATTTAATTTTTTAGAATGATAAGTATAAACATAAATAAAAACTTTCTCATCATTACAAGACACTGAGACTCTATAGAAAAATATTAGAATATCAGAATTTAAAGAATGTCCTTGGTAAAGGCCAGGAAAAGGACAGTGGCATCTTGTGATGGCAAGGTTTTAGAGATTTTTGTGCAAACAAATATACTGTAATCTCTGGTCCACAGATTCAAAGTTCTTTAACCAGGACTAACTTACCCTGAATTGCAGAGAGATACACAAAAGTGTCCTCATGTTCCAAGTTCTCCAAGAATATCTAGAATCACAAATACAGAGCATATTAATCACAAAGAACCCTTTTATTTGTAGCCTCAAAAGAGTAAAAGCTTGGGGCTGGGAATATGGCCTAGTAGTAGAGTGCTCGCCTCCCATACATGAAGTCCTGGGCTTGATTCCACAGCACCGCATATATAGAAAAAGCTGGAAGTGGAGCTATGGCTCAAGTGGTAGAGTGCTAGCCTTGAGCAAAAAAGAAGCCAGGGACAGTGCTCAGGCCCTGAGTCCAAGCCCCAGGACTGGCAAAAAAAAAAACAAAAAAAACAAAAAACAAAAAACCCAAAACCAAACAAACAAATAAATAAATAAAGGGTAAAAGCTCTTCTTCTTGTATTAACTAAAAACTGACCTGGCTTAGAAATCTTGTGAAGAAATATTCTCTGTGCTTTGAAGTCTAATTTTCTTTTATTTTTCTGGGCTGGGCTGGCCTCAAACGATAGTCCTCAGATCTCAGCTTACTTAGCTAGGATTACAGGCCTAAGCCAACATCACTCAGCTTGCTATGCCTAAGTTCCTGGAGGAAGATGAGTGCCATGGATCAAGCTATTTGGGAGGCAGAGACTGGAGAATCATAGTTCAAGTTCAACCTAGGCATAAAAGTTTGAGAGACTCTATCTCAACCAATGGTTGGTATGGTGGTTCATGTATGTCATCCCAGCTACAGTGGAAGCACAAATAGGATCACAGGCCAGTCTGGGCATAAAGATGCTACTTTGAAAACAATACAAAAAGAGGCAAGCATAAGGCCTTGAGTTCAAACTCCAGTATCACAAAATGAAAAAAGGAAAGAATGAAAAAGTTCGTGGAGGATAATCCAGAACAGTGCTTCATACACCCTAAGTGCGCTGTGCCATCTGAACTGAATGCATGTTCCTGGACATGGCCCTCCCTGTGCCCCAGGTCTCTGTAGTGTTCTACTCACCTGGAGAAGCTTCTCTTGCCTCTCAAGGGCTTTTGCTTCTCTTTGTTCTATCCACTGGGAAAGTGTTCGCAGGGCAGCGGCCCGAGTTGGAATCTGAGGGTCATAAGCGGACAAAAGAACCTCTTGGAGCTGTTCTGTGGTGATGCTTCCTGATTTCCTGTCTGTGGTAGTGATGGGCTTGATGTTTTCTTTAGGAATGAATGGAGCGTTACACTCCTGGCCTATTTGGGGGGATTTCTCATGGTTTTGCTGTTGTTCCAGGTGGCTCTGAGATACTCCTGTGTGTCTGTCATGACTGGTTTTTTGCTGCTCTTCTATTTTCCCTTCTGGATCTTTTCTTTTCAGGGTGCTTTGGGCAGCCACACTGACAGACTCAGTGGCAAAGGCTCCATGGGTAGAGATGGTGATACGGAGATCAGTAGCAAGTTCCTGGATGACAGGGTCAGGGTATGTGTTGGAAACCTTCTCCAATAGAGGGAGCAACTGCTTCAGGACTGCAAAATCACTTGACTTCAACTACAAAATGAAATAAAAGATGCCAAGTTGAAATGAATGTGGCAAATACTAACAGAGCCTAAGCCCAGGAAACACATTTTGAATATAAAGGATAAGGGTCACATCTTGTTCACAGCTAACATTTCTGGAACACCTGCCAGCTACAGATACTTTTCCAAGTTAACAAAGATACTCATTTATCTCCCCATGAAACAAATTTCTCTAGTTCCTACATTTTAAACAGGGGAAACGAAAGCGTAGAATACTTAAGTGATATGCCCAAGGTAAGAAGCCAGAAGAGAGTTAAGATTTTAACTTGAAAAGTCAGATCCCAGAGCCCATATTCTTGCTTAATGCCTTATTCAGTTTCCCTAGAACAAATCAAGCCATTCTTAACAATGTCATCTAAAGAGGCAAGTCAGCAGATAAAGGCACCTTAGATTTAGAGGGATCAGGCTAATAACTGGCAAAAGACAGTTTCTCCTAGAAAATAGGAGCAGAAATTATGTAAGACTCTTTTTGTGGGGAGGGGAGGAGGGGAAGGATTTGATGACTAACACCTATAATCCCAGCTCCTCAGAAGGTAGAGAGCAAAAGGATTATGGTCAAAGACTGGACCACGTAAAACGCATAAGATCCTGTCTAAAAACTAAAGCAAAAGAGGGTTGTGGTATAATTACAAGTCCCCAGGTTCAATCTCAAGTACTGAAAAAAAAATTCTAACAATGCCACACACCTCCTAGGAAAGGTACATGTATAGCCATTAAAAGTAAGTATTGGGGCTGGGGATATGGCCTAGTGGCAAGAGTGCTTGCCTTGTATGCATGAGGCCCTGGGTTCGATTCCCCAGCACCACATATACAGAAAATGGCCAGAAGTGGCGCTGTGGCTCAAGTGGCAGAGTGCTAGCCTTGAGCAAGAAGAAGCCAGGGACAGTGCTCAGGCCCTGAGTCCAAGCCCCAGGACTGGCCAAAAAAAAAAAAAAAAAAGTAAGTATTGGTGATAATCCTCTACCTAATCCTTTTCCAATAATGACCACAGACTGCATGAGGCTCTGAAAATTTGAAAACCTCAGGGGGTCTTAAATCCTTTTGGAGACAAGGCCAAAACAGTATTTACTATTTAATCATTCATTCACTGCATTATCCAACTAATCAGTCAACCAACTAACCATTTTCTGATAATCTTATTTTATACCTTAAGTCCACAGAACAATTATCATTCACTTCTCCTATTAGTGCAAAATCTACATATGGTAGAATTTCTAGATCCACAATGTATGTTAGTTTATCTTTTTTTTTTTTTTTTTTTGCCAGTCCTGGGCTTTAGATTCAGGGACTGAGCACTGTCCTTAGCTTCTTTTTGCTCAAGGCTAGCACTCTGCCACTTGAGCCACAGTTCCACTTCTGGCCGTTTTCTATATATGTGGTACTGGGAAATCGAACCCAGGACTTCATGTATGGGAGGCAAGCACTCTTGCCACTAGGCCATATTCCCAGGCCTGTATGTTAGTTTATCTTTATGTATCAAACAAGTAACCATTCTGTTATGGTATCTTAATGGGAAGAGAATGCATGTCTACAGTAAATATGTCCAATATTTAAGAAAAGGGTCAAGTGTTTCTGAGACCTATGTGTAATTGGATAAAACCCCTTAGAATAATTTTGCTAGTGTTATTATTATGCTAAGCTTCATTCAAAATGTCTCTGTAGGGCTGGGGATATGGCCTAGTGGTAAAGTGCTCGCCTCACATGAAGCCCTGGGTTCAATTCCTCAGCACCACATATATAGATAATGGCCAGAAGTGGCCTGTGGCTCAAGTGGCACAGTGCTAGCCTTGAGCAAAAAGAAGCCAGGGATAGTGCTCAGGCCCTGAGGCCACGCCCCAGGACTGGCAACAAAAACAAAACAAAACAAAACGAAATGTCTCTGCAGTATTATGGATCTTTTGTTTTTAAGCACTGAAATGGAAATGTCTATTACTTACAATCTATATGGCCTCTTATTTCATTTCTATTATACACATCAATTTCTTTTTTTAAATTCTGCAAAAGATACACAGATCAATAGAACAGAACTGAGAGCCTAGGAAAAGACCCTTGTACCTATAAGCACCTGACCTTTGGCAAAGAAGCACTGACAATACAATGGATAAAGATTGTCTTTTCACAAGCTGGTGTAACTAGATGCTGACATAAACAAAATACATCTGCACAGAGACCTTACACCTTTCATAAAAATTATTTCAGTCCTAAACAGAAAATACAAAACTACAAAAGTTCTACAAGGTAATATAATATTAAATCTAGATAGCTTTGGATATGGCATGTTTCTAAATATGACACCAAAGGTAAATTCTATGAAAGAAGTATTGATAAGTAGGAGTTTGGTAACATTAAAAACTTCTGTTCTTTAAAAGAGTATCAAAAAATAAGAAATGGGCTATAGTCTGGGAGGAAATATTTACAAAAGACATAGATAAAAAAGGAGTATTAACCAAAATATGGCAGGGATGTAGATCAAGAATCCATTTCAGTAGTTTGCCAGGGTTTTGTTTTGGTTTTGGGGGACGGGGGTAGGGGGGTGAAACTGCGGATTTAATTCAGAGCCTCCAAGTTTGTTAGGCAGCTGCTCTTCCACTTGAGCCATGGTCCCAGTCAGTTTTGCACTGATTATTTTTAAGATAGAGTCGGGCTTTATGCCCTAGCCAGTGTAGGCTGCAGCTCTCCTACTTTGCTTCCCCATGTTGCTATGAAAGACAGACACACGCCACTGCACCCAGCCATTGTGCTTCCCCTGTAGTTGGGATAACAGGTGCATACCACTATGCCCAGCTATTGGTTGAGATGGGAGTTTTGAAAACTTTTTTTTTTTTTGCCAGTCCTGGGCCTTGGACCCAGGGCCTGAGCACTGTCCCTGGCTTCTTTTTGCTCAAGGCTAGCACTTGAACCACTTGAACCACAGCGCTACTTCTGGCCTTTTCTATGTATGTGGTGCTGAGGAATCGAACCCAGGGCCTCATGTATACGAGACAAGCGCTCTTGCCACTAGACCATATTCCCAGCCCCAGTTTTGAAAACTTTTATGCCTGAGCTGAAGGCAAACTATGATTCCTCAATGTCTGTCTCCCAAGTAGCTAGGATTATAGGCTTGAGCCACCATGTCCAGTTTAGCTTGGCAGTTAAAAAAATATATTTAGATTGAGCACTTATGCAGTAAGCATGAACCTCTGAGTTTAAGCCTCAGGACCAAAGAAACTAAAAATGCTTTTACCATACAATCTATCTTGGTATTTATCCAAACAAATTGAAAACTGTTTGGATGCTTATGACAGCCCTAGTCATAACTGGCAAGATTAAATAAATGAACTGTGATACATGCAGACAACAGATAACCCCAGCACTGAGAGGGAGAGAGGGACAGAGAGAGAGAGAGAGAGAGAGAGAGAGAGAGAGAGAGAGAGAGAGAGAGAGAGAGAGAACGCTCTATAAGCCATGAAAATATAGGAAAGAACCTTGGGCACTAGGAAATTGAAAGGGAATACCAAATTCAAGAGACACAGGGTAAAAAAAGACAAACAACTACAAAAGCAATACTTGCAAAACTGTTTGGTGTAAACGAACTGAACAACTCATGGGGGGGGAGGGAAAGGGGGAGGGGGGAGGGGGAACGAGGGACGAGGTAACAAACAATACAAGAAATGTATCCAATGCCTAAGGTATGAAACTGTAACCTCCCTGTAATTCAGTTTGATTAAAAAAAAAAAAACCCTGGGTGCATAATAGTAGGTGAAAGAAGCCAATCTAAAGAGACTGCACATGATATGATTCAAAGTACATGACATCTGAACAAGGCAAAACTATAGATATAGCAGGAAGATCAGTGGTTGAACTGACAGTGAAACTTCTCTAATGGACAAGTATGTGGATTCTGAGTAAATCAGTTTTATTAGATGATTAAAGTTACACACTGTTTCAGCTCCTAAGCCTACAGACTTCCCACTGTGGGAATAATTAGGGAAATTCAAGACTACAGGTGACATCTATTCATAAATACTTGAAAAATTTTGGAGATACAAAGTAATATTCATTTACTTAGTAGAGGAGAAAGTTCAAGTGCTAAGCAGTTACTGTTAAGGGCCATTATCAAAATTTGGGAACTGAGAGAGGCATGGTGATACACACTTGTAATCCCAGTATTCTGAAGCCAGAAGGATCATGAATTTAAGGCCAGTCTGGGCTACAAAAGAGAGTTCAAGGCCAGTCTGGAATACATGGGAAAACCCTGTCTCAAAATAACAACAATAATGTTAATAACAATAATCACCATCATCAAACCAAGAAACATGAGAATTGATTGTAGAGTCCTCATTTCTACTCCTGTCATTACTTTTTCTTTTCTTGGTGCTACTGCAGTTTGAACTCAGGCCTTACATTTGCTAAATTAGTGCTCTACCACTTGGGCCACATGTCTAGGTCTGCTTTTTGTTGGTTACTTTGGAGATAGAGCCTTACAGACTTTTCTGCCTGGACTGGTCTCAAACTACAATCCTGCAAATCTCAGCTTCCAGAGTAGCTAAGATTATGGGCTTGAAATACCAGTGCCCAGCTCTGTTACTGCTTTTCAGTACAGATCTCATATCTAGATCTTAGAACTATGTAAAGCCTCAAGGCTAGAAGGAGCAGCCCACAAAAAACAGATGCTTTTCTTTTGGCTGTCTCTCTTCCAGAGTTTCTAGAACAATTCAGGATTACAATAAAGAAAGGTATGTCAGGCCACACAGGACTGTCCAGGGGTCAGCCAGTTAGACAGTGAATTGTTCTGAAGTCCTGCAAGATCTCAAATGTGTTTAAAAGCTGGTTTGGGACTGGTAAAGTGTGGATTAAGGAGGAGGCATGAGAGAGAGAGAGAATGCCATTCAGGAGCCTATCAGATTTGGGGTGACAGCCAGAGAAGGACATATGTAAAATGTAAAATGAAGAGGCCACACATAAGATGTTCGAAAGTTAAGTACAAAGCTCCTAGGGAAGCTCTTTATCAAGCAGTTAAGTGTGGTCAGGAAAATCCAGGCATGATGGCACATGCCTGAAATCTCAGCAGGCAGAAAGATCATGAATTTAAGGGCAGCACAGGCAAGGTAATGAGATTTGATCCCAAAAACAAAATAAAAGAGCAAAGGTATAGCCCTTGTCTCATAATATGTGAAGCTCTAGTTCACCAATACTAAAAAAAAATAAACTGCCTAAAAATTCCCAATTGTGGAAACTTACATTTATTCTTTGTGTATATATGGTGTCCTCAGCTATCTAGCTGATCAATTTGTATGCTAAGTCTTTCTTTATATACATCATGAAAATTTATTCACAAGTGATATTTTTACTTTTGTCCTAAGTCAGTATGCAGAAGGTCTTATCTGTTGGGAACTGAAAACCTTGTACATGGCACACTATACCCCTACCTGCCCAGTTTCATAATGAACCATACATACACAAGATAGAAATGTGAATCACAGAGGGTCAAATAAATAATGAGCATCCACTCAAAAGAAAAACAATGTAGAGCTGGGTGCTGATGGCTCACGCCTGTAATCCAAGCCACTCAGGAGGCTGAGATCTGAGGATCAAGTTCAAGTGAGCCAGGCAAGAAATTCTGTGAGACTCTTATCCCCAATTAACCACCACAAAACTGGAAATGGCACTGTGGCTCAAGTGGTAAGGTGCTCTGACAGAATAGGAAGGCATTTAATATATATTTATTGTATTTGTTAATCCTAAAATACTCAAATACTGTGAGATAAAGATGGAAAGCATTGAGCTGTTTTGTTTCGTTTTGACTTTTTGTGCCACTACTGGGGCTTGAACTCAAGGCCTGGACACTGTCCCTGAACTTTTTTTGCTTAAGTCTAGCATTTTCCTACTTAAGCCATAGCTCTGCTTCAAGCTTTTTTTCTTTTTCTGTGATTGATTGGAGGTAAGAGTCTCACAAACTTTCCTTCCTGGTTAGCTTTGAACCTCTATCCTTGAATCTCAGTAGGTAGGATTACAGAAGTGAGCCACCAGCACTGGTCATCTTTTCTTTTCTTTTAAATACAGGATCTCATTATATATACCAGACCACCCTGGAACCTGAGATCCTCCAGCCCGAGCCTCCTGACTGCTACCATAGGCAGTCAAGTATGAAATTTGTAATCTCAAGATTTGGGCTCAAGTACCAGCCCTATACCCTTAAACTCCAAGTGCTCACCTGAAAAACAGGACTAACATGTTCCCAATCTTGACTGGCTACCTCATTTCCCTTCCCTGTGCCATCACTACCAACAGAAGCTAGAATCCGCTATTCTAGCCTACCTTCCAGTTAGTATGGTCAGAAGACCCTACTTTAACAAATGAAACAGAAATCTGTGGAGGAACTTCTGGGAATAATTTCGTTTTCCCTATAAAAAGCACAGTGGAAGACAGAAAAATCTCCAGTCTTTAATACAGAAATACTTGAGCTTAACTGAACAACTGAAGCTGAGCACAGATGGCTCACATCTGCAATCCTAGCTACTCTAAGACTGAGATCTAAGGGTCATGACTGAAAGCCAGCTCAGGCAGAAAAGCTCATGACATTCTGATTCCCAATTAATCACCAAAAAGCCAGAAGAAGGGCAGTGGCAAGTGGTAGAGCACCACCTTTGAGCAAAAAAGCTAAGGGACAGTGCCCAGGCCCAGAGTTCAAGACCCAGCACCAGGACACACACACACACACACACACACACACACACACAATTAGAGGCCTTTTCACTGGTAGACATACCACTACCTTCCTGTAACAACATGGTTTGGGTTCTTCCTAAAGATCTAGAATGGCTAAGCGCTAGTGGTTCACACCTATAATCCTAAATACTCAGGAGGCTGAGATCTGGGATCCCAAGTAGGAAGGTCCTTGAGACCCTTAATTCCAATTAACCACCACAAACCAGAAGTGGAGCTGTGGTTCAAAGTGGCAGAGCCCTAGTCTGGAGTACAGTGGGACAGTGTCCAGCCCTACAAACAACAACAACAACAAAAAAATCTAGAATGGACTACTAAGATTCATACAACAATGATTTAGAGATCCATGAACTCTGTAACACCATGCAGAAATTGCTTCCTCAGTGGACAGAGAGGAGTTACTAACATAATACTTTTACTGATGACCATCCCTGAAATTACAAAAAGTGAGTTTGGAATTATAGTTGTCTTGTTAGCAGTCTTAAGCCTTGACTTTCTACAAATTAAATCCCCTTTTCAGATATGAATTTTTAACAATCATCTTAATTACAGAAATTATAAGGGAAAGACAAATGGCTCAGATGCTGTTAGATTTTTATTTCATTAGTTAAAATGATGACTCCTCAGCTGGATGCCACTGGTTCATGCCTGTAATCCTAGCTACTCAGGAGGCTAAGATCTGAGGATTGTGGTTTGAAGCCAGCAGGGGCAGGAAAGTCAATGAAACTCATCTTCAATTAATCACAGAAAAAGCCGGAAGTGGAGCTGTGGCTTAAATGGTACAGTGCTAGCCTTGAGCAAAAGGAGCTCAGGGACAGTGCCAGGACCAGAGTTCAAGCCCCAAGACGCAAAAAATGATGACTCCTAACAGGACAGGTAGAGCATAATGTTCTGAACTGTAAAGCAAAGACTTCAGCACAACAATGGTCAATAAATACTAGAATTCAGACGTTGACCTTTTATTGGACAGAAATACAAAACCCTGCACAAATAGCGAAAAAAAACTGATCTAAAGAGAAATAGCAGGGGGTAACATGTTTCTGTTCATTTAATGATCTGCAAAGTCAGAAGAATCCAGGATGTAGTTAATGACTCAGGATGGCTCATAGGAAGTTAGGGATGGGCAGAAGCTATGAATTCACATCTGTCATGTCAGTCTCATAGCAAACAACCAGCTCCCAACAGTGGGCTTCTAGAAAAGAAAATAAGAACTACTCTGCTTTTTTATAGTCACCCAACCTAAGTTACCATGAATATTTTCATTCCTACCCAAATAGATGATCTAGCCTCTGCCTAGCCTTTCCCCTTGTTGGCACTACTTTCATTTGGTCACTACAATTAGGCCTCACTGGCCTTCTATCAGTGTCTTAAGTATTCTGAGCCCTTCCTGCTCCTGAGCCATTGTGACTGATGTTTTCTTTACTTGGAAGAAATTCCTTCATCTGCACTATACACACCCTCAAGTTCTAGCTTAAACTTACACTTCCTCAATGGAGCCTTCTCAGCCTCAGTTAGATGTTTCATTCTCTTAGAACCCTCCAATTCTTTTTTAAGGGTACTTCATTCAATTCTACTTTTTGGACAATCAATCAGGGTCTGACTTCATTACCGAACTGTAAATGTCATGACAGAAGAGGCAGGTATATGCATCATCCAATGCTAGGTACCTAGCCACGTAGCTCAGTATCTGACATGTCAAGTATGTAATAAATGTTTGAATGAATTTTTCTATTGTTTTGTTTTTGTTGCTAGTTCTGAGGCATGGACTCAGGGCCTGAGCACTGTCCCTAGCTTCTTTTTGCTCAAGGCTAGCACTCTACCTCTTGTGCCACAGTGCCACTTCCAGCTTTTTTCTATATATGTGGTGCTGAGGAATCGAAGTCAGGGCTTCATGTATATGAGGCAAGCACTTTACCACTAGGCCATATTCCCAGCCCTGAATGAATAAATTTTAAAACTATAAATTAAGTATATGAAAGGCATACACAACTGAAAATAGTTGTAAGTAAACTTTAACATGCTATACAATATGGATCCTGGGCTAAATGGAGCTATTCAAAATTGATTCATTCTAGATTCAGCATCTTATTACTGAGGAATTGCTAAACAATTTTCCCTGAATACAGCAGTAGGAACAAGGGCTAAATTTTGGAGTGTGAGGGCTAGAAAATCTATTTGTCTCAGATGCAAAATACCATCAAATTTATACTAAGTGCCCTTCTGATGGTGGTCTTAAATGTACCAGTGTGGACATGGTCCATTTTTCTTGTCCTCTACTTTTGGAGAGAATTCTTTTTTTTTTTTTTTTTTGCCAGTCCTGGGGCTTGGACTCAGGGTCTGAGCACTGTCCCTGGCTTCTTTTTGCTCAAGGCTAGCACTCTGCCACTTGAGCCACAGCGCCACTTCTGGCCGCTTTCTGTATATGTGGTGCTGGGGAATTGAACCCAGGGCCTCATGTATAGGAGGCAAGCACTCTTGCCACTAGGCCATATCCCCAGCCCCTGGAGAGAATTCTTATTAATATCTCAACTTGTTTGTCCTGTATCTCCTAGGTACAAAAGCCATTCAAATTTTTCACTAGGATATAGAAGGGAAATAACAGGCATTTTGCTTTTCTTCTCCCTGATTCAAGTTTGGCTCCTGTTTGTCACTCACCTGAACAGCCCCTCCGAGCATGACAGCCACCAGTCCCATGGCCATGCTCAGCGTCTGTGATTCCACAGTGCTCTCTGCCTCGTGGGCTAAGTTTACACATGATCTCTGAAGTGTTGCTGCGACAAAGTCCACGACCTATCATAAAGGGAAATTAGAATCATTGACAAGAAAAAAACAAAGCAAAACAAATTCTCCATACCTCTTATGGCTACAACTTCATCAATATCATGAAAGCAAAAACATCAAGAAATCATGAATAATGTATATGGTACCACATAGGTTTTCCAGTTTTTTGGTTTGGGTTTTACATTATAAAGGATATCCAAAGGATATAGGTAATATTCAGATGAAAAGATGGACAAGCCAAAAGACAAGAGGAGTGGGCTTGAAGCTTCCATACTTTCTGGGCTAGCTTCCTTCCAAGAGCCTCTCCAGGCTCAGCAACCAAAGGGCTCCACACGGCAATTTCAGTCCTTCAGAGGCCAAAGCATGAGAATCTCCAGTTTTAGGCCAGCCTGGGCTACAATGGTGAGATCTTATCTTTTTCTTTTTTTTTTTTTTGCCAGTCCTGGGCCTCCGACTTAGGGCCTGAGCTCGGTCCTTGGCTTCCTTTTGCTCAAGGCTAGCACTCTTCCACTTGAGCCACAGTGCCACTTCTGGCCGTTTTCTATTTATGTGGTGCTGGGGAATCGAACCCAGGGCTTCATGTATACGAGGCAAGCTCTCTTGCCACTAGGCCATATTCCCAGCCGTGAGATCTTATCTTAAAAAAAAATATATCTACAACTAAAAAAGATTATCTGGACATAGGGCTAAAGAAAGAAGAAAACTAGCTGGGAATATGGCCTAGTGGTAGAGTGCTTGCATGAAGCCCTGGGTTCAATTCCTCAGCACCACATATATAGAAAAAGCCAGAAGTGGAGCTGTGGGTAAAGTAGTAGAGTGCTAGCCTTTAGCAAAAATAAGCCAGGGACAGTGCTCAGGTTGAGTTCAAGCTCCAGGACTGGCAAAAAAAAAAAAAGAAGAAGAAAATTTATTTATAGTTTACAAAATATTTTAATATTTTAATACAACTTCTTTTACTCTTCTTGAATATTAAATAAAAATAGTTTGTACTTTAACTCCCAAAAGACTAGAGACTTCAATATAAACTACTTGAAAATAACATAAGAGAAATTCTAGGTGACCCAGGGTTTGGTGGAGCCTTTTTAAACACAGCACGAAAGGCACAATTCAAAAGCAGTAGTCACTTGGACTTAACAAAATAATTCTGTATGGTCTTAAGAGACCACAAAGAAAAGCTATAGCCAAGGAGAAAATATATGCAAAAGATATCTCTGAGGGCTGAGAATATGGCCTAGTGGTAGAGTGTTTGCCCTGTATACATGAAGCCCTGGGTTCAATTCCTCAGCACCACATATATTGAAAAAGCCAGAAGTGGCGCTGTGGTTCAAGTAGTAGAGTGCTAGCTAGCCTTGAGCAAAATGAAGCCAGGGACAGTGCTCAGGCCCCAGGACTGGCAAACAAACAAACAAACAAAAAGTCATATCTGACAAGGAATTGTTATCCAAAATATCCAGAGGACTTTTAAAACCCAACAACAAGGAAACAATCTGGTGCTGTCTCTTTTTTTTGTTTGTTTTGTTTTTGTTGCCAGTCCTGGGGCTTGAACTCAGGGCCTGAGCACTGTCCCTGGCTTCTTTTTGCTCAAGGCTAGTACTCGGCGACTTAAGCCACAGTGCCACTTCTGGCTTTTTCTATATATGTAGTGGTGAGGAATCGAGCCCAGGGCTTCATGTATACGAGACGAGGACTTTACCACTAGGCCCCCAAGGAAACTGAATCTGATGTAAGAAGATCCATAAATGACAGGCAGCTATATGAAAGATGCTCGGCATCAAATGTCACTAGGGAAAGGCAAATGAGAATATCCAAAAAGTTGCAAATGCACACCTGTTAGAATGGCCAAAATCCAAAACACTAACAAGGCCAAATGCTAACAAGGATACCGAGTATAGGAACTCATGCTCACTGCTAGTGGAGGCAAAATGTTACAGCCACTTTGAAAGACAGTTTGGTAGTTTCTTACTAAATAGGCTAATGTGGTAGCATATACTTATAGTCACAGCTATTCAAGAGATTAAGGCAGGATGTTTTTGCTTGAGCCCAGGAGTTAAAAGACAAATTGGGAAACATAACAAGATACCATCTCTTAGAAGAAAAAAAAAATAGCAGGACCAAGCTTGGTGGCAGAAATCCCATACTAGGGAAGCTGAAGTAGAAGAAATGTGAGTTTGAAGCTGCTCTGGGCTTTAGGTAAAAATCTGACTTAGGTAAAAATCTATCTATAGATAGATACATTAATGAAATTAAACATATTTTCACCATATGAGGGAATAACTGCAGTTGATATTTACCCAAAGGAATTGAAAACTTACATTCATAAAAAATCCACATATGGAAATAATCAAGATGTCCTTCATAAGGTAAGTGGATAAATAAGTTTATACAATGGAGTTAGTGGAGAATTGTTTAACACCAAAAAAGTTAGTTATCAAGCCATGAAAACACATAGAGGAAAATAAATGCATATGACTAGGTGAGTGAAATCCATCTAAAAATCTGTATACTGGCCAGATGTGATGGCTTGCACATGTAATCCCATCTTCTCAGGAGGTAGAGATTAGAAGGATAGTGATTCAAGACCAGGCCAGTCAAAAGTTAACAAGACCCCATCTCAACAAACAGGCTTGGCATATCAGTGATCTCCGCTACATGGGAAACACTGAGAGGAGGATCAAGGTCTGATGAGGGCCCTGGGCAAAAACAAACAAAAAACAACAACTCACAAGATCTTATCAGAAAAGTAACTAAAGCAAAAAGAGCTAGAGGCATGGCTCAAGTGATAAGATCTTGCCTAGTAAGCTTAAGGCTCTGGAGTTTAAAAGTCAGTACTGCCTCCAATTTTTTTTTTTTTTTTTGGCCAGTCCTGGGCCTTGGACTCAGGGGCTGAGCACTGTCCCTGGCTTCCTTTTGCTCAAGGCTAGCACTCTGCCACTTGAGCCACAGCGCCACTTCTGGCCATTTTCTGTATATGTGGTGCTGGGGAATTGAACCCAGGGCTTCATGTATACGAGGCGAGCACTCTTGCCACTAGGCCATATCCCCAGCTGCCTCCAATTTTTTTAAAGAAAAAAACTGCCAGCCTCCCATACTTACCTGTGTGTGTATATGTGTGTGTGTGTGTGTGTGTGTGTGTGTGTGTGAGAGAGAGAGAGAGAGAGAGAGAGAGAGAGAGAGAGAGAGAGAGAGAGAAAGAAAGAGTGTGTCCTGGGGCTTGAATTCAGGGCCTAGGCACTGTCCCTGAGCTTCTTTTGCTCAAGGCCAGCACTCTACCACTTGAGCCACAGCGCCACTTCTGGCTTTTTCTGTGTATGTGGTACTGAGGAATCCAACCCAGGGCTTTAAGCATGCTAGCCAAGCATTCTACCACTAAGCCACATGCCCAGGCTCCACCCATATTTTGTAATTTAAACAACAACAACAAAAACTGGTAGGTACCAGTGGCTCAAATCTATAAGCCTAGCTATTCAGGAGGCTGAGATGTGAGGGTCAAGGTTTAGAGCCAGCCTGAGCAGACAAATCTGTAAGATTCTTATCTCGAATTAGTGGCAAAAGGGAGAAGTGGAGGCATTAGCAAAAAGCTAAGTAGTATTACGCCCTGAGTTCAGGCCCCAATACTAGCACACACACACACACACACACACACACACAAGCTACACCCATCTCTATGGCATTTTGGAAAAGGCAAAAGTATGGGAACAGTATGAATGGACAATGGTCACCAAGTGTTAGGGAGAACAAAGCAGGATTTTTGGACAGCTAAAACTATTCTGTAAGGCATTATAGTTGTGGATACATGTAGATACATGTTATGTAACAAGGGTCTCTGTAGGGGATGTGTGCTGGGGAAATGCCTAATGTGTGAGCATAGGGTATACAAAAGCACCCTTTGCTCAAATTTACTAAACCTAGTCTAAAAACTCCCATTTGCTAGATACTGATGGCTCATACCTAGAGGGAGAATAATTTTAAGAATACACTGCAATTATATATGAAAATAGTATAAAGAACCTCAATGAAAGCTATTATTCAATGGGGAGTTGGGGGAGGGGAAAGAGAAACAGGCTCTGTTGGAACAGTGGGAACTATAAGAGGGGGTTGGGCTAATGAGGGTGAAATGATGAATGTAGTTAAAACAGTTTGTTGGCAAGTAAGGAACTAGAACAATGAAACCTGTTGAAATGGTATTAGAATGAGGGAAGAGGATAAAGGAGTAGAGTAGAGGTGAGGGTGATTATAATAAAATGCATACATGTGTGGAAATACCACAATAAAATTTCTCCTAGTATAGCTAATATATGCTTATAAACAAAGAGATTGTCCATCTACAAAATCTTATATAGCATTTGGCTAACAAGTAAGCTTTAAATGGAATTAATTTGGTCAGCATCATTTTAAGTGAGCTTGGCTTAATCATCTTAAGTAGAAATACCTTTGAATAAGTGACAGCAGACATACATGCACACAGGCACGCACGCACACACACACACGCCTATTTAGGATTAATGGCTCAAAAGGGAGATATCATTTTGAAAATGGGAAAGCTGAGATAGGTCATAATAAGCCTCTAAACACCATGCAAGCTTGCATGTTTAACTCTCTGGACAAATCACATGCTGTGCTAGAATCTTTATTGCAAGCTTAAAGCCTGGAGAATGGCCTGTTAACACTTGTCTTCTGGAGCAAGGCAGGAAACTGGAAGAATTATTAAATGTTCCATTAACCCAAAGGAACATTGCTGGCTATGGCAATTTTCACTACCCTCTAGAGTCCTAAGACCTTACTGATACGAGCTTAAAGGTACTGACCCTCTCTAAAGAGCTGGTGTTTCTACCACCTGGGCCAACAATCTTGACTCCAAAGAGTTTTCTAACTCATTCTTTATGTTTAGTTTTACTACTAAGTTCCTCTTCACAATCTTTTATTTAAGTAGCAAAGCATGTTGAATTAAAACCATCCCTCTGGGGCTGGGAATATGGCCTAGCGGCAATAGTGTTTGCCTTGTATACGTGAAGCCATGGGTTCAATTCCCCAGAACCACATATAAATAAAACGACCAGAAGTGGCACTGTGGCTCAAGTGGCAGAGTGCTAGCCTTGAGCAAACAGAAGCCAAGGACAGTGCTGAGTTCATGGCCCTGAGTTCAAGGCCCAGGACTGGCAAAAAAAAAAAAAAAAAAAAAAAAAGTACATGAGACTTATCTCCAATTAATAAACAAAAAGCCAGAAGTGGAGCTGTGGCTCAAGTAGTAGAGTACCAACCTTGAGTAACACATATGCACAAAGGCGCGCACGGGCATATGTGCATACACACATACACACACACTCTCTGAAGGTTTGTAGTGACAAATGGCTATGTCCTACTTATTTCTACTCACCTGATTCTGGCTCTACAAAAGCAATCATTTTTAATTATTTGGCTGTTTAATAATATTAAGTATTTACTTTTTACCAGGTGCCAATCTTAACACATCAAGGTATTAACTCACTTAATCCTCTTAAGGGGGATGCATAACCCTGCTGCCAAAATGCTGACGTCTGAGTGGAAGGGGCTAGAAGGCCTCATTGTTGAGTATGTGGATTTCAAGGTAAGCTCATGGTTTTCAGCTTGCTACTAGCTTGCTACTCCTACTTTCTGAGTCTCTTGGGTTCCACTCCCCTCGAGAATGAACCTTTGCCAGACATGGTAGTGAACCTGTAACCCCTGGCACTCAGAAAGTTAAGGTAGGAAAATGGCAAGTTCAAGGCTAGCCTGGGCTATATGCAGAGAATGTCTCTGCATTCGACTTCATCTACAGAGCTTATGTGGCGTTTGCAGTTCTCCTTGGCTTCTGCTGGGAAAAGGAGCTTCCTTCCTCCCCCCTCCCCACTCCCTTTTCCTTAAAAAAATCTGAACAGCTTTATTGAAGTACTGTGGTTTGTGTCTTGATTTCTCTCCATGCAGACATTCAGCTTTCCAATTTCTCAAGTTGTTAATCAGCTACTTTCCAGATCCCAGATTTTGCTGTTCTCTTTTATCAACTATCTCTCCCTTTCTACTCTGTTGGACTCCTTAGTTTGCTTAGCCTAAGCACAAGTGTTCAATAACACATTGTCTTTAACCAGAAGTCCTGACTTTTTATGTTGTATATTCTGTGTTGTTTTTACAATGAGCATGTGTTATTTATCTCTCTCTCTCTCTCTCTCTCTCTCTCACACACACACACACACACACAATCAACATCTGAAAAAAAAAAGGACCATAAAGAACTACTTTTGGGGGGGGGGAATGAGGGACGAGGTAACAAACAGTACAAGAAATGTATCCAATGCCTAATGTATGAAACTGTAACCTCTCTGTACATCAGTTTGATAATAAAAATTAAAAAAAAAAGAACTACTTTTGGTCTACTGATTACTGGTTCTAGTGCTCCAATCACAGCAGGTGCACACGGTGGCAGCTCTCTGAAGGACAGAGGAAAGGAGATCTTGCTCACTCCACTGCATTAACACAGGCTTCCTGGCTGCTCCTGCCAGACTGGGTTTGCTCCCTCTCTGGGACACTCTTCCACTAAGCATCTTCAAAGCAATCTCCTTCCTTGCCTCCAGTCTTTGCTCAAAAGCCGCTGCCCAAGTGTGGCTCCCCATTACTATAGATTACACACTTACACACACACACACACACACACACACACACACACACACTATACTGCTCCTTTTCCTTCTCTCATTTTTCTTGCTAGAAATGATCACCATCTGACACACTATGACTCTGCATATGGACTGTCGCTTTCCTATGAGAATGCTAGCTCCACAAGTGCAGAAATACATCTGCTTTGTTCACTGCTATGTTCTTGGTACCTAGAAGAATAGGTGGCAGGCAGGACACAGCATCCATAGTATAGAAGTGTTGAGCACATGCCTAACAGGTGTGAGGCCCTATGTTCAAATGCTGTACCATCAAAAAGAAAAAAGAAAACAGGTTGGATAGGTGGCATATAGCTGGTTCTCAAGATGCAGTTGTGGAATGAAAGAACTTGGAGTTGGTGCAGGCTCTTCAGCAGTGCACAGACACTGCATGCGTCCTTTCTCCCTGCAGGAGGATGAATACAGTTGAAGTACAGTTGAAGTACTTTACACATATGAAAATAGAAAAATGAAATGCATTGAAATTGATTTAAGAAGGGGGAACAGTATAAGGAAGAGTGATAGAGGGGCTGAAGCTGATCAGGATCCACCTTATTTATGTTTGAAATTGTTACAATGAAACCCCTCTTGTAGAACTAATGTATGCCAATGAACGAATGAATGGATGAATGAAATTTTTTCTCTTCACTTGACTATTTGATGACACTGGAATATAGTCATTACAGGAGGTAATAGGTAATGAGGTTTTTCCTCATAGGACATCTTTTATATCTTTGACGTGTTTTAATCCATGGCAGGCACTATTCTTTTTAATGCTGCAATTGCCTTGTCTATTTAATTGGAACCCTTTCAGGTTGGTTCCTGACATGAATCCATTAATCTCAGACAGCTTCCTTGCATTTGGGTGCAACAGGCTGCCATGAAGCTTATAAGGTAAGACTTCTACCCCAGATTCTACCTTGAATCATCCTTTTTTTTCCACACAGATTTGAGTTCTGTGGGAAGAAAATGGAATTTAAGAACTATAACCTGGGAAAATGGTCAACCGTTGCTACTGGATTGTCATTGCTTCTTTTTTTTTTTTTGGCCAGTCCTGGGCCTTGGACTCAGGGACTGAGCACCGTACCTGGCTTCTTCCCGCTCAAGGCTAGTACTCTGCCACCTGAGCCACAGCGCCCCTTCTGGCCATTTTCCATATATGTGGTGCTGGGGAATGGAACCGAGAGCTTCATGTGGAGGAGGCAAGCACTCTTGCCACTAGGCCATATTCCCAGCCCCCTGTCATTGCTTCTTGACAATGAACTGGACTAGGACATGTCTGCTTTGTTTTATTTATGTATTTATTTCTTGTGCCAGTACTGGTGCTTGAATTCAGAACCTTATGCTCGTATTAGAACTAGGAAACTGAAAGGGAATACCAAAATCGAGAGACACAGGGTAAAAAAGACAAACGATTACAAAACCAATACTTGCAAAACTGTTTAGTGTAAATCTACTGAACAACTCATGAGGGGAAAGGGAAAGGGGAGAGGGGAGGGGGGAATGAGGGAGGAGGTAACATACAGTACAAGAAATGTATACAATGCCTAATGTATGAAACTGTAACCTCTCTGTATATCAGTTTGACAATAAAAATAAAAAATAAAAATAAAGAGAACCTTATACTCTCACTTGGCTTTTTGCTTACGGCTGGAGCTCTACTAGTTGAGCCTCTTTCCACTTCTGGACTTTTTGCCAGTCCTGGGGCTTGAACTCAGGGCCTAAGCACTGTCCTTAAGCTTCTTTTGCTCAAGGCTAGCACTCTACTACTTAAGCCACAGTGCCACTACTGGCTTTTTCTGTGTATGTGGTGCTAAGGAATTGAACCCAGGGTTTCATGCATGCTAGCAAGCACACTACCACTAAGCCACATTCCCAGACCAGAACATGTTTATTTAAAAAAAAGAAATATTAACTGTGAGTCCACACTAAGATTTCCAATTAAATCAATACTATAGTTTTTTTTACCCTAGCTCTTTGATTTTCATAGCTTTCATACTAAAAATCTTCATTCCTAATGTCAACTAAATTTCTTACAACTTAGTCTTTATCCACACGCGCGTGCGTGTGTGTATGTGTGTATACTATGCCAATATTATCACTAGCAGTAAGATTACTAAATGGTTCTTTTTGTTCTGGTACATTCTAACCTTAGCTAAGGGACAAATTATTTTGGTACGAAACTAATACCATTGTTCTTTAATTAGGAGTAAAGGGAGATAAGTGTAAAAGCAAGTCCTATCAGTTGCTAGAACATTTCCCCTTCCAACTCGTAGCCTGAAACAAAAACATGAGGTCTGACAAAAAAAAGTCTTCAGGGAAGGGCTATCAACACAAGAGAAACCAATCACCTACCAAGCAACATGGGGTCAATGGAGAGAAGGAATAAGAAGCACGAAAGAAATCATGAACATAATTCTCATTAACCAGGCAAGATAAGTCAGAGCTGACAGGCAACTGCAAATTTTCTCAGCAGGAGCTATAGTGAAATGCTGCTTAGCAACACCCGAAGGCGATGACAATGACAGCCATACAAAGAGCTAGAGAATCAGATTTAAGTGTGACAACCATACCATCTTACAACAGATAAGGCACCAGCCAGGCACCAACTAATTCTGGTAAATTGGTAAAATATGGAGACTGCATTGTCCATGTTTTATTACTTTCACTTCCTGTTTAAAAAAATGGTACAAGCAAAATTCAGGTATTGACTCACAAAGGTAAACTGTCCTTAAAGTAGGTTTTTTTATAAACTTCTTTAAAAAAAAAAAGTGTTTAACTATTTGGTTTTTTTTCCCTCTCTCTCTCTTTTCTTTTTTGGTACTGGGATTAAGCCCAGGACACTGCATTTGTGAGGCAAGCGCTTTGCCATTGAGCTGTCTCCCAGTCCTAAAAAAACTTCTTAAATGTCACAGAATACTATGGAAGAAAGCTGTGAGTTTAGAGGACCCACAAAATCAAAAGAGATTCTAGTAGAATGGTTCTTCAAATTTGAGTTTCCAATCATTCTATAAGTTTGTTGTTTGTTTGTCTCCTTTTGGTTTTTGGTGCCAATACTGGGGCTTGAATTCAGGGCCTCTCATGCTCACTTACTTGGCTTTCTCACTCAAGACTGTTGCTCCATTGCTTGATCAACACCTCTACTTTTAGCTTTTTGCTGGTTAACTGGAAATAAAAGTTTCACAGACTTTTTTACCCTGGTTGTCTTCAAACTGGAATCCTCAGATCTCAGCCTCCTGAGAACCTAGGATGATAGGTGTGAATCACCGGTGCTCTGTGAATTCTCTGTTTGATATACATGGACCTTTATTTACTCACTTACTCATTTTGGTGGCACTAAGGTCTGAACTGAGGGTCCTATGTATACATGGAGGTTTAACAAAAGAAAAGGTAAAGATGCCCTGGCTCTCATGCAGATATGCTAAGTCAAAATCTCAAAAAGGTGGCTGAGTATCAATATTTCACAAAAGATCTTAGGCAACCAAAGTTGAAAAGCCCTGTGACATGCCATACAAATATGTAAGGCAGTTCTGCCGACTTTATGAGCTTAAGAATTACCTCAGCATCCAGAAAAGTTTCACATTTACCTGGGCACATTTATTTAATTTACATGTCAACCAAAATTCCAGGATACACTGTTGTAGGTATCATGGAGTCACCTCTGAGCAACATGTTTGGACATTCTTTGGAAACGTCCAAACATCACTGACCTGAGTGATGTTTGTGAATATCTGCTCAGACATTCTCTCACACAGAACAGCCAGCAACTGCAGGACCACCAGCTTCTGCTCTTGACTTTCCACAAGAAGAGTGTGCTTTTGCTCCAACTCCAAGAGACTTATGCTGGAGAAAGACTCAGCTTTTACCTCTACCTCATTTTCCACAGCTAGATGAGTCAATTCCTGGAAACAGGAAGAAAGAAAATGGTATGAAAAAGTCTGTAGAACCAAGGGCTTCAAAAACCTATCTATAAAACTCCATTTGAAAGGCATGTGTGTGGAAACAGCCTTTATTGCAACATTATTCATACTAGTCAAAAACTGGCTGGTAGCACACACCTGTTATCTGAGCACTCAGGAATCTGAAGAAAGATGGATTGTCAATTTGAAGTCAGCCCAGGCTACAAAGTGAGAATTGGTCTCAAGGAAAGACAGAGGGAGGGGGAGGGGATGCCCAAAATCATAGGCAATCTAAGTGTCCAGTATTTTTTTTTTTTTTTGCCAGTCCTGGTCTTAGACTCAGGGCCTGAGCACTGTCCCTGGCTTCTTTTTGCTCAAGGCTAGCACTCTGCCACTTGAGCCACAGCGCCACTTCTGGCCATTTTTTATATATGTAGTGCTGGGGAATCGAACCCAGGGCTTCATGTATACGAGGCAAGCACTCTTGCCACTAGGCCATATTCCCAGCCCCCTAAGTGTCCAGTATTAAGAAAATAAAAAATAGTGTCTTTATACTATCACAGCGTTTAAAATAAATGAACTAGAAGTATTTGGATATCAACATAGATCTTTGTTGACAAACTATTGTATAAAAATTACTAAGTTACAGAATAATATATATACTGTGATACTATAAACTTTAAAACTTTTAAAACTTTGTCTTGGGGCTTGAACTCAGGACCAAAGCACTGTCCCTGGCTTCTTTTTGCTCAAGGCTAGCACTCTACCCCTTGAGCCAGAGCCACTTCCAGCTTTTTCTATGTATGTGGTGCTGAGGAATCAAGCCCAGGGCTTCATGTATGCTAGGCAAGCAATCTATTACTAGGCCATATTCCCAGCCCTATTTTTTAATTTTTATTTTCTTTAAGTAGTTGTACAAAAGGGTTACCATTCAACATATCAAAACTTTATAAACTTAAAAACTTTCCTAGTAACTGGGAGAGCTCAAAAAGAAACATACTCATTACTTGACTTAAGAAATGGTAACCCCTCTATATATTACCTTAATAATATCAATAAAAATTTTTTGACAGATATCTTACTTCATCAGTATTTCTGATCTCTATGGCTAGTCTTCTTTGAAGGGAACCCTCAGGCCACACAACCTTCCCAAAGTCCTATAGAGACCATTCATGTCCTTCCTTTAAAGATTTCCAACTAAACTTCCCCTAATGAGTAATTGATTTCTACCTGCTACTTTCTACATTTCCTTGGGAAGGGAAGCCTTAAGTTCCCTAACAATTAGTGCTTTAAGGCAGTAATTGACAGCTTAGAGCAGTGGCACTCACTATGCTGGGTAATTTTCCTCCCCAGGGGACATTTCGCAATGTCTACAGGACATCTTTGCTTGTCATAATTGGTGGGTAACACAGGCATTTAAGAAGCAGAGGTCAGGGATGCTGCTAAGTACCCTATAATGAACAAGACAACCCCCCACACGAAAAAAATTTATATGAGCTAAAATGTCAGTCATAAGGTAGTTATTCTGGCTTAGAGTAAAGCTTTTTTCATATCTGTCTATCCATCCATCCATCTATTTTTGAGATAGGGTCTTACTATGTAGCTTACACTGGTCTGGAAGTTGTTATATAGCCCAGACTGGCTTCAAACTTGAGATCCTTCTACCTCTGCCTCTTGTGTACTGATTATGGGTGTGTACAAGTGTATACACTCAGGGACTGTAAGCATGTGCTACCAGCCAGCTTATCTGCCTTTAAAAAAAAGGGGAGTGGGTGGGTCAGGAGTTTGGCCTAGTAGTAGAGTGCTTGCCTAGCATGCATGAAGCCCTGGGCTCAATTCCTCGGAACCACATATATAGAAAAAGCCAGAAACGGGGCTGTGGCTCAAGTGGTAGAGTGCTAGCCTTGAGTAAAAAGAGCTCAAGGACAGTGCCCAGGCCCTAAGTTCAAGCTCCAGGACTGGCAAAAAAAAAAAAAGTAAGTCAAACAATTAAGCACACATCTCAATGAGTGGCTAGTCACAAAGATGGAGGTGAGCAAAGGATTCAGGAGAGCCTGCAAAAAAATGTTCCCAAAGCCAAGTGCTGGAAACATTGGCCCTAATGCTCTCCTTGCATGCTCATCCACCCACCCAACTCTGAACTCCACAGACATTCATTTAGACATCAGCCTTCAGGGGGAGAGTAGAGAAGGCAGAGCTGGAAGCAGCAACTGGTGATACCAGACAGTGATCATGGGGGACAAGATACTCTGAGACTGGGGGTTGGGGATAACACTCTACTAACCACTGGACTAAGAAGCAAACTCAAAGGTTTTGAGGAGTTACAGAATGAACTGAAAAAGGAAGAACTGGTAAGTCTCCCTTCCAAAATACCTGACAGAACAACAAGCAAAAAGGATAAGAGATTATCTATAGCTCAAAAACCTACTATTAACTAACTTCAAAAGGGTTCTTACAGCCAACAGAGAGCAAAGGTTAACCCTTTACGAGATCGGTAGCTACGAGATTGGTAGCTTGGCTTCTTTAACTCTGACATTTCAGTGCAGATTACTTTGGAAAGTAGATCCCATCAGTATCACTGAAGATATGTTTCTTCTTTTTATAAAAAACTACACGTCCCCACGCCCTCTGCTCATTTCCCTAACCTTGAACCTAGATTTTAGAACCTGAATTTTCAATGCCTTGAAACTCCAAGGTCCTTCCAAAACTAGCCCAGAATTACAGCTGATCAACTACTGCGTGGAGTTCTTACCTTCAAGCAGAAGATGAAGAAGTCCCCTGCCAAACCACATTCCTGGCAATGGGACAGCAAGTCCCCGAGATGCTCCACCTGGCTCTGCTCGGAAGACACCTTCTGGTACAAGGCTTCATCTTCATCCTCATCACTGCAGCAAAGGTTAGAATTTGTCTTAGCCATGTCACCCACTGAGATCGTTTTGGAAATCCCATAAAGTAACACATTACTTCAATATAGTTAATCACTAAAGAGATCACTAAAAATTATTTAACTTATTTTTCCTATTTCTCCATACTGAAAAAAACAAAAACCAGGGGCTGGGGATATGGCCTAGTGGCAAGAGTGCTTGCCTCGTATACATGAGGCCCTAGGTTCGATTCCCCAGCACCACATATACAGAAAATGGCCAGAAGTGGCGCTGTGGCTCAAGTGGCAGAGTGCTAGCCTTGAGCAAGAAGAAGCCAGGGACAGTGCTCAGGCCCTGAGTCCAAGCCCCAGGACTGGCCAAAAAAAACCCAAAAAACTATTTTCAGAAACCAGGCTACTGTGTCCACCACAGTCATTTCATGAAGCTGGAAAAGATTCACGAAGGAAGTGACTTTTAAGATGGATGTTGAAGAATTAGTATTATTTTGTAAGTTGCAAAAGCAAAGAGGAATAAAAGTTATAATCGAATATGCTGGTTCCCAGGACAAAGGAATTAAGCCTGTGAAGATCCCAGAGGGCTTTGGATATTCTTTAAAGGAATTTCCCCCCACCCTGAGGAGACACTAAAGAGAGAGTGGAAAAAAGACAAGATCACCATGGGAGGGGATGCAGTCAATGTCAACCCATATGACCCAATTAGCTGAGATAAAGAAATATGTAACAGCCAGGTGCAGTGGTTTATGCCTATAATCGTAGCAGCTGGGAGGAGGCAGGAAAAGTCCAGGCTAGCCTGGGCTACATTCAGAGTTCTAGGGAGTTAGAGGGAGGGCAGGCGGGCAAGCAGGCAGCCAGGCAGGCAGGCTGGTTTCAATGTGATTGCCAAATAATAAAATTTGGCTAAGTTCTAAAAAGAATGGTATGATTGCAGTATATAATTTAAGAAACTTTGGTTGTTGTTGTTGTTGTTTTTTGCCAGTCCTGGGCCTTGGATTCAGGGCCTGAGCACTGTCCCTGGCTTCTTTTTTGCTCAAGGCTAGCACTCTGCCACTGGAGCCACAGCGCCACTCCTGGCCGTTTTCTGTATATGTGGTGCTGGGGAATTGAACCCAGGGCTTCATGAATAGGAGGCAAGCACTCTTGCCACTAGGCCATATTCCCAGCCCTGTTTTACTCACTCTTAAAAGTTTAAAGCAATTGGTCAGGTTCCAGTGGCTCACACCTATAATCCTAGCTACTCAAGAGGCTGAGATTTGAGGAGGATCATGGTTCAAAGTCAGCCCAGACAGAAAAGTCCATGACACTCTTATCTCCAATTAACCACAAAAAGCAGGAAATGGAGCTGTGGTTCATATTAACCTTGAGCATTAACCTTGAGTAGAAAAAGCTCAAAGACAGCACCCAGGCCCTAAGTTTAAGAGCCAGGACCAGCACTCAGATTTTTTTCTCAAAACAATTATATTTTTCATATTTATATTTTTAAACAATTATATTTACATTATATATTGAATTATATAATTTAATAGAACTTTAACTGTAACATGGAATGCAGTCAGGTAACTGGATCAGTTAAATACTACATCAGACATGACCAACAGGATTGTAGGTGAAGTAACATGCTCCCAGAGAGTAACATCCTCTGGGAGACCAGAAAATGGAAAGAATTCACCATATACTTGTGTGTATATAATATATGAAGATATGTTTTTTGAGGTCATTCAAAGGAATTTTGAAGCTGAAAATATATATATTTGTAGTGCAAGGGCACTATTTAATGGTAAAGCACTTGCCTAGCATACATGAGACCCTGGGTTCAGTTCCTGAATGAAATGAAACACTTGTGAGATACCAGAGATATAAATTATCATTTCCCCCCAAAAAACTATCCAATCCACTAATATTCATTAATTCTTCCAAAACAAATCCTCTGAGAAACAAAGTCGCATCATAAAACTGCACCAAAATAGCTGTCAGACATTTACCCTAGGAACAAACCTATGAGCATGAGCATGCCCCGCCCCTCTGTGAGTCAGAAATAGAATCGGGTTCTTCTGTGTTGAGGTGAACATGTGCTGCCCTTTACTTTGACTTCCTGGCAAAGGCTATGAGAATTAAGTGGGCCTGTGAGGCAGAGACAGAGCTGCCAGGCTGCAGTAACTGTGCCTACTATTAACTGGCATCTAGGAGAAAACCTGGAGGGCTGGTTGAAGACTCTCACTTGGTTCAGAAAATATAAATAGCAAGTGCCTCAGCTGTTAAGTTTCTGGTTTCTTCTCTTTCAGCGCCCCTTAGTGGCTGAGTTACAGAGTGGCCTACTGGGTAAAATTAAATTGAGTGAACTTACTTGGTGGCTTCTTTGGTGGTAATCATAATGCCACCTCGGGTGGCAGCTCTAAACTGGCACTGAGGATGGAGAGAGGGCGCAGCTTTGTCCAATCCTGCAAATCCTTTGAGGCTAGCAATTGCTTCCGTCCTTTCCAACTTTCCCAGGATCCATAATAAGATGTCTTGGCACAATGACCTGGCAGGAAAGGCAGTCATGAAAGAGCTTGTCATCTTACTCTGCATCTAATAAGCTAACATAAAAAAAGAAAGACTGTTGGTTTCCTCTGCATTCAAAATCCTGGCACAATTACCTAGGACTACTTAAACCCAGGAGAGGAAAGTACAAATCTTGTGAATTTCACAATGCAAATATCCTGAAATTCAATGAGTGACTGACTTGGCTCTAGAAGCAGCCCTGCTATACCATGTGGTATCGCTTTCTTTTTCTTCTTTTTTTCTTAATTACAAGCATACTATACTGCCTATGGATCAGACAGTGTGAATGAAAGCATACACTGATAAAACCCTTCACTCTCAGTGGGACCAAGAAACCACACACTAACAAAATACTGCAGATTACTTATCTCCTTGTATATGTCTGTGCTAATCAGCCAAGAGAGGAATGGAATAAATGCTTTGTCCTTGTTTGTCTTTTATAAGGACATAACCACACTATGAGGACTTAGGTTTTTTTTAACCAAAATAATGATGACATGGACACAAAGGCACATCATCCACTGCATTCCATCTTGTCCCTGTGGCTGTGGATGCTGCCATGTGCAGACTGGAAGCCAGAGAGCCAAAGGCAGGGTGTAAGCTTAGAATAGTATGCAGGACTGAGCATCTTCCTCCACTGCTTAGCAACCATGCTAATGAGCCCTACCACTTATTACTAGGAAGTGTGCTAGTATTCCCAGTAACCCCATGAAAAAGGGCTGATGTTGTCTATCAGATGACCTGGAGCAAATACTAAAAATTATATCCTATAGGACTTTAGAAAAGATATTACTTATTATTAGGAGAAATAAACAACATAAATACTGAAAATATAGCTAGAGCAAATTGAGTTCTACTTAAACTCTAACACACAGAAAAAAAAATATTTTCTGGATAATTGAGAAATCTGTCTTTCTAAAGACTGCATCAGTAACACCAAGTCCTAGGCTAGTTCATAATTCATACGCAGATTTTTCAAACCTGTTTTGTAAATTCCCACAAAATCATTATGAACCATCCTTTATTTCCCCCTTCCTAGTCACATAATTGCTGGATTTTGCACTGATCAAACAGTAAATGTTTATATACAGACACAAATTTCCTATGTTACATATATGATAGAGGCTAAGGAAAGTCAGTCGTTCTAATAATTATATCCATCCCCCTTTGTCTGAAAAAATTCTTTTTTTTCTTTTTTTGTTGGTGTGGGGCTTGAACTTGGGGCCTGGACCTCTGTCCCTGAGCTCTTTTGCTCAGAAGTAGTGCTCTACCACTTTGAGCCACAGCACCACTTCTGGTTTTGGGGGGGGTGTGTGTGTGTGTGTGTGTGTGTGTGTGTGTGTGTGTGTGTGTGTGTGTGTGTGTGTGTGTGTGTGTGTGTGTGTGTGTGTGTGTGTGTGTTTAATTGGAGACGAATCTCACAGGCTTTCCTGCCCAGGCTGGCATTGAACTAGGATTAGAGGCATGAGCCACCAGAGCCTGGCTCTTTCTTATTCTATATAATCAGAATTAAGAGGATTCTCCAATGTTTTCTTGATGCCCAAAGGAGATGAAAAGTAGCTAAATCAAGACTTCATTATTTATAAATAATTCAGATTCTATTTAGAAGCAAATGAGGTTCTGTTAGTTGTTTACCTTAAGTGAGAGACACCCTGCCTGGTGAAACAGTAGAGTGAAAAGAGCACCCTCAGCACGGGCAGCAGGGAATCCAGCAACACCGGGAGAGGCTCATTCCCCACCACGCACACCTAGGGAAAAGGACACAGTGAGACCTACCACAACTGCAAAGCCGAAGCCATGGGAATTTAAAAGCAGACACGCAGCAGGGCCTAAAGTCTGCTTCTTAAAAAAGCTCTCTTTTTAAGGCACACCACTGGAACCCTAAAGGTGCCCAGCATGGCAATGAAAGCAGCACTCAGCTGACAAAGCAATCAGCCAATACATGTACAGACAAAGGAACTGTCCAACAAAATGGGCACCTTAGCCTGTCCTTTGACCTCTTCCTTCCTAAGTCTGGTTACTTCTGAGTCTCCTAATCTGCCTATTATTCATCTATAAAATAGCAGACTTACTTCTAAAGGCCTGCTATGAGGAACTAACAATTACTACCAAATACAAATTTTTAAACTCATCTCAAGGGGGCTAGGTATTGAAGCTCAGTGGTAAAGCCTATGCATAGCTGGGTTTGATCCCTAGTACTAATAGCAAAAAATATCTAGATTTCACAGACCTCGAGGAAAAAAGGGTGGAAAAGACAGCAGTGGAGCTCACTGGACACTAATGAAAGTGAACTATACAACTCGGGGAGACGAGAGGGAGGGACTGGGAAAGAATAAGGGGAAGACACTGTATGAGGAAATATACTCATTATGTGACTGATGTAATTGTAATCCCTCTGTACATCACCTTTATAATAACAATAAGGAAAATAATTGTTTTAAAAAGGGGGCGAAATACCAACATTTAAAACAAAGCATAGCTCATTCTACATTTATCACTCTCAAGATGTGATTGCCTCATGAACAGATCCTGTTCTTTCCAGTTCAGAGAAGACACACTATACCTAGACCTGCCCTGGCTTTCCATAGGTGAGTGTATGAGATGCTGAATTTTTTTTTCTTTTTTTTTTTTTTGCCAGTCCTGGGCTTGGACTCAGGGCCTGAGCACTGTCCCTGGCTCCCTGGCTTCTTTTTGCTCAAGGCTAGCACTCTGCCACTTGAGCCACAGCACCACTTCTGGCCATTTTCTATATATGTGGTGCTGAGAAATCAAACCCAGGGCTTCATCTATACAAGGCAAGTACTCTTGCCAGTAGTAGGCCATATTCCCAGCCGTGATGCTGAATTTTATTAACAATGAGTAGCTTATATATCTTAGTTGCATCTTTATTGTATTTTTTTTTTTTTTTTTTGCCAGTACTAGGCCGTGAACTCAGGGCCTGAGCACTGTCCCTGGCTTCTCTTTGCTCAAAGCTAGCACTCTGCCACTTGAGCCACAGCGCCACTTCTGGCCATTTTCTGTATATGTGGTGCTGAGGAATCGAACCCAGGGCCTCATGTATACGAGGCAAGCACTCTTGCCACTAGGCCATATTCCCAGCCCTCTTAGTTGCATCTTTCAATGTCTAGAATAAATGCATTCAGTGCAACAAACTTTTTACTGAGTACCTGTTGGGTTCAAAGCACTGTCTGAGGCACTCTGCAAATGTCAGAGTGAGTTAGTGCCATTCACCCTCAGATTATTGTACTAGAACAGAAAGAACCAAACAAACTAATTATAGTAATTCCAGGTAGATAACTCAAAGTGTCTAAAGAGGTACAGAATGTTATTCAAAACTGAAACCAAACACAAAAGGATTTGAAAATATATCTTTACAACAAATGAATTCAGATCATCAATACAGTTGATGATAATGACAACAGAAGGAGAAAGAGGAAGAGCTGACAAGATTATATTCTTAATATATTTGCCAGAAACTACAAGAGGTTTTTTGTTGTTGTTGTTGTTGTTGTTTTTTCCAGAGCCGAGGCCTTGTGCTTGCCAGGCAGGCGCTCTTCCGCTGGGCTAAATTCCCAGCCCCGAGAGGTTTGTTATCTTCCAGGTATTATCGGAGAGTCTTTAGCCCATTAAAATTGCAACAATCTCCCAAAGTCAATTTTAGCAACCCTATTTAAAGATATGTAGGAAAGGGAAGCGTAAAGATACCTTTCTTGACAGAACACTGAAGTCAGAGCCAGTGCTGTTTATATGAATGGAAAGGTTATGGTAACACATGCACAGGCTGGGAAAATCTGTGCTTTTCCAACAAACCCTGTCCCTTTAAACCTACCCACATTTTTCATACTTCTTAATCCTCCTGACTCCTCTGTGGAGCCTGATAACCAAAGAGCCAGCTTCCTGTGCATGATCTAATCTCCATAAGCCCAGCTAAATGAAGTACCTTGTAAGGCAGTGTTCAGAAGAAAATATGCAGGCCTAATTATGGTATCAGCAATTACAGGAGGTAAAAGACGACATTCCCCAGATAACGTAAGGGCCTATTGTTCAGCTCCGGCCCCTGTGTTCTCAGAGGTAATCCCCCTGGAGCCATCCTTCCTTCCCAGCATCTTGTGTACCACCATCCCCCATCCAAAAAAAACACAAAAAAACAAAAAAAAAGCCACAAATGGACTGAATCTCCATTATCTATTGGCTTGACAGGTCCAAATCATCTGAAAGTTTAACATGAACTCAGTCAAGCCCATTTCTTGTGGGCTTAAGTGCGTGTTGATCATAAATTCCTCCTATTTTTCACTTTCCTCTGTCATACTTTCTAGCAAGAAACAGGCCTTACTTTTACATTTAGAAAAAAAACTGCAGCTATTTATATGTAACATAGTATTTGTTTTTATATAAAGGTTCAGTTATACTAGGCCCACATGGAATATGGTAAGCCAAGTCCATTTCAAAGAGTTTGTCTCCCTCCAGTTGGATCTGGCTAGGCCCAAGGCGCTCATACCATAATCCTAACTGCTGGGGAGGCTGAAAGCAGAAGGATCACAGTTGAAGGCTAGCCATGGCAGAAAAGCTCTCCAGACCCTATTTCTTTTCTTTCTTTTTTTTTTTTTTTTTGCCAGTCCTGGGCCTTGGACTCAGGGCCTGAGCACTGTCCCTGGCTTCTTCCCGCTCAAGGCTAGCACTCTGCCACTTGAGCCACAGCGCCACTGTATATGTGGTGCTGGGGAATCGAACCTAGGGCCTCGTGTATCCGAGGCAGGCACTCTTGCCACTAGGCCATATCCCCAGCCCCTCCAGACCCTATTTCAAAAATAATTAGCAGGGACTGGGAACGTGGCTTAGCAGTACAGTGCTTGCCTAGCATGCACAAAGCCCTGGGTTCGATTCCTCATCACCACATAAACAGAAAAAGCCAGAAGTGGTGCTGTGGTTCCAGGGGTAGAGTGCTAGCCTTGAGCAAAAGAAACTCCAGGACAGTGCCAAGCCCTTATGGTTCAAGTCCCAGGAATGGCAAAAGAATTAGCAAAAAAACAGGACTGGAGACATGGTTCAGTTGGTAGAACACCACCCAAGTAAGTAAGCCAAGCAAACACAAAATCTAGAGTTCAAACCCTGAATCCAGTCACTTAACATGGACTCCTTGATTGTTACCTTCTATCTGGTGACTGACCAGCCAAAGGTGTACCTACAATCTCTTGGAGCCAGCACAAAGACAAGCTACACCTGAGAGAAAACGCTGATGCTAGCTCCTTTCACTCTCCTCACACTAGGCTGGTGATAATGTTGCTGCCCCACTTGTGTGTGAGGCCTTGCTGACCTGTTCCCTAACATATGGGCCCTGTGGAATCTCCATGGTCAGTGTCATGAGCAATCTCTTTCTATGTGTATGGGTCTTTCCTATTCATCAGGAGGCAAAGAGGGATGCAAACACAGCTCAATACTTCAAGTAGTATTTCTACCCAGTCCTCACTAAGAGGCATTTTACTGAGTCTCCTTTTTTAGTAGTAAAATTTGAGCATGGCACACATGGAGTTACATGTAAATCTTCCACTGGTGAGTTGTATAATTTAAATCAATTGCATTCTCTGAGTCTATTTCCTTATCTGTGAAACGGGATTGGAAAAATCAAGCTTTAATGCTGCTTCTGTGTCTAATCATTCTGATTCTACTGTAAATTTGCTCATATTCTTTATAGTCTTTTAGTACTTCAGTACAAAGAGATAAGAGTAATGGGGGGAGTGTAAAAATGGACTATTCCTCCTCAGTAGCTAGAACTGAAGTTGCCAGTCATTATGCCTGACTTTGAAATTGGTACTTTAAAAGATGAAATTCATTTACTTGAAAGTTCTGGATACTCAAGGCATTTATACAAGGTGTTGTACAACTAGGGATCACCAAACACAATACTAAGAGAAGGGAAGGCTGAAGCAAGGAAGGGAGAGAAAGACTCTAAAGGTAGCTTTTCAACTGTAGTTCAAAAGTCTTGCATAGAGCTAGTAGAAGGTGCTTTGAAGGAAGTGAGAACTTCTCTATCAACCTGTGCCTTTTCTAGAATAAACATGTAGGAAGGGCTGAGGGTCAAACCAAGAGGCCAGTATGGATGTCTGAAAGCCATTACAGATTCAGAGCACATCAAATATAGAAGCAGGCTTAGTATTAGCCACCTATTGGCATAGGATTTCTTTGTTCTTTTGAGGGATTTCCACATTCCTTTCTGACGGCACAGATCTGCCATGAGATGCAGTGTCTGTGGAAAAGTCTTCCTCTAAGCTCAGGGGACAGCTCTACCTTGAGTGACACATTCTGGATATTCTTGACTATAGACCAGCCACTACTGGCATCCTTTGTCTACGTGGTTGGGACTTCCCATACTGGGAAACCTAGCAAACCATCTGGCCCTCAGGAGGTCTGAGATGGACTGAACCAAAGAATGAGTGAACAAAATAGCTTGTCAGGCATTTTCTCCAAAGCTCTGTCTTTGTGGGAAAGTTAAAATGTCTCTGTATTTTTTAAATCTTTTTCAAAGCTGAGGCTAACTACCTGAACACAGAATCACAAGAGTTCAGCCACAGACCAAACCAAACCAAAGGAGGCTGGATTTTATACTGGCTGCTTTATCTATACTGAGACTCTGGAGGCTAGAATTCTTTGGAAGGATTTATAAGAAATTTAGAATAAAAGAGAAGGAAAGAAATTGGTCAAAATGTTCTACTTATTAAAAACAAATGTGTTTATGTTTTAGAGCAAACAAATCAAACAAAATCAAACAGTCATTCTCATATACACTTCTCATTCCTGGGACTTTTTTTTCTTGATACTGGTCCTGGGGCTTGAGTACAGGGTCTGGGTTGTGTTCCTGAGCTTTTTTGCTCAAGGCTAGCAGACTCTGCCACTTGAGCCACTACTCCATTTCTGGCTTTTTTTGGCAGTCAACTGGAGATAAGAGTCTCACAGACTTTGCTGAAGGCTGGCTTGAAACCTCAATCCTCAGATCTCAGCCTCCTAAGTAGCCAGGATTACAGGAATAAAGCACTGGCACACAGTACATTTATTCTTTATTATTGTTTTTGAACCTACAGTAAATGAAACTGTTTTCCTAATGTATGGCTTCCTTTTAAGCATGATGAGCCTATCTAGAATCAACAAGAATTAAGCTGGCTGAATAAAAAATTCAGTTCAGGTTGGAACTTGATTATACCTGTATTAAAGATTAAACTAGTCAAACACTGCCTTCTACCTCATTATAGTGATCCTCTTGATAGTAGTGTTCCAGAACTTCTAATGCATTTGCTGAGTTTAATTAAGACACATGAGAAGAAAAAGACAGGCAGGTTACCTAATATAGTAAGTGCTTTCCTCTGTGCATGCCTTCAGAACATAATGTATAAAGCAGTCTTTTTAAAGAGTTGCTCTGAGCCAAAAAGGAACTGACAGCACTTATGTGCTACAATATGCTATGAACTTACAAAAGTAACCTTATTTCATCCCTACAACTCAGCACTAAAAGTCTTCTAAAGTCACAAGGGTAGTCAACCTTGGTGTTAGACTCGAACCTATGTATATCTGGTTCAAAGGTCCTGATGCTTCTTACTAGACTGTACCCACAGTGCAGCATTAGAAAAGCTAACCTCATATCTTTGAAGGTCATTTCTTTTGGAGCCTCTGAAATTCAAGGTCACAGTTTAACTATAGGTGGAAATTTCCAGAAAGAACTATCTTTATGGAAAGAAACCAGGGAGAAAAAAAGACTAGAATTTTTTTCTGGTGTGTGTGTGGTTTTTTTTTTTTTTTCTTTCAACAAAGCCATTTGAATTTCTCAAATTTGTACCCTGAAACAAAATAAAAATAAAACACTAGTTTTCTAAAGACAGCAAGAGGGAGAGATGGAGAAAAGTTAAGATTGATTTGTAAGCCACTTGGAAAATTTGGAACAAGTCACTTCAAATAATCTTTTGGATTTGTTTTATTATAAAATGAAGGGCTAATTTATCAAAACCCACAAAATGCATGATACCAAAAGTGCATATTGTTTAGGAATGGCATGGATATGTCAATGTAGGTTCATCAATGGTAACAAATGTACTTTTCTGGTGGGGGAGGTTGCTACAAGGGAACTATCTGCAAACAAAAGGTACATGGGAACTCTGTATACTTTCTGCTTACTTGGCTGTGAACTTAAAACTGCTTTTGAAAATACAATTAGCCCCCCATATCCATGGGTTCCTCATCTGCAGTTGCACCCAACCATGGTTAGAAAAAGGTTGGGAAAAGAATTACAGCTTGGTGTGGTAGCTTACACCTATAATCCTAGCTACTCAGAGGCAGAGACTGGCAAGGTCATAGTCTGAGGCAACCCTGGCAAATAATTAGCAAGGTCTAAACTTTTTTTTTCTTCCTTTGGCTAGTCTTGGAGCTTGAACTCAGGGCATCCACACTGTCCCTGAGCTTCTTTTTGCCCAAGGCTAGTATACTACTACTTGAACCACAGCGCCACTTCTGGCCTTCTCGGTTTACATGGTACTGAGGAATCGAACCCAGGGCTTCGTGCATGCTAGGCAAACACTCTACCACTAAGCCACATTCCCAGTCCAAGGCCTAAACTTTTAACCAATAGCTAGACATGGTGCTATACATTGTCATTCTAGCTATACAAGAAACTTACATGGGGGAGTCCCCCCATTCTAGCATAGGCATAAACACAAGATACTATATGAGAAATAACTAAACCAAAAAGGGCTAAAGGTGTAGCTCAAGTGGTAGAGCATCTGCCTAGCAAGTACAAGGACCCAAGTTCAAAAACCCCAGTACCACACTGGGTATTATATATATGCCTACCTAATCTAGGGAAGGGAAAGAAAAACGAGGGAGTAAGATGTCACAAGAAATGTACTCACTGCCTATTATGTAACTGTACCCCTTTTGCACAACACCTTGACAACAAAATTTAATTAATAAAAAAACCAGTACCAAAAAAAAACAAAACAAAAAACCCAGCATCTGATATTTTTGTCCTTGTCATTCCCTAAACAATACAGTAGAAAAAGTATGTAGAAATTATACTGTAAGTAACCTAAGATAATTTTTAATACACAAGAAGATAAGTATAGGTTATATGAAAAGACTACACCATTTTGCATTAGGGATTTGAGCATTCTAGGATTTCAGTGTCTTCAAGGACCCTGGAACCAATGCTCAAAGATAGTAAGGGACAACTGTAAGGGGGGGGGGGTGTATGTGTAATTTTTTAAAGAAGAGTAATACTAAATCATTTCTAAAGTCCCTTTTAGTTCTAAGATTTTATTATTCTAACTTAATTAAAAACTCAGAAAGAGTGGTCAAATGATCAATCTGATAAGGTAACTACAATTAGAAATTTGCTAGATTAGATGAGAGAAGTCAAAAGTCCCTGAATCTGGCAAGGGAGATAAAATGGAAACAAGAGGAAGTAAGAACGTGTAAAATAAACTAATTACTTTTAAGTCTTCTCTAATATTTTTCTGCTCTTAGAAAGCTTCAGGAAATTACTGTCAAAGTACTGAAAGGAAAACTGTTTCACCCTAAGAGGATGTAGCCAGCAAGAAAGAAAATGTCAGGCACTGGTAGCTCATGCCTGTAATCCTAGCTGCAGCTATTCAGGAGGCTGAGATCTGAGAATCATGGTTTGAAATGCTGAAGTGGAGCTGTGGTTCATGTGGTAGGATGCTAACCTTGAGAAAAAAAGTTCAGGGTCAGTGCCCAAGTGCTGAGTTCAAGCCCCAGGATGGGGAAGGAGGGGGAAGAGATAAGGGGAGAGGGGGGGGAGAGAGAGAGAGAGAGAGAGAGAGAGAGAGAGAGAGAGAGAGAGAGAGAGAGAGAGAGAGAGAGAGAGAGAGCGCGGAAGGAGGGAGAAGGGGAGAAAGAAAATGTCCAAGTTTCAAAAACTGCAATTTTCTTACCTCATCCTACTAGAACTGATCTGTGTAATCCAGGCCTCTTTCATACTGGAGGCAGAGACATACTCTATTACTCCCTTTCACTCCCTCAAGTCCTGGAGAGCAAACAGGAGCCACTGAACTAAGTTATCCATGCTACACAGCCCATTTACGCTTACATAGTTATACCAGATGTAAAGCACAGACTACAAAGATATGAGACGTGTTCATGCAGATGAAACAGAAGTGAGTATGGCAAATTTTCAGTTCAAATTAACTAACACATACATATATATGCATATATATATACATATATATGTCTATATCTATATCTATAGAGAGAGATTCTCTTCCTGGCCCTCTATGTGAAAGAGGCAAATGTTAAATTTCCTGTGGAACCATTGCCACTATAAAGTTCTCATTCACAGAACTGGTGGGAGCCAGGAGCCGGGTGCCAGTGGCTCAAGTCTGTAATTCTAGCTACTCAGGAGGCTGAGATCAGAGGATTATGGTTCAAAGCCAGCCTGGTTAGAAAGTCCATGAGACTTATCTCCAATTAACCACCAGAAAACCAGAAGTGGTACTGTGGCTCAAGTGGTAGGGTGCTAGCCTTGAGCTGAAGAGCTCAGGGACAGCACTCAAGCCCAGAGTTCCAAAAAGAAAAAAAAAAAAAAAAAGGACTGGAGGCATAGCTCAGTTGAAGAGCATCTACTTAGCATATATGAGGCCTTGGGTTTGATCCCCAGCACTTGCAAGAGGAAAAAAGTTTCATTCAAGGGAGTAGAGGGCCTAACCTTTAAATACCAAAATCCATTATATTTTAATGCTTCTAACAGGAAATATTTTAGTATAAACTTTTGCCTTTTAAGCAGCATTAGGCCTGATGGTGTATTCTTGAAATCCTAGCACTCAAGAGGCTGAGGTAGGAGGATTTTGAGGAAGAGTTTGAGTCCAGCATAGGCTACATATCACGTTCAAGGCCAGTATATGCTATATAGTGAGATTTTATCTCAAAATAATAACAACTAGAACAAAAGGATCACACTAGGACCACCTACAACATATAAAACCCCTTTATATAAAATGTCCAGAACAGCCAGATCTTTAGAGGCAGAAAATGGATGGGTGACTGCTAAGAGCTAGGATCAGGGAAGAGACATAGGGACACATGGGCATTTTTTTAAGGGTAAAATATTCTAAAATAAGGTTGTGGTGATAGAGACACAACTCTATGAATATACTTTAATTGGGTGCACTGTACATTCCGAGTTTTATTTCAATAAATGTGTTAACAAATAGAAGAAGCAAGAGAACTAGAGCTGGAAATATTCCCGAACGCCTCTCTAAAACTAAACACCCTCTTGTTACCCACTGAGTGGCTCTATCAGTTCCCCCAACCCAGATGTTTTCCTTATTTCCTGCCTTTGAGCTGTACTCTATAATTTAGTATTAACAGAATGTTAATAAAGACAACATATCCTTTGTTGCTCAATTCCACACAGTGTTTACCATTTTCCTCCAGCATACACACTTCCTCTGTTTTCCAACTGCAGCTGGGCTGCCAAAACCCTGCAGAGAAAATAATTATCCCTCTATACCGCTTTTGGTTTCATGACAGTCCCAGTCTTCGGTGCATAAATCCAGTCCACATGAAGCTTCCCTTTCTAAGAAGTCTTAAATTCAGGTACTGCTCACTGAACCATGAGGGGTTTCCTTCTTTTTGAGGGCAAGAATAAGATTAATGGTCAGACTTATTATCTCTCTCTCTTTCACAGGCTAATTCCCTTGCCAGGAAAAAAAATCTGTTTTGCTTTCATTTTCCTCTTTCAGATACTATGTAGGCCTGACCTTGAATTCCTGTCTCTGCTTCACAAGTGCTGGGAATACAAGTGCACACTATTACATACAACTCTTTTTCACCTAAAGGCAATGTACTGACTTCCATGAAGTACTAGGAGGGGTTTGTAGCAAAGTCTGGTTATAATCTGTCCCAGCCCCATCCACAGCCATCAAGAAAGAAGTTCTTGGCTTGCCATAATCTGAAGAGTCCTTTTCCACCAAATATTTAGAACAGGAAATAAGACCCATCCTTTTGGTAGTCTAAAAATGAGAAACCAAAAAAAAATAAAAACAGCATTATACTATGTCATGTTTTGTTTTGTTTTTCTGCCATGGGGCTTGAACTTGACCCGGCCGCTGTCTGAGTTCTTTTTGCTCAAGGCTAGCGCTCTACCACTTTGAGCCACAATTCCAGTTTTCTGGTGGCTAATTGGAGATAAGAGACTCACGGACTTTCCTGTCCAGGCTGACTTTTAACCACAATCATCCGATCTAAGCCTCCTGCGTAGACAGGATTATAGGCCACCAGCACCAAGCCAAAATTACTTCTTTTTTATTGTTATTACCATCAAAAGTTATAAAGGTGATTCAATATTATCATATACGTTTAAGAAGCTTATAGTGTTGAAAAATGCCTGTCAGTTTCTTCATCAGTGGTATTTGACAGTTAGAGATACAAAGTGTTTTAACCTTCAGAATAAGCAATAAACAGGGTTTCAAATTACATTTATTTTTTTCTTTGGTGGAAGTAGTATTAGTAGGACTTGGATTCTGGGTCTCTTATTTACTATGGTGTTGTTCTACCACTTGAGCCATGCTTCCAGTCCAGCCTTTTGCTGGTTACTATAAGAGAGTCTCTTGGGTTTTTCTACCTGGGCTGGATCTGAACCAGCTCTCTAGATCTCAGTCTTCTGAGTTGCTAGGGTTATAGGTATGAGGGACCAGCTATATCAGTTTTCTTAACTAAAAAAGGTCAGTTTATAGTTTTCAAAGTGAAAAGGTTTTGGCATCTTGAAGCTTAGGATTAGTCATTCCTATTCTTGAAGTGCTTGTTAAAAGACAAAATGATGGGCTGGGAATATGGCCTAGTGGCAAGAGTGCTTGCCTTGTATGCAAGAAGCCCTGGGTTCGATTCCCCAGCACCACATATATAGAAAACGGCCAGAAGTGGCACTGTGGCTCAAGTGGCAGAGTGCCAGCCTTGAGCAAAAAGAAGCCAGGGACAGTGCTCAGGCCCTGAGTCCAAGGCACAGGACTGGCAAAAAAAAAAAAAGACAAAATGATCTTAAGGTACAGCACTTGCCTAGCATTCTCAGGGCACTGGGTTCTAACCTAAATACTGATAAACAAAAGTCAAAGACTAAGTATAAATATTAGCTAAAAATATTAGAGATTTGAATTACTAACCTTAAACACATCCTCAATACATCTACTAAGTTCTTCTTCTGTCACCAAAATGGTCCCCGGTACCATGTCACTCTCTGGAATCTCTAGAAAACAAACAAAATTACTCATACTCAGCCCTCAAGTCCCACTGAATAAATGACACGGCACTAGGTTTTACTAGTGGGATGGTCCAGCTAAGACCAGACAATTGACACGGTTCTATGCAATTCCCCCTTTGTATATAAGGCTTCATGGAATATGTAATGCCACTGAATCATACATGGTGCTAGTGCCAGTGGCACACACCTCTAATCCTAGCTACTCAGGAGGCGAGATCTGAGAATCATCATGGTTCAAAGCCAGCCCAGGCAAAAAATTCTGTGAGACTCTAATTAATAATAAGCTAGACTGGAGAGGCAGCTCCAGTGGTAGAGCACCAAGCTGTGAGAAAAAAAAGCTGAGAGAGTATGCAGTCCTATTTTCAAGCACCAGTGCCAGCACACACACACAAAAAAGTACAAGGATATCTTATGTGTCACTAATCAAGAAGAAACACTGGCAATTAACCTATTATATCACTTATAATTTTAAATTGACTGAATGAAAAATTGTGACTGAAATAAAGTGAAAATGGCAGAGTTGATGGTTGTGTCTAAGTAATAGGCACACTAGTGTCTGTAGGTATGTTTTAAAATAAGCTAGGCACAGGGGCACATACTTATAATCACAGAACTGGGGAGGCTAAGGCAGGAGGATTCAGAGTTCAAGGCAAGCTTGAGCAACACAGTAATGCTGTCTCAAAAAGAAAAACAATAAAACAGAAGTGACTTTGTTTCATTGGTCATGGTGTCTGAACCTGGGTCTGGGGCTGTCTCTGAGTTCTTTTTGCTCAAGGCTATCGCTCTACCACTTTGATCCACAGAGCCACTTCCAGTTTTCTGGTTGTTCATTGAACAACACCACGCTGGTTCAAACCATGACCCTCAGATCTCATTCTCTTATGTAGCTAGAATTATAGGCATAAGCCACCTCTGGTCCAGCTCAGAAGTTTTTAAATAGAAGGATCTTTGCTTATGATTACTTATCTTTCTCTCTATGAGCTAAAATTGGGGACAAATAGAAAAAAGAGCTCTTGAATGTTCACAATGGAGTCTAACTCTTTTGAAACATTTCAGCACCATTACTGATATCCACATTTTCCCATTTGCATTATTTACTACACCACCACCACCAGCCAAGTCAGGTGACATTTCTTAAGACTCTTCCATTCAACTCTGCCCTCACTAACTACTTCCAATCACTGACATCTACTCTGATGCTCCTTTGCAGGCATAAACACCTGTGATCTTGCTACAGCCAGCACAATGGTAAGATGCATCTTGAAAGGACAATTCATGAAATGTATACAAGATCCTGAAATAAAAGATCTGTTCACTGAGGTGTTGTGGGTTATATCCTAGGGCTCCTGCATGCTAGGCAAGTGCTCTACCACGAGTACTACTCACATCATCAGCAAGTTACACATATGCACGAATAACTGTACACACACAATATAAACACCATCTCAATACAACCTAAGTATAAGAATGACTGTCTCTGAGGAACTGGAGAACAGGGATAGAAGGAAGATTCACTTTTCAATGTACTCTTTTGTGTTTTCAAAATTGTTACCATGGCCAGGTTCATGCCTATAATCCTAGCTACTCAGGGGGCTGAGATCTGGAGATCAGGGTTCTAAGCCAGCCCAGACCGGAAAGTCTGTAAGACTCTAATCTCCAACTAACTAGTCAGAAAAAGCCCGAATTGGTGCTATGGCTCAAGTGGTAGAGTGCTAGGCTTGAACACAGAGAGGCTTAGGAACAGTGCCCAAGCCCTGAGTTCAAGCCTTAGGACTAGCAAAAAAAGTTACCATATTAATTTACCTCATTTTTAATATCTAATTTTAATATCAAATTTCAAAAGTACATAAAAAGAATAGGTAATGAACAACATAAAACTTTTAGTTTCATTTTATGGCTTAGAGAGCAAGCTGGGCTAATGTTTTTATTTTCAATCCTGAGCTTAAAATCAAGAGCCTGGGTGCTGTTCCTGAGCTTTTGTGCTCAAAGCTAGCATTCTAACTTGAGCCACAACTCCACTTCTGGCTTTTTCGGTGCTTAAAAGTTTTGGAGATAAAAGTCTCACAGACTTTCCTGCCTGGCTGGCTTTGAACCACAATCCTCAGGTCTCAGCCTCCTGAGTAGACAGAATTACAGGTGAGAGACACCAGTGCCTGGCTGGGCTAGTTCTAATAATGGTGAGGCTTTTTGGTTTTTATCTTGTTGCTATTAGTTTTTTTTGAGACAGAGTCTAGTTATGTTCTCAGGCTAGCCTCAAATGCTATTTCCAGCTAGTGCTGGGATTACAGGTGTGCACCATTACATCTGGCCCAAAAGTTTTGCTTTATTTTTTAACGTGGAAAAAAAAAAAGGCTTACCTTGGAACTAATAAAATACTCATTATGCTAGGTGTCCGTGGTTAACGCCTGTCATACTAGCTACTCAGGAGGCTGAGATCTGAGGACCATGGTTCAAAGCCAGCTCCCAAAAAAGTCCATGAGATTCTTATCTCCAATGAATTACAGAAAAAGCTAGAAATGGAGGTATGGCTCAAGTGGTAAGAGTGCTAGCCTTGAGCAAAAGGAGCTAAGGGACAGTACCCAGGCCCTGGGTTCAAGTGCCAACACAGGCAAAAAGTAAAAAAAAAAAAAAAAAAAAAAAAAAAAATCATCTCAATTTTCACAGTCCTAAAAACAATAATAATATGAAGAACAACATTACAAAGCTGGCTGGGGATATGGCCTAGTGGCAAGAGAGCTTGCCTTGTATACATGAGGCCCTGGGTTCAATTCCCCAGCACCACATATACAGAAAATGGCCAGAAGTGGCGCTGTGGCTCAAGTGGCAGAGTGCTAGCCTTGAGCAAAAGGAAGCCAGGGACAGTGCTCAGGCCCTGAGTTCCAAGGCCCAGGACTGGCAAAAAAAAGAAAAACATTACAAAGCTTATTCTTCAGACTGTTTCTCCAGTGGGAACGATCCAACTAAGTCAGATGACTAAGATTCTTACCTAGTATCTTGTTACCAATAGATGACATATGGAGCTGTCATGGAGAAGCTAATCTAACACACAAAGACTGCTGATATAGAGATAGGTAATAAATAAACATAGGTGCAAGACAACCACAGTATTGTGTCAGTACTAAGTTTCTCTAGTGTGATTCCTGCTTAGAGTCAAGAAAAAGACCAACATTGCTCTTTGGAGATGTATGCTAAAGAGCTTAGGATAAAGTGTTCTGATGTCTACAACTACTACAGAAAAATTGAGTTCCTTTTTGTATGTGGAGCAAACATGCCTGGTAGGAACAGCTGGTTGATCTGGGTGAAGAGGATGACAGGTTCTGTGTGCTCTTTGTGGAAGTGACTTTTTCCAAAGGAAAATTTATGTGTGGGGCAAGGAGGGGAGGGAGAAGGATAAAGACTCTGAAATGCCATAGGGTCATTTCAATCTAAATCACTAATGGTGGCCCCTTCAGGGCAAGCACCTGACTTTCCTTCTTACCTGCTGAATCTGTGCATCGGTGCAAAGCAGCTAACAATGGTGGAAGCAAATACTTTGCTGCCAGTTCTGGTTGTTCTCTTGACAGAGTTAGGAATGTGGTAGTAGCAACTCTCTGAAACTGCCGCTCTGTCAGTTTATCTTGAAAATGAAACAGATCCAGAATCTACAAGAAAAGGTACACGAGGCAAATACCAGGCCCTTTGCAACTATAGATAAAAGACATCTATTTCTTGAAGCCAAAACATAAAAATTACTGCAATGATACTGGATCGACAAATGTGTTCAACAACCCAGGTCCAAAGAGTTTAAGAGCTAAAGAGGCTATATTTGTATCAAATAATTATGTGTATGAAATCCATGTTCATTGTTTTGTTTTTGTTTTTTTGTTTTTGTTTTTGCCAGTCCTGGTGCTTCTTTTTGCTCAAGGCTAGCACTCTGCCACTTGAGCCACAGTGCCACTTCTGGCCATTTTCTATATATGTGGTGCTGGGGAATTGAACCCAGGGCTTCATGTACGGGAGGCAAGCACTCTTGCCACTAGGCCATATTCCCAGCCCTCATTGTAGAAAAATGAGAAAAATCAAGTTCTGAGAGTATAACTAAAATCTTCTCAAACCACTATCAATATTTTTGGTGTAATTTTTACAATGATTTTTTTCCATTTCATTTTTTTCTTTTTAATTCAGACCACACTTAATACTCAGTTGAAGGGAGTGTGTTTTGTTTATAACTCACAATCCTCCTGCCTCAGCCTCACCAGTCCTGGGATTACAGGCGAGTACCTCCATAACCAGCTAATACTCAGTTTTCACATACAGTTACAAGTTCTTCAAAAAATATTATATTCAAGCAATCATAGTGGCTTTATGGGAGACAGAGGCAGGAAGATCTGTTAAACCCAGGAATTCAGGCCAGCCTAGGCAATAGTTTGTTTTTCAAGTATGGTCTAAAGCTTTTGCTCGAGGATGCCCTCAAACCACAATTCTCTATAACCCTAGAGATTATGAGCATGTATTACCACACCCATCCTGTATAAGAAGGGGCCTTGATAATTTTCCCCCTCCAGGCCAGATGTAAAATCTTTGTCTCCTGTGTAGCAGGAATTAGACAAGAGTTGTTGGGGTGTTTCTTTGGAGGGAGGGGAAATACTAGGATTAGAATACAGGGCCTCAAGTTTCCTAGGTAAGCATTCTAACATTTGAACCACATCCCCAGTCCCTAAGAGTCTTTTTTATGTTCTTCTTTTTCCTCAGTGATTATGTATTACTCTATTATCACTTCTGATTACTGATGGGAAGGTGATTCTTGCACAAGGATGACATGCAATTTCCTGAAGCGTTAGGGAGGGAAGAGTGACTTGTCTGCTTTTTGCAGACAAGATAATATTCTGCCTGATAACAGTGTTTGGCATCACTGAAGAGAAGCTAAGCAAGTCTGAGACCTGTGCTTTGATTGTATCATTTTCTGAAGTACAGAAACTATAGTTACAAGTTTTGGAAAATATTTACTTATCATTGTAAGTAATAAACTTAGTGTTTCCAAAACAAGATACCTGCATTGTGATGTTTTTTTCCCACGCATGCCCACCCATGAGAACCCTGGAGAGATCAGTGTAGCCATGGAACAATCTTGGGACTGTACTCCAAAAGGCTCCTATTACGTTTCTTTTCATAGGGAGCACACAATGTGAAAAAAAAAAAAAAACACCACAACAAATTATTTTCACCTATCTGATTAGCAAAAATGAAAAAGCCTTATAACACATTACAAAGGCAAATGTGTGGAAAATAGATACATAAACATCTGTTTAAAAACTTAATGTAGGGGGGAGGGAGGGGGTTATGAGGGACAAGGTAACAAAGAGTACAAGAAATGTATCCAGGGCTGGGGATATAGCCTAGTGGCAAGAGTGCCTGCCTCGGATACACGAGGCCCTAGGTTCGATTCCCCAGCACCACATATACAGAAAACGGCCAGAAGTGGCGCTGTGGCTCAAGTGGCAGAGTGCTAGCCTTGAGCGGGAAGAAGCCAGGGACAGTGCTCAGGCCCTGAGTCCAAGGCCCAGGACTGGCCAAAAAAAAAAAAAAAAAAGAAATGTATCCAATGCCTAACGTATGAAACTGTAACCTCTATGTACATCAGTTTTATAATAAAAACTTAAATTAATTAATTAATTTAAAAAAAAACTTAATGTAGGTTGTGTGCAGTAACATGCACCTATAGTCCTGGCCACTCAGAAGGCCTAAGGCAGGAGGACAAATGGACACCAGGAATTCAGGGTTAACCTAGGTAACACAGCAAAATACTAACTCTATTCTTCTTTCCTTCTTTCCTTTTGGAACAGGATATCACTGTGTATCTCAGGCTTTATTTGAATTTGTAATATCCATGTGTCTGCCTTTTAGGTTTTCTTTTTCTTTTTCTTTTTTTGCTGGTACCAAAGCTTGAACTGGGACCTAGGCAGTTTCTTATCTTTTCTACTCAAGGATGGTGCTCTACCATTTGAGTCAGAGTTCCACTTCTAGCTTTTTTCTGGTTAAAGTCTCAGTGACTTTCATGCCTGGGCTGGCTTCTAACTGTGATCCTCAGATCTCAGCCTCCTGAGCACCTAGGATTACAGGCTTGAGCCACTGGCACCTATACAATATCTCTATCTGAGTGTGGGAATTACAGATGTGTATCATCATGCCCTGCTACATATTAACTCTTTTTTTAAAAACTAAATGTATATATCCTTTGAGCCAGTAATTTCAAATCCAGAAATCCATCCACAACATGTGTTCATATATGTACACATAATTACACATGAATAATATATAGATTATATCTGAAGAGCAAACAAGATACAGGTAATAATGACTGTCCTTGAGGGAAGGGAGAACAGGAATGATAGGAAGACTCATTTTCAGTTTACACTTATGCTTTTTAAATTGTTAATGTACTTTATTTGTTCAACATCTACTTTCAAAACCAAAAGCACAGCCAAGCACCAGTGGCTCATGTCTATAATCCTAGCTACTCAGAAGGCTGAGATCTGAGGATCACAGTTCAAAGCCAGCCTGGACAGTAAACTCTTAATGCCAATTAACCACCAGAAAACTGGAAGTGGCACTGTGGCTCAAAGTGGTAGAGTACTAGCCTTGAGTGAAAAAGTTCAGGGACAGTGCCCTGGCCCTGAGCTCAAGCCCCTCAACTGACAAAAAAAACACAAACCAAAAACAAAAAACCCTAAAAGCACAGAAGAAGAGATAACTAACAAGATAAAACCTTCTATTCGGGCTCTGAGAGCATGCTGGACTGGTCAGTTATTAATGGAGGACTTTATTATTATCCTGTGGTAATGGGGACGAGACCCAGAGCCTCATGAACACTAAGCAAGTGATCCACCACTGAGCTTTGTCCCAACCCTAGTAAGGCATTCTTAGACCTAACAGTTATGTTGATGTCTTCCAAAGGTTATTATGTACTTAAGGAAGTTCCTACCCAAACAAATATAAAGTTTGTAGTGTTCTTACTTGAATTTTAGAAGCACAATCAAAGTACTCTTTCTATAAATTAGCAGACTGTAAATAAGTGACTGTCAATATAAATCAGACAATTTACCTGGGGGCAGATGTGCTTGTAGTAACTGTCTGGTGAAAGAGACTGCTGGGGACAGGAGGCCAAAATCTTTGCAATCAAGTCACATTTCTTCCAGTCAGCAGCTGTTACCTCAGCATCACTCCCCCCGGCTGCCCCTGCTGTCACAATGGAGAGAGATGTCCCAAGTGAGAAATCTGACTTAAAAGGTACAGTAAAAAGTGCTTCTTTTTATTTTTTATCAAATAAATCTACCACTCTGTGCTTTCCTTTTTCTTCTTCTTAATTTTTTTTCTTTTTGTCAATCCTGGGGCTTGAACTCAGGGCCTGGGCACTGGCCCTGGCTTCCTTTCAAGGCTAGCACTCTGCCACTTGAACCACAGTGCCACTTCTGGTTTTTTTCTATATATATGGTGCTGAGGAATCGAGCCCAGGGCTTCATGTATGCTACACTAAGTCACATTCCCATCCCTACAAGTCTTCTTTCTTTCTTTCTCTTTCCTTCCTTCCTTCCTTCCTTCCTTCCTTCCTTCCTTCCTTCCTTCCTTCCTTCCTTCCTTCCTTCCTTCTCTCCTTCCTCCCTCCCTCCCTCCTTCCCTTCCTTCTTTTCTTTCTTGTTGGTTGTGTGGCTTGAACATAGGGCCTAGGTGCCGTCCCTGAGCCTCTTTGTGCTCAAGGCGAATGCTCTACCACTTGAGCCATAGAACCACTTCCTGCCACTAAGTCTTAATAGAATATGATTTATGGATTTCTGTGAAAAAAAAATTCCTGAGCCTGAGGAAAGAAGCAACAGAAAGGAAATGGTGGATAAGTTTATAGAGTGAGAAGGGCTGGTGTTCCCATTTGGCCAGAATGGAAGATCTGCTAATACATAGAGTATCAAGATGTTTATCTCCAATTAACCAGCAAAAAAACCCACCCAGAAGTGGTGGTATGGCTCAAGTGGTAGAACACAAGCCTTGAGCAAAAAAATTGCAAGGAAGCAAGGCCCTCAGTTGAAGCACAGTACTGGGCGGGGGGGTGGGGGTGGGCAAAAAAGCTAAAAAGAATTCCTTTCCTAGAGACTCAGGAGACTGAGATCTGAGGATCACAGTTCAAAGTCAGCCCAGGCAGGAAAGTTGGTGAGACTGTTATCTCCAATAAACTACTCAGAAAAGACAGGAAGTGTCACTGTGGCTCACAGTAGTAGATCACTAGCCTTGAGCAAAGAGACAATGCCCAGGCCCAGAGTTCATGCCACAAGACCAAAAAAAAAAAAAAAAGAATTCATGCCATGTCCAAGAAATGTTACCAGCATATGAATGAATAAAACATACCTACATGCACAAGTAGGGGGAAAACTGATAGAAAAATAAGGGCCTCTGGGGCTGGGCTGGGAATATGGCCTAGTGGTAAAGTGCTTGCCTTGTATACATAAAGCCCTGGGTTCGATTCCTCAGCACCATATATATAGAAAAAAACAGAAGTGGCGCTGTGGTTCAAGTGGTAGAGTGCTGCCTTGAGAAAAAGGAAGCCAGGGACAGTGCTTAGGGCCTGAGTTCAAGCACCAGGACTGGCAAAAAACAAAACAAAACAAAATAAGGGCCTCGTTCTTTTACTTAGTAACAGCTCTCCACTCTGCATGTTCTGGGTGAAGTCTTCCACTTACTTAATTTTTCCATTGCAAGGGATTGAACCTGAGGCCTCATGCAAGTTATACAAGCATTCTGCCACTGAGGTATACCTCCAGCCATCTATCAGGTTTGTTTTTTCTTTTTTGCCAGTCCTGGGGCTTGAACTCAGGGCCTGAGCACTGCCCCTGGCTTCTTTTTGCTCAAGGCTAGCACTCTATCACTTAAGCCACAGCACCACTTCCGGCTTTTTCTGTATACGTGGTACAGAGGAATGGAACCCAGGACTTCATGTATGCTAGGCAAGCACTCTACCACTAGGCCACATTCCCAGCCCCATATATCAGGTTTCACATAAAGACTGAAGCCCAGTGATTCACCTAGGTCTCTGACTCAAAGGGAAATAGACACCAGAGTAACAGAAATGTGTTATCTCTTACCACCTGCTCCTTCTAAGATGCCCCGGACTACTGCCTGCACGCCATTGGGCCTCATTAACCTTTCAGAGAGCAGCTGCCCACAAAGACGCCGAAGCCAAGCTGGGGCACAACACCTGAGCTGCGTCTTCAAATCTGTGCCAGACTGCTAAAAGGAAGGGAAGATTGAACTAAGTGTCAATGAAACTGACATGACCTGGAAACACTTTTTTAAAAGTACTGAATCATATTGACGATTAGCCATGAATGATACAGACTTCAAAAGAGCAACATTTTGGGGCTGGGAATGTGGCTCAATGGTAGAGCATGCACTTAGCATGGAGTTCCATCTCCAGCACCAGCAATACCTTTCCTTTAAAAATCAAATAGGGTGGGCTGGGAATATGGCCTAGTGGCAAGAGTGCTTGCCTTCTATACATGAAGCCCTGGGTTCGATTCCCCAGCACCACATATGTAGAAAACGGCCAGAAGTGGCGCTATGGCTCAAGTGGCAGAGTGCTAGCCTTGAGCAAAAAGAAGCCAGGGACAGTGCTCAGGCCCTGAGTCCAAGGCCCAGGACTGGCCAAAAAAAACCCAATCAAATAGGGTAAGATGCACAGCTCAAGTGGTAGAGTGCCTGCCTAGCAGTGAGGCCCTGACTTCAAACTCCAGTACTATGCCCCCCCAGAAAACAACAACAAAAAAAACACCACCTTTCATCTAGGTGTAGTGGAACCTGTGAGGGGTTCAAGCACTCAGAAGATAGAGGGAGGATCACAAGTTGGGAGTCTAACCTGGGCTACATAATGACAGGACCTCCTGAGTTACAAAGTGAAACCCTGTCTCAACAACAGAACAGGCCAGATATGGTTACATATACCTGTCAACTACTCAGGAGTGAAGTTAGGAGGATCACAGTCTAAAAGTAGCAGAGCAAAAGTACAAAGCTCTATATAAAAAGTAAATTAAGGAAGTAGCACTGTGGCTCAAGTTTAGAGGGCTAGCGTTGAGCTGAAGAGTTAAGGGACAGTGCCCAGGCCCAGAGTTCAAGCCACATGACCAACAGCAAAATAATATTATTATTTATTAATTAACAGTGAAAAGACTAGGACATGGCTTAAATAGCAGAGTGCTTGTCTAGCAAGTGTGAGGGCCTAAGTTCAAGTACTAACATCACTAAAAATAAAGATGGTGTCTACCTATAAACCCAGCAATTGGGAGGTGGAGACATGAGGATCACAAGTTGAAAGCCAGGCTGGCATACATGACAAAATTCTGTCTCAGAAAACAAAGAAATAAATAAAAATGATCCAGAGGCTGAAGGTACAGCTCAGTGGTAGAGCATTTGCCTAGAATATGCCTCATTCCGCAGTACCCCCAAAAACAACAACAAAAAGAAAATCTAGTATCCCAATCATGATCACGTATCAGATCATGGTGGCACACACCAGTAATTCCAGGCAGAAATGTGGATAGGAGGCTGAGGCAGGAAGACAGCAAGTTTAAGGCCAGCCTGAGCTACATGGCAAACCCCCCCCCCCAAAAAAAAACTTCTCTCTCTCCCCATAAAAAACCACAGTAAGGCCTTTAATATTCTTGTGAAAAGTGTCTACCATTCCAATAAAGAAAGTCTTTTTTTTTTTTGGCCAGTCCTGGGACTTGGACTCAGGGCCTGAGCACTGTCCCTGGCTTCTTTTTGCTCAAGGCTCACATTCTGCCACTTGAGCCACAGCGCCACTTGTGGCCGTTTTCTGTATATATGTGGTGCTGAGGAATTGAACCCAGGGCCTCATGTATATGAGGCAAGCACTCTTGCCACTAGGCCATATCCCCAGCCCCAAAAAAGTCTTTTTTTTTTTTTGACAGTCCTGAAGCTTGATTGAACTCTGGGCCTGGGTGCTGTCCCTGGGTTCCTTTTGTTCAAGGCTAGGACTCTACCACTTGAGCCACAGTACTACTAGCTTTTTCTGTGATTGATTAGAGATAAGAGTCTCACGGATTTTCTTGCCCAAGCTGGCTTTGAACCACAATCCTCACATCTCAGCCTCCTGAGTAGCTAGGATTACAGGTGTAAGTCACTGGTGCCTGGCATAAAAAGTCTTTTATATTTAAATTATCATTTATCAATACCATCTAATTTGTGGGTGGAACAGGAGGGAAAAACTGGGAGAGAGAGAAGGGGTAATATTGTCCAAAAAGAAATGTACTTATTACCTGACTTAGGAAACTATAACCCTCCTATATATCACCTTTATAATAACAATAAAAAATAAAAAATAAATAAATAATAACTAATGGCTCCAAGATGAAGACTTGACCAAATGGTTAAACAGGGAAGCAAAGGCATCCTATTTCCTGGAGAAGAAAAGTCACTGACAATCCCTACACAAGTATTCAAGGCCTGAGTACCTGAGGAGGGCCTCCCTGGAGGACAAGTAATTCTCGGACTGCTAATGGTTGATACACTTGATCCAACATGTCTCTCAAGGCCCTACGAGACAAGGCTCTTTCCTCTTCTGTTAAAACCTGTAAGAAATATGCACTTGGCTTTAGTGGCACACTAAACGCAGGACTAAACACAATGTTTTACAAGAGCTAAGATAGGTATATGGGTTATACTAATATGAGCAGCAGCAATTAGTCTCTGATAAGCCTGAGAAGAACTGGCATAAATATTTCCCATACATTTTCCTAAAGTTTTACAATCACTGACCAAGGCAATATGATTAATATTTTATAAAAGAGGAAATAGGCAGGGTGCCAGTGGTTCACACCTGTAATCCAAGCTACTCAGTGGGCTGAGATCTGAGCACCATGGTTCAAAGCCAGCCTGGACAGCAAAGTCCACAAGATTCTTTTTTTTTTTTTTGGTAGGTTGTGGGGCTTGCACTCTGGGCCTGAGCTCTTTAGCTTAAGTCTAGTGCTCTACCACTTGAGCCACAGCGCCACTTCCAGTTTTCTGGTGGTTAATTGGAGAAAAGTGTCTCACAGCCTTTCATGCCTGGGCTGGCTTTGAACCTCGATCCTCAGATCTCAGCCTCCTGAGTAGCAAGGATTACAGGTGTGAGCCACTAGCGCCCGGCTCCATGAGATTCTTATTGTCAATTAAGCACCAAAAAAGCCAGAAGTGGAGCTATGGCTCAAGTGGTAGAGTGCTAGCCTTGAACAGAAAAAGCTCAGGGACAGCACCCAGGCCCTGAGTTCAGGATCCAGAATCAACACACACACACACACACCCTGAAAGAAAGAAAGAAAGAAAGAAAGAAAGAAAGAAAGAAAGAAAGAAAGGAAACAAGTTCAAAGCCTGCAGTAGCCATCCAACAAAATGACAAGGAATAGATAAAAGAAAGCATTAGCAATCCACATAAAACCTCCAGCACCCCACCCCACCAAATATTCATGTACCCACTGGATATACTTTGGTGTCCAATGGGATTTCTAGATCTTTCAATCAGTTTGTTTCCCAAGAAACAGGAGTTATCATTTATAACAACCACACACAAATATACACATGTTCTCTCCCTCTTTCTTTTCCTTCCTTCCTTCCTTCCTTCCTTCCTTCCCTTCCTTCCTTCCTTCCTTCCTCCCTCCCTCCCTCCCTCCCTTCCTCCCTCCCTCATGCTTCCCTTCCCTTCTCTCAATGAATGTTTACCTCTTCCTCAGGGGTTGGTGGTTTTCTTTTTGTTGGGCAGAATCCCAGCTGGCACAGTCCTGCAGCGATGTCCCCAAAGTGGCAGCCAAAAATCAAGCCTCCCAAGGATGCGTGCTGAGCAACGTCTAGGAGGACCCTGCAGCTGGTGTACAGTCTCCGGGCTGTGTGAGGGGAGGCATCGGGACAGACCACGTCTTGAACCACCGCACCAAACTCAGTCCTGCATCTCAAAGGCACTCCGACACCAGGGATGAGATAGGGGCAGACACCCAAGGTGACCACAAATTGCAAAGCAGACTGGACGATCTTCTGCTGGGAGATGCTAAGCGTATCGGGACTCAGGGCAGGGGCAGCTTCTGCAGTCCGAGGATTGGGTTTACCAGGGTTGAAATCAGCAGCAAGGCAGACCATGGTTTCCTTCAAGCATAGCAGCAACAACAAGGTCTGAGCAGTAAAACTCCAAGTGATGTCCTCGGAGGCTTGTGGCCACTCTGCCTTACTGGCCACTGCATCTCTTAGAAGCTTCAGTTTTGTCCACTGAGTGCCTTTCAGAAACTTGTTCTCCAAGGCCGACAAGTTAGATCTGAAAGTAGCCAACAAGACGTCGTGTTTTGTAATCTGTAGTGAACTTGAGTCTGATCCTTAAAAAAAAAAAAAAAAAAAAGGAGAGATTACATACAAGGAAAATAAGCCATACTTCCCTCCATGTGAAACTCCTGGCCCACTCCAGGCAGGGCACTGGTGGAAAGGGAATGAAAAATAGATAAACATGGAACTTTTAGGGAGGTAAAGCTTTTTCTTCCTTTGTTTTTTAAATAGCACTGGAGATTGAATCCAGGATCTCACTCTACCACTGAGCCACATCTCTAGCCCCAAAACTTAAAACTCTGTGAAGTGGAGGTGTGGCTCAAGTGCTAAGAGTGTCATCCTTGAGGGAAAAAGTCAAGTAAGAGCACAAAGCGCTGAGTTCAAGCCCAGTACTGGGACACACACACACACACACATACACACACACACGCACACACACACACACCCCTTATGATACAATAATAGTATCATACAGAGACCCTGCATGATTTCTCTAAACTCGTAAAACTGTTCACCCCTAAGAATGAACCCTAACATAAACTGTGGATTTAAGTTAATAATAATGTATTCCAGGGGATGTGACTCAAGTGGCAGAGTGCCTGCCTAGCAAGCAGAAGGCCTTGAGTTCAAACCTCACTACTGACAAGCACAATAATAATAATAAATGTATAAATGTTGGCACATCAATTGTTATAATGTGTCACACTAACATAAGGTGTTAATAATGGGGAGGGGGAAATGGGATTAGGGTAGAAAAAGGAATAGGAAAACCCTGTACTTCCCTTTTTCCATAAACTGAAAGATGCAAGTTGGAAATGGTAGTGCTTACCTCTAATCCCAGTACTCAGAAAGCTGAGGCAGGAAAATCTTAAAGCTTAATGCCAGTCTGATCTACATGGTGATGCTCTATCTTAAAAACAGTAACAAATACTGATTCCTAGGTCCTAGGCTCATGAGTAGTTTTAAGATTTTTGCCTAATTATTATTTTAGGGTGTTTTGTTTTGCTTTTTAGGTTTTTTTTTCCTATAGGGAATATATATTCTTTCTGTACTAAAAAAAATTACTTTAAGGCTATAAAACTGCATATTAGGGGTTGGGAATGTGGCTTAGTGGTAGAGTGCTAGCCTAGCTTGCATGAAGCCCTGGGTTCAATTCCTTAGCACCACATAAACAGAAAAGGCCAGAAGTGACACTGTGGCTCAAGAGATAGAGTGCTAGCCTTGAGCAAAAGAAGCTCAGGGACAGTGCCCAAGCCCTGAGTTCAAGCCCCAGGACTGGCAACAAAACAAAACAAAACCCTGCATATTACACTTAAAATAAAAAGGAAAAACAATGTTGCCAGGATACTAGTGTGGCAACCTCTAGGTAATAAGTTTAAAACACTTTTAATTTTCTTCTTTTGGTTACTTTATAGTTTTCTAATCTTTGCTATGAGAACACTAAAAGTTTTATATAAAGAAAAAATAACAGCATTGTTATTTTATAATAATTAGAACAAAGAGCAGGTGATTCACACCTGTAATCCTAGCTACTCAGGAGGCTGAGATCTGAAGACTGCAGCTCAAAGCCAGCCCAGGCAGGAAAGTCCATGAGAACCATCTCCAATTAACCACCAAAAAAGCCGAATGTAAAGCTGTGATTCAAGTGGTAGAATACTAACTTGGAGAAAAAAGCTCAGGGAGAGTGCCTGGGACCAGCACTTGCACATGCATGCGCGCACACACACTCACACACTCTCTCTTTCACACACACACACAATCGGAATCAAAAGAAAATGAATTGTGAAATACTTCTCAACTGTCTAGAGCAAGTATTCCGATCTGAAAGCATTAAAAGCAGTTATAACACGCCTAAATAGAGCATGGATGGTCTCATAGCTTGCAGCTCTACCATTAGGTTCACTAACCAATCTCTAGACATGACATCTTGTGAATGCAAATTCACTGAACTCAAACATGGGACAGAAGAGATGGAAAACAAAAGCTTACTGAAGCTTTCCCATTTCAATAGCCTTTCTGCTCTCTACTTCCCTCTCCTGGTGAGGAAAAGAAATCTCTGGTGCTTGAAAATGACGGCATTTCTGTAAAGCATGTCTTTCTTCATTCATGCTCTTCCGTTTTTTCTTTCTTTGCTTCTTTCTTTTCATTCATTCCTTCTTCCTTCCTTCTCAAAAAAATTGACACAAGATCTTACTATGTAACTGGGACTAGCCGGAATTTGAGATCCTCTTGCCTCAGCCTTACCAGTGCTAGATTTACCAGAATATACACTAATGTGTGGCACTAAAGCAGCAGTACAAAGCTCTAGCTTGTAAAAAGTCAGTGTCTGGATTCAACCCAGGCAACTGAGCTCTAAAACCCAGCTATGTCATTACTTTCAACTATTCATGCTCAAAAAGTTTCTCTCCTCTCACCCCAAACCATCCCTATTACACTTAGGGAAAACACAGTCATAAATGCTGATGCTCTAACAAATTTAAAGTGTCATGATTTATGTGGCACTCTTTCTTTTAGCAGTACTAGGGTTTGAACACAGAGCCTCGTGCTTGCTAGACTGGCATTCTACCACTTGAGCCACTCCACCAGCCTGGCTTTTAGCTAGGAGTACAAGCATGAGCCAACAACCCTGGCTATCTGATACTTTTCATTAAGTTCAAACTGTGGAGCCAAATACAGTTGTTTGGATCTGTAATTCTAGTTACTGGGGAGGCTGAAGCAAGATAGTTACTTCAGCCCAGGAACTGAAGGTCAATCTAGGCAACATAGGTGTGTCACAGCTTCATGATTTACAAGCTGTCAGCATTCTCAGCCCCTTTCTCCCTCTAATAAAAATTTAATGACATATCAGTGAATCTATATTTAGTATAGTTTTTAAGGGAAAATTCATATAGAGATGGCCTCCATTTTTTATAAACAAAATTTCACTAACAGTCTGAATTCTGTTTTAACATTATTTTAAAAAGAGAAGAGGAAGGAAGGAAAGAAAGAAAAGGAGGTGAGGATCACTTAAGCTCTGGAGTTTGAACATCCTGGGAACACTGGAGACCTATCTTAAATAAGTATGCACGTGCACACACACAATATATTCATGACTGACAGGAACGTACTTCAGAGTTTTTGCCTAGCATGTACAAGACCCTAGATTTAATCCTCAGCACTGCAGGAAAAAGAAAAGGAAAAAAGGCATGTTGATACACACCTATAACCCAGCACTCAAAAGACTCAGCAATCTTGATTTTGAGAACATGGGCTACATAGTAAAATCAAATCATACAGGGCTAGCTAGCAAGATATTGTTTCAAAGTAAAAGCAAAAAACTGTAGTTTGCATTTTGACATTTTTTTGTTTGTGCCAGTTTGGGGGTTTGAACTCAGGTCCTAGGTGCTATCCCCACTCTACCACCTCAGTCAGAGCTCTACTTTCAGAGTGTGTGTCTATAATTGGAGATAACAATCTCACAAGCCAGGCGCTGGTGGCTCACACCTGTAATTCGTGTGTGTGTGTGTGTGGTGTGTCTATAAGTGGAGGTAAGAGTCTCACAAGCTAGGCGCTGGTGGCTCATACCTGTAATCCTAGCTACCCAGGAGACTGAGATCTGAAAATCATGGTTCAAAGCCAGCCGGGGCAAGAAAGTCTGTGAAACTCTAACTCTAAATAACCACCAGAAAACCAGAGGTGGTGCTGTGGCTCAAAGTGGCAGAGCACTAGGCTTGAGCAAAAAGGCTCAGGGACTTCAGGAGGCTGAGATCTGAGGATCATGGTTTGAAGCCAGCCCAGGCACGAAAGTCCATGAGACTCTTTTCTCCAATAAACTACTCAGAAAAAGCTAGACATTTTGCTGTGGTTTAAGTAGCAGAGCAGTAACCTTGAGCACAAAAGGCTCACGGACAGCACCCAGGCTCTGAGTTCAAGCCCCAGGACTGGCAAAAACAAAAGACAAAACCCCAAAACTCAAGGACAATGCCCAGGCCCTGAGTTAAAGCACCATGGCTGACCAAAAATAAAAAAATAAAGTCTCATTGGAAGTGGTGCTGTGGCTCAAGAGTAGGGCACTAGCCTTGAGCGGAAGAGCTCAGGAACAGCACCCAGGCCCAGAGTTCAAGGCCCAGGACTAACAACAACAAGTCTCATAGACTCTCCTACCATGGCTGGCTTCAAACCATGATTCTCAGCCTCCCAAGTAGATAGGGTAACAGGTATGTGCCACTGGCAATTAGCACATTTTGACTCTTAATTAATGCAATGTAGTCTAATGTTCTTGGTGGAGGAAAACTAGCTCTGCCACTAACTAGTTTTCATTGAGCCATTTCCAATATATAACTACCTGAGCCTTGGTTCCTTCATCTGCAATGTGGAATATAAACAGTCTATTTCACTGCCCTGTTATGAGAGTTAAATGATACTGTTAATAAACAGTATACTATGGAGATTGAAACTAGGCACTCATTCACTATTATTAACTTCACCACCCACAATGCATGTAATGTTTGCAGTTGCTACAGTATGGGGTCAAAACTGGCAACTAGGGACACTGCCTCAGAGTTTTCCACATACCTTTACCTTGCACATATATATATATATATTATATATATATATATATATTCAGTCCTGGGACTTGGACTCAGGGCCTGAGCACTGTCCCTGACTTCTTTTTGCTCCCGGCTAGCACTCTGCCACTTGAACCACAGCGCCACTTCTGGCCATTTTCTGTATATGTGGTGCTGGGGAAATTGAACCCAGGGCTTCATAGGAGTGCGTATAGGAAGTACGCACTCTTGCCACTAGGCCATATTCCCAGCCCCTTACCTTGTTATTATTACAAACCCCTTCCTTACAAATACACACTCCAATTATGAGCAGGGTCTATTTCTTATGGTTTTTGTTTGTTTGTTTTTTCCCAAAGCTCCAAATAACATCAGAAGCTCTGTACGGGACAATATGCCTGAGTCCTAACAAGACGAGTCGGTAGAATGGGGGTTCTGGTTCAACGTTCTGTCCCAATTTAACTATTCAGTCCTGGGCAGGTAGTCTCAACTCACTCCCAAGGTCCCTTCAGATGCCAAACTGGGAAGATCTCGTCAACTCAACATAAAAGGTTAATGGTGACAGTAAATCCCTGATCAAGACTTTCCCCCAACTCAGCCCTCAAAGGTCCCTAGCTTCCTTGCTCTCAGACGTCCACGTTACCCTCGCGCCCCCAAGCGGCCGAGAGCTCGCATTACACTTCACGGCGCCTCGCCCTGTTTGCAGCCTGTTCCGCGCGGTCCCGGGCTCCCAGGGCGCCGAGCACCACCCGAAGAGCACGGAGAAGCGCTCGGAGCCCGCTCAGGGCTACCCTAAGTATCTAGCAGGTCCCATCTTTCCTGGAACACTGGACAAGGACGAGATCCCTCCGCCGCGGGGAGAAGCGCGCAGGGAGGGCCTGCGGGGCACACGCTGTGAGGGAGCCGGGGCAACCCCGGAGACTGGCGACGGCCCGGAGAGGCCTCCAGGTCCAGCCCGGCACCGAGATGCGTCTTCTCACCTCCCGGGCTCAGCAGCAGCTTTAAAGCTTCCAGGATCTCGTTCAGGCCGCACGTTTCCACAGCGCCTCTGCCCACAGTCTCTACCGCAGCGGCCATGACTAGAGGGGAACGTGGCGCTGGCGACCTCTTCGGGCGTTTCTTAACGCGCACGCGCCGCCGCCATGTTAGATGTGGCCGGAAGCGTCCGACACGCTAAGGGGCGGGTCCTACGGTATGGGCGGGGATTTAGTCAGCCCCGCCCCCTTTCTGATTTCCTCTGTTCCCCTACATCTATCTGCTGGAGGTCAAAACACAAGAACCTACACTCACAGTTTCCGGAGCTCAGTATGATTAATTGCCATGTGAAGGATAAGGTAACTGGTGTGGTGGCAAGCGGGCTGTAATCCCTGGAAGAAGCAGGGGATCATGAGTTTGAGGCCAGCCTGGGCTATACAAAAGAAACAAAGAGGAGAAGGATGAGGGGACGACAGATAGTTTATCGTAGAATATGTATGTTTTAATGTAGACAATATTTGGGTGCCCTAAACATAGGAAAACAATGAGGTAGAGAGATGTATGTACTTCTAATAAAGTTTGGATAAACGAATGTTCAACGGGTCAATTGCCAGTCTGTCCATCTGTCCCTCCCTCACTTTCTGGGTCTTTAAGGCTGTCACTTGCTTGGCCTTGTGTCTGAAGAAGGAAACATCCTTAGGCTTCTCTCACCCTATACGGCTGTTTTGCTAGAATTCCGTATGGAAGCTTGGGGGTTTCTGATTTATTGGAAGTGAAGTCTGGAGGCTTCCTCCTCAGTTTTCAAGGCGTATAATGAAGCATCCATTATAACCAACCCCAGCAGAGCTATCAGGGAATGGGCTAAACTTCTGCTAAGAGCCATCACACAGAGAGCATATTCAGGGTGTGTGTGTGTTCCAACAATGAGTCCATTATTGGACTGGAGGGACCACAGCTGAGCTAGTCATCAAAGCAGGCTGGGGGGCATTTGCTTTTCCCAGAACTAACAAGGCTAATAGTATTCAATGGTTGTCAATAGCTGCTGTGTCAGGCTGGGAATACAGCTTAGTGGTAGACTGCTTGCCTAGCACTCACACCTCAGCACCACATAAACAGGAAAAGCTGGGAGTGGCACTGTGGCTCAAGTGGTAGAGTGCTAGCCTTGAGCAAAAAGAAGCCCAGGGACCATGCTCATGCTCTTAGTTTAAGCTCCAGGACTGGCAAAAAAAAAAAAAAAAAAAAAAATAGCTGCTGTGTCACATAACAGATCCCAGCCATTTTTTTACTTCATTTTTTAAAAATGAGGAACAGTCTTCAAAAGCCACATGTGATAATCAGTGTTTGCATTCCATTTTCCACAATTGGCTTCTATTTGTTTCTTTTTTTTTTTTTTTTTTGCCACTTGAGCCACAGCGCCGCCGCTTCTGGCTGTTTTCTGTATATGTGGTGCTGGGGAATCGAACCTAGGGCCTCGTGTATCGGAGGCAGGCACTCTTGCCACTAGGCTATATCCTCAGTCCTCTATTTGTTTCTTATTAGGTTGTTTTGGGGGGAGTTTTGTTTTGTTTTGCATTCTAAGACTTGAACCCAGGATCTCACAAATGCTAGCCGAGTGCTCTGCCACTGAGCTACACTCCCATTAAGCTTCTCCTGAATTTAAAATACAAGGGAATACTACTACACCCCTGTTGAGATGGGAGTCTTACAAACTTCTATGCCCAGGCTGGCCTCAAACTGCAATCTCCACCTCCCAGGTAGCTAGGATTACAGGTTTGAGCCATCATGCCCATCTGCTTTTCCTATTTTCTTCTCAGAGTTTACTTCTTTAAGTCTTTGATCCATGTTGAATTTTTTTGTACATGGTAAGGTGAAAGAAGGTCCAATTTCATCCTTGGCATATCATCATGGAACTGTTTTTGTAGAGTACCTTTTCCCCACTACATGCTTTGGGCACTGTTGTCAAATACCATTTGACCATAGATGAGATTTATTTCTGGACTTCGACTTCCTTTTCCTTTTTTTTTTTTTTTTTTTTTTTTTTGGCCAGTCCCTGAGCTTCTTTCACTCTCCTACTTGAGCCACAATGTCATTTTTGGCTTTTTCTGTATATGTGGTACTGAGGAATTGAACCCAGGGCTTCATGCATGCTAGGCAAGCACTCTACCACTAGGCCACATTCCCAGCCCTGGACTTTAGCTTCTTTATCACCTGAAAGTTAGAAGCTTACATGCTTCCACAGAAACCCAATCAAAACAAAAAAGTTTGGGATGATGCAGTTCTGAAGATGGAAGGCCTGTAAGGACTACAGAACAGTTTGCCTGTACTTTATGACATCATACAAAGTTTACAAAATACAAAGTTTAAAAAATAGGTGGTTTATACCTATAATCCTAACTCAGGAGGCTGAGACCTGGAGGAACAAGGTTTGGATCCAGCCCAACAGAAAAGTCTGAGAGGCTCTATCTCCAATTAAGTAGCAAAATGCTCAACTGGAAATGTGGTACAAGTGTAGAGTATTCGTTATGAACAAAAAAGCAAGCAAGAGTATAAGGCCTGAGTTCAGATCCTAGTACCAGGACCCAGCCACGCTGGAGGTGTGGCTCAAATGGGAGAGCAACAGCTAAGTAAGCATGAGGCCCCAAGTTCAAATCTTAGAAGTGCCAAAGGAGAGAAAAGGGAGTTCAGTTGAACTCGGTATGGAGACACATACTTATCATCCTAACACTTGGGAGGCCGAAGCAGGAGGATCGCAAGTTTGAGGCCAGCCTGGGCTACATAGTAAAACCTTGTCTCAAGAAAAGAAAAATGTAACTAGTATAACCACTTTGGAGAACAGTATGGAGGTTCCTCAAAAAGCTCAGCATAGACATACCCTATGACCCAGCCATACCACTCCTAGGCATCTATCCTGAAAACAGGTTCCAGGCTACCATAAAGACATCTGCACATCCATGTTTATCGCTGCACAATTCACAATAGCTAAAATATGGCTACAATCCAGATGCCCCACTACAGATGAATGGATCCAAAATGTGGTACTTATACACAATGGAATACTACATAGCGATTAGAAATGATAAAATATTGGTATTCACAGGGAAATGGTCAGAACTTGAACAAATGATGTTGAGCGAGACAAGCCTAGAACACAGAACCAAGGGGCATGGTCTCCTTGATATATGACTGTTGGGGGAGGGGGAGAACAATAGAGACCAGGTCTGCAAAGTAACAAACTTCTTTTCAAATGGTATTTCCATATGTTGGAGTCAGTAACTTTACATTATGTATCTAAAACCAAACAACTAATAAACAAACATAAAAAGGTCTAGGATAGACCTATCAGTGGATCACAACAGCTCAACAGCTATGTACACATGATTATATAAGACAAGGATAAGCAAAAACAATTCCAAGAGAAGGACACAGGAGGATTCTATTGTTGTTCCGTTTAATGTTCTAGGTGAATTTCCTTTGGTGTACCCTACGTGGCTACTGTATATGATTTTGGTACACTGGATACTGTATATATGCCTACCTGAACTAGGGAAAGAAAAATGAGGGTGTAACAGATATGACAAGAAATGTACTCACTACCTTATTATGTAACTGTACCCTCTTTGCAGAACACCTTGTCAATAAAATTTAATAAAAGAAAAATGTAACTCCTCTGTATATTACCTTTTTATAATTAATAAAAAGGTTTTAAAAAGTTAAAATGTTTACCATAGTAAACAAAATTATCAAAAGAAAATTCATTGGCACAGCCGAGAAATGTTGAATGAGGATGTTCAGTACCAGCACTGTGGTTTTGTGGTGTTTTTTTGTTTTTGTTTTTGTTTTTGTTTTTTGCCAGTCCTGGGGCTTGGACTCAGGGCCTGAGCACTGTCCCTGGCTTCTTTTTGCTCAAGGCTAGCACTCTGCCACTTGAGCCACAGTGCCACTTCTGGCCTTTTTTTTTTTTTTTTTTTTTTGTATATATGTGGTGCTGGGGAATTGAACCCAGGGCTTCCTGTATATGAGGCAAGCACTCTTGCCACTAGGCCATATTCCCAGCCCAGCACTGTGGTATTTTAAGCTAGATCATCCTTGAGGGACTGTGTACTGCAGGGTAGTTTAGTGGCATCCTTAGAGGTTGGCTTGAGGACAGTAGCAGAAACTGCCAAGTGTTCCCTGAACCACTTAGGTCACCAATGGCTCTATGGGGACACTGTGAGACCACTGCCCCTTAGCTTTTGGTACTTTATTGCAGGCCACATGATAGAGTCCTGTCGCCTTGCAAAGGCAGTTTCCCCATCTGACCCAAGCAGCATGAGTGAAAGCTCCGCAGAAGCCATTTCTGCCTGAAGCTTCCTTCTTCGTGGCTGATCTCCATCTTCCTTACACTCCCAGTGGAATCAAATCAAAAATTTGACAATGATTTAGGAAAATTCTTTAATAAAATTTATTTTTAAAAAATGCATTCTTGAGAACAGCTTTTCTTTTCCACTCCCCAAGAAAATACAAAATTATCCACACCTACAGACATATACACTCAAAAACTAGACATTCTCTACTCCACACTCCCTTAGAGACAGTGGAAAGGGCAGAATCAGCAACGTGAGTCCCACCACTGATTGAAGACATGATTTTTGCTTTCTTCCCCAGGTGACGCAATTTCGAAAAAATTCTGCAGGGACTGTCAAAATTTGAAAGTGTGTATTGTCAATGAAAAGAAAAGAATCTTGAAACCCTGTGCTCTCCCTGCCCCCCTCTGCCCCCTCCTTCACCCTCTAGGGCGGGGTTTTCCTCAACATCCACCTGAAATTGGGTGAGCTGGATGCAGAGCAGCCAGGTTTTCTACAAATACCACAAATAAGAGCAGGCACTTGGGGAATCAGGGCATCAGGTACAAAAGGATCCAGGAGAAGAAACATTCTGCCAGAACTTTCAGGAAGAGAGGCCATTTGCCTCCACCAACCTCAGCACCAGGTGACTAGATAGCAGCCACAGTGGCTGCGCCCCACCCCCAGCCCATCGCCTGTGTTTCCTGTCTTCCTTTGGCAGTGGCACGATGAACACTGCTGATTCTCAGAATATACCAATATTGTTGTCAGCGATAATGAAAAAGTCAGTGGCACCTGAAAACACCATTTACGCCCCCGCCTCACATGGAAGCAAGGAAGCCCATAGTGACATATTATGAACACTGCCTCAGAAAAGACATTTCAAGTGAGTACTGAGGACATGGAAAACAAAATCTATGCAGGGTCTGAGTACACACCACCAGCCGAGACAACCACACAAAACACGGGCCATGTACCCTAAAAGGACCCAGTCATTTCTGTGTCCAGGAACTCCCATCTGAGGCAGAGTAACAGAATTCAGGAACATAAATGGGTATTAGAATGCTAGTGCATACAGTTTTCAAAAACATACATATTTTTTTCACCAGGCATGGTAGTACATGCCTATAATCCCAGCACTGGAGAGGCAGAGGCAGGAGGCTCATGAATTTAAAGCCAGTCAGGGCTGGAAACAGCCCAGCCTGTGTTCTAGAAAGATAGATAGATAGATACCCTGTCTAAAAGGGGGTGGGAGGAGATAGGGAAAGGAGGAGGAAAGGGAGAAAAATTTATATACACAACAAAACAGAAGTTCGTTCCTTCGAAACATGAAGGAAGTCTCAAGAAAATCTACAGATTGCTAGCAGAATCCTCAGAGGCTGGAGTTGCTCTTTTGAAATAAAATTCAGGGAGCTTCAGGACATGATCACTATGTAAAAAAAATTTTTTTTAAAGACTCAAGGAATAAGTGGGGAATTTGCTAACAAACAGAGAGCTCTAAAATAGAACTGGTTCACAGATCAGTCTCTTCCAGAAAAACCTCAAGGGACGGCTGTGAAAGTCCATCCACCACCACCATCATCCTGCGTTTGCGTGGCTGGGCTTGTGGCAAGGGGACGCGTCTCCCCGGGTCCACTAGTCCTCACCACCGCCGTACATGTCGGCCAGCTTCTTGAAGCGGTTGCCCCACTCGTTCAGGTAGTCGTAGTCCTGGTCCTGGTCAGACTCCGAGGAGTTCAGGGAGCTGAGACTGGCAGCTTCGGAGCCGCTGCCTTCATAGTCGAACACCAGCAGGGAGTCATAAGGGGGGGCCGTGGGGTCACTATCGGCCGCCTTCAGGTTCTAAAGAAGAGGAACACAGGAGGGTCAGCAAGGGCACAGCACACCTGTGTGCGCCTGCGTGCAGCCGAGGCCTGCTGCCTCCTCTGGAGGTCTCACAGGACAAATCCCGGAGCAGTTTTCAGGGTGTCATCTTAATGAACTGGCATGGGGGGGTGGTGGTGAGGACATGAGGATAAAGAAAAAGTGATAGGCAAATAGGCAGAATGGCCCCTAAACGAAAATGACAAATGAAATGTCAAGATGAGCACCCCCAAAACCAGGGAAGGGGTCCCAGGTCCCACACCACCAGCTAGGATGGACAGAGACTAATAATGAGAAGACCACACACTGATGCATGCAGCTTTTTTGAACTCAGTATCCTGTAACTGCTTTGCTCACAGAAGGCACACTATCATCACTGGAGCCACAGCTCCACTTCCAGCTTTTTGGTGATTATCTAAAGATAAGAGTCTCATGGACTTTTCTGCCCAGGCTAGCTTTGAACTGTGATCCTCAGACCTCAGCTTCCTGAATAGGCCTCACAGCACCTTGCCTAAGGCTCTATTTGAAACATTTTCCTTAATATTTGAGTTTCAAGATCTATTACACTGGTGCAATCAACCCTGTCTACTTACTTCATCAATAAAATTGCCAATTTCATCAGGGTTGGCAGGGCGGGGGGCGATACTGGGGCACGCTCATGAGGGTCGGCACCACGTCATTGCGAGTCACTTCTGGCCGAGCATCCAGTCCCCTGTGCAGCTGGCTCAGGTCAAAGTCCTTAGGAGAAAAAGGCAGAAGATGACGAAGAGTCGAACAAGCCACATCCACGTACACGTAGCTGGGACTGGATATGGACGTGCCAGTGTCTTAACTACCACATGTATGGTATTTGCCAGTGTGCTGTGCCTACCTCAGTGTGAAATGATAGTTTTCCAACTAAGGGTCTTCCAGCCAGCAGTTGAAAATATAGCCCCGAATGAGTAGCACTAATGGACAGAGACATCAATTCTTGTGTTTTGTTCACTTTTTTTTCTTGGTGTCACTAGGGATTGAGCTCAGGACCTTGTGTTTACTAGGCTGGCACACTACCACCCGATCCAGGCTCCTAATCATTTTTCTTTTAGTTTATTCACATAAGATCTTGTGCTTTTTTGGGGGGAGGAGGTGGCCTGGGCCAGCCTTGCACTTGGATTCTTCTATCTCCACCTCTTGAGAAGCTGGAATTACAGATGGGTATGACCACACACCGCCTCTTATTCCCTTTTCGTACAACATGATCGGTGAGCTATTATTTGGCGATTATCCACTCTCTTCCCAACCTAGCTGCTGGGCAAGTGTAATCCATCCATGTTGGACTTTGTCATGTGACTCTTTTTTTTTTTTTTTTTGGCCAGTCCTGGGCCTTGGACTCAGGGCCTGAATGCTGTCCCTGGCTTCCTTTTTGCTCAAGGCTAGCACTCTGCCACTTGAGCCACAGCGCCACTTCTGGCCATTTTCTGTATATGTGGTGCTGGGGAATCGAACCCAGGGCCTCATGTATACGAGGCAAGCTCTCTCGCCACTAGGCCATATCCCCAGCTCTGTCATGTGACTCTTGAAGCAATGGGACAGTGGCAGGGAGCCTACTGATAAAGAGAGATGACACTTTCTGGGACCAAAGTAGACTTCTATGCAACTTATCACTTAAATACATTCAGCAAAACTCAGCCTAGATCAGCTGAGCTCGAAAAAATAAAATAAAAAAACAAAAGCAAAAGAGACTGGACATGTGGCTGAAGCTTCAGAGTAGCTGCCTAGTAAGCACAGGGCCCTGAGATCAAATCCTAGTACCACTAAAAACAGAGGGTAGAAAGCAGTCATTTCAAATGCTTGCTTTCTCCTGAGCATTCCCTTTCATGTGTTTAAACGTACCTGGTCCTCTTCACCACCTCCTTCTTCATCATAGTAATAAACGTTGTCCCGGGTGTCATCTTCAGGGGGTAACAAGGGCTCTTTGACCGCCCTTTTCCTCCTCACAAACAGCAGGAGCAGCAGGGTCAGGACTGGAGGGGAGAGAGAGGAGGGATAGTGAGGACAGGCCCAGGCAGGGAGGGCTAGAGCAAGGGGCCATAATGTAGGCAAGGGGCCAGTGGATAGCCAATGCCTGCCTTTGAGATACCAATGCACATGGCCTCCTGTTGCTGCAGTCAATATATATGTGGCACAACACAGTGGAAAATGGCCCTAGGAGTCCAAGGGAAGCCTTTTTTTTTTTTGGCCAGTCTTAGGGTTTTGGACTCAGGGCCTGAGCACTGTCCCTGGCTTCCTTTTGCTCAAGGCTAGCACTCTGCCACTTGAGCCACAGCACCAGTTCTGGCCATTTTCTATATATGTGGTGCTGGGGAATTGAACCCAGGGCCTCAAGTATACGAGGCAAGCACTCTTGCCACTAGGCCATATCCCCAGCCCAAGGGAAGCCTTTTTTGTTGTGGTGGTTGCTGGTCCTGGGACTTGAACTCAGGGCCTGGGTGCCCTAGCCTTACTGTTTGAGCCACATCTCCACTTTCAATTTTTTGGTAGTTAGTTGAAGTAAGAGGTGCATGGACTTCCCTGCCTGGCCTGGTTTCAAACTGCAGATCTGCAGATCTCAGCCTCCTGAGTGGCTAGGATTGTAGGCGTGAGCCACCGGTGTCCAGATGAGGCCTTTTTATTGTCATGTCCCAGATCAGTCCCTGGAAATGTGTGAAATGTGTGCCCTGGGAGATGGGACAGACTATAAAAGGCACAGGCATATATTCTTTATCCTAAAATATAACTGTGTGAGCAAGCATTAGCACAACTGAATGCCAGGGTTCTGATCTGATCTTCAGAAGCATTTTAGATTATATATTTAATTTTAAGAAATTAGTAACATAACAATTGTGATTTGTGAGGGAGGGAAACACCAGGCATGGTTATGTCTGTAACCCCAGCACTTAGAAGGCTCAAAAATAACTAAAAATAAATAAATTTAAAAAATAGTACATGACTCATTGTAACATTTTTTCAAAATACAGGATTCTGGGTTGTCTTCATATTTCTTTGTCCTCTTTATACTTCTGTATTTTTCGTTGTCTGCCAAAGTACCAATACATTACATAGAGGGCTGGAGGCACAGCTCAAGTGGTAGAGCACCTGCCTAGCAAGCATGAAGGCCCTGAGTTCAAATCCCAGTGCCACCTCAAAAGCCTCTTTATCTGATTTATCACAGTGAAATGGGAGGGTGCGGCAAAGATGTCTTCCCGACGTACTCAACTTCTGAGTGAGAAAGATGCTAGAAGTCAGTCATCAATGATGCACGACTATAAATCCTAAACTACTTGGGGGCTGAAATCTCAAGGACTGCAGTTCAAAGCTAGCCTGCAAAAAGTCCACAAGACTCCATTTGCACTTAACCAGCAAAAAGTTGGGCTAGAGGCATGGCTCCAGTGGTAGAGCTTTAGTTGAGTAAGCTTGAAAAATAGCAAAGGATGAAAAAAGATGAAAAAGAAGGGAAGATGGTGTCTCCGTGGACTTCACAGGGCAAGGCAGGGCTGCTTTCTGGTCTTGGACCACTTACCCCCGTAATGTTCAGTAAGAGACAGCTTCTATCCTATTTTATCTTTGAGAGCCTTTTCCTTTGTTTGCCCTGAATCCTAGCCCCCCCCCCGCCCCAAAAGTCACTTCTAAGGGACAATGCTCCCCATTTGAGAAGCGGAAGGCTGGACTGCCTGGCAGTACTTACTCAGAACAGCAAGGATTCCTCCAAGGATACCCAGAATGGCGGACACTTGCAATCCTGCTTCTACGTAATTGGCTCTCATGCAGTTGTTCACAGCCCCTTCGCAGTCACATACGATGACGTCCAGTGTGGTCACCTGGTCTTTGTTCTGGTTATCCATGAGCTTCAGATTGATTTTGTAGTCACCCAACTCGAGGGGTTTCTTTGGTTTCAAAATGAGAGACTCTTGGGCTGAAGAAAACAAAAACAAATAATGAGATCAAGAGAAGGAAAAATAGGGGCTGGGAATATGGCCTAGTGGCAAGAGTGCTTGCCTTATACATGAAGCCCTGGGTTCGATTCCCCAGCATCACATAGATAGAAAATGGCCAGAGGTGGCGCTGTGGCTCAAGTGATAGAGTGCTAGCCTTGAGCAAAAAGAAGACAGGGACAGTGCTCAGGCCCTGAGTTCAAGCCCCAGGACTGGCAAACAAAGAGAAAGAAAAATAACAAAGAACTTATGCTGTGTGTGGCTGTGTGTGTGTGTATGTAAGAGTGCATGAGAGGGGCTGGGGATATGGCCTAGTGGTAAGAGTGCTTGCCTTGTATACATGAGGCCCTGGATTCAATTCCCCAGTACCACATATACAGAAAATGGCCAGAAGTGGCGCTGTGGCTCAAGTGGCAGAGTGCTAGCCTTGAGCAAAAAGAAGCCAGGGACAGTGCTCAGGCCCTGAGTCCAAGGCCCAGGACTGGCAAAAAAAAAAAAGGGGACATGAGAGAGAGACATACAGACAGACAGTATGAGGGCTTAGGCTCAGGAGGACCTGAATGCTATCCCCTGAGCTTTTCTGCTCAAGGATAACTAGTGCTTTAACCACTTGAGGCACAGAAACATTTGTAATTTTGGTAGTTAATTGGAGATAAGACTCTCACAGATTTTCCTGCTTGGGCTGGCTTTGAACCATGATCCTCACATCTCAGCCTCCTTAGTAGCTGATTACAGGCATGAAGCATTGCTCCTGGCTCATTCTTGAGTATAACTATTAGAGAACTATAGACATCCCAAAACTAGGTATGTTGGCACTGGTGGCCTATAATCCTAGCTACTCAGGAGGCTAAAATCTGAGGATCCCAACATGAGCAGAGAAGCTCCCAAGAGACTTTTTTTTTTTTTTTTTTTGCCAGTCCTGGGGCTTGGACTCGGGGCCTGAGCACTGCCCCTGGCTTCTCTTTGCTCAAGTCTAGCACTCTGCCACTTGAGCCACAGTGCCACTTCTGGCCATTTTCTGTATATGTGGTGCTGGCGAATTGAACCCAGGGCTTCACGTATATGAGGCAAGCACTCTTGCCACTAGGCCATATCCCCAGCCCCCCCAAGAGACTCTTATCTCCAATTAGCCACCAGAAAACTGGAAGTGGAGTTATGGCTCAAAGTGCTAGAGCACTAGCCTGGAGCAAAGGGGCTCAGGACAGCAACCAGGCCTGGAGTTCAAGTCCTATGACAAAAAAAAAAAAGACATTCCAGAGTAGAGGGAAGAAAGCAGAGTTGCTTGGGGCAGTGATGACTGAGCAATATGAGACAAAGGCAGGAAAGGGAAGGGACCTTCGGTATGGTGCTTTCAATGTTCTGAGAAAGCCTGCTGTGTGGAACTGGGAGGGAAACTCAGATGTGGGGACCATGGTGCCCACCATGCTTGGTGGGCAGAGTGCAAGCTCCCACCTGGATCACTGTATTCGATGGTCCAGTTCACACTGGCCCCGTGGGTCAGCTCAGCCGTGAAGGGAGAAGTATTGGGAGGAAGGTCTGGATCGATGATGTTGATGACTTGGGGCTGAGGATTCCTCTGGCAGAAGTGTAAATTTCGAGGTTCAGGAATGGGGGCGTTGTCATTCACATCAGAGAGGACCAGGAGAAGGGTTCCTGTTCCAGTGGCAACCGGAGAACCTACAGGAAGTACAAAAGAACACCAATGGGTCCTTCCTCCTCTTCCTTTTTTTTTGGCCAGTCCCAGGGCTTGAACTCAGGACCTGAGCACTGTCCCAGGCTTCTTTTTGCTCAAAGCTAGCACTCTGTCAACAGTTCCACTTTTGGCCATTTTCTGTATATGTGGTGCTGGGGAATCAAACCCAGGACTTCATGTATACGAGGCAAGCACTCTTGCTACCTGGCATCCACAGCCTCCTTCGTCCTTTTCAATTGCCAGTACCAGCTCAAAAAGAAAAAAGTAAGAGACAAAGAATGGTGGGATGACAGGGGCTCACACCTATCCTGACTCCTCAGGGGGCTGAGGATAATGGTTCAAAGCCAGCCCAGGCAAGAAAGTCCAGGAGATGCTTATCTCCAATTAACTACTTAAAAAAAAAAAAAGCTGGAGGTGGAGCTTTGGCTCAGGTGGTAGAATGCTAGCCTTGAGCCCAACAGCTCAAAGATAGTGCCCTTGAATTGATAGGGCCTTGAGTTCAAGCCCCAGGACAAGCATCAAAAAAAGAGGAGGGGCAGAGGAGGGAAGCTGGCCAGGAGGGCCAGGCAGCCCAGGCCCCTGGAGGCCTTGTACCATTGTCAGTGGCGATGATGAGGGCCATATACGTGCTATTCTTCACATGCTCCGAGTCCTCTCTATCCATCTCGGCCTGAGTGAAAATGGTACCGGTTTCTGGATCAATCCTCAGCCAGTTGGCAGAATCCCTCCAAATCCGGTATCTGGGGAGACACAAGCTCAGGCTTAGACTAGGAAAAACAAGCCGAATAGAGCAAGCCGAATGGAGCTGAAGAAGGTCAGTGTGTCCTCCCTCCCCTCCCTCTTCCTCTCCTTCTCCCTCTCACCCACCCCAACACCCAGCCACCTCACACTTACGTAATTGTCTGTTTCATAAAGACATCTGGCTCCCGCGCAGTATAGGATGTTATTTCTAGGCCTACACCAAAATCTTCAGGCACCTCCACTTTCTTTTCAGGGGGTACAAAGATGGGGGCCTCGTTCACATCGACTACATCCACAGTGATGGTGGCTGTGGAGGTGATGAGATTCACGGCAAAGGGATCCACGTTCTGCACAATCACTTGTAGAATGTACTGCTGCTTAGTCTCAAAATCTAAGCCCTGGAGAAGCAGAAAAGATACAAAATTTAAAAATAAAAAACTCACTAAGGCCCTGAGTCTGACTCTTGGTAGCACACAATAATAATTAGTAAATAGCAAGAAATTGGGGGGGGGGGGGAAGGGGGCAGTCCTGGGGCTTGAACTCAGGGCCTAAGCACTGTCCCAGAGCTTCTTTGTGCTCAAGGCTAGCACTCTACCACTAAGCCACATTCCCAGCCCCAGCCTCAAGAGATATTTTGTTCGTTAAAAACACTTTAAAAAACCACACTGACAATAAAGAAAAAAGTTTAATTAAAAAAAAAAACACTTAAAAAAGGGGCTTGGAATATGGCCTAGTGGTAGAGTGCTTGCCTCCCACACATGAAGTGCTGGGTTCGATTCCCCAGCACCACATATATAGAAAAAGCCAAAAGTGGCACCGTGGCTCAAGTGGCAGAGTGCTAGCCTTGAACAAAATGAAGCCAGGGACAGTGCTCAGGCCCTGAGTCCAAGCCCCAGGACTGGCAAAAAAATAAAATAAATCCTTAAATATTTCTTTCAGACATGCTACTCAAGGCATCTTGTGGCTAACAAAATTCAAGGTACTTGAACTTGAACTCAGGGCCTTACTTTTCACTTCTGCTTTCTCTACTATGACAGCCATAACCAAATTCCAGCTTTTTCACTAGTTAACTGGAGATAAGGGTCTCCCCTAGGTTTGTCAGATCAGGCTGGCTTCAAAACAATCCTTAGATTTCAGCTGCATGGGCACCAAAGTTAATTTATAGGCATGAGCTACTTAGTAGTACCCAGTTTGCCCTCCTTCTAAAACATTCTTCAAAAAAATCTACTTCTAAAATAGTCTAACAAAATAGCCAAGACTAGTCCACTCTGCTCCCTCTCATTAGTGAGCGGTCTGGGGGAGGAATGGCTATGGAAAGAACTTGCTAGAGCCAATGGTACTTCTTCTTTGATCTCAGGGTAGACTCACAGCAAACCCCACATTGTCAATCTACCTAGCCCTGGGAAAGCCACCACACCCCCCCACACTGACAATGCTAACCCACTTATGAGAAGACACCAAGGGAAAAAGGGAGAAACACTGCTGGGCATTCATACAAACCTTAGCTGTCTTCAAAATGCCATCATTGGTTTCGGGGTCTGTAACGACAACGAATTTTTGGTCCGGATCATTTAATATGGTGTACACGGCCTGCCACGCTGGGGTGTGGGGGGTGTCGGCATCCGTCACTTTCAGTGTGGTGATGACAGCATTAACTTCGTTCTCAAACACCTGCCCCTCGTACTGCAGCACAAGGGGGAAAGCGGGTCAGTGATAACACCCATCCAGGAACCCATTAGACTGATTCCATCAGTAACCAATCAACCAACCTTGCCTACTGATAGATTCCTGGCTTAAGTCCAAGCCAGGAAGAAACATAAGGAGATGATGTAACAAGGCAAGGTCAGATGACAAGCAGCAGTCTAGGAGGAAGTGCCCATCCTAGAAACAAGCTGTCATATCATGGCATGGAGGAGCCTGCACCCCCTGAACATCCATCCTCCTCCACCAGTACCCAAGCAGCTTCCCAAGGCCTTGAACCTGAGCTCCTCAGCGCATGCTGGCCAGGCCGCCAGCTGCGTCATCCCACAGATTATTACAGTGCTCAGTGCCCTGCTCAGAAACCTTAGACAATGTCCCCTAAATTCAGGTCTTTTTTTCTTTTTCTTTTTTCTTTTTTTTGGCTGGTCCTAGCGCTTGAACTCAGGGCCTGAGCACTATCCCTGAGCCTCTCTGTGCTCAAGCCTAGCACTCTACCACTTGAGCCACAGCATCACTTCTGGCTTTTTCTGTTTATGTGGTACTGAGGAATCGAACTCAGGGCTTCATGCATGGTAGGCAAGCACTCTACCACTAAGCCACATTCCCAGCCCATGTTCAGTTCTTTTGAAGGCTATTTTTCAGTACTTTCTATGCATAGAGCTGCTGATTGCTTGCTTGCTTGCTTGCGTGCTTGCTTCCTTCTTTCTTCCCTCCCTCCCTTCCTTCCTTCGTCTTCTCCTTTCTTCATTTGAAACATGGTCTCACTATGTAGCTCAGGCTGGCCTTGAATTCATGATCCCCTTGGCTCAGCCTCCCTGAGATTACAGGCATAAACTACCATGCCCAATAAGCTTCTTCTAGGTTCAACCCATTTTGTACACACTGATGCCTCTGCTGAGAATACTTTTCCTGTCCCACCTCTGCTTCAGGTCTTAATGCAAATATCACCGACTGTCTTTGTAAAGCCTCCTAACTAGGTTAGGATGGCAGATGCTACTAATTTGCCTACAAATATCCATTCTATTGGCAGCCATGTGCCCAGTCAGATGCCACATTGCCGGATCTCCCTTACAGATGGCAGCTGCCAATGCAACGTGAAGACAGCATGTGGAATGTCGTCTCGGGAATGTAGAAGTGCTGCATGTAAGAGTACCTGAAGCAATGGCAATGCCTTTTGTGACCTTTGCCCTCCTTCCTTTCCTGAATGAAACAGACTTGACTAGCTGGAGCCACAGCAGCCATTTTGGGTCACAAGGTGACACTGAGGATGCTTTGGACCAAGGAGTGTCATCTGTACCTGCTTAAGCCACAATGGCTAAGCCGCTGTCAGAAACATTAATTACATCAATTTCTAGATGACTGAATAAAACCTAAAGTTCTTTATGTATTAATTCCTATAAATTGCCTTGAATCTCCCTGACTAGAATATAAGCACCACAAGCCAGGAATCTTGTGATTTGATCGTTCCTATAACACAATGCCCAGCATAAACTTAGGAAATACTTGCCCACAAACCCTAACTCCAATTAGCCCCCAAATAAATATTTGTCAATAAATCCTTGCAGATTAAAGTTAGCATCCACCAGTCCAGAGAAGCTTTGCAAGGGTTCACTCAGGGGCAAGGTGTGACCTTCCTTTGGAAAGCAGTAAGGAAAGGCAGGATTACCGTGGTAGGGTTAAAGATGGGAGCATTGTCGTTGAGGTCCATGATGTTGATCACAGCTTTGGCAGTTGTGCTTAAGCCTTCGCCATTAAGGTCGGCAGCTTGAACCACCAGCGTGTATGTGGGGTAGCTCTGCAGACAAGATCAAACATGGCTGAGTCAGGATCAGCCCAGGCTACCCCATCCCTTTACATGTACACATCCCTAACCAACCACCACCTGCTTAATGGCCCACTGGCTTGCATCCTGGCTCAGAACCTCAGCCTGCCATACACGGACCCCTAGTTTCTGCAAAATTCTGCACTGTCATAAATCTACTGAACAACTCATGGGGGGGGGGGGGGAAGGGGGAGGGGGAGGGGGGAATGAGGGAGGAGGTAACAAACAGTACAAGAAATGTATCCAATGCCTAAAGTATGAAACTGTAACCGCTCTGTATATCAGTTTGACAATTAAAAAAAGGATAAAAAAATTAATTCTGCACTGTCCAGTGAAATGAAACTAAAAACATTTGCCTTTCCTCCCACCAGATCCAGACCTACCTCTCGGTCCAGCCCAGTGGTGAACACGCTGATGACCCCCGTTTCCTTATTGATGGTGAACATATTCCTGTCGGGCTCTTCTGGCTCTTGGCTGAGGATGGAGTAACCGATGGCGGCGTTGTAGGTGTTCACGTCATCATCTGCGTCCGTGGCGGATACCTGCATCACGGAGGTGCCTGGAGACACCACAGGAGACTTGAACACACAGTGCCCCATGCAGGGATTTGTTCAGAGCTGCTGACCCATCCCTGTCCCGAGTGACACGCCAGGATCCCTAGACTTTTGCTATGGCAGCTATGGGGCCTAGTTTCTCAAATCCACACCAACACGCTGGGAGAGCAGAAGGCATCACCACAACAAATTAGCTGTGGGTGGGGAACTGGACTTTACCAGTTTTAGAGGGGGAGGGGAGGAGCACTGGGAATAAAAAACTGAATGTGAAAACTTCCAGAACTCTCTATAATAGCGTCTCAGGCCCCATTTTACTAAAGGTCATTTGAGATCACTATCTTCAAGGTGGAAGGAAAAAAAATACAAAACCATACATAATCAATGACTAACAATGGATTAGTATCTAAGTAAAATTGGAGAGGGTTTTTTATTTTCAGGTTTGTTTGGTTTTTTTGGTGGGCCATGTTTTTCTATGTAGTCCAGGCTGGCTTTGAACACCACTAAATAATATTGTGTGGTGTGTGTGTGTGTGTGTGTGTGAAAGAGAGAGAGATAGTACTGAGGCTTAAACTCAGGGCAGAATCCCATCCTTGCACAGTGTTTTGCTCATGGCTAGTGCTCTACCACTTAAACCATGGCTCCAGTTCTAAAACTCATTTAAGAACTAGCAGGACTGGGAGAAAGCGAGGGAAAGGGGCACATTGTCCAAAAAGAAGTGTACTTATTATCCGACTTACTTAACTGTAACTCTTCTATAGATCGCCTTTATAATAACAATAAAGATTTTAAAAAAAATAATTAGCAGGAAAGCCTGACATGGGTGGCTTGTGCTTGTAATTCTAACTACACAGGAGGCTAAGACCTGAAGTTTGTGGTTTGAAATCAGTTTGGGTAGGAAAGTCCATGAGACTCTTATCTCTAACTGCCTATCAAAAGCTGAAAATGAGCTGGTGGTGCTAGTTCATGCCTATAATCCTTGCTACTCAGGAGGCTGAGATGAGAGGATTGTAGTTTGAAGCCAGCCCAGGCAGTTCAAAGCCAGCCTGAGCAGAAAAAGGCTGTGAAACTCTAATCCCCACTAAACCCACCTAGAAACTGAAAGTGAAGCTGTGGCTCAAAGTGGTAGAACAAAAAGCTCAGGGGCAGTGCCCAGGCCCTGAGTTCAAGTCCCACAACTCACCCATAGTAGAGTGCTAGCTTTGAGCAAAAAGAAGCTCAGGGATAGCACCCAGGCCCTGAGTTCAAGCCCCAGTGATGACACAGGAAAAAATAAGAGAGAGAAAAGGGTTGTATGGGGTTGAAGGTGCTAGGCGAGGATCGTTTCTTTCTTTAATGAAGGATGTTTTTAAGCTGTTCCTATTGTGTGTATCTTCTTGTAGCTAGAATGTTCCACATACATACACAGTAGCTTCCCCAAAACATCTGTCCATATGAAAGGTCACCTTCAGTGACCCTTGGTCCTAACTCTAGTGCCAACCCTTTGATTTCTGACGAATAAGTGTGGCTCCTTGTAATTGGAAATACCTGGAAGAGCTCCTTCCATGACTGAGCCCTCAAAGACTGCCTGGGTGAACTCGGGCTTGTTGTCATTCTGATCTGTCACTGTGATCACGATTTCCATTGGATCCTCCACTGACACCCCATTGGATGACACGGCGTGAGAGTAGAGCTGAAAGAGAGAGCCAGTTGCTTAGGCCCTGGAGGGAGAAGAGATGGAAGAAGGGGGGAGGGGGGGTCTGGCCAAAGCAGCTCTTCCCATTCTGAGAGGAGCTCCAACGGTGGTGGGGGGTGGGGTGTTTCTCTGATATGAGCTGCTGCTTCAATTAGATCATACAACTGAGACCCATGGGCTGCAAGAGCACAGGGCCTCCCCAGTCAGACCTCACATGGCCCATATGAAGACCCAGGTGTCAAGACTAGGGGGAAAAGTGGGTCACGCCTGTAATCCTAGCTACTCAGGAGGCTGAGATCTGAGAAGCACAGTTCAAAGCTAATCTGGATAGGAAAATCCAGAAGACTTTTACTTTCCATTAACCACCAAAAGCTAGAAGTAGAACTGTAGCTCAAGTGGTAAAGCACCAGCCTTGAGTGTAAAAGGATATCACCCAGGCCCTGAGTTCAAGCCCAGTAGCAGAAGAAAAAACAAAAAAGAAAGAAAAAACAGTGATAAACATAAGGCCTAAAACACTCTCCCCTGAGCTCATATTGTTATCAATTTTCAGAAACAAGACTTTGTTCCCCAATATCATCATCCCTCCTCCAACCCCAACAACATATTGACATCTTAGCCCTAAACTGGTACACGATAGGAAAACACTCCTCGACTTTTTCTCTTATGAGAGAGAGAGAGAGAGAGAGAGAGAGAGAGAGAGAGAGAGAGAGAGCGCACAACCCTATACTACTCTCCCAGGCTCTCTTGTCCTTTCCCCTCATCAGGATGTCAAGAGATGCTAAGTTAAGCTCCACCCCTGTCCAGAGTGTCTGACCAATCATGAGTTGACCAAGTTTTAGACAGCTGTTACCACATGATAAACAAGCTTCCAAGAGATACTCACAACATACTTGGCGATGTGTTCTCTATCCAGCGGCTCTGTCACCTTCAGCCATCCTGTTTCTCTTTCAATAATAAACACACCCACAGGGGGTTTGTCAGCACCTTGGCCAGTGATGCTGTAGAAAACCTTTGTTTCTTTGTCCTTGTTGGATTTGATCTGAAGACAAAAATCAGAAAGGAAGAAAACTGGTAAGGAGTGATCCGGACATGGGGGGCGGGGGGGAGTGGGCGTGCCCTTCTCTTTCCTCCGTCAGCCTCTTGCCATATTCGTCCCAGAAAAAGAAAATGGTTTCCTCTACCTGCACCAGATCTTTAGGAAATGGGCCTTTCTCATTTTCTGGACAGCTGATTGGGGGGATAACCCAGTCCCTCTTCTGTCTTCTGAGACCATGGTGGGCGCTGGGAAATGTGAGCACTTGTGTCTTGTTTTCAGGAGCAAGGTCCTAAAAGAGAAGGAGGAGAAACAAAATGAGGTCATTCAGGAGATATATAGTCCAACATAGCTACTTAATGTCTCCAGTCTCTGGAGGAAAATGCAAGGTTGTAATAGACAAAAACAGCCCCCCCCCCCATTTTTTGGCCAGTCCTGGGACTTGAACTCAGGGCCTGGGCATCCTTTGCTCAAGGCTAGCACTCTACCACTGGAGCCACAGCCACAGTGCCACTTCCAGCTTTTTCTGTTTATGTGGTGCTGCGGAATCAAACCCGAGGCTTCATGTGTGCTAGGATTTTGTTGCAAATTATATACCATTAAGTGTCTTAAAATGAGACATTCTTCAATTGCTTGAATAATCATAGCTTGAGGTGTTTTCAATCTATTTTTGTTTTTGTTTTTCCTAAGGGATATAGTTCCCCCAAGTGGAATTAGCAGCCACACGTTTTGGAAATTGATATTAAGAACTACTTTGTGATCAATACAAACCTCTTAATCTTATTTTGTCATATCTGTAAGATTTCTATTTCTTCTAACAGACTATTGCGATAGGAACTAAAAGAACCCTTTGAGACTTTTCATGGGCCAAAAAAAAAAAAAAAGCACAACCTTCTGCACACTCAGGGAAATAAGAGAACTGAGATGGAAGGAAAACACAAAGAAAATTGTTTAAGTGTTTTAAGGTGATTAGCGGTAACAGTAAAACTTCTAGAGGCAATTTCCATCTCTCATCCACCCCTGACATAAAGATACTTACTCATGAGCACTGGTTTGCTAAGTTTGATCAAGCCTCGTTTCCAGGCTTTATTCTGGATTTAAAACATAAAAATTAGAAATTGGGGCCAGTGGTTCATGCTTGTATTACTAGCTACTCAGGAGGCTGAAATCTGAGGATTGAGGTTCAAAGACAGTCCAAGCAGACTCTTACCACCTACTAATCAGCAAAAAGCTGGCGGTAGAGGTATGGCTCAAGTGGCAATGAGTATCAGCTGTGAAGCAAGCGAAGCAAGTTCAAGGCCCACACCTTGCTTAAATGTGTTGTGTTTTGTGTTTTTTTTTAAATGCTACACTTGTAGGTAGATGTGAACATGATGAGGCTGAATTCTGGCTAACACAACATAAGCATGAAAATTCCATCAACATTTCTTACCCTTGGAGAAAAAGAAATGAAGATAAATAGCAAAGCAATATGTTTGTTTTCTCTCTATCCTTCTAACCAAACAGAATTAAGAAGAGATGACTAGAGTTTCAGCAGCCAACATAGCTCATGGGAAGAAAAGCCAGGTAAAATGGTATGGGCATGTACCACTGGAGGCTGAAGCAGGAAGATCCAGAGTTTGAGGCCAGCTTAAGCAACATAGTGAGACCCTGTCTCACAATTGCCATGGTCTGAGGACAATTGGGCAGAAGGGAAAGGAGAAACTCAGGCTCCTCAGGACTGCAGTCTTCTCACTGGGCACAACAGTTACTTTTGAACTTCTTCAACTTACAGCAGAAATGGAAAACCAGTAGGCAGAGGTAGGGTGGGGAGAAGAGCAAGGCTCAGCCCTGCTTCTCCAAAGCCAGGTGCCAAGCAAGAATTCCCTGCAGAACTCACATGAACGATGGAGCCATTGGAGACCTGTGTCAAGTTCCTCCTTTTTCTGCTCTAAAGACACCAGGGAGAAACCTACATCCTACCAGCAGAATGATTCCATTCCATGAAGGTTAAGAGTCTTCAGGAAAAACAAGCCAGGACCCACCCTTAAAGGCTTTGCACTTAAAAATACAGCCATGTGTCTGAGGCACTAGAATGTTCCGAGGAGAGACATTTTGGTAGGAAGTGCCATAGGAACAGCTTTTTTTTTTTTTTTTTTAATTTTTATTGTCAAACTGATATACAGAGCGGTTACAGTTTCATGCGTTAGGTATTGGATACATTTCTTGTACTGTTTGTTACCTCCTCCCTCATTCCCCCCAGGAACAGCTTTAAAACTGGTTAAAAGCTGGCCGGCACCAGTGACTCACGCCTATAATTCTAGCTACTCAGAGGGCTGAGACCTGAGGATCATGATTTGAAGCCCGACCAGGCATCAAAGTCCCTGAGACTCTTATCTCCAATTATCCTCTTGAAAACCGTAAGTGGAACTGTGGCTCAGAATGTTAGCCTTGAGTGAAAAAAGCTCAGGGACAGTGCCCAGGTCCTGAGTTCAAGCCCCATGACTGACCAAAAAACAAACATCATCATCAACAACAACAACTAAAAAACAAAACAAAACTGGCAAAGGCATTTGTCTTTGGGGAATAACCTCCAGAAATATTCTTGCCAAGAACTTAGAATGCCACACATCCATCCATTCAAAGCCAATCTAGCAGGACTCAAGTGACAGACCGAATGGGTCTTAAAAACAATGGGGAAGTGATAGTCTAGAAGGGTCAGAGGCTTCCCACTGGCTCTTCCCCCTTCATTACCAAGAAGGCCTCTGCTGAGGAATACAAAGAATAAAATGACCAGAGAAAGCACCTCTCATTTCATCCAGCCTCAAGGCAGGAAATGACATCAACAGTTAACAATAAATGAGCATCTATTACATTGCCCCCCCCCCAATCTGTGGGCAACTGTAGATTAATTTTAAATTTTAAATTATGATGGTGGACACCTGTTTCCCAGCATTTGGAAGGCTAGAGCAGTAGGATCCTGAGTTTGATGCCAAAATTGGGCTACCTAGCAAGAACCTATTTCAAAAAAAAAAAAATTCTCTACTGAACATACAAGTTTTCTTTCCTTCTCATTCTTCTCTAGACAATGAATTGGAATGATGGTATTATAATTAATAGGGATGATTTAAATACACAGGAGGATGTGTGTGGCGTATATGAAAACACTGTGCCATTTTATAGAAGGGACTTGAACATCCAGATGTTTGTATGGAATAAGGAGGCTTCTGGGACCTTTGCCCTATGGATACCAATTGTGTGTGTCTAGCATTTCACATGTCCTTGCTATCATTTTATACAGACAGGGAAACACAAGCCGAGACAGGTAAAGTAATTCCCCCAGGGGTTTACCTGGGGTCAGTAGCAAGGCAAGGCCTGTATCTTCACCCACTGCCCTGTACTCCCTAATCGCCACACTCAACACACAGACAGTCCTCAACTAGGGGGATTTTGCAAAGGCTTCAGGGCAGTGATAGTATCTAATAAGTTTCCAGGGGGTGGGGGGTAATTGGGATTTGAACTCAGGGCCTTCACTGGCTAGGCAGGCTCTCTATCATTTATCAAATGTCCAGCCTTATTTGCTTCCTACCTCCCTCTCCCTCCCTCTTTCCCTTCATCCTTCCCTTCCTCCCTCCCTCCCTTCCTTTCTTTTGTGCTACTACTGGGGGTTGAACTTGGGACTTTTGGGCTCTCCCTTGACTTTTTCACTAAAGGCTGCACTCTGCCACTTGAGCCATACTTTCACTTCAAGCTTTTTTTGCTGGTTAATTAGAGATGAGAATCTTACAAACTTTTCACCTTGGGCTGGCTTCAAACCACAATCCCTAGATTTAGCCTCCTGAGTAGCTAGGATTACAAGACTGAGTCACCAGCGCTTACCTGGTTCCATTGAATAGGGTATTGTATCTATATTGGAACCAGCCTAGACTGTGATCCAGGCTTTAACCACCCTACCTGGCCTTTTATTGGTTGAGTTGGGTCTTATAAACTTATTGCCTAGACTGGCCTGTACCTACCATCCTCCTGATCTCTGCCTCCTAAGTAGCTACACATGGCTTTGGAAGTCTTTTTAGCTGTCATAACTGGTAGGGTACACCAAGGATGCTGCTCAATATCCCAGTGCCCAGAGCCCCAACACAAGAACCCAGTCCAATGTCCATGGAGCCATGTAGATGGGCCTGAAAGAAATAGTGAACTAAGAAACAGTCCATTCCATACTGGGCGCCAGTGGCTCATGCCTGTCATCCTGTCATCCTAGCAATTTAGGAGGCTGAGATCTAAGGATCACGGTTCAAAGCCAGCCCAGGTAAGAAAGTTGTGACACTCTTACCTCCAATTAAACCAGCAGAAAACTGGAAGTGGCATTGTGACTCTAAGTGGTAAAGTGCTAGCCTTGAGCAAAAGAGCTCAGGCACAGTGTCCAGATCCTGAGTTCAAGCCCCACAACCAGCAAATAAAAAAGTAAGAAACAGCCCATTCCCTATGGAGCCAGCCATACCACTCCCAAGCATCTGCCCAGAGCATTACAAGTCAGAATGCAGTAAAGACGCTTGCACATCCATGTTCATTGCTGCACTATTCCAAAGAGCCAAGTTGTGAAAACAGCCCAGATGACCTACAGTAGATGAGTGGATTCATAAAATGTGGTACCTATACACAAGGCAATTTTACTCATCCATTAGAAAGAAGTTTATGTCATTTGCAGGTAAATAGATGGACCTAGAACAAAACATGCTAAGTGAGGTAAGCATTCTCAGAGAGAAATGGTGCGTGTTTTCTCTAATATGTAAAAACTAGATCTAAAATAGAATGACACGGTAACCTAGGACTACAGACACTCTGGGCACGTGCGCACATGTGCATGTACACACACACACACACACACACACACACACACACACACAGTCAGACTAAAGGAGATACCTTTAGGGGAGGAACATAAAGGTATAACTTCTCTAAACATTTAAAATAATTTCTTGAAAATATTTCCAGGAAACGGAAACATAGGGAGTTTTTTCTGGTTGGTGTTAGTGGTGATATTTATTTTTGCTTCATTGTTTTTCTCTCTTTTGGGGAAGAGCAAAGGAAGGAACACAGAAGGGGAGGGAGGAAGGGAGGAAGGTGAACAAATGCAATCCTATTAGTCAGTATACACTATGTGGAAAATGACCTAACTTATGGGTGGGGGTAGAAGGGGGAAGCAGGGGGAAAGTAAAATGAAATGTAGGGGCTAGGGATGTGGCTTAGAGGTAGAGTACTTGCCTAGTATGCATGAAGCCCTGGGTTCAATTCCTCAGCATCATATAAACAGAAAAGGCCGGAAGTGGTGCTGTGGCTCAAGTGGTAGAGTGTTAGTCTTGAGCAAAAAGAAGCCAGGGACAGCGCTCAAGCCCTGAGTTCAAGCCCCAGGACTGGCCGAAAAAAGAAAGAAAGAAAGAAAAAGAAACGTACTCATTACCTGACTTATGAAGTGGTAACCTCTCTGTATAATACCTTAATAACAACAATAAAATTATAATAAAAAGAGAGAGAGAAAGAAACAGCCCAACATACATGGTGGTGGTGATGGTGGTGGCGTCCCACTGCCTTCAATGTCACCTTGACAGTGAACTTCTTGTAGGTGGAGTCCCAGGTGTGGACCAAAAAACTGATCTCCGTTTTATGCAGCTGTAGAGGCCTTCTGACGAAGACCACACCATCTGTGGTCACTTTGAATCGGGAGTCGTCAGACAAGTAGACTGACCTTGGCCGGCCAGTGCAGTCTTCAAAACTCACTGCAGGACAGAAAGCACAGGGATTAGGAAAATGAACAGATGTATGGACAAGGACCTTTGTTTCCAAGTCAAACCAGGCATATGTCAGTTCTTCGCAATTAGAGGGTGACCCTTCATTGTGGGAGGCTGATTTCTTTCTCACCCACTTCCCAAGTGAAAACATTATCTTGTCTAGAATCCTAGCTACTCAGGAGGCTGAGATCTGAGGATCATGGCTCCAAGCCAGCCAGGGAAGAAAAGGCCATGAGACTTTCATCTCCAATTAATCACACACACACACACACACACACACACACACACACACACACACACACACACGTAGTGTTGTGGCTCAATGGATAAAGTGCTAGTCTTGAGCCAAAAGGAGCCCAGGGCCAGGGCCTGAGCCCAGAGTTCAAGCCCCAGAACTGGCAGTAATAATAATAATAATAATAATAATAATAATAATAATAATAATTTAAAAAAACAAACAGTAAAAGGGTGAGGCAGAGGGGAGCTGGGCAGTTTGGAGAAGGTGTAATTTACATTGGACAGTGAACACAGGCCTCTCGAGGTAGAAATATACAAGACCTAACCTTTTAAGAAACCTTCTTTAAGAGCCTCCCAAGCCCAGCATGGTGTAAAGTACCTGTAGTTCCCACTATCCAGGAGGCTGAGATGGGAAAATCATTGGGTCCCAGAGTTAAAGGTCTAAGCAACATAGCAAGACCTTGCCTCTTAAAAAAAAAAAAATAGAAACATTTTTTTTTAATTAAAGAGATTTTAACAAAAAAAACTTTGCAGGCAGAGGAAACAGCTGAAAAAATAGCTCATTCTAAGGAAATTCAGAAATCAGCCTGCTTTTCTCCCTTTCAAACAATAGCCTCTCTCATCCCACCAATGACATTTCTATTTTAGCCTATGTGTTCTTTTTTAAAAAAAAATTCCTGCTGTTATGCCTATTTTACGAGTCCAGACACCTTCACATTCAGGAGGATCCAATTTCTGCCAAAATGCCAAGCCCAGGATGTGTGGGCTGCCATTTCCATTTCTTCCACCAGAGGCTGCTCTTACACACATGTATGAAGCCAAAGGTCCAGCCAGAGAAAGTAAGACTACATCTGAGGGCCAGTGGATGTCCCATGTTGAAATGGAAACTGAGGCTCAAAAAGATTAAGAAATTGACTTGTCAATGCTGGGTGCTGGTGGCTCACATTTGTAATCCTAGCTACTGAGGAGCTGAGATCTGAGGATTGAAGTTCAATGCCAACCCAGGCAGGAAAGTCTGTGAGACTCTTATCTCCAAATAAGCAACAAAAAAGCCCAAAATGGAGCTTTAGCTCAAGTGATAGAGGACTAACCTTGAGCAAAATAAGCTCAGGAATAGAGCCCAGGCCCAGAATTTAAGCCCTAGGAGTGGCACGCACTGTGGTAGCATATACCTATTACCTCAGCACTTGGGAAGCTGAAGCAAGAGAATCCCCCAGGTGTGAAGCCAATATGATCTACAACCTCCTGGGCACCCTCAATGTGGGCCATTTACCCACATGGTTGGCTCTATTTCACACATGCCAAGCAGGTGCTCTACCATTAAGTTACACCCCAGCCTCAAGCCTGGACTATACTTAGAAGACAGTAGAGATCTGAGGCCACGTGATGCAGGGAGTCTCCTACCTGGCAAATAAATGGAGACCACACCTAGAAGAAGTGGAGCCTAGGAAGGGAGGGGGTCCTTCCTATAATCACCAACCTGACTCTCCCTCCCGATTTGTTAAAAACGACAAACCCAGTACAGCTCACACCAGCACTCCTAACTACTCAGGAGGCTGAGATGCTAGAGAGGCTGAGGTAGGAGGATCACCTGGGCAAAGTTAGGGAGAGCCTATCTCAAAAATAAAATACAAAAGGCTGGGGGGGGTGGAGTATGGCTCTAGTGGTAGAGCATGCACAAAGCCCTAGCTTTGATCATCAGTAGTGGTGGGAGGCAGGAGTTGGACATGGAGAAGAGGTGGTCTCAAGAGAATTGCCAGGAGATTATCACTGGGATTCAGTCACCTTTTTACTGGTAGCCTTGAACCAATAGCTTAACCTTTTTGGACCTCTCTTTGCTCCACTGTAATAAGAAGGCTGCCTACCTCTTAGGGTTTCATGGAAATGAACCAGGAGAGAGATATGATCACATTTTGTAAGCTGCAGAGCTAGAGTGGGCAGAAGAGATGATTATTTCCATACTTCTGGGCAGACAAGACAGAAAGGACAGGAAGTTTACTCAATGAAGACAGGAACCAGGACTCAACACACTCAGAACAAAGTGGAGCCAAGTCTTTACCAGACGGCAGCATCCTTTAAGATGGAACTAGGAACTTCTCTTCAAAACCAGCATACCAAGATGCTTGGCAAAGAGCCTTACCCCCACCCAGCATAATGGGGTGCTTGGCTGTGTTTGGGAGCTTGATAAGTGGGGAACAAGAGCTGCCCCAGATTCCTGCCCTTCCAGCACAGATCTGATCAGTGAAAGGCAAAACAAACATGCTGACACTTGTCCTGGGGTGGCAGCCTCAAGGACTTGGTTAGTGGTGGCAGAGCCTCGCCCTTAGAGAAGTGACAGAGTGAGGGTGACTGGGAGTCCCAACTTGAATCTCCAGGTGCTCATTAAGACTCATTACCTTTCTGTAAAACTGGATCCCCTGGGCTGATAAATGGAAATTACAGGAAAAAGCCATGGAGGGGACTCTCCAGCTAAAGCAAGGGGACTCTGGGCGCCTCCACAGCCTTCTCCAGGCTGGCTCGGCTGGGTGAACTCTGCCCAAGGCCAGTGGGAGACCTGGGGGAAACCAGAGTCAGATTTGGACATTTTTGTAATGAAAACTACTTACCAAAAAAGAAGGCCAGGGGACATAAAGGGAAGGAATGACGTTGACCAAGACACATTGTAAGCCAGATGCTGGTGGCTCACACCTGTAATCCTAGCTACTTAGAAGGCTGAGATCTGAGGATCATGGGTCAATGACAGCCCAGGCAGGAAAGTCTGTAAGACTCTTATTTCCAATTAAACACCAAAAAACTAGAAGTGGCGCAGTGGCTCAAGTGGTAGAGCGCTAGCCTTGAGCTGAAGAGCTCAGGGACAGTGCCCAGACCCCGAGTTCAAGCCCCATGACTGACCAAAAATAAATTAATTAAATAATAATAAAAACAAAAAGAAGGCTCACAGGGAACCGAAATCAAACCCCAATACAGGAGCTAAGACCTCTCGTCCACAGGCAATCTCTTAAATGGAACAGCTCAGTAACTTTACCATCATCATCACTCCCCTCTAAAAGCTTCAACTACCCCTTGACACGTGCAGACATTGACCATGGCTCCAGGCCCTCTTTAAAGGCTTTGCAAAGTGTTTCACTAAATCCCAGACTGAGACTGGAGTTCTTGTTGGCCTCTTCTTTTTTGTTGGTGGTGGTAGTCATCATGGGGCTTGAACTCTGGGCCTGGGCACTGTGGCACTTGAGCCACAGAACCACTTCTGGTTTTCTAGTGGTTAATTGAAGATAAGAGTCTTATGGACTTTCCTGCCCAGGCTGGCTTTGAACCACGATCCTCAGATCTCAGCCTCCTGAGTAGCTAGGATTACAGACAGGCATGAGCCACCAGCACCCAGCAGTCTCTTATACTTGGGGAAACTTAAGCAGCTAGTGCCAGGGCTGGGATTTGAACCCATGCAGTCTCCGAACTCACGATCTTGATTATGCTTCATGCCTCTATCATCAAGCCGGGTCTTTGCCCTGTGCATGCTTTCATTCATTCATTGGTGCTCGGGACTGAACTCAGAGCATTAGAGCTTGCTAGCCTGGAACTCTACCACATGAGCCACACCCCCATCCTTTTTTTTTTTTTTTTGCTTCTACATATTTTTCAGGCAGTCTCATCCTTTGGGCCCAGGCCAGTCTCAAGACTGGCCTCAAACTAAACCTACCTTCATCTCTGCCATATATTTTTTGTGTCAAATTTTCTGATTCAATCCCTGCCATTCACCCCTTAGGGAGACATGATTAGCACCATTTTCTTTTCCCTAAATTATGCACTGGGAAGTGCAGAAGCTGAACTGGCTCACCAAAAAACATAACAACCCTATTGCTGGGCCTGGTAGCATATGCCAATAATCCCAGCCATTCAAGAGGCTGAGGCAGAGGATCACAAGTTCAAAGACAGCCTAGGCAATTTAGGAACACCCTATCTCCTATCTCAAAATGAAATTAAAAGGGCTGGGGGTGTGGTTCAAGTGGTAAAACATTTGCCTAGCAGGTGTGAGGTGCTGGGCTCAATCTCCAGTATAAGAACTAAAAGAAAACCAAAATAGGAAAAAGTCAAAGCAGGATTGAAAGAAGTGGGATTGGGGTAGGCCGTTGGAGGCAGTTAAAAAAAATTCACACTCATTTTTCTTACAAATCTTGGTATTGTTATGTTGGCAGTTACAATTAGATGACTTTTGAAAAATAATCTTTTCATTATCTAGAATTTGAACTCAGGGCTTTGTGCTTGCTCTGCAGGTACTCTACCACTTAAGCCGGGCTCCACTTATAGTTTATTGTCAGTTAATTGGAAATGGAGTTTCTTGGACTTTTTCTGCTAAGACTGGTTTCAAACTGTGATCCTCAGATCTCAGACTACTGAGTAGTGAGAATTACAGATGTGGGTCATCAAGCCTGGTGCAGTTTCTTTTTTGGTGGTGGTGGCAGTAGTGACTGTTTTTGGTTTTTAATTTAAAAAAGTAGTGAATGACTTTCGGAAAGGATCTTTAACACACAATATTGTGATCCTACCACAACTACCAGCCTAAAGCCTGAAAGCAGAAGTAGTAGCTTTCAAGAGAAAAAACTCTGGAAGAGATGCCTTAAAGTCAGATCCCAGTGAAAGCCAAGTTCATGAGAAGCCTTTGGTCCAGGGCGGGTGGGCTGTGAGCCTTCAGCAACATTCTTTCCTTAGGATTTCCAGCATACCACAGGCCACCAACAATGCCACCTCCAGGCACCCTGTAACTGGAATGCAAGTGGGTGTCAACCAAACCCTCTCAGAAGCCTTCCTTCCAGAAGACGCTGGCGTCTGAGCACGCGCAGAGTCAGCTAAGCGGAGCCAAGTTATTTCTAAGTGGAGGAATGCAGCCCCTGAGAAGCCGTGACTTGAAAGCGGGGGCCCTGCCCACGCCACACATAAAGGGGGGCATAATGGAAGGACGGTCTCCCTCTCATCAGAAGCCACGCCCACGGCGGGCACCAGGAACTCTTGCGCTTAGCTGGGTTTCAAGGGCTTCCCGAGGAAGATCAGAGAACTTTCTGAGACTCTTAGGGGCTCCCTTGCCATTGTGTACCCAGCCCGGCAGTTTCTAACTTAAACATGGAAAATGAAAGACCAGGAGTTTAATGCATGGATGAAAGGAAGAGAGACAGCCTTGTTTACTTAGGTGGGAGTTTTTCCTTTTATGGGGCCACAGCTCCCATCAGTCTGCCCAAGCTGACCATTTTCTGAGATAGTGTCTACCTTGGATGGAGGCTATGAAATTAGTAAACATTGTAGCCTTACTAAGTAGTGAAAGATAAGATTGTATGTTTTAAAAAATATGAGGCATGGACAACTTGGCCTCTAGTTTGCCTAGATATGGATCTGGGGCATGCTGGACAGGAGATAGACATCTAAGGTGGTGGCTCCTGCCGGCAATCCCAGCAACTGAGGAGGTGGAGATCGGGAAGACTGTAGTTTGAGGTCAGCCTGAGCAAAAAGTTACCCAGACTCTCATCTTAATCAATAGGCCAGGTATGGTGATGAACAGTTGTAATACCAGCTACAGGAGAGCTCTAGGCAAAAACATAAGCCCCTCTCTGAAAAATAAACAAAGCAAAATGGGCTTTGGTTCAAGTGGTCCAGAGTACTTGCCTAGTAAGTGTGAGTCCAAGTTCAAACCCCATTATGACCCCATGTAACCCCCCCAAAAGGAAAGCTTGGACTCACTGGGTGCACTGACCTCTTCAGCCCTGGTAGGTGTCTAATTATACATGTGCACCTGCAACTGAGAACTCTGGGTAAGAAAGTCTAAAAGCCTGGGCTCCCAGCATGTAGTGTGCTCCCAATACCTGTCCCCTGTGCACCCATTCTTCACAAGCTGCTCCCAGGAAATCCCAAAGTTGCTCTGCACGAAGCTTCTCAAGTTCTTCCTCCGAACTTCCTCCAAGGGCCCTCGCCCAGAACAAAGTCACTAACTCTACTAAATTCACCCCTGGAATCTGATGGCAACACTGAACACTGCCTGAGTAGGATGCAAGGGCACTGTCCCTGAGCATTTTCCCTGAAGATTAGTCTCTATCACTTTGAGCCAAAGCTTCCTGACTGTGCTGGCTTTGAACCATGATCCTCAGGCCTCAGCCTCCTGAGTAGCTGGGATTACAAGCAACAGCCATGGGCACCCGGTTGTGATTGGGCCTTTAGAGGTCCATAGGAACGCCAGAGGTCTGGGAAAGCCAGAGCTACTTCCTTGCTCAGGCCAACACCTGGTACTGGATTTTAATTTCCCAAAAGACACTTAATCTCAGTTTGATTTACCTATCAAGAAGAGTAGATGGGTGTGGTGGTACATGCCTGTAATCCCAGCAATTGGGAAGTTGAAACAGGAGGATCATGTATTGGAGGCCAGTTTGGACTCAAGACTCTGCCTCCAAGAATACCAAGGGAAGCAGTTGAACTCCATTACAGCAAGGAGGGCCCCTGGGCCTCCTAGAGGAGGAGGGAAGGAGACTTGGGCTCTACCTCACATAAGGGGGAGACTTGTTCGGCTTCCTCAAAAGGAACAAAGACAACAGAGGGGCTCGGACTTCCATGCCAAATTGGTTCAGGATGCCAGCCTAACACACAGACACCCTGCCCTACCTAAATACAGAGGTGCCAACTGGTTAGTCCCATGGGCCATAGCCCAGGGAACATTCCTGTGGCTCAGGCAGCATTGGAACTTGTTTAGTATTAATTAGAAAGAACAAATGCTGCCATCTCAGGAGTGCCACGTGACCATTTTTCTCTCAGGGGGTCTTCAGAGGCCAAGAAGGCCCCCTATTGTGAATGTCACATAGCTGAGTCCCTTCTCTCAACTCCGGTGACCCCCTCACAGAAAGCAGGTGGGAGAGAGGCCTAAGGGAGGAGTGATTGGGTCTTTGACCCTAATGCAGCCATGAAGCCTCTCCAGGCCTTCAATTTCCACTTGGGAAAAAAAGCATACTAGGGCAGATTAAAAAAAAAAAAAAAGCCATCCATAAAAGACTACATATTCCACATATGTGAATATGCTAGAAAACCAAAAACAGTAAGCAGGTCCAAGGAAACTCATGAGGTGACAGAAATCTAAAACTGCATGAGGGTGTGACAAACAGCTGTGCACATTTATAAAAATTATCTCACCCCCACTGGATAGATTGGATGGTGCGTAAATCACATCTTGATGAAACAGCAAAAAATATATAGTTATTAGGGTTTCATTTGAAGAGGACCCCATGAGTCAAAGTCCCATGGTTTAAAAAAAGACACATTAGAGCTAGGCGTGGTAGCACAGGTTTGTAATCCCAGCATTCAAGAGGCAAGCATGGGAGGACTGAGGAGTTTGAGGACAGCCAGGACTATACAGCAAAACTCTTGTCCCAAAAAAGGAACAAAGGCAGACAAGCCATTGGTGGTGCGGGCCTGTAATCCTAGCTACTCAGGAGGTTGAGATTTGAGGATCACAGTTCAAAGGCAGCCCCAGCAGGAAAGTCCTTAAGACTTTTCTCTCAAATTAAGCACCAGAAAACCAGAAGTAGAGCTGTGGCTCAAAGTGGTAGAGTGCTAACCTTGAATGAAAGAGCTCAGGGACAGCACCCAGGTCTTGAGTTCAAGCCCCAGGATTGGCACCAAAAAAAAAATTTTTTTTTTAAAAGTGAGGAAGGAGAAGAGAAGCCATAAATAATCCTTAATTAACAATAATGGGGGGCTGGGGATATGGCCTAGTGGCAAGAGTGCTTGCCTTCCATACATGAAGCCCTGGGTTCGATTCCCCAGCACCGCGTATACAGAAAACAGCCAGAAGTGGCTCTGTGGCTCAAGTTGGCAGAGTGCTAGCCTTGAGCAAAAAGAAGCCAGGGACAGTGCTAAGGCCCTGAGTCCAAGGCCCAGGATACATTGTACTCATAACCTAACTTATGGAATTGTGACCCCTTTGTACAACTACTTATTAAAAAAAAACAAAAAAACAATAATGGTACGTATAAGCTAGTCATCATAATCTTGGTTGTTAGGTGTGGGTGCGGTGTAAGCATTTCCCCTTGGTTCCACTACTGTTAGGAAGCAGGTAGGGTGTTCTAATCACCTGGGTGACAGCAACTGAGGCTCAGAAAGTCTCACAGCCAGTTGGCCTGTGAAGGAAAGTTCAGGATTCACTTGAGGAAGAAGAAGGGGGGCTTAGTGGGATGGAGTGGTATGCCTGGGAGGTAGGAGCTAAAACCACACTTGTCCTCTGGGAAGAACACAGCAGGGGTAAGAAATCAGTACAATCCAGAGTCATAGCTTCCAAATGCCAGTGACACAGAAATGTGCCGATATCTACTGTGAAGTGCAAGAAGCTGGTATCTCACCCTTGTGCAGCTTTTTTGCTCATGACTTTGTGATCTACCACTTGAGCTACACCTCCAGTTGTTTCTTTTTTCTGCTGGTTATTTTAAGGATGGGGGCTCATGGACTTTTCTATATCAGCTGGCTTCAAACCATGATCCTCCAGATCTCAGCTTCCTAAGTAGCTAGGACTATAGGACTATAGATGTCAGCCATTGGCACTCATCGTTTTTTTTTTTTTTTTTTTTAACCTTTGGAACAAAACAAACAGCGTGAAGCCACCAGGCTGAAAACTCAGGCTATAGAAGGGAGGTCTTCCCCTCACGCTCATGCCACATGTCCTCCCAGATGATTCCACAACAAGCATCCACTTGTCCCGCATGTGAGAGAGAGACATGACTTCTGCTAATGGCATGAGCAGCACTTTTCATTACCCAGAACAAGTAAGCATTGATGGGAGCAGCCGCTGCTTCCCAGAGCTTTGCTAAACCCACTCTGACTGTCTGCAAGGTAATTGCTCAAACAAGAAAACCCACAACCAATCCAGCAGCCTTCCAGAGAGAGAGAGAGAATCTCAGACAGAGGTGTTGGTCAAAGATTCCAAGCCACAGAAGGAAAAAATAAATAACAAAAGAAAATGACCAGACCAAACCATGGGTGCTGAAGGCAGACTTCGGTATACACTGGGTCCAGCCACAGGTCACATGGTGGCTAATGCGCTTCATGAGATGCCAAACTTTTTTATTTAGGGGGGGTGGGGAAAAGAAGGGGGGGCTGCCTGTGCTCAGGGGCTTGAACTCAGAGTCTGGACACAGTCCCTGAGCTTTTGTGCTCAAGGCTAGCTAGTGCTATACTGCTGGAACCAGAGCTCTACTTCTGGCTTTTTGGTGGTTCGTTGGATATAGCAGTGCCTGGTTTCAAACTTTTTTTTTGGGGGGGGGGGGTAGGAGAGGGAGATAAGATTTCACTATGTAGCCTGGGCTGGCCTTGAACTGCCCATCTTCTGTCCTCAGTCTCCTAACTGGTGGGATTATAAACATGTGCAATCACACGCAGCATCAACATCTTACTTACTTTCCTGACTTTAACTCTTTCAAAGGATTCCGTGACCCATCTAACTGGGCTGTTCCCATTTTCCAATGTGATCAAGAATTGGAAACTTGTGTGCATACAAAATGACGTACCTACGAGGTTACTCACTAAAGCATTGTTTGCAATAGCAAACAGGAAACGGCCCAAGTATCCATCAATGCAGGGTTAGTTCAATGAATGATGGAATTCTCTTACAGTGCAATTCTATGCAGCTATAAAGCCAATGAGAAGGCTCTTTATGCCATTCTTGGAATGAACTTTAGGTGGAAAAAGCAAGGCACAAAGCCATAACTTAGGAGAGAGAGAATAAGAATATAGGTGAAATATTTTCCATAGAAAACCTAAACTAGTAAGATGAAAGTATAGGAGAGGGGAGCTATGGGAGCTGAAGGGGGCAGGGCAGCCATAGAACTGTCTTCTGTACTTTATATATTGTTTTATTTTTCCTAACAGGGTGAACATAACACCCATACATAAAAAGAAATCTTAATGTAGGGGAAGTCACATGAGAACTTATCATTCTCTACACAAGACTTCATATTTTTGCAAATGTTCAGGACTTGGGAGCAAGCCACAGGCCAGTCGGAAGACACACTGTATCCCCCCCTCCCCCCAGGGAATGGAGACCTCTAACAACACCAAAGCCCTTGCTGGGGGGAGTAGGAGGGGAGGCCTGTGGAGGCAGCGGGAACAGAAGAGGATGACCTGCACATGAGCGGAAACGGAAGAGGCACAACAGGCCGAGGCTGGTCAGCTGGTATAGTAGAGGCATGCCACATGCCAGCTCAGGTGATCAGATTCTCCTTGCAGTGTGTCACACAAGCCCCTTGCCTTCCTCCCACAGAAGTTTTCTCATCTGTAACAGGCAGGGGCTCAGCTGGGCCAGCACAGACAGATGTGTGGCTCCAAGCCACATGGATAGTCTCAAGCACATATCCTAGGGCAGAGAAGCAAGGGGTCACAGCAGGTTTGTTCAGAGTGGCAAAACGCATGAATAGCATACACGGAGGGTCAAAATAAATGAGCATCCACTCAAAAGAAAAATGATGTAGAGCCGGGCACTGGTGGCTCATGCCTATAATCCTAGGTACTCAGGAGGCTAAGACCTGAGGGCCATGATTTGAAGCCAGCCTGGGTAGTTAAGCCCATGAGACTTTTTTTTTTTTTTTTTTTTTTTTGCCAGTCCTGGGCCTTGGACTCAGGGCCTGAGCACTGTCCCTGGCTTCCTTCCTTTTGCTCAAGGCTAGCACTCTGCCACTTGAGCCACAGCGCCACTTCTGGCCGTTTTCTATATATGTGGTGCTGGGGAATTTAACCCAGGGCTTCATGTATACAAGGCAAGCACTCCTGCCACTAGGCCATATCCCCAGCCCCCATGAGACTTTTATCTCTAATTAACCAACAGAAAACCAGAAGTGGCACTGTAGCTCAAGTGGTAGAGCACTAACCTTGAGCAAAAGCGTTCAGGGACAGCGCCCAGGCCCTGAGTTCAAGCCTCATGACAGACAGACAGATAGGAGGAAGGGAGGGAGGGAGGGAGGGAGGGAGGGAGGGAGGGAGGGAGGAAGGAAGGAAGGAAGGAAGGAAGGAAGGGAGGGAGGGAGGGAGGGAGGGAGGGAGGGAGGGAGGGAGGAAGGAAGGGAGGGAGGGAGGGAGGGAGGGAGGGAGGAAGGAAGGAAGGAAGGAAGGAAGGAAGGAAGGAAGGAAGGGAGGGAGGGGATGTAGAATTAAAAAGAAAAAAAATAACTGTTCAATAACAAGTGATTGGGTATGGTGGTTGAGGCTGAAGGGTGACTACCCATGTTCCAGCCCGAGCTACAAGACCCTCTCTCAAATAAACATACAGAGAAACAACAACAACAACAATGCTGCAATAAGAATATAGAAATGCTAATTACTCTGAGTTGATCAATATACTCTGCCCACAATGTCTGTACATAAGGGTTGAAATATCATAGTTGTAGCCCACAAATATGCACAATTACAGGCTGATAAAAATAATTGTGTGTGTGTATGTGCACATGTGCCAGTACTGAGGCTTAAACTCAGGGCTTTGTGCTCTTTCTTGGCCTTTTACTCAAGGCTTGCACTCTACTGCTTGAACCAGACCCCTTATTGCTAGATTATTACTAGTTAATTGGAGTCTCTGGGATTTGTTGCCCAGGCTAGTTTCAAATGGGATCCTCAGGTCTCAGCCTCCTGAGTAGTTAAAAATTACAGGCATGAGCCACCAGCACCCAGTTTAAAGAAAAAAAATTAAGGAGCTGTGCGATGTTACTCATTGGTATAGTGCTCATCTCTCATGCAAAAGGACCTGGATTAGAGCCCTGGCATGCATGTGTACATGAATGAATGAACAAACAAATAAAGTTCTTGTTTTTGTTGTTGGTAGTGGTCATGGGGCTTGAACCCAGGACCTGGGCACTGTCCTTGAGCTTTCTTTTGCTTAAGGCTAGTGCTCTACCACTTTGAGTCACAGCTCCACTTGCAGTTTTGGGGTGGTTAATTGGAAATAAGTCTCCTGGACTTTCTTGCTGGGACTGGCTTTGAATGACAATCATCAGATCTCAGCCTCCTGAGTAGCTAGAATTACAGGTGTGAGCCACCAGCACCCAGCAATAAAGTTTTAAAGCAATGAATAAATTGGGATAGATTTAGAATGTTCTTGGAGGGTGACAAGACTTTAGTGACACTGTTTGTCTCAGGAAAGGAACTGCTATGGGAGAGGGCAAGAGATGGGAGGAACGCCTCCTTTTATGTTCTTCTGTATCATTGCTGTTGATTGGTGTTTGTTTTCCTATGTTTACTTAACAAGCATTCTTCCTGTCTTTAATAAGAGAGCTGAACTGAAAGAAGGTTGAGTGTTTAGTCAACTTTAGTTCCAAAAGGCAAAAAAGCCAGGATGAGCTGCCTTCCAAAACCCCAGAGGATGCGGCTCAGCTGCATTATAGAAAGAATATACTTGGGCCTTGGGCGTCTGTGGGTTCTGTTGTCTGATCCTACTTGTGGTTTGGTAAGAATATTCTTATGATATAAATGATGGATGTTGTTGGTTTGTTTTTTTTTTCTCTAAGTGTCTCACTTTAAGAGGGACTTTGATCCTTGAAGCTGGCCCAGGGGCAAAGGGAAAAGGACAGAAAGGGAAAAGGAACAGATTTATAAGGGTGACTCTTTTAGGCTTGGGTCACAGTGGCACCAGAGCACAAAACTCTGAGGCAGAAACAAATGTATGCCACAAAAATAAAATAAAAATAAGGGGGGCTAGAAATGTGGCTTAGCAGCAGAGCATTTGCCTTGCATGCATGAAGCCCTGGGTACGATTCCTCCGTACCACATAAACAGAAAAAGCTGAAGTGGTGCTGTGGCTCAAGTGGTAGAGTGCTAGCCTTGAGCAAAGACAAGCCAGGGACAGTGCTCAGGCCCTGAGTCCCAAGCCCCAGGACTGGCAAGAAGAAAAAAAAAGGGGGTCAGGCCAGGTACCAGTCGCTCACGCCTGTAATCCTAACTACTCAGGAGGCTGAGATCTGAGGATAGCAGTTTGAAGCCAACTGGGGCAGCTAAGAGACTCTTATCTCCAAATAAACAGCAAAAGACCAGAAGTTGAGGTGTGACTTGAGTAACCAAGTGACAGCCTGAAGAAAAACAAAAACAAGGGCGATCTCAAGGCTCCCAAGTTCAGGCTGCAGTAATGGCACCAAAAAAAAAAAAAGAGAGAGAGAGAGAAAGAGGAGGAGAAGGAGAAGAGGAAAAGGAGGAGATGAAGAGGAAAAGGAGAGAAGAGGGGACGAGGAGGGGGAGGGGGAGGGGAAGGACGAGGACAAGAACAAAAAAGAGGAGGAAGAAAATTTCTTATGCCACAAGCTAACCCAAACAGAACGGGGCCACCAGCCTCTTAAGGTCCCTTCTGTCTGTATGAGCTCTATCAGATGCCATCTCTTCATGCACAGACAGTCACGTATAAACCTGGGTACCTTAGTTGTGGGGCTTCACGAAAACTCATTAGCCTAAGCCTCAGTTTCCCCTTCCTAAAAGAGAATGTTGTTCTCTATGCCTCACAGAATCTGGTAGAGGAGAGGTTGGGGAACATGAAGACTTCTTCTGGAGGGGAGCCTCTAAGAGCTGCAGGTGGGGCTTGCAGAACTGGAAATAGGGTGCCACCTGCAATGTGACAATAAGGCTGTCCAGGTGACTGAGCAGGCCCTGGGAGGCCTTGAGATGAATCCTAGCAGGGCCTCTGCCCACACTCTGGGGATCTGCCCCGCCTGCCCTTGCACACAGGGAGCTGGAAGGAGGCTCTGAACTTGAGAAAGTCAATCCTTCCCCACCCCTCCCAGATCAAAGTTTTCATACCACAGGGAACAAGTCTGCCCAAACTAACCACTCCTTTCTCAGGCCAAAAAAGGAAGTTTCCTGGGTTGCTGTTCTGCTTCCCCCAACTCCTCCCTGAGGCCTTAGCAGTGAGTACCACAGAGGGCTCTGTTGGGTCTGAGAATGGACAGCAAAGGTGTGGTGGCCCCTTGGAGTTGTGGGTAGTGATATGGACTCCTAAGGGAAGCTCCATGGCCTGACCGTTTGTCAAGGATGTCCCAGATCCCTCTGAGCACCTGTAGATGAACAGCTCCAGCATCCTTGCTACCAGGCTTTGAGAGCTATGAATAATAAAATGCAAAACATAAGTAAGGAGTAAGGGCAAGGCAGTCAAAATGGGCAGGGGGAGCCAGGCGCTGATGGCTCACACCTGTAATCCTAGCTACTCAAGAGGCTGAGGGCTGAGGATGGAGGTTCAAAGCCAGCCTGGGCAGGAAAGTTTGTGAAATTCTTATCTCCAAGTAACCAACCACCAGAAAATTGAAAGTGGCACTGTGGCTCAAAGTGATAGAGCACTAGCCTTGAGCAAAAAGACCTCAGGGACAGTGCCCAGGCTCTGAATTCAAACCCCACAACCAACACCAAAAAAAAGGGAGGGGAAAAGAGAGAAGACTGGGCAGCTGGGCTCTACTTCCATAGACCAAATCCATTTTTCCATGCCCAAATTCTGCAGAGAAGCCTTCTTCATTCTGCCCCCCCCTTTCTCTTTCTCTGTGTTTTTTTTTTTTTTTTTTGTACTACTGGGCTTTGAACTCAGAGCCTTACCTGAGTGCTCTACCACTTAAGCCATGCCCCCAGCCATTTTTGCCTTAGTTATTTTTCAGGTAAGAGTCTTGTGTTTTTTGCCTGGCCCTCTTGGACGATGATTCCCCTACCTCCGCCTACAGAGTAGCTGAGATTACAGGCATGAGCTTCGATGCCTGTACCCTCCTTTTTCTGCTGTAAGTCCAGTGAGGCATCCTTCCAAGATTCTCCATTCTTTCTCATGCACACACAAAGAAATCCCAAGAACCAAGCCCCAGAGGAACTCGCCTCACTATGCTCCAGCCAAATTCTGAGCCCCCTCCTTCCTGCATTTGCTCCCTCTCTGTGTGGAATGCTCTTTCTTCACCAGATGACAATGTGGCTACTGCCTGCCATCCATTAGGTTTTGCTACAAGGTTTTGCTCTAAGGTCACCTATCAGCAGATCTTGATTATTGCATTTTAAAACAACAGCTACTGCCTCCAGCACCAGTTCCTTACCCATGGTCTCTGCTGTATTTTTCTCTCCACAGCACTTACCACCTTATTATATATTTACAAGTGACCCTGAGGTCAGCCCAACAGAAGCGGGGGAAAGGATGCTCAGCCTGAAGTGCCTGTCATGATTTTCTGGGTCTTTGCAAGCTGGCTAGGGCTGTATCCCACCCTCCTGGCTGCATGTGCACCATTTCCTCAAGTTAACCCCAGAAGCATCAGCAGAAATGCTTCACACTCCTGGGGAGGAACTGCATTTGGCTCCATTTGATAGGAAAAGAAACCGAGTCACAGAGGCGAAGTGACTTACCCAGTGGCACACAAATGGGCCACCAGGCAGAGGTGGCCTGCTCGACCCCCCAAAGCCCATCATTGCCTCCACCTTCATCTGCCCCGCCCTCCAACTTATTCTTATGATGTGTCCCCTTACTTCGCTCTGCCTTTCAGTCCCTGTACAAAGTCACAAAATAAGGGTGGAAGCTTCCAGATGGGAGCAGCTTATTCCCAAAATAAGCCCCTGGGGCCTCTCACGAAACCCTGTATTATAAGTAAGTGCTGACAGGGCAGACAGGGCTGGCACTGGCTCCTGACAAGGCCCATTTAGATGGGGCCTGCAGGGACTGCAACAGGCAGAGAACTGCCTGAAATATGTGGGCTCAATAGCTTGGCTTGTGAGCCCTGGCTAAACCTAAGAGGCTACCTGGTTATTCCCAAAGGCTTTGATTTGCTTCAATGAGAGCCAAACCTTTGGGTGTGATTCCCAGAGGAAGTCCTGCCCTCTGACAGGAAGAGGAGGGGCACAGCATCAGGAAGACAAAACCGTCTCCCCAGTCATTTCCATGGAAAACTATGCACTAACTAAGCTCTGGGTGATGTAGCCACCACTTGCCATAACTTGCCATAGCAGCCAGCTTTGCATACCTTCACTTCTCCTTTCTCAATGACACTTCTGCTGACAGGGCAGAATTCAAGACCTGCAGGGCTGCAGATTTTGCTGCTAAATGCCCCCTCTTAAGCCATTAGCTCAGGCTCATCTCTGCGAAGTCTGCCTGGTCTGCCTGCCTTTTGATTACACAATTTGTCAAACTTATTCAGGTAGGTAGCTGGTTTCCCAGAATCCCTTCTGCTTATGGGAAGGTTGCAAACAAGAGTTCTGCATAGGGGCAGGGCCAGGGTCATTTTACAGAGGCTCAGGAAAGGAACTCTATTAACATACTGGGAAATGTTTCACTACTGATTCTGTTTCCCCTTGGTGTTGGCACCACTGGGTCACTGATGGTTCATGCCTGTCATCCTAGCTACTCGAAAGGCTGAGATCTAAGGATGGAGGTTCTAAGCTCTGGCAGGAAAGTACTCCAGACTCTTATCTCCAATTAACAAGCAAAAAAATAGAAAGTAGGAAGTGGAGTTGTGGCTCAAATATTAGAACATTAGACTTGAGAAGAAAAAAAAAGCCGGGGGACAACTTCAGGACAGGCACAAATAAATAAAATGGCTCCTAAATTTCCCCCTTTGAAGGGAAAGGATAGCTAGAAAATGCTCACATCTGACCCAGCTCATAGACCCTGAAGGGTCTATTACATCAAAGACTTTCATTCATGGCAAAGGCCACATGCTGACACTACCAGCTTAGTCATTCTTTTAGATGCCTCAGATCTCAAAATGCCAGCTCTGCTTTATTACAGGGGAGAATACAGAAGTCTCTTTAAATTACAAACTTGGAGGGGGGGGGGTTGCCAGAAGATAGCTTACAGGAAACTCATGTCCTTATAAACACAAAACCACAAAAATTCTAACTGGTCCTAGGATCCAACAAGATGCTTTCATTCTATCCCCAAAGATGTAGAACAAACGCAGATGGCAGGGAACCAAAGACAAGGCACTCCCCCTCGCTTCACACACCCCGCTGTGGAGGGAAGGAGTCCATGTTTGAAATGGCTTGCCTAAATACACTAAATAAAAGACATTCTTGGGATAGTTGGGGGTATTTGAATAAGGAGTGAATGTTATATGATCCTGTCAATTTTCCTACTTGTGATAACAGAATTATGGCTCACAAGGCTTGTTCTTCCTCTCCGGAAATGCAAGCTGAAGTATTTTAGTGGAGAAATATGTCAGCAGGCCAGGTGTGGGTGCCTCAAGCCTGTAATCTTAACTACTCAGGAGGCTGAGATCTAAGGATCACAGTTTGAAGCCAGCCTGGACAGGAAAGTCCATGAGACTCTTCAATTTACCACCAGAAAACAGGAAGTGGTGCTGGGGCTCAAAGTGGTAGAGCACTAGCCTTGAGCTAAAAAGGGACAGCACCCAGGCCCTGAGTTTAAGCCCCACAACCAACCAAGAAAAAAAAAGGAAAAAAATAATATGTCATCAGCATTGGATGTTTTGTGAATTTTATTTCTTTTTTTTTTTTTTTGGCCAGTCCTGGGCCTTGGACTCAGGCCTGAGCACTGTCCCTGGCTTCTTCCCGCTCAAGGCTAGCACTCTGCCACTTGAGCCACAGCGCCGCTTCTGGCCGTTTTCTGTATATGTGGTGCTGGGGAATCGAACCTAGGGCCTCGTGTATCCGAGGCAGGCACTCTTGCCACTAGGCTATATCCCCAGCCCCTGAATTTTATTTCTGAATATTGACTTATTTTTTTTAATGGTGTAAAATTTGTAAAATATCTTTGCCAGGTATTGATGGCTCACACCTGTAATCCTAGCTACTCAGGAGGCTGAGATCAAGGTTCAAAGCCAGCCAGGGCAGGAATGTCTTTGAAACTTTGTTTGTTTGCCAGTCCAGGAGCCTGAACTCAGTGCCTGAGCACTGAGTGTCCTTGATCTTCTTTTTACTCAAGGCTAGCACTCTACCACTTGAGCTACTTATGGATTTTTCTGCTTATGTGGTACTGAGGAATCGAACCCAGGGCTTCATGTACATGAGGAGAGCACTTTTACCATTAAGCCATATTCCCAGCCCCAGTAGTACTATTTTTGTGGAACCGTGTGATGCTTTGATTTGTTTCCTCAACTTACCTTTCATCCTTATTTTTCCTTTGTCCAAGTCCTTATTCCTGTCTAAAGCTACAGATGTGGCTGTTACATCATAGATCTAGGGGCCCCACACCTTAAAATTGTTTGTTAGCACAAGATAGGAATGAACAAGGTGGTGAAACAGAACAGAGGCAGGTTGCTAATGAAGTCTTAAGAAAGGAATGTTGTTGTGGGAAAGTCTTGGCATCAGGACAAAGAGAATTCCCATTTCTGGGGAACTGCAGCTTTCCCATTATTGGAAGAGAAGCAGGGGTCATCACCACGGAAGATAAAATCACCTTCGGACTTCCGCTGCATGGTCCACACAACCCAAGTAAAGTAAACCTCAGTTTCTCATTTAAAAATGAGGTTTGAGAGCTCGCGGGGCAGAGTGGCTTAGTGGTAGAGTGTTTGTCAGACATGCACAAGGCCCTGGGTTCAATGTCCAGTGCCAGCAAAAATGGTAGAGGCATCAGTGGGAGTTAGATGTTATTATACAAATGCTTAGGACAACACCCAACACATAGTACAAGGTACAGCAACGGTGATAATAATAGTTATTAATTGAGCACTTATTAGTAGTGCTGGCTAATTTTTCCTTTTTTTTCTTGTGATGGTACTAGGGCTTGAACTCAGGATCTCATGCTTTTGGCGTTTTCACTGACAGCTAGCACTCTATAAACTTGAGCCATGCCTCCTGTCCTGGCTTTGTGCTGGTTAATTGGTGATAAGCCTCTCACACTTGTCTTTCCATGCTGACCTGGACACTGATCAGGCCCTGAGTTCAAGCCTCAGAACCAGCACCAAATAATTGTGATTTTTCTTTTATTTGTCAGTCACTGGGGCTTGAACCCAGGGCCTGAGCACTGTTCCTGAGCTCTTTCGCTCAAGGCTGGTGCTCTACCACTTTGAGCACAGCGGCCACTTCCGGTTTTCTGTTGCTTAATTAAAGAGTCTCATGAACTTTCCTGCCTGAGCTGGCAAGAATACTGAGTATTTTATTTTATTTTATTTTCCAGTAGTGGGACTTGAATTCAGGGTATGGGACTGTCCCTGTGTGCTTCTGTGCTCAAAGCTAGCACTCTTCCACTTGAGCCACAGCACCACTTTCAGCGTTTTCTGTTTATGTGGTACTGAGAAATCAAACCCAGGGCTTCATGCATGCTAAGCCAGCACTCTACCACTAAGCCACATTTCCAGCCCCCAAATGGAATATTTTAAACTCATGACATATTCAGAGAGAGACAGAGGGCTCAATATCACCTACCTTGGGCCTAGCCCATTTAATAACTAGCAAAGACAACGCTGAGAAATCTTCAGGTTCATAACTAACTGCTCTTTCTAAAATTTCAGCAGTTCATTTAGAATCAAATAGCTGAAATATCTTACAGACTCACTAGCTCTGTTACCCAATCACAGATAAATTAATCATAAGCCAAATCATCCCCCTCCTTCTTCCCCCAAAATAGAAAAGCAATTGAACTCTCCATCCACAGCAAGGAAAGTCCCGAAGGAAACTAGCAGTTGGCCAGGCCTAGGGCTGAAACTGCAGCGCCTTATCTCCATGCTGGATCTGCTCTCTGCCCAGCTCAAGTTTCACTCTGGCTACTGGGAAACAACAGCCCAGTTCAGCAATGCATTTTAATATTATCAGGCTGGGCAACTTGTACACCTAGAGTCCAGTTTGTAGGCTCCCCCCGCCCCCCGGAGCCCACCCCAGGTCCTGGGCCTGAGCTCTTGTGCTCAAAGCTAGCTCTCTACAACTTGAATCATACGTAGCTCCACTTCTGGCCTTTTATGGTTAACTAGAGATAAGAGTCTCCTGGACTTTCCTTCCTGGGCTGGCTTCAAACCTCAATCCTCAGATCTCAGCCTCCTGAGTAAGCTAGGATTGCAGATGTGAGCCATGGGCCTCTTGCTCTGTTTGTAGACTCTTAAAGGATGCCTCAGCACAAAGCCGAGTGAGTTAACCCAGTTACTCAGTGGTCTAGACCATTCAAGCCATGGTCTCAGATCTGGCAACCTGGGTGGCTTCAACCAAAAGACCAGGTATCTAATGACTACTGGAAAGGAAGGGTGAAGGCTGGTGGGGCAGACAGACAGACAGAAGGAAGGAAGGGGGCCACTTAGCCAGCTATGCTCTCCTCTCCACATAGACTGGAATTTTGTTCCAAATCTTTTACGGTCTGTTTCCCCAAAGCATATGGACTTTGCAGCCCTTCTCTTCCTTTCTTCTGCCTTGAAGGACCCTGAGACTCCAGCTGCTCTTTTTGGATTTAGGGCTTTTTGGTGTTTTTGGTTGATTCCTTGGTTTTATTTGTGTTCTGGGCAATACTAGGGACTAAATTTAGGGCTTTGCACTTGCCTCGAGCTACCTCACCTGGCTAAAACCTGCACTTTGAAGCTTTCTACCGAGCCATATTCTAGCCTAGGTTTGGGAATTGATGCTCTGGCTCATTGGTCTTTGTCTTGGGATCCAGAGACTCCCACAGCTCAAGCATAAGGTGGCTGACTTCCAAATGCAGAAGACTGGGAACTAGAGCCTTCACTCAAGTGGTAGGGTACCTATCTAGCATACCTGAGGCCCTGAGTTCAATCACTACCAAAACTAAAAGCAAACATGCTGAGTCCTTCCTCAGGATTCAGAAGCCATAGAGTTAGAATCCGGCCTGGACCTTATGTCAAAACAACAACAAAGAAATACAAGCTGTCATTGGTGGCTCATGCCTATAATAATCCTTGCTACTTGGGAGGCTGAGGCTGAAATTGGAAGATCACAATTTGAAGCCAGCTCAGGCAGGAAAATCCATGAGATTCTTCTCTCCAATTAACCACCAGAAATCCAGAAGTGGTACTGTGGCTCAAAGGAGTAAAGCCCTAGCCTTGAGTGAAAAAGCTCAAGGACAACACCCAGGGCCTGAGATCAAGCTCTAGGACTACCACCAACACACACACACACACACACACACACACACACACACACACACACACACACTCAAATATAGTTAAAAGAATGCAAATGCAGAGAGAGAGAGAGAGAGAGACAACACTCCAGTGATAAAGAAAGAAACCCAAGCAGGCCTTGTTATCTCCCTCTTGTCTCTCCTCCTGCCTTACAGATGTGCTTCACCATACTCAGCTAGAAATAAAACATTTTAAAGCTCCCATTATTATTTAAAAGGCTAGCCAGAGGAAGATGCCATCAGAGAGGGGAGGGGGAAGAGGGAGGGAAAAGGGGGAGGAGGAGGAGGAGGACAAATCTGAAAACATGCAGGGTTTAGGAGAGAGGCTTCCTCAAGCAACTCTCCAAAAGTCCCCAGCAGATAGAGATGAGCCCCACCCCCGGCAACCTGCAGCCACATCTCCTCCTGTACTGGGTGCCAATGACCTGCTCAGCACCATGCTAGGGAGGAAGGAGCAAGGCAGAACTCCAAACCTAAGGGAATAAAGAGTAAGGCAGGTCCTGGGTATGGAAATCACAGAAGGCTTCCCAGAGGGAACAACAGCAGGTGAGCTAGCCAGCCTGGGGAGGAGCTGCTGGAGGAGAGGACAGGATGTACCCACAGCGGCGGGGGAGGGAGGCTGGCCGCATTCAGGGCCCAGGTGCCCCAACCTAGGCCAAGTGGATCAGCAGCTGGGGAGAAGGCCGGGCCTCAGCCCAGCTGGGAATCTGAACAGTTCAGGCTGCCACCCACTGCCCAGATTGGAGTAGGGGAGGGCCAGCAAAAAAGGGGCGGCAGAGAATGCCCTCATGTGCTTCTCCAGTCCTCTTCTGCCCGTTGATCTCACAGATTCGTGCTCGCCAGTTCCCTGGCTCTGCTCAGACATTGCCCTGGCTGTTCCCTTGGTCCAGAACACCTTTCCTCATGAAGCCACGTGGCCTGATCCTTCACCCCTCTCCTAGATCTTTACCTAAATGTCCCCCTTCAGGGAGACCTCTTCAGATCTCCCCAGCAGCCATTCCTGGTTCAGACCCATTTTTCCTAGATACCTGTCACCCAAATCCTAGATATTTACCTGTGTATTTCCTGCCCTCTCCAACATGCTACAATCAAACCCCAGAACAGAGGAGTCTCAGGGGCATCTGGGTCTCTTTTTATCAGAGCCACGATTGGGAAAGGTAGCTGTCAATAACTACTGAACAAAGAATTCTTGGACAGAGTGGGTGGTGCCACTTGCTGAGATGGAGGAGTATGTTTGGGATAAGCATCTGGAATGGTCATGGTCTTAGCTCATGGGGTCACCCTAGGCCAGGTGCTTCTCCCAGGGCCCTGGGGGTTCAACACCTCCCTCCTTCTCTACAGCCTACCCCTAGATTGTCACCCTCTGGCCAGAGGCAGAAAGAGTTGTTCCTCCAGTTTTCCAGGTTTTTCCAGCTAACACACCCCTCCCTAAAACCCCCTTCACAAGTGCTCAGTAGCCCTGGGCCCTGTAAGACATGTCAGCCCCAGAGGCCAGTCTGGGTGGGGAGTAGGGAGGGGGTGTTTTCCTCACAGGCCCCCTTCATCCTCCTGTGGTGACTCCAGAGCAGGAAACTCAGTTTCACCTTCCTGGCACACACATCACCTTTGTCAAAGTCCTAGTCCCCCAAATGGCTGGGAAGTCCCTCCCCACCACCCTGGCTAAAGGTATTCATCAATCCATTCTCAGCCAAAAGCAAAAGCTGACTCTTTCCCCTTTCCTGTCCACAAACCACAAAGCGACCGACCGTGGACCAGCTGCACCCCACCCCACCCCCACTCCTTGCCAGAGGCTTCGCCAGCTGCTTCAGCCCACACAGGCCTCACCCCTCCTGGGTCTCAAGGCGCCCATTGTCTGATAGCTTGGGAATCTATCCACCCTCCAGATCACTCCAAACCCCCTCAGGACAGGGAAGGCTTGTGACCAACAGGGCACACAGTAGGCTCTCACTGGGGCACTGAGGGGAATGGGTACTTAGAGAGAATTAGGAAAGAGGAATACACTTGCTTATGGTACACCTCACAGTCTCATATATGGGAAACTCAACACACACACACACACACACACACACACACGCGTGCGCGTGCGCCAGGTACTCGTGGCTCACACCTATAATCCTAGTAACTCAGGAGACTGAGATCTGAGGATCATGGTTCAAAGCCAGCCTGGGTAAGACAGTCTGTCTCGCATCTCCAATTAACTAGTGAAAAGCAGAACTTTGGCTCTAAAGGCAGAGTACTGGCTGGGAGTGAAAAAGTTAAGGGACCAGTGCCCAGTCCCTGAGTTCAAGCTCCAGAACAGGCTCTAAAAGAAAAGGGAAGACAATATGGTAAGCCTCATACAGGAAGGACCTTGTGGTGGTTAGCATACCCCACGTCCACCTCCTTCCCCTGGATCTCTAAAGGATAGAGGCCCCTCCTCGTGTGTAGCATAACTCCACTGCTACTATTACTATTATGAAAGTTAAAATTTTTTTTCCTCAGTGAGGCATGGTAGCTCATGCCTGTCATCCTAGCTACTCAGGAGGCTAAGATCTGAGGATCACCATTCAAAGCCAGCCCAGGCAGTAATGTCTGTGAGACTCTTATCTCCAATAAACTACCAAAAAAGCTGAAAGTAGAGCTGTGACTCAAGTGGTAGAGTGCTAGCCTTGAAAAAAAGAAGTTTGGGGATAGTGCTCAGGCCCTGAATTCAAACCCAAGGACTGACACACACACACACACACACACACACATACACACACAGGCGTGCACGCACACACATGCACATTCCCCATGTCCTGTTTGTGGTACTCAAAGAGTTAACTGGTTTATCCTTCCCCATCTCTCACACCCACCAAAGTGATTATGAGAAGCCCTTAGGTAGTAGTTTGGAAAAGAAAAAAATAATAATTAAGGAACCAATGGAGTTCTGAAATGGCTGCTTGCAAAACTTAAGTTCCTCAGCCAACTGTTCAGATTTAAAATGGAGCCCAGGGGGGCCATGGCATGCTTTCATTCTAGGGGTGCAAAAGAGGGGGGCTGTAGTTTAAGTCTTCCTTTTCCCTAATGAATAGAGCCAGGATGGGGCTGTGGGGGGCTGCCTGGGTATACCTGAGCCATGGATCACGGGCAGAATGTGGGCATTGTGTATGAGAGGTGCATGGTGGGAGACACTTTCCATCACAGCCCCACAGCTGCAGGCCCCTGGACTAGTTCATAGTTTCTAGAATCTATTGTTAATTATCTGAAGATGAAATTGTCTACACAATACCTACCCAAAAGTTACCCTGAAAGGATTAAAAAGCAAGCTCATACATGACCTGTTGTACTCAACCAGTACACGAGTTCAGGGAACAATATGGTTGTTTAGTGACATTATTGTTCTAGTTCTCACTCCTACCAGCTGTGGGCTCTCACTGAACCTGTGGAGGCTGGCACAAACTAAGAAACCCAATGATCTCTCCTCCCCCCTCCCCTCCCCTCCCCCCCTCCCCTCCCCTTCTCCTCTCAGACTCCCTGTTCCCTTCCCTCCCTCTTCCCTTCATTCCTCTAGTTCACTTCCTCTCTTTTCTTCCTCCTCCTCCTCCTCCTCCTCCTTTCTTTCCTTCTTTCCAAGATCCATTACAAACATGCATACATACATAGAGAGAAAAGGGCCCAGTCCAAGCCAGCCTCCTGTCTCGGTTTCTGAAAGTTGGGATTACAGGTGTGTACCTCATCACACTTGGCTAGAAGCTAGATGATTTTGTTGTTGTTGTCGGTTTGGGGGCTTGAACTCAGAGCCTAGGCACTGTCCCTGAGCCTCTTTGTGCTCTACCACTTGAACCACAGTGCCACTTGCAGTTTTTGAGTGGTTTATTAGCAGTAAGAGTCTCACAGGGACTTTTCTGCCTGGGTTGGCTTTGAACCATGATCCTCAGATCTCAGCCTCCTGAGTAGCTAGGAATACAGGTGTGACCCACTGGCACCCAGTACTAGATGAATCTTAAGGGTTCTTCTAATGGCCCTCAAAGAACAGATTCCTAGTCACACTCTGTGTGTTTAGTCTGAAATGATTCTAACTCTTCTGGAGTGGGGGTGGGGGCACTCAGGGCACTCCAGGGATTTAGACATCTTGGAGTCCATTCTAGGGTCTGCAACACAAGGGGACGAGGCGAAGCAGACAAGCTGGCCCTGAAGTGACCACAGAGGGTTGAGGCATCAGAGTCAGAAAGGGGGCTGTTGGTATTCAGAGAAGTATTTCAACCAGCTCAGTCTTTCTGCAGGCCTCCGGCTACAAGCAATCTGCCCCATGGGGTCACAGGATACTCTTTACAAGTATTTAAAAGCACATAAATTAGTCAGTCATCCAGAGAACTCTTAGCCCAAAGAAGGCTTCAGGGGACCTGGAAGGTGGGGGACCCACTGTAACACTGTGGGATTACTGAGCCATTGACAGGCACAGCGGGAAATCCAGCCACCACTTGGGGTGAGAGAAGTGGCCAGCTGGGTAGATGCTAATCCTGGCCCTATTTCACACCTTCAGTAAACTCTGAAACCTACTACCACTCTCAGAACTCCAGAAACAGCTGCTGCCATGAGGGAAATCTGTTCCTCCATCATTGTTAATCATTTAGGAGCTAAGACAGCCCTACAGCTGCAGGCTTCCTGCCCTCAACATCTAAAATATACTGCATACTACTTGTAATAGTCTAGAAGCAGCTAATATCCATCTGCAAGAGTTTGACTGCAAGCAACAGAATACTACACAGCAAGTAAGATAATGCAGTCATCTGGGCACAGGTGGCTCATGCCTATAATCCTAACTCCTCAAAAGGCTAAAATCTGAGGACCGCAGTTCCTAGGAAGAAAGTCTGTGAGACTCTTATCTCCAGCTAATCACAGAAAAAGTGGGAAGTGGCACTGTGGCTCAAATGGTAGAGGGCTATCCCTGAGCATAAAGAGGCTCAGGGACAGTGCCCTGGCAACAACAACAACAAAAATGCAGTCAGGTGGGGGGCTAAAATCAGGCTAAACTCAAGAGGCTGAGATCTGAGAATCATGACAAATAAGTAAGACTTTTATCTCCAATTAACCAGCAAGAAGCCAGAGTGGAGCTGTGGCTCTGGCTCAGGTGGTAGAGTACCAGCCTTGGGCAGAAAATGCTATGGGACAGTAGCCAGGTCCTGCGTTCAAGTCCCAGTACCAGCACCAAAAAAAAAAAAAAACAACCCTGCAGATCTATAACAGTTTAATAGTTCATCTTTTGTGTGTAAAGCTAGAGATTGCTTAGAGCATGGCTGAGGTGGTATGGCACTTGTCCAGCACACTTGAGATCCTGGGTCTATGATATTAATTCCAGAAACACTAACTTGGGAGGGAAATGGTCAATATGATCAGAGTACATTGGATGGATGGATGGAATTGTCACAATAGACATGCACACACACAATTAATATATGTTAATAAAATTCTTTAAAAGGGTACTGGTGGCTCACGTCTATAATCCTAGCTATTCAGGAGGCTGAGATAGTCCATGAGACTCTTCTCTCCAAATAACCACCAGAAAAGTGAAAGTGGCACTGAGGCTCACATGGTAGAGAGCGAGCCTTGAGCTGAAGAGCTCAAGGACAGCACCCAGGCCCAGAGTTCAAGCCCCAGGACCAACAACAACAACAAAATTATTTAAAAGAGCCAGGCCCTGGTGGTGGCTCACACCTGTAATCCTTCTCAGGAGACTGAGACCTGGAAGATCATGGTTCAAAGCCAGCCAGCCTGAGGCAGAGTTTGCAAGTCTCCATCTCTAACCAGAAAAATGACAGACTGGAGGTAAGGCTCAAGTGACAGAATATCAGCTGTGAGCAAAAAAGCTGAGCAAGAGCTCAAGGTCGTGAGTCCAAGCCCTGGCACCAGCACACACAAAAAAGAAAAGTCTGAAAAAGAAAAAGGAACATTTAACCAGGGCACAGAAACTCAAGTCTGTAATCCTAGCTACTCAGGAGGTGAAAATCAACAGGATCACAGTTCAAAACCAGCTAGTGAAAAAAGCTCTAAAGACCTCATCTCAATGAACAAAAACATGCCTATCATCTCAGCTATGCATGAAGCATAAGTAGGAGGATTATGGTCCTGCCTGGGCATAAATGAGAGACTCTATTTGAAAAATATCAAAAGCAATAAGAGCTGGAGATATGGCTCAAACGGTAGACCATTTACAAGAAAAAAAAAACCCACTAGAAACAATACATAAAATATTAACAATGGTCATAAAGGGAACTGAGGCAACCAGAATTCTGCAGAAAAGTACCAGACACAGGTATATGGGTAGTAGCATAATCTGTGGAGTGAGTGGGTCTGATTGAGCCTTAGCACAAAAAAAGAAAAACGGAGAAAAAGGAAAGCAAAGCAAAAGTCCCTTAATAGCATTTGTGCCACACACCGGTAGCTTACACCCATGATCCCAACTTCTCAGGAAGCCAAGATCTGAGGATCCTGGATCAAAGCCAGGCTAAGTAGACAAAAGTATGAGACTCTTATTTCCAGCAAAAAGGGGGGGAAAGTCCAGAAAAAGCCAAGGGACAGCTTGAGACCTTGAGTTCAAGTGCTAGTACTGGAAGAAAAGTAAATGTTTGCTATATATGGGCACTGAGAGCCTGGCCTTCCTTTGTTGCTAACTCACAGTATCATTTCTGCAACCTAATGAGATAAATCGCTGGTGAGGACAAGTAGGCACAGAAGGGTTGAGTCACTTGTCCCAGAGGGCAAATGACAAGGAAGGTCCCCCCCAACGACTGGAATCCAGACAATCCAGCCCCCCCTCTCCCATTCATCTCATTGAGAGCTGCTCAGAGACTCCTTTTTCATTGTTAAGGCTTGCAAAGAGAATGAATGCTGAAAAGTCACAAGTGACACAAAATCTCACACCTGGCAAGGGACAGGGTTTCCTGGGCTGAACAGCCTACCAAGTATTTAATTCCCCAAATCTCAAATACTCATTGATTCAGGTAAAAAGATTGGCGGGGGGGGGGGGGGGAGAGTACCATAACTAAATCCCAAAGTTCAATGAAAAATCAGCACAAACTTTCACAGATGTTTCAGAATTAGACCCCTACTACAAACAAGTCCTCAAGCACCCATCTGCCAGGTATCAAAAAGGGCGTTCCATTCTTTATCTTTTTCTTTTTGTCAGTCGTGGGGCTTGAACTCAGGGCCGGGGCTTTTCACTCAAAACTAGCACTCTACCACTCTGAACTACAGCTCCTTCTTCTTTTTTTTCTGGTGGTTAATTGGAGGTAAGTTTCATAAACTTCTCTGACCAGTCTGGTTTTGAACTTCAATCCTTGGATCTCAGCCTCCTGAATAGCTAGGATTACAGGCTTGAGCCATCAGCACCCAACCCTCCCTCCCTTCTTTCTTTCTTCTTTTATTTTCCTCTCTTAACAAAGTATCCATATGTTGCCCCAACTAGCCCTGAAATTTCTGGGCTCAAAGGATCTTCCTGCCTTAGCTTCAGCCCCCCAGTAGCTGAGATCACAGGCAGCTACACATGCCCTGTTAAAAATATTGCTTTTTGGGGGGGAACAGTGGGGGGGGGGTGGCAACAGGAAGATGTAACCAAGGCCCTCCTGCTTCTTCTTTACCACTGAGCTACACCTGCAGCTCAAGTTTTTCTTTTTAAATATGATGGGGATGGATTTGAGAGATGACAGCTTGTCCAGGACGTATAATACAGACTATTTCCTTCAGAAGCTTAGTCATGACTGTAAGTCTGGGAACTGGGGTGGTGATGACACTGGCCAGTTCTCCAAAACCCTTTAGCAAAACGCTAGAAGATGATAGAGGGCCATGTGTGGGACTTGTGAGTAAGGGTTAGCACCTGTACTACTTGTTACTCTTGAAGACTGAAGTCACTGTTGACTCAACCTTTGAAACAGAAACACCTCCGCAGGTGAGTGACTCAGAGCCCTGGTGCGCCTGACAAATACCCTGCCCAGGTATTTGTCCTGCTGCTAATTTCAGGGGGTGACGTTAAGGTTTTTTTTTCCCCTTGATAGGGAAGTCATAACTTTTCCCACAAAGGAATGGGTTTCATGCAGGGCGCCCAGGAATGGTGGAGAGTGGAAGTCTGCGGTCTGAGGAGCCAATCACTGCCTTCCTCACAAGGAAGCGATGGCCCGAGCTACCCTACCCCCAAGAAACACCTTCTGCCCAAGAGGTGCTGGTGGGCCATCTCATCCTCCACCAGGAGAAGCGTGGGAAACCAAGCTCGTGCCATATTCCTCTTGGGCAATAGGCCAGGAGGTGAGCTGGCTTGGAAAGAGCATTGGAGCCCGGTTTGAAGCTGATACCCTGGGTAGCAATTAGCCCTGAGGATTATTTCTCTAACAAATGATGCTAATACAGACCTGAAGAATGTGGGCCAGCCAGTCCCCAGGAGACCCAGGGAGTCTTAGCTTCTTTGGGCCTTTACTCAAATGTCATTCTTTTCAGTGATGACTTGCGCCACTTCTCTCCACCGCAAAACACATTTGTGAAAAATCAACCCTTCCTATGGTGCCTTCTGTACAATGGTTGTCACTCAATGGGGTTGCCCTGAGGTTTAAAGGACGTAGTATAAGGGAAGAACTCAGTGAATAGGAAGAAATGCACTTGTAACCCCAGCTACTCACGAGGCCCAGGCAGGAGGATCTCGAGTTCAAGATCTACCCAGGCAAAGACAGTGGCTGGACCCTGTCTCAAAAGCAAGAAAACAAACACACACACACACACACACACACACACACACACACACACACACACACACACACGAGTCCCTAGCCCCACTGGCAGAAGCCACTTTGAGTAACTACAATTTTTCTTACTGTTGGAGGAGATTTGTTAGAGTTTCAAGTTTGGCTTATTTGCGGGGGGAGGGGGGGGAATCAAAACAAAAGGAAAAGTAAACAATAAGACTAAGAATCAAAGAACTGGGGGGTTTGGCTCAAGTGGAAGAGTATCTGTCTAGAAAATATGAGGCCTAGCTAGGGGCTGATGGCTCATGCTGAGGCTGAGATCTGAGGATCACTGTTCAAAGCCAGCCTGGGCAGGAAAGTCTGAGATTTTCCTAGACCAGAAAAAAAAGAAGGGGATGGAGGGAGTTAGAATTGAAGGTGTAGTTCAAGTGGTAGAGTACCACTCTGAGTGGAAAAAGCCAAGAAAGAGCGCAAGGTTCGAAGTTTAAGGCACAAAATAAATATGAGGCCTATGATTCAACAAAACTTAAGAATTTAAATAATAGCAGTAAATGCAACTCAATACCTGGTTATTCATCATCAGAATACATGTTAAGACTTTTTTTCTTTTTCATTTCTTTTTTCTTTTTTTTTTTTTTTTTTTTTGCCAGTCCTGGGCCTTGAACTCAGGGCCTGAGCACTGTCTCTGGCTTCTTTTTGCTCAAGGCTCACATTCTGCCACTTGAGCCACAGCGCCACTTCTGGCCGTTTTCTATATATGTGGTGCTGAGGAATCGAACCTAGGGCTTCATGTATACGAGGCAAACACTCTTACCACTAGGCCATATTCCCAGCCCAAGACTTTTTTTTCCCCCCCTCCAGTACTGGGGCTTGAACTCAGGGCCTGGGCACTGTCCCTGGGCTTCTTTTGCTCAAGGCTAGTATTCTACCACTTGAGCCACTTCCAGCTTCTCTGTTTATGTGGTACTGAGGAATCGAACTCAGAGCTTCATGCATGCTAGACAAGTACTCTACCACTAAGCCACATTCCCAGCCTCGACGTTTTTTTTAAATCTGGCACCTGTAACCAAACCCAGGATCTTATATTTGCTAAGCAAGTCCACCTCCACTGAACTACATACTCCAGCCTCAAGATGGTTGTGTGTATGTGTGTGCTGATACTGGGGCTTGAAGTCAAGGCCTAGATGCTGTCCCTTAGCTTTATTGCTCAAGGCTGATGTTCTATCACTTAAGCCACAGCTACACTTCTGACTCATTACTAGTTAGCTGGAGATAAGAATCTCATGGACTTTCCTGCCCAGGCTGGCTTTGAACTGAGATCCCCGATCTGTCTCCTAAGTAGCTAGGATCATAGAAGTAAGCCATGGCACCTGGCCCAAGATAATATCTTTAAGTAAGTATACCTACTCTAGATACCATGTTGAAAATGAACTATACAATCTGGGGGCAGGAATGGGAGGGGAAAAACTGGGAGACAGTGACGCTATCCAAATAAAAATGTACTCTTAGATGGGCGTGGGTGGCTCACCCCTGTAATCCTAACTACTCAGGAGGCTGAGATCTGAGGAGGTTCAAAGCCAGCCTGGACAGGAAAGTCCATGAGACTCTTACTTCCAATTAACCACCAGAAAACTGGAAGTGGCACTGTGGCTCAAAGTGGTAGAGCACTAGCTTTGAGTGCAAAAGCTCAGGGATGGTGGTCAGGCCCTGAGTTCAAGCTCCACAACTGATCAAAAAAGGGGGAAAAAAAAGTACTCTTTACCTGACATATAAAATGGTAACCCCTCTGTATACCACCTTTATAATAACAATTAAGGGCTGGGGATATGGCCTAGTGGCAAGAATGCTTGCTTCGTATACATGAAGCCCTGAGTTCGATTCCCCAGCACCACATATATAGAAACCGGCCAGAAGTGGCGCGATGGCTCAAGTGGCAGAGTGCTGGACTTGAGCAAAAAGAAGCCAGGGAAAGTGCTCAGGCCCTGAGTCCAAGGCCCAGGACTGGCCAAAAAATAAAAATAAATAACAATTAAAACTGGGAGAAAGTGAGGGAAGGGGTAACCTTGTCCAAAAAGAAAGTTCTCTTTACCTGACTTATATAACTATAACCCCTCTGTAAATCAACTTTATGATAACAATAAAACAAGTTTTTTAAAAGAAATGTCTTCACAAACAAAATTTATTTTAATAAATTATTTGATTATAAAAAATTTTAATTAAAGAAGCAAAATTTATAAATCTCACCAAGAAAAAATAGTATACCTAAAATATTGCATGGGACAAACTTACACTAAAAACACAGCCATTGTTTAGTTGATATTAATATCATTGGGCGTCCTGGACTTTCATCTGCTAAATCTGCCCACCATGCCCACGAGACAGGCATCTTGCTGAAGGCCAGGAGCCATTCCTTACCTAAACACCTAGAAGCTACTACCCATATTTATTGATTCTATGGGCTTGGGAGCATCAGATTTTTATCTTTGCTGCTATCTAAGTTAGCCTTAAGCCTCTGTCTTTAGCTTTTCTACATCTATCGCCATGCTTCTTCTAGGCTCCTCAAGTGCAGAGAGCTGCCAGATGGAGCAGCAGAAGGACCGCCAGGTAGTTCTAAACAATTGATGGGAAAGGGATGCAGGAGATAACAGGTGGGAGGTGCCGGCTTATCTGCAGTCTCCTACACATTCTCATTCAGGGAAGGTGTTACCAGACAAGAAGAAAGCAAACAGGTGGCCTGGCAGGCTCAGGTGTCTGTTGAGATTTCGATCTGGTGCCTCCTTACACACAGAGGTGTGGAGCAGAAGGAGCTCCTCTGACCTTCACAGGCCGGACCACAAGTTGCTTTGTGACAAGACAATTAGGTAAGGTTACCCTACGAGTGTGCAGAACACACAGAAACTGGATGGGGGTGCTATATCAAAGCACCTGTTGGAGCCAGGTGCTGTGAATCAGTGGCTCACACCTCTAAACCTAAACTACTCCAGAAGCTGAGATCTGAGGATCAAGGTTCGAAGCCAGCCCCAGACAGGAAAGTCCATGAGATTTATCTCCAATTATCTATCAAAATGTCAGAAATGGGGGTGTGGCTCAAGTGGTAGAATACTAATCTTGAGCAAAAAAAAAAGTTCAGGAACAGTACCCAGGCCCTAAAGTAAAGGCTCAAACAGTAAAGCACCCACTTAGCAATAATGAGGCCTGCTGAGTTCAAACCCCAGTACAAAAAGAAAAAACAGCAGTAGTGCTCACTAGACATAATGTTGAAGAACTATACAACTTGTGAGTGGAGATAGGAAGGAAAAACTGGGAGTGACGTGACATTATCCAAAAAGAAATACTCATTACCTGGGCTGGGGATATAGCCTAGTGGCAAGAGTGCCTGCCTCATATACACGAGGCCCTAGGTTCGATTCCCCAGCACCACATATACAGAAAACGGCCAGAAGCGGCGCTGTGGCTCAAGTGGCAGAGTGCTAGCCTTGAGTGGGAAGAAGCCAGGGACAGTGCTCCTGAGTCCTGAGTCCAAGGCCCAGGACTGGCCAAAAAAAAAAAAAAAAAAAAAAAATACTCATTACCTGAATTAGGTAACTAACTATAACCCCTCTGTACCTCACCATTATAACAACAATTTGGGGGTGGGGGTGGGGAAAGAGTTAAAAAAAAAAGCAGGGTACCAGTGGCTCACACCTGTAATCCTAGCAACTCAGGAGTCTGAGATGTAAGGATATCTGAGGATCCTGGTTCAAAGCCAGCCAGGGCAGAAAAAGCTATGAGACTCTTATCTCCAACTAATCACCAGAAAACTGAAAGTAGCCCTATGACTCAATGTGATAGAGTGCTAACCTTAAGTGAAAGAAGCACGGCGAGGGGTGGGGGGCAATAGATAGCACTCTAAAAAGAAAAAGAAGGGGGAAAAAATCACTTGGAGTACTAGGATGAGAAAGACTGTTGGGGCGGGGTGGAGTGAGAGAGTACAGAAAGGGGCTGCAGCCACATCATCTCCTTCAGAAGCACAGTGGATGTACTTGCATGCCGGAGTGCCAAACCACAGAAACAGGTGCTCCTCTTAGTCTTAAACTTGCCCAGGTAAAATAAATCTGAAAAGCATTCAGCTTATTACAAGCTCTCTTAATTACAAAGCTAGCTAATTATTATCTAGGACGTGGCAAATTACCCCACTAGTCTCTGTGTCCACTGCTATTTACCCCATTGCTTGAAGGTAACAGGTTCAAAAGTTCGAGTGAGCCCCATTGGCACCAGAGCTCATGGGGTACAGATACATTCTCCCTTGGGATCTCTCCTCCAACAAGAGCTCTGAGGAATCCTGCAAGTGTGAGGAAGGAGCTCCGGGTCAGCCTAAGCTACAGTGACAACCTGCCTCAAAAGAAAGAACAAAGAAGAGCCAGGTGCCGGTAGATCACACCTGTAACTCTAGACACTCGAGAGGCTGAGATCTAAGGATCAAGGTTCAATGCCAGTCTGAGCAAAAAAATCCACAACAATCTTATTTACGATGAACCAATGAACCACCAAAAAGCTGGAAGTAGAAGTATGGCTCAAGTGGTAGAGGTGCTAGCTAGCCTCGAGCAAAAAAAAGCTAAGGGCAGTGTCCAGGCCCAGAGTTCAAGCCCCAGTATAGACACACAAAGGGGGGGGGGGGCGGCTGGGCATGTGGCTTAGTGCTTGCCTAGCATGCAAGAAGCCCTGGGTTTTATTCCTCAGCACCACATAAACAGAAAACACTGGAAATGGCTCTGTGGCTCAAGTGGAAGATCGCTTAGTCTTGAGCAAAAGAAGCTCAAGGTTTGTGTTTGCTTTTCTTTGGTGCTGGCATGGAACCCGGGGCACCCTGCATGGTAGACTACCACTGAGCCACACCCCAAGACCAACTTTGTTATTTCTATAAGGAAACTCTGGAAAGAATACACAAGAGAAAAATAAGGTCAGGTAACTAAGAAATGACAGGTGAAGGAAGGGTCAGGGCTGAAAGGAGTTTTCACTCCTAGCCATATTTAAACTTTTCTTCATTATATTCTATGTATATCCTCCTGCCCCCATCTTCCAAGTACTGGAATGACAGGCCGCCATCACCACACCCACTTTCTGAGAAGAAATAATAATATTTTTGTACTCTTTTAACCAAATTATAATCTGCCTACACTAAGCGATCAGTAAGCTGTGCCATTTATCCTGAGCCTCTCTTTCCTGGTCTCTGAAAGCCCAGCTCCAAGTCTTTTATTTGGCAATGAATTATTGAAAATCCATCTCCTTTCCCTGGAATCCCTTTCCCTTTTCCCTTTCAGTATCTACGCAGACAAACCAAGAGACTCTTATCTCCATTTAACCAGCAAAAAGCCAGAAGTGGAGGTAGAGCATCATCCTTGAATGAAAAAGCTAAGCGAGAGCACGAGGCCCTGAGTTCAAGCCCCACCACCGGCACTGGCAAGCATGCATATGCATATATATACAGGACACTAAATGTGCATTCTCAGGGTGTACAGAAATGATCTCATGAAGGGTCTCTGTTCATAGATGTTTTCTGGAATCTTCCTGGGGCAGGCTGGATCTAAGTACACAAGGGTACACAGGCTACTGCTCTGGGTGTCCCATCTCTACCCCATCCATTCAACTGTGCATCCACAAAACACCCAGGGGCATGGTCAGCCTTATTCCTCCTGATGAAAGGTGTGCTTGGATCCTTGGCTGGCCACCAGAGGCCCACAACCCAGCTGGCACCAGGTATTTACTCATCAAATATCTATGACCTAAGCCCTGGGGTTTTCCAGGGCAAAGAATGGATGGCAGGCACTGGGGAAAGAGGCAGGAGGAGAGCTGGAGGTCAGTCTGGCCTACAGACTGAGAGACTGAGTCTCAGACAAATATATAGGGATAACATAAGGAAACTCACTAACAGCTACTGAACAATAGCAGGACAGTAGGGACTAGACCAGGGAAGACAAAGCAACAGATGAGGTGAATCTGACTATACACACGTGTATAAGTTATCATGTTGAAACCCTTTGTAAAATTATTAAGTGCTTTAAAAGTGGTGGTGGGGGGGAGAATCAATTTTGTTTTGTTTTTTAAAGACCACGTTGGAGGGTAGAGTGGAGGTGAATGAGGGTCAATATGGCTGAAGTACTTTATATGTATGTAAGAACAGTGAAACCAGGGAGATAGAGTTTGTTTTTTGTTTTTGTTTGTAGCTCTAGGAGCTTGAACTTAGGGCCTGGGCGTGGTCCCACAGCTCTTTTGCTCAAGGCTAGTGTGCTACCACCCAGAGCCACAGCTCCACTTCTGGTTTTCTGATCCTTAATTGGAGGTAAGAAGCTGAGGCCCAGCTGGCTCTCCTGGTAAAGATAGCTACTCAGGAGGCTGAGATCTAAGGATCACAATTCGAAGCCAGCCCACGCAGGAAAGTTTGTGAGACTCTTATCTCCAACTAACCACAGTACTAGCCTTGAGCAAAAAGGACCTCGGGGACAGCGCCCAGGCACAGAGTTCAAGCCCCAGGACCACCAGAAAAAAGAGTCTCATGAACTTTCCAGCCCTGAATGGCTTTGAACTGGGATTCTTAGATCTCAGCCTCCTGAGTCACTAGGATTACAGGTATGAGTCACCAGCACCTGGCTGATAGGAGTTCAATGGGGTATGTTATATGTATGCATAGAAATGTCACAATAAACAACTCCAAATAAAAACTAATATATGCTAACTCAAAAAAAAAAAAAAAAGTCAAGTCCAGAGCAGAAAGCCCTCAGAGATCAAGATTAAGAATGTACAGAAGGGGGGCTGGGGATATAGCTTAGTGGCAAGAGTGCCTGCCTCGGATACATGAGGCCCTAGGTTCGATTCCCCAGCACCACATATACAGAAAACGGCCAGAAGCGGCGCTGTGGCTCAAGTGGCAGAGTGCTAGCCTTGAGCGGGAAGAAGCCAGGGACAGTGCTCAGGCCCGGAATCCAAGGCCCAGGACTGGCCAAAAAAAAAAAAAAAGAATGTACAGAAGGGGGCTAGGAACATGGCCTAGTGGCAAGAGTGCTTGTCTCGTATACATGAAGCCCTAGGTTCGATTCCTCAGCACCACATAGATAGAAAAGGCCAGAAGTGGTGCTGTGGCTCAAGTGGTAGAGTGCTAGCCTTGAGCAAAAAGAAGCCAGGGACAGTGCTCAGGCCAGAGTTCAAGCACCAGGACTGGGGGGGGAAAATAATAATAAAAGAATGTACAGAAGACAAAAAGAAAAAGGGGGAAAAATACAGGAAAGTTGGGTGCTAGTGACTCACATCTGTAATCATAGCTACTCAGAAAGCTGAGATGTGAGGATAGTGGTTTGAAGCCAGCAGGAAAAGTCCATGAGTTTGAGATTCTTACCTTCAATTAACCGCAAAAAGCCAGAAGTTGAGCTGTAGCTCAAAGTGGTAAAGTGGTAAACTACTAACCTTGAACAAAAATACTCAGGGACAGTTCCCTGGCCCTGAGATCAAGGCCCAGAATTTGTACTTAAAAAGAGAGGAGAGAAAGAGAGAAAGGAAATGGTGCTGTTGCTCAAAGTGGTAGAGCACTAGCCTTAAGCAAAAAAAAGCTCAGCACCCAGGCCCCTAGTTCAAGCCCCATGGCCAACAAAATAAATAAATAAGTTGATTAAATTAAAAAATAAAAAAGAAATTTCCCAGGTGGCTAGCTCCTAAACCACACTGTGAGCCACAGCATTCTGGCAATGGGAACGCAGAATGGGGCATCCTTATATATGATGCAACACTTTTCAAAACCAGGCAGCAACTGACCAGCTAGGCCATCCTAACTTCCCCACCCCAATTCACAGTGAACCCACACCAGAGCTGCCCTGCGCATGTGGCCAGCACGGAAAAGCCACAGACTCTCCCTTTCCAACAAAGGTACTGGGTGCAGGGCGGTGCTGGTCTCTGTTAGCACAGCAGTGTTTGCTTAACAAGGCGCTGTGGGAAGAGTGAGGAAACTGGTTTGGCTGGTTTGCTGGGCAGGGGAAAGCAAATGGGGAACTTTCCAACCAAGGGGAGAAAACAGAAGCCTCATACTTACTAAGCCCGGACTCTACCACTTGTCACCCCCAGAGTCTCAAATACAGATAGCCCCCAGTAATTCCTCCAGGGACTGATGCATTGAAAATCCATCCAACATCTGACTGACTGTGGCAAGCTTGAGCTGGGGATATAAAAGGTAAAAGGAGGGCTGAGAATATAGGCTAGTGGCAGAGTTCTTGCCTCGCATACATGAAGCCCTGGGTTCGATTCCTCAGCACTACATATATAAAGGAAAGCCAGAAGTGGCTTTGTGGCTCAAGTGGTAGAGTGCTAGCCTTGAGCAGAAAATTAAGCCAGAGATAGTGCTCAGGCCCTGAGTCCAAGCCCCAAGACTGGCAAAAAAAAAAAAAAAACCCCACAAAGGTAACCTGGGCTGGGAATATGGCCTAGTGGTAAAGTGTTCGCCTCATATACATGAAGCCCTGGGTTTGATTCCTCAGCACCACATATATAAAAAAAGCTGGAAGTGGCGCTGTGGCTCAAGTGGTAGAGTGCTAGCCTTGAGCAAAAAGAAGCCAGGCACAGTGCTCAGGCCCTGAATTCAAGCCCAAGACTGGCAAAAAACAAAACAAAACAAGGTAAAAGGCAAACTTAGCAAAAAAGAGAGGGGCAGTTGGGAGGAGGGGACCATTGATTCATTTTTTTTTTTTTAGGGGGGCAGGCTGGTCATAGGACTTTAACTGAGGGCCTGAACTCTTTTGCTCAAGGCTAGCGTACTACCATTTTGAGCCACAGTGCCTCCACTTCTAGTTTTCTGGTGGTTAATTGGAGAAAAGAGTCTCCCACTTACTTCCCTTGCCCTAGCTGACTTTGAGCTGCAGTTCCTCAGATCTCAGCCTTCTGAGTAGCTAGGATTACTGGAGTGAGCCACCAGTGCCCAGCCATCAATTCCCTCGTAACTGATCAAAGATTAAAAAAAATAATAAACAACAAAAATACCAGTTACAAATGGCATTCTCCATTGAAGTCTCCCTTCTCTGGCCTCCATAAGCTGAAGTTTGCCCAAGAACACACTTAGAGCTTCCCAGAGCCCTTCCAAGCACGTAAGAGCCTTTTGACTGACCCACTCCTCCTGCTCCTTTCCAATTAACTTTCAGGACCACTCTTAAGACCACAGAGTAGAGTTTAAGGCCAAAGCAGGCAATATTTATGTGTGGCTACTCACTTGTTCAAAACAAGATGAGGGCCTACTATAACTCTATGAAAATATTAGCCATCATTTAATTATTTCCCTTCATTTTATTATTTTTTTGAGACAGTCTTGTGATGTCGACCATGCCAGCCTTGCACTCATGATCTTCCTACTGAGTGCTAGGAGTGAGCCTTAACAATTTTTTATGCTTTCATTCCCTGCATTCATTCTAAGCTGCATTTATGTTTGGCTGTATCTTTATTCATTCTTAATCCCAGGATCTACCTAAGCCTACTGTTGACATAAAATGGGCACTCACTTTAGTCAGCTTAAATGAATATGGACACCCCCAGATGCCCACATCTTAGCCAAATTAAGAAAACACAAGCAGGGCACTGGTGCCTCAGGTCTGTAATCATACCTACTCAGGAGGCTGAGATCTGAGAATCAAGGTTCTAATGAAACCGGCCCCAGGCAGAAAAGTCCTAGAGACTTTTATCTCCAATAATCTCCTCAGAAAAAGCAGGAAGTCACTCAAGTTGTTCTCTGGTTTCAGGGATAAAGTGCTAGCCTTGAGCAGAAAATGCTAAAGGACAGTGCCCAAGCCAGTTCAAGCTGCAGGACACATTACACACACACAGGCAATATAACACAGTTATGTATATATCACATACCCTTTTTACAGATGAGGAAACTGAGCCTCGGAGCAATAAAGTGGTAGGCCCCAAGTCACATGGCTAGTAGTTAAACCTCAAGCCTCATTGTCCTCTGTACATGCTCACTGAACTACCCTGAACCAACTCTGAACCAACTCTACTGACTTCATTCTCGCTGTAGAAAGTCTCAACCCCTGAAGGGAGGGGGACAGATGCCTCTCAGGGATTTTAGGGTTTTGGCAGCTTCTGGAAGATGTGGGAGCTGATTGCTTTGCGTCAGGCTTATCTGGGGCTGAGCTTGGAATGGAGCGTGTAACAGATACCAAGGTGAGTCTTTCAGAAGAAAAGGCTTGTCCAATGAAAGGCCCGGATAGCAAACAGGGATTTTCATAACCACCTGGCTGAGAGCAGCAGCCACCTTTCCTTAAATGGCCTTGCAGGGCGAGGGAGAAAGGGAGAGAGGGAGAAAGGGAGAAAGGGAGAAAGGGAGAGAGGGAGAGAGGGAGAGAGGGAGAGGGAGAGAGGGAGGGGGAGAGAGAGAGAGAGAGAGAGAGAGAGAGAGAGAGTCCAGCACTGTAGAAGGAAAGGAAAGCACAGCGTGAGGGGTAGGAGTATAGCCCAGTGTCTCCTTTCCTGGGAAACTTTGCGTCAGTCATGTCACAGACACAAGTGACTGGGGAGGTCTAGAAGTCTGAGGATGGAGAGTGGGGATTGATGGTGTAAGATGATCCCAGGGAAGGTCTCCCTGTTGGGCTTTGTTGAGTCCAGCTGAATTAAGGGGCTAAGGGGCTAGTGTGCCATTCACACCAGCTTTCAACACAGCCTTTAAGAGGGAAGGAAAGGAGGAGGGGGACAGGCATGCCTTAATCCACACCTGTGACCTGTGAGCAGTCCCAAGATTGAGCCCAAAATCTGAGCCTTGTGTGTCTGAAGGCAGATTATGGGAAAAGCAAAGGAAATCCTCAATTATTAGGCTTCTTAGCCTCTGAGGTTCCAAACTGTCTACTAACCTGGGTTCTCCAGCCTGTCTGTGTGAAGAAAAAGAAAAATGATCAACACCTCTAAAGAAATCACTCTATAGAGCTGGGAATGTGGCTTAGTGGTAGACTGCTTGCCTAGCATGCACAAAGCCCTGGGTTTGATACTTCAGCAACACATAAATAGAAAAAGCCAGAAGTGAGGCTGTAGCGCAAGTGGTAATGCTAAAGAGGCCAGGGACAGTGCTCAGGCCCTGAATACAAGCCCCCAGACTGGCAAAAAAAAAAAAAAGAATCTTTATAGTGAAGTTGCTGTTCTTCTTTGTTGTGACTGTGACAAGGTCTCCCTAAGTAGCCCAGGCTGACCTAGAAATCATGACCAGGAGATTTCAGCCTCCCAAGTGCTAGGATTATAGGCATGAGCCACGCCCAGCTTGTGCTTTTATTTTTTTTTAATAGTCTCTGCTCTAGAAACTGGAGAGAAACCAAGAGAGGGAAATAATAATAAGTAGGAATGATCCTAAAGTTCAGCCCAAACCCTATTTGTGACCCTTCAGCTATCTGTGCTGTGCTCCTGTGTGTATGTGTGCACTATGATTTGAACTCAGGGCCTGGGAGCCAGGTTCCTCATTTTCAAACTCTCAGGCAGCAAATTTCTCACAAAAAGCCCACAGACTAAACCTGGTACCAATGTCTCATTTCTCCTTGAAACTCCTGGTACCAAAGCTCCCCTGACTATCCACAGAGTACAGCCAACCTTCCTAAAATCTAACCTCTTATTTCAATCTCACAGCCAGTTCCTGGAGTCAAATGTGTGGTTTTAGCTGAAAAACACATCTGTCCTAGAGTTTTCATTCAACAGGTCCAGGGAGAGCCCCACAGTACAGAAAGGCTAAGAAAAGTTCAGTGTCAAGAAATCTGTTAGGTCGGGCTATAGACTTAAGGAAACTAGAACTAGCCACACAAACACCCAGACTGTAGGATGCCAGCTCCCTAGCCAAACCACTAGCCTCAGGCCATGCCTCCACCAGGAACTGCTCCCTCTCAGCCACCACCATCTGCTCTCAGGGGCCCTGTCCATCAACACCTGGGTCCTCAATCTATTTCACAATGTATGCTAACTTCCAAACTCCCTCCCGCACTTCCTTCTTACTTCTTTCCCTCTCCCCTTCCTCTCCTCCCCCTCCCTCCCTTCCCTTCCTCTTTCTTTCTTCCTTTCTGTCTCTTTATTTTAGATAATTAAGAGGAAGTGAAGAGACGAATGGATCAAAAAAATATGGTACCTATACACAATGGAATACTACATAGTGATTAGGAATGGTGAAATATTATTATTCGCAGGGAAATGGTCAGAACTCGAACAAATAATGTTGAGTGAGACAAGCCTAGAACACAGAAAACAAAGGGGCATGATCTTCTTGATATATGACTGTTAAGAAAGGGAGACGGAGAGACAGTAGAGACCAAGTCTGTGAAACCAAAAACTGCTTGTCAAATAGTATTTCCCACAGGATTGGGGCAGCGACCCAACAGTATGTAACTAAAACCAATTACTCAACACATAAAGGTCAAAAATTGACCTCTCAGTGGAATACAATAGCTCAAAATCTATGTATGTACGTTCATATAAGACTACTGTCCGGGCTGGGGATATGGCCTAGTGGCAAGAGTGCCTGCCTCATATACATGAGGCCCTGGGTTCGATTCCCCAGCACCACATATACAGAAAATGGCCAGAAGTGGCGCTGTGGCTCAAGTGGCAGAGTGCTAGCCTTGAGCAAAAAGAAGCCAGGGACAGTGCTCAGGCCCTGAGTCCAAGCCCCAGGACTGGCCAAAAAAAAAAGACTACTGTCGACATATTGTCTAATATCGATACTGCATTTAAAGCCCTAGGCGAATTTTCTTGGGTGCGGCCACATGGCTACTGTATATGTTCTTGATACATTGTATATTGTATATATGTCTACCTGACCTAAAGAAGGGAAAGAAAAACAGGGCGTAAGATATCACAAGAAATGTACACACTCCCCTACTATGTAACTGTACCCTTTTTGCACAACACCCTGTCCAAAAAATAAATAAATAAATAAATAAAAGCTACTTGGAAGCATTTAGAGAAGCCCAATATGAAATATTATTATAGTATCACAGCCAACCTCCTGGATATGCAGTGACACTGGGTAAGATACTCTTAGATGTCTACTGAGGTGTGAGGGAAACGACATACGCTAGGCCCTTCCAAACTGCTCAATGAAATACAAGCGTACAGAGGGACTGCGAATCTAGCTCAGTGGCAGCGTGCGTGTGGGACCCTACACGTGGCCCTGGCTTTTTCTTCTGGTACTGCAACAACAAAACAGCATGCCATGTGTACTTTCAGAAAGAATGTCAGAATAAGCATATGCAGCAAGACCCTAGCAATGATTATATGCGAGTTTGTAGTAACATTTTTTGGTATTATCCGTAGGATTGAGGATTTTCAATAAAGTTTGGAGAGAAAAGAGGGGAAAAAAATTACATCACTGTTAAAAACCAAAAAAATTTCAAAGTCAGTCAAGTGTTTGGAAAATAAATATAAGGAAAAAGTTTACTGCAAAAAAAAAAAAAAAAAAAAAAAGAGGAAGTGAAGGACCCACTGCCAATCCTTTGGCAGATTAGAAAATCACTTCAGGTCCCAGTGTCCATCCTCCAAGGGTTTTGTAAAGATGGACCAGATTGAGGGGTGGGATGAAAAGTGAATAAAGTTGTTATTCATAATAAATTATTATGTAAAGATATTATTAGACACAAGAGCTTGGATGGGCAAAGTGAAAACCAAAGTGGTAGAGGAGAATGCCTGGCAGCACACTGGTTCTGATCCCAGGAGGAACAAATATGTGCCCTGGCATATAGGAAGACGAAGCACCCACCACTTACATTGAGACACTTCTAACATACTCTCACACACACTCCCCTTTCTCTACTCACCCTACTCACCCTACTCTCCCACCTGGGCCAACTTGGCCTCCTTCTATAACCCACTAGTCACAGCCCACAGATGGCTTTCAAAACACCCCAGGCCACTCCACACCCTCTGACACCTCACTAGTCTGTCACAGCATGGTCTCCTAAGGGGCCCTAGGACAACCTGCTAGCATGTACAATTAGGAGGGCAGGGCTGGAATGTCCCAGTCTCCGTGGCTAAGTTTACTCCTGGGCCAGCCAACATAAAGCAGAGTAGAGAGAAACTGGCCGAGTAATCACTGACCCATTCTAGTGCTGGGCAGACAAGATAAGGCTGCCTTTCAGATCCCATAGGGCACAGCCCCGTCTCAGGGTTAATCAGTCAAGCTTCAACATCTGCAGATCACAATGCCTACTGCTGGAACAACTTCCAAAGTTCAAAATAAAATTTTATACAACACCAAGATGGCCACACAGATTTCTCATATGGCCAAAGGCTAGAAGAATAAACAAATGAGGAAGTTCCCTGGGGAGGGGAGTGGGGAATGTGAATGAGTTTTCTCTCTCTCTAAAAAAAAAAAAAAAATACCCTTTATTATTCTGATACCTGCCCAGCAACAGAAATCATGGTGTTGATACAGAGTAAGCACCTGGGAATGAATGAATCCAGACTGAATACTAGTCCCTTCCCTTGCTCCCAGTACTTCCCAACAGAGAAGTAGAACAAAGAAAATTCTAGATTATCACTGTGATAAGGCCTGAAATACATTGGGTGTTTGTATGCATTTTCAACCTGAGTCAGAGCTATTCTGCTTAAAAAAAAAAAAATCTGTCATTATTCCTTGGTGAAATTGTACCTGTATCAAAATGTTTCCATCCCTATGAATAAAAGCCTCAGTCCTGGTAACCAAGAGCAGGTTCCTCAGCTAGCCCCCCACCCCCAGACAGTACACAATGAGGCCCCAGCAGCCTGATCCATCCAGCTCGCTGACCCGGGACAAGTGCACTCCTGCTCAGCACTCCAGTCCCAACCAACAGGTTTTGCAATCTAGGCGGCCAGGATGTGAGGGGTCGGGATGACCTCTCAATGTTCTCAGCCACCTTCACAGGCCCAGCTATGCAGACAGAGCAAGCTTGCTCAACTACACAGCTTGCAATCCGCGAAAGTTTAGCACCCCCCCCCCCAACCGCGTAAACTCCAAGGGGATGTCTTCGGATAAAGCGGGGGGCAAGCGCATTCCAACCCAAGTGTCGGGGTGCGCGATTCCTAGGCCCCTTCCCCTGCCCCACCTCACCCCGCCCGGCCAGGAGACGCCAGGGCCCCGCCCTCACCTCGGCCCAGGACGTGGCCTCTCCCCAGGTGCCAGCGGGGAACCAGGAACGTGTAGCTCTCGGCCCCAAAGCCAGGGTAGCACGGCTCCGGCTCCTGGCAGAGCCTCGACGAGACCTGGAACAGGTAGGGGGGAAAGGGAGAGAACCCGGTGACTCGGGGGACTCCCTCCGGCCCACACCGAAACCCACGGCGCCGCGCGCGCCTCCCTCGCCCGGGGCGTCGGGATTGTGGGAAAGCGGGGCAGACAGCGACGTCATCCTCCCACCCCGAAACCTGCCCCCGCCGCCCCCCCCCCAGGAACTCCCACGGAGGGGGCCGCGGGCTCGCCGCCTTTCCCTCTCGGTCTCCCCTACCGTTGGGGATCCCACTTTTCTCAACACAAGAAGGCGTTCAATGCTACTTCCTCACACACACACACACACACACACACACACACACACACACACACACCCCGAACGCCTTCCACCCCTTTCCTGCCCCAGGGCACCCGGGTTCCTAGGTACACAGCAGGTGCCTTTGTAGCTACGAGTGCTCCCTCCCCACGCTGCAGGTGCCTTTGCTTCCCCCACCTCCAGGACCGTCCCCACCACTCCTGGCTCCCCCTTTTACTTGAGCCGAGGCTCCCCCTCTTCACAGGCCGAGGCTGCCCGGGGCCCGGCCACAGCCCCGGAGGTCCCCCTGCCCCCCCACCCCCCCAGCCAGCCCGCACCTCGTCGCTCCCCTGCGCACAGCCGGGCGCCAGCGGGCGGGGAAGCCGCGCGCGCCCGGGCCCCCGCCCACTGCGGTCCCCGCGCTGCCCCGCGCGCCGCGCAGCTTCCACAGCTCCCGGGTCAAACTTTCTTGAGGAGAAGGGAAACAGGGATGGCCGGAACAAGGGAGGAAGGGAAACGGGACGGGGGCACCGGGCGTGGGGTCGGAAAGTGTTCCCCCAAGGCAGGGCACCCGACTTACCTGCAGCAGCAGAAGCAGGAGCGCAAAGAGGCGGCAGCGCGGAGCGCCCATGGCGGGCGGGCGGGCGAGCGGGCGCGTGCCGAGCGCCGACCGAGGTCCGAGGTCCGAGGTCCCGGGAGGTCCGGACCGGCTGGAGCCTGCCGGGGCTTCCGTGTGCTCACAGGTGCTCGGCGGCTCCCGACGCCAGTGAGCTTCTAGGCAGGGCAGCAGCGCCCAGGTGTGTCCCGGGAGCCACGCCCCCGGAGCCGCTGATTGGCTGAGGATGCACCTGCGGACCACAGCCCATGATTGGCGCAAGCCGCGGGATAGGGGCGGGGCTCCGGTACAGGCTCCACCCAGCCAGCCTCGGCGGGTTCCAGTGACCTTGCACTGGTCTGCAGTGGGTAGAATGGAGGATTATTTACCTGCACTGTTAGGACTGCACCACGTTCGAATCCCGACCCTGTGAATGGGTCCCGAAGACCTGAGTTCAAAATGACTTTTTTTTTTATCTCCTGTCTCTGCTGCTATTTGAACACTAAGCCTTGTGCTTGCCAAACAGTCACACGTCCACCGAGCCACGCCCCCAGCTCAATATCTGCTCTTTATAACTGCCATTCCCCATGAGTCTGTGAGTCAGAAAATCATTCACTGACTCAGAACCATATCTCCAAGCCTCAGTTTCTCCACCTCAAATAATGATCACAAATGTCTCCTTAATATATGAGGAGCCCATACAAATCAGAGTTTTAAAAGTTGTACAAATGTAGGGCACAAGCCAGGTTCCCTTAGCTCACTCCTGTAATCTTAGCTACTCAGGGAGGCTGAGATCTGAGGATCTAGGATCAAAGCCAGCCCTGATCAGTGGATCACTGTAGCTCAACAGCTATGTACACATGATCATATAAGACAAGGATAAGCAAAAACAACTCCAAGAGAAGGACACAGGAGGATTCTATTGTGGACATTATCTTTAAAGTGCTAGGTGAATTTCCTGTGGCGTACCCTATGTGGTTACTATATATGATTTTGGTACACTGGATATTGTATATCTGCCTACTTGATCTAGGGAAGGGAAAGAAAAAATGAGGTGTAAGATAGCACAAGAAATGTATTCACTGCCTTATTATGTAACTGTACCCTGTTTGCACAACACCTTGTCAATAAAATTTAATTAAAAAAAAAGCCAGCCCTGGCAGGAAAGTTCATGAGACTCTTACCTCCATTTAACCAGCAAAAACCAGAAGAAGGGCTTGTGGCTCACATGGTACAGCCTTAAGGGGAAAAACCAGAATGCAAATCAATAACTTTAAGCCCCAAGATTGGTGCCCAGGTTCTGAGTTCAAGCCCCTAATACACACACACACACACACACACACACACACACACACACACACTATTATTTCATTTGATAGACAACTGAGGTATAAAGAGATTGAGGCCAGTAGGCAATGTATGACTAGAAGCCATCTGCCTCTGATCTCTCCCTCTCTGTCTTTAATGTGTTGTCCCCCCAGTATCAGGATTTGAACTCAGGGCCTTAAGCTGTGCTGCTCACACTCTACCACATGAGCCAGGCCTCTAACCTAGTAGCTTTTTTTGTAGTTATTCTAGGGGATGGAGTCTCTTAAATTTTTCTGCTGGACTAGTCTCAGACTGCCAACTCTGGATTTCAGCCTTCTGATTAGCTAGGATTACAGGCATGTGCTGCCCAGCTCTTCTGAACATCTCTGTATGCAACCTGGAAAGTCGTCCAACTGGAACTTCTGAGAATTGCTTTGGTTTTGGTTTTGTGTTTGTTTGGTTGTTTCTGTTTTTGTTTTTAGTTTAAATAGTGCTAGGCAAATACTCTACCACTGGGCAACTCCCACAGTCCTTCAATCTCTTTGGATTTTGTAGTTATTTTGCTTTGCTTTTGAAACAAAGGCTCAGGACGGCCTTGAACTCCATTCTCTAGTCTCAGCTTCTTGCATGCTGTGGTTATAAGTGTGTGCTATCATATCTGGCTATTTTTTTTAATGTTGACCTGAAGATACGTGTGTGTGTGTGTGTGTGTGTGTGTGTGTGTGTGTGTTAGGGGCTTGAACTCAGAACCTGGGCACTGTCCCTTAGCTTTTTAAGCTCAAGGCTAGCAATATACCACTTGAACCACAGCTCCATTTTCTGGCCTTTTGGTGGTTAGTTGGAGATAAGTTTCATGGACTTTCCTGCCCTGGTTAGCTTCATACCAGAAGCTTTAGTTCTCAGCCTCCTGAGTGGCTAGGGTTACAGGTGTGAGCCACAGGTGTCCAACTGGAAGTGATACGTTAGAGGATCTCTTTCTTTTCCTTTATTTGGTCCAATTACTTGCAGATAATGCTTTTAATGTCATATAGCAAGTTCATGTCATAGCCAAGACCAGGACCCAAGATCACCTGACCCTCCAGGTTGGAGCTTTTAATGCTGCAGCTACACTACAGGCCACAGCACCTTCTCAAGAGAAATTTTCCCCAAATAAAATAATATATGGCCCCCCCCAAAAAACAACCCACCAGAAACAATTAGATCAAAACTTGGCGTTGGTGGCTCATGCTTGTAATTGTAGCTACTCAGGAAGCTGAGATCTAAGGATCATGGTTCAAAGTGAGCCTGGGCAGGAAGATCTGTGAGACTCTCATCTCAGATAACCACCAGAAAACTGAAAGTGATGCTGTGGCTCAATGTGGTAGAGCTCTAGCCTTGAGAAAAAAGCTCAGGGAAAGCACCCAGGCTCTGAGTTCAAGCCCCAAGACCAACTGACAAAAAAAAAAAAAAAAAAATAGATGAAGAAGCTTCCCTATCTACCTGTGACCCTCATGTCTGTGCCATTTGGCTACATGCTGACAAAAACCCTCCTTTCCTTTCACCCAAGACTGGTAAACTACAAAAATAATACTAATGCCACTCGATAACAGGGTAACCTTGAACAAAGCAGTGCTCTGACTTCACAATAAAATAAAGGAAACAATTGGTGCTGGCTAACACACAAACCATCACTAGCTACATATTTAACAACATGCTTAGTAAATAAATGTTTGGTTTGGACATAGTTCTTTGGAAAATTCCATCCCTTTCCTTCCCTCTTGGGACTGGTCTTATTTGAACTATTTCCCCCAGAGCTACTGGTGAATCAAAGCTCACAGAGAGCAGAGAGCAGAGAGAGAGAGAGAGAGAGAGAGAGAGAGAGAGAGAGATGCTCAAACCAAGACACTGCTTCCAGTCAGCCTCTCCCAGCAGGCTGACCCCTCCATTTCTAATGGAGCACACACCCAGCCTTTTGGATTTCCACATCTTGGCTCCCTCAGTGTCTTAACCCACCAGGAGAGAAGGCTCCAGTATTTACTTTCCCACCAAGGCTCCCTCCCGCCCAACTGTGCATTAAACAAGATAATGGAAATACAGAACAAGGCGTAGCCCCCAAGGGACAGCCTGGTCCGTTTATTTTTCTTCTCTCAATTATGTAAAAATACATATTTTATACTATCACGAGTCCCAGGAAGCCTTTGAGACTTTACTTTCTTCTGCCCCAGCAAAGCCCTGGCTTTGGAACTTCCGGGCATGCTCTCTGACTCCTCTTCCCATTATACTTGGATAATTCGATAAAATAGATTTTAGATGACAGTTAGGAGCATGGACAGGTCAGGCCTCCTGCAGTTTTCAAACTTCCCTGCCAGTCTTTCTCTAATGTCCAGAGAAGATCCGAAGGGGCCCTAGCTCCATCCTCAGCTGCAGATAAAAGGGCTGGGCACTGTGTGGAAGGGCACTGACTCAGTTTCCTCTTTGTTTTTTTGGGGGTTTTTTGGCCAGTCCTGGGCTTTGGACTCAGGGGCTGAGCACTGCCCCTGGCTTCTTTTTGCTCAAGGCTAGCACTCTGCCACTTGAGCCACAGCACCACTTCTGACCATTTTCTGTACATGTGGTGCTGGGGAATCGAACCCAGGGCTTCATGTATACGAGGCGAGCACTCTTGCCATATCCCCAGCCCAACAGTTTCCTCTTTGATGAATGAATCAAGGATACATCTGTATAAGGAGCCAGCATCGTGGGACCTGTGCTGTCCCTGCCCAAATACTCTGCCCAGGGCCTTTGGTCTTAGAGACTGGTGCTGAGTTCAAATTATGAACCTACCTGATGAGCCTGGTTACTTCAGCTTCCCCAGTTCTTGTTCCTCCATAAACATTGTTTTCTTAGCCAAGCGCTGGGGGCTCCTGCCTATAATCCTAGCTACTCTGTAGCCTAAAATCAGAGAATTTGGCCTTGGCAGCAAACTCTGAGACACACTTTTTTTTTTTTTTTTTTTTTTGCCAGTCCTGGGGCTTGAACTCAGGGCCTAGGCACTGTCCCTAGGCTTCTTTGGTTCAAGGGTAGGGCTCTACCACTTAAGCTACAGCTCAAGCTTTTTGATAGTTAGAGATCAGAGTCATACCGACTGACTTTCCTACTTGGGCTGACTTTGAACCACAGAATGGTTGTTTATTCACTTTGAATCCTCAGATCTCAGCCTCTGAGAAGCTAGGATTTCAGGTATGGGCTACCGGCACCTGGTGTCTTCCTTCCTTCCTTCCTTCCTTCCTTTCTTCCTTCCTTCCTTCCTTCCTTCCTTCCTTCCTTCCTTCCTTCCTTCGATTCAGTCCTTGCTCACAAGATGGAATAATCAACACCATTGTATCAATGGTTTCACAGTAGATGCACATGGGGGGAAAGGATTTATTTTAGCATCTGAGACCTCTCTCTCAATCTCTCTCTCTCTCCCTCTCTCCCTCTCGCTCTCTCTCTTTCCTTCTTTGGGTTGGGACTTGAATGCAGGGTCTCCACTTGCTAAGCAAGCACCCTGCCATTTGAGCCCCCCAACCCCCACCCCAACTGAGATGGCTTTGCCAGCACCCAGTTCACAAGGTTCTTGTGAGCACTCTGCAGAAACTCCCCAGCGCCAGCACTTTCCCCATTATCTTCCCCTCCTGGTTTCAGGCAAAATCTTTAGAGTGCTGAGAGCACCCCCCACCCCTTCCCCCTTCTCCTTCCCCACAGCACTGCCTGAGACTTTCACTGGGGCTGGCTGTCCCCCAGGAAGTCAGGGTTGTTTGCATTTTAAAAAGAGCACTTAGGGCTGACCTTACTTCTTTCAAAAGGAAAAAAAGCCTCGGAGCAATAAAGTCAGTCCTGGGTGTTTAACCTGGGGTTGGAGGCTGGGCTTCGGGGAAGGGAGGGGGCTCGGTGAACCCCTAGAGATTGTAAACTGCCCGGCAAATTGATGGCTAGGCCCGTCCATTTCTTTAGCTTTTCCACAGGGGAAGGAGGGAAAGGAAAGTTATAACCCCAGGAGGTGAGATCTTGGGATTTTTAAACATCCATCAAGAAAACAAATGTGTCAAAGCCTTGCCAGCTCCTAGACAGCCGTCCTGGAAGGTAACAGAGCCCCTACCCAGAGCCACCCCATCTGCTTTCCAACGTATGTCTGCTCCAAGCTTTCTCTCTGGCTACTTTTATGCCTCAGTGGCTGGAGGCTGGTCCTCCCCACGGCTAATGATTAACCCCCACAGGTGTCCTTGTGCCTTGCATCTCATGGCCAGGAGGCTATAATTAAAGGTGACCAGACAGGGAAGGGTGGCACTCCTCTTTCCCCCACAGCCAAAGGGAGAGGAAAGCCCAGAGAAATTGGAATTGCTAGAGATTGTAACCCAACCCAGCACTGTGTGAGTTGAGGCTCCAGTCCTTATCTTATGGGGTCCCTGCCATTAGGCAGGGTAGCACCCAGCTAGATGTAATCTCTTATTCAAGACATAATTTGGGGGGTTGGGAATATGGCCTAGTGGCAAGAGTGCTTGCCTCTCATACATGAAGCCATAGGTTCGATTCCCCGGCACCACATATATAGAAAATGGCCAGAAGTGGTGCTGTGGCTCAAGTGGCAGAGTGCTAGCCTTCAGCAAAAAGAAGTCAGGGACAGTACTCAGGCCCTAAGTTCAAGGCCCAGGACTGGCAAAAATAAAAATAAATAAAAATAATAATTTTGCCAGGCATTGGTGGCTCATGCCTGAAATCCTAGTTACCCAGGAGACTGAGATCTGAGGATCATAGTACGAGGCCGGCCAAGCAGTCTCTGACCCTATGAGACTTTTTTTGTGTGTGTTTTTGCCAGTCCTAGGGCTTGGACTCAGGGCCTGAGCACTGTCCCTGGCTTCTTTTTGCTCAAGGCTAGCACTCTGCCACTTGAGCCACAGCACCCATTTCAGGCTTTTTCTGTGTATGTGGTATTGAGGAATTGAGCCCAGGGCTTCATGCATGCTAGGCGAGCACTGTACCACTAAGCCACCTCCCCAGCCCCTCGATGAGACTCTTATCTTCAATTAACCTCCAAAAAGGTGGAAGTAGATCTGAGGCTCAATTGGTAGAGTTTTAGCCTTGAACAAAAAGGCTCAGTGATAACACCTAAGACCAGAGTCCAAACCCCAGAACCAGAACCCATAAGTAAATATATAGATAGTCAGGTGCCAGTGGCTCACCCCTGTGATCCTAGCTACTTAGGAGGCTGAGATCTGAGGATCACGGTTCAAAACTAGCCTGGGCAGGAAAGCCTGAGAGAGTCTTATCTCTAATAAACTACTCAGAAAAAGGGGAAAGTGGTTCTGTGGCTCAAGTGGTAAAGTGCAAAAGAAACTCAGCAACAGCGCCCAGGCCCAGCAGAGTTCAAGCCCCAGGACTGGCAAAAAAAGGGAAAAAAAAAAAAAAGTGGCTCTGTGGTTCAAAGTGCACAAAAAGGATAAAGGATAGCACCCAAGCCTTGAGCTCAAGCCTCATGTCCAAAAAATAAAATAAACAAACAAACCAAATAAATAAAATATACAATTGCATGTGTCTTCCATTTCTCTTCTGTTAACTGTGATGCTAAAATAAATCCTTTCTAAACCTCTCTTTTTGTCTCTATCTCACCCCCAAGTGTGAAATAATGTGAAATAATGTGAAACCATTGATACAATGGTGATGATTATTTCATCTTGTGAGCAAAGACTGAATCTAATCCAGGGAGGTTCCCAAAGGGCCTGAACCTCAATGCTGAGACGCTGGGTTTGGGGTGGGGGAACCTTATTTGTTTTCACCTCTGGTAGGGTAATCCGGTGATAATCCTCCTTTTGTTGTGTCTTATGTTCTTGGAATTGATCCTTTTGGAATTCCCAGAGACTAAGTTCCTTTCATTGATAAATATTTGAGAATCTACCAGCTATTTTCTTATAGAAGATATTTATTTAGGGCAGAAAAGCCCATTGCTAGGAGATACTTAGTTTCCTTTAACAAAATCTTCTTGCAGACCAAGGATGAGTTTCCACAGATGTTTTTCTTGAGAAATCTACCCAACTGTATAGAAGCCAGAGCTCCAGGCAAACCACTAGCTCCAGGATAAGAACATGGCCTCTGGCCATAGCCTAGTGGGAAAGAAGAGACTTCACTTTAGCTATTAATCCTGTTTATTCTTAGTTGCTGGCTCCTGCTTTCTAGGCCTTAATGTTCCTCATTTAGCCTGTCTTGTAGCCACTACTGTTTGTTTCTAGTTTGACATAATTCTGGATTTACAGGCATTTTTGTTTTATGACAATGGTTATCTGGCTCAGTGGTACGTGCCTGTAGTCCCGGTACTTAGGAAGCTGAGTCAGGAGGGTTGTTTGAGTCAAGAACGTCAAAGCCAGACTGAACAATATCTCTCAAGACCCCAACTACTCAAATCTGGAATCCTTGGTTCTTAGGCAGCTGAGATTAGAGGACAGAGAGAGAGAGAGAGAGAGAGAGAGAGAGAGAGAGAGAGAGAGAGAGAGAGAGAGAGAGAGAGAAAGAGAAGGAGAGGAGAAGAGAGGAAAGGAGAGAGCAGAAGTTATACAAGAAGTCAAGAAGACAAGAAAAAATTGTCGGGCTGGGAATATGGCCTAGTGGCAAGAGTGCTTGCCTCATATACATGAGGCCCTGGGTTCGATTCCTCAGCACCACATATACAGAAAATGGCCAGAAGTGGCGCTGTAGCTCAAGTGGCAGAGTGCTAGCCTTGAGCAAAAAGAAGCCAGGGACAATGCTCAGGCCCTGAGTTCACGGCCCAGGACTGGCCAAAAAATAAAAAAGAAAAAATTGTCATTTGTCTTATAAAATATTCTGCATTTTATATTTAGTTCAATGCATCCTTGTGATGTCATTAAATGGGTTCTTCTATCCCATATGAAACATAAACTCTTTTTTTTTTTTTTTTTTTTTTGGCCAGTCCTGGGGCTTGGACTCAGGGCCTGAGCACTGTCCCTGGCTTCTTTTTGCTCAAGGCTAGCACTCTGCCACTTGAGCTACAGCGCCACTTCTGGCCATTTTCTGTATATGTGGTGCTGAGGAATCGAACCCAGGGCCTCATGTATATGAGGCAGGCACTCTTGCCACTAGGCCATATCCCCAGCCCCTGAAACATAAACTCTTAAACATATAGATTAGATTGGATCCAATTATTTAGTTAGTTTCCAGTACTGGGGTTTGAAATCAGAACTTCGCACTTCCTAGGCAGGTACTCTACCATTTAAGCCAAACTGTCAGTCTTTTTGGCTTTTAGTTGTTTTTCAGATAGGGTCTTGCTTTTTCCCTGAGCCAGCCTGTAATCCTCCTTTTTGCAATTCTTGCCTGCATGGAATGACAGACACTCAACACCATGCCAGGCTTGTTTGCAGAGATGACACTTCAGGAACTTTTCCCCTGGAGTGATCTACAACCATGACCCTCCTGATTCTGCCTCTCAAGGAGTTGGAATAACAGGTATGAACCACTGCCAATTTTACTTTATTTTTTACCACTTGAGCCACAGCTTCACTTCTAGCTCTTGGGTGGTTAATGTGGGTAATTGGAGATAAGAGTCTTAAGGACTTTCATCCTGGGGCTGGCTTTGAACCCCAATCCTCACATCTCAGCCTCCTAAATAACTAGGATTACAGGCATGAGCCACTGGTGTTTGGTTTGCGAAACTCTTTTTAGGCAAAAATATTTCATCAGTGGCTGGACACCTCCCATGGCACACATCAGGAAGCAAGAAATTGTCCAATTCTCCCTTTGAAGATGCAAAGATATAGCAGCCAGTGTTGGCTGACTCCTCCAGAGCTCCCCTCCCCCATACCTCCTGTTTGTTACCTCAGCTTTCCTGATTTGTAGGGCAAACAACAAGCATTTCTTCAGCACTCCCAGACAGCCACTCAACACAAGGGATACAGAAATAAATAAAACGCAGTCCTTGACTTTTTAGGGCTCATAAGGTAGTCAGGGATGCAGACAAACAGACATTTGCCCATTTAGTTGTGAAATATTCACTGATGGATGATGTTATGTATCAGACATTATACTGGGCTGGGAGTATGGCCTAGTGGCAAGAGTGCTTGCCTCGTATACATGAAGCCCTGGGTTCAATTCCCAAGCACCATATATATAGAAAATGGCCAGAAGTGGTGCTGTGGCTCAAGAGGTAGAGTGCTAGCCTTGAGCAAAAAGAAGCCTGGGACAGTGCTCAGGCCCTGAGTCCAAGCCCAGGACTGGCAACAAAATTAAAAATTAAAAAAATTTTTAAAAAGACATTATACTGGATGCCAGTAATCACATTGTGGTTGGGGATCATTGGATCTCACCATATTTCACCAGACCTCAGGTAGCCCTTTTTTTTTTTTTTTTTTTTTTTTTTTTTGCCAGTCCTGGGCCTTGGACTCAGGGCCTGAGCACTGTCCCTGGCTTCTTTTTGCTCAAGGCTAGCACTCTGCCACTTGAGCCACAGCGCCACTTCTGGCCATTTTCTGCATATGTGGTGCTGGGGAATTGAACCCAGGGCCTCATGTATATGAGACAAGCACTCTTGCCACTAGGCCATATCCCCAGCCCCTCAGGTAGCCCTTTGCTATCAATGAACCCATCTTACAGATTTGTAAGCAGAGGTAAGGAGATTGGCTGAAGGTCAGGGCTCTCCAAAGAACAAAATCAATAGTATACACAGTTGGGAAAAGTCTAAGAAACTGAAGAGAGAAAAAGAAGGCACTGTACAAATCCCATAGTCCTAAGGCAGGAAGAACCAAGAGTTCTGTTTGTTTTATTTTGTTTTGTGCCAGTCCTGGGGCCAGAACTCAAGCCCTGGGACACTGCATCTGAGCTTTTTTGCTCAAGGTTAACTCATACTGTACCACTTGAGCCATACCTTTACTTCTGGCTTCATAGTGATTCATTTGAAATAAAGGTCTCATTGACTTTTGTGCCCGGGGGTTGGCTTCCAACCTTGATCCTCAGATCTCAGCCTTCTGAGTCTCTAGGATTCCAGGTGTGAGCCACCAGTGCCTGATTTGTTTTTGTGGTTTTGAGATTGAATTTTGACACATAACCCAGGGTAGCTATAAACTCTTAACTTTTCTGTCTCACAAATACTGGAATTAAACCACCAAACCCAGTTTTGCTTAGTAATAAATCTAAACTCCCTTTGGACTCCCCTGAGTGGTTTCAAGAACCAAGTGAGATAACCTAAGTCAACATGGCAGACAGGAAATGCTCAGTAAACATTAACTATTACTATTTCCACATTCCACATTCCTCAGGGGCCAGGTTTTCCCATGAAACCAAGGCTTTGGGCAACTGGATCTCTCCAGCATGAGGCCGATGAGGTCCTGCCAAGGGCTCCTGCAAAGGGTCTGCAGTCCTTGAGCTCGGTGGCTCTCTCTGTGCAGGTGCCCTTGGACTTGGTATCTCAAGGACAGATAAAGCAGAATAACTGTGGGGGCCAAGAGATCAATAGGGTCCTGGTGCCCACTTCCAAGCCACAAATGCCCCACCTCAGACCTCAAGTCTCTGGAAATGAGAGAGATCAGACCAAGATCTGGTCCATTTGGGATGGAGATGTTTTTTTCTTAGTTCGATATTCTTGAATTCTGAATGTGAAGCCCATATGTTTGCTTGTTTGTTTGTTTGTTTTGCCAGTCCTGGGCCTTGAACTCAAGGCCTGAGCACTGTCCCAGGCTTCTTTTTGCTCAAGGCTAGCACTCTGCCACTTGAGCCACACCACCACTTCTGGCCGTTTTCTATATGTGTGGTGCTGGGGAATCAAACCCAGGGCTTCATGTATACAAGGCAAGTACTTTACACTAGACCATATTCCCAGCCCTGTGAAGCCCATATGATTTGGGGTTTGTTTCCTTTTATCTTTCCTTGCTTGCTTCCTTTGTTCCCCACCGCCCCCCCCTTTCTTCTTTTTTTCTTCTGTGTGGTATTGGGGGTTTTGAATTCAGAGGTCTTTTTGTTTTAGTTCTCTCTGGTTCTGGGCTTGAACTCAGGGCCTGGGTGCTGTCCCTGAGCTATTTTTGTCGAAGCCTAGCTTCCAACTTCATTGAATGAAGAGTCTTATGAACTTTCCTATCCAGGCTAGCTGTGAACCATGATCCTCAGATCTCAGCCTTCTGAGTAACTCGGATGACAGGTGTGAGTCACCGGCACTGGAACTAAGCAAGGGGCCTCACTCTCAGCTTTTTCTGCTATGGCTTATACTCTATCACTTGAGTCATGCCTCTACTTCCTATTTTTTGCTACCACTTGGATAAGAATCTTGTGGATTTGACTGCTCATCAGTCCCCAGTTCCTCAGATCTCAGCCTTTTGAGTAACTATGATTACAGGAGGCCTGAGTCACCTGGAATTCCTTTTTTGTTGGGCCTGAGCACTGTCCCTGAGCTGCTTTTTTCTTTTGCTCAAGGCTAGCACTCTGCCTCTTAAGCTGCAGCAACACTTCTGGCTTTTTCTGTTTATGTGGTGCTGAGGAATCGAACCCAGGGCTTCATGCATGCTAGGCAAGCACTCTACACTAAGCCACATTGTCAGTCCCAATTGTTGCTTTGAAGCAGGGTCTTGCTCCAAAGCCCAGGTGGGCCTCAAACTCAAGGTCCTCATGTCATACTATCCAGAGTGCTGGAATTTTAGGGGTGTACACTTGGCAATATCCTCAGGTTTTATGGTAGGGGATGGTGGGTGGGGCCAGTCTGAAGCCAGGTTGGGTGGTAGGAGCTTCCTGGGACAGAGACAAACAAAGCAATAAAGTGTGGACAAAGGTTTCTAAGGCAGGTCTAGAAAATTCCAGCATCAAGATTCAAGATAAATCCCATAATTTTTCTGAGTCACTCTTGACTCTTCAACTTTTTCCTCCATGCTCCTGTGCTTCTTCAGTATTCAATAGTCCTTTTTTTTTTTTTTTTGGCTAGTCCTGGGGCTTGGACTCAGGGCCTGAGCACTGTCCTTGGCTTCTTTTTGCTCAAGGCTAGCACTCTGCCACTTGAGCCACAGCGCCACTTCTGGCTGTTTTCTGTGTATGTGGTGCTGGGGAATCGAACCCAGGGCCTCATGTATACAAGGCAAGCACTCTTGCCACTAGGCCATATCCCCAGCCCCTCTGTAGTCCTTTTTGTTGTTGTTGTTTTTGGTGCCAGTCCTGGGGCTTGAACTCAGGGCCTGAGCACTGTTCCTGAGCTTTTCTGCAGAAGGCTAGCGCACTACCACTTTAAGGCACATCTCTACTTCCAGTTTTTTGGTGATTGATTGGAGAGGAAGAGTCTCACAGACTTTCCTGCCTGGGTTGAATCCTCAGATCTCAGCCTCCTGAGTGGCTAGAATGACAGGCAGCCAGTAAGAGCCACCAGCATCCGGCATCAGTAGGACTTTTGCTAAGCAAGGAGGAGAGTCAGCTCTGTGGTTCTGCTTGGGGACCATGGGGTGGGGGGGATTAGTGGCTGTGATTAACCAATCAGGGAGTACAATAGGGAAGCACAAAGGACTCTGGGAAAACTTGTCAGTGGGATTAACATCTAACTTAAATTGTGCCAGGTACGGTGGTGCTTGCCTGTAATCTCAGGTTCTTGGGAGGAGATGAACATAGGAATTGTGAGCTCAAGGCTTCCACAGGCAAAGGTGAGACCCTGCCTCAAAAACAAAAGCTACAGGGCTGGGGATATAGCCTAGTGGCAAGAGTGCCTGCCTCGGATACACGAGGCCCTAGGTTCGATTCCCCAGCACCACATATACAGAAAACGGCCAGAAGTGGCGCTGTGGCTCAAGTGGCAAAGTGCTAGCCCTGAGCGGGAAGAAGCCAGGGACAGTGCTCAGGCCCTGAGTCCAAGGCCCAGGACTGGCAAAAAAAAAAAACAAAAACAAAAACAAAAAACCAAAAGCTACAGGGGCTGGGGATATGGCCTAGTGGCAAGAGCGCTTGCCTTGTATACATGAGGCCCTGGGTTCGATTCCCCAGCACCACATATACAGAAAACAGCCAGAAGTGGCGCTGTGGCTCAAGTGGCAGAGTGCTAGCCTTGAGCAAAAAGAAGCCAGGGACAGTGCTCAGGCCCTGAGTCCAAGCCCCAGGACTGGCCAAAAAAAAAAAGCTTCAAACATAAGGGCTGGCGATGTGGGCCAAGTTGTAGTATAGTGTTCATGAAAAGGGACTGGGCTCAATCCTTAGTACCACACACAAAAAAATAAAAAAGAAGAAAGAAAGAAAAAGAAAAGTCTTGCTAAAGCTCAGGAAGGAGGAGAGGCAGAGGTTAGATCTCGCCAGGCAGGGAAAGACAAGCAGAAGTGGGCTTGGTTTATGGTCAGCAGTTTCCTCTCTCTTCCTAAAACAATCAGAGCCAAAGATTGGCCGGAGGGCCAGAAGTTGTTGGTTTGTTTATGCTAATAGTAGAACCCAGGGCCTAGTCCCAAACTAAGCAAGAGCTAGACCACTGAGCTCTGGCCCCAGATCTGATCACAGAATTTAAACAAGTCACCAGGAAACTTTCTAAATTCCTCCCAGAAGACACGGAGGAATTAGTGTTCTTTGAAATCCTAGTCTGACTCCTAGCCCCATGCCTTTCCCTCTTCTCCAGCTGTGCTGCCTGGGTTGCTTTGAGCTGCAAATGAATGAATGTACAATACTCAAATACCTAAAGAAACAAATAAACAAGGTGGTGGCTCACACCTGTAATCCTAGCAACTCAGGAGGCTGAGACCTGAGGATTGAGGTTCAAAGCCAGCTGGGAAGGGACAGTCCATGATACTCTTTTTTGCCAGTCCTGGAGCTTGAACTCAGGGCCTGAGCACTATCCCTGGCTTCTTTCTGCTCAAGGCTAGCACTCTACCTCTGAAGCCACAGCGCCACGTCTGGTTTTTCTCTATATATGTGGTGCTGAGGAATCGAACCCAGGGCTTTATGTATGTGAGGCAAGTACTCTACCACTAGGCCATATTCCCAGCCCCACCCATGAGACTCTTATCTCCAATTAACCACCAGAAAAACAAAAGAGGTGCTGTGGCTTGCCCTAGCCTTGTGCAGAGAAGCTCAAGGACAGTCCTGAGGCCCTGAGTTTAACAAACAAACACAAACAAACAAATGGTGTAGATTTTAGAAACTAAAATGGCTTCTGGGTGATAAAATACCATGCCGTTGGGGATGGGCCTTGCTCTGTTTTTGCTCTCCTCGGTGTTGGCCTTATTCTTGGTTTCTCTTCTCAAGATGGATACCGGCATCCAATCTCCCAGGTTAGCCACCCTAGCCCTGGGAAGTAAGTGTGTGTGTGTGTGTGTGTGTGTGTGTGTGTGTGTGTAGACACTGGTTTCCCTGGAGACAGCAGTGGTTGCCATAGTGAGGCCTCGTGTCTGTGTGGCTGAGCCAGAGTCCTGATTGTCTGGAGGATAACACCCCTGTCCTGCGGGAGCCCCCCAGGCCTCTGCCCTTCTCCACGCCAGGTTCGTGCCTGGGCTGCTGGGGCTGGCTTGCAGGCCAATTTCCCCCAGATGTTCCCCTTAGTAGATAGGACTTTAGACACCATGTGACCTAAAACATCTAAAAATGTACTTAAAAAGAAATGAAAAAAAAAACAAAAAAATCCAAGATCCTCAAATAGCTCGACCCCAAATGCATGCTGAGGCCGCGTCTATGGTGAGTTCCCTGCACTTTGACCACAGCGTGGTTGATACTGCAGGCATCCACACGAGAAGTGGAGGGGAGGGGGCAACCAGCACTGGAAGACAGAGCTCAGCTCCCTGGACTCACAGCCCTGCTCTGCTCACCAGAGACCTGCAAATGGCCGACCTGTGCCTCCAGGTGCCTGTCTCTTAAATGGGCTGATCATGGGCATCAGAAATGGAACCTCCCAGCTAGGCTTGTCTGGGAGGAAGTCCACTCTGACCCAGACACATGGAAATTCTTGGCAATCATCCACCATATCAGCAGATTTTCATCCCTCTCCGGGGACTGAGGTCCTGAGTATAAGGTTTATCAAAGTAGGTAGCCGATAAAGGAGAACACCATGTGGTATTCAGGCAGGAGAGGAAAGTTTATTCTTTTTTTTTTTTTTTTTTTTGGCCAGTCCTGGGCCTTGGACTCAGGGCCTGAGCACTGTCCCTGGCTTCTTCCCGCTCAAGGCTAGCACTCCGCCACTTGAGCCACAGCGCCGCTTCTAGCCGTTTTCTGTATATGTGGTGCTGGGGAATCGAACCTAGGGCCTCGTGCATCCGAGGCAGGCACTCCCGCCACCAGGCTACATCCCCAGCCCGGAAAGTTTATTCTTGAACTGCTGACTCATGGCCAAGATGCTGCACAGCCGCACAGAGGGACTGAACCACCACTGGGCCCAGCCTTACCTAGGGCAGGGGCAGGAGGTGTGGCCAGGTGGATTGGGTGTGACCTCAGAGAGGGGGAGGTAACTGCCTCCAGGTGTGCCAGTTATCATGCTAACGCAGGTACTGGGCACACACTTAAACAGGTAGGGGGCATCTGCCTGGAGCCCTCTCGGGTGGAGAACTGAGTACTGAGGACAAGTACTCCTGGTACTCAGCTAGAGCACTGAACAGAGTCTGGGCTGTTAGAGGCTCCTCTTTGACCCTCTCTGACCCAAGTGCCTGGCTCAGATTTACTTTTTTTTTCTTTTGGCCAGTCCTAGGCCGTGAACTGAGGGCCTGAGCACTGTCCCTGAGCTTCTTTTTGCTCAGGGCTCGCACTCTGCTAGAGCCACAGCGCCACTCCTGGCCATTTTCTGAATATGTGGTACTGAGGAATTGAACCCAGGGCCTCATGTATACGAGGCAATCACTCTTGCCACTAGGCCATATTCCCAGCCAGATTTACTTTTATTTAAAAAATCGCCAAACTGGGCTGGGGATATGGCCTAGTGGCAAGAGTGCTTGCCTCGTATACATGAGGCCCTGGGTTCGATTCCCCAGCACCACATATACAGAAAACAGCCAGAAGTGGCGCTGTGGCTCAAGTGGCAGAGTGCTAGCCTTGAGCAAAAGGAAGTCAGGGACAGTGCTCAGGCCCTGAGTCCAAGGCCCAGGACTGGCAAAACAAAACAAAACAAAACAAAAATCGCCAAACTAGCTGGGTGCTGGTATCTTACACCTGTAATCCTAGCTACTCAGGAGGCTGAGATCTGAGGATTGCAGTTCAAAGCCAGCCCAAGCAGGAAAGGCCCGGAGACTCTTATCTCCAATTAAACACCAGAAAACCAGAAGTAGAGCTGTGGCTCAAGAGGTAGAATGGTAGCCTTGAGCAAAAAGAGCTCAAAAACAGCACCCAGGCCCTAAGTTCAAGCCCTATGACTGGCACACAGACTCAGAAACTCAGAAACACACACACACGCACACACACACGCACACACACACAATCCAGGGTAGAAAAGAAAATCAAACACAAAGAGAGGTAAAGAGAAGACAATGAAAAATAGAAGTTAATCTTGATCTCTAGAGAAAAGCCACAATTGACATTCTGTCACTTCAGACAAATGTACAAATGCTCATTTCAGACAAATGTACAAATACTCATTTATCCAAATATTTACAGAATGTAATGCTGCTTTGAGGGAAAACTAAGTGAGATTCTAGTAAAACTGGACATTTGCAAATCCTATACTCAGTCCTCCATATTTAACCAGAGAAGGAAAATACCAACCAACAGGAAACGCACGAGGTTCAGAGATGCATTATTCATAATACTAAAAAAAAAACACAGAAAAAGCAAATGTCCATTAGTAAGAGAATGTATGAAGCACCACAGTGTGGCACTGAATGGATAAGAGAGAGGATGAGACAAATGCCAACAGCCACAGGCCCGCAACTGTGTGAATGGAGAGATGATGGGATTGAATGAGACAGTAGCTCCAAAATATTCCATGCAGCATTTTATTCTTGTTTTTTATATAGTACTAGGATTTGAACCCAAGGCCTTGAGTTCATTCAGCTTGCTTGCTTGGTTAGCACCCTACCATTTGAGCCCCCCACCCCTACCTATTTAATTATTGTATTTTGGCTTCAATACTGGGTCTTGAACTCAGGGACTGGGTGCCATCCCTTAGCTTTTCTGCTGGCCCTCTACCACTTGAACCACAGCTCCACTTTGACTTTCACAAACTTTTCTGCCTGGGCTGCCTTCAACCATGATCTTCAGACCTTAGCCTCTTGAGTAGCTAGGATTACAAGTGTGAGCCACCAGTGCATGGCTTTTTTTTTTCTTTTTGGATGGGGGAGGCGAGTTGTTTCACAGTGTCTTATTATATAACCCAGATTAGCCTTGAACCTGACCTCCACCCACTCTCACTACTCAAGCATTGAGATTACAGGCATGCCCTACCATTCTGGCCAATGCCTATGCTTGCTTGTTTTTTTTTTATTTTAATTAAATTTATTCCTTTTTGATGCACCTAGATATTTTCCCCCAGTATGTATGTATGTACTATTATTACTTATTAATTAATTTTTATTGTTTGTTTTTTGCCAGTCCTGGGGCTTGGACTCAGGACCTGAGCACTGTCCCTGGCTTCTTTTTGCTCAAGGCTAGCACTCTACCACTTGAACCACAGCGCCACTTCTCGCCGTTTCTATATATGTGGTGCTGAGGAATCGAACCCAGGGCTTCATGTATATGAGGCGAACACTCTTGCCACTAGACCATATTCCCAGCCCCAATTAATTTTTATTATACTAAGGATATCCTCAGTCCCCTGGTGTTTTCATCTTTATTGGTAATTAATTTTAATTTTGTGCAGCTGGGGAGGGAAGCCAGGGCCCGGAGCATGGTAGGCAGGCATTCTACCACTGCACAGCCAGCCCCCACCGCGCTATTTAAGCAGAATGGGCAGGAAATCCTTCACCAGCACAGCTTTGAAGAAACGGACACTACAAGTCTTTTTTTTTTTTTTTCTGTCAGTCCCGGGGCTTGAACTCAGGGCCTGGGCACTGTCCCTGAGCTTCTTTTGCTCACGGCTAACAATCTAACACTTGAGCCACAGTGCCACTCCCGGCTTTTTCTGTTTATATGGTACCCAGGGCTTCATGCATGCTAGGCAAGCACTCTACCACTAAGCCACATTCCCAGCTGCAGTGCTCTAGGTCTATAGTCTATAGGCTCAATCGCTGTAGTCTCAGTTGCTGCAGGGTTTTGAGCCTCCTCCGTGCTCATGTAGGGGAGAGGTGACCCTCTCTGACAGGCCTGGTCTTTTGTTTCTGAGTCATCCCTAGGGGTCATTCACTGGGCAAAGGCATGCTGTCCATTCCCAAGACCTCTCTATGGGGAGCAGGGAAAGAGGGGACAGCTCAGGACACAGAACCACAGCGTTACAGCGTTGATTTAAGTGCTCTTCACCACAAAGGCTTCATAGCAGACCTTGGCCTTGCTCTTGGGCCGGTAGGCATGGGCTTTGCCTCTTGGGGGAAGAGGATGGTGAGTGGGAGATGGCCTGGGGAGGGCCAGGGCCCCTTGGACACCTGTCCCATTCCCCTCCTTCCCTGAAGCCATTAATGGCAGGTGGCTGAGGGCTGGGCTTGGAACCCAATGGCTTGGATTCAAATCTTGTTTTGTGTTGCCAGTCCTGGGGCTTGAACTCAGGGCCTGAGCACTGTCCCTGGCTTCTTTTTGCTCAAGGCTAGCACTCTACCACTTGAGCCACAATGCCACTTCCAGCTTTTTCTATATATGAGGTGCTAAGGAATCGAACCCAGGGCTTCATGTATATGAGGTGAGCACTCTACCACTAGGCCATATTCCCAGCCCAGATTGGAATCTTCATTCCTCCACTTCCAGCTGAGTAGCCTTGGGCAAGTTTGGAACCTCTCTAAAGTCTTCAGTTTACCCCAAGTGAAGTCAGGGTAAGTGGGGGTAGACTTGGTACTTACATGAAGACCCAGCTTGCCCAGCACACATGGCCTGCTGAAAATTCTTCAGCTATTCACTGTCTCTCCCTTGGGCTGCATGCACAGTCCTTGCCTCCAAGTTGTCCTTGGACCTGGTCAGAAGATGGATAGGAAACAAGGCAATTACATGCCAAGTGCTGTGGTGCATACTTTTAATCCCAACACTCCGGAAGCTGAGGGAGGAAACTGCAAATTAATTCCCAGCCTGAGCTCCAAAGTGAGACCCTGTCTCAAACTTTTTTTTTTTTTGCCACTGTTGGAGCTTGAACTCAGGGCCTGGGCACTGTTCCTGAGCCTCTTTGTGCTCAAGGCAAGTGCTCTACCACTCGAGCCACACCAGTTATGGCTTTTTCTGAGTAGCTTATTGGAAATGAGTCTCATGGACTTTCTGGCCGGGGCTGGCTTCAAAACCACAATCCTCAGATCTTAGCCCCCTGTGTAGCTGGCATTACAGGCGTGAGCCATAGTGCCCGGCTCCTTGGTGAGTTTTACAGACGATCATCTCCACTCAAGTTCTGATTGCATCCTCCTGTTGGGTGGAGCATGACAATGGAACTTGCAATCTGCCATCTTCCCAGCCCCACGCTTTGTCACCAAGAGGTTCCAGGCACTGGGGCAGTGGCAGGAACAGCCTTGTTCCCACTCCCACTGTTGGGTTCCCAAAGCAGGATGCGAGCTGCGTCCCTGCTGCTCTCTTCTTGGTCCGTGGGCCTCCCCCTCAGCTTTTACTTCTCTCCCTGGGAAAGCCCCGGGGAGGCGATGAGGAATAAGGGGTGAAGATGTGCCATCCCATCCTGCTGTGGGACCACCACTTCTCCTTCACTCTTCCTCTTCCTTCCTCTGTGGCCGCTGGCAACTTCTCCCTTGCATCTCTAATGGGAAGCAGGGTACCGTCTGAGGGAGGCTGGCATCAGGGCGCCTCCCTCCCAGAGTTCCCTGGCTGGTATGCAGGCCAGGCCTCTCTCCAGCACCCCACATCTGCAGAGAACCTGACTGCCCATGAACATCTTCACCGACATCCCATAAACTCCTCGGGATAGTCCCAACTAGCGGGGAGCTGGGCATAGCAGTGCATGTCTCTAATCCCAGTGTTAGCGAGGCAGGAAGCTCATGAACTCAGAGGACAGCCTGGGCTACACGGGAGGCCTTGTTTGAAAAAAAAATCTGAAAGGCTAAGATGCATTGTACTCATAAATTGTTAGGTTGGAATCCCTTCGTACAATTATTTAAAGAGAGTAAACAATAAAAAGATACAGTTCAAAGTCAAGCTTCTCCAATCTACATTCCGTTCTTCCCTCTTTTTCTTTTTTTTTTTTTAACTTTATTTATTTATTTTTTGTCTTTTCTTTTTTGGTACTGGGGGTCGAACCCAGGACGTTGCACTTGCTAGGCAAGCGCTTTGCCACTGAGCCTACATCCCAGCCCTCTTCCCTCTTTTTCAATTAACAAAAACCATCACTGGGCATGGGTGATCACACCTGTAATCCCAGCTACTCAGGAGGCTGAGCCCAGGCAGGAAAATCCATGAGACTCTCATTTCTGATTAACTCCCAAGAAGCTGGAAGTGGAACTATCGCTCAAGTAGTACAGCTCCAGCTTGGATCCCAAACTTCAGGGACAGTGACCAGGCCCTGAGTTCAAGCCCCAGGACTGGCATATACACACACACACACACACACACACACACACACACACACACACACACACACTACACCATCATCATCAGCCTGTTGCCTAGGATAGAAACCAGAGTGTTGTGTCCTTAGCTTCAGTGACTGACATCAAATATCCAGGGCTCCACCAGTGTGCTGTTCCCCAACTCCACCATCCCCTGCCCAAGGGCCTTTGGATGCTGGCCCTTGTAGAGGGCTCCCAGCCCCCTGTACTCTGGCTTTGGGGTGGCTGAAGCCAGAGAGAAGGCCGGAGGCGGCGAGGCTGCACGGCACTCTCCCTGCCAGGCTATGGTGATGGCTTCTGCAGCAGCCCCCAGAGCCACCGCTCCGGCCCCGGGGCCTCGCCCAGAGCGGGAGGCCCGCTTCTCCCTGCTTGCTGACCTGCCACCCTAGCTGCCAACCTTCCCCAAGTGGTTCTCCACCGGGAGGGGGGGCATTCCTCCTCCTTCCTCTGGGGATAGCTGATCATGTCTGTGGATATTTTGGGGGTGCTATTGACATCTAGGGTGTTGCTAAGCACCTTAAAATGCACTGGGTAGCTTTCATAACAATGAGTCTGCCTGCCACGTGGCTGGGGGTGCAGGCTGGCAAAGGGCAGCCGGGCTTACTGCACAGCAGTGGCCCATCATTGGCTCCTCCCTGGGTCAGTTTTGTGGTTGGTGCTGGGGTAGAACCCCAGGCTTTGCGCATGCCTAGCAAATGCTCTTCCACTGAGCTTCATGCTCGGCCTGTACTGATGCAGCTTCTTTCTCCCTCTTAATCCATGAAGGCTGTGCATCCCTCCCTTTCTCTCTCCCTCCCTCTCTCCTCCATCCCTCCCTCCTCCCTCTCTCCTTTTTTCATTTTTGTTTTTTTTGCAAGTCCTGGGGCTTGAACTCAGGGCCTGAGCACTGTCCCTGGCTTCTTTTTGCTCAAGGCTAGCACTCTACCACTTGAGTCACAGAGCCAATTTCAGCTTTTTCTGTTTATGTGGTGCTGAGGAATCGAACCCAGGGCTTCCTGTAGACGAGGCAAGCACTTTACCACGAGGCCGTATTCCCAGCCCTCCTTTTTTCATTTTTAAATGGAAATGGTGGGTAAGGCATTCACATGATTCAAAAATAACACAACACAGAGGACATATGAAGTATTGGTGTGTGTGTGTGTGTGTGTGTGAGAGAGAGAGAGAGAGAGAGAGAGAGAGAGAGAGACACTCAGGGCCTAGGCGCTGGCCCCCAGGGTCAGCTCCACATCTGGCTTTCTGCTGATTAATTGGAGATAAGAGTCTCCTGGACTTTCCTGCCTGGCCTGACTTCAAATTACACTCGTCAGATCTCAGCCTCCTGAGTAGCTGGGATGACAGGCCCAGCTTCCGGCTACGACCTTTTGCTTTGACAGAGACTCCCATGGCGGAATGAGTTCTTTATCCTTCTGGAATCTTGCATATGTACACGTGCCACTCCCGATCCTCTCCCAACCCCTGGAAAATTCCAACCCAGCTCTCCACGTGGGCTCAGACTGGGGGTCACTTTCCTAGGACCACCACCAGCGAGCGAGTAACTGCCTGGCCGCTCGCTGTCCCCTCACTGTCCCTGGCCCATCCTGAGCCCTCAGCCTGATGCTTGGTGAGGCCTCAATGGATGTCTGTGGAAGGATGGATCAGGTATCAAGTTCTAGTCCTTCCTGGCCCTCCATGGAGTCCCACAACTCACTGGAGGTGAGCCTGAGACAGAGCCAGGGAGGGAGGGAGAGGCCAAAACCTGGGCGGTGGGTTTGATGTATCGTCTTGCCTGGTACATGGCATGGGCTTAACATAAACCCTGTCACCAGTTCTCATGGTGGGCCCAGCCTGCCTTGTTGTGGCCGGGGTGACACACAGAACCCTACCCTGCCCTGTCAGCCACTGGCGGGCAGCAGGACCAGGCCCAGCATTCCTGAGCCACCGGCCCCTCTCGGATTCCTGCCCCATGCCATGCCCCGCAGCTTGCTGGGCAGGAGACACAGGAGCGCTGATGGGAGGGGCGCCTCCCTTGGGAGGAGGCCTACGGCTGGGCAGAGCATCATAGCAAGAGCAATGTGTGCTAAGATGCCTGTGCTATCTCGGGGCTCCTCTGGGAGACAGCAGGGCATGAATTATCTCCTTCTGGCACTCCCAACCAGGGCCCTGCCCCACCAGGCAGGAGTCCTTTCTGACAGGCCCTCCAGCCCTGGGGCTCTGAGACAGGAATCCTGTAGCTCCTGCCTGCTGGTTCGGCAGCTGCCGCAGGCCCAGGCAGGCCCGGCCGCCTCCTCAGAGGGAGGATGGCACAGAGGAAAAAAGCAAGTTGAGCCAGCTTCGGGGTGGAGCTGAGTCAGGCCTTTCTTTCCCTGGTTTTCTGGGCCTGGTCCTTGCTCTCAGCTCAGCCTGATGTCCTAGGCCCCACTCCTTATGGCTCTGACCTGGCTTCTCTCTGTCTCAGCTACCCCGAGCCCCACCAAGCACACCCCTGCGCAGGGCCTTTGCACTTGCCACTTCTTCTAGTGCAGTGATTTATGTGTGACTGCTCTTTGATACCCTCTGATTTTTGCTGGAACTCTGGCTATTAGAAGTTAATTCCTGGGCTGGGGATATAGCCTAGTGGCAAGAGTGCCTGCCTCAGATACACGAGGCCCTAGGTTCGATTCCCCAGCACCACATATACAGAAAATGGCCAGAAGCGGCGCTGTGGCTCAAGTGGCAGAGTGCTAGCCTTGAGCGGGAAGAAGCCAAGGACAGTGCTCAGGCCCTGAGTCCAAGGCCCAGGACTGGCCAAAAAAAAAAGAAGTTAATTCCTACTTCAGCCCTTTCCTCATCCTTCAGTTATTTTCTTGCGTCTTACTGCGCTATGTGCTTGGCTGATTTTTGTCTTGAACTGGAGCTGTGTGTCTGTCATTGAGGCTCCTTTTAGGCTAGACAGGAAAAACTTCTACCTTGAGATTAAAAATCTTTGGTTTTCTTAGTGGTACTGAAGAATGAACCTAGGGCCTCACACATGCTGACACATGCTGGGGAGACAACCCCCACAGCCGTGTGTGTGTGTGTGTGTGTGTGTGTGTGTGTGTGTGTGTGTGTGTGTGTGTATGTGTGTGTGTGGTCGTTGGTTGTGGGGCTCTGAGCCTAGGCACTGTCTCTGAGCTCTTCAGCTCAAGGCTAGTGCTCTACCACTTGAGCCACAGTACTACTTCCGGTTTTCTGGTGGTTAATTGGAGATAGAGTCTCACAAACTTTTCTGCCTAGGCTGGCTTTGAACTGTGATCCTCAGATCTAGCCTCCTGAGTAGCCAGGATTACAGGTGTGTGCCACCTGTTTTTTTTTTTTTTTTGCCAGTCCTGGGCCTTGAACTCAGGACCTGAGCACTGTCCCTGGCTTCTTCTTGCTCAAGGCTAGCACTCTGCCACTTGAGCCACAGCACCACTTCTGGCCGTTTTCTATATATGTGGTGCTGAGGAATCGAACCCAGGGCTTCATGTATACAAGGCAAGCACTCTTGCCACTAGGCCATATCCCCAGCCCCTGGCGCCCGTTTTTGAGACAGGGTCTCTATAACTTTGCCTGGGCTGACTTGGCTGATCCTCCTGCTTCCGCCTCTGGAGTAGCTGGGATATGGGCATGTACCACCATACCAAGCTTTGCTCTGAGTTTCAGAAGGTTCTACCCTGCTCCTTTCTATGCATTTAAGGAGCTGTGCCTAGGGGCTGGGGATATAGCCTAGTGGCAAGAGTGCCTGCCTCGGATACACGAGGCCCTAGGTTCGATTCCCCAGCACCACATATACAGAAAACGGCCAGAAGCGGCGCTGTGGCTCAAGTGGCAGAGTGCTAGCCTTGAGCGGGAAGAAGCCAGAGACGGTGCTCGGGCCCTGAGTCCAAGGCCCAGGACTGGCCAAAAAAAAAAAAAAAACGGAGCTGTGCCTAGAACCTAATGCCTCCATTTTTTTTTTTTTTTTTTTTTGTGCCAGTCCTGGGGCTTGGACTCAGGGCCTGAGCACTGTCCCTGGCTTCTTTTTGCTCAAGGCTAGCACTCTGCCACTTGAGCCACAGCGCCACTTCTGGCCGTTTTCTGTATATGTGGTGCTGGGGAATTGAACCCAGGGCCTCATGTATCCGAGGCAAGCACTCTTGCCACTAGGCCATATCCCCAGCCCTAATGCCTCCATTTCTAACACCCCCAGGTATTCTTCCTTAGGTCTGCCTAACGGGTCAGCCAGAACCATCCTTGAATGTACTTCAAGGCCCAAGGGTGCTCAATGAAAGGCATTTTGGGAGACCAGTGGACACAACTTTGTGTAGGGGAGGGAGCAGGAAGAGAGCTTGAACTCAGAACCTGCCCCTTAGCTTGTTTGCTCAAGGCTAGCACTCTACCAATTGAGTGACAGCTCCACTTCTGGCTTTTTGATGGCCAATTTGAGATTACAAAATTCTCTCATCGTTTCAGCCACTATTAAATTGAGTGTGCGGTCTGTGACAGGTCCCCCTTCATCAGCGTGCCCCTGCCACACAGCACTCCCTAAACACTCTTGCTGTTCCATCTTGAGCTCCCTGCCTGACTGCAGGATCCAGGCCCGGAGGCACCTGGTGGGGCTTTGTTGGTTTAGGTGTATAGTGCCCTCTGCCGGCAGAGAGAGGAAGTGTCTTTGGGGAACACAGCAGTCAGACCACTGAAGGCATTTCCAGTAGTCTGGGAATCTCTAGGAATTCCTTCTGCCGGAAATGCATTTTCCACCCATGGAGGGAGCGTGGAGACAAACGGAGCAATAATCTCCCGTCATCCCTTCGACCCCCACATTAGTAGTGACAGCAGTAACACTTACCTAGCCCTTGTATGCCAGGCACATTTTAGGGCACTGAACCCATAGGAACACATTTACTCCCATTTACAAATGAGAAAAGCGAGGTGCGGTATGGAGCAACAAAGCCACTTCTCCCGGGACCTGAGCCTGCGCTGAGCCTTGCTCTTTCATTGATGGCGGCTTTGATGGAAGGTGGGAGGGAAGGCTTTGCCTCTCCCGGAACTGGACTTAGTGTGCTGGTCCGGTAGAGGGGCGGGGGTGAGGGGAGCTAGCCCCCACCCTAAGATAGATCGGGGTCGGAGCATAGTAAGTCCAGCACACGAACAAAGTCAGGAGAATTCAAGCTTTATTGCAAGCACAAAAGTAAAAGCTGACTAGCCAGGGGCACGGTGCAGACTCGGTTGCTGACACCGTGACCCCGAACAGTCCTCAAACTGGGATTTATATATGCAAAAACCACATGCAGGTGGCTGCAGCTGGCTTAGTACAGGAAAAAATCTATATATTGACAATTAAAGAATAACACCTTTAGGGCTGGGAATATGGCCTAGTGGTAAAGTGCTCACCTTGTATACATGAAGCCCTGGGTTCGATTCCTCAGCACCACATATATAGAAAAAGCTGGAAGTGGCGCTGTGGCTCAAGTGGCAGAGTGCTAGCCTTGTGCAAAAAGAAGCCAAGGACAGTGCTCAGACCCTGAGCTCAAGCCCCAGGACTGGCAAAACAAAACGAAACAAAAAGAATAACACCTTTTAGGTAAGATGATGACTCTAGGCAGCTAATGGGGTTAATGGGTTAATTTTCAGAGTGAGATAATAAAAACTTAAGAAGGGGCTGGGAATATGGCCTAGTGGCAAGAGTGCTTGCCTCCTATACATGAAGCTCTCGGTTAGATTCCCCAGCACCACATATATGGAAAACGGCCAGAAGGGGCGCTGTGGCTCAGGTGACAGAGTGCTAGCCTTGAGCGGGAAGAAGCCAGGGACAGGCCCTGAGTCCAAGGCCCAGGACTGGCCAAAACAAAAAACAAAAAACACTTAAGAATAACATCTTCAAAGCAAGGTATTGATTAAGTGGGCACAACTTAAAAATAACATTTCCAAAGTAGGGTATAGATAACACTAATGAGACAGGGCTTATCCTTCCGTTGCAGGTGCAGCTTGGTACTGCACAATATTTGCTGGCTCAGCAGCCTGGTATAGAATAACATTCACCAGGTCAACTCTGTTTATTGAGACCAACTGACACTAAAACATTTCCTCCATCCTTGAGCAGTCCTGGGAATGGAATGTCTCAGAAACTTATTCCCCTAATTGTAGGGGCTGTTTTCTGAAGGCCCATATAGCAGCTTGGTACTAGGCTGCTCCATCCTTCCTTAGAGGGGGACTGCCCCCTCTCCCAATACTGTCATGGCTATCTTTCCCCGAGTGACCAAGGCTGGGCAGGATTTTGACTAGATGACCAATATCCATGTGATGGGCCTTGCCCCAGTGGCTACCTGCCCACCTGGGCAAATGGGAGTTAGTTACTTGTATCCTTTGTCAGCAACAAGGCTTGGTGGATCTGTCTCTGCTGCAGACATGGAGGGCAAGAGTCCTTTACAGAGTCTTTTTCTTGGCCAGAGTAGTGCTTGGTTAGCAAGTTCAAAGCTAAGAGTTCAAATCCAACCAGTTATCCTAGATTGACCCTCAGCCATCATGATCCCCACCTAACACCCCACATTAGACCCTGGAGAATTAGCTTTGTTATGTCTGAGAAGTGGATGTCCTGGAATGTCTGATATTGTTATTGGGAAAAACAAAAAATGTGAAACTACTCAGGAGGCTGAGATCTGAGGATTCCAGTGTAAAGTCAACCCGGGTAAACAAATCCAAGAGATTCTTATATCCACCAGCAAAAAGCTGAAGTGAAGATATGGCTCAAGTGGTAGAGTACCATCTGTAAGCAAAAGAGCCAAGTGAGAGTACCAGGCCTGAGTTCAAACCCCATTACTTGCACACACACACACACACACACACACACACACACACATTGAATTACTTTTGTTGCTTGTGGAGCTAGATGCTGTCCTTGAGCTCTTCTGCTCAAGGCTAGTGCTCTACCACTTTGAGCCACAGTGTCACTTCCAGTTTTTGAGTGGTTAACTAGGTAAGAGTCTCATGGGGACTGTTCTGTCTGGGCTGGCTACAAACCACGATCCTCAGACCTCAGTCTCCCAAGCAGCTAGGATTACACGTGTGAGCCACAGGTGCCCAGCTACTTATGCTCATAGCTAAACTGGATGCAATGGACAAAGCAGCCCTGCTTGCTCTGTTGTGGAGCAATGCAAAATGTGGGTGTAATATACAGAGGGCGAACCAGGGCAGGACACACAACATACTGTGGAATCACGGAGTCACAAAATGCGAAGGATTAGCAAGGCAATTATTCAGGTGGTCCTCATTAGCATGTCTGGCCATATGTCCTTTTGCTTTGAGTGTGTGGCTTGTGCTCACTTGCGGAGTTGTTAGTAATGGTGTCTGAACAGCTGAAAATATTTTGATCTCTTTTGTCATAGGACTCGAAGAGCACAGATGTAAGCGATCACTTTGCACATGAGAAGCGCTCACTCCTACATCCCCTTATCAGCAAGAGCAGCACAGGGGGACCCACAGGCTGCCACACAGGAGAGGCAGGAAGTGGTGTGGGCCCAAAGGCTGAGGCAAAATGGACCATGGATAGATGAGAAATCTACACCATCTCTCCTCCCCCTCTTGTGGGATGCTGGGGATCAAACCCAGGGTCTTGTGCATGCTAGGCCAGGATGTAACCTCTGAGCTGCATTTCCTTTGGATTTCTCCATCCAAGCAGCTCAGCTGGCAGAGCCTTGGCGGGACGCTGATGCTGCTGAATCTGGACTTTGAGAACTGCTCGAAAGACCACGTTGCTCTTTGGGCAGGAAACACTCACTGAGCTCTAATCTACTTCAGATTCTTTTCTTTGGGTTCCCCGGAGAGAAAACTTTGAACTTCACTTTGCCGGACACCGTGCAATCGTCCCCTCCCCGCTGCCTCTGTCCTTTCTCCCGCATTCCTGCTCCAGCTATCAAGTATGCTCTACTTCCACTAGCGTTTTGGTGGGTTTCCTAATTTTTGATTTGTTTGATTTTGCTGAGGACCAGAGGTCTTCATTTCTTTTTGTGTGTGTGTGTGTCCAAGATTCAAACTCTTTTTTTTTTTTGCCAGTCCTGGGCCTTGGACTCAGGGCCTGAGCACTGTCCCTGGCTTCTTCCCGCTCAAGGCTAGCACTCTGCCACTTGAGCCACAGCGCCGCTTCTGGCCGTTTTCTGTATATGTGGTGCTGGGGAATCGAACCTAGGGCCTTGTGTATCCGAGGCAGGCACTCTTGCCACTAGGTTATATCCCCAGCCCCAAGATTCAAACTCTTGACGCTTTCACTAATTGGCTGATGTTCTACTACCTGGGCTATGCCTTCAACTTTTTTTTTTTTTTTTTTGCCAGTCCTGGGGCTTGGACTCAGGGTCTGAGCACTGTCCTGGCTTCTTTTTGCTCAAGGCTAGCACTCTACCACTTGAGCCACAGCGCCACTTACAGCTTTCTCTGTTTATGTGGTGCTGAGGAATCCAACCCAGAGTTTCATGTTTGCTAGGCAAGCACTCTACCACTAGGCCATATTCCCAACCCATCCAAACCCTCTTTTTTTTCCCTCCCTCTGACAAGGTCTCACTATATAGCTCAGGCTAACCTTGAATTCACAATCCTGACTCTGCCTCTCAGGATTACAGATAAGCCCCACTGAACAACAACAAAACAAAACAAACCCAAAACAAACCCAAAACAAGCACAGTAAGGGGATTTTAAGACTGGTTAGGAGGGTCATTGAAAGGAAATAAGCAAAGTTCACTGTTGTCCAGCTATAAAAGTTCTGACTGGGGCTGGGGATATGGCCTAGTGGCAAGAGTGCCTGCCTCGGATACACGAGGCCCTAGGTTCGATTCCCCAGCACCACATATACAGAAAACGGCCAGAAGCGGCGCTGTGGCTCAAGTGGCAGAGTGCTAGCCTTGAGCGGGAAGAAGCCAGGGACAGTGCTCAGGCCCTGAGTTCAAGGCCCAGGACTGGCCAAAAAAAAAACAAACAAAAAAAAAGTTCTGACTGCATGTCCATAGTAAACCAACTAACACAAATAGCACTTGTTACTTGGCAGATATTAATCACTATAACCCGCCCCACCCCCACCCCACTGCTCATACTGCAGAGTCTGAAGCAAGTACACGCTCGATGGCTTTGCCTGGGTGCCGGTGACATGGCCCCCAGGGGAGGGAGGTTAATAATGGTTCCACAATGGAGCAGCTGAGTTCTCAGGGAGGAGGGGAGGGCTGCACCCCCAGCCAGGCTTTCCTGAATCCTCCATTCGATTTCACCCGCTGGAGTAGGGGGTAAGCTGGGAAAAGCCAGCAGGCCTGAGAGATCTCATCCCTGACATAGCCCTGAGAAACGCCAAACCCACTGAACTGAACCCTTGCCGTGGGGGAAACATGGGAATTAGATAATCAGCTATTTAACAGCCCAAACACAAACCCACTCTCCAGACACCTCTGGGAAGTTTTCCTTTAATACAAAAAGTTCTAGTACATTTACACGATTGTCATCACCCTTCAACCTACAGCATGTCACAGGGAAAGTTTTAAAAAATAGGGGAAAATTTAAAACAATAACAAAAACACACAGAACAAATCTAGACATATACAGAGTAGAAATACAGTGACGCAGCCGCATGCGAGGTCTTGGGGCCGGGAGCGCAGAGGCGGAGGACCAGCGCTGGCCTCCGAGGCCCACTGCGCTTCGGGGGGGGGGGGGGGGTGACACAGGAGACCCAAGGGACACCAGGGACCCGCCTGGAACTCTTAGTATAAAAAAACAACAAAAACAAAACCCACACAAATGGGAGCAGTTTTAGTAATAGGCCTCTCTCCAAAGAGAAGGGTCCATTTTCAAGGGAAATGCCACAGGGGGCGTGGGAGCAGGCCGGGGCCTCAGCCTGAGCCTGTGCTGAGCATTTTATGGCAGGTGGGAAACTTCTGGAAGTTCAGCCCCTGTGACGACTTGGACCGAGGGCTAGAGGTGGTGGGTGTTGAAGGTATCCACGTTTTCCAAGGAGAAAGGCCTAGAACCCAGCCCCGAGCACCCCGCCTTGTAGCCTCTGCCCTCCAGGCTGCTGAGTGGCCCCCCCAATTCCTCCATGGGGGTGGGGGGCTGGAGGGGAACCGACACCCCTGGGAGAAGCTGCTGTGGCCAGATGTCCAGTCCCTGGGCCCGTGGGGCCGGCTTAGTCCTCGTCGTCGCCGCCGCCGTACATGTCGGCCAGCTTCTTGAAGCGGCTGCCCCACTCGCTCAGGTAGTCGTAGTCCTGGTCCAGGTCGGAGGCGGAGGACGTGAGGGAGCTGAGCGACGCGGCGTCCGAGCCACTGCCCTCGTAGTCGAACACCAGCAGGGAGTCGTAGGGTGGGGCCGTGGGGTCCGTGTTGGCCAACTTCAGGTTCTGGGACAACAGAGAGCAGCCAGTGAGTGGCCACTGGCCTGGGTCCTGGGCAGAGGCCAGCCAGCCTCTCCCTCCACCTCGGGGCTCGGCGTGACATGGCCGGCAGGTGAGGGCGGTGCTGTCCCCACACACACGCATTTGGGGACCCTGGGTGGTCAGCACCTCACCAGTCTATGACGAATCAAGAGTGTATGGAAGGCTCTGAGAAGAGTGCTCGGCCTATCACTGGACAGTGTCTTCTCTGTAAACTGATAATCTACCCGGCGCTGGTGGCTCGCGCCCGTGGTCCTAGCTACTCAGGAGGCTGAGAACCGAGGAGTGTGGCTTGAAGCCAGTGTGACTGGAAGGGTCATGACACTGTCCCCAATCAACCAGCAAGGAGCTGGGAGCGAAGGTATGGTCACAAGGTGTGGCCTGCAGTGAAAAAGGGGCAGCGCCCAGGCCCCGAGTTCAAACCCTGGTATATGCACAGACACAGACAGACACACTCACAGAATTTGCCAACTGTCCCAAATGCAGATATTCTAGAAACCAGATTCCTCTAATGAGCACCTGGTCTTTAGTCCACAGCACCTTCTCTAAACCAGCTGCCCTGAGCAGCTTCCCCTGTGTTTTTTTGCACAGTACACGCACACGTACATGTGTACACACACACGTGCGCGTGCGCGCGCACACACACACACACACACATACACACACACACACACACACGGTCAAGAATAAATCCCTCCCCCCCAGGCCTTATTTGCAAAAGGCAAGTTTTGGACTCAGCAGGAGAAGATGGAGAGTGGTGGGGTGGGGTTGGGTTAGGGGGCCTGGAGCCCAGCCCAGCCCTCTGCCCAAGGCCACCAACCAGCAGCACCCACGGTGTGCTGAATTCCTCCTTCTGTTGTTAAGGACTTGGCCCACTGCTGGGCTCCAGCTCCTGACCACGTTCACACGGCTCACACCCAAATTGTGACTCTGCATGTGTGATCTGCTGGGAGGGGTCCCAGCCCCTAAGGGTGGGCAGAGCCTCCCATGGTCTTTCAAGTCCCCCCAAGTGATTCCAATGGCTGGAGGGTTTAGGAACCTCTGTGGCAGTCTCTTTCTAGAAGCTTCCTCATTTAACTTCGGAAGCAACCTACAAGCAGAACTTCCAGACTTTTCTTCCACTTGGACTCAAACCCAGTAAGTCTGGCTCACAACAGAGGGATTTGAATAAATGAATAAATGATCCCTAATGTATCCTTACCTACTCACTACAATTGTGATTTATGAAGAAATAAGCCCAGAGGCACTTAGCTCTGCAGAGGACATAGAGCCAAGTGGTGGTGGAGAGCCAAGATTTGAACCCACAGCCAAGCCTACAAGCCCCAAGTGTGTCCTCCTGGGCTGCTCACGCACGCGGCCCACCGTGCCTCACCTCAGTGATGAAGTTGCTGATCTCATCAGGATTGGCGGGCCGGGGGCGGTACATGGGCGTGGGGATGAAGGTGGGCGCCACGTCGTTACGAAGGGCTACCTCAGGCCTGGCCTCCAGCCCCCGGTGCAGCTGAGTGATGTCATAGTCCTTCGTGAAAAGGAACAAGGAACGGGGGACAGGGGGCTGAGCATCACCCCTCCCCCAAAGCCACCACACCTCACCCACCCTGCACTGCGCTGCTCCTGGTCATGCTAGCAACCTCTTAGCACCCCCATTTCTACCCTCCCCGGCCTCCCAACTTAAGCACAGACTTGAGGTCTAGTCGACTGGGCCAGAGAGACTACAGTAGTGGACTGACAGTAGTGATTGACAGAAGAGGGGAGTTGGTGCTCCGTTCTGCATGAAGGGCCACGGCCTGTCAGGGCTAGTCACTGTAGCCAACAGGCTTGCTGCCAGTGGCCTGCCTGGTGGGCACCCAGTTCCCCACCACCACAGGCCCTCTAGGGACCCTCACCCCAGGCCCTCTAGGGACATACCTGGTCCTCCTCGCCACCACCCTCCTCGCCGTAGTAGAAGACATTGTCGCGCGTGTCATCTTCCGGAAGCAGGAGGGGCTCTTTGACCTTCCGCTTCCTTCTCACCAGTAGGAGGAGAACCAGCAGAAGGACTGAAAGAGTTGGGGATGGGAATACTCACCCCGGCACAGGCCAGCCAAGACCTCCAGGCCCCCAGTAGTCCCCTTTAAATTAAAAGCCCACTTGGGGGGCTGGGACTATGGCCTAGTGGCAAGAGTGCTTGCCTCCTATACATGAAGCCTTGGGTTCGATTCCCCAGCACCACATATACAGAAAACGGTCAGAAGTGGTGCTGTGGCTCAAGTGGCAGACTGCTAGCCTTGAGCAAAAAGAAGCCAGGGACAGTGCTCAGGCCCTGAATCCAAGGCCCAGGACTGGCAAAAAAAAAAAAAAAAAAAAAGCCCACTTGGATGCTGGTGGTTCCCGTCTATAATCTTAACTACTCAGGAGGCCGAGATCTGAGGGCTACAAGGTGAAGCCAACCTAGGCTTCAACCCTTATTTCCAATTAATCAGAAAAAGCCAGAAATGGAGGTGTTGCTCAAGTGGCAGAGTACCAGTCTTGAGCAGAAAAGGCCACATGGAAACCAAAAACCCCAACGCTGGACACATAGTGACTCCTTTTGCAGCCAGGAAGCCCCCACTCAACTCCTCAAAGCTCACCCAATCTGGTTTTTTGTTGTTGCTCTATCACTTTGAGCCACAGCGCCACTTCTTGTTGTTGTTGGTTATGAGGCTTAACTCAGGGCCTAGGCATTGTCCTTTGCTCAAGACTAACACTCTACCACCACTTCGAGTTTTCTGGTGATTAACTGGAGATAAGAGTCTCCCAGACTTTCCTTTGCTGGCTAGCTTTGAACTTCCACCTTCAGATCACCGGCACCTGTATGCATTCTGGCTCCTTCTTTTTTTTTTTTTTTTTTTTTTTTGCCAGTCCTGGGCCTTGGACTCAGGGCCTGAGCACTGTCCCTGGCTTCTGTTTTGCTCAAGGCTAGCACTCTGCCACTTGAGCCACAGCGCCACTTCTGGCCATTTTCTGTATATGTGGTGCTGGGGAATTGAACCCAGGGCCTCATGTATACGAGGCAAGCACTCTTGCCACTAGGCCATATCTCCAGCCCCTCTGGCTCCTTCTTGGTCTTCTATTCTCTCCTCCCTTACCAGGGTCTAGCCAGGCTGGCTTCTCTCCACTTCCTCAAACCCACTCACTTGTGGAACACAGTTCACCAATAGTCAGCTAAGCATCGCCTTCTCCTAGCAGCAGTAAGCCTCCATCTTCCCACGTGGCATTCTAGATCGCACAGCCAGACTTCCCATACTGATGATATTGGCCCTTCTCTCCTACTAGATGTTTCCTTCCAAGGAGCCCCTTATTCCCAAGTCTCCTAAACGAGCCAGACTTGAACTGAACTGATATTCCATAGAAAAGGGGCATCCTCCCGCCCTCCCTCTGTGGTTTAGATGCAAGGACATAGATCATTTTGGGTTCCTGCTATTTTTGCTGCTGACGGAAGCCATCTCCCTGGCCAGCTTTCTGATGCTCCCTTCACTCCCCAATCCCACACCACAGGTCTGGGGGAAAGCAAGAGGCAGCTGGAATTCTTAGTGCCCACTCAGCTCTCTCCTTACAGACAGGCAAGAAAGGTCTTGCCACGTTCCTTCCCCCACTGGTGAGTGGAAGGAAATTCCTGGTTTCTGTCTCTCAGGTCAAAAGCTTTGGCATCCTTGGTGGCTCTTCTCTTATCAACTTGAATCCACTGTCTTGAAATACAACCAACTTGGTGACTGCCATCTTGGTCAGAGCCACCAAATGCCTGCTTAGCCCTGGATTATGGGACGATAGCTTCCCGTATGGCCGTCCTGCCTCCCGCTAGGCCTCCTAATTCCTTTCAGTAGGAATCATGAAAAACTGACATCACAGCGCATCACTCCTCTGCTTAAAACCTTCTAAGGGGCTGGGAATGTAGCTTAGTGGTAGAGTGCTTGCCTAGGATGCACAAAGCTCTGAGTTCGATTCCTCAGAGCCACATCAACAGAAAAAGCCAGAAGCAGCGCTGTGGCTCAAGTGGTACAGCACAAGCCTAGCCTTGAGCACACAGAAGCTCAGGGACAGTGCCGAGGCTCTGAGTTCAAGCCCCAGGACTGGTAAAACAAACAAAAAAAGAGCTTTCTAAGAACTTCCCATTGTCACCAGTCTGCAGGATCACAGGCATGCATCACTACACCCAACTCAAGAGATACTTCTGCCAGCCAACTAGTCACGAGTACCCAAGGCCTCTCAGTCTCAGAAGCTCAGAGAAGAACCAGCCTCTCAGCTACTCTGTTGTCAGATGGGGAAGCATGTGATACTCACACAGCAGGGCCAGGATAGCCCCCAGGATAGGGAAGACGAAACTGCCCTTCCAGGGCTCCGGACAGGCTTCCACGTGGCCCTGGCAGTCACACACAGTGGCCCTGATCACTGTCAGCTGTTCCTTATTGCCGAGGTCAGAGAGAGAGAGGTACACATCATACTCGTCTTGCTTCAGGAACTTCTTCAGGGACAAGGCCACCGTGTCTCCTGGAGTGGATGGATGAGTCATCAGCCTTGGAGGCCAGGTGTGGTGGGAAGTGAGGACCCCAGGACAGGGCTGCTCTGCAGCTGAGCAGAGCACACCAACAGTATCCCGGAGCCAGTTAAGCAAGCACTCTTGGGTAGGAGCGCACTCAGGAACAGGGCATGTGCCAGAGGCCAGGGTTTGGTCTCTCTACCCAAAAGCCCAAAGGGCTAATGTAAAATTCACTATTGTGGAGAGGACTTGGGGGCTTGAAAATAATATCATCGTTTTGTCCCTTTTGTGTGTGTGTATACTGGTACTGGGGTTTGAGCTCAGGGCCTGAGCACTGTCCCTGAGCTTCTTTTGTTCAAGGCTAGCACTCTACCACTTTAGACACAGTGCCACTTCTGGCTTTTTCTGTGTATGTGGTGCTGAGGAATCAAACCTAGGGCTGTATGCATGCTAGGCAAGCACTCTATCACTAAGCCCCCCTTAGCTTTTTTTTTTTTTTTTTTTTTTAACCTAAGGCTGACACTCAATCACTTGAGCCATAGTCCTAATTCTGACTTTTTGCTGGTTACCTGGAGGTAAGATTTTCACAGACTTTTCTGCCTGGGCAAGCTTTGAACCACAATCCTTAGATCATAGCCTGAGATTTTAGAAAAGGCTAAGGAACAGCAACACCAAAGGCAGTACCCAGGCCCTAAGTTTAAATACCAGTACTGGTATACACACATAAAGGATTAAGCATCTGTAATGTGTGTGTCAGAGATGGGGACAGGGAGGCTATAGCACTTCCTCCCCAGGGCGGAAGTGAGCAGCACCCTCTCCAGCAAGTTGACACAGGGTGTGTCCACTGTCATCACTATGCTGGACTCCTGACTCTTGCTGTGCAATACTGGGCAAGTCACTTCCTCTGTCTGGGTGGTTTTCCCATGTGTACAGGAAGGTCGCATGGATGAGAAAGGTCCTTCAGGGCTACAGAGGATGCTAGGGGCTAACAAACAGCACTTGGCTACCATCTTGAGGAGCCCGTTGACCTTGTGACCCACAAGATGCTAGAGCAGGACTATGGGGGGTGGGTGGGTGGGTGCAGGTGCGAGGATGGCCATCCAGCAGAGCTGGCACTGGCTCTTACCTTTTTCATTGACCTCTGCCATCCAGTGGATGTCTGAGTCGTGCATGAGCTGAGCCTGGAAAGGGGAGGAGTGGGGTGACAGGTCCTTGTCTGTGATGTTCAGCACTTGAGGCACCGGGCTTTGGTTGCAGATGGTGATCTGACGGGGTTCGGGGAGCGGGCCATGGTCGTTGATGTCCGTAAGTGTCAGTAGGAGGGTCCCCGTGCCAGTAGCAGGTGGGCTCCCTGTTCATAGTGACATACACAGTGTCTTTTCAGTGTATGTCCTAATGTCCTGCTTGGTCAACCTCAGAGGGGCTCCCAATTCAAACTTCAAGGTCCCTCATGCTGTTATCCATGGCAATTAAGCCATCATTTTTATGTCTATACTAGACATTATTAGCTGATCACAGTACAGTTGCAGCCACCACAGCATCTGGACAGTCATGATAATCTATCACAGAGCAAAACCCATTGGCCATAGCACTGTCAGCTGATCAGTTCAGGGAACCTGCCTTCAGGTCTTGATTCTCATGCTGTGTCAGGTAGAGATGACAATGATGTCATTATGCCCGATTGATCATGGTATGACATCACTAATCAATCATGGTACTTTCCAAACACACGTTTTTAATCAACCATAAGAATATCAATGCCAGGCTCTGGTGGATCACGTCGGTAATCCTAGCTACTCAGGAGGTTGAGATCTGAGGATCAAGGTTCAAAGCCAGCCTGGGCAGGAAAGTCAGTGAGACTCTTATCTCCAATTAACCATCAGAAAACTGGCAGTGGTGCAGTGGCTCAAAGTGGTAGAGCACTAGCCTCAAGCTGAAGAGCTCAGGGACAGCAACCACACCCAGAGTTCAAGCCCCATGACAAAATAAAAAATTAACTGAAGGGTCAATTCAGGGTTCAGTGTACCAAAACCTCAGCTGAAGGATTCCTGGTGACTATTGGGAGTTTCAGAGAAATCAAGATCACAGCTGTCACCTTAGGAAGCCCTGTAACTAACTGTAGGCTGGCTGCTGGCTCCTCCCCTCACTGTCCTCCACTGGGAAGGGGACACGTGGCATCAAGTGACCTGTCCTCTGCTGGAAGTACTGTAGGCTCTCACCATTGTCCGTGGCCAAGACCATGACTTCATAGACGTTGTTCTTTACAAACCGCTCATCTTCTCGGTCTAATGTGCCTGCGGCAGTGACCTGTCCGCTGTCTGGGTCCACGGCCAGCCACTCTGCGGGGTCTCTCAGGATGTGGTAGCTGGAGGAAGAGAAGACCCATATCCAGCATAGTTAGAACGCTAGTGTCACCATTCCAAGTCTTCTCAAGGCTTCTGGGTTCCTAAGGACCACAGGGGCTGGATCTCACTGTACACAGAGCCTAAAGCAGCGGAGGAGTTGGGGTGGCAGGGCTGGAAGGGCGTTGATAGGGCACACCTGTCCCTTAAGCCCCTACCTAGTCATCAGCCCTGAGCTCCACAGGAAGAAGAGGTCTAGTTAAGGGTCCCGCTGTACTGGGCTGGCTTGGGGCCAGGTACCTGATCTGCTGACCCTCCTTGTCAGGGTCTTGTGCAGTGTAGACACAGACAGTCTCCCCGACGGAGATGCCCTCCTGGGCCTCAATGACTTTGGTAGGCGGGACAAACACGGGGGCCTCATTCACATCTTCCACGTAGACCACAACGGTGGCTGTGGAGGTGGGGAGCATCACCATGAAGGGTGCCTCGTTGGTCACTTCGATGTACAAGGTGTGCTGGTTCTGGGCCTCAAAGTCCAAGCCCTGAAGAAATGAGAGGATCTGCACCATCATTCCGTGAGACAGTGCGTGGGTCTCACAAGGACCATGGCAGGAGCAACCGTGCTGCCTCTTCTTTGCCCCCCACCCCCAAAGCTTCCTGTTCTTCTCAAGTGGACACTGACATCATTCCCAAGACAAGTGCCTTACGAAAGCCTAGAATACTAGTGCCCAATGGGGTGGCAACAACCTCCAGGACAGATGACATGAATTTTGGGGCACTTGAGAAACTTCTGGGGGCATTCTAGTTGCTACAAATGGGGGGTGCCTCTGGCATCTATAGGTTGGGGCAGGGATTCCCTGTCCCTTTGTTAGAGGAACTAGGAACTGATCCCATATCCCACGTGACTACCCAATACCCCTTGGCCATCCATACATTTGTGGGTATGAGAAAATTCTGCTTGTAATTCGAGTCAAGACTATGTTGTACATATATAGCCAAGATTTTGGTGTGGTTTTAATACACACTGCCTTTTCTGGGGGATGGAACTTCTAAAGGGGTTCATAATTGAATTTGTTTGGGACTTTTCTGGGACTTGCCTGCTCACTGTTCTGGGGGGACATCAGTACCAGTTGTGGTGTGTGTGTTGCCAAAACGACACAGCATCTACACATCTGGATGGTTGGACAAATAGGCTGAGTTACTAACAGCTTCATTATGTTCATGTTTTTGAGACCTGTAGCCAGTGGCTTTGAATGTGTGGCTCGAATGCCTCAGACTCTCAAGTGCTTCATGATGTGTTCTAGTATATTGGATTCTTCTAAAAGCATCCATTTTTAGGGGTGTGTGTGTGTGTCTGTCAGTTCAGGGGCTTGAACTCAGGACCTGGGCTCTGTCCCTGAGCTCTTTTGCTCAAGGCTAGTGCTCTACTACTTGAGCCACAGCTTCACTTCCGGTTTTTGGGTGGTTAATTGGAGATAAGAGTCTCCTGGACTTTCCTATCCTGGATGGCTTCAAACTGCCATCCTCAGATCTCAGCCTCCTAAGTAGCTACAGGCGTGAGCCACTAGCGCCAGGCAAAATATGACTTTTTGAGAGTCAAAAATGTATTAACAGATATAAAATGTTCTACTTCAAAACTCCTAGGTGTGAGAGAGTAAGCAAATGAGCCTAATCCAGGTAAGGCCAGGCCCCTCAGGGGGAGATGACTGGACACATGCAGCCTGTGGACACCAGGCTCAAGGAGGTCCAGGATAGTGGGAGGAGGGGGAAAGAGGACAAAGGAGGAGAGGAGGAGGAGGAGGAGGAGGAGGAGGAGGAGGAGGAGGAGGAGGAGGAGGAGGAGGAAGAAGAGGAGAGAGAACATGGAAGGAAGAGGAGGAATGAGGGAAGAAGAGGGAGGGGGAAAAGGAGGAGGCCGAGAGGCGAAACAGCAGCATGTCTCACCCTGTTATGAAGTGGGTGTTGGACAACAGGGTCCTCAACACTACAGTGGGCGGGGGGGGCACTCCTTAGGGAATGGCCCCAAGTAAGTGGCCTGAGGTGATGAGCCAGCCCCTCTTGTCCTGGGGGCTTTGGACTTGGCCATCCCAGGGGTGGCCTTTGCTTAAATCCCAACCAGACTCACCTTTCTGGTGGTCAGGATGCCCTGGTTGCTCTCGGGGTGCGTGGTGATGGTGAAATGGTCTGCGGCGTCACCCCCCACGATGCGGTAGGAGGCCCGCCACGCTGGAGAGCTGGGGGCATCCAGGTCGGTCACCGTCAGCCTCTGCACCTCCTGGCCTACTTTGTTCTCAGGCACTCGGGCCTCGTACTGTGAGCATGGAAAGCCGCAGCATGAGAGCGGAGCCTGACCATCCAAGCCTGCTCCCCACTTCCAGGGCTGCAACCCCTCTATCCCACTTCTGAGATGACCTCAGGGCCTTAACCCTTTGCTGAACCACCAACCCCTGCCCCCAGTAGGTTTTGGGGGCACACCCTGTGAAGAAAATCCCAAGTGGGCTGGGGATATAGCCTAGTGGCAAGAGTGCCTGCCTCGGATACACGAGGCCCTAGGTTCGATTCCCCAGCACCACATATACAGAAAACAGCCAGAAGCGGCGCTGTGGCTCAAGTGGCAGAGTGCTAGCCTTGAGCGGGAAGAAGCCAGGGACAGTGCTCAGGCCCTGAGTCCAAGGCCCACGACTGGCCAAAAAAAAAAAAGAAGAAAATCCCAAGTGTCAGACCCCCCCCCCGCCATGAGAACAGAAGACACCAACATTAGACCCACTTTCTGGCCCCCCAGGGCCTGGGAATAAGATTTTTTTTTTTTGTCAGTCCTGGGGCTTGAACTCAGGGCCTGAGCACTGTCCTTGCTTCCTTTTTGCTCAAGGCTAGCACTCTACCATTTGAGCCATAGCGCCACTTCTGGCTTTTTCTGTCTATGTGGTGCAAAGGAATCAAACCCAGGGCTTCATGCATGCTAGGCAAACTCTCTACCACTAGGCCATATTCCAAGCTCCTAGAACAAATTTTTATTTTTATTTTTGGCCATTCCTGGGGCTTGGACTCAAGGCCTGAGCACTGTCCCTGGCTTCCTTTTGCTCAAAGCTAGCACTCTGCCACTTGAGCCACAGCGCCACTTCTGGCCATTTTCTATGTATGTGGTGCTGGGGAATTGAACCCAGGGCTTCATGTATACGAGGCAAGCGCTCTTGCCACTAGGCCATATCCCCAGCCCCAACTAGAATAAATTTTTAATCAGGCCTAAATAACCTTCAGCAGCTGGGCTTGTTTGTGGATAAGATGGAATGTGTATGTCACCTTAACTGGCACTGAGTTGCCTACTGCTGGAAGGGATGAAAATTCATGGGGGAAGGCAGGCACGTATAGATATGTGGTCAGTATGTTTCCACATCAACGATTTTCATGTCAAGCGCCTATTTGCCAGGCTGTGTTAAGACCTGCACGTATGTCATTTCATTTCTGATCAGAAGGGTGTGGTAGGCATTTTATCATTATCTCTGTTCCACTGATGAGGGAATGGGGCCCAGAGAGGTCAGGTACTTTGTCCTGGGTCAGACAGCTAGCAAGGAACAAGACTGGGACTAAAGGCAATGTAGCTAGGAAAAGACTCGGCCCATCGCTAGTGCCTGGGAAGCAGGCAGGAGGAGCATTACCTTCTGGGGCTTAAACATGGGAGCGTTGTCATTGGCATCAAGAATCTCTATGATGGCCACTGCTGTGGCAGAGGACCCGTCCCCGTCCAGGTCTGTAGCGTGGATGGTTAGCGTGTACTCAGGGATTTTCTGGGGAGAAAGGGAGGAGAGAGGAAGCCCATGGGAACTCCAGTCCTCACCTGGGCTCCAGGAATCAAGGCCTTGGGGTAGCAGGAAAGGCAATGGTGGCTCGCTTCCCACTCTTACGCTGTTCTCTCCCCCTCCTCGGCCCCCACCAGGGGGGCCCATAAGGATGATCACAGGCCCTGATAGCTCCCCAGGGCCTGTCCCTGACCCTCAGCCATTTCTCCAAAGACGTTCATTAGGAAACAGAACGCCAACAGCAGTTTGCTCAGAGCTCATTCACTTTGTGGCACACCAGGGACAGATCGAAGCAATGCGCACAGCAAGAGAGCCATTCTGAGAGGAAATGAGAAAGCCTCCAGAAAATACTGAGTCTCCATGTGGCACCTGCCATCCCCGTCCCCCCGCCCCCCCCCCCCCCACACACAAGCGGGGATGCAGGGAGGCCATCTGGCAGGATGCCAAAGGGAGACGGGCATGGAACTTCTCTCTGATGGGGCCCAGCCCGGGAGAGCCCAGCGGGCAGCATTTTCCCCGGTCCCCCACCTCCCGGTCCAGGCCACTGGAGATGACACTGATAGTGCCGGTGCTGCGGTGGACAGTGAACATGAGGTCATGCGGGTCCTTGGGTTCCTGGCTGTGGATGGTGTAGGCAATCACGCCGTTGTACGTGTTGATGGCGTCATCCTCGTCCGTGGCTGTCACCTGCATCACAGAAGTTCCTAGAGAAGGGAAAGGAAGGGTGACAAGCTTTCCCTCCCAGCTCCGCTAGCCCCAGCCTCGGCAGTTCTCCTTTGTGGCTAGCTGGATGGAACCCACCTTGGAAACCCCTCTCTTCTTTTTCATTTTTCTTTGCCAGTCCTAGAGCTTGAACTCAGAGCCTGAGCACTATCCCTGGCTTCTTTTTGCTCAAGGCTAGCACTCTACCACTTGAGCCACAGTACCACTTCTGGCCGTTTTGTATATATGTGGTGCTGGGGAATTGAACTCAGGGCTTCATGTATATGAGTCAGGCACTCTTGCCACTAGGCCATATTCCCAGCCCTCTTCTCTCTTCTTAAAAATGCCATTTTTTTCAAAGCCAGGCCCTGGCCACTTGGAACAAAGCACTAGATCTCAGCCTCCTGAGTAGTTAAGATTACAGGTGTGAACTGTGAGCACCTGGTAGGACTTTCTGACCTTGGCAGCCTGGGTCTTCACTACAGAGAAGCCTCTTCTCCAGCCCTAGCTACTTGTTCTGCTCTCCACAGATCAAGTTCCACACCTCCCCACCGCAACCCTTGTAGTGGAAGAGCTTCCTGTCAGGTGCTTCATAGTAAATCATGTGATGCCATTTCTCCAACCCAGGCTCTGCCACAGGTCGAGCACACGTTCTGTCATTCCTTAAATTGATATTATTCCCAATTTTCATCATAATTATTAGGATCCAGAGATTGAGAACCTGCCTGGGGTCACATCCAGGAGAGAGGCAAGGTTTAAGAATCAAATCCTGGCTGGGGATATAGCCTAGTGGCAAGAGTGCCTACCTCGGATATACGAGGCCCTAGGTTCGATTCCCCAGCACCACATATACAGAAAACGGCCAGAAGCGGCACTGTGGCTCAAATGGCGGAGTGCTAGCCTTGAGCGGGAAGAAGCCAGGGACAGTGCTCAGGCCCGGAGTCCAAGGCCCAGGACTGGCCAAAAAAAAAAAAAAAAAAAAAAAAGAATCAAATCCTGAGCTGGGTGTTGGTGACTCATGCCTGCAATCCTAACGAGTCAGGAGGCTGAGATCTGGAGATCAAGGTTTGAAGCCAGCAGGGTAGGATAATCTGTGAGACCTTATTCCTAATTGACCAATAAAAAGTGAATGTGTGGCTCAAATGGTAGAACAGCCTTAAATGGAAAAAATAAACAAGACAGTGTTCAAGCTTTTGTTCCAATGCACGCGCATACACACATATGTGTACACACATATACACACATAAAAATTAAAAAGAAATGAAATCTTGGTCTTTGCAGCCCACTAGCTAGCAGTTCCTGAGCTCAGTCAACCCCTCAAGCATCTGGGAAAGCCTCAGATTCCTGCACCGCAGGAATGTGCTTATTTGGGGTGTTGAGGTGGAGTGGGAAAAGCTGGGTTTATACAAAGACCTCAGGTAATTGGATGCATGGTCACAGGAATAGGAATACGGGGTGGTGGTGGTGTCTTCCAGCGTTTCCTAGATAATTCCAGAAGATGACCTGAAGCTAGGTCTAGGTCTGGGTACATACAGCATACCCAGAGCCGTCCCCTTCCAGTCCCCTTACCAGGCAGCACCCCCTCCAAGACACTCCCTCTGAAGACATCCTGGGTGAACTTGGGTTTGTGGTCGTTCTGGTCTGTCACGATGACCGATATGTTCATGGGATCCTCCACTGAGGCCCCATTCTCCGACACGGCATGGCCGAAGAGCTGCGGGTTACACAAGTCTGTGCTCAGCGTGGCACACCCCTCCCCTGACACTGGGCCCACACGGGGGAGGAGGGGCAAGGTAATACGGGGGTGGGGTGGGTGGGGGGAATGCCACTTGCCTCATACTTGGCGATCATCTCCCGGTCCAGTGGTTTGTTCAGCAGCAGCCAGCCTGTCTCCTTCTCTATGGAGAAGATGCCCTCAGGGGGGCTGTCTGCTCCAGGCCCTGTGATGCTATAGAAAATCTTGGTGCCTCTGTCCTTATTAGACTTGAGCTAGAAGCAAAAATCAAATGGCAACTGAGGAAAGGGACAATTCCTCACCAACGCAGGGGAGAGCCTGCGGAGGCCCAGCTGGCAGCCCCCATGGCCAGGGGCGGAAGGCACAATCCTACCTGATTCAGCCTCTGGGGGAAAGGGCCCTTGCCATTCTCAGGAACAGATATAGGTGGCACCACCCACTCTCGCTTGCGTCTTCGTAAGATCCGTTTTAATGGGGAGACCTCTGCTTCCTTCCTTTCCTGCAAGGACAGAAGACCCCGAGCCTAAGTGTGTAAGAGATGGATACGCTCAGCACCTTCGTAGCTATAGCCATTAAGGGTGAGGAGAGGGCCTAGAGGGGTGCACTGAGGAGGGCCATACACCACAGCACAGTCATCGTAGAGGGTACTATGCAGCTTTAGAATAGGCTGGGGGCCAGAGGCTCCTACCTGTAGTCCATCAGGCTATTATCTCCAATAAACCACCAGAAGACGAGAAGTGATGCTGTGGCTCTAGCACTACCCTTGAGCAAAAGAGCTTAGAGACAGCACCCAGGCCCTGAGTTCAAGCCCTACAATCGACTAAAAACATAAAACAACCCACGTAGTGCTTACTATGCGTCAGGCACTAACCTGTCTTTTATGTAAGAGGGTAGGGAAATAAGACTATATGTTCATGGTTTTTGGTGCTGTTGTTTCGTAGTACTGGGGGTTGAACTCAGGGGACTTGCACTTGCTAAGGAGGTAGGGAGGTGCTCTGAACTAGATCTTCACACCATTGTGCTTTAGTTATTATTATTATTATTATTTTTAGACAGAGTCTCCTAGTTTTGTCTGGAGACAGCTACCATGCTCAGCCTTTATATGTTCTTAGCACAGATAAAGTCTGAGATAATAGAGAGGAAACTAGTAACAGAGCTTATCTGCGGGGAGGGGATAATACCGTAATCATAGAATAAGCCAGATGCAGCAAGGTACAGATACAAACAGTTCATTGGCTTTTTGTGAGAAAGGGAAATGTCTATTTTTATATCCATCTATCTAGATATACATAAAATACATGTAAAGTGAAACGTCTAGCCTCTGCAAGGAGAGGGTCTAGTGATTATCCATGTCTTCTCTTGGAGAGGTGGAGAGGATTTAGGTAGACAGAGACAAATCAGACTGTTCACTGTAGAGACTTTTTGCCCCTTCTCCTCACTTTTGTAATGCTGGGGCTTGAACTCAGGCCCTTGTATTTGCTAGGCAGGTGCTCTACCACTCCAGCCACACCCAACAGTCACCATGTGGCTATTTAAAAAATTAAAAGAGGGGGCTGGGGATATGGCCTAGTGGCAAGAGTGCTTGCCTTGTATACATGAGGCCCTGGGTTCGATTCCCCAGCACCACATATACAGAAAACGGCCAGAAGTGGCGCTGTGGCTCAAGTGGCAGAGTGCTAGCCTTGAACAAGAAGCAGCCAGGGACAGTGCTCAGGCCCTGAGTCCAAGGCCCAGGACTGGCCAAAAAAAAAAATTAAAAGAGGTCTGGGAGTGTGGCCTAGTGGTAGAGTGCTTGCCTAGCGTGCATGAAGCCCTGGGTTTGATTCCTCAGCACCACATAAACAGAAAAAAACAGAAGTGGTGCTGTAGCTCAAGTGGTAGAGTGCTAGCCTTGAGCCAAAAAGCAGCTCAGGGACAGTGCCCAGGCGCCAAGTTCAAGCACCAGGAATGGCAAAAATACATGAATGAATGAAACGAAAAAGCATGGACCAGTGCCTGAAGTCCACTTTCCTAGAGGCTCACAGGAAGGACTGGCAGTGCTTACTGGGGTGGCCTTCACTTGGGGTTAGCCTGGTAAGGGAAAAGAGGAAGGGAGCAGGGAGGAAGAGAGGGTGGGGTCCATGGGACAGGGCCCTGGGATCCTGCTTCTCTGATCCGACACTCTGGTGCCCCCTACTGGGCATCTGTGGTTACCTCCCTGCTCAGAGCCCCTTCCTGCTCACATTGGCCCTATCAGCTATCTTCTCTGAAGGGTTAACTTGGCTGACAGCTGCTATAGCAGAAGGCCTCTTGTCACAGAGCATCTTCCTCCTTTTTTTTTTTGGCCAGCCCTGGGGCTTGAACTCAGGGCCTGGGTACTGTCTCCAAGTTTCTTATTCTCAAAGCTAGCACTTGAGACACAGCACCACTTCCTTTTCTGTTTATGTGGTCCTGAGGAATCAAACCCAGGACTTCATGCATGCTAGACAAGCACTCTACCACTAAGCCACCTTCCCAGCCTGCTTCTTCCTTTTGTCTTAGGGTGGATGGATGTGGTATTTTACCTGGGCAGTTTCCCGGGCCAGGACACTGAAGTCGTCATTAGCAATGCCGAGCAGGGGCCCCTGTTGCCCAGGAGAGCCGGTAAATGCTGCTGTGGGAAAGGAAGGAAGAGGTATGAGAATGGAGGGGACTTCTGTAAGCCACCACAAGGCAAACAACCTGGCAAAGGTCCCCTGTATGGATCAAAGGCGTTACCGAGTGCACGACACAAGTCCACATTCAGAGGCCACTCCTGACCACAAGCAGTTTGCAGGTACAATCACTTTTTTGTTCACATGGTCAGAGGACCAAGATCACATTCAGTACATAGCCCCATGAAACACAGGGTTGACAAGGCCATAGCTAGAGGAAGATGGTGGCCTGATGGCCACAAGACCACACACAGCCCACCTCCCGTCACACTGCTGCCCACAGGCCCCCTTGGACCACCTCTGGTTATTCCAGCTTGTCATGTGTTCCTTCTGAAAATCTCTATTAGGCTACCATCCCAACAAGAACGTTGATCCTCTTGCCCCAGCCTTCTGAGTGCCGGGATTACAGGTGTAAACCACTACACTCAACTTCGACAAGCATTCTACTGTGGAGCTACACCCCAGTCCAAGAACGTACGGAAGTCAGAATTTTCCTGCATCGCTGGGGGAAATGGTACATGCTTGACAGAACACTATTCAGCCTTTAAAAGCAATAAAATTCTTTAAAAAAGAGTAACACATGCTGTATGACATAGGTGAGCAATGGATGTTAGGAAATGCTAAGCTGGGTGCAGCTTAGTAATCCATGTGCACTTCTGGGGTCATGGTTCAATCATTGCGCCAGAAAAACACTTCTAAATAAAAAATGATGCTAAGTGAAGTAAGTCAGAAAAGAACAAATATTATCTAATTCCATTAATAAGGGGAACTTTGGACAGCCAAATTCATGGGCAGGAGTAAAGGCTGCATAGGGATAGAGAGAAAAGAAAGATGCTGTTGCGAGTACAGAGTTTCAGAATTGTTTGAACCAAGGCTTTGTGCTCTCAATTTTGTGCTACAACTCCACTTCGAGCTTCTTGGTGGTTAATTGGAGATCAGAGTTTCATGGACTTTCCTGACTGAGCTAGCTTCCTCAGATCTGTCTTCTGAGCAGCTAGGATTACAAGCGTGAGCTACCCATGCCTAGTAGCTCAAAGTTTCAGTTTGCAGGATGAACAGTCCTGGAGATGGTTAATGCTGATGGCTGCATAACACTGTGGGTGTACTTAGTGCACTGAGATGTTTACTTTAAAAGTTAAAATGACTGTGGAGGAGGATACACTGCTGCTTTATATTTATAATTCTAGCTACAGAATCTGAGATCTGGAGGATCAAGGTTCGAAGTCAGCCTGGGCAAAGTCTGTAAGACTGCCTCCAATTAACCAGCAAAAAGCTGGACTGAAGATGTGGCTCAAGTGGCAGAGGGCCAGTTAAACAAGCAAGACAAGCAAGTGAGGCCAAACCTCAATACCAGAAAAAAAAGGTAAAAATGGTAACTTTATGTTGTGCATAATACACACACACACACACACACAACACACAGTAAAAATCTGCAGATAGCTGAGAATGTGAAGTGGACAATCACTTTGGAAATAGCTCTGCAATTATACACACACATACATACACACACACTCTCTCCCCCCCCCCAACAAACCCAGCAATTGCACTGATATACATACCCTATAAAAATACATTTACCAAAACACGTATCATGTTTGTGGTAGCACAAATCATACTACCTACGATCAGAAACAGCCAGAGCCGGGCACCCATGGCTCACACCTGTAATACTAGCTCTACTCAGGAGGCAGAGAACTGAGGACTGTGGTTTGAAGTCAGTCTGAAGTCTGAGAGACTCTTATCTCCAATTAACCTAAAAATGCTAGAAGTGGAGCTGTGGATCAAGTGGTAGAGCACTAGTTTTGAGTTAAAGAGCTCAGAGGCAGCACCCAGGTCCCAAATTCAAGTCCCAGTATAGGCACAAGGGAGGGGAAGGGGGAGGGGGAGGAGGGTAAGGAAGGAAAGAGAAAAAGATAAACTACAAGGATGCATCACATCTGGGAGAATGTAACAAATGCGAGTCCTACAAGCCAGATTCAAGACAGGACGCATGAATGAATGCCCTGCTGGGGAAACACACCTCAACCCTCACAAGTCTGCAGCAGAGACAGAGCTCTGGAAGTCGGAGAAAAGCCAGCACATTGTGTGTGGCTGGCTCACTTGGGAGCAGCCAGGGGCAGCGAACCCACAGCCACGCGTCCGCACATTCTTTGGCTAGTGTGGCTCCCTCAATACATACACTTTAGAGAAATGACAAGACAAAGGAAGGCAGTCAGGGGCTTCCAGGGGCAGCACCGGGGCAAGGTCGCAAGGTTTGTTTGTGGATTCCTCTGGTGCCGTCTCCGAGCTGATAAGAGGTCTCCAGTAAGGAGAATTTATATCATTTCTAGGAGGGAGGAACTCTACTCCTGGTGCTGCTCCAATTAAACTATCCTCCTCCCTTCCCTTTCCTCCTCTTCCCTTTTGTAATGCTGAGGATTCAATCCAAGTCCCCCCACCCCAACCCCCATCCTAGGGTTTGAACCCAGAGCCTGGGCACTGTTTCTGAGCTATTTTGCTCAAGTCTAGCACTCCTTCACTTGACCACACCTCCACTTCTGGATTTTTCTGGGGTTCACTGGAGGTAAGAGTCACAGACTATCTTGCAAGGCTGGCTTGGAACCTCGATCCTTAGATCTTAGCCTCCTCAGTAGCTAGGATTACAGGTGTGCGGTGGCACTTGGCCCTTTGCTACTACTTCTTAATGGCTTTTTTATTCAAAAATATACCAAGAGGCAACTTTTGGGGGGTAATCCATTCGAATTTTTTAAAACCATTATTGCACTATGGTGGTTTAGAACAGGTGAAACTTACCTAGCATAAATGAAAGCTGGAAGTGGTACTATGACTCAAAGTAGTAGAGTACTTGAGTGAAATTGCTCAGGGACAGTGCCCAGGCCCTGAGTTCAAGCCCCATGACTGACCAAAAAAAAAAAAAAAAGTGAAATTTCTGGTCATCTTTTAGGGAAGGAGCTGTGCATTTGAGGCCAGGAAGGGCTGCAGAACCATAAAATGCTGCTTCTGCTGGAGAGAGACCCAACGCTCACATGTGCAGACAGGATGCTAGCCCAGAAAGCTGCCATGGGCCCGTGAGAAGCAACAACTTGCTTAGCGAGCGGCCCTGCATGCCTGCCCACATCCCCACTGGAGGAGCTGGGACACAAGCTGGCCAGCTGTAGGGAAAAAGGCTTGGGCCTGATTCAGCTCCAGCAGGGCCCCAGGGCAGCCGTGCCCTGATTCTAACACACAGCCTACAGTCTCATCTTCTGGGGAAATCTTGATTTTGCCTCAAGTCTGGAGGTACCAGGCGCAATGTGTGGCTAAGGTTAAGTGGTCTTAAATACAGGGCAAAAGTTAAGTATCTACAGGGCACTTATGCCACAGGTTATTTCTTGTGATGCCAGAAATGATACTTACTGCAGAGGTTTTAAATGACGGGGGAAGGTCTCATACTATGAAGTAAAACAAAGTAAGCCGAAGGCAGAACTCTATATATCATATGTGACTACGCGCAGGAAAGAGTGAATTAAACGACTCCTCCCAATAATTACAACTTGTTTCAGGCCCATTGTCTTAAGCACCTGGTCACGACTACCTTGCTAACCACATACAGAGAGAGAGAGAGAGAGAGAGAGAGAGAGAGAGAGAGAGAGAGAGAGGAGAGAGAGAGGAGAGAGAGAGAGAGAGAGTGTGTGAGTGTGTGTGTGTGTGTGTGTGTGTGTGTGTGTGTGTGTGTGTGTGTGTTGGTTCTGGGGCTTGAACTCAGGGTCTAGGAGCTGTTCCTGAGCTTTTTAGCTCAAGGCCAAGTGCTCTACCACTTGAGCCACAGCTCTACTTCTGGCTTTCTGGTAGTTCATTAGAGATTAGATTCTCAGATCTCAGCTTCCTGAGTAGCTGGGTATGAGCCACTGGTGCCCAGGCAGGGGAGACATTTTTGCCATCAGACTTTTGAATTCTGACCCTTGTGTGACTCTAAGTTATTCAAACACCAATTTAAAAAAATTGGAAGCTACTTGCCCTTCTTTTTCTTTTCTTTTCTTTTTTTTTTTTTTTTTTTTTTTTTTGCCAGTTGTGAGCCTTGGACTTAGCCTGAGCACTATCCCTGGCTGCTTTTTGCTCAAGGCTAGCTACTTAAGCCATAGTGCCACATCTGGTTATTTTCTGTATTTTGGTTGCTGGTGAATCGAACCCAGGGCTTCATGTATACAAGACAAGAACTCTTGCCATTAGGCCCTATCCCCAGCCCCTACTTTCCCTTCTTAAGCCTCTCCTAGGGGAGGAGCTGTGTCTAGCACTTGGGGAGGGGGACAGTGATTTCCTTCAGCTTTCCCTCGGAGAGAGCTCCCCAATCCTCTCCTACCAGGTTACCCGGCAAGGGATAAGGACTCCTCATTACTAGGAAGCCTTAGGGCCCACACTGGAAGAGCTGCTGCTCCCCAGGGTGCCAGTAACCCAGAAACCCTCTTCCTGTTATCTAAGAAATCTGCCCCTTAGGCATGTACAGCTCACCCCACTATCTAGCTCTCAATCTATTCTTAGAGGGGACAGTGCCAACAATCAAGGAGCTAGCAGTCCTGGGCCATGCAGGCTGAACATTCCAGGTACCCCAGGGGGCCTGGCCCCATCAGCTCCATCCCACATTTCACCAGGCAGGTGGAGAGCAAGCTTCAAACCCCACCGTGCATGAAACACCCAGAGACACACAGCTAACCGTCCATCCCTTACCCTGCCCAAATCCTCACAAAATAATCTGCAACGGAGATCGCTCTGCTCTCAGCCCAACAACTCAGGAAACAAGAAAGAGGCTGCCCCAGGGCTGAACTGCCTCAAGAAGCAGCTTCAGAGAAAGCACAGGAGCCCCCAAGAGGAGGAGGGCAGCCTAGGAACAGGTTTTCAAGGCTTGAGGCCAGGTAAGTGGTGCAGGATGTGGAGTCTAGAGGGCCAAAGATTTGGGTTCAAATGCATACCATGCTTCTTACATTGCATGGGCAAATTGTGAGAGCTTGTGGAAGCTCAGTTTCCTTATCTGGCAAACGGGAAAAAAAATAATGTCTACCTTATTGGGAAGAATAAGTTAAATTAGTGTTTAACATCAAGCCTGGGGCCTGGCTAAGAGTTAGCCACCAAGGAAAGTACCATTAGCCAGTACACAATGAACCTAAGTTTCTGGCTCTATACCAGACAAAACCCATCTCCCAAGCTGGGAGGGAGTTAGCCACAGCTGTGCTTTTTCCTGGTGGATGAAGCCTGGGAGAGGCAGATACACAGGGTCAGAGACCATAGCTAGAGCTGGCTCAGCTTAGGCTGCACCTGGAGAGGGCAGTTTGGTAGGAAGGCTCAGTGGTGTGCTGGTGTTGGTGGGTGGCTGATCTTGCTGGGGAAACCTGCCCCGGCACTTGGAGGACCATGAGTCACCCTTTTTGCCAACTGTGAGTCACCACGGGCTGCTTGGTGGTGAAGCCCTGGGGCAAATGGTTATAGCTTCTTCCTGGAGGCTTCCTGGCACAGCTGGCTTCACTGGCCTTGCATCACCGTTTCAAAACCCATCCTCTTCCTGCCTCACCTTCAAGCTGCCCTGCGCACAAAGTGAGTGGGCTCCTGTTCCGACCGGAGCCTGGCTTCCCCAGACCACACATCTCAGCCAAGTCATGGGGGCATGAACGGGCTTGTAGCAAACTCTTTTTGAGGTGAGTTGATGAGCACAGTTCAGACTTTAAGGCTGGGAAACAAAGGCCTAAACACAACTCTTGCTCCCACACCCACCTGAGACCTCAGACAGAGTCATCTGCCTGCTTTAGCCTGTTTCCCCTCACAAGGGACTAGAAAAACAAACTCCAGGAACACGATCAAGAGGTACTTACTCTGCTAAAAGAAACTAAACACAGATCTTCCTTATGACCTAGCCATACCATTCCCAGGCATCTACCTAGAATATCACCAGCTGGGATACCTAGAGACACCTGCACACCCATGTTCATTGCTGTGCTATTCACAACAGCCAAGTTATGGAAAAGCCCAGATGCTCTACAATAGATGAGCGGATCAAAAAACGTGGTACCTAAACACTGGAATTTTGCACAGCCATTAGAAAGAACAATATTATGTCATTTCCAGGGAAATGGATGGACCTAGAAAAAAATCAAGTGAGGTAGTCAAGCTCAGAGAGACAAATGGCGCATGTTTTCTCTTATATGCAGAAGTTACCCCTACTGGGACAGGATAAATTATACAGGACTCTAGGCATTCACACACAATGAGACCAAAGGAACCCTTAGGAACACAAAGGCACAATGCCTATATGCATATGATCATGCAAGTAATATTTATCTAAGTGAACTCCAAGAAAGGGAAAAAAGTGATTTTTTTCCTTTGTTATTTCTTTTCTTTCTGTCTTATTTGTCTTTGGGAGGGCAGGAGGGAGCACAGAAGTGGAGGGACAAATGGTGAACAAATGCAACCGTGGTACTCACTAGATACTATGTTGAAAATGAACTATACAACTTGTGTGTGAGGAAGGGAAGGAAAAACTGGGAGCGAGGGATGGGGTAACATTGTCTAAAACAAAACATACTCTTTGCCTGACTTACATAACTACAACCCCTCTGTACATCACCTTTATAAGAACAATTTTTAAAGAGGAGGAACCTATTTACCATTCTACACAGACTGCGTTCAGCACTAAGCCTGTGAAATGTAATGAGCCAGTCACCCCCAATTTTTCTTAATCTGTCATGGGGACTGAACTCAGGGCCTAGGCACTGTCCCTGAGTGTTTTCACTTGGACCCAGAGAGCCACTTCCTGCCTGGGCCGGCTTTGAACCTAGTTCCTCAGATCTCAGCCTTCTGAGCAGCTAGGATTACAGGCCATGAGGCCACCAGTACCCAACCTGTGAGATTCTTATCTCCAATAAAGTACTCAGAAAAAGGCAGAAATGACACTGTGGTAGAGTGCTAGCCTTGAGCAAAAAAGAAAAAAAGGAAAGGGACAGAGCTAAGGCCCTGAGTTCAAGACCCAGGACTTGCAAAAAATAAAAATAAAAAAGGCCAACCCTCTAAGCATTTTCTGTTCTGTTTATCTGTACCAGATAAAAGACATCCAATGGAACCAGGAGTCATTGGCCTAGGTTCAAAGTTCCTCTTCAAAAACCATTCTGCCTAACTTGGCCTCAGATCCTCAACTGGCGCCACTATAAAAGTTGTACAAGAAGGGTCCAGTCTCTCGGGCACTAGAGCTGATGAAAAGAGAAAGCTTTTAAAGTAAGATGTGAATTTGTCTTCTTGGCTGAAATAGGAAGGCATTCTGTAATCCCAGTGTCTAATCACACTGGATATTTTGGCAAAACAAAAGAATCCATCTCTCTGAAATAAAATGTCCTTTAAGGCACCAGTCCTTATCAATTTCGTGTGTGTGTGTGTTCGTGTGTGTTTGTGTGTGTGCGTGTGTGTGTGTGTGTGTGTGTGTGTGTTCCTTCTCAACTTAGGGCCCTGGTCTGCCCGGCCAGTTCCTGAACATTTTGACTTTCATTGTAATATCAGCTTGAACACGGTGGGCCCAAAAGGCAGCCAGCAGTGTGAGGAGACTGCTTACCAGATCTCTTACTCTGGCTTGATTTATGGGACATATCTAGTTCCTAAAGCAAACTCCTTCCGACTTGTAGCTACTGCTACCTCTGGCTAAGGGGCTGAGATAACAAGATGTGGAGAGAAAGCATGTAAAATTGACTCAAAAGATTCTGGAATTTTCTTAAGTAAAATTATATATAGCAAACAGGGCTGGCCAGGGTGGGTGTGGGGGTCTGGGTCCCCTCAGAGCGTTATAGCACAAGCCATAGAGAACCCACCTAGAAAACAGTTCATTTACTAAGAAATACTGCCTGATTAAAAGGCTGAGAGCTGTAGAGTATTTGGGAACCTGGTGCTGCTATATATTGTTGGGGTGAGAGAGAATGTAAACTGGCACTTTTCTGGCAATTAAGAAACCTTAAATAAGCTCTCTGACCCAAGGTTTGTGCCAGAAATCATCCCATTCCTTCAAGGACTTTTGTGGCTGATGCTTAAATACAAGGGAAAAAAGTCTCAACCTTTCAACATAACACTTAATTATGTTGTGCTACGGTCATTCAAATGGCTCATTTGTGGCATTAAATGTCATAAAAGAAAACCTACCTAGGAGAAAAGTGCTCTACAGAAGGGGAGGAAAACAGGTCACAAAACAGCCATTTATAGTAGCCTGACAATTATAACATAAAATAATAAAATAAAAAGTTTTATACTTGCATAAACCATGAGAGATGGGACTGAGCCCTGGTACCCAGAAAACAGGCTGAGTCTCCCCAGGCATCTTCCAGGCAAAAGGAGCTCAAGATGGCTGGCTGTGGTGGTACATGCCTGTAATCCCCCAAGACTGGGCAAGCCGAGGCAGGAAGATCAAGAGTTCGATGCCAGCCTGGGTTATGTAGTGATGACAAAAAGATGGTGGCCATGAGCTGGTCCAGGTGTGAGAAGACCAATGGGGAGAAGCTGCAGGGTAGCAAGGCATGCTGGGAGAACACATAGGTGAAGACTCAGCATGCTGGGAGGGAGGCCCATTTCCCTAGCCAGCTAGCTCGAAGCAGAGCTTCAAGACTTGCCTGCCAGAGGCCCAGAGCTCTTCCAAGGGGATCCATCCACCCTTCCTCCTTAGAACTACCAACAGAGCAGGGGAGTCCCTTGACTCCTGGTCATGCATTGGGGAATCACTGTCTTCTGGAAGCTCAGGAGTGGCAGACGGTGCTGCAGTGGAAGCATTTCCAGGAGGTACCCTTGCACCAGTGGCTTCACAGAGATCTTGGAGGAGCTGGGCCCTCCAAGATGGCAGAGGGCATCCTCTGGGGCGGAGGGCAACTTTACCATATTCCCTCCTCTAGGACCATACCAGAACAGAAATCCTGCGGATCAACTCGGGGCCAGCTGCAGTGGCAACAAGGCATGGTGGGTAAATGTGTTGCATACTTACCTGCAGCCTTGGGCAGCCATGCCATGGCATATTTAAGCTGCTGAACAGTAAGCACTTGATCAATACAAGCCAGCCCTTATTAACCTCCAGTCTCTAAAATAGGAACACATGCACGTACCTATGTGCTTGGCTGGCACCAAAGGGGATGTGTTCTGCTTTTTAAACAAAATGAAGTATTAAGAACTAAGGACTGTGGACAAGTCAAGGTCATCCAGAATTGTGAACTAAGTACAAAGTTCAAAACCCACAGAAATTACTATGACTTGTAATGTGTTCACAAATGATTTTCTATCTACTGCCTCTCTCGCCAATCTGTATAAAATGCACAAAAAAGTTAAGATTTGCTTATCACGGCATCTTGGCATATAAAATAGTGGCTGGTCTGGCAAAAAGGAGGCATCCCCAAAATTGTCAAACCACCAACATCCTTCGACACAATTTCCCTTCTAGGAATTGACTAAAAGAAATGTATTCCACCGGTGACTCTTGTCTGTAATCCTAGCTACTCAGGAGGATGAGATCTGAGGATCACAGTTTGGAAACCAGCCCAGACAGCAAAAATCTGATTACCCAGCAAAAAAGCTGCAAGTGGAGCTGTGGCCACCATCCTTGGGTGAAAAAGCTAAGGAAGAGTGAGAGACCCCAAGATCTAGCCCACATGCGCACGTACAATGTATTCCATATTCCAACTAGCCCAAATGTAAAACATGTACACATACAATGTATTCCAACTAGTCCAAATGTAACGCAAGTTATCACTTACTATACCACTAACACCCAACTTCCATCTATTTACCACATGCCATTTTATCTACCAACTCAACCCAGCCAAACTGTCCCTGTTGTTCCCCATTTTCCAATGCCAAGACACAGTGGGCAAAAGTGAAGCAATTTGCCCAAGGTTCTATTGCAGGTGCAGGAACAGATTCTACCTAGGCCTAGTGGCTCCAGCTGGCATCATATACATTACAGCACAGACATATTTTATGAAAACTTCAAGTACCAAAATTTGAAATGATACCATAAATATTAATATGTGCATAGTAAAACTAATATTTACATTACAGTGAGCACTGTGGTTCAAGAGGTAGAATGCTAGCCTTGAGCAAAAAGAAGTTAGGAGGGCTGGGGATATAGCCTAGTGGCAAGAGTGCCTGCCTCGGATACACGAGGCCCTAGGTTCGATTCCCCAGCACCACATATACAGAAAACGGCCAGAAGCGGCGCTGTGGCTCAAGTGGCAGAGTGCTAGCCTTGAGCGGGAAGAAGCCAGGGACAGTGCTCAGGCCCTGAGTCCAAGGCCCAGGACTGGCCAAAAAAAAAAAAAAAAAAGAAGTTAGGAACAGTGCTCAGGCCCTGAGTTCAAGCCCCAGGACTGGCCAAAAAAGAAAGAAAGAAAAATATTAATATGTAGAAAGTCACAGAACTGTAAAGCTGGAGCATCTGGCCAGCTCCTATCTCCACTCTCCATACACTTCACAAATGTTTATAGAGAAACATAAGGCTTGGATCACAGGCTTTAGAATGATGTGAGGTTTTCAAGAATGTATCCTTTATATCAAGGCCACAGCCCTGTTTGCGACTTGCATCACAGCAGTATTTGGGATCAAGTTTAAAACTCCTCAGATCCTCTTAAGGGAAAAATAATACCAGAAACGAACGTCTACATTAAGAATGGCAAAATAGGAAGCAAAATGTTTGCTAACTAGATTTTGCACCTGAGAATGGACCGCACTAAGAAAGCTACGAAGCTCCCAGCACTCAGGGGGAAAACAATGTTAGTGTGAATCAGATTTAGCAGTTTATTCAAAGTGATAGAACTTTAGTGTTGTTTGTTTTTGCCTTGCCAGTCCTGTGGCTTGAACTTGGGGCCTGGGCACTGTCCTTGAGCTTCTTTTGCTCAAAGCTAACACTCTACCACTTCAGCTACAGCACCACTTCTGGCCTTTTCTGTTTATGTGGTACTGAGGAATTGAACCCAGGGCTTCATGCATGCTAGTCAAGCACTCTACCACTAAGTCATATTCCCAGCCCCTTTAAACAGTTTTTGAGTTTTGGTGATTTAAAATGTTTTTGAAGTCAGATAACTGGAGGCTTAAAAAAAAAAAAGCCTGGTTCCTGTGAAAACCAGTAATTTTTAAAGGGTTTAGTTACCTTATCTTAAACTTATAGCACAACATGTCTTGTGGGTACTGTTAACCATAAAAGTTCAATTTATCTGGGTTAAGATGACCAATTCACTCCATCATCTATGCAAGACAATCTTTCCTAATAAGGTGATTCCCAATAGCTTTCTTTAAAAAAAATCCAAACACTTTACAAATTTCACAGTGACTCCTCCCTACCACATCTGTAAAAGATAAAAATAGAGGATTGGCTACATAAATCATGGCTCCAATGGATGTGAACTTCACAGTCTGGAAAGGTGCCTGGGACTCTAAGTTTTAAAAAGCAAACTGTAGAATGATATTTGTATGCATGGCACAGACCAATTCTTGAAATTCCCCTAGGCACACATAAGTTTTTGTATGGAAAAGTCTGCAAGGACTTGCTTTAGACAGTGACTGAGCTTAAGAGCTCCCAGGATAGATAGGTAGGAGAGTGCAGTGGTTTCAGACCAAGTTGCTAAGATTTGAATCCAAACCCTACTACCTACTTGGCTGTTTGTTCTAGGGCAAGTTAGTTTAACCTCTCTGATTTCAGTTTCCACATCTGTAAAAATGAGAGTCATTATAGTTTTTTTGTGGGGGAGGGGGCAGGAGAGTGGTCCTAGGGCTTAAACTCAGGGCCTGAGCACTGTCCCTGGCTTCTTTTTGCTCAAAGCACTACCACTTGAGCACAGAGACACTTTTAGCTTTTTCTATATATGTGGTGCTGAGGAATGGAACCCAGGGCTTCATGTATGCGAGGCAAGCACTTTACCACTAGGCCATATTCCCAGCTCCAGTGCTTCATATTTTACTGCAAAAAAAAAAGTTAGCCTTTAGTAACTATCTATTCATGGGTTGTTTAAATCCCCACCAGCCCTATATAAACAATATGAAGTAGCACATGTGGGGGTGGGGTGATAAAAAAATTGCTCCCCAGGCAATTCTGAATATCAGCCAAATTTGCAATCTACAGACTCAAGGGCCAACAGCAGGGATAAAGCAGTAGGAATGGAAAATCAAAGCTGGAGAAAGGCAGGAAAGTCCTGGAAGTGAACAGACAGACAGTATGAGACAGGGTCTGTTGTTGGGAGGCCCCGCTGAAGGACTGCATAGGGAGAAAGAAGGCAGAGGGTGTGGGGCTGGCTGCCTGTTTCAGCTTGCACGGGGGAGCCCACAGGTTCCTATCTCCCCTTTGCCTGCAGCTACAAGACAGGGCTCGTCATGCAAAGGAAGCTCGGCCGAGAGCCAGCCTGAAGCCAGACACCCAGGCTCAGCCCAGGGGTGCAGAGCCTTCCACCGAGGCCTCAGACTGTCCAAGCAGAGTCCTCAGAGATCCCAGGGCCTCCTCGTTATGGGGAGCTGGGACTCGCTGTCACATGCCTCAGGCCACATAGTTTGGAGTGGGTGACCAAGCCTAGATGCCCCTCTTCCCTTTTCCCTTCCCAGTATCCAGACACATACCACAGATCTGCCTGTGGCTGGGTTTGAGAAGTGTTGGAAAAGGTTTTGAATGGATCGGATGAAAACCACTTGTCTGATCAGTAATTCTTGCTTCTCTATTAAATGACTCAGGGAAGGTGTTGTGGTCCTCAAGCTTAAAATAAGGTAAGCCAAGAGTGATAGTGGGACTCTGCTTGGACAGTCTGAGGCCTGGGCAGAAGGCTCTGCACCCCTGTAATCTCAGCACGTGGGGGGCTGAGGCAGGAGGGTCCGGAGTTTGAGTCTAGTCTAGGCTAGATAGGGAGACTGTCACAAACAAATGAACAAGCAACTTTTTTGGATGCGCTGTACCATTGTATGCACTTAATTCCAACGGATCAAAGACTTTCTAAAGTAAAAATGAGATGACCAGAAGGTCAGAATTGAACATAAACAAGCCTTGTACCTGCTCAAATGTACAACACAAGGTTTCCAAGGCTTCTTGGTAACAGATTTTTTCTTTGGCCAGTTCTGGGACTTGAACTCAGGGCCTGAGCACTATCTCTGGCTTCTTTTTGCTCAAGGCTAGCACTCTACCACTTGAGCCACAGCGCTAGTTCTGCCTTTTTCTATGTATGTGGTGCTGAGGAATCGAACCCAGGGCTTCATGTATACAAGGCGAGCACTTTACCACTAGGCCACATTCCCAGCCCGGATCTTTTGGTATGTGTTGCTGGAGTTCAAACAGAAGGCATGGTGTATACTAAGCATGGACTCTACCACTACTCCAGTCTCATTATGTAGCCCAGGATGGTCTTGAACTTGTAACTTTCTTGAGTCACAGCTCCACAGATTTCTGGTGGTTAACTGTAGATAGAGTCTAATGGAGTTTTTTGCTTTTGCTGGCCTCCAATAGTGATCCTCAGATCTTACCCCATGTAGGATTATAGGTGTGAGCAACCTGTACCCAGCAGGCAGTCCTAAATGATCCAAAGTGGAGATCCCGAGACTGAGGGGGGAAAGAAGGAAGGCTCAGGATCACACTCCTCAGCCTCAATCTCTAGTGTCCTGGGAGAAAAGATTCTTCCTCCATAGGGTCCCTAGGGCCTCTGAGGTCAGGAAGCAGCACAGCCATCCCTCCCTACCTCCTCCTGGATAGGGAACGGTGGCTCAGATGTTAGTGGGCATTATATCTAAGGGTCAAGGGAGAGAAGAAGCTGAGTTGTGGGTACCAAGATTCCCGCATCCTGAAGCTCAACAGGACCAGGGCAGCTATAGCCTTCAAGGAGTCTTTAGCTGTGGGGTTTTGCATACAGAATTTGGCAGAGAGGGGAAAACAAGGAGGAGAGATTCAATCACATTCTTCTGCTGGGAATCGGAGGTAGTGGAGAGGCAGAAGATGAACAGATTCTGGGCTGAGAATGGTGATGTGGGTGCTGCCAGGCCTAGAAATGGACCTTCCTTTTCCACACACCCCAAGAGGGAGGGAGGCCAGAGCTGTTGACCAGATGTCCTCCGTCCTCACCCACATGCCTGCTACTGGTGATTACCAGAGGCCTGGAGAGGAAGCCGGAATTCAAAGTGCCTGGGTCAGAGGTTAGCTATTTCCAGTCTTCCTCTCACACTCCGATACCCACCAGTTTGGTATTTCACACTCCAGATCCAGAGCTGGGTTCAAGGTCTAGCTAGCCCCACAAACTTTTACTGGATGACTACGGAGACGCAACACAGAATTTGAAGCCTTGAGTTTCCAAACCAGATAAATGAGGTCAATTCTACCTGTCTGGTGAGGCTTTTAGGAGGATTAAAGGAGCTTATTAAAAAGCACAGACTGTGATTCAGGATGTAGTAAGTACTCAATAAATGGCATTCTGGTTTACTTTTTTTTTTGCCAGTCCTGGGGTTTGAATTCAGGGCTTGGGCACTGTCCCTGAGTTTCTTTTGCTCAAGGCTAGCACTCTCCCACTTGAGCCACAGTACCACTTCTGGCTTTTTCTGTTTATGTGGTGCTAAGGAATTGAACCCGGGGCTTCATGCATGCTAGGCAAGCACTTTACAGCTAAGCCACATTCCTAGCCCTTTTAAAAACATTTTTTATTAATATCAATTAGTTGCACAAAGGTTACAAAAGAGTTCATTTTGACCTGTCCATATACACATAGTGGGTGGACATTTTTTAAACTCCTTGTCAGCACTACAGCACAGGTTGGTCATCCATCCTATGACTAAATAAGAGGTAGGAGGCAGGAGCCTCAGTTTCAGTTTCTGGTTCTAAGACGTCAAGAACTCTCATCTCCCAGGGCTTCTACCTTCCCTGGCTTTACCAACTGCCTCTGCCTGACAATTAATTCCAAGCCTCTGCTCACTTGACTGTCCCTGCCTTACACGCCTCCGGCCAGATTTCACATACGCGTTAAGTTACTGGAACTCACTCAGCTATTTTCAATGCCAGAAGTTTCCCTGCAGCCTATCCTGCTCCCATCTCCTAACTCTTTCCTAGCGTGTAGCCTAGCCATTACATCCGGCAAGGCCATTCCAGGAACAAGTGAAAAACAATTATTTTTTTGCCAGTCCTAGGGCTTGAACTCAGGGCCTGGGCTCTGAGTGGCCTAGTGGCAAGAGTGCTTGCCTCGTATACATGAGGCCCTGGGTTCGATTCCCCAGCACCACATATACAGTGGCGCTGTGGCTCAAGTGGCAGAGTGCTAGCCTTGAGCAAAAAGAAGCCAGGGACAGTGCTCAGGCCCTGAGTCCAAGCCCTAGGACTGGCAAAAAATAAAATAAAGTGGTAGAGCTCTAGCCCAGAGTTCAGCTGGGGTGGCAAATCCAAGAGACTCAGATGAGAAAAGACAACCTCTCAGTTCAGTACCAGAGTACCAAGATGGTTCTGGAACCCCACAGCAAACACAGCAACTGTGTTCTTGGTAGATAACTAGCAGATACGGGTAGGTAGGTCCACCTGAAGATGTTTATATGAATGTTCACAGAGAGGCTGGGAATATGGCCAGTTAGTGGTAGAGTGCTTGCCTTGCATACATGAAGCTTGGGGTTCGATTCCTCAGAACCACATACATAGAAAAAAGTCAGAAGTGGCGCTGTGGCTCAAATGGTAGAGTGCTAGCCTTGAGCAAAAAGAAGCCAGGGACAGTACTCAGGCCCTGAGTTCAAGCCCCAGGACTGGCAAAACAAAACAAACTGTTCACAGAGAGGCTGGGCTGCAGTGTCGTGACTGGGCCACAGGCTCTGGGTTCATCCCCAACACCAAAGCTGCTCTCAAAGGCCTACCACTGGTACACTGTACCAGTCCATGATGAAATATGAGAATTAACTAAACAACATCCAATGTGCCATGGAAGAAGCCAGCCCCCAAAGGACACAGCACACCACTTTTACTTCAACATGCCACTGTTGAGTTCAAGGTATTGTTAATCCTGTTTCTGGATCTGTGTAGTTTATGAACCTTTGAAATTAGTAATGTCATCAAGTTTAGCACTTGGATGCTTTCTTGTTTTTCTAGTTCTGGGGCTCGAACTCAGGACCTTGAGCTGCCACCCAACTTTTTTGGATCAACCACTTGGGCCACACCTCTGCTTGCAGCTTTTTGCTGGTGAACTGGAAATAATAGTCTCTGGGACTTTCCTGTGGAACTGGCTCCAGACCTTGATTCTCAGATCTCTGAGTAGCGGGGAATAGAGTTGTGACCACCAGTGCCCGGCTTGGGCACTCTAATATATTACTGTTTCGCAATAGTAAGTCTCTGGAGAGAGGCTGTTCAACCTCAGGAAGGAACATCATGAGTACAGGCTGGGGAAGCCTTGCTCTCCCCTCCCTCCTGCCACCATCCAGACACTCCGCAGAGCTTCGGTTTCTGGCCCTGCTCATCATAAGCCAGGCCTTCCTTCCGGCAGGGAGGTGAGGACACCTGCCTGGGTTTCCTAGGAACACAGAGCCGGGCGAGGAGGTGGGAGGGGAGATGAGAGGCTTGAGACCTGCTCCCTAGACACGATCCCTGGTGACGGTCTTGAAAGCCAACCCTATTCTGCTGTTGCCCTTCTGGCTTAGTTCCCCAGTAGTCACATCCGTGGGCACCATGAAATCCCCGTGGGCCATGGAAGCAGCCAACCAGGATTTAAGTCCATCCTGCAAGCTGCCCACCCCAGGGACTCCCTTTTCCAGCCCAAGGGAAGTTACCTCTACCAGCTTCCCAGGGCAGCCATTCGCATAGAAAGTACCCAAGGTTAGACTGTAAGCCACTCAAGGGCAAGAACTTTGTTTATGCGCCGTGACCACAGCAGTTCTAGAACAGACCCTGGCACCTACAGAGGCTAAATAGAGGCTTACTGAGAGAATGCAACATAAATAAAGGGCAGAGCCGACAGCAGAGGCTCCATACTAAAAGGTAGTTTTTATTCTCAAGATGAAATACGGTACAATCACCTTAATGTTAACTCAGGCTTAGCTGGGATTTACTAATGGAACTGTGAAGTTTTTTGTGATGAGTTTTCCATCTAACCCAAAGGCTAAGGAGAGTGTGCTGGGGGGGTGGGCTTCATGAAGTGGGGTGTGCCGCTGCTGGCCAGTAAACCACTGGGCGTCCCTCATGTCCAATCGCCGCACTAAGATGCAACAAGTTTCTTCCTCCCACCTCTCCTCCTCTAGATCCAATCTGAAGGACGGTGGCAGGCACAGGGACACAATCCGCTCCATTTCCTTCAATCAAGAAGACATCTCACTCTCTGTCTTGTCAAGTCCCAAGTCCCTACATCCAAGCTCATACCCTCTTCAGAAATGCTTCTGGAAAATTCTAGCAGAAAGAAACGAAGAGCTCACAGGAGTTAAGTATTGTTATTGGAAGCTATGGGGTTCAGCATGTCATCATTCTACTTTGTGTGTGTGTGACACACAGAGAGAGAGAGAGACAGACAGAGAGAGGGAGAGGGAGAGAAAGGGGTAGAGAGAGAAAACTCTAGTACTGGGTCTTGAACTCAGGTCCTCATGTTTGTGCTTAGCACAGACCAGGAGGTAGAAGTTATCTCTGGAAGCCTCAAAACCCTGAGCTGTCCAAGGTGAGCAAACTGAACCCACTAAGCTGTGCCTCCATTTCTCCATCTTTCAAACCTCTAATAGGGTTAGGTTATGGAGTTTCTCAAGTTCCAACACTGAGATTAAGAACTCAAGGTGTTTAATATTTACCTTGCCTGCTTCAAAGGAATGTTAGGATAAAGCAAGCTCCTGTAGAAGGGCTTTGAAGGGAAAGATGCATATACAAACAAGGTACTAATTATAGCATTTTTTAAGCTCAAGTTCATGGACACCCATAATATTCATAACCTAGGGGCAACTGTTCCTTAGCAATATGGAAACTCGCCTTCCTGGCCACACTTAAGAGTCTATGCATGCCTGGAGGATAGCCCTTTCGAGCCAGTGTAGGAAGCCTTTGTTTGGGGAACAGAAATGGAAAGAGGGAGATAGAAATGAAATCACTGTGAAGACAAACATGTTTGAGGAGTTTCTCTTTCTTTTAAATTTTAATTTATGTTTACACTGTTGGGATCAAACCCAGGACCTCACCTTACCACTGAGCTATATCCCCAGGCCTGTTTGTTTTGTGTGGGTTGGACTTGGGGCTTGAACTCAAGGCCTAAGCATTGTCCTTTACCTTTATTTTGCTCAAGGCTGACACTCTCCCACCTGAGCCACTGCTCTGCTTTCCGCTTTTCTGGTGGTTCATTGGAGAGAAAGAATAGCATGGGCTTTGCTATCCAGGCTGGCTTCAAACCGATCCTTGAGTAGGTAGGATTGCAGGGATAAGCCACCAGTGCTCAGCTTGTTCATTTTTAAAGAGAGGTCTATGCTGCCCAAAATGGCCCTAAATGCTTGGGTTAAAAAAGATCCTCAGCTTCTGAGTAGCTAGAACTACAGACAGGCACCACTATAGCCAGCTTGGGGAGTCTCAACTAATTGGACCCTGAAACTTGCTCTCCCTTAAAGTCAAGGTGGCACCCCATTTCACAGTCAGCCTACCTTAAGAGCTAGTCACATTTGTGGGGCTACTCAAGGTGATACCTACACACTAACCCACTGTTTCATAAACCAGGTATGTTCCTGGCCCAAATCCACCATTTTCACAACCCTAAACCCAGACACCTGAGAAAGCTAAGTTTCCTCAAAAGGTTTACAAAGCCTGACGTCACCAGGAAGCACTCCACCAACTCAACCATGAAATCGAAAACCCGATCACCGCTTTCCCGCATCAACCTGGAGCCTAGTGAAGTGGCAGTGAATCTGATAGTTCCCGCTTCAGTGAGAAAGATAAGGTGCTGACAATGCTCAAAAACCATAGAGGGCTCTCAGAGTCCAGTAGAGGACTTGACAATGGGCTGGGGGGGGGGGGTGGGATTTGGCGGAGGTCTGGTTAGCAATAAAGCTTCCTCAGGGAGCCGGAATTGGATTTGGGGCCCTGCCCAAGTTCACATTTTTACAGGTTGGCTCAGTTGCAGTTTGTTAGCCAGCCAGTAATAAAGCCATGTGCAAGAATTTAAAGTTTATGAGGCATGGCCTCTTATGCCTCAGCTCAGCTCCCTGCAGCCAAGGGTTTAAGCAGCCTGGCCCAGCCTGGGTGTTAATTGTTTTGTCAATCTGCAGAGTTATTTGGGGGAAGAGGTGTTTTTTTTTTTAAGGTTTCCACAGACTCCAAGGCCTCAATCCTCCTTAGAGAAACAAAGAAGGGTCTTTCAGTCCCTAGGCACGGACACCCCCACATTCAAACTGTGGGCATTTGTACAGAGCAGAGATGGATAAAGATTATGTTGATAGAAACACTTGAACAAAATACTAAGTGGCCACCATTCTTGATGTTTTGAAAGACAGTTAAGCCACAGGTCCTCTCCCCAGAAAAAAAGAATGCATGGGAGTTCTGGGGGTGTCCCACCCAAGTTACACCCGTTTCATCACTTGGATTTGATTCTGTGCTGAAACCCCCAATTGTTCTCTCCATTTAGAGGGAAAGAGCCCCTGACCAGTCAGCAGCTTTTAAGTCTCATGACACACTGGTTCCCCCACACCAAAGTGACCCGTGACCCCCACTCCCAAGTTTTTGAACTTGAGTGAAGAAAATGAGTAATTGGAAGATCAAAAATGTGCTTTGATCTCTCCTCCACCCTCTCTATTGCCCAAGGTCTTCTGGCTTGGGTTCCCCTACACCCCTCAATTGATGTACCATCCCATCCCCGTCCCAAGATTTTGGGGAGCGGCAGTATCCCCACACGCGATGGCCCCAGCCCAGGTGTGCCAGGTCCTTTGTAGGGAGGCGGGCGGCAGGGGAGCAGGCCCTCCGGGAAGGGCAGGGTTAAGAGTGCATTCCAGCTAGCTGCCCGAGAAGAAGGGGGGCGGGGGAGGAGAGCAAAGAGAAGAGAAACAGACCCGGTCTGTCTGTCGGAGACACAAAGCACGGTTCACAAAGGGGGCCCGAGAGGGGGCGAAGGGGGCTGCTCCGGGCACGGCTCATCCCCACACCTGCGCGGGGGCTGGGGAAAGAATGTGGATCGCGCATTCCTCGGCTGGGGCCAACCAGGGAGAACTTTATTCGTCGGGGCTGGGTGAGGGGCTCAAGACACTCGGCAAGGAGGGGTCCAATCAGGCAGAGGCAAAGAGGGACTGGACGTTAGGAGCGTCCCTCGGCTCAGCCTGGTCCGACAGCCGTGCACGCATACACAGGCACGAGCGCGCGCACCCCCCCCCCCGCATGCTTTCTGCGCCTCCCCGGGATGGGGCACCAGAAGTGCCCGGGCCGGGGTCCCCTCTGGCGCGGGCCACGTGTGGCCCCGCGCACGGTGGTTCCACGCAGGCTGGCTCCCGCAGGCTCTTACCTGGCCCCAGCGCCGGGCCGGGCTGCAGCTCGGTGCTGGCCGCCTCCAAGGTCACTTCAGCCGCCCCGATACTCGGCGGGCACGGCTCGGAGGCTGCGCACCGAGGCCAGCAAACCTGTGCCTTGAGGGGAAAAGGGAGAAAAAGAAAAAGGGGAGTCCGGGTCATCGATGCGTTCCATCTCAGGGAGACTCCACCAGGAACTCCGGGGCTCCCCAGATCCACAGCCAGCCCGGCCCCGCGCGGGCCCCGACGCCCCGCGGCGTGCGGACCCCGCCCGCCCTCCAGGGAGCGGTCCCCGCCAGGGCAAGGGCCAGGCACCGGGCTACCTGGAAGAGGAGGAGGAGGGGCGCGAGGCGCCTTCGGAGGAGCCCCATGGGTGCTGGGCGAGCGAGGGGCGAGGAAGCGGCGGCGACCACCCAACTCCGCGGCGCTCGGCTCCGAGCGGCGTCGCTCGCCCGCGGGAGGAGGGCGCCAGGTGAGCGCAGGTGGGCGCTGATTGGCCCGGCGTCGCCAGGCTCCGCCCCCTCGCAGGTGGGGCCGCGACCGGCGCGCCTGGGGCGCTCGCCGCGCCCCCGGCCGCCTCCCGCGTGGGCAGCGCTCCGGCGGCTCTGGAGTTGTTCCCAGCTGGGACTCGGAGGGTCTCGGAGGTGGGGGAAAAGTCGCTCCATTCCTCAGCCGCAGACAAAGCTTTCTTTGCTTTGCGGTTACAGCGGGAGGAGGGAGGGAGACGAATGTGAAGGGGACGGAAAGCAGAGACTCCCCTGGAGCTTGGCCGGAGTCGGGGGTGGGGGGGATGTCTCCCCGACACCCGCTACTCCGGGGTCTGCTCTGGGCCTTCCACGCGCTCCCGCCCCGGGGACCCGGGCTTTAGACTGGCGGGGATCCCTGTACCCCGGGGGGGAGGTGTCGCATTGGACGAGCTGATACACCGTGCGGGGAATCCTGCCCAAGTGCAGGCCAGCAGAGAAGGCCTCTGAGCGGGGGCGCGACGTGGGGGGGGTCTGGGGTGGGTGCTGAATAGCTATCAGCCCCCAGTAGTTTCCAGCAAATTCCTCCCACCCCCAACTCCTCCATTTATAAATGGTAGTTCTTGGTGGCTCACACCTGTAATCTTAGCTGGTCAAGAAGCCGAAATCTGAGGATCACGATTTGAAACCAGGTCCCCCAGGCAGGAAAGTCCGAGAGACTGACTCTTCAACTAACCACAAACAAAACTAAACAGAAGTGGCTCAAGTGGTAGAATGCTAGCTTTGAGCTAAAAAGCTCAGGAACAGGGTGAGGCTATGAGTTCAAGCCCCGGTACCGGAAATAACGTTGTGTAAATTGCAAACAAGACCAATTTAAGCGCAGCTTTTATTCGCGTGGAATACTGTATATGTAAGCCTGATAGCCCCCTCTCCCACAGCTTTAGCATGCTCCTTCCCTAGGCAACACTAGGCCCATTTAGTGAGGGCAGTAAATAATTAGCCTCCACCCCCTTTATGTTGAGATGGCATTTCTTTAGGGCAATTATGGCCATACAAGGGAACAAGATCCCCTTAGAGTGACCTTCAGGCCTGGGCAGCTGCCGGACCCCTTATCTACCATTTGGGTAGCAGCCATAAATCCTAGGCTGACATGATGAAGCCCCTGGTCTGAATGTCCACACCAAGATCCCTGCCTTCAAGACCTCCTAGGTTATATGTGTCACCCCAGACAATAGAGCACTTCTTCTCACTTCTCCCAGTGAGAAGGGGGTCTTGCTGGCCCCTTTGCGGGCAATAAACCTTTTCTTTGTTCCTCCGTACCTGGATGCTTGCCTGGATGCTTGCCTGGATTCTTGCCGTGGTTTCTGGCAGAGTTTGATATATATTCTAATAGTATATGATCTACATAAAAACTACATTCTTCAGGGGCTGGGAACGTGGCTTATTGGTAGAGTGCTTACCTAGCATGCATGAAGCCCTGGGTTCAGTTCTTCAGTACCACGTAAACAGAAAAGGCCAAAAAGTGGTGCTGTGGCTCAAGTGGTAGAGTGGCTAGTCCCAAGAAGCTCGGGGACAGTGCCCAGGCCCTAAGTTCAAGCCCTAGGACTGGACAAGGAAAAAAAAAAACCCAACTTACATTCTTCATAGACAGCTCCCCTACACCCTTCCTGTGTGATAAACTACAGAGCTGGGGCTCTTTCCACTGCGTTAAAACATGAAGGGCTTTCTTCTTGGAGGCACACAAGTGGGCCCTGGACATAGAAACTGCCCCAAGACTCAATCATTCCACCTTTGCACCACTGAGTTGAGATTTCTGGCCCAGAGCCACACTTCTTGTTCCTGAGTCCCCTGGAAAACCCCATGGTGATGCCGCCTTGTTCTTTCCCTGCTCTTTCTCCCCAGCTCAGATATAAGGTGTTTGTGCCTTTAATCTACCTGTCCTTCCCACAGTCAGTCCTGTGGCTAAGCAGAGGGCGCTTGTGTTGTGCTAGGAGACCCAGGGAAACATAGAGCGCCAGCGCTATCTGGATCATCACGGCTTGGGTCCCCCACATGGAGCTGTCGCTTCCATTTTCCATCTGTCAATGGAGCTATTAGGCCACCTGCCCTCTAAAGTATTGGGATTCAATGAATTGACACGTGAAAAGCACTAAACCCAGTACCTGACACCTAGAGAAGGGTCCGATGTGGTTAGGCGTTGCTGCTCTCGGATCTGGCTCATTTGGCCGGCTCTGCCTTGCCAGCCGGCTCTCTCCTGGCTGCGCACCCCTCTTCCGCCACTAAGAAAATGAGAAGCCTTCAATTTCACGGCTGAGGGTAAAGCGAGCAATTGGCAGCCGGTGTCCGGGGAGCGCTGCGCGATCAGGCCGGCCGGTGGTCGCCTCCTGGTTCTGCGGGGGCGGGGGGGGGGGGCTCTGTTGGTGCCCTAGGGGGCCCTGCGCAATGGCGCACGCCCAGGCGGAACGTGGGGGTGGCCCGGCCTCTTCTGTACCCGCAAGTTCCCCTGCGCCCTCTCGGAGCCAGACGAAGCCATTAAACACAAACGAGCCTCGGGATGCAGGCCCTAATTAAGTAAACACCCGGCTGGAGAGCTGTGCTGTGCGCTCATTTCCGCCTCCTTCCCGGGCACTCAGCATTCCGGGCAGGGGGCCGAGAGATGAGGCCAGGAATTGACAGTCAGCGCCCCTGCCCGCCACTGCTCCGCATAGCTGTCCTGTCCCGAACTTGTTCATTCATTCATTTCACTCAATGAATGTCACACATGAATTTCAGTTACATTTGCTGGCCGCCTACTACCTGCCAAGCACTGGAGATACAGGGGTGAACCAGACACAAAAGTCCTGGCACTCTGGGTTTTCCATCCCAGAGTGTGAAGGCTAGAAGAGGAAATTGGTGGCAGTGGTGGGTAGACCAAAGATAGAAGCGGAAGGTCGGTGGATGGACAGAAGGTAGGGTTGGAGGGGCTGGGAGTGTGGCTTAGCCATAGGAGTGCTTGCCTAGAATGCATAAAGCCCTGGGATCAATTCCTCAGTACTTCATACACAAAAAACAAAAAAGCAAAAAAAAAAAAAAAAAGAGCTGGAGTTGCTCTGTGTCTCAAATGGTAGAGTGCTAGCTTTGACCAAAAGAAACTCAGGGACAGTGCCCAGACACTTGAGTTCGAGCTCCAGGACTGGCAAAGAAAAAAGAAGGTACAGTGGAAAGCAGATAAAGGGGTATGGAGGCACCAAAACCCAGGAACGTGTAGAGCTGCTACTTTGAAGATGAAAAGAGGAAATGGTGTTGTTGGAGACCCGATGGTGGGGGCTCCCTACCCCAGGAAGCAGGCTCAGAACAGAGTAGGGAGGGTGAGAGAAAAATACTCAGCAATCTGCCTTTGCACCCTAGGTCTGCACAGCATCCATCCATTCTAGGGGCAACAGAGTCCAGGTGGTGGGGTCTCTAGGGGTTATTCTATACAGGTAACTGTCACAGAATTAGTCCTCTCTCCCTTTATCCCCTCCTCCTCTTCTTCCTCCTTTTCTTCTTCCTCCTCCTCCTCTTTCTTTTCCTCCCTTCAAAGTGCTGAGGACTAAACCCAGAGCTCTACCACTGAGCTACACTTCCACCCCCCAGCAGAGAGCAAACAAACAAGAAAATCCCACAGGCCTTATTAAGAAGACAGTGGACATTGCAACAAAGATCCTGAGGAAGTAATAGAACAAGCTACAACTAGGATGTGAGAAGGGAATGCCTGGAGGCAGTAGATTACAAGGAACAGGAGAAAAAATGTTAATGGGACTGGAGTAGAAGAGCTAGTAGGAAATGAGTCATTGAGTTGGGGAATGTGAAGAGTACAGTACAGAGCCCAATAACCACTGTGAGACTTTGGCCTGTACTCTGGGTGGGAGGGGAGGAAGCCTCTGCTGGTTTTGAGTGGGAAGTGGTGGTAAGGAAACATTGGGGGATCAGGGCAGAAGCAGGGAGGTCCTGGGGCTCTATTGCAGGCCTCCAGGTACATAAAAATTGGAATTATTTGGCTTTGGTTGGTAATTGTAGAGGCCAGATTAAAAAAAATAAACATCAGGGGGCTGGGAATATGGCCTAGTGGTAGAGTGCTTGCCTACATGCATGAAGCCCTGGGTTCGATTCTTCAGTACCACAGGAACAGAAAAAAAATTAGTGAGATCCTATCTCAGCAAATCAGAAGTATTGGTTTATATCTGTGACCCCCAGCTGCACGGGAGGCTGTAAATTGGAGGATTTCTAGCTGAGGCTGGCCTGGGACAAAAATACAAGATCCTACCTGAAAAATACCTAAAGTAAAAAAAATTTGGGAATGTGGCTCAAATAGGGTACCTGCCTCTCAAGCATGAGGCCAGGAGTTCAAATCCTATACCACAAAAAATGTTACAGAAAAAAGGAGCAAGAAGTCAGATGCTAGGTACATTTTGAAGGCGTAGGCAACAAAACTGACTGTGGAAGTGAGAAACAGAAAGGGTGGGGGGGAACAGGGGGGCAGGATGGCAATGCCTAGAACTCACTAAGTATTCCAGACTTGCTGTCACCTCTCAGTCCCTCTACCTCAGCCTTCCATAGGATAGGATTGCCGTGGGTATGTACTACCATGGGTATGTACTACTGTGCCTGGTCCTCTTGCCACTCTTTATCCTGCTTCTCTCATTTACCAGTTCCTCCTAAGAGCACTTCCCTAATAAGTCACTTCAAACACATGAATCATTGTCTCAGTGTTGGCTTCTGAAAATCCCATGGCAGGCATGGTATGCTAGGGTCTGAAAGAGACCAACACTTCCACTGAAGCATGTTTAGAAATATCTAGAAATGGCAGGATGAGGCTGTAGTTGCATGCATCAGTTCAGTCTAGGGATAATCATCCTTACACTCAGATAGGTCATTATGAGAATGTGTCAAAGTAGACATCTTATCTGGGTAGAATCCAAGGCCTTTCAGACCTTGCTATCTTGTGTTTTCTGTTATTACAACAAAATAGTTGACACAGTCCATTTACAAAGAGAAAAGATTTATTTGACCTGGGTTTGAATTGTGCCTCTGAAAACCACCACCAGGAGAGCTGGAGTGGGTTACTTAATCCCTCTAAATCTGCTCCAGCTAATAACTCCCATTTGGGTGATGGTGAGATCACCCCAGACTCAACTCCTGCCCACCCCACCCCCCAACCTGTTCCTTCCCACGACCTTTCTACCTCAGCAAAAGGCAGTTGCTGGCTTCCAGCTTAGGTGGAGCCATCTTTCATCCTCTGACTCATGGCATCTGGAAAGCTGTCTCTCTGTGGTTCCCCTGAATACCAAGGGGGTCTGCCTCAGCCCTCACCCTGCTCTTCCTGCAGCCTTTCTCCCTCTTTTCCATCTTTCCCTTATCTCCTAGATGTATCTGCTCAGATATGACTAGTCAGAGAGACTCTCCCTGACCATACTGCCCAAAGGGTAATTTCCTGTCCCACACATATACCCTCCTGCTTCTTGTACTTGCCTCAATCTTTTCAGAGCACTTACCACTTTTTTTTTTTTTCTGGTACAGAGGTTTGAATTCAGGGCTTTACACTTGCTTACTTGCTTGGCAAGCCTTCTACAACATGAGCCAAGTCTCCAGGCCTATTTTTGCTTTTTTGATGATTATTCTGAAGATGGAGTCTGGCAGAGATTTCTGCCTGAGTTGGCTTCAAATCATAATCCTCCACATCTTTCTCCAAGGTAGCCAGGATTATAGACTTGAGCCACCAGCATCCAGCCTTTTATCACATCTTGATTTTTTTTTTTTTTTTTTTGCCAGTCCTGGGCCTTGGACTCAGGGCCTGAGCACTGTCCCTGGCTTCTTTTTGCTCAAGGCTAGCACTCTGCCACTTGAGTCACAGCACCACTTCTGGCCATTTTCTGTATATGTGGTGCTGGGGAATTGAAGCCAGGGCTTCAAGTATACGAGGCAAGCATCTTGCCACTAGGCCATATCCCCAGCCCCGCATCTTGATTTATATATATATATATATATATATATATATATATATATATATATATATATATATATATATATATTGGCCAGTGTTGGGGCTTGAACTCAGGGCCGGGCACTGGCCCTAAGCTTCTTTTGCTCAAGGCTAGCACTCTACCACTTGAGACACTTATGGCTTTTTCTGTTTATGTGATACTGAGGAATTGAACCCAGGGCTTCATGCATGACAGGCAAGTACTCTACCACTAAGCTACATCCCCAGCCTATATAACTTTGTTTTTGAGAGACAACCTACAGTAATAATTAAGAGCAAGGTTTCAGCCAGATCCCGATGGCTCACACCTGTAATCCTAGCTACTCTGAAGGTTGAGGTCTAAAGATTATGGTTCAAAGCTAGGCCAGACAGGACAGTCCTTGAGACTCTTATCTCTAATTAATTATCTGAAAGCTGGAAGTGGAGCTGTGGCCCAAGTGGTAGAGTGCTAGTCTTGATTAAAAAAAGCTAAGTAAGAGACAGCAGCCAGGCCCTCAGTTCAAGCCCTAGACTTGCACAAGAAGAGAAGAAAAAAAGAAAGATGAACTGCCATCATTTCTTTTTTCTTTCTCTTTTTCTTTTGTTGGTAGTGGGGCTTGAACTCAAGGTCCAGGTACTGTTCCTGGGTTTTTGTGCTCAAAGCTAGCACTCTACCATTTTGAGCAACAGGTCCACCAATGATTCCTGGTGGTTAATTGTGAATAAGAGTCTCACAGACTTTCCTGCCCAGGCTATCTTTGAACCACAGTCCTCAGATCTCAGCCTCCTGAGTAGCTAGGATTACAGGCATGGGTCACCAGTGCCCAGTTCATCATTTCTTGATTATTCACTAGTTACCAGACTCACTGATTACTTACTGGTGACAGTACTGCTAAGTATTATTTCCAAGAAACTGAGGTGATGTCCCTTGCCCAAGGCCACACAGCTAAATCAAAGGAAAGCCATAGTCTAACCCAGATCTGCCTTGCCCTAAGACACATCACCTAACTTACTTGTCAACCTGCCATGAGTAAGTACTTGCTAGTAGAAAACAAAGTGGGAACAAGATTTTTGCTGTATTAGAAAGAATTTGACACCTGATTTTTAAAAATTAATTCATTAAAAACAATTTTTTTGCAGTGTTGAGTATGGACCCCAGGACCTTGCCTACGCTAAAGTAGGTGCTGCATCACTGAGCTATACCCCCAGCCCTCAGATCCCTTTTCTTAAGAATCTCTGAAAATAAGCATATTTGCCTTTGGTCCAAGGTTAAATTCTAGGTCCTCCAAGAAACATTTCGATAGAGCTTTTCTTCCCATTTTTGGTAGTAAAACTCCAAGCGCTTCACTCCCACAGAACACACCAAGGATGTGTCCCCCAGACAAGGGGGCCTGTTGCAGTGGTCCAGGAAGCAGCAGGAACACTGGGAGAAGCCTGGTTTCCTGGCAAGCCCGGCCTAGAGCTCTGCTCCCTGGTCCTGAGTCTTTCCCTGATCTTCCTGCGACCCTGCTTCTGGCTTCATGATGTCACTGGCCAGCTCTTCCCATCCATCACTGGGCCTCCTGACAGGTACCTGCATTGGAAAACCTGCTATCCCCACCAGGGCTTGCCTTTCCCCGCACCTTGGGTGGGGAGGCTCTGCCTTCAGTACAGGTAAATTTTTGCCCAAGGCCTGAGCTGTCAGTTTTCAGAGATCAGAGTTCAAGCATTTATGTAGATGTGTTTATAGCAGGCAAGGAATCGATTAATCAATAAGCACTCATGAAGCCCTGGAATCTCAGTGGTTGGCAAAAGTCTAGAAACTGAAACCTTTAGAGCCAAAAAGAACCTTAAAGAAAAGAATAATCACAACAACAAAATAATCATAATTATCTGATCTCAGAACCATTTTTCAGTTTCCTTTGGGAGGCAGTGATCTCACCCCCACCGAAGCCTTTAAACTCTCCTAAGAGATGACATCCAAGCCCAGCCAATAGGAGGCTTAATGTCACCTTAGTATGGATACATATAAAAAGTATCCCTGTGGGAATACAGGTGTGGCTCATATGGTAGAGATCCACTCATGATTGGAAAAGCCAAGTAAGAGTAACAGTTCAAGTTTCAGTATCAGCATTAAAAATTATTAATTTTTTTTTTGCCAGTCCTGGAGCTTGGACTCGGGACCTGAGCACTGTCCCTGGCTTCCTTTTGCTCAAGGCTAGCACTCTACCTCTTGAGCCGCACCACCACTTCTGGCTTTTTCTGTTTACGTGTGTTGTAGAAAGTAGAGCTGACTCCATCTTGATTAGGGAAACATGGTAACAATTGTTAAAATGAAGTTAAATATTAGGTCAACCTGACCCCCAAATTCTGCTTCTGTAAATGGCTTGGTTAGCTTGTTTGTTGCTTGCTCTACCCACTGCATCAACCCCCCTACATCTGTGCTGTGCTTTTACCTTTATAAACCCCAGCTTGAGGACTGTTAGGGGGTCGCATTTTCACCTCCTCAGTCTGTGCTGCATCCCTGGCTGGTCAGTTCAGTTCGCTTTTTGCTTCCTCAGTAAATCCATCTTTGAGACTGTCTCTGAGTAGTGGATTCTTGGAGGGACGTGGAATCCTTTCCCTCAAACCCCGTAACAATGTGGTGCTGAGAAATTGAACCCAGGGCTTCATGCATGCTAGCACTCTACCACTAAGCCACATTCCCAGCCCTAAAAATTAATTTAAAAAAATACACCCAAACTATGCTTGCAGGTACCAGTTACTGATGCCTACAGTCCTACCTACAGGATGCTGAGATCTGAGGATCAAGGTACTCAGCTAGTCCAGACACACAAAACCTCTAAATTCTCATGTCCAGTTAACCAGCAAAATATCTGAAGTGTTGGAACTGGAGGTGTGACACAAATGGTAGAGCACCTGTCTAGCAAGTGTAAGGACCTGAGTTCAAACCCCAGTACCAACTGGGTACCAGTGGTTCATGCCTGTAATCCTTGCTACTCAGGAGGCTGAGATCTGAGGATCATGGTTTGAAGCCAGCCTGGGCAGGCTAGTCCATGAGACTCTTATCTCCAATTAACCACCAAAAACTGGGAAGTAGAGCTGTAGCTCAAGTGGTAGAACACTAGCCTTGAGTGGAAATGCTAAGTGCCAGCACCCAGGCCCTGCATTCTAGCCCTAATAATAGCACCCAATGAAAACAGCAAGCCCCCAGTTCCTTAAAAAAGAAAAAAAAAAAAGTGAAGGAAGTCATCGCCCTGCTGAGTCACAATGGGTAATCTGTAGCACTCAGGAATCCTGAGACTGAATACTCTCTGTGAAGTTGGGCATTGGTAGCTCTTGCCTGGAATCCTAGTTATTCAGGAGGCTGAGATCTGAGGAGCACAGTTCAAAGCCCTCCTGGGCAAGAAAAATCTGTGAGACTCAACTCCAACTAACTGCCAGCCTAGCACCCCTGTATCAACTAGAATCTGGAACCTAACTTCATGTTGGCACACAGATTCAGATTGAAACGGGGCCAGACACGGAGGCCCAGCAGGCTCGGTGGCCGGTGACAAAGCTGCTAGGTTTTCCCTTTCACTCAGCTCTCTTCTCACCTCACTTGCTCAGTCAAGGTCTAAAAGCTCCTTCAGATGCTTGGGTTTGCTCACCATCTGAAGCCAATTCTCATTAGAAATGTTTTGGAAAACTCGGCATATCAACAGATGTGTAATCAGGATTGTTGCATGCTTGGGAAAAGAAAAAGGGAGGCTGTTTAATCCACTTAATCTCTTCCTTTCTAGCCTTTCTGATTAACTTTAGAGAGCTTTTAACCCTTTCTTCATTCTGCTTTCCTTTTATGAATCATTAAGACTTTGGTCCCACCAAGAGGGAAAAGGAAAAAAGATCTAAATACACACAATTGCAACTTAGGGTTGTTTTGGGTGTTTTTTGGACACAAAGTAGTAATAACATTAATAATGACAATAATGATGAACATAAAAGGGATGTAAATCCAAACAAACAAAAAACCTAGGGCACAAGTAAATTACAAGTCCAGCACTGGTTAATTTAGCCTGAGAGAATTTAACTGAAGTTTTCCTCTTCCCAGTTCTTCCTCCTCCTCCCTTCCCAAATCCTTCCTTTTCTACAGTATCAGCCTGGGAGTGAGGCCTCACACCTGCCTGCCCACTGGCAGGTGGGAGGATGCACCTGGCAGGTGGGAGACGGGACGGGGGGCACCTGCTCCAGGCCCACCCATGCCTGCAGGTCCCAAGTCCTAGTCAGGGTCTCAGAGCTGAGGCTTTGATCCTCAAAATGCTTGAAGAGAATCATTCATTCCTCCTACCAGAAAATGAAGGGCTTCGCTGTGCTCCAAGCCCTCAGGCTAAGAGCTCTGAGACCCCCCTCCCCCAGCAGGTAGCTGAAGATGACAGGGCTGGGGTGTTTGTACAGGTGTTGGGGGGTACAGGACAGGGGCAAAACAACACAGGCACTTGCCAGAGGCGATTTCCTTCTACAGCAGATGTGGAATGGAAGCCTTTATCAGGCTCTTTAAATTTTTAAAGGTTTTTGTTGGTGATGTTTTGTCTTGCTGTCAGTGTTTTTGGCAAGGAGGCAGCTTTGGTGTCTTTAACTATTGTGTGTGAGGGTGTGAAGGCCAGTCTGCTTCCACACTACAAGATTCAAAGTGGGGGTGGGGAGTACTGAGTCCAGAGAATATATTCTCACAGAGGTGTTGGGGACCCTTCTGTTGGAGTAATTCTGTCTCTCAGCTGGGTGCCCAAAAGGTTCCTTGGTTTTTTTATTTTGTTTTGTTTTGTTGTTGTGCTTTTTTTTTTTTTTTTGCCAGTCCTGGGGCTTGAACTCAGGGCCTAAGCACTGTCCCTGAGCATCTTTTTGCTCAAGGCTAGAATTCTACCCCTTGATCCACAGCACCACTTCTGGCTTTTTCTGCTTATGTGGTGCTGAGGAATAGAACCCAGGGCTTTGTGCATGCTAGGCAAGCACTCTACTACTAAGCCACAGTCCTAGCCCCTTCTTTGGTTCTTTCCTTTCTCTTTTCTTCCTTCCTTCCCTCCTTCCTTCTTTATTTTCCTCCCTCCCTCCCTTTTTTTCTCCCTCCGTCCCTCTCTCCCTCCCTCAAGTATTGAGGATTGAATTTATGACTTTGTCTTTTCTAGGAAACAGATCAATATAGATTCTTCATTTGACAATCTGGAAAACAAGGACTCAGATAAGAAGACTATTTTGTTGTTGTTGTTTTGTTTTTTTGTTGGTGGTGGTACAGGAATTTGAACTCAGGGTCTCAGTCTTGCCAGCTGGTGTTTTACCACCCGAGTCACACCTCCAATCCTGTTTTGTACTGGCTATTTTTAAGATAGGGTCTTGCTTCCCATGAGCTGAGATCCACCTACTTTAGGCTTCCTATTGTTGAGATGACAGGCATGCACTACTGCACCCATCCATGGGTTGTGAAGGGGTCTCTGCAAACTCTTCTGCTCCAGCTAGCCTTAAACCTCTGTCCATCTCAGCCTCACAAGCATCTAGGATTGTATAGACATGAGAGTGCTCAGCTAAGACTGGTTTTTGGCTCAGAAATAAACCATGTTTCCTAGAAAATGAATAGAAAAAAAATACAGATATATACTCATAATTCCACCATTTCACAATGTGATTTTTCCATAATATAATATTTGGACTTTTCTAAGTTTTAGCCTTGTCCCCTTAATCCATGTGTTGGAAATTTTATACCCAATGCAGCCCTGTTGGGGGGTGGGGCTTAAGGAGAGGAAGTTGAGTCATGAGGGAAAAGTCTTCATGAATTGATTAATGTCCTCACCTCAGGAGTGGGTTGGTTATTGGGAGAGTGGGTTGTTATAAGATCAAATCTAAACTGGATATGATGGTGCACCTGTAATTCCAGCACCTGGGAGGCCAAGGCAGGATTGTGAGTTCAAGGACAGTCTGAGGAGTGTGTTGTCTGGTATGGCTTTAAAAATTCATGTTATATTTGGGTGCTGGAGTTTCACACCTATAATCCTAGCTAATCAGGAAGCTGAGATCTGAGGATCACCATTTGAAGCCAGCCAGAACTTGACAGTTCATGAGACTCTCATCTCCAATTAACCACCAGAAAACTGGAAGTGATGATGTTGCTCAATGGCCTTGAACAAAAAAGCTCAAGGACCATACCTAGGCCTTGAGTTCAAGCCCCATGAATGACAAAAAAAACAAAACAAAAAACATGTTATAACTTGTGGGCAAGGATGGGAGGGGGAAAAGTGGTGGAAATTGAAGGTAGGGGTGACATTGCCCCAAAGCGAAATGTACGCATTTCCTGGATTATGAAATTGTAACCCCTCTGCATACACCTTAATAGTAGTCATAAAATTATCTTGAAAACACAAGCTGAGTCTATAATACTAGCTACTCAGGAGGCTGAGATCTCAGGATTGTGGTTTGAAGCCAGCCCAGGCAGAAAAGTCCCCATGAGACTCTTCTCTCTAATTAACCACTCAAAAGCCAGAAGTAGAGCTGTGGCTCAAGTGATAGAGTGCTAACCGTGAGCAAAAGAACTCAGGGACAGTGCTCAAGCCCTAGGTTCAAACTCCACAATCCCATCCCAAAACAAAAACAAAACAAAAACACAACCATGTTATATAACACTATAACAATTACAAATATGCAGTATTTGTTCTTTAATTTTATGCTGGTGGTGGGGCTTGAACTCAGGGCCTGTCCTTTATTTAGCTTTTTAGCTTTTAAGCTCAAAAATACTTGAGCCATAGCTCAACTTCTGGCTTTTTGGTAGATAATCAGAAATGAGTCTCATGGACTTTCTTGCCCAGATTGACTTCAAACTTCGATCCTTAGATCTCAAACTCCCAAATAGCTAGGATTACAGGTGTGAGCCACTGGTGCCCAGCTAAAAAAAATTCAATATTATCAATTTTTTCCAAGTAAAAAGATGGACTTACTGGGGAAGTAAAAAGTATGCTGCCTGGCCAGGGTCACAGCCCAGACTTGGGAGCTGAAACTGCGACCGTAAAAGGCAAGCTGGCCGGCCAGGGCCGCAGCCCAGACTTGGGAGCTGGGACCTCGTGCTATCAATTTTTTTTTTTTTTTTTTGCCAGTCCTGGGCTTGGACTCAGGGCCTGAGCACTGTCCCTGGCTTCTTTTTGCTCAAGGCTAGCACTCTGCCCCTTGAGCCACAGTGTCACTTCTGGCTGTGTTCTATATATGTGGTGCTGGGGAATCGAACCCAGGGCTTCATGTATACAAAGCAAGCATTCTTGCCACTAGGCCATATTCCCAGCCCCTATCAATTTTTTTTTTTGAGACAGGCTTTTACTATGTAGCTGAGACTGGCTTCAAACTCACTAGGTAGCCCAGGTCCCCTCAAATTTGCAACCTTTCTGTCTGCCACCTGACTGCTGGTATGCATCACCATACCTGGCCTTATTAATTTTAATCATAAGTGAGTACTGATTGTATCAGCTATGACTTTTTCCTATCGTTATTGAGATGATCATATTTTTCTCCTTTAAGCCAGACAAAGTGGTGCTTTATGTGAATGGATTTTTCTGCTGTTCAAGTGCCCTTGCATTCCAGGGAAAACCAATTGTAATTATTTTCTGCTGTGAGTTCCTTTTCTAGCTCCTTGACTCTCTGCTCCTGCCTTGGGGGGGATTTCATTTCCTGTCTTGGCTCCTTGTCAAAAACTCATTTCTTAGTTGGAATGTTCTAGAAGCCCCCGGAAACTTGGATTTATTCATTAATGACGTGCTGGTAAGTCACCAAGGGACTCTAGGAGAGAGTCTGGTACTTTAAGCTGTGAAAGTATTTACTGCAGGGGGATCAAGTGAGAGCTATGTGGAGGGCCACACAGGAATCTTCCTAAATTACATTTGTTTTTGGTATGTGTGCCAGTAACGGAGCTTGAACACAGGGCTTCAAGCTCTCATTTCGCTTTTTCTGCTCAAGGTTGGTGCTCTACCACTTGAGCCATATCTCCAATTCTGGCTTTTGGTTGGTTAATTGGAGGTTAAAAAAAAAATCTCACACTGGGCTGGGAATATGGCCTAGTGGCAAGAGTGCTTGCCTTGTATACATGAAGCCCTGGGTTCCATTCCCCAGCATCACATATATAGAAAACGGCCAGAAGTGGCGCTGTGGCTCAAGTGGCAGAGTGCTAGCCTTGAGTAAAATGAAGCCAGGGACCTGAGGCAAGCTCCAGGGATGGCAAAAAAAAAAAAAAAAAAAAAAAATCTCACACAGACTTTCTATCCCAGCTTGCATCCTCAGATGTCAGTCTTCCAAGTAGCTAGGATTCCAGGCATGAGCCACCAACACTGGGCTCCAACTATTTTTTTTTTTATAGCAACACGATTCAAATTCTCTTTCCTGGTCTATAAAGTTGATTTTGTCTTAGATATTATGAGTGTGTGTGTGTGTGTGTGTGTGTGTGTGTGTGTGTGTGTGTGCAGGTGTGTAGGTCTTGGGTGCTATCCTTGAGCTTTTTTTGCTGAAGGCTAGTGCTCTACCATTTGAGCCACATCTCCACTTCTGGCTTTTTGGTGGTTATCTGGAGATAAGAGACCATGGACTCCTTGCCTGGGCTGGCTTTGAACCTCCATTCTCAGATCTTAGCCTCCCGAGTAGCTAGCATTAGAGAGGTGAGCCACCAGCTCCCAGCTTCATAGACGTTGTGCTTATGAAAAGTGAGCACTTCAGGTGCCAAGCATGGTTGTTTGGTTGTAGGTGCCTTCATTCTCCACGATGCCAGTGGCCATATGTGGATCCTCCATCCAGTTCCAGGCCCTGGGCTGATTCTGATTGTCTCATAGTGTTTCATCTGATTTCCTTCATCACCACAAGGTAAGTAAGGAGTGTGTGTGTGTGTGTGTGTACACGCATGCACAACAATCTTGGGGCTTGAACTGGTCTCTGAACTTCTTGCTCAAGGCTAGTATTCTACCACTTGAGCCACATCTTCACATCTGGCTTTTTGGTGGTTAATTGAAGGTTAATTGAAGATAAGAGGGCTGGTAGTGTGGTTTAGTGGTAGCGTGTTGCCTAGCATGCATGAAGCCCTGGGTTCGATTCCTCAGCACCACATAAACAGAAAAAGCTGGAAGTGGAGCTGTGGTACAAGTGGTAGAGTGCTAGCCTTGAGCAAAAAGAAGCCAGGGGGCTGGGGATATAGCCTACTGGCAAGAGTGCCTGCCTCGGATACACGAGGCCCTAGGTTCGATTCCCCAGCACCACATATACAGAAAACGGCCAGAAGCGGCGCTGTGGCTCAAGTGGCAGAGTGCTAGCCTTGAGCGGGAAGAAGCCAGGGACAGTGCTCAGGCCCTGAGTCCAAGGCCCAGGACTGGCCAAAAAAAAAAAAAAGAAGCCAGGGACAGTGCTCAGGCCCTAACTTCCAGCCCTAGGACTGGCAAAAAAAAAAAAAAAAAAAAAAGATTGGAGATAAGAATTTCACAGATTTTCCTGCCGGGCTGACTTTGAACTATGATCCTCAGATCTCAGCCTCCTGAGTAGCTAGGATTACAGGTTTGAGCCATCAGTGCCTGTGTCAGGGTAGAGATTTTTCCCTGACTCTACACATAAGCTAACTGAGGCAGAGAGAAATTAACTTGCCAGTGGTCCTAAGACCGAGTGGAAGCTCACAGTCAGGTTTGTCTCACTTCAAGGTCTGTGCTTACACACACAGCTCTCCAAGCTCTGGGTACCACGTTCTGCCTGCTCAGGCAGGCATAGCACTTACAAAACAGCCTTCCATTATCCATAATCAATGTGAGGTACTGGCAGCATCATGTGACTCAGGTGTGATGGCGCATTGCATGCTGGGATTGGTTGGTCATTTGGGTTTCAATAAATCTCAGGTTCACTTCACACACACGAACTGTCTGCAATAAGTGCTTCCCTAGGGAAATTGTGGTATATGCTTTTTAAGATAAAAAAAAGTTTCAGTTAACAAGCAATTTATCTTCCACACAATTCCCTAATTGAAAGCACACAATTCATTGGTTTGTGTATAATCACAGACTTGTAGAGCTATCATCATAACTGATTTTAGAACATTTTCCTTAACCACAAAGACTTCCTGTCCTGACATCCTCCCCAAACTCCTTCAACCAAGGCAATCTCCACTGATTCCCTAGTCCCACATATTTTGTACAAATGAGGTCAGAATGTTGTTAGCCTTTTGTGACTACTTTCTATCACTTTGTTTCAAAATAAAAGCATTACTCAATCACTAGTCTTACTACATAACTCCAGCTGGCCTCCAATGTGCACTCTCCTCTTTCTCCTGAGTACTGAAATTACAGGCATGGCGATTTTCTTTTCTTTCTTTTTTTTTTCTTTTTCTGACAGCCCTGGGGCTTGAACTCAGGACCTGGGCACTGCCCCAGAGTTTCTTGTTGCTTAAGGCTAGTGCTCTACCACTTGAGCCACAGTGCCACTTCTGACCTTTTCTGAGTACTTTATTGGAGAAAAGAGTCTCGTGGACTTTCCTGCCCAGTCTGGCTTCAAAACACAATCCTCAGATCTCAGACTCCTAAGTAGCTAGGATTACAGGTGTGAGCCACTGCACCCAGCCTTGAATGATATTTTTAAGATCCCTTCATGATGTAGCATGTATTAGTATTTCATTCCTTTTCATTGCCAAGTAATATTCTATTCTATAAATATACTATACTCTGTTTATCCATTTATCTATTAATGGACATTTGAGTTTATCCAATATTGACATTTTGATTATTTCTTCCTTTTGTTTGTTATAAAAACTCAAACACAGGTTTCTATGTGGAGATATGTTTTCAATTCTTGTGCCCTTTTCCCCTTCCCCCTGCCCCCTGCAGTACTGAGGTTTGACCTCAGGACCTCATGCCTGCTTGGTAGACACTCTACCACTCATGCCACAACCCCCAGTCCTCATGCTTGTTTTTTTAACATGGTACATAAGCTATAGTATTTCTAAGATAATCTTTACCCATGTCCAAAGTGGCCACTGTAGCTCATCTCAAAGACTCCAGTGTGTATCCTGTCCCTGCTCACACTTACCACATCTTCTCGTTTCGTAAGCCCCAAACCTGGCGGTGATCCCCATTTCCCTTCTCTTCCTCTCTCTCTCTCTCCAACTCCAGTCCAGTAAATCTGGGTGGTGGCTCCATCTTCAAAACATGTCCAGGATCTGACCACCTTTTCCCTTGCCCCAAGCTTCCAGCCACTAGCTCTGTAGAAGGACAACCATCTCCTCACTTCCGTGCTTCTGCCTTTGTCCCCATAGCCAGACATCCCCAAAGGATGTCACTTCTCAGCGCCCTCAGCACCAAGGCCAAAGTCATCAGGATGGTCCAAGGTCCTGTACGCTCTGACTCTTCCTTCTCCCTCTCCTGACAGCACTCTGGGCTTGCTCCCAGACTGGCCTAGAGTTCTCCTGTCCAGGCAGGGCACTCAGCTTTGGGGGTGGGGGGTGAACAGTCCTTTAAACCTTGTCTTCAAGGCATGGTTCCCTGGAGCCCCTCCCTGGCCTGCAGTGGGCATCCCCCACGCTCCGGCTCCACCCTCAGGCTCCCCAAGCCTCTCACTGGCTCATTTTTCACCTTGGCACTATGCTGTCTCCAGTGGCGTGTAATTTACGGTTTATGATGTGTCTTGGGCTCCCCTCCCCCATGCCACGCTGGCCCCACCTCCAGGTCCACACAAAGAGGTCATAGATACACACACACACACACACACACACACACACACACACACACACACACACACACACACACACACTTTGCTGCTCCAGAGCCTGGAGCAGTGCCGGGCAGGCCCCCTTCCTCCTTTGCTCTCTGTCCAGGTACAAATGCCTCTGAGGCGCTCTCCAGGAGTTTTGCTACCGTTTTTGCCAAATTTCCCTCCAGGAGGAGTGCCTGAAGTTGCACTTCGGGTGAACTTTGCCTAGAAAGTCTCCCCGTTGGCTTTATGGGTCTGTCTGGAGTACTTGCCTGAAGAGGAAAACTGAGAGATCCCAGTGGACCACTTCCAGTTCTGAGAGCAAATGGAACAAAAAGCAAGGGACGATTGCCTCTCCTCGTCCTCAGCTGGGACAGCTGTTGAGACACAGTTAATGGGACTGAGGCCAGTTTAGTGCTAGTTAGCTACGGTCACCTTTGACTAGCCTGTAGGGAAGAGAAAAAAAGAATTCCTCAGAGCTCTGTATGCAAAGACAGCCCAAGGGGAACAAAGTTACAGGATGTGTCTTTGGGAATGGCCCTTAGCTTCTGTAATCATGCTTGCTTGCTTGTGAAATTACCACCTGTGTGTGGTAATTGCTGAGGCTGAGGATTGCTCCGTGGTCTGAGACTGGAGAGGCCAGGTTAGGGCAGTCAGCTGCCGGCTAATAAAGATTCTTGGTTGTGGTGTGTGGCTCTCGCTCGTCAGTCCACTTCATTTGGAAGACCCAGCAAGATCCGCTTATATACCGACTACTGGGCCTTACTCCTTGCCACTGGCCTGGGGACCCAGGAACTGGAGACTGGGGGTGCGGGGCACTTAGAGATGTTCCTCAGCCCCAAGATCCCCACCCCAAGTCAAGCACCCTGGCAAGACGTTGCCCATGTCCTCTGAAATTTCTTTCTGAAATCTGGCTTAGGTATCTGTGGCCACTAGTCTGTGTTGTTCGTTGATATTGTCAGCTTTCTGCGTTACCCTTCCCCTTTTATTTCTTCCAGAACAAAGATGGGCCAGACTCCCTCAACTTGCACCCCACTCGAATACATGACTGATAATTTTTCTTCCTTCCAACAGAAGACATCCGGGCTGGGGATATGGCCTAGTGGTGAGAGAGCTTGCCTCGTATACATGAGGCCCTGGGTTCGATTCCCCAGCACCACATATACAGAAAATGGCTAGAAGTGGCGCTGTGGCTCAAGTGGCAGAGTGCTAGCCTTGAGCAAAAAGGAAGCCAGGGACAGTGCTCAGGCCCTGAGTTCAAGGCCCAGGACTGGCCAAAAAAAAAAAACAAAACGAAAACCAACAGAAGACATCCAAGTTTGGAGCAACCTGCAAGCCTTGTGCTCTTAGGACGCTGTGTGAACTCCAGTGGCCGTCCTTTGATTCAGGCTGGCCATCTGGGGGATTGTTTCCTCTCTCTACTGCCTATCAAGTTCAATGGGTGATTTTTGAGAACCCAGGCTACCCAGACCACATCCCCCATATATTAGTGTGGATTGCTTTATTAACAGAAAAGTCCTCTTGGCTGGTAACATGTATTAAGTAGTACTTTTTGGGGGGCAGTCCTGGGGCTTGAACTCAGGGCCTGAGCACTGTCCCTGGCTTCTTTTTGCTCAAGGCTAGCACTCTGCCACTTGAGCCACAGCGCCACTTCTGGCTTTTTCTATATATGTGGTGCTGAGGAATTGAACTCAGGGCTTCATGTATGCTAGGCAAGCACTCTACCACTAGGCCATATTCCCAGCCCTAAGAAGTGCTCTTGAGGATGGGAATGTGGCTTAGTGGTAGAGTGCTAGCTTTGAGCAAAAGAGGCTCAGGGACAGCACTCAGGTGCTGAGTTCAAGCCCCAGGACTGGCCAAAAAAAAAAAAAAAAAAAGAAAAAAGAAAAGAGGCTGGCAAGAAGCAGAAAAAGTGGTGCTGTGATTCAAGTGGTAGAGTGGTAGCCTTGAGCAAAAGAAACTCAGGGACAGAGCCCAGGTCCTAAGTTCAAGCTCCAGGACTGGCAAAAGAAAGAAAGAAAGAAAGAGAGAGAGAAAGAGAGAGAGAGAGAGAGAGAGAGAGAGAGAGAGAGAGAGAGAGAGAGAAAGGAAGGAAGGAAGGAAAGAAGGAAGGAAGGAAGGAAAGAAGGAAGGAAGGCAAACTGGGAATATGGTCTAGTGACTAGAGTGCTTGCCTTGTATACATGAAGCCCTGGGTTTGATTCCCCAGCACCACATATATAGAAAACGGCCAAAAGTGGCGCTGTGGCTCAAGTTGGCAGAGTGCTAGCCTTGAGCAAAGAGAAGCCAGGGACAGTGCTCAGGCCCTGAGTCCAAGGCCCAGGACTGGCAAAAAAAAAAAAAAAAAAAAAAAAAGAAGGAAAGAAATAAAGAGAAGAATGAATGCCCAGAAAAGAAAAGGAAGGACATTCCTATGCTAAATTTTGAAGAGAGGGGATGATGGGGCCGGGGCTCTGCTGCCAGCCCTCCCCACCAGCCCATGCTGACCTTGCAAATAGGGGGCAAAAATGTGGATTTTTCTCATAGATACAGGAGCTACCTATTTACTTCTAAAAGAGCCTAAGAGTCCCTTATCAAAACAGAAGATGCAGCTCCAAAGGGCAACAAGAAAGACTGATTCCTATTCCTGGTCACAAGCAAGAATAACTAACTTAGGAAAAGGAACCCTTACCCATTCCTTTCTAGTAGTTCCTCACTGTCCCTACCCTTTATTGGGAAGAGATTTACTGTGAAAACTCAAGGCCAAAAAAATCTCATTCAGGGAGGACAGCACTGAACTATCTCTAGGAGATGCACCTCCTATTAATTTGCTGGTCACCTGCCCAACTGGAGAAGAATACATACTCCTTATAGAGAGAGCTAATCCCCACATGAACCCCCTCCTGACATTCTTCTAGGACAAAATTCCAGGGGTATGGGCAGAAATAAACTCACTGGGGTTGGCCAGTCACGGTCCCCCAATTATATAGTCCAGCTAAGTAGCCAGCACCTGCAAGGGTCAGGTAGTATCATAGTACAGCAGCAGCAAAGAGGGGAATAGCAGTGCATGTTAAGAGACTTGTCACTCAGCTTGGGACACACCCCTCCTGCCAGATCAAAAGCCTGGGACTAAGGACTTTCAGCCTTTCCAGGACCTAAGAGAAGTCAATAAGAGAGTGGAGACCATTTGCTCCATGGTGCCAAACCCCTATACCCTATCCAGCCCCACACCCCAACATCAGGTTTATACCATGCTGGACCTGAAGGATGCCTTCTTCAGCTTACTGCTAGCCAAGGTAAACCAACCTGTGTTTGCTTTTGAATGGACAGACTCACAAGGGGGTACTCAGGACAATTAACATGGACTGCCCCAAGGGTTCAACTCGCCCACCCTGTTTGAGGAGGCCTTCAGTCAGGACCTCCTGTTCTTCAGACACCGACACTCTGAGGTCACTCTCTCCCAGTATGTGAATGACTTACTATTGGCCACCCAGACTGTTGGTGAGTACACATGGCAATGGAGAACTTACTGAGGGAACTCTGTGACCTGGGTTATTGGATTTCTGCTAAAAAGGCCCAGCTATATGCATCTCAAATGCTACCTACTTGGACTGCAATATGGAACAAGGAAAAAGAATGCTTTCGTCTTACTGAATTGAGGCTGTATTAAAATTTCCCACACCCCAGACAAAAAAGCAAGTCAGAGAATTTCTGGGTGCAGTGGACTACTGTAGACTGTGGTTCCCAGGACATTGCTAAGCCCTTGTATGCTACTAGCACTGCCAGCAGAGACACTCTCTTGGTCTGGACCTCAACTGAACAGGGGGGCTTTGAGACTTCAAAAAGGGCTTTAACCACACACACACACACACACACACACACACACACACACACACGCACACACACCCTCACTTTGCCAGACCTCACCAAACCCTTTCAGCTGTTTGTAGCAGAGACAAGAGGCATAGCCAAAGGAGCCCCCACGCAGCCTCTGGGGCCCTGGAAATGACCCGTAGCCTATTTATCTAAATGGCTGGACCCAGTGGCATCTAGATGGCCATCTTGCCTGCGAGCCATCATCTCCATGGCACTCCTGATAAAAGAAGCTGACAAGCTGACCCTGGGACAAGACCTGACCTGCAGGTAATAGCCTCCCCTCCCCCCCTGCACTTCAGGAAAGCATTCCTGAAAGGAGGCTGACAAATGCCAGAATAACTCAATACCAGGCCCAATGGTTTGATCAGCCCAGGATTAAGTTCCCAACGTGAGTGCCCTCAATCCAGCTACCCTCCTGCCTGCCTGATGACGACCCAAGTGAGCCTTTGCATGACTGCACCGAGTCTGCAGACTATCAAGGGACTTCGAGGGGAACTGACAGACTCCTGTCTGTCCCTGGACAAGCCCTGGACAAGTACTATACACCGATGGGAGCAGTTTTGTAAAGGATGAGGTTAGATATGCAAGAGCAGCAGTGGTAAATCGGACTGAAGTAGTCTGGGCACAGGCCTCAGGCCATGGCACAAAGGGCTGAACTTATTGCCTTAACCCAAGCCCTCAGGACAGCAAAAGGGAAAGTAGTCAACATGTACACTGACAGCAAATGTGACTTTGCCACTGCCCATGCTCACGGGGCAGTCTGTAGGGAAAGAGGCTGCTCACCTCAGGAGGAAAACAAATAAAAAATATAGAAGAAGCCAGGCCCCAGTGGCTTGCACCTGTAATCCTAGCTACACAGGAGGCTGAGATCTGAGGATTACGGCCCAAAGCCAGCCCAGGCAGGAAAGTCCCCAGGAGACTCTTATCTTCAATTAACCACCAGAAAACCGGAAGTGGCACTGTGGCTCATGTGGTAGAGCACTAGCCTTGAGCTGAAGAGTTCAGTGACAGAGCCCAGTCCCAGAGCCCAGAGTTCAAGCCCCACAACCACTACCAACAACAACAACAACAAAAAAACCCAAATAAAAAGCCAAAACAGCAACAACAAACACAGAAGCTATATGGCGCCCAAGAAAGGTGGCCGTAATACCCTCTAAGGGCCATCAAAAAGATAATACCCTAGAAGCTCAGAGAAACTGAGCTGTGGACTGTGCTGTGTGAGAGGTGGCCCTAAAATCAGTGGGGCCCCTGGATTTGCTAGTCATCACTCCTCTACCTGAGCTACCTGAGAAGACAGTCTACCCCATGGAGGAGCAGAACCTCAGAGAAACCCTGAATATGGAAACCCTTCATTGGGGTGGAAGATGCTGCCTGACAAGCATATTGTAATGTCAAAGGCCCTGGGAAAAATATTAATTACTCAGATTCATCAAAATACCCACTTGGGTATAAACTGCTTGGGGGAGCTGATTTGTAAATACTACTATATCCCCAGTCTAAATGACTTGTTAAAAACCATTGTTGGACAGGTGCAGCAGCTGCCAGAGGGCAAATGCAGGGAAAACCACTCCAATTAAGGGAGTAGGAGCTCAGGAAACCTACCCCGGTGAATTCTGGGAACTGGACTTCACTGAAGTCAAGCCCGTATTCTATGGATCCAAATATTTACTGGTGTTTGTTGACACATTCGCACACTGGGTAGAAGCATTCCTAACCAAGACCAAAACCACTCCAATATCAACTAAGAAACTGATACACGAGATAGTCCCATGATTTGGACTCCCTCTAACATTGGGGTCTGACAATAGCCCGGCTTTCATAGCACAGATTATCCAAACAGCATCTAAAGCTCTAGGCATTTCCTGGAAAGTACACTGTGTGTGTAGGCCACAAAGCTCAGGACAAGTCAGGGACATCAGCCCTCATAGTTGGAAATAAAAATTACAGAGAACAGGGGCTGGGGATATGGCCTAGTGGCAGGAGTGCTTGCCTTGTATACATGAAGCCCTGGGTTAAATTCCCCAGCACCACATATATAGAAAACGGCCAGAAGTGGCGCTGTGGCTCAAGTGGCAGAGTGCTAGCTGTGAGCAAAAAGAAGCCAGGGACAGTGCTCAGGCCCTGAGTCCAAGGCCCAAGACTGGCAAAAAAAAAACACACACAAAAAAACCCAGAGAACTCAGTTCCCAGATTGGCATTGATTTAGGCTGACTGGAAGGGGTAGTTTTACAGAACTGCCAAGGCCTAGATTTCATTCTTAGGAAACAAGATGGTCTATGTATGGATGGATGTTTTTATGCAACAAACCAGGAATTATCCAGGAAAGTCTGGCATTGGTGAGAAAGAGCCTACAGGAGAGGGAATAAAAAAGGCAGGAGTCAGAAACCTGGTACCAGTCCTTGTTTTCTTGCCCCTGCCCCCCGGCTAATCCTGGAACTATTAATTGGGCCCTGTGTTATAAACTGCTTAGCAAAATATATTTGGGAGAGGATTCAGACAGTAAAATTAATGGTCCTCTGTACCCACTACAACCAAATAGGTACAGAAGAATCAATTATTTGAGTGGGCAAAACAAACCAGTGGGGAATGTTGAGGCACAATTAATGGGAATGAGACCTGGTTTAATGATAATTAGCCATTATCACCTTAAATTCTTCAGAGCTCTCTAAACAAAGACAGCCCAGGAGAAACAACTCCCAGGCTGTGACTTCTGGAATGGCCCTTTTGAAACTGCTTGCTTTAGCAAGGCTCAAATGCAAACTTAAGCTTCTGTAATCATGCTTGCTTGCTTGCTTGAGAAATTACCACTTATGTGTGGTTTTTGCCCTCAAAAACCCTGTCTGTCTGAGGCTGGGGACTGCTCTGCAGTCTGAGACTTGAGAGTCCAGGTCAGGGCAGTCAGCTGGATGGCCAATAAAGACTCTTTGTCATCTTTTACCAGGTCATGGTGTATGGTTCTCGATTGCCAGTCCACAGCCATCTTCTATGCTATTGGACAGAAGAGCTCCTGGTCCCAGCCCTTCAAACCTGGGGACCTGAGGATTGATTACCCCAGCATTCTCTCCCCAACACACCTTCACCCCTCTCCAGTCCTCAGGCTGAATTACACCTAAAAGCCTCTCCCCAACCCCACAGGATATAGCAGAAGCAGCAGCAATGGCAGTACCATGTTCTCCTGCCTCCTAATAAACCTTTGTTTCTCCCTTTCTCCTGTCTGGGAAAATTCTCTACAAATATTTTACACAAAAGAAAGAATAAACACAAAGCGTTGTCATGGAAGGTACCTGGAGTGTTTCAAAATAAACTCAAAGGCTACAACAGACTGGACAAGAGGAAGAGGAGCAGAATATTAGTTATGGGAAAATAAGAGAAACAAATCATGCAGGCCATTTCTGTGCTGGTGATCCTAGGGCTTGAACTCAGGGCTTAGGCACTGTCCCTTAGCTTTTTTAGTCAAGGCTGGTCCTCTCCCACTTGAGCCACACCCCCACTTCTAGCATTTTGGTGGTTAATTGGAGATAAGAGTCTTATGAATTTGCCCCAGCTAACTTCAGATGATGAGCCTCAGATCTCAGCCTCCTGAGTAGCTAGAATTACAGGCCTGAGACACCAGCATCTGTCTCCAAGGACTTTTGCTTGGAGCAAAATGTGAAGTCCTTAGAGTAATTTTTTTTCTTTTGTAAGATGTGGTCTTGATATGTAGGTCAGACTAGTCTCAAACTACTGATCTTCCTGCCTCAGCCTCCTAAGTATTAGGATTACAGATGTTCACTACCATATCTGGCAAGCACTGTAGCATTTTGAACTGAGGGTGTGACTTGACTTATACTTTTCAAAGGATCATTCTGCTGCATAGATGAAGATTTTTGGGATGAGCAGGTAGTAGGGCAGGTCAGCACTTCCCTTGTCTATTTCAGAGAGAGAAACAAAGCACCCTACAATGGGGGAGGGAGAGTCTACATTACAAGTAAGAAGAGAGAAGACAGTGTGGGTCTGGAAGTAGAACACCAGTGCCAGGCCCTGACTTCATCTCAAAACCAAAGAATTAAAAAATAAAGCTGGAACATGGGATTTAAGCCACACACAGAGGAAAGTAAGGAAATAAGTGTAAGAGACAGTAGAGCCGGGCGCTGGTGGATCATGCCTATAATTCTAGCTACTCAGGAGGCTGAGATCTGAGGATCACAGCTCAAAGCCAGCCTGGGCAGGAAAGTCTGTAAGACTCATCTCCACTTAACCTCCAGAAAACTGGAAGTGGTGCGGTGGCTCCAAGAGTGCTAGCCTTGAGCAAAAGAGCCCTAAGACAGTACCCAGGTCCTGAGTTCCAGCCTCACAACAGAGAGAGGGGGGGGGGATTTTAGGGTTGATGGGTCATTGGTCTCAAAGGAAGGAAAGAATTGCTGGGGTTGGAATACTCAAAGAACAGTGGTTGCAATCAGAGGTATGCAGGATGACGGATGAGTGGGGGGGAGGGGGTTCAGGGGGAGGGAGAGGACAGGTTCAGTGCAGGGGAAAAGAGAGCAGGGAAATGGGAGTTTTCTTCGGCTGGTTCAGTTTTGTTAGTGCTGGGGTTTGAACCCAGGGCTTCACATGTGCTAAGCACAAGCTTTGCCACTGAGCTACAGATCCCTCTCCAGCTGAGAGCTACTTAGAAAAACAAACAAAGGACTCTTTGGAAACATAGAACTCAGTGGTTTTTAGTGTAGTCACACGGTTGTGCACTAATTACCATAATCCATTTTCAACTTTTTCCAGTAATCCAGAAAACCTCCCCAGTCCCATTCTCTCCATCCTTCCGGGGCTAAATGACTACTGCTCTTTGTCTCCATGGGTCTGCCTGTTCTGGACATTTCATAGTCAGAGAATCATAGATGTGAAAGATTCTTTCTTTATTGAAGATGGTGTGATCCCATGTGCTGCACTGGTCACTGCGGCGGGAGGGTAAATGGCCGTGGAATGAGGAGGAACTTGAGTCTTGTGGATGTGGACAGCCACCAGGGGAAATAGAGGGGTAGACTGATGACACAGAAGGCAAAGCCTGCTCGCATAAAGACACATTCACTGTTTGACACTCCAGTGACAAGTAATAAGAGTCCGGCTAGGAGAACTGGAGGCACAGCCCTGGGTGGGTATGAAAGAGTAGGATGGCTGGGAAGGGACAAAAATCTCTTGCACCCAAGGCACTGCAGGAGTTTAGGGGAGCCTTGAGAGTCATGTTGGGGGGAGACACAGGCTCACTGACGTGTGTGCCCTGCACTCTGACCCTGGCTGGCCATCACTGGTCCGCATGCACTCCCTGCTGATGTCCCACCAAAAAATGCTTTGGTTACCCATAATCCTTCACCCGATGAGGCCAGCATCCAGAACCCTGACTCCTCATTTCCTTTGGGCTGCTGTCAAAGAGGGAAGGTTTGGTGATGCCCGAACCATAATGCTTCTAAGGTGAAGATGTTCGTGCTCAAGTTGTAGGTCCAGCGGGCTCAGAGAGAAGAGCGCTTGCTGAATGGACTTGGAGCAGTCCTGAGGTAATCGAAGATGGGGGGGGGGTGTTTGCAAAGTCAATTGATTTAAAGGATAACTAGAAAAAGATTGGAGCGGGCTGGGAATGTGGCCTAGTGGCAAGAATGCTTGCCTCATATACATGAAGCTCTGGGTTTGAGTCCTCAGTACCACACATATAGAAAATGGCCAGAAGTGGCGCTATGGCTCAAGTGGTAGAGTGCTAGCCTTGAGCAAAAAGGAAGCCAGGGACAGTGCTCAGGCCCTGAGTCCAAGGCCCAGGACTGGCAAAAAAAAAAAAAAAAAAAAAAAGATTGGAGGGAAACTTGTGCAAGATGGTGCCAATAACACCAATGATGAGGCTGGGAACTGCACCACACTGCTGTCGTACTCAACTTCAGTTAACCTCCAAAAGGCATGAGGTGGAGCTGTGGCTCAAGTGGTAGAGCACTAGCCTTGAACATAAAAGCTCAGATACAGCACCTAGGCCTTGAGGTACAGTGCTCAAGCCCCAGTACTGTGCGTGCAAGCACATACACACACACACACATGTGCATCTCTAGCTGGGCACTGACGGTCCACACCTGTAATCCTAGCTATTTGAGAGGCTGAGATCTGGAGGGTTGAAGTTTGAGGACAACTTGGGCATACATTTGAGACCTCCCTTCTCAATCAAGAGCTGGGGATAGCGGTGTGCACCAGTCATTCCATCTAAGAGCGAGGCCGAAGTCAGGAAGATCACTTTTCCAAGACAGCTCCTCCCTATTCCCCCAGCCAAAAGAATGTATGAGACTCTGTCTCAGTGGAAGTACATGCCTGTTGCCTCAACCATGATGGGAAGTCTAAATATGGCAGATTTCAGTTCAGACACACGCCCAGGCAGGAATGGAGATGTTACCTCAAAATGATCACTGCAAAAAAGTTCCAGAGGTGTGACTCAGCAGTAGAGGTCATTATTAACAAGGACAAGGTCCTGAGTTGAAACCTTAGCACTACTAAAACATGTCCATATCTGTGAACAGAATACGATGTGAGTCCTGCCCCTCCCTGGAGTTATACAGAGCAGTGACACTGTAATATGGGTAAATGTCAGCCACCTGTTCCTTCTGTGAATGCTTTATGTCCTTTGCCCCTATACTGGCTTTTTGACTACTATTTATTTATTGGCCAGTCCTGGGGCTTGAACTCAGGGCCTGAGCACTGTCCCTGGCTTCTTTTTGCTCAAGGCTAGCACTCTACCACTTGAGCCACAGCGCCACTTCTGGCCATTTTTTTTATTAATTGGACATAAATTTTTTTACAAGGTGTTGTGCAAAGAGGGTGCAGTTACATAGTAGGGCAGTGTGTGCATTTCTTGTGATATCTTACGACCTGTTTTTCTATCCCTTGTCTAGGTCAGGTTGACATATATGCAATATACAATGTATCAAGAACATATACAGTATTCACAGACTTGGTCTCTACTGTCTCTCCGTCTCCCTTTGTTAACAGTCATATATCAGGGAGATCATGCCCCTTTGTTTTCTGTGTTCTAGGCTTGTCTCACTCAACATTATTTGTTCAAGTTCTGACCATTTCCCTGCGAATAACAGTATTTCACCATTCCTAATCGCTATGTAGTATTCCATTGTGTATAAGTACCATATTTTTTGGATCCATTCGTCTGTGGAGGGGCATTTGGGTTGTTTCCATATTTTTCTGGCCATTTTCTATACATGTGGTGCTGAGGAATCAAACCCAGGGCTTCATGTGGCAAGCAGTCTTGCCACTAGGCCATATTCCCAGCCCTATACTGGCTTTTAAAAAATGATTTATTTTACTGGAAACATAAAGGGGATCTGAGAATATAACATCTTTGGTGCCATGTTTTTTTCCAAGCCTAGACTTTATCTAATGACTTAACCTTTGGGGAGTCATTTCCCCCCCACCCCCCAGGGGATGCTCTGTGGGGCACACCCCCCATGCCTTGCATCATTAAGAGGCGGTTCTAGCTGGCCCCGCCTCCCAGCCTTGGGACCCCTGTGTAGCCAAGATGGCGGCTGGTGGTGAACCCGGAGGCGGTCCTTGTAGATGTAGGCGGCCCCTTAGGGAGGTCCCTCGGAGCTCCACCCTGATGGACAGCTCAGGTATCAAATCCCAGCCCCTACGTAGGTGCAGGTACCCCTCCCCTTCCGCCGCCCTCCGACCCCTTTATAAGAACAGCTCATTGCTGCCATTAAACAAGTCTTAGCGCTGAATGGCTCCTGGACTGTCTGTGTGTCCTTTGTGGAGAAGGGGGGCTGGGTGGTAGTCTGTCAGCCCTCTTATCCTCTTCCTGGCCCATCCGCGTGGGGTGTGCTATCCCGTCTCTCCTGCAGGACAGGAGAGCGCGGGAGGCTAAAACCCCCCCGACAATGCTCTTAGGAGGAGTAAGAAGGGACACCTAGAACTGAAAGGTCACAAGCATATCAAGTTCTGGAGCTCCAGAGTTATGAAATTCACATAGCGTACCCCTAACATCAGCGCACAGAGGTCCAGCTTGCTTCCTGCCTGCTGCAGATTTCATGGGGGATTGCGCTGGCCGGAGCTGAGGACGTGGCGTGCGTGCCTGGTGTGCCGGGTGGTCACTCCTGCCTGCTACGCTTGCATTCTTGTGGTTTATAATGTCTTCTCGGGTGAATAACAGCCTCCAGCTCATGCCAGACCTTTTGGTCTTTGTTGATGACCTATGGGGACTGGAAGCCTGGGATTTCAGAGTCAAGAACAGGCCTTTTAAGCCCGCTCAATCAATCAGGCTGCATAGAGAGAGCCGCAGAAAGCACAAGCTGCTGATTCAGAAAGCCCCAAGTACTCACAGGAACATATCACTTGCCAGGAAGTAGAGGGAGGAGCATTTTTTTTTTCGAGGGGGGAGAGGGAGTCCAAACTTGATCTTATGTAACAAGTTGTAGTCAATTCACAGGGCACTAAAACACTGTGTAAAGTTACCTTTAAATTTGTGTTCAGGTTTGTGTCTCAATCTCCTATCTACCTACCTACCAACTACCTATCTATCATCTAACTACAAATATTCCAAAAATCTCAAAATGTACCAAATCCATAAAAACAACTCCTCCCTCCTCCTCCTTCTCCTCCTTCCCTGGGGTTTGAACTCAGGGCTTGGGCACTGTCCCTGAGCTTTTTTGCTTAAGGCTAGTGTTCTACCACTTGAACCACAGCTCTACTTCTGTTTTTTTTCTAGTGGTTGGTTGGAGATAAGAGTCTCATGGCCTTTCCTGTCCAGGCTGGCTTCGAACTGCAATCCTCAGGTCTCAGCCTCCTGAGTTGCTAGGATCACAGGTGTGAGCCACGGGGCCTGGCCCATAAAAACTTCTGGTAGCAAACACTTGAGATAGAGGATATTCAGCCTGTACCTACTTTACAAAGTTGAAAGGAGAAAAGAAAGATCCTATTGGTCAGAACCAAAGCGGAAGAGAGTCAATAAAAATGCTCAGCACACAGTAATCATTGTTTGCTGTTTTGTGTTGCTTAGAGTTGAAGTCAGGGCCTTACAAGTGCTCTATGACTGAGCTACATTCTCAGACCTAAACAGAAGTTTGGTAAGTCTTTCCTCCTTCCCAGTGTTCTTCTCAAAGTCATTTTACCTACCTTCTTCTATAAAGGGCGGCAGCATGATTTACTACGGTGTAATCAACCACCCCTGAGCTCCAGTGGCTTAACACAATTGCTCATGAGTCTGTGGGCCTGCTAGGAGGTTCTGCAGATCTGGGCCAGCCCTGGCATATCTAGGATGGCCATTCACACATCTGGCCATTGGCCGTCAGCTGTGGCAGCAGGAGTATGGTGGCCATGGTCTTGAGCAGTTGAACTGGGTTTCATAATAGAGGCGGCATTTCAAGAGTTAGAACAGAAGGTTGCCAGGTATACTATCATTTCTGCAATCTCTTGGCCAATGCAAACCCAGCCCACACTCAAGGACTAGGACAGACCCCACCTTTCAGATCAGAGGATCCTATACTAGGAGGGGTGACCATGGCCAGTTTTGATATCCAGCTACCCTAGAGCACAGGTGCCTGGGTGTTGGGAAGTTCAGAATGGCGGTGTCAGTCGAGGAAGCATGAGTATTATTTCCCAGCATCAAGGCGAGATCATAGGGGATTCAGATTCCAGCTCTATCTACCACATGCCCAGGAGCCCTTTGGGTGACTCATCTGACCTCTGTTTCCTTACAGGCCTGTCATGAGGATCACATTGTATCTCACAGAAAGAGCATGAGCAATTGTATTGGGCACACACGAAATAGCCTACGAATAGAGACTGCACCAATCTCAAATCGCACAGCTTATCCAGGCTTTGGCTAACTCCTGCCTCAGCTTCCCAAGGTTGAGGAGAAGGAAGCAGGCTAGGCAGGAGCTGATTTTGTAGGGTGCCCATGACATAGCCATGACAGAATGAGAACTTACTGACATGTCTTTGGAGAAAAGGAGCAAGGAATGGAATCTGGCAAGCAGGAAAGGCAGTTGAGGCAGAGGGAAAAGGGAAGGGAAGAAAAGAGATATTATAGAGGCAGAGGCACAAGGATCTTAAGTTCAAGGCTAGCCTGGGCTCTATAGTAAGAGCCCAGTCTCAAAAGAGAACTTTTTTTAGAAGTAACTTGACCAGTGTGTCCCATCACATCTACACCCACGCTCAGGCCCACAGGACTGGCAAATAAGTAAAATAAAATAAAAACAAATAAATAAAAAGCACGGAAAGGAAAGAAAAGACCCTTTAGAATAATGCTTGGCAGAAAAAAAAATGCCCAGTAAGTTTTGACCATCTGTCATTGAGAAATTCTCTATAATTAAACAAAAGTATATTAAGTTGACCTAGGGCTAAGAGCGGGTGTGGCTCAAGTAATATAGTTCCTACCTAGCAAGCACGGGGCCCTGCATTCAGACCCCTAGTATCACCAAAATTTAAAAATTAAAAAAAAATAAAGAAAAACACCTAATCAAGTCACAGGCTCTAATTAAGGCTCTGATGGTACAAACAAGATCTTTAAGTTGACAGCTATTTCCTCAAGTTCTTCTCTTCCTTAAATAGCAAATTTATGTAAAATAAATGATCCCAGATATCAAGTGAGGCAGTTTAAGTCCTAATCCTAGCTTCTCGGGAGGTAATTTCACATGAGCCTGGGCATAAAAGTCCTGGAGGGCTGGGGATATGGCCTAGTGGCAAGAGTGCCTGCCCCGTATACATGAGGCCCTGGGTTCAATTCCCCAGCACCACATATACAGAAAGCAGCCAGAAGTGGCGCTGTGACTCAAGTGGCAGAGTGCTAGCCTTGAGCAAAAAGAAGGCAGGGACAGTGCTCAGGCCCTGAGTCCAAGGCCCAAGACTGGCAAAAAAAAAACAAACCAGAGGCTGGGCTTGTTGGCGTACACCTGAGACACCAGCTTTGGGGGAAGAAAGATGGCCAGGTGCGATAACACATACCTGCCATCCCCAGCAACAAAAAGAAGCACAAGTAGGAGGATCACAGTCCAGCAAGATCCAGAAATAAAGGAAGATCCTACATCAAAAACTGTCAGCACTAAAAGGCACTGGAGGTGTGGCTCAAGGGGTAGTGATCCTGCCTAATAAGTGCAAGGTCTTGAGTTCAATCCTCGGTATTGCCAAAAAAAAAAAAGAATAATAACTACCTAAATAATTAGACCCTAAAGTGCAATCAATGAGGGTTTTGTGAGTTTTTTTGTGGGGAGGGAAGGGAGAAGATATGGTATTTACTGATAATGTCACTAAATGGGCCTGTGTCACCACGTGATGGTATGAAAAAGTCCCGGATTGGGGGACTTCGGCTTGGTCCAGAAACCTCTGTGTGTTCTGAGACATTCCTTGATGTCTCTGAGCCCCTAATTCCTTATAAGAAGTACTGAGATGACTGTTGGATATAGTATAAGATTAAGTAGGCTAGCATTGGGGTCACACAAAACTGTGACTTCATGATAGATCAGTTCTGCTCTTCAATTGTCCTGATTACAGGACTCAGCTAGAAAGGATGTGTGTGTGTGCGTGCATATGTGTATGTCTAGGGAAAAGAGACTCTACAAGGGGTAGACTGCACAGATTTACTCCCCGTGGTGGCTGCTTGAAAAGGTAAAATGACCCCATATAAAATAAGAATCATCATTTACTAAGCATCTATTATGTATCAAGCATCAAGCTCAACTTATCAGTACAAGATTCTTTTAATGATTACAATAATCCTAAGAGAGAGGAATTATTTTTCTCAGTTGTATGAGCTCAACAGGTTTAATGATTGGTTCAACGTCATACAGAGCAAGGGATCTGCTGTCTCTGACGTCATGCCTTAGGATTCCCTACACTGGCTTGTGATAACCCTCAGCCCTGTGCATTACAGACAGGATGGGATATCACCATAGAAACGCCATGGTATTCATCACTTCACAGCTTTCACAGCACTTTCTAAAAACACTCTTAACGAGGTATAATTTACATACATAAAATCCAGCCACTTAAGCATGCAACTCAAGTGGTTTTTAATATATTCATCGAGTGGTGCAACTATCACCAGAGTCAATTTTAAAGACATTTTGATCACCTCAAAAGAAAGCTGGTACCCATTTACAGTTACACCCCTGCCAGCCCGAGGCAACTACGAATCTATTTTCTGTCCCTGGGAATTGTTTATTCTAGATGTCCCACGTATGTAGACTTATCCAACAGGGGCCTTTTGTGTCTTTGTGTCTGGCTGCACTGTAACAATTATCGGTACTTGATTACTTTTTTTTTTTTTTTTTTTTTTTTGCCAATTACGGGGCTTAAACTCTGGGCCTGGATACTGTTCCTGAGCTCTTTTTGCCCAAGGCTAGTGCTCTACCACTTTGAACCACAGTGCCACTTACAGTTTTCAAGTGGTTAACTGAAGACAAGAGTCTCACAGACTTTCCTGCCCAGGCTGGCTTTGAGCCGTGATCCTCAGATCTCAGCCTCCTGAGTAGCTAGGATGACAGGCGTGAGCCACAGTGCAGCAGTGCCTAAGTTTTTGTGTAGACATGTATTTATTCCCCTTGAGCATAAACACCATGGTGGAAATGTTAACTGACATGGTCCCTCTAGGTATCAATATTTGAGGAACTTCAGCTATTTTCCAAAGCTACATCCCCACAAACAGTTAGGACTCCCAACAGTCCTCACAATGAGCCCAGAGACAGAGCTTTCACTGTTTCTTGTGTCTTCAAGAGAAGACACTGTGGGCAGAGAAGGGAAGGGGCCTCTCACAGGACTTGGTGGTGATGGCCGAGATTGTCCACTTATCTGTACACAGCCTGATGTTAGAGCCCAAACAGTAGGGTTTAGATCTAAGCTCTGGTATAGAGATGGAAGCTTCTAGTTCCAGAAGTGGACACATCAAAGCTCCTTCTGCATTTGTTTTATTAGGTGACTGCTGGAGCCAGGTCCTTACTAATTAATGCTGGCTGAAGTGCTCTGTCAAGATGGAGCTCTGCAAACCCCAGCCATGAATTATTCACAGTTAGGCTTCTTAACCTAGGAGAAACTGCCCAGGAAGACAGAAGAGCTCCATTGCATCCTTTCCTCCCGGAATCTGCAGGACCCTGAGTAGCCTCAGGACTCAGTTTCTCAGTCCAGAAAGTGAGGCTGGACAAGGAGGCCTTATTCCTTTGTGTAGCTGACAAGGCCCAGGCAGTACAGTGCTGTCCACTTGCATTCTCTCATTAGCAACCTGGAGGCGGTGCCTGTCTAGCTGATCTCCTTCAGCGGCTTAACAAAACCCAATAATCACAAAGCAAACTTCCGTAGCGGTCCAGAGAGGAAATAGTTTATCTTTGCAGGCCTTGTATACCACTGGAGCCATAGTTCCATGTGTAGTTGTTTTTTTTTTTTGGGGGGGTGCTTTGGTGGTTAATTAGAGATGAGCGCCTCATATACTTTCCTGCCCAGTCTGATTTTGAACCGCTATCCTCAAATCTCAGCCTCCTGAGTAGCTAGGATTCCAGGCATGAGCCATCAGTGCTTGGCTTACAATATATTTTTGTACAACATATTTTTCTTCCTTTGAGTTTTTAAAGTAGTAGAAACCATGTGTTAGCTCCTAGAATGTACAAAACAGGTGTCTCATCAGAATGTGAAGCATACTCGCTACTTAGAATAAACACAGCTATGCTCCAGTGTGTGTGTGGGGGGAGTTTAGGAGTGGAGGGAGGAGCGGTTCTGACTGCCCATCCCCTCTTGAGGTTGCAGTTTAGACATCTCTGGGACAGCAGCTTCCTGGGGTCCTTTCAACAAGGCATCTGGCTTCCCCTGGATCCAAGAGGGGGAAGAAGGAGATTGTGACGACTTGTGTTACCCAGCCTTGGCAATATTCTACCGATAGAAAAAGGCAGTTCTACTCAATATAGAAGGGTATTGTAGCCTGCTTGGACCACAGTAACAAAATATCATAGACCAGGTAGCTTCCACCACAAAAAATTTATTTCTTGCAGATTCAAGATCAGTAAGGTGGGCTGGGAATATGGCCTAGGAGTAGAGTGCTTGCCTCCCATGCATGAAGCCCTGGGTTTGATTCCTCAGCACCACATATATAGAAAAAGCCAGAAGTGGTGCTGTGGCTCAAGTGGCAGAGTGGTAGCCTTGAGCAAAAAGAAGCCAGGGACAGTGCTCAGGCCCTGAGTCCAAGGCCCAGGACTGGCAAAAGAGAAACAAACAAACAAACAAAAAAAGATCAGTAGGGCAATTTTCATTCTAAGGCCTCTTCTCTGCGTACATGACCACCACCATCTCTCATATAAAAGCATTAATCCTATCACAGGGTCCCCATCTCATGGCTCATCCCAACCTAACCAGCTCCCAAAGGCTCCACTTCTAAACACCACCACATTCACTAAGGCATTGAAATAGGAATTCTGCAGGGCTACACACAGCCGTTTCCTTACAGTGGGGACTCAGGATGGGACTACCAGGAGACCTACTAGGGGCCATCTGGGAGGCTAGGAAACACAGTAAGGAATAATCTGATCTAAAAAGAGGCAGATGGGTTGGGAATATGGCCTAGTGGTAAAGTGCTCGCCTCGTATACAGGTAGCCCTGGGTTCGATTCCCCAGCACCACATATATAGAAAAAGCCAGAAGTGGCGCTGTGGCTCAAGTTGGCAGTGTGCTAGCCTTGAGCAAAAAGAAGCCAGGGACAGTGCTCAAGCCCTGAGTCCAAGCCCCAGGACTGGCAAAAAAAAAAAAAAAAAGAAAAGAAAAAAGAAAGAAAGAAAAACAATAAAAAGAGGCAGACCCAAGATCAGAGGCATCCATTCTCCCCAGGGGCCTGGGGAAGTACTTAAGATGGTCAAATATTCTTTTTCTTTGTGCCGATTCTAGAGTTTGAATGCAGGTCCTGGGTGCCGCCCCTGAGCTTTTTGTGCTTAAGGTTAATACTCTACCACTTTGAGCCACAGTGCCATTTCTGGCTTTTTCATAGTTAATTGGAGATATGAAGCTCATGGACTTTTTTGCTTGGGTTGGCTTCCAAACGTCATCCTCAGATCTCAGCCTCCTGAGTAGGTAGGATTATAGGTATGAGCCACAGCACCTAGCTCAAATAATCTTAAAGTATACTTTTATCTGCTCTCTCTCTCTTTTTTTCTCTCTCTCTCTCTCTTTCTCTGTCTCTCAGTGCTGGGGCTGACAGGGCCTTCCTTGTGCATGCTAAGTAAACATGTGTTATAGCTCCAGCTGGGTTTTGTGTTCCTTCTGAAGATAGGAGATTCTCTAAGGCTGAATCTGCTTCCTTGACTTCTCTAGCTTCAGGAGGCTTCCTGCCTGCTTTGGTTCATGGTCCTTCCCTCCATTTTCCATTCCCATCACCAGAGCTTCCTTTTACCACTGAGTCTGACTCTCTGGGGCTTCCCCTTAGAAGGAGTCTTGTGATTACACTGGTACATCTATGCAATTCAAGACACTCTATCTCAAAACCTTCAACTTGGTCACACTTGCAAATCCCTTTAGCCAAGTAGTCACATATTCATAAGTCTGGGGATTAGAGCACAATCATGTGTGTGTGTGCACGCGCACGTGCGCACACACACATTATTCTGTCTACTAGAGGTAGGTATACTGTTTTGTGACTAGGCAATAAAAGGATTACAGCTTTTCTCCTGAACTCTCGTCACGAGCATTCATGAGAGCTACGACAGTCACTACAAGAGGCAGCTTTGTATTGAAGCATGGAGTCAACAGCCAACAAGGACCTACTGCCAGCCAAGAACCCTGTGAGTGGACTTGGGAGTGGGCTCTGCATCCTGGGAGGCCTGAGATAAGCCAGGTAGGGTGATGCTCACCAGCAATGCCAGCACTTAGGAGGCTGAGGCATGACAAATGTCCGTTTGAGGACAGCCTGGTTGTTATAAATGAGCTCAAGGTCAGCATGGGCTACATAGTGAGATGTCTCAAAAAGCTGGAGAGAGCAGGGTGCAAGTGGCTCACGCCTGAACAGAATCATGAAGAAGAAACAAGGTGAATTGAGATTACAGGAGTTTCTCCAAGACAGCTAGCTTGGATGCTTCAAACAGTCCATGAAAGAAAAAAAAATGTGAACAAATAAAACCAAACCACAGATATGTCATCATTGAGATTTTAAAAGCCTTTTTGTGTGCAGGAACATTTTCAAAGTATGAAGTTGTGAGCAAAAAATGGCTTTTTGTTCAAAGCTAGCACCTTGCCACTTGAACCACTTGACGGTTAAGTGGAGATAAGAGCCTCAAGGACTTTCCTGCTGGAGCTGGCTTCCAACCTTGAGCCCCATATCTCAACCTCCAGAGTAGCTAGGATTATAGGCATGAGCCACCAGCGCCTGGCTAAAACCTTTGGTCCATGGAGCTGCTGGGCTTCATCTCAGGGCACCTTGGATTTGAGGGTCTCCCTATTTTTTATGCAGGTCCCAGTCCTTGCTATATGTCTGGATGCCCCAAGTCTCTTTCTCTCAGGCGCAGGACTGCCTGTTTCATGAGGCAAGGTGAACTTCCAACACCATTTAAAAGAGAGAAGAAAGAAAAGTAAGAGGGAACAGAGAGGAGGAAGGAGAAGAGAGAGGAGGAGAGAGGAGAGAAGAGAGCTGGACAAGTGTTTGCTGCAGGCTCTGCAGCCTGGACTTGGAGCTCCATCGCACGGGTGCCGTCCGCCACCGCCCCCTGGTGGTCAAGGTTTATGCCTGCAGTGTAGCGTCCAGGAGGCGGGCAGCCCTGCAATCCTAGCTCCCGCGGGGCTCCACCCCAGGGACCCTGGCCCTTGTACCCTGTCCGCTTTAGCTCTAAACATTTCATTGTGAGCTGGGCACGGTCCTGAGCATTTTATAGATCTCCATCCTCCCATCATCCCCCTTAGGTGGGACTGTTCCAAGGCTGTGTCTACCATAGCCCATCTTGCTTCTGTGATGGTAACAGCAACCAAAAATAGCAGCAAGACAAACGAAGTTCTTACCTAGACAACAGAGTTTAAACTTTCATCCCTAGCCAAAAGGAATAAAAGATGAAAGCAGCTTTTTTTTTTTTTTATTTTGGTGCTGCTGCAGGCTTCCTGTCATCATGGTTAACATTCCTAAAACCCGCCATACTTTCCGTAAGAAGTGTGGCAAGCACCAACCCCACAAAGTAACACAGTACAAAAAGGGCAAGGATTCTCTGTATGCCCAAGGAAAGCGTCATTATGACAGGAAGCAGAGTGGCTATGGAGGTCAGACTAAGCCGATTTTCCGGAAAAAAGCTAAGACTACAAAGAAGATTGTGCTGAGGCTTGAATGTGTTGAGCTCAACTGCAGATCTGAGAGAATGCTGGCTATTAAGAGATGCAAACATTTTCAACTAGGCGGAGATAAAAAGAGAAAGGGGCAAGTCATCCAGTTCTAAGCTCCAACTTTTTGTTATGAAGATAGTATAATGAGGCCATTCCAACCTTTGTTATGGAGACAATAAAACCACAGGTCAAATTCACTTAAAAAAAAAAGAAAGAAAAAATAATTGCAATCTATGTATATTTGAGCATTTTAATGACTTGTATTCAAATTCATTAAAGCCTATTCCTAGAAGAAGAAAAAAAGAGAAGAAAACCTTCAGGTCTCAGGACCAGCGATGTTGAGCTTCAATGTTGCGCACTGCTCTAGAGGGCATTTTGGCTCATTTGTACATCAATGAACTTACTTTGTGCTTGAATTTCCTTTTTCTCTTTGTTTTTGCCAGTCGTGGGGTTTGAACTCAGGGCCTGAGCACCATCCCTAAGCTGCTTTTGCTCAAGGCTAGTATACTCTACCACTTGAGCTACAGCGCCACTTCTGGCTTTTTCTGTTTATGTGGTACTGAGGAATCAAACCCAGGGCTTCATGCATGCTAAGCAAGCATTCTACCACTAAGCCACACTCCTAGCCCTTTTATTTCCTTTTTCTCAGATGATCTGACTTGTACAACAGTGGAAGTTTCCCCCTTCTCTTCTTGTGTCTGGGAAAACTACACAATTACCTATCATGGTGATATTTGTATCTTAAACTACCACTACTTACAATATTAGGGTTTGGGGCTCTCTGTGTATTTTCTCTTCCTTCTTGCTTGTACTAAGATAGTTTTGCTATTGAAGGTGATTTGAAAGTTTTGCTATTTTAGCCAGCATCAGCTGGAATGTAGCATTCTGTAACTCTTATGTCCAAGTAAGAACAAGGGTGGGAAAAGCAACTTTTATATGGAAGTAGCAACAATGTTTACACAAGTTTCTTCAGCTATGTGTGGACAGATGAGAAGGGGTTATTTTTGTCTTTGTTTTTTTAAAATTTATTTATTTTTTAAATTAAACTTTTTTCTTTATTGTCAAAGTGTGGTACAGAGGGGTTACAGATTCATATGTAAGGCAGTGGGTACATTTCTTGTTCAACTTGTTACCTCCTCCCTCATTTCCTCCCTCCTCCTCCTCCCCTTCTACCTCCAAAGAGTTGTCCAGTTGATTTATACCAAATGGTTTTGTAAATATTGCTTTTGGAATGGTTTGTCTTTTTGTCCTTTGTCTCTCAATTTTGATATTCCCTTTCCCTTCCCCAGCTCTAATACCTGTATAAACAGTATCCAGGGTATTTGGATGAGATATAGTGGTAGCAGGGGTACAACCACAGGAAGGTAATACAAGAGAAACAAAACAAAACAAAACAGACAAGAAAAAAAATTAAAAAGGTACAGTTTCACCTGGCATGTTGATAATAATTACAACAGTGGTATAATTTTAGATATAACACTAAAAGTATGTCACTAAAGGATTATTATTTTTGCTAAGATACAATTGATGGAATAAGATAGAGCATGAAGAGGTATAAGAAAGCTGTAAACACATTTTCTGGATAACAAACTTTTTACATAGTACATAAGATTTTGTCTTAAAAGACTGTTCCAAAATGGAAATGGACAAAATTAGGAGTGAAAAGCATATTACAGGATTGTGGTAGAATTTACAATGAAATATAATTGACTAAAAAGAAAGCTAATGCAGGGCTGGGAGTTTGGCTTAGTGGTAGAGTGCTTGCCTAGCATGCATGAAGCCATGGGTTCGATTCCTCAGGACCATATATATAGAAAACGGACAGAAGTGGCGCTGTGGCTCAAGTGGCAGAGTGCTAGCCTTGAGCAAAAAGAAGCCAGGGACAGTGCTCAGGCCCTGGGTTCAAGACCCAGGACTGGCAAGAAAAAAAAAAAGCTAATGCTTTCTTGGTAAATTTATGAAAGGCTTTCTAGAAATTTCTCCTTGAGAGGCTGAGACTGAGTGCTGGGGTTCAAAGCCATCTGAGGCATACATGTGAGACCCCCTCTAAACCAATGGCTGAGCACAACAGCGTGAGCCTACTGTCCCGCTGTGTGGGAAGCTGAGCTTGGGAGTTTTCATGGCCAGCTTAACTAGTATGAAATAGTACCAACCGATTTTCATATTACAATGCACATGTTGGATGGAAAATAGAGAGCTCAATGAGACCCAGGGGACTTGGGGAAATTAAGGCAGGTGCACAGATTTCAGGGACTGGACATGAGAACACCTTCGTGTCAGCCTCATCCTCTCCCACAACAGACCTCCCATCTTCTGGTAAGGAATCAGGCTCTAGGCCTTCACCTTCCCACCCTAGCAAGCCCAGAAGTTTCCCTACCAGTTCTTCTTTGAAAAAATCCCAGCAGTCTGATGGAATGTACTAGGTCACATGTCTAGTTCATCCAGGTGTCCCCAGGGGCACCCTGACTTGATTTTTAGGTCCAAGACTAGGACTTGATTATTGGCTAGCGCCCTACCACTGAGCCATGCTTCTAACTCTCGATGTGTGTTTCTATGGTCAGAACAGGACTGTTATAAAAGCAAGAGGAAAAAGGCTCAGCAGAATAAGACAAGAGCCTCCAAACAGGACTTCTAAGGATGAAGTGAAACAGCAGTCATTCACACAGTAAATGCAAATAAATGGAAGCGATTAACAACTTACTCGACTGTGAATAACTTTAGCAGCTAATCTTTCCTTTATGATGTATTATCCTTAAATCTTAGCCACAGTCTGAAAACTGAAAAAGACAAACTGATGCCCCATTCACCTCAGAAGGCTATTCATTCAAAGACTACAATGATGCTATTTAACAGGAATGCACCACACAGAGTCCTAAAAGGCCAAGTTATTCATCAACGTACAGTTCAAGACTGCTGATACTAGGAAAGCCCTCTGCTCAGTCAGCCTGGGCTCCCTCCCTGCTGATGAAATGTGCTGAAATGTACAGTGGTATCTGGACTTAGGCCAAGCTTCACACACAAATCACTGGTCTCTTTGGGGACTAAGATTTCATAAATATCTGTAACAGAAGGGTAGCATTCAATTGATTGCAATCGGTGCTATTCCTTCCAAGAATTCCACTAAAGGGATTCCCCAATGCTCAGGATCAACAGCAAGCCCGTGACTGGCATTCAAGCTATTCACTAGAGGAGGATCTGAATAGAACTATCCATTGTCCAAATCAGACAATGGAATAGCATTATCCCTGCAAAAGGAAGGACAAAAAAATGCTTCAGACCTACTTCAGGCCACCTAGATGAGAGAAGGGCAACAGATCCTGCTCTACAGGACCCAAGAAAATGTTTATCATAATCCCTCATTACCTCCTTAAGAATCATTAGGGCTGGAAAAGGGGGAGTGGCTTTGTGTGAAAGAGATGAACACTTGTCCTCAAATTTCTCTGCACTGCTGGTGTTCATGAACCAACAAAGGTTCTAGAAGTTCTTTTAAGTATGGCTCAAAGAAGGTACTAGGAGACATTAAAGAGCAGGCCTCGGAAGCTGAGTTCATTCATGCTTTACTGATGGAAAAGCACCAAGGCATTAAAATGGGTTCATTCCTTAAATAGCAAAAATATTTCCTTTGCACACAGACACTGTGAGCAGGCCTTTAATCAGCAATCTCTAATCTGAATCAAAGACAATTTCTAGCAGTGGACAATTTTACTTCTTGATAGTAAAATTTATTTAGGAAAAGAATTATCTTAGATTTGGGTCATTTTCCCATTGATCTGACACAGGAAGTTTGAGCTAATACTTTTTCAAGGGAATGCCATGAAAAGCACAACACAATGACTTAGTAGCTCTACAAAACAGGCATGTTAGCTGGAAATAAAATTGTAACTGAGAAAAAGAAAAGTCACCATCTATAGCTTCTGTGAACATTTCGGCTTGTAAGCTGCCAATCAAGGTGACTGAAAGAAGTCTGTCGTAAATTTGCATACATTTTTGCTGACACTTAGGCTTCTTACATGCTTTCAGGCATTCTAAACAGCAAACCCTGTGCATTCCATAATGCCTCTCCAGTATCACTGTAATGTGGGCCAAAGACCAAGGAAACATGCATTCCTCTCCTAGCTTTTCCTCCATAGGCTGTGCTGTTTTGTTCAGGCCACTTCAAATCTTTGGCTTTTGGTCCTCTTCATTTCTATAATGAAGTGGTTTGTTAGTTAATCTTATTCTTTGAATGGTAAATTCCAGGAGATGAAACTGATTTCCCTGGTAAAATTGACATGAAAGTTGTAGTTGAATGCAGTTGTCAGACAATACTTAAAATGAGTTTTGGCCATTATTGGAGGAGTTTTATTTATTTTTAAAGGCTGTAAACAATGGGAGTTACATGTCAAGCTGTCAAAATTGGTGATTTCCTGCATACTCATGTTCAAGCATTTTATAAACTCTGATATATAGGCATATCCTTTCCAAAGGCTACATGATTTGTTTGGTTTTTATAAAAGCCTACAATTTCAGATAGAAGAATGTGGCTTTTATTTAAAAAAAAAACACAAACATTCTTAGTGGCATAGTTTTCTTCACTTACAACCTAGAAACACACACATCATGACATTTTCAAACATTCTCTCCAAGAGGAATCCTGATACTGAACTGGAACAAAAGTTTAGCTAAAGCTTTCTACACAAATCTTAATCTTAGGCTTTCTAAAGTTTATTCCGTGCATGAATTCTCTGATGTTTTGTAAGAGCTGAGCTTCGACTGAAATTTTTCCCACATTCCTTACAAGCATAAGGCTTTTCTCCGGTATGAATTCGCTGGTGGTCATGCAGGTTGGTTTTCTTTCGGAAGGCGCGGCCACATTCATTACATTCATAGGGTTTCTCTCCAGTGTGAGTCCTCTCGTGCTGAATAAGAGATGAACTCTGACTGAAGGCTTTCCCACAGTCAATACATTCATAGGGTTTCTCTCCAGTGTGGGTTCTCTCATGTTGCGTGAGAGATGAGCGGCGACTGAAGGCTTCTCCACACTCGTTACATTCGTAGGGCTTCTCTCCAGTATGGATTCTGTGATGCTCGATGAAACTTGTACTCCTTTTGAAAGCTTTCCCGCATACGTTACACTGATAGGGCTTCTCTCCAGGATGAGAAATCGATTGCTGTTCACAGTCGTAGGGATTCTCTCCAGTGTGGATCTTCTGATGGTCAGTAAAGTCTGTAATATGACTGAAGTCCTCCCCACAGTCATCACAATGGTAGGTTTTCATTTCGGTCAGCGCGTTTCCATCTTGATTAAGAGATGAACTGTGCTTGAAGTCTACACTGAAGTTACTGCTTTGGTAAGGTTTGCCTCTCTTATGAATCCGCATGTGTTTATAAAGAGATGGACTCTGACCAAAAGCCCTCCCACATATGCTACATTCAAAAGGCTTCTCTCCAGTATGAGTCCTCTCGTGTTGCACAAGGGAAGAGCATCGACTAAATGCTTTCCCACATTCCTTACACTGGAAGGGTTTCTCTCCACTATGTGTGACCTCGTGTTGAGTTAGGGATGTGCCATGCCGGAAGGATCTCCCACAGAGATTGCACCGGTATGGTTTCTCTCCTGTGTGGATTCTCTGGTGCTGAACCAGGGAGGAGCTGCGCTGGAAGGCTTTCCCACACAGACTACACTGATAAGGCTTCTCCCCAGTATGAGCATTTTCGTGCTGACCCAGGGATGAGCTGTGCCTGAAGGCCTTTCCACACACGTTGCACTCAAAGGGTTTCTCCCCCGTGTGAATTCTCTGATGTTCAGTAAGCTGTGTTTTCCAGAGAAAGGTTTTCCCACAGTCAGTACACTCATGGTGTTTCTTTCCTGGATACGCTCCCGGATCGGCACCATTAGGGAGAGCATCTCCTTTATGAGTTTTCTCATGTTTAGTAAGTGATGACCTGTGAATAAATGCTTTTCTACACTTATTACACTTGTAGGGTTTCTTTTTTGCAAGGATATTATTCTGATTAAGTAGGTCTACATTATGTTCCGAATTGCTTCCGAGTGTTTCACATTCACTGGGCCTTGTTTTCGAAGGAATGTTCACATGTGGAACCAAGTTAGTGCTCAATTTAGAGTTTTCACCAGATTTGTTTGGCTCAACACTTCCCTCTGGTGTGGTGATATTCTTCTGGTTAGATGCCTCGGACCCTAGATGTCTCTTCCTGTTTTCTTGGTTCCTCTCTAAGTGGCTACCAACATCCCAGCCATCTTGTAACGCAGCACGTGGGAGATCACCTTGACGACAACGGGAAATTTCAGGTGCGCTCCGCTGCAGAGTCAAGGATTTGGCTTCAGGCCTGGTCTTCTGGTCTGAAAGAAATGCAAAGTGCATATTCCTTCCTGTCAAAACAAACTGCTACAGTATAAAGGAATTAAGAAATGAAAGGCATAATTGATTAATGAGAATGTTTTGAAATAAGTATTCAATTCTGCCTGTGCAGAATATTTAACATTCAGAAGGGAACAGTGAGGAGAGATGCTAATGAAGATGCAGATCTGGCCCCTGGGATAAATGCTGAGAACAAGGAAAGCCTCTGCAGGTGGAATTGTTAGGAAACAAAGGAGTGACAAAAGAAATAGCAAAGCATGGTGTATCTACTTTCTATACCTCCTGTCTACTTTATAGAGCACCAAAAATCTACTTCCTAATACAACCCATTTCATAATTTCTTCTGTGACCTATGAGGCTCCAGGTCTCCCAACACTGAAGAGAAAACCTGTATCCGATGATCTAATTGAAAAGATTCTTTGATATATTTGTCAAAGAATCAAGGGCTACTACTCTTTGCAAACTGAGAAATAGTATTTCAGAAGGCCAATCATCTTTGCTCTTACAACAGGGGTTGACTATTTGAGCTTTATGCTATTTGTCTCTCTCTACCAAGATGGTTTTATTTCATTTTATTTAATAAATATTAAAACCAGAGAATTTCTTTCTTTTTTCTTGTTGGTCATGGGGCTTGAACTCAGGGCCTGGGCATTCTACTACTTTAAGGCTAGTGTTCAAGGCTAGTGTTCTATCACTTTGAGCCATAGCCCAACTTCTAGTTTTTTGGTGGCTAATTGGAAATAAGGGTTTCATGAGGGACTGGGGATGTGGCTTGGTGGTAGAGTGCTTGACTAGTGTACATAAAGCCCTGGGTTTGATTCCTCAGTACCCCATCAACAGAAAAAGCCAGAAGAGGCGCTGTGGCTCAAGTAGTAGAGCTCTAGCCTTGAGCAAAAGATGCTTAGGGACAGTGCCCAGGCCCTGAGCTCAAGCACCAGGACTGGCAAAAAAACCCAAAACTTTCATGACATCTTCCTGCCTGGGCTGGCTTTGAACTGTAATCCTCAGATCTCAGACTCCTGGGCAGCTAGGATTACATGTGTGACCACCAGCACCCAGCAGAGAATTTCTAAGTTCTAAGAACAGTAACTTTTAGGGCTTGGAGGCATGGCTCAGGTGGCAAAGCACCAGCCAATGAGTGGAAGCATCAGATACCAAGTTTGAGTTCCACTCTCAGACAAAAAAAATAATAATAACTTTTAAAAACTAAGGGAAGGTCTCCTTTATAATTACAATTTTTAAAAAATTCTCAAAACCAAACAAAACTAAGGACAGGTGGCTTTCTGGAGTAGTAATGGAAATGTTCCATAGTGATAGGGCTTTGGGTTAACAGGGTGAGTGCTTTTGTCAAACCAACTGGATAGTAAATAAGAGGGAAACATTTTATTGTATATAAGGTCTTCTTCAAAAAAAGTAAAACTATAATGTGGCTGCTCATGCCTGTAGTCCTAGCTACTTGGAAGGCGAGTCAGGCAGATTAAAGTTGGTGACCCATCCAGGCAAAAAGTTGATGAGATGCCACCTCATCTACTATAGAAAGCTGCATGTGGTGATATGCACCTGTCATCCCAGTTATGAAGGAGATGGAAACAGAAAGATGATAGTATAGTCTGGCCCAGGAAAAAAGTGGACCAAAAATGGGAAGAAAGGAAAGGAAGGTAATGAAGGAAGGAGGGAAGAAGAGAGGGAGAGAAAGAGAGAAAAGGAAAAGAAAAGAAAGTAGAGCTAGGGTGTATGGCTCAAGAAGTAGAGTTCCCAGGTTCAAATTCCAGTACTGGGAGAAAAACAAAATCCTATAAAAAATACTGAACTCTGAGTCAACCATCAGTGGCTCATGCCTGTACTCCTAGCTACTCAGGAGGCTGAGATCTGAGAATTGTGGTTCAAAGCCAACCCAGGCAGGAAAGTCTGTAAAAGTTATTAGATATCATGGATAGATTTTGGGTCCAATAAATAGATGGTTTTGGGTAGGCAGCATGTGCTAGCTAATAAGGGAGAACATACACTAATCAGTCACAGGGAATAGCAAGAGAAGTTTAAGCTAAGGGGAATCTCCTTTTGCAGAAATACAAAGGCAATTCAGGAAGATATAACAGAGCACCTATTTCTTATAATAATGGACAGGGAGTAACAGGAAGGTTTTTGTCAGAGGTGGGTGATTTGTGAAGATAAAGCATTGAAAAATCCAAAATAGGCCATTATCTGATGAATGGCTGTAAAAACTGTGTGGCTGGGCTGGGGATATAGCCTAGTGGCAAGAGTGCCTGCCTCGGATACACGAGGCCCTAGGTTCGATTCCCCAGCACCACATATACAGAAAACGGCCAGAAGTGGTGCTGTGGCTCAAGTGGCAGAGTGCTAGCCTTGAGCGGGAAGAAGCCAGGGACAGTGCTCAGGCCCTGAGTCCAAGGCCCAGGACTGGCCAAAAAAAAAAAAAAAACTGTGTGGCTTAACTACACGGTGAAATAAATCAGCAGTGGAAAGGAATGAGTACTGAAGTACTGAATCATGCTACAACATGAAATACACTTGTCTTATATCACATGATTTAATTCATTCAAGATGTCCAGAATAGGCAACTCTATCTCCATAGAAATAGAAACCAGATAAAGGCCACTTGGAGGTGGGTGTGCCTAGTAATGGATTTCATAGATTTGAGGAGTGGTTGATAAAACATTCTGATGTTTTGCCAATATAATGGGCCACATAATAATGATGACTGCATAACTCTGAACAGAGATACTCGCCTGCATACTTTAAAAGGGTCACTCTTGTGGTATATGAATTATATCTTAATTAGTCAGATTATAAAATGAAACAAGGGAGCAATTCCACCTAAGAAGCATAATAACCTAAGCCCAGGATCTGGTTTAGTTAAAAAGCAGACAAATCTAAGATACTTCTCAAAGGAGGAAATTAATGCAGTTGAAAAAAAGACTATACTGATTATGGAATTGGGCTTAAGGGACTAGAAATATACTGGTTTCTAATAAACAAAGGTAGAAATGAGTAATGGGCAGGATAGTAAAATGTTCTGACTGAAAGACGATACAGTGAAGATTTTATGTATTCATTATGAGCTGTGTGAGACTTCTATGGGGAAGTCCTATGAGAAGAAAGACCAGTGACCACATCATGGCTAAGGGAGACTTCTGAATCACAGCACAGAATGGAGAGCTGTAATTGCCAGGACGCCGGTGAGGCGCCTTACAGAAAGAGGTCTTAGAAGAGGACACTGGAGGGCAGATTCCTTTAAGGCAGCTTCACTTAGGAAAAAAGGCAAGAATAGCCAAAGTTTGCCAGAGCTTTTATGTCAAATGTTCCCTAAAGATACACAGGTTGACAAGTGCTGGTGGCTCACACCTGTAATCCTCAAAGTCAGCCTGGGCAGGAAAGTTTGTGAGACTCTTATCTCCAATTAACCACTAGAAAACCGGAAGTGGTGCTGTGGCTCAAGTGGTAGAGCACTAGCCTTGAGTTGAAGAGCTCAGAGACAACATCCAGGCCCAGGGTTCAAGCCCCACAACTGACCAAAAAAAAAAAAAAAATCACATGTTAAAAGTTTGGTTCAGGGGGTGGCGCTACTGGGAAATGGTAGGGTCTCAGTGAGAGGTCCTGAAGGAATTGGGTACATGTCCTTGCAAGGGGATTATGGGACCTCCTCTTTCCCTTGTGCTTCCTGGCTGGTGAAGTGTTTGTCCATCATGCATTCCTGCCATCATGTGCTGCCTCACATCAGGCCCAAAGCAACAGAGCCCAGACAGCATAGATTATACGCTTGTCTTCCCCTTCAGGAGGATTCTTGCTCATTTACCTGGACAGAAAGGTCTTTGGATTTCTCTCTCTGATACCCATGGCTCTTCTCCTTGTTCCAATTTGAAAATCACCTCTGGCTTGGAAACTTGATATCCTGTTCATGGATAAACACACAAGATTTGGATATTTGAATGAAGAGATGAAAGAACCCTCCTAAAGTCAATGTGAGGGATTCTGAAGGGGAAAAAAAGTACAACCTATGGCATCATGAAATTGAAGTGCCTATTTCCAGTTCTGCAAATAAAGACCTTTCAACTAAAGAACAGACTCAAAATCCCAGAAAGAGCAAGGCGCCGGTGGCTCATGCCTGTAATCCAGCTCCTCAGGAGGCTGAGATTCAAGGATCACAGTTCAAAGCTAGCCTGGGCAGGAAAGTCTGTGAGACTCTTATCTCCAATTATCCATCAAAACTGAAGTAGCGCTGTAGCTCAAGTGACAGAGCACTAGCTTTAAGATGAAAAGCTCAGGGACAGTGCCAGGCCTAGAGTTGGGTCTCAAAGTCATGAAAATCTCTGACCCCTACACATTCTTTTTGACATCACCTTTCTTGTTACCTAGGCCATGAGCATTGTTAACTCTGGTAACTGAGTAGAAAAAGACCCACACCAGACAAGGAACCGAGGGAAGTGGTCCTTACCCAGAGAAACCAGGTGGCTATAGTTCTCCAGCATCACATCCCTGTACAAGCTCCTCTGCGCAGGGTCCACGTGATACCATTCTTCCTGGGTGAAGTCCACAGCCACATCTTTGAATGTCACTGATTCCTGTGGGACACATTCCAGCTTAACTACGGATCAACCTCGCAAATGTGATCACACATTTGCTACCCTTGTGGGATAGCATGTGGCATGTGGGATTCAAAGAAAGTGGGAAAAAGAAAGTCCAGGTGTGGTAGCATATACTTATAATCTCAACTTCTCAAGAGGCAGATATTGGGGAAGATTTTGGCTTGAGGCCAGCTCTAGCCAAAAAATAAAGATTAAAGTCTTATCTCCACATGCAAGCCAGATTTAATGGTGATGTCTGCTATATGGGCGGCAGAAGAAGGAGCCACAGTCCAAGGCCAGCCTAGAAAAAGCACAAGACCTTATCTGAAAGGTCACTTTCAGATAAGAAACTTTCTAGACAGAAAAAGGCTAGAGGAATAGCTAAAGAAGTAGGGTGATTGCCCTGCAAGCAGGAAACCCTGAGTTCAAGCCTCAGTACTACTAAAAAAAGTTACGTATCTATCTCACCAGTAATTTTATTTTATTTATTTTGCCAGTCCTGGGGACTGAACTCAGAGCCCAGGCTCTGTCCCTGAGCCTCTCTGTGCTCAAGGCTAGCACTCTACCACTCAAGCCACAGCACCACTTCTGGCTTTTTCTGTTTATGTGGTACCAAGGAATCGAACCCAGGGCTTCATGCATGCTTGGCAAGCACTCTACCACTAAGCCACATTCTGTGTCTCATCTCCCTCCCCCCCCACCTTTTTTTTTTGTCAGTCATGGGGCTTGAACCCTGGGCCTGAGCTCTTCGGCTCAAGGCTAGGACTCTACCACTTGAGCCATAACACCACTTCCTCATTAGTCATTTTTAAAATATTGACTATATCATGTTTCTCAGTTTAGTTACTCTCCTCAGGATTGAAATAATGTTCAAACATTGTGATTGATGATCTATCTTTTATTTTCTATTAGAATGTAAGTTTTCCCTTCTCTCCTGCTCTTAAATCCCCTTGCAATTGATTTTTAAAAATAAATTAGTTCTTTGTCTTGGAAAACTGCTCTCCACCTGGATGGATTAGCATTTACATGGTATGGCATTTGCACAGTAATTGCCTTACATGGTGTTGTTTTGTGTTCTTTTGTCCTCCTTAATTCCTGTGCACTAGTATAGAGAACTAGAACTTAATAAGGTCCAAGTTCAAATTTGTTGGCAACACTACTTCAGTGTTGATATCATCACTAAGATCAGTGATATTTCATGTCTAAGCATTTCTTTTGTGACACTGATGGCCACAGATGATCGTAGTATGGATAATTAAGTCACTGATGGTTGAAAATGGTATTTGTCATAGTTTACCTCCAACTAAAAAATATTGACTATACATAGAAATGATAATACCTGGATATATTGGGTTAAATAATGTTTTACTAAAATTATCTCCACTTGTTACTTTTTACATTGTGGCCATGAGAATATGTAAAATTACTACACAAATGTAGCTTCTTCTTCTTTTAGAGTGCTGCTCTAGATCACTCTAAGTCTTCCTCAGGCCACCTTCTCTCAAACTTTGTCATGCACTCCAGGTTCCTGCCACATGGATTCTCTGCCCTGACCACCTCATTTTCCTTCATGTTTTCTCATCTTTGTATATTCTATTCGGAACACAATGTACTTTCTTCTCTCAGCCTTACCCCAAAATTCCTAGTCATCATACCCGAATGAGCTCACGGCCAGCCTGAGCTATACAGCAAGACCCTATCCAAAAAAATAAGAGCTGGGACTTTAGATATGGCTCAAGTGGTAAAGCACTAGCCTAGCAAGTTCCAGTTCAAATCCCAGTACCACTCAAAAAAAACAAAACAAAACACAAAACATTATCATAGGTTTCACTTTTAAGAAAAGACAACCTCAACCTCTTTTCCCCCTAACTAAAAATGTACTTTGGGTACGACAAAAAGGTGATCAAGGATGCAGTATTTACAAAGATTTTCTAGGGATGCTAAGGATTCTAAATGGAATATCCACCTCTGCCATCTCCACTCCCAATTCAGGTGGAGTCACTTCCAGAATCTGGTAACTACACTCGGGAAGGTTCCCCCCATCAAATCACATTGTCAACGGGAGCTTCAACTTTCAAATTCTGATTCATCATACATAGCAATTTATCTATCTAATAACAGGTCTATTAGTGTCCTGCCCCAAATCATCAGTCTGAGCTACAGTGGCCTCCTAGTTCCTTGAATCTACCAGATACAATATCCACTGTTAAGTTTTTCCCTCTCCCACCCAAACCCGCATCCTGAACAACTCATCATCTTCAAGTCTACTCAGCAGACATTATGTCAGTAAGGATAAGACCTGTGACCACACTATCCAAAACCACGTGCCCACAACTGCCCATCCTCTTCCCCACATTCCCCTTTACCATTTTCTTGAAACCAGCATCTTCTGGGACCTGTATAAATGCTTTTATTTACTGAGTGATGCCATTTCTCACTCCTTTCTAGAATATAAAGTCCATGAGAGCAGAGCTTTTGTAACTTTTGTTCACTGAAGTACCCCAAACTGCCTAGCCAAATGCCCAACAAACACAGAGAGAGACTCAACAGCTGATAAGTGGACAGATGAACCAATGGGTTACAGAGGTGCTAGATCCTTTTACCCAAGGTCTGCGCCCCAACCTGCTGACCCAGGACAATGGTTATGTCCTCTCATCTCCACAAAGTCAGTTCCACCTCTGCTCTCTCCAGTTTCTCCTGTTTAGATTTCTGCTGCTGTTTTTTTTTTGTTTTTTGTTTTTTTTGTTTGTTTGTTTTTTTTGCCAGTCCTGGGCCTTGGACTCAGGGCCTGAGCACTGTCCCTGGCTTCCTTTTGCTCAAGGCTAGCACTCTGCCACTTGAGCCACAGCGCCACTTCTGGCTGTTTTCCATATATGTGGTACTGGGGAATTGAACCCAGGGCTTCATGTATATGAGGCTGGCTCTCTTGCCACTAGGCCATATTCCCAGCCCCTGTTGTTGTTTTTTTTGGTGCAGAAACCCAGGGTGATATTTTCAGACTCCTTCCCAGAGGTGGAATTGACCCTCTTTTCTTTGAACTCACAGCCTCTTGACTCTGCAACAATGTAACACCATCTCCCCCAGCAATACTTCTGAGACTGTCTACTATCACCACCTAAACAGTCACATGACTCAATTACTTATCTTTGCATCCCCAACAGGGCTATGACTCAGTGAAGAATCCCTGACAAAGGGAAATTTCTGCTTTAAAACCCCATCTAGGGCAAGTGTGCTGCTCTGTCCTGCATCCCTGGTCACTGTCTGAGTTAGAAAATGCAAGAGGACCTTCACACCAAGCCAGGAGAATGAATGAGCCAGAGAACATTTCTCTAAAAGTAAAATTTAAAGCAGTCCCTATAGTTCACTGTGCAGAACACATACCTACTTTCACAACTAAAAAGGTAATCCTTCTTCAGGAAAGATAGTCATCCAAAGGAGGAATTAAGTCATGCAAATTTGTCTTTTTTCCCAATCCTTAAACTGGGGGGGAAAACTGGGCTTAAACTCCAGGCCTCGGTGCTGTCAATGAGCCTCTGTGTGCTCAAGGCTAGCCCTCTAACCAGTTGAGTCACAGTGCCACTTCCAGCTCTCTCTTGCCTGTGCTGGCTTCGAACTGAGATCTCCGGATCTCAACTTTCTGATTAGCTAGGATTAGTAGCATCAGCCACTGGAGTCAGGCTAAATCTTGCAAATTCTCAGTCTATGGAGGAAACACTTTTAAAAAGTAGGTAAAGATGACGATGACAGGGATTTGCTTTGACACTCCTCAAATTAAGTACATGCCATGTTCTATTTGTCTTATTCCTTAAGGCTCACTCATATAAAAGAAAAACAAGCAGTAAAAAAATAAAACATTATAAATTGTCTATACCTATTTTAACCTAAACTGCTCTTTACTAACCTACTAACTAGTATTTTCATCTGCACTGATTTTGATTGTTTCATATACTTATCAACTACAATCTGTAATGAATCTTTAATTCTAAAGACAGTGTGGAGCTGGGGATATAGCCTAGTGGCAAGAGTGCCTGCCTCGGATACACGAGGCCCTAGGTTCGATTCCCCAGCACCACATATACAGAAAACGGCCAGAAGCAGCGCTGTGGCTCAAGTGGCGGAGTGGTAGCCTTGAGCAGGAAGAAGCCAGGGACAGTGCTCAGGCCCTGAGTCCAAGGCCCAGGACTGGCAAAAAAAAAAAAAAAAGACAGTGTGGGTTTAAAATCCGAAATGCTGGAATCTACTGTTCTCATAACTCAAATAACTCAAGGTTGCTCCCATGGCTTGCTCCCTTGGCCCACTTACTTAACCCCTGACCCCTTCCAGCCAAGAATCTTAATCTAAATGTGAAAGCCCACTCTCCCACCCCAACTCTTCAGGTGACAGGCACCTGAGTTCCCCAAAGAAGGCCACATCTGGCTGAACCTTTAACCTGCACAACAGGCTCTGGAACCAGGCCTTCATGAAACAATTTGAGCCATTTCAAGCCCCTCAAGGTAAGTCCTGACACTCCTAGAACTCTCCAGCTGTTTGGTGTCTCCCGATTCTCCTCAGGTAACCCTGGCATCCCTCTTCAGGTTCAGGTTTATCTGGTCTGCTGAAGTCAGTATGTTTGTCTGTTTTCACTTTTCCTGCCTTTGGAATCCATTCTTTTCCCTAATAATGGCCAGGTGCAATGGCTCACACCTGTTATCCCGACTATTTGGAAGACAGAAATTGGGAGGATCATGATTCAAGGCCAGCCTAAGCAAAAAGTCAGCAAAAATACATTAACACATTTCAGTCAATCCTCCAAGAGGATTTAGGTAGGAGGATCACAGTCTGAGGAAAAAGCAGGACTATATTTGGAAACTAATGGAAAAAGGGCTGGGGGCATGGCTGAAGTATAGAATGTGTACATAAGCATAAGGCCCTGAGTTCAAACCTCAATACTGTCATATGAATTTCCACATATCACTAACACAGATATGAATGGTTTCATAAATCAGCCTCCTCTTAAGGCAGACTACCCTTTATTCTTTTTGACAGTACAGTTTGAACTTAGATGATGCTCTTTACTACTTAAGGCACATATCAGGCTGACCCTTTTCTAGTGTGTAGCCAGAAAGACGTAGCCTGGCCTCAAACCACAATCCTCCAAATTTCAGCCTCCAGGGTGTGCACTACTACACCTTTGCTAAAGCAGAAGAGGACAGGAAAAGCTCTGGAAAGTTTTTGTAATCGTTTGTGATCTTCTAGCCCAAGAAAGCCCATTACCAAACTTCCTAGGCATATTCTGAGCAGGCTTCTTTGACCCCTTATAGTCTCTCTACCCCTGACCAGAAGCTGGGGCACCACTGTCCTCACTCACCGACAGTCACTTCCTCTATGGTTTTCTCTCCTCACCCACCCTCACCATTTCTCACTGTAAAGAGTTCAAAGCACTAGCACAGCAGTTGAGATTCGGTATGTGACATTCCCAACACACCCAACCTTAACTCCTCTCCTAAGATCACAGTGTCCTGAACCCCTCTTTGGTCAAATGAGGGGCCCCCCATAGTGCCACCCACTTTAGGGATTCCGTCTCTGCCTAGCTCAGGACACTTTGGGAAGGGGCAACAGAACCAAGAACAGGGGTCTGGAGGAGAACAATGACCGGCCCCCTACACGGAGGACCTCAGTGGACGGGGTGCTCCGGGAGGTTAGGAACGCACGGCTCACCTTCGACGCGGCTGTCGGAGGCCTCGGGGCCATCTCTGCATGGATGGAGCACGGACCTTAGGCTGCGGGGAGAAGAGCGCGCAGTCACCTGGCTGCGCCGCCGGCCCCACCTAGCTTGGCTGCCCGCTTGGCGGCCCCGCCCCTAGCACGGCGGCCCCGCCCCTAGCACGGCGGCCCCGCCCCTAGCACGGCGGCCCCGCCCCCCGCCACTCCCGCCAGAGACCAGGAAGGAGCGCCGGCCCCGCCCAGGCCGGCCGCACCCCTCCACCACATTAAAGGCTCCCAACCACCTCCACAGCCACCTCGGGCCACGCCCAGCCCCACCCGCAGGACGGTGGGCGAGGCCGGGCGGACACCCCTCAATCCCGGAAGAGGGGCCGCTCCCACTCGCGCACTCGGAATCACCGCGTCCAGCCCACCCAGGGCGTCGGGTCGGTCGGCCCCCTCCGGTGCCCGCTGTCGTCTCGGATCTCTTCACTCCTTTCCTGTGGAAGGGCTAGCAGCCCAAACCGGCTTCCGCCGCCACAGGGCTGGACAATGGCCGCCGCGGCGGGGCAGAGTCAAAAGTACGCCTGCGCACGCGGAGCCTCGCTCCCGCACACTCGCTGTCTCCCGCTGGACCGCGTCGTGCGCGCGCACTACACTTCCCAGAGGCCCTCGCGCGAGGGTGTCGCAGAGCCAGCCTCGGGAAGCGCCGCTCCCCCTAGTGGAGAACGCAGTGAGAGCTGAGTACCACGGGCGAAGAGAGAGGAGGGTGCTGGGGTCGATTAGTCACTCAGCACCTCTTTGGGATACAGCTGTGTGTTCCCCAATTTATCGTCCGTTCATGAATCACATGCTGTCAAAAGTTTGGACACACTATGACTCCACACAGACTACACAAACTGAAATATTGAGTGGAGGAATAATGCCAGGCCTTGGTGGCTCCTGCCTCTAATCCTAGCTACTCAGGAGGCTGAGAGCTAAGGATCAAGACTCAGAGCCAGCTGGACCCAGAAAGTCTGTGAGACTCTTCTCTCCAATTAACCATCAAAAAGCCAGAAGTAGAGGCTGGGGATATGGCCTAGTGGCAAGAGCGCTTGCCTCGTATACTTGAAGCCCTGCGTTCGATTCCCCAGCACCACATATGTAGAAAACGGCTAGAAGTGGTGCTGTGGCTCAAGTGGCAGAGTGCTAGCTAGCCTTGAGCAAAAAGAAGCCAGGGACAGTGCTCAGGCCCTGAGTCCAAGGCCCAGGACTGTCAAAAAAAAAAAAAAAGCCAGAAGTGGAGCTGTGGCTCAAGTGGTAGAGAAAACTAAGGGCCCTGAGTTCAAGCCCCCAGTACTGGCACCAAGATAATAATAATAATTTTTAAAATACAGTAGTGGAAGAATGCTATATGTATATGTATACACACATATTGTTTTTTTTGGTCAGTCCTGGGTCATGAACTCAGGGCCTGGGCATGTCCCTGAGCCTCTTTGTGCTCAGGGCTAGCGCTCTACCACTTGAGTCACAGTACCAGTTCCAGCTTTTTCTTTGTCCTTTATTGGAGATAAGAGTTTCATGGCTTTTCCTGCCTGGGCTGGCTTTGAACTGAAATCCTCAGATCTCAAGCATCCTGAGTAGCTAGGATTACAGGCCTCAGCCACTGGCACCTGACTCTTAAACTGGTTTTGTGTACGCAAAAGCTTTGGACAGGTTTTTAAGATGCGAACAAGTGGATCTATAGATTCGTTTTTATTTTTAACCCAAGAAATACCTTAAAACTTGGTTTATGAAAGTAAGCAAAAATTTTTATATCTAGGGTTCTTTTTTTAAATCTCTTAGCTCAACTTCAAAGCCTGATCAAGAGCTTGTTTTATTTCACCATTGTATAGGAAAATGTTTGGCTATGCCCGTTCTTGGGGCATAGAGCACAAAGTAGTTTGGGCTTGCATATAGGTATGTAAGTACATGTAGCAAGTACCATCTCTCTCTCTCTCTCTCTCTCTCTCTCTCTCTCTCTCTCTCTCTCTCTCTCTCTGTGTGTCTAGGGATGTTGAACTAATTCTGCAGCAGTGATAGCTTTGCTCTCCCTCGATGGTGGGTCCTGACCCCACAAGATAGCCATCCTCTTGCTGAGGATGCTTTTGTGTGTCTGCATTTGAGATGGCCTGACTGCCTGCCAATGAGTGACAGGGCAGGTGGGAGGGACTGCCTTCATTATACTGTGTACAGTTGATCCTTAGTGCAATCCTGTGCGTGTATGTGCATGTGCACACACGTGCATGCATGTATGAACAGCAGACTTGTCTGAACAGCTCCTTTAGAGCTTTTCACTAGGTCAAGTCCCTATGCCCACCACATCTTCTTCATTCTTCCCACAGTTACCAGAGAAGAGGAGAGGCTAGGTGGGCTGGACCATTTCCCAACTAGGGTTTCTGCAGTAGCATTCCCAATGAGGCTCCTCCCTTCCTGCTCCCCTCAAAGCACTGATATTCATATTATTACTCTGCCTTTGCAGTACGACTGTCTATTAAATAGTTCTTTAAAAAAAACAACAAAACTTGCCACTGAGCCTGGCACCTGTGTGGTTCACGATTTGTAATCCTAGCTACTCTGGAGGCCAAGATCTGAGCACCATAGTTTGAAGCCAGTCCAGGCAGGAAAATCCACAGCACTCTCATTTCCAAAATAGCAGGCAAAAAGCTGTGCTGGAGGCATGGCTCAGGGAGGTAGAGCACCAGTAGCAAGAGGTTGAGTCCCTGAGTGTCTGCAGCTAGACACTTTAAGTCGTGCAAAGGGAGGCTGGATGCTGAACTTACCCTGCTTCCAGTAGCCAGTGCATCATTGAAACCCCTCTGGCCTAGGTTAGGTGAGGAGACTTGGGTGGGAAAGAAGAATTCTACAGGACAGCAGGCCTTCACATACTTGGAGCACAGTGTGTCTCCCCCTGTGCCCAAGATGAACATGAAATACTCAACCACTGTGAGTGTCCAGGAGAGACTGGAGTGTGTATACTGCCAATGCCAATGTCTCCCTGGAGCCAGGGAAATGGGGATTCGAGACCAACTCCACGTCTAAGGAAGGCAGCCTGAACTTCTGTTGTTTGCATGGTAAGTGAATGCACTAGAAAATAATTGGGATGGATACTCCAGGGACTGGGGGAGGGAGGGACCCAGTTCCCAACAGTAAGAGACTGAGGAATTAACCGCCTGTGAAAGGAGCTGAGGAGATTGGAAGGGGTGGAAGTGGAGCTGGAATTCCCAGGGCAGATATCCATGGGTTTCCTCCAAGGATCACACAAATAACACTTCTGTTTCTGGCAGTGTGGCTCAGCAACTTTATCGCTGGATAAAGTCGTCTTTAAAAAATCCTTTAAAATGCATTAATGAGCTGGAAAATTAGTAAGGAATCCACAGAGGCTAAAAACAAAACAAAATCGAGAAGTTCGAATGATAGGCAGAACACTGAAAGGCAGCTTTCACCTGACGTCATTTGCCACACGAGGCCAATCTGAGCTTTGGTGTTTGTACTACTTTAAGTTCAGTGACCAAGGGAAAGAAAAAAAAAATCCCAGAGCTAATAGACCTTCCTCAGTATAAATTAAAAATTAGGCCAGGTGCTGGTGGCTCACACCTGTAATCCTAGCCATTAAGGAGGCTGAGATCTGAGGACCACAGTTCAAAGCCAACCAAGGGAGGAAGGTTCATAAGATTCTTATTCCCCGACCCCCGAAAAAAAAAGCTGGAAGTGGCAATATAGCTAAAGTGGTAGAGCACTACCCTTGGGCAAAAGAAGCTCAGGGACAGCACCCAGGACCTAAGTTTAAGCCCCAGGAAGGGTGTGCAAGCATACACACACACACACACATACACACACACGACTCCACTAAGGCAAACTGGCTTCAGAATGAGAATGAATCATCACAAGCCAGACTGGATTTGCACTGGTCTCTGAGTGGCCTTACAAACTGAAAGTTTAAATTGAGTTTAGGGTGGCTACTTCCAGGCACAGAAACAGAAATCCAGTCTCAAGGAGCCTACGGTTTGAAGGACATCCCCACATATGAGCCCAAGAAATATGAGCTGATATTTCTGAATCCGAAAACACATACAGAAAATGAGGAACCATGAGTGATAGAAAGTAGAAAAAATTAGCATGAGGGGGCTGACGATATGGCCTAGTGGCAAGAGTGCTTGCCTCATATACATGAAGCCCTGGGTTCAATTCCCCAGCACCACATATACAGAAAACGGCCAGAAGTGGCGCTGTGGCTCAAGTGGCAGAGTGCTAGCCTTGAGCAAAAAAAAGAAGCCAGGGACAGTGCTCAGGCCCTGAGTCCAAGCCCCAGGACTGGCCAAAAAAAAAAAAAAAAAAAAAGAAAAAATTAGCATGATCAGATTTATGGGAGTTCTCAAGACACAGGATTTACAATAATATATCAAGTGTGTTTCAGAAATCATGTTAATGAACTAAGTAGGGATTGAACAGATGAGTAAAGAATAGCCTAAAGGGGCTGGGACTATGGCCTAGTGGCAAGAGTGCTTGCCTCATATACATGAAGCCCTGGGTTCGATTCCCCAGCACCACATATATAGAAAATGGCCAGAAGTGGCGCTGTGGCTCAAGTGGTAGAGTGCTAGCCTTGAGCAAAAAGAAGCCAGGGACAGTGCTCAGGCCCTGAGTTCAAGCCCCAGGCCTGTCCAAAAAAAAAAAAATTCTACTCTTAAGAGCTTAATACATCAGGGTAACACAGATAAGACATACCTAAGGAGAAAAATCAGTAACCACAGGGTAGAACTGAGGAAATTTTCTACAAATGAACAAAGGCGGGGGGGGGGGGGAATGGCAAAAACAAAATAAACCCAAACCCCCAAAAGCACTCACAAAACCAAAACCAAAAATACCCAAGAGCCAAACTAGAGTCCAAAGAAATCTTGAGGCAATATTTAAAAAGATAAAGGCTGAGAATTTTTAGAACTAATGAAAGATATGAATTCATACATTCTGCAATATGATTATCCCATGCTGGATAAATAAAAATAAATATACACTGAGACACATCACAAGAAAGCTGCAGAACACCAAAGAAGATCTTAAAAATAGAAGAGACAGATCATCTTTGAAGGAGAATTAGAAGGTCCTGTGGGAGCCAGAGACACTAGGAATAATATCAAGGATAAGAAAGGATTTTTAAAAAACAGTATGACATCAACTCAATGATTCATTTAAACTGGGTGCACTTGAAACAAAAGGAAAACGACTGCACATTTAAAATATATTGTCATCTACAGGTAAAAGAACAGTTGACAGGAAATGGTAAACATGTGTAGGCTGAAATTAGAATGAATTGAAACAGTCACATCTTGATTTATTTTTTTATTTTTATTTTTATTTTTGTTTTTGTTGCCAGTCCTGGGCGTGGACTCAGGGCCTGAGCACTGTCCCTGGCTTCTTTTTGCTCAAGACTAGCTACTCTACCTCTTGAGCCACAGCGCCACTTCCGGCTTTTTTCTACATATGTGGTACTGAGGAATTGAACCCAGGGCTTCATGTATACGAGACGAGCACTTTACCACGAGGCCATATTCCCAGCCCCGATTTATTTATTTACTTTTTAAATTAAAAATCAGTGGGACGCCAGTGGCTCATACTTGTAATCCTAGCTACTCAAAAGACTGCAGTTCAAAGCCAGCCCGGGCAGAAAAGTCCCGGTGAGATTCTTATCTCCAATCAACCACTCAAAAACCAGAAGTGGAGCTGTGGCTCAACATGGTAGAGCACTACTCTTGAACAAAAAAAGCTCAGGGACAGTGTCCAGGTAGACTGTGAGTTCAAGCGTCACATCAGACCCCCCCTCCCAAAAAAAAGATACAAGTCAATAAAATACACCTACACCAAAAAATATTTCTAAACTAAAATACATCTCAGCAGGAAAAAATCCAATGGAGCTGATCAAAGAGGTTCTATGTTCTAAGGTTCTTGTGTTCTTTCTGGAAGGGAAATAGGGATTTCAGCAAGCTGACCACACATCACAAAGATGTGTGCATAAGCTGAGCGCAGTGGCTCATGTCTGTAATCTAGCAACTCAGGAGGCTGAGATCTGAAGATCTCCTTTAGAAGCCAGTCCAGGCAGGAGGCTCTATGAGTCTTATGTCCAATTAACCACCAAAAAGCCTGAAGTGAAGCTGTGGCTCAAGAGGTGGAGTGATAGCCTGGAGCATTTTAGGGAGCTACAAATCTGTTTTCCATCATTTTCCATGTTCACCGACGATGTATGAAAATTCTAGTTTCTTCACATCTTTGCTCATATTTGTTACTTTTATTATCATCATCATCATCATCATCATCAATCATTATAGCATTTTAATTGTATAAGCAAATATGTACAGTTCAGAGAATGGCTGAGCAATTTGGAAGGTAACATTTCAGATTCATTTTTTTCACCTCCCAACAGACACCACATTATTTCAGGGTGGGTAGTAATACTTGGGGTTTCACTCAAGGCATCAAACTTGCTAGGCAGGTGCTCTACCATCTGAGCCAGGATTTTCGTCTGACTTTCGAAATGCAATCTTTCTCTCTCCTTCCCCAGTGCAGCTGAGATCACTCAGCAATATTTAATGTTGGGCTAATACCAAGATGTTGGCAGGGCTCTATTTCTTTCTGGTGACTCTACGGGAAATCTATTTCTTCATTCTTTCCAGCTTCTCGATGCCATTCCTCAGCTGGTGGCCCCTTCCTCCTTCAGCAACGCTGTTATCTCTTCGAATCATCCAGAAGCCACATTTCTCTCCAAACACAGCCAGAAAAACAGTTCTTCGCTTTTTCGGGATCTGTAAGATTCGAGATCCACCTGAACTAGTTCCTCCTTTCAAGATTCTTAATTTAACTGTGTCCCTCATTCACAGTGCTTTGCTGGTTGGCTCAGATATGGGCACAGACAAGACAAATAGACAGTGCAGGTGCTTGAACCAGATCCCAAATGCTGCCCAGAAGCCGAGCTGCCCACACTACCCCAACCATCAAGCCCACCGTCCCCGGTGTGCAAAGGATGGGGGGGGGGGTGGTCGCTTTTACAGAGGCGGGGGGGGGGCACAGTGGAGGAGTCCAGCCCCTGAGGAATGGGGGGGAGGCAGTGGAGAATGAGTCCAGCCCCTGAGGAATGGGGGGCAGTGGAGGCCAGCCCCTGAGGAATGGAGGGGGACAGTGGAGGAGTCCAGCATCTGAGGAATGGGGGGGGGGCAGTGGAGAAAGAGTACAGTCCCTGAGGGATGGAGGGGGACAGTGGAGGAGGCCAGCCCCTGAGGAATGTGGGGGACAGTGGAGGAGGCCAGGCCCTGAGGAATGGGGGGGACGGTAGGAGGGCGGGTGGCCCGCGGTGAGTCCCAGAACAGCGATCTGCCGCTGGGGGCGGGGGTCGAAGGCAGCCCGCCCAGTCCCGGGGGTTTTCAGTCGGGGCCCCAGCTCAGGAGCCCGACGGAGCGGCGGGCCGGGTGCACGAGGCCTGGGGCCCGCGGAGAGCTGTGCGTTCCTCGCGCGCCAGAGGGGCGGGGGGGCGGGGCGGCAGGGAGCCTCTCAGCCAATTAGAAGCTGCACGCGCTCAGCGCTGTTTCCATGACGACGGCTCGCAAGTTCGGCCGCTGAAAAGACCACGCCCCCACCTGTCCGTCACTCCCCTCCCCCGCTCCGCCCCTTACCCTTACACTGGCGCGTCCAGTCCAGCCTAGGGAGAGCGGGAGAGCCAGTGAGACCCCGGCGGAGGCCCTCAGACACCCGGCCGCCGCCCTAAAGAGCGGCGATGGACCGGAGGCCGTCCTCCCCACCCTGCTTGGGGGAAGAGGGTCTCAGAACTCACACCACCTCGTCCCAGGTGGAGCGGCCAGAGGAACCCGTGGGTCACAGCCAATGCATTCCTTGTCTTCTGCTCTGCGAAGCCCTCCCCTGCGAGGCCCGCGGGTGCCTCGAGGGGGCACCCAGCATCCACCCTGGGCGACGCGCCGAGGTCCGCCCCCTCCAGGGAGACCCAACACCGGCTTTGTCTGCATCCTCCAGGCGTCCGTGTCCAGATTCCCGGACTCGATCGCCACCTGCTGGCCACAGTGAACCACTACAGCTCGAAAGTCTTCCTCGCTACGCAGCTGCGCAAATTTTTAGTTTCTACCTTTCTTTCTCTCCCTCCCTCCCTCCCTCCTTCTTATCCTGTCCTGGGCCTTGAACTATGGGCCTGGGCGCTGACCCTTCTTTTGCTCAAGGCTAGCCCTCTACTAGTCCAGCTACAGCATCGCCCTAGCTTTTCCGTGCTTCATTGGAGATAAAGGTCTCACCGTCTTTCCTGCTTATCCTCAGATCTCAACCTCCTGAGTAGCGAGGAATACAGGTGTGAGCCACCAGTGCCCAGCTTTTAACATACACTTTGTATCTTGGAAATGATGTCATTTTTCCTTTATTTCCTCCAACAGCCTATTCTTTATCTGACCACAGCCCCCTCCTCCTTTGTGAAAGATATTCATCTTTTATGACATTCTGGTGAACTTCACTGGTTTTCCATGTGACCAATTAGATCTTTCTCCTGAAAAAAATTATTATTGAAATAGGGTCTATGTAGCTCAGCTTTCCTAGAACTCATGCTGGGATTGCAAGTATGTACCACCATGCCTGGCTTCCTGCCTGTTTTGTGCAAATGTTTGGGAGGAGATCTTTTCCCCCTGGGTTTTAGAAGAGCTGTGAGAACTCGACAAAGACAGGACACATAGCAGAAGTGCAGGTTGCAGTCTGAGAGAAAGGGAGGGAAGAGGGGCATGGGAGAGGAACAGAGAGAGAGAGAGAGAGAGAGAGAGAGAGAGAGAGAGAGAGAGAGAGAGAGAGAGAGAGGGAGAGAGACTGAGTTAGCTGTTCCTGTGTACCACTTTAGCTCTGCTGTTCCATAGTTTAATTACATGCACTAATACTTTGTTCCTTTTGTCATATTTCCAGCTTAAATGGGCTTTCTGACTCTTGCAACAGAGCAGAATAATTTCCCCATTACAATAGCCACCCACCCACACCAAAAATCCTAAAAATATTCAAAATAGAATAAAGCCATTTTAAGGCTTTTAATTAATGAAGGCACAGGATTGAATCCTGAGCTTCCTATCCCTCTACCACTGGAGTCATGCCCACACCGTCTTTTTCCCCCTTCTGTATTCATGCTGTGTGGCCTCCAACAAATGTCTTTCCTTTTCTGAGTTTCTGTTTCATCTGGATAAGGAAGGTACTGGCTTGGCTGCTGCAAAACTCTGTTTTATTTTTCTTTCACCACTGCTAGGCCTGGCTCAACCAGCAAAGGTGTTGAGCAACACGAAGCTGATCTCTTTGTCTGCTTGGGTCTTGGCCTGGTCCGTTAGCCTGCTTGGAACTACCGAACTACTCAGTGGGCCTGGGGCATTCTTACCTCTGAACCACAGTCTGAAGATAATGAGGCATCGCTATGCTGTAACCATGGTAACTTGAGTATGGGCTCTGTTGCCTCCTAGTGGACATCCAGGAAACCTACAGCTTCATTCTTTTCCCTGCCATAGCCTGTTCTGGTCATTGCTCTGTCAAGAGACATGGTTTGAATACCATCTCCTATTTCTTGTCACTTCCCTGACGCCTGGTCTCAAGCTCCCGCTCCACCTTTCCAGAACTTCTGGCTTCTCCACCTGAGGCCACAGGCTCTGACACTCAAGGCCTCACTATCCCTAACACAGACATTTGATGTGTTTGATGGACTCAAACACCCTTTGTTCTTACAGGCACCCAAATAATCCTTCAATTTTTACTTCGCCTTTAGAGCCACTGCTCCAGAGAACCTTGCTCATCTTTAGGGTGAGACTCCATAAGCAGGACAACCTGGGCAGAATCCAGGGAGCCCCTAATGCAGGTGGAGGAGGGGGAGGGTAGCATTAGTGCCTGGTGTGGCAGCCTCAGTTGCGAGATGGACAAGCCAACAGATAAGCCAGCTCACTATGGGAACAGGGAGGGGGTGGGCAGTGACAGGTTCATGGCAGAGTTTGTTAGGTAGACCACATGGGGGAAAGAGGAGTCACCCCAGCCTGAGCAAGGAGAAAGGCTTCCTAAAGGAAGTGATGCCTGAGTTGAGCCTTGATGCGGAGACATCTGGGCTGATGGTAGGTATCCAGTGGGTTGGGAGACTTTTCTCTGTCTACTTTCCTCTCATCCTGTCCCTCTTCCCTGTCCATCTCCCCCTAGTCCTATGACTTTGACAAGTACTGGACTGTTATATGCAGTCCCTTCTATCTGGTTGCATGGTCTATGTGGTTACACAATGTCTTCTACCTGAATTGCCCTTGACTTGCCTATCTGGTGAACTTCATCCTTTCAGTTATGTATCCATTCCACAAAGCAAAGTGTTTGGCCTAGATGTGGCCTCATATCAAAATATACAGTTCACCTATCTGGGTCTTCATGTGGCTAGGATTACCTTGCAAGCTGGTAAAGAATTTGCTATGTTTTTTTTTTCTTTCTGTTGGTTGTGGAGCTTGAAATCATTGACTAGGTATTGTCCCTGAGCGCTCTTGCTCAAGGCTAGCACTCTACCACTTGAGCCACAGTGCCACTTCTGGTTTTCTGGTAGTTAACTAGAGATAAGAGTCTCACAGACTTTCCTGCCTTGGCTGTCTTTGAACTGTCATCCTCAGATCTCAGCCTCCTAAGTAGCTAGGATGACAGGTGTGAGCCACCAGTGCCCAGTGGTTATGCTTTATTCCTCTTAATCCTTAGGCTTTAACTTAACTTTCCCAAGTGGATGGATGATGGATGAATGTAAGCACAACTTCTTGTGATGAAACAACAAAGAGATACCTAGTGAACAGGCCCTGCATTGTCTGACTCTCAGTTCCAACCTCTGACCTTGTGCCACAGATATTTGGCTAGATATTATTAAAGTGAAAGGAAATTTGTTTGACATACCACAGGACCCACAACCCCCACTCCTCCAAGCCCCTCTGGTGGCCAACTGCATCTCCCCTAGACACAGAAGCTCAACATTTTCATTGCAAAATCATTTTTTTAATTAAAAATTTAATCTTGATTTTTTGTTTTTTAAAAATTTATTTATTTATTAAACAAATATTTTTGACAAGGTGTTGTGCAAAAGGGGTACAGTTACATAATAGGCCAGTATGTACATTTCTTGTGTTATCTTTTTTTGTGTGTGTGTTTCCTCCACCCCTCCAACTGGCTTTTGGGGTTTATTTATTTATTTATTTATTTTTATTAATTGAACATAAATTTTTTTACAAGGTGTTGTGCAAAGAGGGTGCAGTTACATAGTAGGGCAGTGTGTACATTTCTTGTGATATCTTACAACCTGTTTTTCCATCCCTTGTCTAGGTCAGGTAGACACATATGCAATATACAATGTATCAAGCACATATACAGTGTTCACAGACTTGGTCTCTACTGTCTCTCCGTCTCCCTTTGTTAACAGTCATATATCAGGGAGATCATGCCCCTTTGGTTTCTGTGTTCTAGGCTTGTCTCACTCAACATTATTTGTTCGAGTTCTGACCATTTTCCTGCGAATAACAATATTTCACCATTCCTAATCGCTATGTAGTATTCCATTGTATATAAGTACCATATTTTTTGGATCCATTCGTCTGTGGAGGGGCATCTGGGTTGTTTCCATATTTTGGCTATTGTGAATTGTGCCGCGATAAACATGGAAGTACAAATGTCTTTTTGATATCTTGGGTTTTGCTGTTTAGGATAGATGCCTAGGAGTGGTATGGCTGGGTCATAGGGTAGGTCTATATTGAGCTTTTTGAGAAACCTCCATACTGTTCTCCAAAGTGGTTGTACTAATTTGCACTCCCACCAACAATGGAGAAGGGTTCCTCTTTCCCCACAGCCCCTCCAGCATTTGTTGTTTCCTGAGTTCAGAGTATAGGCCATTCTAACTGGGGTGAGGTGGTATCTCAGGGTTGTTTTTATTTGCATTTCCTTTACTAGCAGGGATGTTGAGCATTTCCTCATGTGTTTCTTTGCCATTTTTATATCTTCTCTTGTGAAGTCTCTCTTTAGCTCTTTTGCCCATTTCCTAATAGGTTTATTGGGCTTGGAGGGGCTTAGTTTTTTGAGTTCTCTGTAGATGACCGATATCAGGCCTTTGTCTGTTGCTGTGCTGGTAAATATCCTTTCCCATATCGTTGGCTGTCTTTCTATTTTGGTGGCTATGACCTTAGCTGTGCAGAAACTTTTTAATTTGTAGTAGTCCCATTTGTTGAGTCTTTCCCCTATTTGTTGTGCCCCTGGGACTCTATTCAGGAAGTTCCTTCCTGTGCCTATAAGTTCTAGCGTCTTTCCTACTCTGTCCTTCAGTAGTTTCAAGGATTCAGGTCTGATGTTGAGGTCCTTGATCCATTTTGAGTTGATCTTGGTGCATGGTGATAGGCTTGGGTCTACTTTGAGTTTTCTGCATATGGCTGCCCAGTTCTCCCAGCACCAGTAGTTGAAGAGGCTATGTTTATTCCATTGTATGTCTTTAGCTCCTTTGTCGAATATCAGTTGGCTGTAAGAGTGCAGTTTTATTTCTGGGTCTTCAATTCTAATCCATTGGTCTTCCGATCTGTTTTTATACCAATACCATGCTGTTTTTGTTATGATGGCCTTGTAGTAGAGCTTGAAGTCTGGTATTGTGATACCTCCTGCACTGCTTTTTTTGCCTAGAATTGCTTTGGCTATTCTAGGTTTTTTGCTGTTCCATATGAATTTATGGATTGGTTTCTCTATTTCAGTGAAGAATGTGGCTGGGATTTTGATAGGTATTGCATTGAATTTGTATAACAATTTGGGCAATATGGCCATTTTCACTATATTGATTCTGCCTACCCATGAGCATGGGAGGTCTTTCCATCTCCTTGTGTCTTCTTTGATTTCCCTTATTAGATTTTTGTAGTTTTCATTGAATAGGTCCGTCACGTCCTTGGTTAAGTTGATCCCTAGGTACTTTATTCTTTTTTTGGCTACTGTAAATGGAATTGTTTCCATAATTTCCTTTTCTGTTTGTCTATTGCTGGTGTACAGAAAAGCTGCTGACTTTTGTGGGTTGATTTTGTATCCTGCTACTTTGCCAAATTGGTTTATTAGGTGTAGGAGTTTTGGTACTGAGTTTTTTGGGTCCATCAGATATAAGATCATGTCGTCTGTGAATAGGGATAACTTGATTTCTTCCTTGCCGATGTGGATCCCTTTGATGTCCTCCTCCTCTTGCCTTATTGCTATGGCTAGGGATTCCAGCACTATGTTGAAAAGAAGTGGGGAGAGTAGGCATCCTTGTCTTGTTCCTGAGTTTAGGGGGAATGATTTAAGTTTCTCTCCATTTAATATGATGTTAGCAGTTGGTCTGTTGTATATGGCTTTTATTATTTTGAGGAATGTTCCATCTATTCCTGTTCTCTCCAGAGCTTTTAATAAGTATGGATGTTGTATTTTGTCAAAGGCTTTTGGGCATCAACTGAGATAACAATGTGGTTCTTGATTTTCTGTTTATGTGGTGAATTACATTAATTGATTTATGGATGTTGAACCATCCTTGTGACTGTGGGATGAAGCCTACTTGGTCATGATGTATAATTTTCTTGATCAGTTTCTGGATCCTGTTAGCTAATATTTTATTGAGGAGCTTTGCGTCGGTGTTCATTAGTGATATTGGTCTGTAGTTCTCTTTTTTTGTTGGGTCTTTGCCTGGTTTGGGAATGAGTATGATATTAGCTTCATAGAATGAGTTTGGGATTTCTCCCTCTGTTTCTATTTTGCGGAAGAGTTTGAGGAGTATTGCTATTAGCTCCTCACTAAAGGTTTTATAGAATTCGTTGGTGAATCCATCTGGGCCTGGGCTTTTCTTTGTTGGGAGGTTCTTGATTACCCCCTGTATCTCGCTGTAAGTTATTGGTTTATTTAGTTGATTTATTTCTTCTTGGTTCAGTTTGGGCAGTTTGTACTTCTCTAAGAATTGATCCATTTCTGTAAAATTATTGTTTTTTAGTGAGTAGAGGTTCTGGAAATAGTTCCTTATGATTGTTTGAGTATCGTGTGTACTTGTAATTTTTCCGGTGGAGTCCCTGATTTTACGTATATGAGTCTCTTCTCTTCTTTTTTTTGTAAGTCTTGCGAGGGGTCTGTCAATTTTATTTATTTTCTCAAAGAACCAGCTTTTAGTCTTATTTATTTGTTGAATGGTCTTTCTATTTTCAATCAGATTTATCTCTTCTTTAATCTTTGTGATCTTTCTCCTCCTAGTCATTTTAGATTCGATCATTTCTTGTTTCTCCAGTTGTTTTAGTTTCATCGTGAGATTATTCACCTGCTCTGTTTCCATTCTTTTAATGTGAGTGCTGAGGGCGATGATCTTGTCCCTCAGTACTGCCTTAGCTGTGTCCCATAGGTTTCTTTGTGATGTATTTTCATTGTCATTGTGGCTTATGAATTCGTTAATTTCATCTTTAATTTGGTCTGTGGCCCAAGTGTTGGATAACAGTGTGGGGTTTAGCCTCCAAGAATGTGTATAGCCTCTGTGATAACCGTTGATATTGAGGGTTACCTTTAATCCACTGTGGTCAGATATAATGCATGGGATGACGTCAATACTTTTGTATTTGCTGAGGTTCTTTGTGTGGGCTATGACATGGTCTATTTTGGAGTATGATCCATGGGCTGCTGAGAAGAAGGTGTATTGGGTCTCTGTAGGGTGGAAGATTCTGTATAGATCTGTCAGATCCATTTGGGATATGGTGTTACTTAGGTCCTCAGCTCCCCTGCTAATCCTCTGGGTATTGGATCTGTCTCTTGGAGAGAGTGGGGTATTAAAGTCACCCACTATGATTGTGTTTGGGTCTATCTTGTTCTGTAGTTCTGTGAGAATTTGCTTGACATATGTAGGGCCTCTCTTGTTCGGTGAGTATACATTTATCACCATGATGTCTTGATTCTGGATTTTTCCTTGTATTAAAATGTAGTGACCTTCTTTGTCTTTTTGAGTTGATTTTAATGAGAAGTCCAGCTTGTCTGAGATCAGGATGGCTACTCCTGCTGTTTTGGTAGGTGCATTTGCTTGGAAGATCTTGCTCCATCCTTTCATTCGGTGCCTGTTTTTATCCCTTGCTGTAAGGTGGGTCTCTTGTAGACAACAGATGGCAACTTTTTGTTTGCGGATCCATTCTGCCAGTCTGCTCCTATTTATTGGAGAGTTTATACCGTTTATTTTCAAAGAGATCAAAGATAAGAGTGTTTTTTCTCCTATTTTCTTGCTGGGCTGTTTTTCCTCTTTTTTTTCTTTTTTTTTTTTTCTTGTCTTTAGTGAGCTGCTCTTTCTGTTGGGCTCTGGCTATTGTAGTTTCTTTCTGTTTCTGTGTGTCCTGTATGGTTTTTGTTGGGTGGGAGTCCCCTCTTAGAATTCGCTGTAGGGCTGGTTTTTTTAATTAACATACTCCTTTAGATCCTCTTTATTATGGAAAGATCTGGTTTTCCCCTCGAATATGAACTCCAGCTTCGCTGGATATTTTATTTTAGGTTGGCAACTGTTGGCTTGTAGGACCTGGATGGTGTTCTTCCATTCTCTTCGCGTGTGGTAGGTTTGTGTGGAGAGGTCTGCTGTTATTCGGATCCTCTTCCCATTGTAATAAATTTCTGTTTTTTTGTTTTTGTTTTTGTTTTTTTTGGCCAGTCCTGGGTTTGGACTCCGGGCCTGAGCACTGTCCCTGGCTTGTTTTTGCTCAAGGCTAGCACTCTGCCACTTGAGCCACAGCGCCACTTCTGGCCATTTTCTGTATATGTGGTGCTGGAATTGAACCTAGGACCTCCTGTATACGAGGTGAGCACTCTTGCCACTAGGCCATATCCCCAGCCCCTGTAATAAATTTCTTTCTTCACTTTGGCTGCATTCAAAATTTGCTCTTTATTCTTGAGATCTGAAGTCTTGAGTATTATGTGCCTTGGCGTGGCTTTTCTAGGATCTGGTCTGCCAGGTGTCCTATAGGCTTCGGTTACCTGGATGGGGTCCCTTGTGAGATTGGGGAAGTTTTCTGCAATCATTTTATTGAGAACATGATTAAGCCCTCTGTTCTGGTATTCGGCTCCTTCTTCTATTCCAATTATGCGCAGATTATATCTCTGTCCTTGTCCACTAGCTCCTGGATTAGTCTGCCCTGGAGCTTTACTGTTTCTTGGAGTGTGGTGATTTTCTGGTTCTTATCGGCTGCATCATCGTCCAAGAGAGAAATTCTGGCCTCCATATGGTCAATTCTTTGTGCTGTGGATTCAAGTGTGGAGTTTATGGATGTCAGAGAGCTATTTATGGTCGCCAGATCAGCTCTGATTGTGGAAATTTCCTCCTTTAAAGAGTTGTATTTTAAATCTATTTTTTCATGAATTTCACTTCTCAGGATGTTAAGGTCTTCTTTGATGGAGGTTTGCATTGTATCCATTTGTGCTTCCATTTCTTTCTTGGCTTCCTGAAGGTTGAGACTTCCACTCTGAACTCCTGGAATTGTTTTCTGATTTCGTTTCTGAGGCTTTCCATCATTTCTGCTAGCATAGCCTCAGTTGTTTTTTTTATTCTCCATCTCTTCTTCAGTTGTGCTGCTTTTTGGAGCTGGCGAGTTGGCTTGCCCTTTGATGAAATTTGTTATATTTCTTTGTGATTTGCACATATGGAGATCTGAGGGTAGCTTCCCTGGTTTGGCTTTGTGCTGGTTCCCGCTGGTCCATCAGTGGTAGACTTGTGTCCTGGCTCTGGGTTTGAGTTTGGCTGTTGAACCTTACTGCCCAGTGGGTGAGCGTGCCCGTCTTGGTTGTTGCTGAGGTGGTCACCTTCCCTGCACTTGGGGGTGGGTAGGTTCTGTGTCTTTCTCTGCAGGACAGTGTCCTGCCTCTCTGTTGTGCTGACCCTAGCGTGCCCCTGGTGGGGGTTTGCTGGTGGCTGATTCAGCGTGGCGTGGAGGCTTTTCTCTTCTTCGGTTCTTTTTTCCACTGGGTACCTTGGTCAGAGGAGCTCACCTCTCAGGTTGAGAATTGCTGCTGAGAGGCGGCTTGCCCCCTTGTGCGGAGTGCACCTACCGCGGGCGCTGCTGTTGAGCGGCCCTGCCCACCTGTGTGGTGGGTGTTGCAGCTTGCCTGCTTTTGTGCTTCCACAGGGGGTTTGGCAGACGATCCTCCTGCTGGAGGACTAGCACGCTGGCCCATGCTGGCCCTCCAGGGGGCACGTGCGTGTGCACTTTAGTGCTTCCTTTGGGGGGGTGTTGACCCGAGTTGTTGGAGAGTGCTTGTGCCCTCTCACGAGTTTGCTGTGGGGGGCAGTATGGGTGGGCCCCAGTAGGATCAAGTGTCCGGGCGTGGGTTGGTGCCCACAGACTCTGCGCCTCCGCTGTGAGGGGGGCGTGTGATCGGGACCCAGATGTCCCTGCTGGGCTGGAATTGTACACCTGCGAGTCTGTGGTTGTTGTTCAAGAAGGCCTCGAGGACCAGGCGCCTCAGGTGGGGCTTCCAATGCCTACCGGACCCCGGGCCCCTGCTGGGGAGGGGCGGGGCCAGTGCAGCCAGGTTCTGGCTCCTCTGCTGGGGGTTTGGGGGGGGATGCCTTGGTGTGGCTCCTTTGTTCCCTCGGGGTAGGGAGGGAGCTCTAACTTCTTTGTAGGTTTTGGGTCTCTGCTAGGGCTGGTCTCCCGTTTGGGGGGAGGGGGGGCAATGGTCCTGGATTGTGTGTGTGTCCTGTGTTGCTGTGGGTGCCAGGGTGTGGTGATCGGTCGTTTGGTGGTGGCGGTCCCAGCATTCCCCATCTGTGCTGCCCGGTTCCCGCTCGCTCGGTCCCGTGCCGCTGCCCGGCCACTCAGTCCCGTGCCGCCGTCTGTCTCAGTCGGTCTGCGCTCCGTCTGCGCTCCGTGGAACTCCTGGCGTGACTTTTCAGCTGTTGCTTCTCTGGTGGCTGAAGGTCTGTGGCTCCACTTGCCGGCGATGGGTCCCCTTTTCCAGCCTGGCCATGTTCGGCCCAGGGTCGGCAGGTGTGTGTGGGGGTACCCTGGAGATTTTCCGGCTCTGTGTAGGTTATAGGCTCTTCTTTTTTTTTTGTTTCCCGTGTTTCTCTGTTGCTTCTGGTTGTTGGGTTTGCTGGGTTCTTGATGGGGTGTTGGGTGCTGGAGTTCCCAGCTCGCTCTTCAGTTGGAGTGAGTTGGGGTGCCTCCCTACTGTGGTGGCGCCATCTTCCCTCTCCGCAAAATCATTTTCTTCTCATTTCTTTATGTTGCTAAAATATTCTATTTCCCTTCACTTTCCCTTTGTGTCCCCATTACTCACGTTTAGTTAAATTTATCCACTGCCATTTAATAATCCGAGGTAGGCTTGCTGGTGTGGATGTTCCTCAGGGCATGGCCTCCACCGTCAGATTATCTGCCTCCTCCTGGGCCACGCTGAGAACAGAACCCAGAGCCCCTCTCCCAGGGACAGGGATTCTGGGATATCTCGGGATCCTGGTTTCTCCCCTGGGGTATTGGCCTTCAGGTCCCTCCTTTTTTACCATCTCCCTTAACTCCCCATCTTTAGCCTTCTCTTTGGCTTCCTGGAACATAATTTTCATTTGACCTCTAGACCTGGCATTTCCAGGACCTATTTAGGGACATGGGAAAATTGCTTCATAATTCTTCTCTCGGCAGGTTTGATGAGCCCTTTAAGGGATGAAATATATCCAGCAGGGCATCCCACGTGGGTAGTGTTAGGTGCCTGCTTGGGTACATGACGCAGCCATGTTTCTGTGTCCGGCTGAGACACCATCTTTTGTGTCACTAGTCTTCATAATGAAGGGGTAGAGCGCTTCCTTCCTCCTCAAAGGCTCCGATACAGTGAAATCTAAATGATTCTGAAAGCAGTATCTTGCATTTTGCCTTTACATTTTTGTTTGTTTATATGGCACCAGGAATTGAACCCAGGGCCTTGTGCATGCTAGGCAAGCACTCTACCACTAAGCCACACTCACAGGCCCTTGCTTGTTGCTCTTTATGTGGCTGTGGTAGAGGCCTTCCTGAGGGTGTCTCCTGAGTATTTCTTGAAGTCAGAAGCTTTTCTTCCATTGTTTCCAATGAGAGAATTCCAGAAGGTGCTAAGACTGTGTAGCACCCAAGGCTGAGCTCTTTAAGACTCTATATCTGGCATCTAATTTGATTTGTTTTCATGGCCATGAGAACTCAGAGCCAGAACTAAAAAATACAGGCTGCAGAGGTAGCAACTCGTTGCCTGGTATCCTGGCTCTCTTCACTTCTAGGGCTCAGCCACACAGAACTGGGCAGAGAAGCCTGCCCAAGAAGTCATAGAGGGAGCACACAGCATGGGGGAGTTAGCTTTGATTATATTTGAGAGATACAAAAAAAACCCTCTCTCCAACTTGCCACAATCAGGCATTTAAAGTCTATGCTGGACAGGACTAGCTCTCCTGGTTAGCTAAAATTGGCCTGAAAAATAAAGTAATTTGTGGTTGTCAGCTCCTAAATTAAATGATTCAAATATTACTGCAGGCAGATTAAAGGTCTTTATTCAATTTCCTCTTGAACACATGTGCTTTCAAGAGGGGAGGAGAGAGACTGTTGAGGGGGGGATGCAATATTCAGAGACTGTTGATCTAATCTAATGGATGGTGCTCATTAACTATGGCTTCCTACTTTTTTTTTTTCTTGAAAGGTGAGATGAAAGGGGCAGAGGAAATGACTTACTGTTTAATTGGGAATGATATGTCTGGCTTCTGAGTAGAAGCTTCTAGAAAGCACCAAGATGGGTTACCTAAGAAAAGACTAAGGGCCTTAAAAGACCCCCTACATAATAATAATGAAGCTCAACAAATAAAATTCAAGCATAAGCCAGGCAATGGTAATGCATGCCTAATTCCCAGCTACTTAGACTGAGATCAAAGGATCGAGGTTCAGAGCCATCTTTGCCAGACAAATCCCAGATACTCTTATCTCCAGTTAACCAGCAAAACGCTGAAGTTGATATGTGGCACCAGCCATGAGTGAAAAACTGAGGTCATGAGTCTGAGTTCAAGCCCCAGTTCTGGCACAAAACCCAAAAACAAGACAAAACCCCCAAGCATGAATCAATAGAAAACAGGAAAGAATCCAGAGCTAGGTATCAACACATCACCCAGAGCACCTTCAAAAGGGGTGGCCTTGTGCCAGCCAGACTAGTGCCCACCCTTTTGTGGCCTCGATAATCAGAACACAAATACCCAAGAACCCAAGGTAGACAATCCAGAGATAGATGATGGTAATAAAAATAGGAGCTGAGCAAGCTTGGGAACATGAATGAAGAAGATCTCCAGGAACCAGGCAGCCAGCAGCTGGAACAGCTGGAGCAGAAAGGAGTGAGGTCAGGAAATACTCAGCTCAGCAGTATGTTCAGCAGTGAGGTGTTAACCTACACAAGCCCGAGACAAGGAATGCTGAGTCTTGTGGGCGGGAAAGACCAGGAAGTGCAAAGAAACAAAACACCTCATGTCTCTGGGACAGTGACAGAGGGGGCGGGTGACTGGCTGGCCCCAGCTGGCTCTCACTCTCACCTGCCTTCTTTTCCAGCTTTTGCCCAGTTTGGGCCTCAGGGGAGCCCAGCTGGATACAGAGTGCACCAAGGCGTGTTGGAAGGGATGGCCTCTGAGCACAGCAGGGAGGGTGACAAGCACTGGAGAGGGACCAGGCCTAGAGCCACCCCTTTCTGACTTTGTTCTGACCTTTTCTCGCTCTGAAGTAAAATAGATCTGCCTCTCCTAGCTGGGGCCAACAGTCAGAGAGATATAACAGAGGGGAAGCTCTTGTCAAATTCTAGCTACCTTCAAGAGCTAGCAAGATAGGGTGTCCCAAAACCCTAGGGCAACTTTAGGGCACCCAGGATTCTGCTGGGCCTGTGGGTAGGTGCAGAATGTACTCATTCAGGACTACCTTAGTTTTTAAAATGACTTTTTTTGGTCAGTTGGGGGACTTGAACTTGGGGCCTGGGCACTGTCCTTGAGCTCTTTTTGCTCAAGGCTAATGCTCTATCACTTGAACCACAGCACCACTCCGGGTTTTCTAGTGGTTAATTGGAGATAAGAGTTTCATGGTCTTTCCTGCCCAGGCTGGCTTTGAAAGGCAATCCTCAGATCTCAGCCTCCTGAGTAGCTAGGATTACAGAATAAATTATTTTAATTTACATTGTTTTTTTTTTTTGTTTTTTTGTTTTTTGTTTTTTGGCCAGTCCTGGGACTTGGACTCAGGGCCTGAGCACTGTCCCTGGCTTCTTTTTGCTCAAGGCTAGCACTCTACCACTTGAGCCACAGCGCCACTTCTGGCCATTTTCTGTATATGTGGTGCTGGGGAATTGAACCCAGGGCCTCATGTATACGGGGCAAGCACTCTTGCCACTAGGCCATATCCCCAGCCCTAATTTACATTGTTTTGTATGCTGAGGATTGGTCTCATGTAGTGACTGGCGCCCAACTACCAGGTCAGACACTGGCTCTGCCACTTATTGCGGCCTGAGTCCGGCCTTGAGCAAGTCACTTGCCCTCTCTGCCTCTTCCTTTTCTGTCTGTAGCATGGAGCAGTCTGCCCTCCCTAGTAGTGCTAAATTAAGATTTTTTCCCCCTAAATTAAGAGATTAAAAAACTCTTTGCCAAGGCAAATATCTGCTACTTGATGTTTTGTTGGGCATTTGTGCTCTGTATCAAATGTTTCTGTTCCTGTCCTTGTTCATTTTTCTGAGGCTTGAACTCAGGGCCTGAGCACTGTCCCTGAGCTGCTTTTGCTCAAGGCTATCGCTCTACCACTTGAGCCACAGAGCCATTTGTGACTTTTTCTGTTCATGTGCTGAGGAATCGAACCCAGGGCTTCATGCGTGCTAGGCAAGCACTCTACCTCTAAGCCACTCTACCTCTGGCCACAAGCCTAGCTCCTTGTCCATTTTTGTGGGGGTTGCTTTTCTAGTTGATCAGCACTTCTCATGCCTGCCCTTTCCCAATCTATGTTACCTGTCTGTGGCCTGCACAGCCTCTAGGGGGCACCCAAGACCTGCACTGCGGGAACAAAGCAGCCTGCAGGTGTGGAGACCAGAGATCTCTGAAATCACCTGGGTTACCTGGATTTGTCCCCTGGGTGCCAGATCTTCTCCCTGCATTCTACCCAAGGGGCAAAGGGTCTCAGAGCTGGATGAATTGTGTGGGGAGCACACCCTCCCCCTAGATCTCTGCTTCATCCCACCTTTATAGAGACCTTGGGTTTCCCAAAGGATATTGAATACTTCATAAACTTGCACTGCAATCCAGACCTATTCACCACAAGCCAGCGCTCTCTCTCTCTCTCTCTCTCTCTCTCTGTGTGTGTGTGTGTGTGTGTGTGTGTGTGTGTGTGTGTATTTGGCAGGACTAATGGAGAGGCAAAGGTCTTTGATGTCAAGGCTGTGGGCTGAGTGATGGAGAGATCGTGTTCAGAGGCCACAGAGGGGCCACAGGGTCCCAGCTGGATATGAAGGAACAAAACACCCTTCCCAGGTGTGTCCCTAAGGCCTCAGTGGGGTGATAGGGTGAGGGACACAGGGTGATTGGTGTGGCGAGGATGTCACTAGTGGCTAAAACTATTCAGGGTCAGGCTTGCATGTGACAGGGAATGGAGAGGCAGGAAGAAGGTTTGTGAGCTAGGTTGAGGAGATAGAGAATGTACCTTATCCAAGTCACAAAGGTGAAGGCAGTTCTGACAGGAGAGAGGATGAGCAAAAGCCCAGAATAAAGGATGTGGAGGGGGAGCAGCATGCAGGACCCCCCCCCCCAGGGCTGTGTGTAAAGAGGGTCCCAAGACTGAAAGCATGGGCAGCAGCAGGTGGCTCACACCTGTAATCCTAGCTACTCAGGAGGCTGAGATCTGAGAATTGAGATTCAAAGGCAACCCAGGCAGGAAAGTCCATGAGACTCCTTTTCTCCAATTAACCACCAAAAAGCCAGAAGTGGAGCTGTGGCTCAAGTGGTAGAGTGCTAGCCTCGAGCCAAACACGAAGGGACAGTGCTCAGGCCCTGTGTTCAAGCCCCAGTACTGGCACAAAAAATAAAAGACACCAAAGCAGAGGTCTCCCAGAATATGGAGGGGAGAACCTTCCAAGGGATATGAGGAAGCTGTGGCCGGCAGGAGACATCCTTGAAGAAGGAAACATGGAGGCTGAGGACAAGCTAATGACAGGTATTCACTGATTTGGTTTTTTTTTTTTTTCCCCCAGGGCAGGGGGATAGCAAAGAGAGAGTGACAGAAATGCCAGGAGCTAGGACAAGAAGGGGTGATCCTTGAGTGGAAGAATAGAGAGGTCCCAGCCAGCCAGAGCCCTCTATGGCACCCCAGACACCAGCCTTTTCTGGGAAGACCCCCGTTTCTTGTTGGGAACGCCATGCACCAGGCCACGTGCTTAGAGCAAATCATGACTCTCCCCGATCACCAAGGACGCCCACACCTGAGCACTGCATTGTGTACAGACCCGCGGCCTAGCATGGGGGACGCCATTAGAGCGACTATTTTATCACAAGAAGGCTCAAGTAGGTTGTTTGGTGGTAATTGCTTTTCTAACCCTTAGAGGAAAATGTATCACAGATCTACAACAATTAACTAAAGTGGTCACAGTCCTCTTATTTTTTTTTTAAACTTAAAGCTATTTAGAAATATTAGCAACTGATGTTGCTTCCAGGTTGTTGTTGTGTTTTTGTCTCAACTGAAACTTTTTTTCTTTGGAATCCTATGAAGTATTCTAAAGTATGCTAGGAGGGAAGAATGAAAAGATGCTTGCATTTCCAACTCTGCAGCTAACCGTTGCTCAAATAATACCCTCCATGTGCAAGCCTGGGAACTTATTATCCTCAAATATTTATAATTATGCAGAACAAAAAGCCCTAAGAAGTGCTCGGATTACTCACAGCTGGATAATCATTGGCACTGAATGTTCACACACTCAGAGCATGTTTCTCAGAGTTCGAGGTGTCCCTCTGCCGTGAACCAGCAGAAAGATCTCGAAGGAAGCAAGGCAATAGTATGCAGAACTCACAGCGTACTCTGTCTCTTTCTGTTTCTGTCTCTCTCTGACACATTAACACCCCCCCCCCGCCGCTACTTGATGTAAACTTGATCCAACTCACCCTTTGGTCACCCCATGGATGAAGTCTCCCATTAAACAGTCCTTCCAGGGGTATCCCCTTTTTATTTGCCAGTCCTGAGGCTTGAACTCTGGGTCTGGGTGCTGTCCATGCACTCCTTTTGCTCAAGGCTAGCTCCCTACCACTTGAGCCACAGCGTCCCTTCTGGCTTTTTGTGTGTGATTTAATTGGAGCTAAGAGTCTCCCAGACTTTCCTGCCCTAGCTGACTTTCAATGGTGATCATTAGGTCTCAGCCTCCTAGGTAGCTTGGGTGACAGGCGTGAGCCATTGGCGTCCCGCTCTACCTACCTCTGAGAGGCGCTCATACCCTTCCCTCCCTCCTGTCTCTCCCACTGTGCCTCGAATATTTCCAGAAGAATATCAAGAAAATGATTTTTCCTGCATAATTATCCACCTCCTCCCCATCCACCCACACACATCTTTTCCTGCGTCAAAGTGGCACTGCTGTGATTTCTCTAAGTGGACAGTACTCTGCATTTATGGGGCAGGTGAAATTAAATTAAGGGGCCTCCGCCAGAGGCTGGAGGCTGGAGGGCAGCACCCTTTCCCTCACTAGACCTGCTGCTCCTCTGTCTTGAGACGATTCACCCGGGATCCCCTTCTCACTGCTTCTTGCCATGAGCCAGCTGCTTGGTCCTCTTTTTCCTGGACCTAGCTGTTTCTATCCTGACCCTTCAGCCCCAAAGCATAATCCAAGAGTGCCGTGAGCACCCAGTCAGCGGTCAGACCCTGCTCTGACTTCTCCCCTTACTGCTTTCCCCTGGCCATGGGTTTCATCTTCAGCCTGGCCTGCTCAACACAGCAAGTCAAAGGGGCTCCAAAGCCAGGCCCACACTGCCCAGAATCTTCCTAGAGCTGATACGCACTTGCAACTCCAGTACTCAGGAGGCTGAGGTCGGAGGATTGTGCATTGAAGGCCACCATGGGCTACAGAGCAAGTTGGACACTAGCCTGGGCGATACAAGTGAGATTGTCTTGAGCAAGCAAATAAATAGTGCCTCACTAGAGGCCCAGTGGAAGTCCCTTCTAGCCAGATTGACCATGATTGGGTGTGGTCCTTGGCTGATCACTATGGCCAGGTGGCTGGGACCTGCTAATAGACATCAGTTCATCAAAATCTATCCCCGAAGATGAGGCAGACTGTCGGCACAAGGACTGCACCGGGAACAGTGGATGCCCAAATAAATGCAGAAGACGGCAGCCAGGAAAGGAGTGGGTACTTGATGATCCACACCAATGGATATTTTAACTAATTCCTCTCAGCTCTGCTCTCTGGAAATCAAAGACCCAACTCCCTCCTCTTCCTCCTCTTCTTCTTCCGCCTCCTCCTCCTCCTCCTCCTCCATTCTTTCTGGCGAGTACTGAGGCTTGATCTCAGGGCCTGAATGCCATCCCTTAGCTCTTTTGCTCAAGGATTAGTGCTCCACTGCTTGAGCCACACCTCCATTTCTGGCTCCTAGCTAGTTAATTGGAGATAGAGTCTCATGTACTTTCCTGTCCCAGCTGGCTTCAACCTGCAGTCCTTAAATCTCAGCCTCCTGAGCAGCTAGGATTACAGGAATAAGCCACCAATCTTAGCTAATATGCATCTCTGTTGCACCTCCAAGCAGGATCTCAGCTAGAACATGGGCTACACCCATGTGCTCCCCAGTGTGAATGGACAGACAGGGGTGTAGATGGTTGTGGGGCTCTGAGTGAATCAACAGACAGAGATAGTCCTGGGATTGATGGTGCTGGCTGGACAAGGTGGATCAGGGAGGAGGGAGAGCTTCTATTATCAGGACTGTGGGTGCTTGTCATAAGGTGTCACTAGACAGGGCTGCAGGACTAATGCAGTGAGATTCTGGAACCTTCCTGGGACAGCTATTTAGGCCATCCCTGGAATGGGTTCACAGAGTCCACAATAAGTGGACCACAGCAAACCCCCAAGCAGCCAACCTGGTAGACTTAGGTCACAACAAAGCCAGAACCAAAACAATGGAGCCCGTAATGGGGGAATCTGTCATTCTAGCCTCTCAGGAGGTAGAGATCTGAAAATCAAAGTTCAAAGCCAACTTGGAGAGAAAAGTCTGAGAGATTTATATTCAAAATGACCAGCATAAAAAGTTGGACTAGTGGCATTGTCTTCAGTGGCAGAGTGCTAGCTATGATATCAAACTCTGAATATGAGCACAAATCTGAGCTCAAGCCCTGTTACTGGCACAGCAAACAAACCAAAAAGGAACCCCATCATTAGATGTGGGAAGAGCCCCTCAGCCCCTCCTCATGACTACCAGCCTCTCCCTTAGCAGCCAACAGGAGCCCTGAAGAGGCCTCCAGAACTGTGAGGGGCGCCAGACACTCTCCTTTTACGAATATCAGATTTGTGACAAGTGAATCCAAACCTGCATCTTAGACAGTAAGGCTCAGAGGGAAGAGTCTCACCCATGGCTTCCTTACAAAGAAGTTGGTACCTTGGATGCAATGTTCTCCTTTGAGGACTTCTTCTTCCCTTTTTTTTTTTTTTTGTAATAAGGAATACATTTTATTCTTTACTAAGGATTTTTGATTGCTCCCAATTTTTGAAAGCAGGTTTATTATCCTTCTTTAAATCTTGGTCCCAGTTCCAGATGCAGAGGGCTCCTGCCAACATCTGGTGGGTTTAGCCTCTCCTTCTACCATCAGCCCCTCCCCATCCAAGTGAATAATAATTGAGCAATATCTGAGGACTTTCCTTGGGGTCTTACCCTTGGGTCGTTACACACCTTACCAGTGCCTTTGATCAAGAGGCTGCCTCTGCTACAGCAACTCGAGGTAGCTGATCAGCCACCCTGACCACCCCTGAGGCCCCCTTTTTGGCTTTCCAGAAGGGATGTTTGGGGCCAAGATATCAATTTTGATGAAAGGTCATTGGAAGACAGATAGGATTTCCTTGGATGTGCCCCATCCACTCCTCCCAGCCAGCGCCATCTGGTGGGGCCTCTACTAAGCTCTCCTGCTCCTCTCGGCCTTGATGTGAAGCTAGCCAAGCCAACATGTGCGCCTAGGATAACAACTGTCCTACATCTGGCATTCAGTGTTAAAATCAAGAGAACTGATTAACAACCCCCTCACACCTCATTTCAGAATCTGGAGACCTCTCAGGAATTTTGGGAGAGAAAAAGACTCTCTCCCTTCCCCAGGATGAATAAAGGCTAACTTCATTTCTAGCCTCCGGGTAAATCTCTTTCAAGACACTTGGAACTTAAAAGAGGTGTTACTATTCTTCTTTGTTTGGGTGCCATCCTGGGGCTTGAATCATGGCCTAGGTACTGTCCTTGAATTTTTTTTTGCTTAAAGAACATTCTACCACTTGAGCCAGAGCTCTACTTATGCCTTTTTTGGTGCTTAATTGGAGATAGGAGTCCCACAGACTTTCCTGCCCAGGCTAGCTTTGAACCATGATCTTCAGATCTCAGCCTCCTGAATAGCTAGGATTGCACCACTGGCGCCTGGCTTCAGCTTCTGTTTTAAAGATAGAAATGCTCAGGCTTAATGACAGTTTACAAATTGTTCAGTTCTCACAACCAGTAAAGAAGACAAGCAGCATTAGGATCAAGAAACAGAACTACAGAGAACCTGCTTGCTTAACTACCAACTTATATTCCTAAATAATAAGCAATCTTCAAAATTTGCCTTGCAAGGATTACATGGATTTGGGGAAACTTTTTGCCCAGGGAAGAGGATGGGGGTGGGGGGAATTGGTTATCAAATTTTCAAAAGGGACCAGGATCTCAGAGGTTGAGAAGATGATCTGGGGAGGCCTAGCCAAGGCTCCCGGTGCTGGGCTTCACTTCCATTCTCCTCAGAAGTCAAGGGGACTCTGAGGAGTGACAAAATCGCCTTCTCAGGAAGTGGGTGCCAAGGGGCGGGTCCCACATTCAAGTGCCATGACTCAAGTTTGACCTTTGGAATGAGGCCCCTGGAGGACCAGAATTTGAGGAAACAGAAACGCAATCCAGCATTACCAGTGCAACAACCTCCCCCACTCCCCCACTGGCTTTGGTCAGAAGCAGGGGGAGGGGTGAGACCCCACTGGCAAGGGCTTCCCTAACATCAATCAACTACTCATCTGGCTCCTCTGCCCCGGAGGCTGCCACATTGAAGGGCTGGGCTCAGTGCTTAGAAAGGAAAAACTTGCCCGTTTTCACACATAGCTCTAAAAGGCAGAGACTGCTCGCAGCATCTATAGTATGACAGAATAAATGGAGACTTCTAGATACTAAAGGGACTGGCTCAAGTCCCTCAGCCCCGGGATTTGTACCCAGGTAGTCTGCTACCAGCTCTCTCCCTATGAAACAGCCGGCTGCTTCAGTCACTTTGGACTCTGTGGCCCGATTGACTACACCTGATCCTTCCTGCTGGGTCCCCTGGGGCCCTCTGCGTGACCTTCTTCCCACTTGGTGCTTACCCTATCCGTGGATCTCCTCTGGGGACACTGCAGCCATCAGCCTGGTGCTGATGGAGGTCCTCAGCCAAGCATAAAGGATGCAAAGTAAACAGGGAGGAAGAGGGAGAGATGTTAGCACTGTAGTGATGTGCAGGGAGTGTCATCTGTTGGGTGGGAAGGAGGTTCTTTGCTGTGTGGGTTCAGCTTGACATGGCTGCCGCCACCTTGCGTTGTAACCACCATGAATACCCCAGTATAAACCTTGGCTGTAGGCAGGGGCTACCATGATCCAATTTGTATGTGATGAAGCTCATTGGAACTGTAAGGGTGGAGAATGGATTGGAGAAGACGAGGACAAAGATTTGGAGAGCGATTAACTGGGGCAAAGGTGGTGGAGCTCACAAAGAGGGGGTGTCCGGGTGTGAAACTAGGGAAGTGAAACCAGTGGGCGTGCTATATTGGTTCCCCATGGGTCACAGAGCCCCATGGGAGGGCTAAGCTCCTACTGTGCGCCAGGCCTCATGCTGGGTCTGCCCACTTGTTCTCACTGATCATCCAATAACCCTTGAAGTAGCCATCATTATCTCAGAGGAGGGCGGCCCTGCTAGGTAATGAGATTCCCCAGGTCTGGGATCCACATCTTAGATGAGGTACTAGGGTACACAGTCCTCAGTCTGTGGCTGTGAGCATCTGTCCTGGGGCAGGTGTGGCTCCACAAGGGGCCAAGTTACCTTCATTAGGGGTGTTGAATGAAAGAGCCACCATTAAAATGGCTGCGGAGAGTCCTGAGCAACATGGCAGCCCCCAGTGGTGAGACATGCTAATAAGAACACCAAGAGTGAATGTGAGGGGAAGCTGAGATCTTGGCTGAGGCAAAGTGACAGGGAAGACAGCGCTGGAGAGAGGAGAGGGGACTCCAGTCTAGCACGTGTCCATCCCTGCCTGACAGTGTCCCATGCCAGCACTCTTCCTTCCCATGGTGGGGTTTACCCTCTACCCACAGAGGGACTCATCAGGGCCAGGGTAGGACCCAGATGCAAGGGACTGTGAAGTATCAAGCGTATTTCGTTTCACACTGAGAGCTCTTTTGTTTATTTGTTTGTTTTTTTGTTTTGTTTTGTTTTTTTGCCAGTCCTGGGGCATGGACTCAGGGCCTGAGCACTATCCCTGGCTTCTTTTTGCTCAAGGCTAGCACTCTACCTCTTGAGCCACTTCCGGCTTTTTTCTACATATGTGGTGCTGAGGAATACAACCCAGGGCTTCATGTATGGGAGGTGAGCACTTTACCATATTCCCAGCCCCACACTGAGAGCTCTTTCAAACTCTCTCTGCGATCCTTGATACAAGTTACTGTCACCAAGCCCATTGGACAGAGGGAGCAGAGGGGCTCAATAAGTTGCCTGGGTTTGAACATAGTTCATCTAGTAGTTGGCCAAGCTGGGGTTTGAACCCAGTGATTCAGCTCCAGTCCAACCCACTGGGCACCTAAGCCCCCCATTCCTTCATCCTCAGTGCCTTCACCTGCCCCCCACCCCCAGCTTTCCTTTTTCCCTGCCTAAGGAGCTGGTACTGATCAGGGCTGAATGATCTTCAGGCAGCCATTGCTTCTACCTTGGCTACCAGGCCTGGCATCTGTTGTGCTTTGACCACTCAGCCTGAGGGGAGCCCCGCCAGACCTTTGGGGTGGAGAAGAGCACCCTTGTAGCCAGGCTGCCTCCTGGGAGGTCAGCTGAGGGTGGAGAGCTTGGCCCACTACATCTCATCCACCACAGCCCACGAACGGGCATAGACCACAGACCACAGAGACATGGAGCCCTTTGTTCTGCCCAGTTTAAAATAAGTCCACCCTTGCTCCTAGAGAGATGGGCCAGGCCACCCTTCTAAATTGGACTTGTGTGCAGAAAGCTCCTACGGTGACCAGATTAACCCCTGACTGTCCATGGGAGGCTTCAGGAGAGCCCCCATTGTAGACACAATTGCTCTTCTCCTTTTGGTCTGGTCATTCTAGACACCACTGCTGAACAGAAGGGCATTGGGGCAGCAGCTCTCAGGCCAGAACTGGGCCTTGGCCTCTCTTACTCTTTTTGTTTGTCTGTTTGAAGTAATGGGCTTTGAACTCAGGACCTTCCACATGCTAGGCAAGTATTCTACTACTTGAGCCATGCCCTCAGTCTTTTGGCTTTTTGTTTTTCAGAGTTTCATGGTTTCATCCAGGATGGCCTTGGATAAAGATTCTCCTACCTCCCCCTCCAGATTAGCTGGGGTTACAGGTATGTACCACCATACCTGGTTTGTTTTTGCTTTTGAGGCTCTCTTACCATGTACCCTAGAGGTACCTCAAACTTGCAATCCTCCTGCCTCAGTTTCCCGAGTGCTAAAACTATAGATGGGTGTCACCATACCCAACCAGTATCTCCTTGATTGTGAACTATCTTTGGTCCTCTCTGCGGGCACTGCCCTCCCAGTCTACCAGGACACCGAGTCCCTTGTCAACAATAAGGTAGAGGAGGCCTGGAGAGGCGAGGCCTGCCCAAGGGCATCCCAGGTACCAACGGCAAAGCCAGAATTCCAGCTCGTCTGTTCCTACCACAGGGGGCCATTCTGCTCAACGAATACCCCATCATCATGCCCATGCCTTGTTCTGATGCCCTGGGCCGCCCTGGCTATGCTATTGAGGTAGAGACACGAAGCCTCTCATTCCCCCTTGGTAGGTTTCCCTGACCACAACTCTCCTGCTTTTCCCTTTCATTTATTTTTCCACTGGTCCACATGAAGAGAGTATCTAACAAATAACCTAAGCAAAGGACCTCTCAAATTAGAGACCAGCCATCATGGCAGCGAAGTTTAACTATAAATAGTAAGGGAGCCTGCCTCTGCCTAAGTGGAGGGTCCACTCCGACAGGAGCTCTACCCCTTCATTAGGCACCGCCCGGCTCTGTCCTGGTCTGCTGGAAGCAGCGAGGGGGAAGTAGGATGTTGGGAGCACTTTCTAGACACGTCATACAAACTTTCAGCAAAGGAGTCTCTCCTCTGCAGGGGCAGAGGTCACCTGAGCTTTAGCAGAATGTCCAGCTACCCTCTTGGGACACATCCTTCAATGTGGGTCATGGAGACTTAAGGAGGTTCAGTTCAGCACTATTGTCATGGGCTAGCCTTCCTAGGATCCTACGGTATGCCTGGGTGATACTAAGTACTTTCCACCCTGAGCTCATTTCATCTTCACAACCACCTTCCATCATATGATTGTCCTTAAGTTACAAAGATACACAGAGAGGTTAAACAACTTGCCCAGCATCATACAGCAGGGAAGAGGTGAAGACAGGGGTTGAACTCAGGAACCTCACTCTAGGTAGGGACTGTGTTGTTTCCCTGAGAAATCTGGGGGACAGGGAAACCCACCTGAACCAGCCCTAAAGCAGATCTCTGGCAGGGGCCAAAGGGCTCTGGCCTCAGCCTGGTCCTGTTGGACGTGACCCAGTTAAGGAAAGAGCTAAACAGTATCTGGCTAAAGTGAAGGAAACTAAGAGGGAATGAGGAAGAAAGGGAAGGCTGACCTGGAAGATGATATTTATGATCCTCAGAGCTACCTAGCAGTCATGCAGCTACATCCGGGAGGGAAATGTGGAGAGCTGGGATGAGTCTCCAGAGCTGGGATCCTTCACGAGGAAGACCTCATTCTCTCTTAGTAGCAATGCATGTGACTGGCACCCCTAGTAGAGGTTGGCTAGAGAAGTGGGCAGGCTGCCATTGTCTGTCTCCTGTGACTGCAACACATTGTCTGAGGCTTGGACATTTGTAAAGGAAGTTTCTTGTGGCTCACAGTCCTCAAGTCCCAAAGCATGGTGCTCATGTCTGCTTGGCACCTGTGCGGACCTTGGTGGCAGAAGAGAAGCACAGCGCAGCAGGAGGGAGGTGCCAGGCTCCCTTTGTCACAGCTGATCTGGAAAGAACAAATGCATTCCTGTCATAACTAATCTGGTCTCTTGGGAAAGACATTAATCCATTCATGAGGGTGAAACCTCCGTGACCCAATTACCTCTTAAAGGCTCTGTCACCTTGTGACACAGTTACATTGGGGACCAAGCCTAAACCTGAGTTTCAAACCATAAGTGGTGGCCCAGAGTCACAGCCCTTGTCCTCCAGGGCCAGCAAGCACAGGGGACTATAGGTCTCTTCACTGGGGACACCAGGACCACAGATTCTCTTGGTTGTCTATCCTCAAGTTCATGGGCCTCCAGCATTTTGAAGGTGAAGGATTCCTGGGCCACCATCCAAGAGCTACCCTTGGCATCTGGTGTGTTCTTCCTTCTGGCTCCTGGCTCTCTGATCACAGAGACATACCAGTAGTTACAATGGGTTTGGGCCACAGTGTCAGAGGGCACAGTGTCTCTGTTAGGTGGGGAGGACTATTTATGGGATCCGGATGTTTCAACATAAACGGGCTGAGTATCAAACACAGAAGTTCTCCACATGGCCCAGCCTCCAGGACACTCTGCAGAAATAAGAGACAACAGGCTTGTGACGCAAGTATCTTCTTGAATCCATAACCATGCAGTAAGAGGGACTATCTTCATTCTTCCTTTGTTCTAGAGAAGAAAAATCCTTTGATATTAAGGTTAATTAATTAAATGTATTACTATTGTGGACTTGGATTTCCCTGCACTGACTTAGTATGATCTATTTAGAAAAACATGTCTAGTCTAATTTATCCTTTCAACATTAAGTTCTTTTTTGGTGTTTAGAGCAAGGCAAGAAACCCTTTACTTTTTCGGAGAAGAGTTGATCAAGAATAGTAAATCAACAGCTATAAAGATTTAAAAACAAATGAGCGTACAACTACCAACAGGATTTTCTCCCTGAGGCCACAAATGGCGCCCTTGGTTGGGTAGCCCAAGGGCTTAGTCTAACGGTCCACTCCCACCCCCTGGTCAGCGCCAGAACAAAGACGTCACAAGTCCACCATCCATGACCTAGGTTGAAGCCACCCAGGATTCATCTGGAGGATGAATGGGTGCTTGGCTAGAGCCGGAAGGAGGCACCAGGTAGGCAGGGCCCAAGCTAAGGCAAAATGAGCCAGTTCAACACCCCGGATGGTGCAGGGAAGTGGGACCAGAGCCCTACAGAACCTGCTTGTGGCCAAGGAGACACATCTAGAAAGGATCAGTCACCTTCACTTGGAGAGAGACAGTAACAAGCCTGCTATTGGGGGTCCTTCTAGTTACCCTCTTCAGTAACATACAGTAGAGCTCTCTGCCCAGTGCCCACCAGGATCCTGGCCATGCTGGCCCTCAGGGTGACCACCCTGCAGCTCCAGGCCTATCCAGATCACCCTAGGGCTGGCCTGAAGGGCAACACAAGGGACCAGAGAGACCATTTTGGCCTGGGCTGGATGCTGCGGGACCTGTCTCTGTAGTAAGAAGGCCAGCTTCTTTTTCCCATGGAGCACACTGGAACTCATGAAGCCAGAGCCTCTCTCCTTCACAGGTCCTCATTTTCCCAGCCACTCAGAGCTTTGCAGGTACAAATTAATTAAGGCTCAAAAGCCCTGGAGCCCAGAGCTGATTCTCTCAAGCTCCTTCTGCAAGGTAGCTACGGCTCTTCCCTGCTAGAGCCCCAAGGACCCAGTCCTGACTCTATCCTGGGAGTCTGGTGTGCAGGGCCCCCTCTTGATGTCATGGCTTGGTGGCACAGTGGGGAGGCTTTGGAGCTCTCATGACCCGGCACTCACGGTAGGGCCTTCTCCAGACCCAGCAGACTACAGCCTTCTTAGAGTGGCCGACAGTATTTTTCCCTTTGACCTTAAACACAAAAACAAGAAACAGCTAATCCAGTTCTGAAGTTAGCATAAATATATTTTGGAGGGTTAGTAACAGGTAAGAAGATGCTGAAATATTTTCCCAGGAGGCTGAATCATTTTCCCATTCTCCCTGTCATATCTAAGAGTTCCCATTGCTTCATGTCCTGAGCAGCACTTGACATTGCCATTTCTTTTTTTTTTTTCTTTAAACCATTCTAATGAGAGTGGGGTGGCATCTCCTTTTGGTTTTAATTTACCTTTCCCTCATGGCTAGCCATACGGAATTGATTATTTTATTTTATTTTATCACCCCAAAACTTGAAGTGGAACTGTGGCTCAAAGTGGTAGCCTTGATCAAAAGAGCTCAGGGACAGCAAGCCCCACAACCAACAAAAACATAAAATAAAATAAGGAAAATGAAGAAGCACCGGAGGCTACTACTCCAAGCCAAGGAGGGGCTGCCCATGTGATGAGTGAGGCTCCCCAGATGGGGGGAGGGCCGGCCTCTGTACCCAGAACAGCCTCTCCAGGGACTCCCCACAAGGTCCTCTCACCTGGCTCCTGCTTTCTGGACTCCCAATGGAAGCTTCACATAGTAGCTGTCACCCCACTATCCAGAATAGCCCCAACTCAGGCCTCCGCTGCTCCTTCATTTTCCTTTCTCTGCCATTGACCACAGCCATGACTGATACCCAAGTGCAGCTCCAGCCTGACCCAGGCTTGAGTCTGGAAGTCCTTGGTGGTCATCAAGAGGACCAGGGTCCATGGCTCATCTAACCCCGTCATGTCTTCTTAGACATGCTGGAACCCCAGGACACTCTTCCCTCCATGGGTAGGATTGGGGCCTGGGCTGGTAGGGGGCTGAAGGTCCATCTGTCTGGCCACTTGGCTCCTTCCATTGCTCACTGGCCAGCAGGGCCCTCTGTACAGGGCCCTGGCTGGGCAGGAAGAGCTCAGGGGAGATTTGTGGGGGGTGATTTGTGTCCAGAGGGAGGATTGTGCCACTGAGTAATGCACTCCATGTCTGAAGCTCTAGGTGGTGCCAGCAGACCTAGGGGAATGTTCACTGCACAAATCCTCCCTCCATAGTGTAGACCCACCCGGTGCTTCCGCATTCCTCCTCTCTCCTGAGGCACGGTGACCACCTCTACCGGATACCATTTGGCAGGGATTTGAGACTCACCCTTCAGGCTCCGCCTGGGTCATCAGCAGGAATGCCTGGCCTGGGTTCAAAGATGCCTAGTCTGGATCCTGTGGCTTGTGTCTCTATTCCTCCTCACGAGGCCTCTTTCCCAGAGTTCCTCAAGCTATCACCACCATTCAGTGCCTGGCTCTAGGCTTTCCTATCAAAGCCAAAGGGAGTATCCTGATAGAGAATGACAGCTATGGACACAGTTCTGAGCTGTGCCAGGCACTGCCCGACCTCTTCTCAGCCTTATCTCCCAAGCTAGGTCAGAGTCCAAGCCTTACCCAAATGACACTGGCCTTGGGCTGACTCACCTCCATTCTCTGAGCCTGGATTCCCCCAGCCCTATGACTGCAATAGCCTGGCTGACAGGAAGCAGACCTGACCAGGCAGGCTGTCTTCTCTCTGTGGTTCAGTGGGTAAGGTGGGGTGGGAGGCTTGCACATGGTTCCATGGGCAGAAAACAGGCCAAGATGGTGGGTGATCAAACCAGTGACCACTGGGAAACACTTCACATTGAGCCCCAAAGGCCAAAGCATGGAGGTCCTGGGAGCTCTTAGAACCCGAGCAGAACAGCTTGGCCACTTCTGGCCACAGCCTCAATGCCCTAGCTTTCCTTTTCTGTGTCTCTGTTTCATCGTATATCAAAGGAGGGCCTACTTCTAGCTGTGAACATCAACACCAAAACTCTAAGCTTCCACAGATTCATGAGCAGCACCCAGGCAAACAGCCAAAGATCAAACCAAATTCTCCCACTGGTCTGATTCAGACCTGGTAACAGGAGATTTAGATAGAGGTCTCTAGTGGAGATTTGTTCACTGTAAACACTTGGGGTCAGCCAGCCAGCAAGTTACCACCTGAGCCAGGCAAGCAGGAAGGAGCAGCTCCTATTAGTCTTCTCAAACCTACTTTGGACACCTGGGCCAGGCATCTCGACCCTCGAGGACCCAGATTGCAGGGGTTGCCTTTAGTGTAGGCTTTGCAAGTCCCTGTGCGAGGGTCCAGTGTCAGATCAGCCAGGTGAAGTGATGGTCTCTTGCCATCATCCAGTCCAGGTGGCACGGTGCTTAAAGGATCCCCATCTGTAGTGCTTTATATTCCCTCAAGCACCCACAGGACTCTTATCTCTGCACCAGCAAAACCAGCACCCCTACCTGTTGCTTCTCTCGCCTCTGTTTCCCCCAGCTCTAGCACACTATTCCTTAGGTGAACTCTGGATATGGTCAAGGCCACTCTGAGGTCATGAGTGGATGGAAGCCTGGGAAGGTGAGTCTAAATTGACAGAGCCACACTTGGCCAGAGCCGTGATCATTGTGTGTAACCAGAAAAACAGTCCTGCGAGGCAAAGGCTAGGTGATCACAGCTGAGCCCCAGTTCCTCCTGGCAGAGACCGAATTGGGATGTTTAACCTCTCTACCTGGCTCTGGCTTCCCCTCGCCTCCTCTCCTATCCCTGAGATTGGGACCCCTCCAAGAGAAAGAACCACCTACAAGGAAGTGGCGCTGTAGCTCAAGTGGCAGAGTGCTAGCCTTGAGCAAAAACAAGCCAGGGGCAGTGCTTAGGCCCTGAGTTCAAGCCCCAGGACTGGCCAAAAACAAAACAAAACAAAAACAAACAAACAAAGAACCACCTACAAGTTCAAAGTTATGACCCTAGAGAATCCTTCAGTGCCTGAGGAATTGGGGGCAAGAAGGAGTCATAATGCTCTTGAGTCACAGGTGACTGAGCCTCTGGCAGCCAGTTCACACTGAGAGCTGACACACGAGTTAGCAGCTGCCTGCTGGACCCAGGAGGACACCGGCGATCCCCACCTTCACCTCCATGCAGTATGGCTGCTCAGGTGACTGGTGATGGACAGGTGGGTGGGGACATGCGTGCCTTGGCGCCAGTCCTACCTCCAACTAGTCATTTCAAGCCTCGCCCTGAGACCAATCAGCCATCCTTCCATCCCTCCATCCATCTGTCATTTAGACAAGAAGGGTTGTTGACAGCGGTGCCACCAGAGCCAGAAGGGGAGATAGTGGCCCTGGGCTAGTGGCGACCATACTTTTCCTTACCCCACACCCTCACTCACTGTGCTCTCGACTCTTCCTAGGGACCTTGCCCTTCCTTCTTTGTTTTTTTCTTTTTAGACCTAGAGTCCACATGTGAGAGAAAACATCTGATACTTGTCTTTCCAAGTCACTTATTTTTTTCTTCACATTTTAAGCTCCAGTTCCATCCATCTTCCTGTAGGTGACATAATTGTGTGTGTGTGTGTGTGTGTGTGTGTGTGTGTGTGTGTTTTTTATGGCTGAACAATACGCCACTGTGTGTACGTACCACATTCTCTTTATCCATTCATCCATGGGCTGGTAACTGGGCTAATGCCACAACTTAGTTATTTGGAATAGTGAACACTTTTTGGAAAAAAATTAAACATATGTTTATCATATATGATCCAGGCATTCTACTGTTAGCTATTTCCCCACAGCAATAAAAGTTTATATTTACATGGATACCTCACATGGAACATTTGTAATAAGTATACCTGAAACAGTCCCAGACTGGAAAGAACCCAACTATCTGTAGGTGAAAAGATAAACAAGTTGTGATATAATCTAGAAGTGGAGGTGTGCTCCAGTGTTAGAGTGCCAGCCATGACTGAGAATGCTAGTCAAGAATGCATGGCCCTGAATTCTAACCCCAGTGCTGGCAGAAAAACAAAAAGAACAAAGTGTGGTATAATCCATACAATGGAATAGTACTCAGCAAAGAGAAGGAATCAATTCTGATTAAATACAACATACACAGATATCAAAACTAACATGCTCAATGAAAGGAGAACCACTCAAAATAGCACACACTTGAGGATCCCATTTATATAAAATCCAAAGAATGCAAGCTCACCTATAGTGACAGGGAGCGGCCTATGGGAGCTGCCTGGAGACAGTGGAGATGGGAAGGAGAGATCACAAAGGGGCAGAAGTAAACTCTTGGTGGGTGATGAGTGTGTTCACTGTCTTGCTAGTGTTCACTTTACAGGTGTACACATGTATGAACATTCTTCAGATTGGACACTTCAAGTATGTGTATTATATATTATAAAATATTTAATAAAAGAAAAAGAAAGAGGGGGGAGGGGGGTATGAGGGACAAGGTAACAAACAGTACAAGAAATGTATCCAATGCCTAACGTATGAAACTGTAACCTCTCTGTACATCAGTTTGATAATAAAAACTTAAAAAAAAAAAAGAAAAAGAAAGAGAGCCAGCTATTGGTGGCTCACACCTGTAATCCTAGCTACTCAGGAGGCTGAGATTTGTGGATCACAGTTTGAAATTAGCCCAGGCAAGAAAGCCCATGAAATTCTTATCTCTAATTAACCACCAGAAAACTGGAAGTGGTGCTGTGACTCAATGTGGTAGATGGCTAGCCTTGAATGAAAAAGCTCAGGGACAGCGCCCAAGCCCTGAGTTCAAGCTCCATAACCGAACAAGAAAGAAAAAGAAAGGGGGAAATATTTTTTTCATGTGTGTTTGTACACATGTGCACTGGTATTGAGGCTAGAACCCAAAGTTCTGTGCTCTCAGGTTTTTTTCCCCTCAAGTCTGGAGCTCTACCCCTTAAGCCACACCTCTACTTCTGGCTTTTTGCTAGCTAAATGCAGACAAGAGTCTCGTGGACTTTCCTGCCCAGGCTGGGATCCTCAGATCTCAGCCTCCTGAGAAGCTAGGATTACAGGCATGAGCCACTAGTGTTCCAGCTGGGAAGAATTGTATTGCCTTGAGTTCTTGTATTGCCTTCAGGATACAGCCACTGCTCAGTGAGGTCTCAAAGGCCTTTTAGGCCAGCTGGCCAGCCTCCCTAGCTCCCCTCATTTCTCTCTTCCCGACATTCAAGCCCAACATTCGCTAAGGCTTCCTGAATGTACCACTGTGGCTGGTCTGGGTCTCCTGTTTCATCCACTGAGAGAGTTCCTACTCCATCAAGGCCCAACTCAGCTTCTCTGGAGAAGTCTTCTTGACCCTGGTATGGTCACTGCATATGGCTCCTTTCTCTGTGCTCCACAGTCCCGGTATACAAGTTAGCAGGGGCCCAGTGGAATGTAGGCTCCTATCCCAAAGTGTGTGTACCTTGGCCTTGTCAGTGCCAGGCATCTGGGCAACCACGAGACTTTACACAGTGAATTCCAATGTCTAAGAAGATGGGATGAGTTCATGTGGGCGAGGTGCAAAAGGTTCAGAGGAATGGGAGGAGCCAGGAAAAGGCAGAAGGCCCAGCCTCCAGGGAGAACTAGGCCGCTTTCCTGCCAAGGATGTCTACACTGGTCACTGAGCCAGTGCTCAGGGTCCTGAGGGATGGGTGGGGTGTACACTCTCCTCTGTGTGCAGTGGAATGCAGAGAACCTTGGCAGAGGAGCTGGGTTGGCTATGCTTCTCCTCCAGAGAAAGGAGAGGGCTGAGGTCTCTACCCTAAGGCTCATCTAGAGGTGCCAAGGTCTGCTGGATCATGTGCTTCTCTGGGGCCTAACAGGAAATAGCTAGAGACAAAGGACAGCTGGCAGCTTGGAGGGGTGGAATGAGGGGGCAGCTTCTGCAGTGATTACTGGACTTGCAAGGAGAAAAACCTGTGAAGGGAGATCTCCAAGCTCCCAATGCTTCTGGTAACTTCCTGGGTCTTGCACAGATCTCTGGCCTGAGGATCACGCTGAGACCCCTCAAAGTCCATACCACCGTCTTATTCTGCTCCAGCCTGAGCCGAGGCTGGTCTTTCTGTGGAGAGCCGGGCCCTGCAGGTGACGTAACTCCCACGCAGCCTAGATTAGTCACAGCACAAAAGCAAGCATGGGAGGCCTGGGGAAATGAATCTTTGGGGATGTCCCCCAAGGTTCTATGTTGATGATTAGAGCTGTGTTCCAGGGCCCAGTGTGCCTCTGCTGTAACTGCACATTGAGAGGACCCAACAATGGTTCGACTCATTCCCAAAGCCCTCGGATGATCATTGAGTTCTTTCAAAACCAAGTGACGCCCACAGCGGCTGCTCACCTTGTTCACCCTTGAGCCAGCCATGGGCTTGCTGTTCTTGGATCGCATCCTGGCTGGTGGAGCAATTGTTTTCTCAACAAAAGGCTCCTTCAAGGTCAATTTCTTCTAGAAAGTATTCCATGACACCTTTCTTGCCGATAGGCATACTAGTAGTATCATGTTGATTGAAATGTTCTCCAGGGGCTCCCCAAAATGAAGACCTTGAAAGTCATTTCTTTTTTTTTTTTTTTTTTTGGCCAGCCCTAGGCCGTGAACTCAGGGCCTGAGCACTGTCCCTGGCTTCTTTTTTGCTCAAGGCTAGCACTCTGCCACTTGAGCCACAGCGCCACTTCTGGCCATTTTCTGTATATGTGGTGCTGGGGAATCGAACCCAGGGCCTCATGTATACGAGGCAAGCACTCTTGCCACTAGGCCACATCCCCAGCCCCTTGAAAGTCATTTCTAAGCCCACACAGATGTGAGCTTAGGAACGTCAACCACACTGCACACAAGCCGTCTTCCTTGCAATGAGCTGCCTTCCAGCTCCTTTCTTTCACTGCGCAGAGGATCTGCGGTGTGGAGAGCCCTGTTCTGGCTGCTTTGGGGAGGGCAGATATAAGGCCCTACCCGGTACTCACTGGCAGCCACACCTGCAGAGCCAGGCCTAGCAAACGGGTCCTAGGGACCCAGAAAGGGGACTCAGGCCTGTTCTCAAGGAACCCAATAGAGGCACTGAGAGGCAACCACAATTCAGAGTACATTTGTGAGCCAGTCTAAGAATGTCCCAGAACACATATAACAAAGGAAAACAGGAATAGTTTTATCTATGGTGTTATCGCTTTCTCATTCATACCTGACTCTCCAGCAGGATTTGATGAGCTTTTCTTTTCATTGGAAACAAGGTCAGGGCAAGCTTCATGAGAGAGGGCACCCCGGAAGCATCGAGAGTAATAAACAGTGGTCTGCCTGGCAGAGAAAGGGAGGAAGGACAGTCCAGGTGAAAGAAGCGACTGAGAACTTCCAGAGAAAAAAATCTCAGGATTTAAGCTAAGGAGTGTTTCCAATGAGGCCCCAGCTCAAAGAACTCCAAAAGAATCCCAGATTTTAGAACATGATGTAGTGATATTTGTCTCTTGATACAAGATATGTGCCAAATTTGGCACTCACCTAATTCTCTTCCCTTTGCCTCTGCCGGGAATTTCTTTGAGATAACGCATACTAAAAGCCCATGGTAATGTTCTCCTGTGAAGACATCTTATTCCCCACTGGATAATTAGGACACTGCAGAATCCTCTGGGGACAGCTGCTTTCTCTACAGGCTGCCCGTCCCAGCCCAGAGACTAACGCTCCTTAATTGATTCATTTGATTCACATTTGAATCTCAGTTTTCATTTTGTAAGGGTGTGCACTCCCCCCACCCCTTAACTTGGATGAGCTTGTTTTAAGAGTTGTCTGGCTGAGCGTGGGGTTCATACTTGTAATCCCAGCCCTTAGGGAAACAGAGGCAGGAGGATCTCAAGCTCAAGGACATAGTAAGACCCTGCTTCAGAAAATAAAGAGAGAGAAAAAAAGAACTGTTTGTGTTATATATACAAGCTAAACAGTCTAGAATGTATTTTAGAATGATTTAGTAACACAGGATGTTTTCTTCCAGCCCTGGACTGCTTCATAGCCAACTCCATGGTTTCCAATCATCTACTCATCTTCATCTTACCTTACTCTGAAACTTAGTAGGTCTCCCTGGCTAGATTCCTCTCTCTCTCTCTCTCTCTCTCTCTCTCTCTCTCTCTCTCTCTCTCTCTCTCACACACACACACACACACACACACACACGTGCGCGCGCGCACACACACACACACACACACTTGTAGAAAGGCCATGCCCAGTCTGTTTGGCAGGCCTGCCCTTCTAGAGAACTGGTATCAGGACTAGACAGACAGAAATGACTGAAGAAATCTTTAAGGCAAGACAAGTGCCACCTAAATGCATTCCAAACTGGGCTGAAGGGGCTGGTGATAGCCATGCCATCTGAGCCTGAGTTTGACACCCACAGAAAGCAGTGGCTATGAGCTTGGAAATGTATGGAAACCCTATGATGTTGGGGGAGCTGCTGGGGATGGACAAGCAGAGAGGCCTGTAATGGAGGTCGATGGAAGGGGGAGGGGGTTGCTCAGACTGCCTCTGAGGAAAGCCAGCCCTAACCCAGGGAATTCCCTCTGTATTCCAGCTCATGGGCACCCTTGGTTTCCTGGGAAGGAACAGGCACCACTGGCTTCTAGATTCAAGATGGAGGACTTCTCCCAGAAGCTCAGCTTGCAGGCCAAGTTATCCAGAGCCACCTGTAGTCAACCCTTCCTCCCCTGCTCCCACCCCATCCCTCGTGAGCCTGCTGGCAGCACTTCCTAGGACACCACTGACATTATGAGTCCAGGAACCCTCAGGGACTTTTTATATTCCAAACACTGGAGCCATTGGTCAGGTGCCTCCACCATCCCCCTGTCACTGTGGCACCCGGCCCTGCTTGGTTGGGCTAGCAGATCCTCATCTCCAGGATGAAACTTTAGCTCATAACTCAAGTCGAAGGAAGATGGAACTCTAGGTATTGGCCTCCAAGCCCCATCTGTTGCCATGCCCTGGAGGGAGGTTGGACCTCATTTTGGATGACTGGGTGCCTCCTTTGTCATAGGTAGTAAGAAGGAGAGAGGAATGGATGGGACAAGCATTGTGTTTAGCTCTTTATCTTGTTTTTTGTTTTCCCCCTTTAGTCTTCTCTTCTGCTCTATGAGAGAAAGGAAAGAGGCAGTACTTGAAGTATTTGCTGAAAAAGAATTCACAATTAATAGATACCACTTAGGTATCCCAAAGGAAGAATCCCAAAGAAAGCCAAGCAAGATTAAAAGCAGTGGGGGGGGGGGGGACGCAGGGGGTATATGTCATGCTAACTCCCTACCAATCTTGGGAGTGATGCTAGATGGTGCCCCAGGGCACTGGAAGCAGAGAGGAGGAACCTCTGCCCCTTTACAAGGTGCAGAAGTCGATCAGGGGCTGATTAGCTTAGAAAACATCAGAGACGGGTGTTGGCTCCACAAAGAGGCAGAGATAGAGGTGTGATGAGGAGAAGGTGAAATACTGACTCAGAATACCCTGGCTCTTAAGAGAAAATGGCTGAACCCAGACCCATTTCTTCACACCATATATAAAAATGAACTCAAAATAGATCATGTTCCTAAATGTGAGAACTGAAATTATAAAATGGCTAGAAGAAAACATAAGAAAAATCCTTTGTGACTTTAGATTTGGCAAAGATTTCCTATGCAGTGTGCAAAAAAGCATAAACTAAATGATGAAAATCATCAATACATTGCTCTAACATTCTTGGTCAAGATTTAAAATTTAGTCAGCTGACGGTGGCTCACAGCTATAACCATAGCTACTTAGGAGGCTGAGACTTGTAAGATCAAGTTTCAAAGGTAGCCCAGGCAGAAAAGTCTATATGACTTAATCTCCAATTAACTAGAAAAATGCCAGACTGGAGGTATGGCTCAAGTGGTAGAGTGGTAGCTGCTCATGAGAGCTCAAGGCCCTTAGTTCAATCCCAGTGTCAGCATAAAAGGAAAGAAAGAAGAGAAAGCAGAAGAGAAAAAAAACTCTTTGACTACAGGCAATAAGCAGCCTAATTTAAGAAATGCAAACAATTCAGACATTTCACCAGAGAAGACATATGGATGGCAAGTAGGCTAAAGATGCCCTATGTCATAAGGAAATGCAATGAGTGACCCATCCACTAGAATGACTAAAATAAAAAATCTGACTATACCAAGTGTTGACAAGGACACAGAGAAATTCCAACTCTCAAATATCTGAGGGATATCAAACAACTCATCCATTTGGGAAAAGTTTGGAAATACCCTTAAAAGTTAAGCATAATGCCATGTAAGTTAGGTATTTCACTCCTAAGTACATAGCAAAAGAAAGTGTATAGCCACATCAATATTTGTGTATGGACTTGACATGTAGCAAAGTGATAGGGTGTTTTCCTAGACCCTGAGTTTGATCCCCAATCCCAGACAAACCCCTCCACCAAAATTATCCCCCCATACTATAGGTAATATTCTCAGTAGTTTCATCTGTGACACATCCCAACTTACAAATCAATAAATTCTGCCATGTCTATATAATGGAAAATTACTCAGCAATAAAAATGTGCAAAGTGCTCATACAAACAATGACATGGATCATTATTAAAATAATGATGTAGGGTGAACAAAGACAGATGAAAAATGCATATACTGTATGATTCCACTCGCTTACCATCTAGAAAATGTTAGCTAATCTCTAGTGACTGACAGCAAGTCAATTGTTGTCTGGGCAGTGGGGAAGGAAAGGCAGGAAGGAAGGAATTTCAAATAGTTACAAGGAGTAGGGGAAGGATGAAAGGAAGTCAAGTGATATATACAGTCATTGTCTTGACTATGGTGAGGGTTTTATAGGAGCTGACACATCAAATTTCATCAGATTGTAGACTTGAACCGTTCCACTTATTGGAGATGTTCAGAAGGAGAAGGAGGAGGAAGAGTAGGGCAGCAGCTTTGATCCCAGGGTAAAGATCTTCCCCAGCTCTGCTCTTCCAATCAGGACATTATTGCCAACTTGACTGAACAGCTCTGATTTGTCCCAGGTTCCTTGAGCACAGGAAGTGTGTTGTCTGCATCGTCTACCCTGTTAAGGGAGGAGGAAAATGACAGTGATGAAGCAGTTCCACAGGTAGCAGCAGTCAGGCTGGGATCTTTCTAGGCCCAGGAATGATGCCACCAGGATCCTGGGGCAGTCCACCCAATATGAGGCAACGCCACCATGGCCCTTCCTGCCTTGCTGTGGAATGGGCGGAATGTGGAAGACTCAACATTGCAGAGGAACTGGATGAGGCAGAAGTGAGATGCTGAGCCATACTGGCTCCCGAAGGCACAGAACCTCTAGGGCTCACCCTTCAGGTTGGGGCTGTCGGACAAGACGAGGCTTATGTAATCTCTCCTGAGCCAAGCTGATAGGAGCCAGGAAGTGAATGCCATGTCCAAGATGCCGGCTGTGCTCAGATTCCAACAGCTCCCACCCTGACCTGATTGCAGTCTCTGTGCTCACGTGATCAGCCTTGCTGTGGCTGAACCACCTGGAAGCTGGTGACCTTGCTTAGTCAAATCTGGAGTGCTTTCCCTTCTAGAGGCCAGGCTTGAAATCCTGTTGCATTCAAGAGTTTGTGAGGGGGGCTGGGAATGTGGCTTAGTGGTAGAGTGCTTGCCTAGCATGCATGAAGCCCTGGGTTCGATTCTTCAGTACCACATAAACAGAAAAAGCCAGAAGTGGTGTTGTGGCTTAAGTGATGGAGTGCTAACCTTGAGCAAAAGAAGCTCAGGGACAGTGCTCAGGCCCTGAGTTCAAGCCCCAGGACCAGCAAAAAAAAAAGTTTGTGAGGTACATGACTATGGTTTCTATAGATCTGTACAAACAGAAGTGGGGTCTAGGCTAAGAAAATAAACTTTACCAGGTGCCAGTGGATCATGGCTATAATCCTAGCTACTCAGGAAAACTAAGATTTGAGGATCATGGTTTGAAGCCAGCTTGGGTAATAAAAAGCTAAAAGTGGAGGTATGACTCAAGTAGTAGAGTGCCAGCCTTAAGTGAAAAAGCCAAGCAAAAGAGCAAGGCCCCAAGTTCAAGTCCCCATTCCCTGGCCCCCACCTCCCTCCCGATCCCCGCTCCAACACACAAAAGAGAATGCAACCTTCATCTTGTTGCTAGTTCTATGATCTGTCCTCACTTCTGTGGACTTTCCTTGATAGCATAAACCTTACTAAAGGAAAAGCTTGATTCAACACCAAACCACAAAATGGACACAAGCACTGGGTTTGTTTACTACTTGTATGACAAAGCTGCCTGTTAGACAGATGCCTGGAGGTTCCTTTAAATCGCACTCTCCCAGCCATCCACAAAACAGTCTGTTTTCCAGAAAATGCCTGCAGGTGGATTTCATGGGTGTGCCAGGAAAGCAAGATGACACTTCCAGCAAGAGTGCTCCTGGCTCCATCTCCTCAGCAACTTGACTTTGAAAGAACAGTTGTGATGTAGAGGTGGAGATGTGCATCGCAAACTGTCTACACTTCCTGTCTAGTTTATTATTATCAGCACCTTGTGGGTCCTCTGTGGAGGGCTGAGTGGTGAATGGGATGGACGAGAGGTTTGAGAATGTGGCTTAGTGGTAGAGTGCTTGCCTAGCATGTATGAAGCCCTGGGTTCGATTCCTCAGGACCACATACACAGAAAAAGCTAGAAGTGGTGCTGTGGCTCAAGTGGAAGAGTGCTAGCCTGAAAAACAAGATTAGAGATAGTGCGCAGGGCCTGAGTTCATGTCCCAGGACTGGCAAAAAAAAAAAAATAGATGAAAGTCCTGCTTTTTGGTTCTCAGCCTCACCCTGGCAGCATCAGCCTCCAGAGGTCATGAAGCAAGAACAAGTCTGACCACATTGGGTACCAAAAGCAGCTCAAGTAGCACTTGAGAACTCCATCCCTGAGCGAGGGACGCTCAGCACACTGAAGCAGCTGAGGTCACAATGGTTTCAATGCCTGTGTGACTCCCAGCCAGATTTGGAGTGAGCTGGACTCTAAGAGGGTCCAATCCAAGTCCCAGGCCACACTGGGGCTGGAGGCGCTGCAGTTCAGCTTTGTAGGCAGGTCCTGCACCAGCCTGGGGCTAGATATCTGGAAGTGTGGGCTGGGAGCAAAGGCTGGACTTGGTGGGGGAGAAGTTAGGATGCACAAGGGACCGAGGTTCGGCAGAGGCTGGAAATAGGAGGAGAGGAGCAGGCGTAAAGGTGGCAGTAATGCACAGGGTAATTTGTGCCTGTGGCCCATAGACCAGGGGGCAGCCTGGAGTCAGAACTGGGGCCCCATAGCTGCATCTCCCACAGGAGCTGATCTGAAATATACGAGAGCCAGGGACCCTCCGCAGCTGGTCTCCAGCTTCTGTTTGTCACTCACTGCTTCCAGACTCCAGCCTACTTAACTATGTCCCCTTCTAGGCTGTGAACTGCCCATCAGAGAGAGACTTCTTTGACTCTTGGGAAGGCCTGTATTCCTGGGATTGCATCTTGTCCAACTCTGGCCTCACCCCACAGCGCCCCTTAGGAGCTAGATGGGGAGTGGGTCAGGGACCACTGGGCAGCCATGAATAGGGGAACAGGTTCAGTTCCAGAGTTCTGAGACAGGGTTGGCAGAGTAGACAGGCTGAGCTCAGGAGCTGAGCTGAGAGGTGTTGAGAGCAGCTAGGCTGGGCTTAAGGCCAGACATCGGAGAGAGCACTCAATAAGTGGTTGGGACACAAGTTTGGCATCTCTCCTGCCTGGGCTCACTGTGTTCTTGTCTTAGCCCCTGAAGGGTCAGGGCCAAGCAAGCCAGATAGAAGAGAGAGGTAGGAAGAAACTACAGTACCAAGATAGCTCAGGCTGGTGGAAGGCAGCTGGGAACTCTGAAGAGTGTGTGCTTGCTTACCTTGTAGCCCAAGCTGGCTCCTCTCTGGCACTCCTTGCAGATGGATGGCACTTAGTTCTCTTGGCTCCCACAGTCACAAAGATATAGTTAGTAAACCTTGCCTTGAGGAATTTCTGGTTAACCATTTCCACCTATTCATCACCCCAAATCTGGAGAAAAAATTGAGGTGAGATCTCAGAATGTCAAATAACAAAAGAGTTGACTCACTTTTGGAAACATACAATCAACTCCCCCCAAAAATGTGGCTCTAAGATCCTAACAAAAGAGAACGCCAACAGCATCAGTCCCACAAGCCATCTCTAGCTCTCTGCAGCTGTGCGCTGGTTCAAAGGCCACAAGAAGCCCAGCATTGAAGCCAGACCCTGTCATATTTGGCAGCCAGTTCTTTCCACAGGCCCTGAGTGAGCAAGGACAGCTGCAAGGAGAACAGTAAAGGAGAACCCAGGAAGAAGCATGTGATGAGACAGCTCTACCACCAGCTCAACACACTGGATTCTCTGCTATCCAGGAAAGGACAGGGTGGTGTGTGAAGGGCCTGTGGCATCCTCACTCCCCATCTTAGTCCAATGGCATGGTTGTGGGGATTAAGTAAGAATGTGTGTTTCGATGGGCACCAGTGGCTCATGCCTGTAATCCTAGCTCTGCTAGGATCCCAGTTCCAAGCCAGCCAGGCATCAAAGTTTGTGAGACTCCTATCTCCAGTTAACCACCAAAAAAGCCAAAAGTAGAGCTGTGGCTTAAGTGGTAGAGCACCAGCTCTGAGTGGTAAAGCTAATGGACAGCACCCAGGCCCTGAGTTCAAGTCCAAGTACCAACACACACACACACAGACACACACACGCACACAGACACATAGTGTAGTTGTAGTTGATGAATATCATATAATACATGCTCCAGAAGTGCATCTTCCCCCACGGCTTCCCTTCTAACCACACCAGCACCATACCCAGGAGCTGGGAAAGCCACTACCATAAACAAAGTAGGAATCTGACTCTCCAGGAGAAGTGGGTGAAATGGCCAATGACTAAAGATTCAGAACCACACTTTGAATAAAAACAAATGTGGATACTTTCTTTCCTATTAATTTTATTTTAGTAGGTATTACTACTAATTGCACAAACCTACTATGGGTAGAATATCCCTAATCCTTATCCTTGGGATCAGAAATGTTTAAGATTTTAGACCTTTTTTTAAAACTCTGGGATATCTGCATTTGTGTAATGAGCTATATCAGGGATGGAACCCTAGACTAAACATGAAATTCATTTATGTTTTATATATATGTACACACAATTCCATGGGGTGGTATTTTTCTCTTGTGATATCATCGCAGCATTCAAAATGTTTCAAATTTCTGAGCATTTTGGATTTTTTCAAATTAGGAATATTCAGCCTGTATTTTGGAAAAGTGACAGTGGGTAGCAATAGTGACAACACTCTGCTAATTAAAACTCCCCCAATTAATTTAAAAGGAGAAAAAGAAAACAAAGAAAAACTGAAAACAAATTTATTTCTATAAATGCTTTTCTGGGTAAATATTTATTTTGAAACAATGAAAATATTTACACAAAACAAACAGATTTCTTCTACCAAGTCATTAACAACTCGATATCAGGAAATCCCAGAATTCTTTTCAAATTTCTCCATTCTGACTCAAATCCAAACAGTTCACTTTTAGAAGATTTTTTTTTCTATTCTCAATATTTGTTGAGAAAAGAATTCTTACATTCTTGAAACTAATTTGTTTGGAAAAATTTCAAAATTAGCCCTTTACATTTCTTATCATGTTTTATGGTTATTTAGGTTGCAGGATAGGCTTTTATGGGAGAGGGGGCATTTGAGATGAGCTCTCTCTCTATATAACCCAAACTGGCTTTGAACTCATGCTCCTACTGCCTCAGCCTCCTGAGGGTTGAGGTTACAGCATATGCCACCATGCTCAACCTGAAGGTTTGTTAGTCAAAATAGTTCTGACTAGTTTTTGTCACTTTCATTGTTATTGCTGTTTTTCTGGTTTTGCCAGTACTGGGGCTTGAATTCAGGGCCTCAGGTCTTGCTTAGCTTTTTCATTCATGGTTAGTGTTCTATCACTTGATTTATAGCTACGCATTTTTCTCATTAATTGGAGATGAGAGAGTCTCACGGACTTTCTTGCCCAGGCTGGCTTTGAGTCATGATCTTTAGGTCTCAGCCTTTTAAGTAGGTGGGATTACAGGTGTGAGCCACCAGCACCCAGCTTTGAATAGTTTTTTTTATAACTACCATCATGCTCTGTACATTCCCTTTATAATAACAATAAAAAATTAAAATAACTGGGTTGGGAATGTGGCTTAGTGGTAGAGTGCTTGCCTAGCATGCATGAAGCCCTGGGTTCAATTCCTCAGTACCAACCACATAAACAGAAAAAGACAGAAGTGGTGCTGTAGCTCAAGTGGTAGAGTGCTAGCCTTGAGTAAAAAGAAGCTCAGGGACAGTGCTCGGCCCTAAGTTCAAGCCTCCAGACCAGCAAAAATAAAAAATAAAACTACCATCATGATCATCCTTATTGATGGTGCTGGAGATTAAATCCAGGGTCTCAGAGATGAAAGGCATTCTCCTACTGAGTTACATCCCCTGCCCTCCACTCACTAAGCTTAAACATGATACTGGTATCTAAAGCCTTAGTGACCCAATTGCAACAAGTGAACAAAAGTTCTGTTACCCTTAAGAGAAACGAAGGGAATGATTAGGTTAAATGGCTAAGACCATTGAGAGAGGAAGGGATAAACACTTCGCATTGACACAGTAGACAGGTCAAGGGTCTTTTTGCAGAAACCATCACCCCTGCACCTATAGGACTAAATATTCATATGGGGTCCTTGGGAATCCAGGATAGGGAAGGTGAAGGGACCTCAGGCGCTGTATCTATGGGAGATAGAGGCAGGGCCTACAACCCTGTGTAGCTGCACAGGGCCCTGAGCTCAGGACTGCATGATCTGCAGTGCCTTGAAATGTCTTAGTAATTCTATCTTTAGGTCTTTAATAAGTAAAAGGCAATGGGACAGCAGGGGCTGGCAATCTCCATTCACTGTCTACAATGAGGTTGCACTGTTACTTTTTGCAACTTCTTATCATTACCTGATAGAATCCGGCTGTCCAGGATTCCTGTCCCCTGCTCCCCTCCACGTGCTCTGTGCCCTGGAGAGGAAGTTGGAAGAAAAGATGGAGGATGCTGTGTCGCCATGATTAGAAGTAGAAACAATATTATGGGCTCTTCTTGGAAGATCTCCAGGACTGCAATGTCCTCCTTCAATAATCATGTTAATGACCACTGTTGGACATCTGTAAATAACCTGGAACCTAGTAATTTGGGCTTATGTATAAGTTCCACAAAGTCTGAAAGATTAAACAAGACAAAAATGCCAGCTACTTTTCTGGGTAGTTGTTATCTTAAAATACCATGGTAAGTGTGTTGTTTCCTCACCGAGTAGCTAATGAGCCTGCAGTGACAGTGTGGGTGGCCAGGAAAGAGCTGGACAAGCCCAGAGAAAAACACCAAAGCCAGTAGCTGGTCAGCACATAAGGCTGCTTGTGAACAGGTAGAGTGAAGTGAGGCAAGATCCAAGGGGGCATAGTTGTGGCACAACAGCGGGGAATCAAACCAGCAGATGTGTCCAGAGGATAGACCATCTGAGGCCTCATAGCTTGGAGAACACTGTTTAGATACAAAAACAGAAAGTAAAGAAAAAAATACCAGCTGGATCTGGTGGCACATACCTATAATCACAGCTACTCGGGAAATAGAGTTCTGGAAGAGCATGGTTTGAAGCCAGCCCAGGCAAAAGGTTAGCAAGACTTCAATTTCAAGAAACAAGCTAGGCATGGTGGTGTATATTGCTAATGCAAGTAGTTCAGGAGGTATAAGCAGAAGGACCAGGCCCCAAGCCAAAATGTGAAACCTTATCTAAAAAAATAAATAAAGCTAAGGGGGGGGGGGCGGCAACAATGTTTGACAAGAAATGTACTCACTACCTTATGTAGATAATTGTAACTCCTCTGTACATCACCTTGACAATAAAATTAAACTTAATAAAGTAAGTAAAGCAAAAACAAAGGGCTGAAGCAGTAGAGCATCTGCCTAGCAGATGTAAGGTCCTGAGTTTAAACTCCAGTACCACAAGAAAGAGAAAGAAGAAAGAGAAAGGAAGAAGGAAGGGAGGAAGGGAGGGAGGGAAGGAGGAAGGGGGGAGAGAGGGAGGGAGGGAATGGTTGCCTGTCCCTTATACACTACAAGTCCATGGTCATCTGCCTAGGATGTTGCTTCGCACATCCTATATGCCTAGTTTCAAGGCCTGCTTGAGAAGATGTTGCTGGGAATTTCTCTACAAGTCAATTGGAGCAAAGGGTTAAGACAAAAACCGTGGTGAGAGGGGCCTACAAACTGTGAAACTATGGTCTGGGCCTCCATCAAGATCCCAAGATCAGGACAGCTTCAGATGGGAGCTGAGTGAAGGGAGGGGTCCCTAGGACCAACTAAAGAACACAGTGACCTCATGCTCACCACACTTGCAGAACCCAGGGCCTGGCTCGTGTAGCTTGTGTCCTTCCAACTTGTGAATCATTCTAGGGCAGAATTTTGCCTGTAGTTCTCAGATAAAGGACAGCTCCCAGTTCTAGGGACGTTTATGAGATTTGCTTTGTGTCAAATCTAGATGTTCAGCCAGGTCCAAGTTGTTTTCCTTACATCAACCAGCTTCCTACTGCCACTGGGGTCAACCTTCAAAGGCACACACTGAGCTATGAACTGTAGGTGACCTCATCCCATTGCTGGTGTCACCTATTCTCCAGGGAGCTCAGATCGGTGGACTCCTCTTAGCAGAGTCTTGCTAAACAAGTGCTCTACCACTTGACCACTTGGCCCCCAGCCCTTTTTGCTTTAGTTATTTTCAGATAGGGGCTTATTCTTTTTGCCAAGGTCCAGCCTCAAACTATGACCCTCCTACCATCTATCTGCATAATTGGATTGACAGATGTGTACCACCATGCCTAGCTTTTTTTGTTGTGGAAATGAGATTGTGCTAGCTTTTTGCCTCAGTTAACCCTGAACTTTGATCCTCCCAATCTTTTGAGTAGCTGGAATTATGGGTATAAACTACATGGAGATCAGTTATTTATTTTCTTAGTTTTAGATTATATACTGTATGAAGATATATAAATAGATGTGTTTCATGGGTGTGCTGTGAATCTCTTTTGGGATTCTTGGAAATGAAGTAAGTAATTGGTTCACTGTGTGTGTGTGTGTGTGTGTGTGTGTGTGTGTGTGTGTGTGTGTAGGTACTGGGGCTTAAATTCAGGGTTTGGGTGCTGTCCCTTAGCTTTTTCTCTCAAAGCTGGCTCTTTGACACATGAGCCACAGCTACTCTTCTGGCTTTTCGTCTTCTGGTTAATTGGAGATAAGAGTCTCACAGGCTTTTCTGCCTGGGCTGGCTTCAAACCATGATCCTCAGATCTCTCAGCCTCCTGAGTAGCTAGGATTACAGGTGTGAGCCCCCCAGCATCTGGTGGTCAATTCACTTCTAAACTTGTGAATACAAAGCACATTAAACAAGGTTAGCAAAATGTTGCTGCTAAAAATGAAAAGTCTTTGCACCAGGGAAATGTTTATATTTGTGGATAAAACAAAATCCAGTTGTTTGTAATGAAAACTGAGGAAGGGAGGGAAGATTTATATGATGAGCACAAAGTTTTGTACTAGCAGAAAAGCAAAGGTTTTTTTTTTCTTTCCTATTGGCAATGAGAACCAAATATTCTACCCTTTTTACTTATTTCAGAGACTTTTTTATTCTAACAGAAATCTTTTTTCAAAGTCAGTAAAAATTTGAGGGAAAGTTCATGCTGTTATAACTTTGTTTTGGGATATTTTTTGTCACGAGTTTGTCTAAATATCATTAAATATCAGTGCTATATTGGTCTTTTGAAATGCACAAATCGGGCTGGGGATATGGCCTAGTGGCAAGAGTGCTTGCCCTGTATACATGAGGCCCTGGGTTCAATTCCCCAGCACCACATATATAGAAAATGGCCAGAAGTGGCGCTGTGGCTCAAGTGGCAGAGTGCTAGCCTTGAGCAAAAAGAAGCCAGGGACAGTGCTTAGGCCCTGAGTTCAAGGCCCAGGACTGGCCAAAAAAAAAAAAAAAAAAAAAAAAAAAAGAAATGCACAAATCAACTGGCAGACCAGAAATCTTTTCATATGGTCTCTACTTTTTTTGTGTGTGAAAACGTTAAATCTGTAAATGTTTCTATCAACCATTTGTTTACTTCTGATTTCATTTATTGTAAATAGTGTGGTAAAAGCTATTCTGCAGTTTTCATTTGGAATCTTTTTTTCTGCCTGTCCTGGGGCTTGAACCAGGGCCTAGACATTTTTCCTGAGCTGCTTTTTGCTCAAGGCTAGCACTCTACCACTTGAGCCACAGTATCACTTCTGGCTTTTTCTGTTTTTATGTGGTACTGAGAAATCAAACCCAGGGCTTCATGCATGTTAGGCAAGCACTGTACCACATAGCCACATTCCCAGACTCATTTGGAATCTTTTTGGGGAAAATGTGAACCTCATAAAAATGCTAGTTTACTTTCCTGCCTTCTTTTGTGTTTACTTTGGGTTCCTGTGGCAGTCATTTGCAGGAGCCTGCCAGTGTTTTGTTGCTGTTATCATTCCTGTGGCGGGGGGGGGGGGGGGGGGTTGGGGGAGGGGGGGTGTGTGTGCGCGCACGTGCGCACACGTACATTTGTGTGTGGACATGCACACGTGCACATTAGTAGCAAACAACTTTAGTGAAAGACAATTCTAAGAAATCACTTCTGAATTGTACCATTTCCAGGTAATTACTATTTACATGTTAAGTTTGTTTTTAGGAACTGAAAGAACTTTTTAAATGATTAGGTGACTTCACTTCCAATTCAAAATTGAAGTAGGGTTGGTATTTCTTTTTTTCTTCTTCTTTATTGTCAAAGTGAAGTACAGAGGGGTTACAGTTTCATATGTAAGGCAAGTACATTTCTTATCCAACTTGTTACCTCCTCACTCATTCCCCCCCACTCTCCCGGGTTGGTATTTCTGACTGGAGGAGTCTGGGCCTCAGGCCTTGCCCACACTCTAGCTACAAAGGAAGTGGCTGTCCTTCGTGAGACATGGATTTCCTAAAGCCCAGGAAAGAAAGCTTAGATGCCAGGCAACCGAAAGGAGTGACAAATGTCTACCCCGGCATTTCATTCCATTGTCATAGCAACATGTGTTGTCAGGATGACACTTTACTATCCCCTGTATTAGACAGGAAAAATGGGACTAGAGGAGCTTCACAGTCAGGTTAAACTAATAGAGAGAAAGCAGAGACTTGCTTTCAGGTATAAAAAGATCAATAATAGGGCTGGAGGCATAGCTCATCAGCAAGCACAAGTCCCTGAGTTCAAACCCCAATACCACTGGCATAAAAAAGATCAACTGTAGAAGTATAGGACAAAAGAAACTAAATTTGCTGTAGTTCACATAAAGATCTTAGAATCACAGGTGACCATAAACTTTACACGAATCAGCTGTAGAGTCTTGACGTGGCCCCTGGGAAGACTTCGTGATGGGACAATATCCTGGCCTCTGGGGGAGGGGGGATACCAGACTTATCCAGGGGTTGAACATTGTAGCCTAGCTCCATATTTGTAGAGATGGGACAAAGTGTGAAGGTTCTATTGCATCTGCTGTGTGCTCTGAGGCTTCAGAGGACAGAACTGAGGCCTCATGAGAGCCACAGGGGACAGACGCCAGTTCCACTCTTACAGAACATGATAAAACCTGGACATGTTAGCCAGGCATTGTTGGCTCACATCTATAATCCTAGCTTCTCAAGAGGCTGAGATCTGGGAAATGTGGTTTGAAGCCAGTGCTGGCTTCTTATTTCCAATTAACCAGCTAAAAGCTGAAGAGGAGGTGTGTGGGTCAAGTGGTAGAGCAACAGCACTAAAATGCAAAAAAGCCAAGGGAAAGTGGGAGGCCTTGAGTTCAAGCCCCAATAAAATAAACAAACAAACCAAACTAGAAGTCATAATATATCTTAGCTACGATTTCCAGGATGTTAAGATTATACATGTGTCCTAGGAATAGATTATTATTATTGACAAGTTCAAAATAGATACTAGCCGCCATTATTAGGATTAGAGCAATGTCTTGTTATTCAGCCAACATTTTTTTTTTTTTTTGGCCAGTCCTGGGCCTTGGACTCAGGGCCTGAGCACCATCCCTGGCTTCTTCCCGCTCAAGGCTAGCACTCTGCCACCTGAGCCACAGCTCCCCTTCTGGCCATTTTCCATATATGTGGTGCTGGGGAATCGAACCGAGAGCTTCATGTGTAGGAGGCAAGCACTCTTGCCACTAGGCCATATTCCCAGCCCAGCCAACATGTTTTACTGGATGTCTCTGGCATACCAGGTACTGTTCTCTATACTAGGAACACGATAGTGAATCAACCAGACAAAGTTGTAGGCTAATGGAAAATTGTTCGGTAGATCACTGGAGGCTGCCAGCAGAGAAGAGACAGGATGGGATGGAAGTGGGGTTGTTTACACAAAAAATACGCTAAAATTAAATTACTCTTCTTTTTTTTTTTTTTAAATTTGTCAGTTGTAGGGCTTGAACTTGGGGCCTGGGCACTATCCCTGAGCTTTTTAAGCTCAAGGCTTGTACTCTACCACTTTGTGCCACTTCTGGGTTTTAGGTGCTTAATTGGAGATAAGAGTCTTAGGAAATTTCCTGCCCCGGCTGGCTTTGAACAATTAGCCTCAGATCTCAGCCCCTTGAGTAGCTAGGATTACAGGCATGAGCTACCAGCACCCAGCTAAATTCCTTTTTCAAAGACAGAGATTCAAAGCAATGGACTGGTTTTGTTCTTTTTTTTTTTTTAAACATGCTGGAGAATGCTTTTCTCAATTAACATTTAGATACATGTTACCTACTATAACAAGTCCCATAATTTCAAGCTGAGTTGCTTAGGAAATCCTAAACTTAGCTGCTTGCTTGATTTGTCTTAAATCTCCCACGCATGGTACCACAGTATGTCTGTAACATTATTCAGTACCACATTAATGATAGGAGACCCTCATGGGAAAATGGAATGTGCTGGCAAGATTATTTGAAAAACTAATAAAAGCCTTGTAATCTCTTTCAAGGATGCAGAGAGGAAAAATGGCTGCATTTCAAATTCATGGCATTTCAAAGGCATGAATTAAGCTCTAAGCTCTACATTTGGGGGGAAAAATCAACACAAGTTCTCTAATTTATTTTCCAAACTGAGAAAACAAATTGTTGCTAAGAAATGAGATTTCAAATATATATATATATATATATTCAAATTTGTTTCTTAAACATATTTTCCATTTGATATGCACATACCTTATTCTACAAGTGCTACCAAAATATAAATTACAGGAATCACTACCATTGAACTTGGTTGATACAACTTCACCATGAAGTCTGGAGTTACATTTTGGTTTGGTTAATTTTAATTCCTAGACATCCTGATGTTTAGGTGTGTCAAAAAAATTGCTCTTGTGTCAATAGAGGATGTTGACAGAATAGTTTGGTGAAAATGTCTGAAAAAAGATCACTGCATGGGCTGGGAATGTGGCTTAACGGTTGAGTTCTTGCCTAGCATGCATGAGGCCCTGGGTCTGGTTCCTCAGTACCACATAAACAAAAAAGAAATAAAATGAACGTAAAAGATCACTGCTTCGGGGCTGGGAATATGGCCTAGTGGCAAGGGTGCTTGCCTCGTATGCATGAGGCCCTGGGTTCGATTCCCCAGCACCACATATGTAGAAAACGGCCAGAAGTGGCGCTGTGGCTCAAGTGGCAGAGTGCTAGCTTTGAGCAAGAAGAAGCCAGGGACAGCGCTCAGGCCCTGAGTCCAAGCCCCAGGACTGGCCAAAAAAAAAAAAAAAAGATCACTGCTTCTCTTCTTCCTCATCCCACAAACCTTGGATAAAAGGCCTTTCTCTTAACACCTTAATATCTTATTTTCTGTGACAATCATGTCAAGTATGATGCAATCTGTTCCTGTATCTTGCCATTATTGAACTTTGTTCTTAGTCTATTTGGTTCAGATTGGCTAATCAGGGTTCTTCTCTCCTTTAAAACCTCTATCTTTGTGGGAGAATTGCCAATAAACTCACCTTTCAATCCCAATACCACCTTCCAACTCCATTCTCGCTTCATCTTCCTCCTGGTGGGCCCCATCTTCCAGCTCTTTTGACAGCATCTCAAAATCCTTTGCTTCTAAGCCAGACACCAGTAGCTCGTGTCTGTAATCCTAGTTAATCAGGGTTGAGATCTGAGGATCATGGTTCAAAGCAAGCCTGGGTAGGAAAGGCCATGAGACTTTTATCTCCAATTAACCACCAAAAAGCCAGGAGCAAAGCTAGGCACCGGTGGCTCATGCCTATAATCCTAATTATCAGGAAGTCAGATTTGAAGATTACAGTTCAAAGCCAGCCCAGGAAGGAAAGTCTGGGAGACTCTTACCTCCAATTATCCACCAGAAAACCAGAAGTGGCACTGTGGCTCAAAGTAGTAGAGTGCTAGCCTTGGGCAAAAGTGCTCAGGGACAGCACCCAAGCCACTGAGTTTAAGCCCCAGGACCAACACATAAACAAAAAACCAACCACCTAGTTTACTCTCAAGAGTTGTCCACATCCCCTCCAGTTCACCCAGACTTTGGTCCCTGCTGTGCCAATACACGTGCTCTTTCCAAGTGATCTCTTTGTTGCTAAGTTCAGTGTTTATTTTTCAGACATGGGCTTTGCTGACCTGGTGTTTGTGACACATAATTCTCTGATTTTCTTTCTCTCGCTATTCTAATCTTTCCCTCTGCCTCCTTTTCCTTTACTTGTTCCTTACGTGTGGGTATTTCCTAAATAATTTGGCTCTTCTTTTTGACCATTTCTTCCAAGCAATTTCATTCATTCTCAGGACATCACTAATTATCTATATGCTGAGAATTTGATAATTGCTTACTCTTATCACCAGACCAGCACTTTGTCATATGCTCCAAACCACTTGGTAGGCATATTATCTTAACTCACTGAATTCCAGTTCGCCCCCTCTACTTTCTGCCTAAGCCCATTACTTTGTCCTCAGAGGAAAGCACCACCATCCATCCAGGTACTCATCCGAGGCAGAAGCCTGATGCTCAACTTTGGCCATTCTCCTCCATGCCTTCAGCTCTTTGCTCACAAAGCCCTCCCCAAAATTTTTTTTTTGCCAGTGAGTCCTAGGGCTTGAAGTCAAGACCTGGGTACTGTCCCTGAGCTTGTTTTGCTCAAGCCTAGCGCTCTACCACTTGAGCCACAGCTCTACTTCTGGCCTTTTCTGTTTGCTTGGTACTGAGGAATTGAACCCAGGGCTTCGTGCATGCTAGGCAAGCACTCTAATGCTAAGCCACATTCCCAGCTCTCACAAAGACCTTTTAAGGTGGGCATAGTGGTGCGTTCCTGTGTTCCCAGAACTCAAGGGGCAGGAAATTTGAGAGTTCAAGGCCATCCTGGGATATAGAGAGATGACCTTATCTATAAACATATTCTCTGAACACTCATCTCTTTAAAATAGCTCAGATCCATCATGCGCTTTTCCACATGCTGTGCTGGAATACTGCAGTGGCTTCCAGTCTACATGGCAGTCTCATCCCCTCACCATTCTCCACAGAACACCTAGACATTTCCAAAATGTGCCTTGCCTTAAAAACTTTCATTATCTTTAGAACAAAGTGAGATCCTAAGCCTAGTATGTTAGTTTTTGCTTGTTTGTTTTTAGGATCCAGTGTTGATCCATTACTCTAATCCTGTCTGAGATTTAGTATTCTAGTTAATATTCCTCTTATTTACTTTTAAAAGCCTGTGGACTTTGGATGTAACTGGCTTATGCTTCTTAATCTTGGAGGCTGAGATCCACTTGCGGGCCAGTCTGGGAATATATGAGACCCCTTCTCAACCAATAGCTGCACACAGTGGCATGCATTTGTCATCCCAGCTATGACAAGAAGTGTAAAAGGGGCAGATCAAAGCCCAGGAAAAGGCCTGGGGGGGAAAAAGCAAGAACTTATCTGACAAATAACCAGTGTAAAAATAGGGCTCAGATGTGGCTCAAATGGTTGAGCACTTGTCTAACATGTAGGAATCCCTGATGTCAAACTCTAGAATAACCAAAAATACACAAACATAAAAAATGGTCCATGGAGCGCTGGGAATATGGCCTAGTGACAAGAGTGCTTGCTTCGTATACATGAAGCCCTGGGTTCGATTCCCCAGCACCACATATGTAGAAAACGGCCAGAAGTGGCGCTGTGGCTCAAGTGGCAGAGTGCTAGCCTTGAGCAAAAAGAAGCCAGGGACAGTGCTCAGGCCCTGAGTTCAAGGCCCAGGACTGGAAAAAAAAAATGGTCCATGGAATTCCACTGAGATCCTTGCCCACAAGAAGGCGGAAACCAGAACAATGTTCCCCTGGAAGCTGCCATAACTCCTGCCTCTCTTTGCATAACTCTTCACATAACTCTCGCACCTAGATTTCCATTTCTTTAGGGCTGTGTGCCCTAAAAACATGCCTAAAAATAACAAGACAAATACATTCCGCAGTTTCTCATGAGTCAGATACTTTATCTCATCTAATCCCCACCATTTCCATTTCTCAAATGGGAAAACTGAGATGCAAAAGGATTAAAGATTGAAAAATTATGGGTTGAGGTTGTGGCTCAAGAGATAGAGCACTTGCCTGGCAAGAATAAGGTCCTGAGTTTAAATCCCAATACTTCCAGAAAAAAACACATTATTTTTTCGACCAAGTCATGCAAGTACTCAGAAAGAGACTAGGGAGTCAAACCCAGATTCTCAGCATATCACCTTGTGCCCATTCACTATCAACCAATATTTGATAATCCAACATACATAAATGTGAAAACAAACATTTGTTGAAGTTTGATATTTATGAAGTACTTTGCACAAAGCATTTCATTTATCCTGTACATTTTCAAATAAGTAAACTGCAGATCCAAGGAAGTATATACAAAGTCACATAGCTAGTAAATGGGTTTGTATTTCCTCACCTCTACTCTTATTAGCTTCTCCCTAACACCAGTAAATAGCATTTATGACTGAAGAAACTACGTGGTTAGGTGGATGATATTTTAGTCCCCGAGAGCTGGGAGAGTTGAGTAGCTTGACCTTTTCCTATTTGTAATAATTTCCTGAAAAATTAACATACGTGTGTGTGTGTGTGTGTGTGTGTGTGTGTGTGTTATTAGGCTTTGAATTCAGAGCCTTTTTCTGGGCTCTGCCACTTGAGCCATACCTCCTGTCCTTTTTGCCTAATTTACTGACAATATCTATTTTTTTTTTGTCATGGGGCTTGAAATCAGGACCTGAGTGCTATCCTGAGCTCTTTTGTTCAAGGCTAGTGCTCTATCACTTTGAGCCACTGTCTCACTTCCAGTTTTTGAGTGGTTAATTGGAGATAAGAGTGTCATGGGGACTTTTCTGCCTGGGCTGGTTTCAAACCTCGATCCTCAGATCTCAACCTCCTGAGTAACTAAGATTACAAACAAACATCAGACCTCCATTCCTCCTACCTATGATTTCCAAGTAGCTGGGTTCACAGGCACGAAACACTATACCTGGATTGTTCTTTTCTTTTTCCTTTTTTGTTTTGTCAGTCCTGGGGCTTGAATTTGGGGCCTTGGCACTGTCCCTGAGCTTCTTTTGCTCAAGGCTAGCACTCTACCATTTGAGCCACAGCACCATTCTGGCTTTTTCTGTTTATGTGGTACTGAGGAATCAACCCAGGGCTTCATGCATGCTAGGCAAGCACTCTTCCACTAAGCTACCCTCCCAGCCCTGGCTTGTTCTTTGAGATAGGGTCTCCATAGCTCTCCCTCCCCCAGGCTGATCTTGAACCACAATTCTCTCATTCTCTATCTCCCCCATAGTTGGCAGAGCAACCATATCCATCTCTCCCTTACCCCTTTCTAGCAGTACTAGGGATCAAACCTATAGCCTTGTGCGTGCTAGTCAATGCTTTGTCAGTGAGCTATACCCTTAATCCTAAACTGTTTCTGAAGGTCTAAATTAACCTCCAAAGGGATCTAACTCCAGTTGGCCTGATTGGTAGCCTTCTGATCCTCTACTTGTGGCATAGTCCTCATACCTGCTATTCCAGCAGCCTCCGCTCCCACTGCACCTGCAAGATTAGGCACTAAGCTTCAGGATATCCCATTTCCCATTTCCCTACTTCCATGCAGTTTTCTCACCCTCAGTAATAAGGTCCTATCTGTTTACCCAGTTTCCTTCATGGCTAGCCAGGATCAAATCTGCTCTGCCACAGTTCTTAGAAGTCCTGTTAGCTCTTCCTTTAATGTCATCCATTTTCCTCATTCTCCCATCCTAACCTTCTCTCCTCAGCTGTCACCAATTCAAGAATGATAAGGTTGTTTTTGTCTCGTGTGTGTGTGTGTGTGTGTGAGAGAGAGAGAGAGAGAGAGAGAGAGAGAGAGAGAGAGAATTAGGTTCAAGATCACAATCTCCTCAGTTACTTCATTTTTGGCCAAGAGTTAATTATTACATATTAAAGCATTCTTCTCAAAATGCTTTAGCTAACACATACCCAAAAGCTTCTAGCATGACAAAGGAAACATATGGGATTAATTGGACCATCTAGTCAACACCTTTAGTGGGGAACGAGTTGGGAAAGATGCTACCTGTAGGTAGAATGGTACCACTGGGCCTTATGATTCTGAGCAAAGGGGTAAAAGCAGGGCATGAAGTTCAGGCTGTGTCTCACTTCATAACTGACAGGGACAGAAGATCTTCTGGAGGAAGGGAGGGGGGAGGAAATAGGATATTTAGGTACAGGAAGGATCAAGGCCAACAGCTAGAAATAGAGGAACATGAAGAACTGATGACATTTAGGGGATAATTGAAAGGGATAATTAGCATGAATATTAATATCTAGCATCATAGGCTGAGAAGGCCCCTCAGAGCATTCAGGCAAAGACACAGCCAAATCTAATGTCATGAATGACAAAAACATGTCAAGGAGTAACATACGGGGCTGGGAATATGGCCTAGTGGCAAGAGTGTTTGCCTCGTATACATGAAGCCGTGGGTTCGATTCCTCAGCACCACATATATAGAAAAAGCTGGAAGTAGTGCTGTGGCTCAAGTGGCAGAGTGCTAGCCTTGAGCAAAAAGAAGCCAGGGACAGTGCTCAGGCCCTGAGTTCAAGCCCCAGGACTGGCAAAAAAAAAAAAGGTTCTTTTCCTCGGAGCAGCGTGAGAAGCGTGTTGTGGTCTCCGGGTCTCCCGGACAGCTCTACTGCAAAGATGGTCAACGTACCTAAAACCAGAAGGACTTTCTGTAAGAAGTGTGGCAAGCATCAGCCTCACAAAGTGACCCAGTACAAAAAGGGCAAAGATTCCCTGTATGCCCAAGGGAAGAGGCGCTATGATCGGAAGCAGAGTGGCTATGGTGGGCAGACCAAGCCAATTCCGGAAGAAGGCTAAAACCACCAAGAAGATTGTGCTGAGGCTTGAATGTGTTGAGCCTAACTGCAGATCCAAGAGGATGCTGGCCATTAAGAGATGCAAGCATTTTGAATTGGGAGGAGATAAAAAGAGAAAGGGCCAAGTGATCCAGTTCTAAACTTTGGGGGGAGGGAGGTGGTATTCATTTTGAGGGGAAGATCTTGAAGCTACAGAATTACGTGATGGAAAACTAATAAATGACAGAAAATGCCCATTAAAAAAAAGGAGTAACATACTTCTAGTTGAACATCTCCAACAATGGGAAATACCCAACTTTTGGAAATCAGGATTTTGGAAGTATATGAATAAAGTTCAGGTATATTTCCATTCATTTCCAACAAATATCTACATAAATATCTCAATATCTATTCACAAAGCCGGCAGTGTCTAGGCTGGACTTGAAGTGTATTGAGTTAGCTAAGGGAAGGGTGGAGAGGCCCATGGGAGTTAGAGAAAAGGGGCGATTAAGGTTACCCAGTTTCCACAGAAGTTCAGTTTTGTAAGAAGGTGGAGTCTAGATCATGAGGAGCCTTTCCAGCTATGCTTAGGAATGTGGGCTTGGTTCCAGAGGCCTTGGGAGTTTGTGAAGGGGTTTAATCAGTTCCTTCCATCAAGCTGCCTTGGGAGAGATACTGCAGTATCCAGAGTGGTGGTCAAGGAGTTGACAGGGAATGATCTTGGTGGCCCAAGGAATGTGACCAAAAGTGAACCTCTCCTCTATGACAAGATCGAGACCAAAATAGAGATAAAAGCTGGGCACGTTATCTTTGCTGGTCAAAAAGCAAAGTAGCGGGCTGGGGATATAGCCTAGTGGCAAGAGTGCCTGCCTCGGATACACGAGGCCCTAGGTTCGATTCCCCAGCACCACATATACAGAAAACGGCCAGAGGTGGCGCTGTGGCTCAGGTGGCAGAGTGCTAGCCTTGAGTGGGAAGAAGCCAGGGACAGTGCAGGCCCTGAGTCCAAGGCCCAGGACTGGCAAAAAAAAAAAAAGCAAAGTAGCGGGGCGGAGAATGTGGTTTCATGGTAGAAGGCTGGGCTAACATGTATGAAGCCCTGGGTTCGATTCCTCAGTACCCATACACAGAAAAGTCCTGTGCTGTGGGGCTCAGGTCATAGAGCGCTAGCCTTGAACGGAACAAGCTACAGTGCCCATGCTCTGAGTTCAAGCCCCAGGACTGGCAAAAAAAAAAAAAAAAAAAATCAAAGTAGCTCGTCCTGGGTTTGTTCCCCCTTCACCGCTGGACGTCTCCACAACCCTCTTTCCTGATAGGAAAACTGAGACCTAGGGTCACCAGATGGGAATAGAAGAGAAAAAAAAGAATAGAAACATAATCCCCAAAGGCTGGCCCTGACCGAAATCCTTGATCCTTGATTCTCCGGGAGTCGCCAGGACTGCCCCACTTCACTGCCAACCATCCCCACCCGGTCGTTTTGCTATGGAAACGGTCCTCCCGCCCTCCTCCGCGCCTCGGTTTCTTGAATGCACTCTGGGAAATGCAGTCCATCTCTGGTTGCCTGCCTGCGGCACGGGTGGCATTAAGACTACAAGTCCCAAAAGGCCGTGCAAAAAAACCCAACTCTGGCCGTCTCTGGGGAATGTGGTCCCTACTGACGGACTCAGAGTGGGAGGGCGGGGCCAGAGGGACAGGAGACGTTGTCCCCACCCATGTGAAGCCTCCTGGGCGGAGCCTGGATCTCCATTGGCCACGGCGGCACTGGAGGGGCGGAGTCAGAGGAATGAGGCGCGGAGCTGTTCGCCGCTCCAGGTGCTGAGTCCGAGGGAGGCTCCGGACGCGAGAGCCGCGGACGCCGCAGCCGCTGCCGCAGCCAGAGCCACCGCCGGAAAGCCGCGGTCGTGAGGAACCGGGAAGCGCTGGGGGCGCTGCCCGACGCGGACAGCTCTCTGGAGGTTGGTGCTGCAAGAATTGCTTTTGTTTTCTTGGGGAGGGATGAACGGAGGCGTGAGGGGGGGCCTGGGGAGTTGATGGGACGTGTCCTCGCCGCACTCCAGACCATCTGTCCTGGATTGCCGCTGACTGACCGCGGGCCTCCCGGTGGCCGGGTGCCCGAGGGCGGAGCAGCTTAGCTTGGGTTTGACGGTGGAGGGAGTTCTTGAGTGCAAGGGGCGAGGGCTGGAGGACCCTCTCCCCGTCCCTCCTGGGAGAGCATGCGAGGCTCGGAGCCTCCCTTCCCCAATGCCTGAAGTCGAGGCTGCTCGGATGGCTGAGGATGGAGGGGGTGTTTGGGGACCAGAGGTTTTGTGGGGGAGGAGGGGCAGGGGACCCTTCCCCACAAAGGGATCTGGATATGATGGGTGAGACCGCTGGACTCCTCCCCTCGGCTCAGACTCTCCCCTGGGGTTCGAGTTGTAAGGGAGGACCCCCCCTTCCCCTGCAGCCAAGGTTTTGTGAAGAAGGAGGTGGAGGATCAACCAGGGACTCTTCTCCCTGCCACACGTCCCCTCCTAGGATTTTTTTTTTTTTTTGGAGGGAGGATCGAGGTTTGTGGGGGAGGAGGAAAGGCCGAGAGACCTCTCCCCACCTTGCTCAGAGTTGCTCATAAAGGAAAAGCATAGATGGATGCTCAGAGTCCTCCGTGCTCGTGCCTGCGCCCAAGATCTGAGTGGCCTGGGGGTGGGGGTGAGGGGTAAGAAGAAGTAAGAGTGTCTGAGGGACCCCTTCCCACCCGAGTCATAGCCTCAGGCTCCATTCCACTTGGATCCAGGGCCCGGTCTGGAGGAATCGAGACCACCCACCCTCCGTGCCCCGCCACACCCCAGAGAACCTGAGCTTCTGCACCCCGGCAGGGAGTCCGCCAGCCTCAAATGGGCACGTGCGGGGCAGGACCAGGCGGCTCGCCTCTCAAACATCCCGAAGCTCCAGGTCGATGTCCCCCGCGACCATGGGTCGTCGAGGAGGGCTCGGCTCCGCGTGGGGGGGGGGGGCGCTCCAGCAGCAGTCTCCCCCGGGAGGGGGGGGATTTGGTTTCCGGGTGCGCGGCAACGGCTCCGGGGTGCTGGGTTCTCTCGCACTCTGCCCAGGCATCCACGCGAGGACAAAGCGGCGGTCGCCGCACTAGCGGGCGTGCGCGGCGGGCTGGGCGAGGGGCGCGGCTGAAGCCGGGGAGTGGGGGGCGGCAGGGGGGGAGGGACTCGGGCGCGGCACGGGCAGCTTCCGAGGAAACGTGCCAGGAGCCGAGCCAGAGACAAAGCGTTCCTGCTCCTCGCGGGCCCGCGCGAGCCGGGATGGAAAATCCCGAGCGGGGTGGAGGCTGCGCCGGGGCAGGGTGCAATGCCACACACCCCTCTCTTTTCCCACGCCCCCACCGCCCTCCTGGCTCTCTGTGGTGGGAGGGGCCAGAGTTTTGAGGGATACAAGTGGGCCAGGGTCGGGAGGGGCATTCTAAGTGGTTTACACACACACACACACACACACACACACACACACACACACACACACACACACCGGCCATCCCATTAGGTCAAATTTGGCTCTGGGATTAGTGTGAATGTGTATGATGGTTTGGATCTGAGTGTGAATGTTTGTGACTGAATGTGTGCTCGTCATTCACATGTGTGTCATGATAAACCTGTGCGTTTGGCTGTGTGTGAGAGAGAGGAAAGAGAGACAGAGACACCGACAGGCAGAAAGAGACAGAGACCCAGAGAGAGAGAGAGAGAGAGAGAGAGAGAGAGAGAGAGAGAGAGAGAGAGAGAGAGAGAGAGAGAGAGGGCGAGGTGAGAGCAAAGGAGGAATCATTTACTGCCAAGTTTGGATACTGCGTAGGGGAACGACAGTCACCCCTCCAGTGCTCCAGCCACAGTAATGACCTAGATGCTTCAGGCTGCCTTGGGCCTAGCCTGCATCCTGGATATGGCCCAGCAAGAAGGATTTCACAAGGATGATGAGTCTTCTTCAGCCCTTCTGGGGCTTCAGGTTTGACATGAACATCTTCAGTGCCCTGCCCTTCCCAACCCTCTTGCCATAATGGGTGACCATGAGGACTAGAGTTCTGCCTCATCACTACCACAGGCTGCCAAGCCTATGGGGGTTGTCGACAGAGTCCCTTACGATGTGTGTGGCCAGGAGACTTTTGTCACTTTGGCCTCCATCCATGTCTGGAAGGGATGCAGGACTGGGGTTCCTGGGAGTCACAATCAATCTCAGAAATAGCAGGTACCGTAGCAGAGAGGTCAGAAGGTAGACATGGATTGCACTATGAGCTAATAACCCCCAGAGCATGAGCAGAACCTTCCAGACCTCCCCACCCCTAGCAGTTGACCTCAATTCCACAGCTCTTTTATGCCAAAGGTGCTGTGTCTTTGTGATAATCTCCTTTAGATAGGACTTGGGGCTAGAGTGTGGCAGTGAAAGAACAGGTACCAGACAGTGGAGCCAAGCCTGCCTGGTCCAGTCCCCTCAAGAAGCCACCGTCAGCATCCACAGCGCCCTCTGCTGGGAGGATGTCAAACCGAGGCATCATTTGACAACCCGTACTCAGAGCAGGTGTGGGTGGCTGTTAGCTACAACCACAAACCTTTCTATTTGGGTTATTTCTCCATCTACCTTTGGAATCCTGATCTGCTTTGGTTTTGCATTTTGAATGGGTTATTTTTTTAATTGCTGAGGATCAAACAAACCTAAGGCCTAATGCATGCTAGACAAACACTCTCCCACTAAGCCACACACACCCTGAACTGATGCCTTCAGCAGTTCAGGATCCTTCTAGGAAGTTAAAGTCATAGAATTGCTGCTCTCCTTAGCACTACAGAACTTTAAAAATAGGGCTCGAAGGGCTGTGTTTCTGTCCAGTTGAGGGTGGGCATCACATCCATTTTCATGATGCATGGAAAATATTTAGCAAGTTTGGTGAGGTTTAGAAATCTTTTGGGTCTCTCCCATGCCTCTCTTGTTCCTTTCTCATTTTTTCCTTTTCCACTTTTATTCTCTTCTATTCCTCATTATTAAATTAGTCAACACATTTTTTCAAAGACAAGCCTTATTTTCCTCAATGATAATGTGGCCTAGAAAATGCAGACATCTGCAGGCTATTACTAAGTGCAGAAAGCTGTGAACACTGATTCTCCCAGGCTGGTGATGGGAGTGGGGGAGATAGATGAGACAGTCCTAAAGCCTGCTTGATGACATGTGTCTCTTTTGGAGTTACTCTGAAGGGATTTCACGCTGTCACAAAATTGTTAGAGCTCCTCAAAGGAGAGGAGGTATTTAAATACCTGGTATTGTTCTGACTTTGGCATCCATGTGATTTGCATTGAACTACGTGACTCAGTATCATAAAGTAAAAATAGGACTTAATTTCTTCCTCGCCTGTTCAGAAAGTGACTGCATCTATAGTGTGTTGTGTTCTGCATTAGAGTGAAAAGCTAAATTGCTTCATAAATTGAACCACCTGCTTATCCTGATTAGAGAATAGCGTTTAAAATCACCTACAGGCAATAACATTATTTTATGTTTCTTTTAATTCGTACCTGAATCTTTGTCTTGTAAAACATTTCCTCATGCTCATACATTATTGCTTTCACTTGACATTAATCAAGAATGTTTAATCCTTGTACTGAAGCCAAACAAATTAAATATCAGCAGATACAGGAAGGCGTGGGTGGCATTTCTGTTCTTTTTGGGCTCAAAAAAAGTCTGAAAGTTCATAGGAAAGGAAAAATGGACTCAAGGTTCAGTAAATATTGTGGGTGTAGTTAAGGCTTTCTGAGGAAAGGATCCTTAGAAATTTCCAAGAGGGATTGTCATGTTGAAGAATCTGCACGAAAACCAGTGGCAGTGAGCATGTAAATGACAGCATGCATGCTGGGAGTTAAGACTGTAGCCTCTGGAATTGCAAATCTCTGCTCTAATGCAGCCAGACTTTCTGGAGCAAATTCATCAACTTCCTGCTGCTTTTCTCCCTATACACAGACCCTAAGCAGCTACGGAGCAGAGCTGTCCAAGGTTCTGGAGTGCTGGCCTCAGCCTGCCTTGTGTGGAAGGGTTACAGGGCAATAGTTTAGGACCACAGCCTCTGTGAGGATTTCCCTAGAGCGGATTGCAGAAGGGAATAGGAGCTGTAAAGGATTGCTTTGAATGAACCCCTTGGCAATCCCTATTTAAAGAATTACAAGCTAATAATAAGAGGAAACATTTTCTGAGTCAGGCTCTTTGCATGCAAGAATGTATTTAACCCTGACAGTTCTAAGAGGTAAGTGCAAACAAAGCTTTGAAAGAAAAGGGCTTGCCCAAGGTTACAGAGTTTAGGGTCCACCACGTTCTCTTAAGCTCCAGAAACATCCCACCCACTCCCATCCTTTACCACATGTTATTCCCTACTGCAGTATAGAAACAAAATGGAAGTATTGGATTGTCCTATAGATAGTTTTGTTCTAATCATATTTTAAAGGAATAGAATTGGGGACCAAGTAGGATTCAGACACAAATCACAGAGTCCTTTCACGCTCAGTAAAGACAACACCATTCTTTGTCTTATCCTGGTAAAAGGCTTGTTGCCTCAACGCTGTTAGCACAGACAGCAGTGTAATATCCATCACGACCAGCAGCCCAGGAGTTTCTTTCCAGAGGGGAGCATTTTCACAGGAAGTCAGTTCTCAATGGCAGCAAAGTGAATGATTTTTTTTCTTTTTAAGAAGGCAAGGAGACAAAAAAATAAAGCTCCAAGAAGACTATTTTTAGGCAAAGAGTACATATAGAAGCAAAGAAATAGTGCTTATCTTTATTTCCTAGCATCCTTTTTTTTAAAGCTGAGGACACCTGGATATTGTTAGGAAGTGTCTTTCACTTATTCTCACTCTCACATTTTCACACAAAGCTTCTAACACCTAAATAAAACTTTCCCTTGTTTTACTTAGAGAAAGTAAGACATTCATGTCTGCGTTCATATCATCCCAGCCTCTATTCTACCTTCACTTGTGGCTGCTAGACTTTTTGAAAGGTGAATATATCGGGCTTGGCAAACTTCATGTCATTTGCCCTCTGTTTCTCCTATGGTAGCTGTAGCAGCTGAACCAATCTTGGGACATACACAGGGGCTTGTGTTCGAGAACCTCCCCATTCAATAACTGTACCCTTGGGTATCTAAAGCGGGTGGAAAGAAATAGTTTTCTTTCCTTCTCCCTGGGCATTAGTCTGCAGAACACTCAGATCGAAGACCTGCTCTCTTAAGAAAATGCCTTCCCTCAGGCTGCATCTTCATCCCATTTTGGAGTGATTTCTGTCCCTTCTAGGCTGGGGGTTTGCGGAGCTCTGACGCAATACAGGAAGGCTGCTTTGTGTTTCCCCTAAGGCACTTGGAGGCTGAGGACCTGACTCCCATCTGGGTCTGCTCTGACTCATATGACTGGGGACAGATTTGATTGTTTTCTTATTTAGAGTCATTAATTAACTCTCCTCAGCACTGGAACAGCATGTAATAAGAGGCCATTTGTAGGGATCTCTAGGCAGCCCTGCCTAAGGTTGAATACCATCTCCTTTGCTAACATAATCAGGAAATAGCTTTTAATCCTTCAGAAAACTTGTCAAGATTTTCATCCAATATAAGAAAGAAAACAAAAAAAAATGGAGTTCACTGCTAAGGTTGCTTTAGTTACTCTGGCAAGAACCAGGGGACCCAAAGTCCCTCAAAGGAGAACTCGATTTACATTTATTCAGCAAATATTGCTTGTGCCTGCAATGTGCCAGGCATAGAACTGCACACAGGAAACACGATACCAACTTAACATAAGCCCTGACATATAGAAATATTGAGTGGGACAGGGAAACAATGCAGAAACTCTAAAAGGAGTATTGCTGCTAGCAAGAGTTGTTTTTGTTTTTAAAGAACTGGAAATAATATTAATACTCACAAACCATCATCTCCTTTTCATCATGAAGAAAGAGGCTAAGGGAATTTGAAGGTTGCTCTGGCTTTATCTCCGGTTAGTGGCAAAGGTAAAGCATAGAATCAGGTTTTGCAACATGTTCTTAACCCCTGTCCTAAACTGCAGCTCTGTTCACCAAATTATTCAAAGGGCACATTTCCATGATCACAGCCTTGTGTGATCCAATTCTACAGCAGAACCTAAATTTGAAATCGAAACCAACATAAATAGGAAACACAGAAAGCATTATCTGGGGTGTCCAATATGGTAGCCACTAGCTAACTATTGAACACTTGAAATGGTACAGTTTGAAACAGTGTATTTAAAAGTAAGCTGAGCTAGATACTGGTGGCTCATGTCTGTAATCCTAGCCACTCAGGAGGCTGAGATCTGAGGATCCAGTTCAAAGCCAGCCCAGGCAGGAAAGTCCATGGGACTCAAATTTCCAATTAACTACTAGAAAACTGGAAGTGGTGCTGTGGCTCAAAGTTATAGAGTACTATCCTTGAGCTGAAGAGCACAGGGACAGTGCCCAGGCCCAGAGTTTAAGCTCTTCTACCAGCCAAAAAACAAAAATGCTGAGAACCCATGTCCTGACACTTGTTAATCCTAGATCTTGAAACACAGAGATCAGGAGGACCACAGTTCAAGGCTAAGCTTGGGCAGGCAAATCTATAAGATTTTAAGTGGAAGACACTGGACAGGGTGGTCCTATCATCCCAGCTATGATAGAAAGCAAAAAATAGGAACATGAAGGCCCAGGCGCATTCCTGGGTAAGAAGTTTGACCCTATCTCAAAAATAACTAGCATAGGGGCTGGGGATATAGCCTAGTGGCAAGAGCGCTTGCCTCGTATACATGAAGCCCTGGGTTCGATTCCCCAGCACCACATATACAGAAAATGGCCAGAAGTGGCGCTGTGGCTCAAGTGGTAGAGTGCTAGCCTTGAGCAAAAAAGAAGCCAAGGACAGTGCTCAGGCCCTGAGTCCAAGCCCCAGGACTGCCAAAAACAACAACAACAACAACAACAACAAAAAATAACCAGCATAAGGGCTGGAGGTATGACTCAACAGTAGAGCACCTTTCTAGCAAATATGAAGTTCTGAGTTCAAACCCTAGTACCCACAAAAATGAATTAAATAAAATATACCATTAAAATTAATTTCACTTGGCTTTATTTTACTTTTCAAATGTACCTTTGGAAAATTTATCCTTGTATATGAATGTTAAGGGTACAGTTCAGTAGTGGCACTTACCTAAAAGCATGTACACGCCTGAGTTCCACTCCAGCACCATATATATGGAGGAATTGGGGAGGGATTTTTCTTCACAAACTGGCATTTAGCAAAATAGATTTTGTAATCAGCCAGTCTGAGTTTAAACCCTGGCTGTCCCATTTGGGCTGTGTGAGTTTAAGCTTCCATTTCCTCATCTATAAAATGAAAATGAATAGCCTGCCTCCTAGGGTTGTGAGTTAAATTGTTAAACTACTTAAACCAGTAACTGGCCCACAGGTAATATTTACTAAATACTAACTATTGTTAAAAAGGAAAGTTGTAGAAGCTTAAAAGACAGGAGCAACAGGAAGAACACCTAGGCAATTTTCAGATAAGCAAAAGAGTTAAAAGTTAAAACCTGAGTGAAAACACTTGCTAAGTCATAAACGATCATGATATAGACCATGTTTTCTTGCAAATAATGATGCTGAGGAAAGAGTTTGAACCATTTGCATAAACATACGATGAATAAGCAAATTAGCTAACTGAATTCTGCACAGGTCTTGTCTTCTGCTAATGAGTTGAGGAAGAAAGAGGATGATTAGAGGGTGACTCAAGAACTCTAAGTCTTTTGGGCTCCAGGGTTCCTCAGGGGAATGAGAGCCTTGTGCTTTTGGGGAAAATTCCTGGACAAGTACCTAACATACCCAAGGTCAAGACCATTTTGCAACCCCCGTAAGCCAAACATTGAGCCTATGCCAATAAGGATGAAAGAAAGAAAGAAAGACACCGAGTCGTGGTTTCCTCTTCTGCAACATGGAGATGGTACTAGCTCTTTTGCAGGCTATGGTGAAGAAGCAAGATAATGCAAATAAAACACCTGGTAGAGAGTAGGCACTCAATAAGTGGTAGCTATTCCCACATGGGACTTCAGATACTTCTAAGCTCTCTGTTCTTGGCAGAGGATTTTCTGTTCACCATTTCCAGAGCCTTTTCAACAATTCCTCTGCTTTCCATCCCTATCATCACTTGGTCTGTGAGGGGGCTGTAAGGACAGTTGCAGGGAATTAAATGTGTCTATGCAAAAATGTAGGGTTTTCTCCATAGCTCTGAGCACACGCTACACAACTTTTTATGTTCTCTGTTGAATTAGCACATGGGAGGTTCTTTCTCTGGGAGATGAGGCAGAGAGCAAAATGGGCATTGTTCTCCATCATGCTTAGCCTGATGTTTTGACATCTTGGCCTTGGTGTTTAGAGAATTTGTCCATGTAATTTTGCTTTAAAAAGAAGGGACATGGCCTGGCGCCAGTGACTCACGCCTGTAATCCTAGCTACTCAGGAGGCTGAGATCTAGGGATTCTGATTCGAAGCCATCCTGGAAGGAAAGTCTGTGAAACTGCTATTTCCAATTAACTAGCAAAAAAAAAAAAAAAAAAAAAAAACCCTGGGATGTAGAGCTGTGGCTCAAGTGGTAAAGCACTAGCCATGAGCAAAAATGTTTAGGGACAGTACCCAGGACCTGAGTTCAAGCCTCAGGACCAACATACACAAAGGAATGAAACCAGAGCTTCAAAACCATATCCATTTACCTCTGAGAATAGGCCCTACAGCCATTTTTACTGTTTTTGACCATCCCTTCTTTCAAAAGTTGGCCTTTCAAAATAAAACTGGAATAATTGTAAAAAAAAAAAAAAAAAGTTGGCCTTGGGGCTGGGAATGTAGCTTAGTGGTAGACTGCTTGTCTAGCATGCGTGAAGTCCTGAGTTCGACTCCTCAGTCCCACATACACAGGAAAAGCTGGAAGTGGTGCTGTGGCTCAAGTGGTAGAGTACTGGCCTTGAGCAAAAGAAGCTCAGGGACAGTTCTCAGGCCCTGAGTTCAAGCTCCAGGACTGGCAAAAAATAAAATAAAATAGACTTTTGAAATGTATTTTAAGCTTAGGTTAACAGCATGTTAGACTATAAAGTAAAAACATTCAACTCAGTCAGTGCCACAGGGTTTGAGCAGAAGACTAATACAGATGGGTTTCCTAGGTGAAAGTGTGGTAGGTTAGATGGATCTTGATTCAGGCTCAATCCTGGTTCTGTTCATAGACTCCTGTCCCCCTGGGACCAAGTGCCAGTGCCACGTCCTTTGGACACCATGTGGTTCTTGAAGTGCATGGTTTCCCAAGCATTCACTCTTTTGTTCACTCAACAAATGCTGAACTGTGTAAGAGCTGAGGGAGTGGTATTTTTGAGAATCTTTTCTCTAGAAGGATCCTCAGGGTCTGGCTGGGGAGAGGAGTGGTACAGATATGCGCAGTAAGCCAAAGCTAATGTTCAAAGGCTGAAGTAACCACGGGAGTCTGGGATAAAGAGGATTGGCTATGGTCGAGGGAAAGCTGTCTGAGAGATTTGGGTCTGAATTTCATTTTCATCACCAAATATGTGACTGTGTTGGGTCAGTAACTTTCAACCTTTCTGAGCCCCCTTTTCCTTCCCTGGTACAATAAAACCAAATTTTCCCAGGCTGTCATGGAGATTCCATGGCAACACATAGGGAAATGCTTTGGAATAATACTACCTCTCCTTTAGGGTGTGTTTATAACTGGTCAGGTGTGCTCAGCATTTAACATGTGTAAAAGACAACCATTGTAACCCAGACATCATAGTAGAGCAAAAATAAAAACATTTAGGGACTTTAAGTAGCTTGTCCAAAGTCACACAGACAATAAGTATAACCCAGATGTCAACCTAGGTGATATGACTGCCCAGCATGCACTTAACCACTCTGATCACTGCTTCTCTGGTTCAAGGTTAGCAGGAATGTAATAGCTATTTGAAGGAGAGAGAGAGGGAGAGGGAGAGAGATAACTATTTGAGGAAGAGCGCTTATAGGGAGGTTTTCTGCTTGGTTTTCAGGAGTGGGGGAAAGACCCTGAGGGGTGAATACAATGAGGAGAAAATCTATAATCAAATGAATAGAGGTAGGAATGCCAGTAGTCCATTCTAGAGGCATTGAAATGAAGATAGAAGTTTCTGTAGGAAATAGATATCTAGAAAGCCTTGAACAGCCTGGCATCTGTGGATCATGCCTGTAACCCTAACTACTCAGAAGACTGAGATCTGAGGATTGCTGTGTAAAGCCAGTCCAGGTAGGAAAGTCTATGAGACTCCTATCTCCAATAAACTACTGAAACAAAAAGCCAAGCTGGGCACTGGCGGTTCAGGCCTATAATTGTAGCTACTAAGGAAGTTGAGGTCTGAGGATTGTGGTTCAAAGCCAGCCCAGGCTGAAATTCCATGAGACTCTTATCTCCAATTAATCACCAGAAACCCAGAAGTGTCACTGTGGCTTAAGTGGTGGAGTGCTAGCCTTGAGCTGAAGAGCTCAGGGACAGTGCCCAGGCCCAGAGTTCAAGCCCAAGGACTGGTACATACACAGTCACACTGACACACTGACACACTGACACACACACACACACACACACACACACACACACACACACAAACTCCTTGAACATCAATAACAAGTATTAGTGTTCATAGGCAAAGAAAGATATGGGAAAGCTGAAACTACTAGCTTGTGGCATCTCACTGAACATAGGCATTTTGTGGCCATGTTGAGCCTGCTCACCGAGCATGCCCAACGCCAGAGCTTGTAGAAGGCCTAGCCAAACAGTGCTGCCACACAGCATTCCTGCCAGTGCTCTTCACTTTGCAAAGAATTTGCATGGCCTTTTCTCTACACAAAAGCCTTTAGAGGAAGAAGGATGGGAGGTGTGATGCAAGGTCTGCCACCTGTGTCAAGTGGAGGGCAGCAGAAACTGCCAGGAAGCACAGATGCCAAGCGCAGCTGTGGAGCCCAAACCTAAGCATAAAGCTTAGGCGAGGCCTTCTCCGTGAGGAGAGGCAGAAGCTGCGGTCCCTGGGCTGCAGTCATCTCCCTGTGCTTTAGCAGGCAGACAGGATGGTCCTTTGGCTTATGGTTCCCAGTGACAGTCCCCAAGTGGCTACCTCCCAGGGTGGCATCAGTCAAGGTCATTGCAAATCTCAGCCTTTTCTGGGTACAGCACTTGTCAGTCAGTGGTTCCCTGGCATGGAGAGAGCTTAGTTTACAAATGGAGATTTTTCTGGACTTAGATCTCAAATGCATTCTGCTTATTTTTTTTCTATATGCAGCAGGGCTGGAGACTAAACCCCATTCTCCTCGGCCTGCTGGTGAGGAGAAAAATCTTTCTTTTTTCTAATGGCTGCAGTCACAATCTGCACCAGATTTCTCTCCATGACTACGCTTCTAATAACAATGGAAAACAAAGGCAGGAAAGGAGGGGGAATGGATGCAACACTTCCTCCAAGAGGCACCTGCAGTTCTGTGAAGGATGAAGGTGGGGGTGAGGCCTTTACAGCTCTGAGAGAATCCCTTGATGAGTAAAAGAAGGGTTTGATGTCCGAGATGATAGAAGATGAAAGAGATCATGGTACCTCACTGTGTTTTCTTTGAAAAGTCAGGCTAGGATCCCAAATGCTCTCCACAGTTCTGAAACCCTAAATACAGCAGTGGCCAAGGCCAGGAAGATTTTTTGCCAGATAGTCCAGTGATAAGGCCATAGGATTTATAAACATATCACTGATGAGAAAGGACGAACATGCTGAATGCCCCAGGGTTGGATAGTGACTGCTGAAGAATAAAATAAAATCGAGCTGGGGAATCTGAAGAATAATAAAGCATGGGTGTTAGGAACAGCTGGGTGTCAGAAAGTAGGGCTGTGTGGCGACTTCAAGGCAGCTACATCAGCCAGGCCCCATTTTGCCTGATCATTCTGAACTCAAGGCTTTGACATGCCAATTGTTAAAGGGTCCTGTGATCCGGCCCCTGTCACACACTAGGTGCGCAGCAACTGTTCTCACACCTGGCTCCCATTCTGTGGTAAGCTCTGTGCTAGGAATTGGAAAGAGGGCAATGGGTAAGACAATCTCTATCCTCAGGGAGTCCGACAGTTCTAAAACAGAACAGGAAGCCGGGTGCCAGTGGCTCAGACCTCTAATCCTAGCTACTCGGGAGGCTGGGATCTGAGACTTGCAGTTCAAAGCCAGCCAAGGCAGAAAAGTCAACATGAGACCCTTATCTCCAATTAAGCACTCAAAAACCGGAAGTAGAGCTGTGGCTCCAAGTGTTAGAGTGCTAGCCTTGAGCAAAAGAGCTCAGGGACCGAACCTAGGCCCTAAGTTCAAGCTCCATGACTGACCAAAAAAAAAAAAATAATAATAATAATAGGGGGCTGGGAATGTGGCTTAGCGGTAGAGTGCTTGCCTAGTATGCACGAAGCCCTGGGTTCGATTCCTCAGCACCACATAAACATAAAAAGCTGGAAGTGGTGCTGTGGCTCAAGTGAGCCTAAAGAAACCAGGGACAGTGCTCAGGCCTTGAGTCCAAGTCCCAGGACTGGCAAAAATAAATAAATAAAATAGAACAGGAGTGCAGGGTAGGAAATGTGCAAATGAACATGGCCACCCTTGTAGGTGCTTCCTCATACTTCTGGAACAACGTAGCCTGACAGGTAAGGCAATTGGGATTTTTTTTTTTTTTGGTTGGTTGTGGGGCTTGAGCTCTGGGCCTGGGTGTTGTCCCTGAGCTCTTCAGCTCAAGGTTAGCACTTTACCATTTAAGCCACAGTACTACTTCTGGTTTTCTGGTGGTTAATTGGAAATGAGTCTCATGGACTTTCTTGCCTGGGCTGACTTTGAAATGTGATCCTTAGATCTCAGCCTGTAGAGTAGCTAGTATTATAGATGTGAGCCACCAGAGCCTGGCTTAAATTGAGATCTTATAAACATTACTTATCATATCTGACATTGGATCTAAGCAGACCTAGCTATGAAGGCTCACAGAGCAGCATAAAGGCCAAGGGAGAAGGTTGCATACACACAGGGAAAATATTGTTAAAAGACAGGCCCTTAGCCAGATGTGTGGCATACTCCTGTAATTCCCTCACTGTAGAGGCTGAGGCAGGGAAAGTGGGAGTTTGAAACCAGCCTTGACTACATTGTACTTCTGAGATCCTTTGCCTGCAATTAGAGCATACACCACAAGGGGCAGCAGGAAGTGGTGTAGTCTAAGCAAGCATTGCTCCAGATAGGAATGATATGGTGAGCAAAGCATAGTTTTTCAATTCTTAAGCTTTAGAACACAATTTTAAAATGGTTAAAGTATTATTTATTTTTAATTGGTACAATATATTTGTGTGTTACAGAAGTGTAATTCAACATATGTATATAATTTGTAATAATCAAATTAGAGTAATTAACGTCTCCATCATAAAGAGACTGCACATTTAATAGACCCAAGCTGTGGTAACCTATATAGAGTTTGTAGAGGGCTGTGAATTCATCAGCATTCATTTAACAAAGTCCATTGTGTGCCTACTGTGGACAAAGCACAGCCCAAATGTTCCTGCTCTTAAGTAGTCAAGTACGGAGACAGATAATTACAGTGCAGCCAGATAAGTGGTATAATGAAGGGATGGGCAGAGAGCACTCAGAGCATAGAAGAGGGACTCATTTTGCCAGCAGGAACACACATATTTCTGTGTGCTGGGGCCAGATGTTCACATCTGAGTTAGCATATTTACACGAACACATGAAGAAGGAGGGAAAAAAACCAATACAATGGAATGTTTGAGGTGCTGTAAGAAATTTAGATTGGTCTTTTGGATGACTTTGGACATATAGAGATAGACACTTCCATTTCTAGTCCTCAGTTTCCTATACTGAGGTCCGCTGATGGCTTGGCAGCGCCATTCTGACTGGGGGCTAGAATGGCATGCGAATTACTGTGATAACCTTGATCTCCAGGGGCCAGGCCTGGCCTTGTCCCAGCCCCAAAGGCCTCTTTGGCACCTGCTTGTCTAGATCTTTGTACTGCTATCTCTTAATTCTGGCTGCAATGTTCCAGTATCACAGCCAGGATTTTGGCACCAGGAACTCATTGTCTGTGAGGAATTAGCCTTTGGAGTGCTGTGGAAATGGACTCACTCTCTTGAGGTGCTATTTGGCTGCACCCCATCATTGCCAGAAGCCAGACTGGCCTCACCAAAGCACTAACCACTGAGCTGTCCTACCTCCTTCTCATCAGCAGATTGACCTCCTGTCTGTCTCTGAGGCCACTTATTGAAAAAACCATGGCTGGGTGCTGGTGAGTCACACCTGTAATCCTAGCTACTCAGAAGGCTGAGATCTGAGGATTGAGGTTTGAAGCCAGCCTGGGCAGGAAAGTTCATGAGGCTCATCTCCAATTAAGCACCAAAGCAGCTAGAAGTGGAGCTGTAGTTCAAGTGATAGAGCACTAGCCTTGAGCACAAAAGCTTAGGGACAGAAATCAGGCCCTGAGTTCAAGTGCATGGATCAGCATAGGATGAAAGAGAGAGAAAGGGAGAAGGGAGGGAGGGAGGGAGGGAGGGAGGGAGGGAGGGAGGGAAAGCCTTGACCCAGTTAGGCAGAGGATCTCTGGTCAGGCCCATAGCTGTCTTTGAAGGTCTCTAGAAGACAAGGTTCTACCTGGCCTGTGCTTCCTTCTAGAGAACTTCTTGGGCACCAGACAGTCTGATCAATTGAAGTAAGCCCCTACCCTGCTTTTCCCAGGCCCTAGCCCTCTCCGTGTGTGGCTATAGAAGCACCTTAATGTCAGGGGATTTGGAGGAGCAACCATCTTAATAAATTGAACAATGCCAGCATCTTTAGAGGTAAACTACTTAAAATGGCTAATTGTACCATAGAGAGTTTTCATATACAGTATGTTAGAGCCATGCCTTGTTAAGTCAGTAGACAAATGGAGGCTCCCAGAAAGCCTTTACTTAAGTGCCACTTACAAGTCTCTTAAAAGGACCTTTTAAGATCATTTGTGCACCTAGGATATTTCATGCCTGAGACTGGTATGCTCTGAACCATCTGTCTAGTCAAAAACTAGTTCATGTCCCCAGTACCCTCAGTCTGGTCCCTCAACCCTGAACCCTCTGTCCTCAAAGAGCTCACCCCTACCAGCTGGGACTGGATGTGCTCAGACTGCCATTCTCACTCAAGGGCCAGCAGAGCCCTTCTATAGCACAGGTAGTGTAATGAGACTTCCTTCCTCTGCCACCCTCCCCATTGGCAAACACCCCCCTGCCCTGGTGGGGGTCTGGTGGTCTCTCATCTTTCTGGAAGCACTGGGGTACCTCCCCAGAGAAACCCACCTCTCTCCTGCTCTAAGCACACAGGACTCCCTTCCCAGAGTTAGCAAACAAAGAAAAATCAACATAGGGCCTTGAAAGCCCTTCTGCAAAGGCTGCTGCCTCCACTAAAGGAGAAGAGAGGGCAGGCGGAGATAAGCAGAGCTGCTTAGAAACTGAACACAAAGACAAATTAAAACACTCCTTGGAAGCAATAGAAGGCAGATCAGCGGAGTGAGAAACAAGATGTCTCCTTCCCTCAAATCACTGCAGAAGAGAAATTATCAGCTATGGCTCCAAAGTCAGAAAAGAAAAGGAAATGCAGAAAACACAAGAGGCCACCCAGAATGATGATGACAATAAATGTGAGCGTTTAACGTTCCCTTGATAGAAGACAAAGGTTCCCAGATTAAATTAATACAAGAGACTCACCTAAAATAAAACAGATCCCGGGGTGGGCAAAGCTATAGCAGGTAAATGCAAACAAAAGAAAAAGCGTGAGTGGCTATATCAGACAAAGCACAATTTAAGGCAATAAGCAGTGTCAAGCAGGATAAAAAGGGTAATTTTATATTCATAGGAGCAATTGTGAAGGCATGACTGTTCTGAACAGTTGTACACTCAGTACTTTAGCATCAAAATACACGAGGAAAATCTGTTACAAGAAATACAAGAAGCTGGCCAAATGACAGTTATGGGCATAAATTTGCATACTACTCTCAGAACCTGACATCAAGTAGCCAAAACATATATAAAAATAGAAAGGAGTAACATAATGAAGATTGAACTAAAAGGTGGGTACTGACTTTGATATGGGTCTTCATCCTGTTTTAAGAGATCACCATAAATTGATGCTTGTGATATGAATGTTAAATTTAGGACATATTTTATGTAGAGTATAATTATAATCACAATTTTAAAAAGCCCCAAGCCACTGAAAAGTCACTGAAAGAAAATACACCAAAATGTTAACATTTGGTGTGTTTAACAAGGTTGGAATTTAGACATTTAAAATTTTTTTCCTCTTTTCACTTTTCCTTCCAGTGTTCTTTAGTGATCTTATACTATTTTATGACTTTTAAAAAATGAACTAAATTATATAACTGTAGCCTTTCCATACATTACCTTTATAATAACAATTAATTTTTTTTAAATGAACTAAAAAGAAAAAGAGATAGAGGAAGACTCATCCTCCTAGCATAAGGGTTATGACTTTCAAGATTTAAGATAATATGGTCAAGGAAAATTAGAGTAAATCTAACAAACAGGGGCAACCGCAAGGAGTTCCAACTGGCTCTGCATAGCCTGGGCCTCTAAGCATCTCAAGGCCTTCTGGGGGTCACCCCCTGCTTGAAACTCTGTTTTCTTTGCCTAAAAATAAGTTCTCACATAGTTAGGAGTTGTCTTTTAGATATTAGTGCAACCTGATTTATGGGGCGTCCCATCTACATTTTCAGTGATCAGGCATGAGGCAAGAGTGCAAAGCACCACATTCTCCCTTGCCTCTCTTGTGCCTTCTTCATTTTTTCCATCCATCCTCCACTAGCAACTCAAAAATGACTCTTCCAAGACAAGACACAACTGGATTCCCTTCCTTTCCCCTCCTGCCCATGCCCCAGGTAACCTTGCCTACTCTTCTTTTCTTTCTTTTTTTTTTTTTTTGCCAGTCTTGGAGCTTGAACTTGGCCTGGGTGCTGTCCCTGAGCCTCTTTGCACTCAGTGCTAGCATTCTACACTTGAGGCACAGCATCACTTCTGGCCCTTTCTGAGTAGTTTATTGGAGATAAGAGTCTCACAGATTTTTCTTCTCAGGCTGGCTTCAAACCCCGATCCTCAGATCTCACCCTCCTGAATAGGTAGGATTACAGGCGTGAGCCACCAGTGCCTGGCTCTCACCTACTCTTGTAGAGGGACCTAGCTCACTTTTACATGCTAAGGATTCCCAGATTAATTGGCAGCCCCAAATACATCACAGATGCTTTCCAGCCTTCAGGCTACAACCTACAGGCAGGAAAGCATCTCATAGATATGGGGCAGGAACGGTAGACATATCTGCAGTCAGACCCCTGTAAGCATATGATGGTGGGGCAAAGAATGATTGAGTGTGAGACAGGAATGCCCCTGGGGGTGGAGACGAGAACATTTAGGCATCCCCAGTCAAATGTAGAAGGTTCCCACGAATGAATCAGAATAGATCGTCGCCCACTCTATGCCATCCAAAAATGAAACCTATGGCTCTCTCAGATTTATGAGATTATAAACTATTTTAACAACTAAGAAAAGCAATGAAATTCAATTTAAAAAGCCAGATCCAGGCTTCCCTGACACTTAGGATATTCACCGTGGACTCTAGGTTTTCTTTTCTTTTCTTTTTTTTTTTTTTTTTTTTGTAAGTTGTGGGGCTTGAACTCAGGGCCTGGGCACTGTCCCTGAGTTTCTTTGTGCTCAAAGCTAGCTCTCTACCACTTGAGTCACAGTGCCACTTCCAGTTTTTTGAGTGGTTAATTGGAGATTCTTATCTCCAGTCTCTCATGAGGACTTCCCTGCCCAGGCTGGCTTTGAACTGCCATCCTCAGCTCTCAGCTTCCTGAGTAGCTAGGATTATAGGTGTGAACCACCAGCACCTGGCTCTTTGAGTTTTCTTGTGTCCACCACATACATCCAGCTCCTAGATGTGTGGATGAGGGACAGATTCCTCCCCGCCTCTAGATCTTGCCAATCAGTGGTTTCTGGTCTGGCCTCCTGGCTTCTGAGGGCAGAACAGAAAGTCTGTAAATACTCCGAAGTTTTAAAACTGCCAGTAAAATGAGTGAGGATGAAACCACTGATGTGGTTTGTTAATTTAAAGGCTTTTATAACTACAAGGTACAGTCTCTTTTGAAATGGCAAAAAATAAACTTAAGTACTAATTCAAACCCTATATTCTTATCAATTTCAGCTCAAAGTACATAGTCTCATTGGAAAGTAAATCACTTTGAGAGCTTTCTAAAAGCATTACATATAATTCTTCTTAACTTTCCTAGGTTTGGATTTCTACCTAATGCCATTTTATTTTGAAAGGCAAATGTGATGAGACACATCTTTGGGAAAATGGCTTCATGAAATCCTGTGTAACTATCTGGTTTTACAGAAGAGATGTTGCTAAGTAACCCTTGCAAGTCACTTGACTCTTATAATTCATATCCTCCTCTTGTTAAAATGAAGGAAATATTATCTACCATAAAACTGCTAAAACAAACAGCATTTTTAAAAAAATTTGTTGGTTGTAGGGCTTGAACTCAGGGCCTAGGTGCTGTCCCTGAGCTTTTATGCTCAAAGCTAGCGCTCTACCATTTTGAGCCAGTTCCAGTTTTCAGGTGGTTAATTGGAGATAAGAGTCTCACAGACTTTCCTGCCTGGGCTGACTTTGAACCATGATACTCAGGTCTCAGCCTCCTAAGTAGTTAGGATGACAGGTGTGAGCCACCAGAGTCTGGCTACTTTAAAATAAAGTGCCGGGTGCAGTGTCTGTCTTGTAAAAGGAGCTCAGTAGGGGCTGGGGATATGGCCTAGTGGCAAGAGTGCTTGCCTCGTATACATGAGGCCCTGGGTTCGATTCCCCAGTACCACATGTGCAGAAAATGGCCAGAAGTGGCGCGGTGGCTCAAGTGGCAGAGTGCTAGCCTTGAGCAAGAAGAAGCCAGGGACAGTGCTCAGGCCCTGAGTCCAAGGCCCAGGACTGGCCAAAAAAAAAAAAAAAAAAAAAGGAGCTGAGTAAGTTATGATTCTCAGATCCCAGGCTCTTCACTCCTGCCCCATGCATGTGATCATTGAGATCCAGGTAGGGAAAGCTCCTAGGTCTTGTATAGTTTCCCAACAAATCAGCTCCATCGCCACATCCCTTCCCCACTCACTCAAAAAAAAAAAAAAGGCACTGTTTGATTGCAATTGATGCATTTGTAAGCTAAATTCCTAGGACCTTTGCTTATTCGTGTTTAAAGTAAATTACTCCCGGGGCTGGGAATGTGGGTTAGTGGTAGAGTGCTTGCCTAGCATGCATGAAGCCCTGGGTTCGATTCCTCAGCACCATATAAACAGAAAAAGCCGGAAGTGGCGCTGTGGCTCAAGAGGTAGAGTGCTAACCTTGAGCAAAAAGAAGCCAGGGACAGTGCTCAGGCCCTGAGTCCAAGGCCTGGAACTGGCAAAAAAATAAATAAAATAAATTACTCCCGATTTTAGTGCTTTGTCATCAGTAACTAATAAATGAGGGTACACTAACATCTAAAAGACAGCTTTCAATTACTTGAGAACCTATTTTCACAGAACAAGGCCTGTCATAACTTCTCTGGGAGCCAGCAGCCCTAGCAGCCCCCTTCACTAAGTGAGACCTGGGGAACTGCCTCCTTTCTTTAGACTCTAAAGCAACTGGGTACTAAGGGCCACATTATCTTACTCCCTTAGCCCCTACCCTCTGACTGGAACAGTGCCTTGCTTTTGGTTGACAGTTAATAAATGTTTCATGAATAAATGCCTCTGAATCTGCCCCCTCCTGCACTGGGACTGACAAATGCTCATTATGAGCCAAAATCAGGTCAGATGACCTGGCTTCCAGCAATAATGCGCACAGAAGGGAAATGATTAAATAATGCATGTCTATCCACTTGACACGACATTCTGCAGCCACTGGAAATGATGCTCTCGAAGACTCAAAGGCCACATGGAGGTGCATCTAACATTAATTGAATAAACAGTCCATAAAGAGAGTTTTCTGGTCCAGCCATTCTGCACATGGGCCCAGACAGAAGGGGAAGACCAAACAGAAAATGTTGCCATGAGATCAACACGACTGTGCATGAGGCATTTCCGAATTCTCTTCTATGTTGGTTTTGCCATTCGAAATGGGATGTTCGGGGAGAAGCCCCCTTCTCCACCCTGCCCAAGTGAAAATTAGTGTAGGTCTTCTCCATAGGCACATGACCAAATTCAGTGCGGCCAACTCAGAGTGAAGGCTGAAGAACCAGACCAAGGGGGGATGGGCGAGCCAGAGGTCATCCACGAATGAAATATGGACTTGACCCAAAATAGCTGTCATGCTCAGCTTCGGCATCTGAATTAATCCTCCTCTTAGTTTATTGACATCTATGAAATTGATTCTCACCACAGAATTACAACCCATGGTCCTGGCATTGCAGTCAATGAGAGGCGTGACTGGAGAGGCAGGAAGAACATCTGCACCAAATATTTGAGAGGGGCACCATGCGGGCTTGGCTGAGTCTTGTGTATTCTTTGGGAAATGTTCTTATGCTTTCCTGGAAAGAAAGAGAAGTTAGGACTAGAGTGGGGTGGGTTTCTTAGTTCATTTTCTGTTGCTATAACAAAACACCATAGACTGAGTAGTTTATTTAGAGTACAGGCTTATTGGGCTCTTGGCTTTGAATGCTGCGAAGTTCAAGATGAGATGGTCACATTTTCAGTGAGACCCTTCTTGCTAGTGAAGACCGCCTGCAGAGTCCCAAGGCAGGTCAAAGCATCGCAAGGTCAGACAGACTTCTTCTAAAGCCACAGTACGATTGGATTTGGAATCCATCCTTTTTTTTTTTTTGGGGGGGGAAGGGGCTGGTTGTGGGGCTTGAATGCAGGGCCTGGACACTATCCCTGAGCTTTTCAGCTCAAAGCTAGGGTTCTATTACTTTGAGTCAAAGCACCACTTTTTCTGGTGGTTAGTTGGAGATAAGAGTCTCATGGATTTTTATGTTTGGGCTGGCTTTGAATCATGATCCTCAGAGCTCAGCATCCTGGGTAGCTAGAATTACAGACATAAACCATGGACACCTGGCAAGGAACTCATCATTATGGCCTCGCTTTTTATTTATTTATTTTTTACCAGTCCAGGGGGCTTGAACTCAGGGCCTGGGCTGGGCTGAACTGTCCCTAAGCTTCTTTTTGCTCAAGGCTAGCACTCTACTGCTTGAGCCACAGCGCCTCTTCTGGCTTTTTCTGTTTATGTGGTACTGAGGAATCGAACCCAGGGCTTCATGCATGCTAGGCAAGCACTCTATCACTAAGCCATGTTCCCAGACCATTCTACTTTTTTTAGACCAAAGCCCCATGGGTGCCTGTGGGTGCTTTCTCTTCTGCACTCATGCTGGAAGCCTGTTCCTACTATAAGTTTCCTTCCTCACTGCCCACCTGACTTCATTCCTCTCTCCTAAGTTAGGACCTTTGGCTTGGTCTTAGGAACAGTTTCCTCTCTTGATCCTCAGGTCCTTCACATTTGGAGAAGAACAGGGAAGGCACAGCCCAAAGGCCTCATAGAGATCCAAGGGCTACAAGGAAAACTAGGATACAATTAGTGTCAGCCCTGGGCCACACAGCCCCACCCTGTTCCCAGCTAGGTCATACCACAGGCCTAGGAGTAAGACCTGAAGTGCTCATTGCTTGTGCTCAAACTCTTAATGACAATCTCCTGGAATCAATGCAGGAAACCTGAGGCCCATTGTCTACCCCTGATCTACTCAGATCCTTCTAGGAAAATTCAACCTAGCACCAAGGTTTCCAGAGAAGTTAACCACCTAGTTACTAAAGCATGAAATGCTAAGCAGGCCTCTCTCTGAGCAGCCTTGATTACACTGAGCTTCTCAGGGTCTAGCAGGAGGCTTGCTAGTGCAACTGAGTCCAGCACAAAGGCCAACAGGCTTGGGCTTTGTTCACAGTGGAGCCCAACTGCCAGCAATCTAGCTGTGGGCTTTCCATGTCCCTTACCTCGGGTTACCTGGTAGACCAGGACCAACTAGATCCTTAATACTGCAGTGACCTACACCCTCGTCCTGGCCCTCCTGCGACTGCTTCCCCCAAACCTGTAGGGGAGAAGTAGGGGCAGATTCGGTTTTCAAGGCAGAGGTGAAGTTGGCTGTCAGAGGCAGCGCTCTTCTATTAGAAGTATTGCCTCCACATACCCATCAAGCATTTGTCCTAGTCTTTCTGATCATGCACACTTTATTGCCCTCTGCCTCCTAATGCCTTTTTTTTCCATGGGCAAATTGTCTTGAGCGATGCTCACAGAAGCAAAAGGGCCTTCGTGCTGGAAAATCTTGGGGCCATTAGCCGCTGTAAGTGGAGTCAAGTGAGTTTGTCTCCACGGTGATGTTTGTTTTCCTGCTCCCTGGATGAGACATGGGCTGCTCAGATTCACCAAAGCAAACAAAGAAATGAGATGTGGGTGACGGTGGACACAAGCTCACAGGAAGTTCAGGGGATCCTGGCAGACGACTGGAACGTTGCTTCCTTTGGGGCAGGCCTATTAGCTTGAGCGTGCCCCTCATCTTTGTATGTATGGGCCTTGATCCTAGGGAACAAGGGACTGCATCCTCAGGTGAACTCATCATGTTCTTGCCCCCGCTTTCTAAGCACCCCCTTCTCTCAGTCCTGCCCACTCTCTCCCTCCTTCCTTTCTCTGACTTAATGTCTCAGCTCCCACATTTGGAGGTGACTGCTCACAATGCACCAGCACTCCCTCTTCATTTTCAATTCCCCATCCCACTCCTGTGACCCAAGGGAAAGGTATTGCACTATCCCCACCCCAGAATCGTCCTGTTGATTTCTGCCCATAGCAGCAGGCTCCTGTGGTCCAGGATGGTAATCAGTAACAACATACAGCTATTCAGAATTAAATTAAATCCAATTAAAATTTCCATTTTTCATTCACACTAGCCACATGTAAAGGACCAAATGGCCATGTGCAGCTGGTGTCTACCGTACTGGACAGATGCAAACAGAATATTTCCATCATTATAGAAAGTTGTACTGGACCGTGCAACCCAACACCTCAAGATATTTTAAGGTCCAGATTCTTTCACTAAATGCATTCTCTATTCCTCCCAGCTCTGTTCTGCCACCTACAAGTTTGCTAACACAAGAGAAGTAGGAAGATCATCTTCTCTGAAATCAGACAGACCTGGGTTGAAATTTGTGCTTTGAAATTTGCTTGCTGAGTAAACCTCAGATGCTTCAGCCTCAACTGTAAAGTAGGAACCATCTTCTAAACCAAGTGGATTCAGAGGATGAAATAGGGAAATGTAAAGTATTTGGCAGAAAGAAAGAGCCCATCACCATAGTTATGACTATCCTTGTTATTGACAAGCTGTCAAAGAGCCCAGGGCTGAGGCTGTCTGTATGAGAGGCTTAGCTTGGAAAAATGAATGCAGGGATGGAAAGAGTAAAGAGGAATGCAGAGTTGTCCCTTGGTCTCTTGGGGATATTTCTATTTTGGGGTGCCATTTCCTTACTGTATTGATTTTAAATCAATTGTTAAGAGCTTTTCATTGTTTCACAGCCTTTTGAAACATGTCTCTCTTTCTCACATATTCAGTAGTAACCACTGGCAACTTCCAGCCATGAATCACTTGTACAGAAACCAAGCAGTAGGTCTGCTAGGTCTCCTTGCTCGACCCTTTGGGGGTCAACTGCAGCCTGCCTGGGGAGACCCATGTGATTCTTGCCATAGTCGAGAACTGATTGTCAGTGTGACCTGGGTCGGCTTTTTGCTTCTTGTTCTTCATGTCAAGTCCCCACAATAACATAATAAATGGGTTGTTAGAGATCAAATGAGGTTATCAAATCAATACTCACTCCCCTAGGGGATGCCCTGTGTCTGACATCCTTAGTAAACCTTAGAAGATGCTGGAAAATGTGTTCATGACATGTCCGATCTTTACATGAACTAAGGTATGCATTTTATAAAAGTATCTAGATTATTACTACAATAGATAAGATGGATGGGGGGGCCCTCAGGCTAGGAGTGTAGAGGCTTGCCCAGCAGGCATGAGATCCTGAGTAGAACCAGTACTGCAAATAATAATAAAATAGAGCCTCTGTTTTAGTTCACCTTTGTTGTCTGAAGTTCTATTTTCCTGGAGGAAGATATGATCCTCAGTCAGCACCAGAAGATCCCAGCTCCTTTTGGGTCAGACCTACTTACTCAGTATCTCAAGCTCCTTTCACGTGACAGGCTCTGTGATGGGGGCGGGGGTACACCATCAATCGACCTCAGAACATACATGCAATGGACTTCTCTAGAACAGGGCACTAGAGAGAAGGGCTGGCAAATCAATGTACTGTCCCTTTCCATTTCTTTCAGAGAATGTTTGGTATTTCCCTGCCCCTACCCACCGGCAGCCTGCCCCAGCTTAGGCCAAACATCCTGTTGAGTATCCAGTCTACAGATCCATACACTCTCATCTACTTCTAGCACTAACAGCCATCTCAAGAGCTGAGGGCTAGGTTTGATGCTTTCTATGAGGTCTCCACCTTCTTATCCTGGCTAGTGGGGTCAGCAGAGGCACTGTGCTCTTCAGGGGACTGTTTGTCTTCATGGTATCCAATGGACTGTGCTTGCTGTTGCACCCCCATTGCAACAGCCAAGGACCTTCTTCACTTGATGAAGAAGCTGGGCTGCCTCCCTCCCTGTGCTAAAACCAGTCAAGGGTGCTTCACATGTAATCCAGGAACCGTAAGACTGGAGGAGATCCACTTGGAGTGGAAGGCTCTTGCTACCCCACCCCACCCCCGGCAGTCTGCTTTTTTTGAATGGAAGAGACCCCCTCACCATCCCAACCTCAGCTGCAGTACACCTCCAGAGATATCCAGAAAGTTCACTCTTCGTTTCTCATGTGCTGAGAATTGATAACCAAAAGTCTCAAGTCAGAGGGGCTGTTTCTAACCCTTCTAAGCCTGGAGAGATCTAAGGACTCAAAGCCCCAAGGCAACATCTTTGGGATCACTGTGCCCTATCAAGTACATACAGGGTGGAAGGACCTGGCAGTGTACCTGGCTGAAAAGAAGAGCTAGGAAAGACTGCTGTTCTAAAAGTCTAGACAGGACTGAGAGAACTGTAGCTAACCCACCAAGCTTTCATACAGTGCTGACCCAGGATCTCCTCCCTCCCCCAGCCAGAATCCTGCAGGACTCAGCTTGCTGCAGTTTCCTCTACGGAAGCAGAAAGGGCTAGAGAGAGAACAGCAACCTCCAGAAAACACAGAACCAGCTCCCCTGGCTCTGGGCAAGGCAGGCCTGAACTTGGCAGGAGGCTATCCCAGATCAACCCCTTGGTCATTTGGGCCTGTCCACCCTCAGTGTGGGCTGACATGGCCTCCTGTGGCTTCAAGGCCGTTCCTTTCCCCAGCACTGTTCTGCTTCCCTCCACTCAGCAGCATCCCTCAGCCCCCAGGGAGGCCAGAGCCGCCATGTTGGCCTCCAAACTGACTTCACCTGGGCCAATCTTTCCTCTATCAGATTACCCTGCTAGAAAATACCTGCCAGTGGGTAAGCAAGAGGTGCCTTGTCTAAACCTAAAACAGAGGTCTTGGGTACAAAGATAAGACCCTTGGAAAGAAAGATCCAATTTGGTTTGCTGGTAACTCCCTATAGATTGCTAGAGCCAGGTTACAGGATAGCAAGGAAGGGATCTTTGAAATCTCTTCTGCGTCACAGAAGAGGCAAGAAGGCAGCCAGAAAACCTGTACTCACTAGCTTGAACCGATCACCTGTTTCCTCACCTGTACAGAGTGATTGATACCAGATATTCATAGGTTGTTGTTGTGAAGATAAAGGGAGCTCATAACTTTGAAAAGGCATCCTCACGGGTCTGTGTGAATATTTGAGTCTAACGAAAATCCTGTAAACCACAGTGGGGCCATATGATGGGAAGGAACTAGGTCCTTTGCAAGGAGATTCAGACTTTTTAAGCTGAAAGGGATCTCTTAACCCCCTCTTTCTAATGAAGGAACTGGTGCTTCCCAGCCAGAACTCTGGTAGCCTCCCTCCCTGAGTCTTCCTCTCTGTGGCTGGTTCACCTTTAGGAGGCAGAAGCTGGCCCACTATACCCTTGAGGTAAAAATATAGAGACTGTAAAGGAAACAATTTGCCATCATCTAAGGGGTAGAGCCAAGGGGAAAATTTCCTTCCTTTCTCCCTCAAATCCTCAGCACCATCAAGGTACAAGAAGATGCTGAATAGGTGGTAGATTTCCTCTACATTAGTTCTCCTCTGACCAGGGCCCTCAAGCAGTTGGGCCTTACTTGCCAACGACAGTGAATGCTATTTCCCCCACACCTTGGCCTTTCCTTATCTTCTGCCTCTCACACATTATTCCAGCTCTTTTTCAGGAAGTCTATTCCTCTGATCTGACTTTAGCACCTTGGTTTGTGGCTCCTACCACCTACTATGTGCATGCGTGCCAGTCCTGCGGTTTGAACTCAGGGAGTGGGCTATGTCCCTGACCTTTTTGCTCAAAGCTATTGCTCTGCCACTTCAACCCCTGCTCCACCTCCTCCTTCCACCTTCTACAAAGCACGCAGACTCGCTTCCTGCATCCCATCATCACCCCCCCATCTGGCATTCTTGCTTCCTCTTATAAAGGCTGTTATGATTACATTGGGCCCACCTGGACAATCCACCTCAAGATCCTTAATTACACTTGCAAAGTTCCTTTTGCCATCATCATAGATTCTGGAAATTAGTGTCAACCTCTTTTAGGGGCCAATATTTAGCCTGCCATAGGCCTAGAGGTCTAGAGGCAGGCTCCTGAACCCCCAAGTTGTGGTTTCCTCAACCAAGAGTAGAAAAAAACAAATGTCGAGCTGGGGATATGGCCTAGTGGCAAGAGAGCTTGCCTCATGTACATGAGGCCCTGGGTTCGATTCCCCAGCACCACATATACAGAAAACAGCCAGAAGTGGCGCTGTGGCTCAAGTGGCAGAGTGCTAGCCTTGAGCAAAAAGGAAGCCAGGGACAGTGCTCAGGCCCTGAGTCCAAGGCCCAGGACTGGCCAAAAAAAACCAACAAACAAACAAATGTCTACCTTCCAACTCAATGTGAATCAATTGAATGGTGCCCTAGAATGTCAATGGCCAGGAATGGAGGCCAGGTGATGAGTTCTGGCTTCATTCCTTGGCTAAGACAAAAAGGAGGTACCTGGGAGATGGTGGAAGTGAGGGACTGGGTTTTGGACTTTGGTTGTTTTACCGGCCATGCCTTCTTCAGGGCAGTGGGGAGAGCTGATTTGTACACTAACCTTGCCATGTTGGTCATAGTGCTTGACAGAGAGCAAAAATGTCCCCCGGAATGAGTGTGTCTAGTGGTCACCCCTAGCTAGCCCAGGGGGACCTCCAGCTGGGCCTCCGATAGAGCCCAGGCATGGAGCTGTTCTGTGGCCTCCACCCACATGAGAAATGGCCTCTGTGCGCTGGTTACTGTAAGTCTGGAAGGACAAGAGGGAAGTCTTTGCTCTGCAAATAATTCTGGCCAAACTCCAGGGATGGGAATTGCCCACTGGTCTTGGCTGGGCTAAAGGCCATGGCTTGCTGAGGGAATGATTTGGTCTCTTTCTGTATCAGCTAAAGACACATAAAGGGGGCCTAGGGCCCCCAACTAGCTGAGTCACTGCCACGAAGCTTAATTAAGGCACTCAGAGGCCTTGACTGAGAGGCCTCACGTGAACATAGAATATCTTCATTAATCAGGGAGACAGCACCAAGTGGGGTGGCCTAGGGGGCAGCTGCCTCCATGCACAGAACAATGGATGGTTAAATTGCAGTTTGGAAGAGTTGTCCTGATCAGCTGGTTCAAAAGCAGCTTAGCTGGAGGATGCAGGCCCCAGTAGGAGCCACTTAACTCACCTGGCCCTTATCAGCCATGCATTAAGTAGAGGCGATAAAACTCCCTCCCTGCTGGGCAAGAACTGTCAGGTAATGGTGAAACATCCCTTTTAAACCCTCCCAAGTGGAGGGGCACCAAGGCTCCGTGTCTCTGGACCTCTCGGAGCCCCAGTTTCCTGCTCTGCTCTCTGATTAAAAAAAAAAAAATCATATTTCCATGTAGGATTGTGAAACTTGAATGACATATATATATGAAAAAGCCATGGCACCTATAATATAATGAGATCAATAAGAGAAACAGTTGGCAATGATTCAATAGCAAGAACAGTAACATATGGGCTGGAAATGTGGCTTAGTGGTAGAGTACTTGCCTAGCATGTAGAAGGCCCTGGGTTTGCTTCCACGGGACCACATAAATAACATAAATTCTTTTAAAAATAGTGATAGTTTAAAGAGAATGCCTCTGGGGGGGAAAATAAACAGTAACATAGAGAAGGCACCAGTGGTAAGAATAACAATAATAGCAGCAGTGGATAAGGACTTGGTGCGCTAGGCACTCTTCTAAACTCATTCCAATAATTAGCTACCCTGCCCTTCATTGTTTGGGTGGAGTGGCCTCCAAGTTCCCAAAGTCATAAGAGGGGACAGGAAGATGTCCCTAAAGCCTCCTCTCTTCCAACTCGCTTTGCTGCCTTTGTCATTAGTGTCATTATACTCATTTTAGGAATGAAGCAGGCTTTGTCATGATCGACATTATCCATCATCATTTCATGGGGTAAACAGAGGCTGGACCTGGGGCCAGCTCTGCTTCAGGAAGGCGACCTCAGCTCATCTTTAACCTTCTGTCTTAAGAAAAGGCAGGGAGGGTATTGTTAAGACAGAGGTGCAGTGTGTGTGGTTTTTTGATCATCAAAACTCTGGAGATACAAGGAAATGTGTAACTAACAGGTTTTTAGAAAGAAAGAAAAAGAAACATCAGCAGATGCTGAAAGAGATTTAAAATGGAGCTCTGCCCTGCCCGTTCCCTCAGGAGGCTATGCATGGAGGGGGGCATTGGCCCTATATCTGGGAGACAAGTTGCTGTCTGTGGGTGATGGAACTGGAGATCTCTAGGCTTAGTGCACAGGATCATTCCCCCTAAAAAGGTTTCTGAGGCCAACCCCAAAGTCCGCAGTTTAGTTAGTATGCTTAGTCTGCATTCTAGAACTTCTGCTAGTCCCCACATGTGGGACTGTGGCTCAAGAGCGTAACACTGAGCCTCTCTTTATGTCATTGGTGGCTGAAGCAGCTCTGGACAACTTCCTCTAAGAGAAGTGCTGGTGGCTCTAGCCTGTAATCCTAGCTGGTCAGGCGACTTAGATCTGAAGATCTGAGTCAAAGCCAGTTCAGGCAGGAAAGTCTCTGAGACTCTTTATCTCCTCCAATTAGCCACCAGAACAGCCTGAAGTGGAGCTTTGGTTCAAGTGATGAGTGCCAGCCTTGCATAAGAAAGCTAAGACCCTGAGTTCAAGCCCCAGTACTAGCACTAAAATATATACATATATACACACACATATACATATATGTGTATATATACATATATGTACACACACACACACACACACACACACACACACACACACACGACTTACCTAACTAGGCTCAAAGGGGTCAGGAAAGCTGGGCACTAAGTTTTTAGCAGGACTGAATGTCCCAGACAGATACATGCTCTGTTCCCTAGCCATGTGTCACTGCTCCTCTTATCCCTCTTGAGACCACTCCCCAAAACAGATCATGTTGAGGACCTCACTGGGCCCAGCTTTCCCCTCATGTCATGTCCCTCCCCCACTCCATCGTGCTCCTCCATCCTCAGCATCCTGTCCTCACACCATCCCTTTCTCTACCCAAGGAAGATGCATCCACAGGCATGCTCCAGACCCAGCATAGCCATGCTTTCCTGCTCTGGACTCCGCATCCCTCAAAAGATAAGGAAAGAACTGGGGATAGTGACCTAAGCCTGTAATCCTAGCCCTTGGGAGGCTGAGACAGGAGGATCACAAGATCGAGGCCAGCATGGATTAAACAAAGTGACCCTAACTCACAAGAAACAAGCACAAAAGCAAAGTGTGGCATACATTCAAAATGCCACATACGGGGCTGGGAATGTGGCTTGGCGGTAGAGTGCTTGCCTTTCATACATGAAGCCCTGGGTTCGATTCCTCAGCACCGCATATACAGAAAAAGCTGGAAGTGGTGCTGGGGCTCAAAAGATAGAGTGCTAGCCTTGAGCAAAAAGAAGCCAGGGACAGTGCTCAGGCCCTGAATCCAAGCCCCAGGACTGGCAAAAAAAACAAAATGCCACATACAAACACAAAAGGAAATCCACTTTAGACCCAATGTTTCAACAAGTTCAAAATTAGGGTTTAATCCTATTTAGCAAGTGTGAGGGGAAAGAACCAGAGGAAGACTCTGATGTTTGTAATGAACAAAAGAAAGACCTCCCCAAACCTCCTCGGCTTTGAACTTGGCTTCCCTGTGCCCCTGGGGTTCTGACCTGGTTTGCAGGTAATATGTGGCACTTGGGCTGCTGGTGTTGACTACAAATTGCATGACTCCTGAGCTGCCCAGAGGAGCTTGAGATGCAGAGATGGATTGAGTCTGCCTTCCCCACTTGCCTTTTGGGGAACATGTCTTGATCAGGAAAGTGAGTCTCTCACCCTAAGGAAAGATCTCAGCTTTAAAAATTTAGTGCAATTCTTTTTATATCAGAGGGTTATATTTAAAGTATTCAAAGGCCTAGATTTGCATCGTCTTATTTAAATTACTCATCACCCATCTCTCATCCACAACCCTTTTCTCATTCTATGAAGTTTCCGTTTACATAAAGTGTTTAGGATTTGCCAGGTACAGTTGACACATACCTATGATGCCAGCACTCAGGAGGCTAAGGCAGGAATAGTGGGCATTTGGGGCCAGCCTAGGCTGCATAAACAATTATAGACCAGCCAGCACTACCTAGCAAGATGCTGTCTCAAATGAAACCAGTTTTGGTTTCGTCCAGACATGTAGGTGATCATTTCTCTCATTGGACAGGGTTACCACTATGTTACCCAGTCCAGACCTGACTGGGACTACACGCCTGTACCACCACTTCCAACTCTCTCATTTTGATCAAAGTTCACTGGGCATTCTCAATGGCCTTTCTTCTGCTATACACCTTCATCTTGGAGCTGCAAAGGCCTAGCCAACATCTTTCAGTCACCAGAAAGTGAATCCAAGCAGGCTAGAAATGCATCTTAGCTGACAGCAAGCCAGCACACAACAGGAAGACAGTTTCTTAAGAACAAAACAGCCAGGAGCTGGTAGCTCACACCTGTAATCCTAGCTACTCAGGAGACTGTGATCTGAAGATGGTGGTTCAAAGCCAGGCCAGGCAGGAAAGTGTGTGAGACTCTTACCTCCAATTAACCACCAGGAAACCGGAAGTAGGGCTGTGGCTGTAAGTGGCAGAGTGCTAGCCTTAGAGCAAAAGAGCTCAGGGACAGTGCCCAGGCCTTGAGTTCAAGCCCCATAACTGACAAAAAGAAAACATGATTTTTATAAACAATTGTCATGAATGTCTGCCATTTTCTGAACATGTATTTATCTTCAAAATAATCCTATGATGCATGCATACATTGGGCTGAATACTACGGTTTAGAGATGTACCATCTTGGCAAATGTTGCTAGCCATTAACTAGTTAACCGCTCTGTCTGATACCACACTTCCGTGGCTGTGTGTACGTATTTATTCATTTTTACCTTGGTGCCACCTGGCACCATAGGGAGCTGGGAGATGCAGGAAAACTGTACAACAGCTAGTCAGGAAGTTACGCTAAGACATGATGGTAGATGCCAAGATCTTCCCCAATTGTTGGTGCTTCTGACCTAAATACAAACCAAAACCAAAACAGACCCAAGGAATTTAGAAGGGCAACTTTCCCTCGGTTCATGTTCAAAAACAAATACTTCCAAAATGTCCTCCTAGGGAGCCTGAGTATCATGCAAGATGTAGCAATGGAACTGCTGAGGGGGGTCTGGGAACATCTCAGCAGCCCTCATCCAGCTTGGACAGGTGGCTCCAGAGGGATCCAGGAGCTGTCCATTAGTCCAGCTTTCTCATAGAGCCATGGCAGGGACCTAGACTAGGCTTCTCAAGTCTGTGCACATCTGTTTGGAAGTGCAAGGAAGCCAGGAAGAAAGGACTGGAAAGTGGGGGAAATGGACCCAGACTGTGTTTGCTGCAGTTCTCCATGGAACTCGGGCTGGCATGGACCTTCCGAGTGATTCCTGGGTGGGGGGGGGGGGGCTGGTCCTGCTACTCCTCACTCCACCCCACCTCCATCCACCAGTCACTGATCACCGACCGGCCTCTGGGAGGGAGCTTGAAGGAGGGCCACAGCTGTCAGGAATTCCCCCACAAGCCTTTGGGATAGCATTTGTGATCCAGTACCCAGCATCAGCAGGCAATCTTCCAGCCATAAGCTCACCTGTGACCCAGACATCCTCTCATGCCAAGCTTCCCCTATGAATTTGGCCAAGGCAAGCCCAAGGACTAGCCAGGTTACCCCTGGAAGAAAGGACATATTCCTGTGCTGAAGCCTCAAGGCTGCTCCTTTTAGAATGGACAACAGTAATTTCAACCGGAAAACTGTCAAAACACCAACCTGAGGCACACCTACCTACACACACACACAACTTCAGAAACAAAAGCTTCATAAAGCACCTGGCTTTGGCAGTGGTAATACTTCCTGGTGAGCAGGCCAAAACAAACTGTTTGCTAAGCATACAGGGACAAGGCAGAATTAAGGGCCAAGTTGGGTGATGCTATTAGCAGGAAAGCTGTCAAGGTTTAAAGAAGACAATAACAGCCTTCGACTTGAACTTCATGAAGTCTGCCATTGATGGGTTAGAGGAGAGGGTCAGGAGGGATCAAGGCAACACCAGCTGGGCAGGTACAATGACCAGTGGTCAGTGGTAGGGAGAGTGGGGGCCAAGGGCAGCTCAGAGTCCGTGGTCCAGTGGAAGGGAGATGGGAAGTCAGTGTCTAAAGACCAGGAGTTCCGGGACTGAAGCACAGAGCAAAGGAAAGGGACTTGTTCTGTGTCGTTCCCTATCGTAGCTTTCATTCACTCTCAGCTTTCCCTAGCCTAGGGCCCAGCAGGAAGTGGCTGGCGCACGCCTGATCTCCAGGCACAAGGACCATAGCAACTTGTAACTTTCTTAATGGAGGTCTGGTGTCATGTTCCACAGAAGGCAGAATCCTCAGCTTCATTCTGATTCCATTTGGTTCTGCCTGGCCTCGCCTAGCTGCCCTTGTAGCATAGATGTTGTCAGTTTGAATCTGCTGCGATGAACTCTTTAAATAGCTCCTCTAATGGATAATCAATCATCTCAGAGCTTTAATACTGAATCAGGCTGCAGGACATATTTGGGGGCAAAGCTGTTTGTATCAGAGCCAAAAACTGACCTTTCTCTTTTCCTTTGCAAAGCAGAACATGTCACATTAAATACCTAATGGCTTGAGACAGGTCTCTTGTGACCTTAAAAAAAAAAAAAAAAAGAAAAAGAAAAGAAAAAAAATGTTCAAGAGGTAGACTCTACAAGACTACAAATTACATGTAATTGGCACATCTTTTTACATTAGGCTCTTCATTTGAAATGTTTAAGGGATAGTAAAATAGAATCTCATGTTAGTAATTTTTTTTCTAGTTCTGGGACTTGAACTCAGGGCCTAGGCACTTTCCCTGAGCTTCTTTTGCTCAAGGCTAGCACTCTACCACTTGAGGCACAGTGCCACTCCTAGTTTTTTTCTGTTTATGTGGTACTGAGGAATCAAACCCAGGGCTTCCTGCATGCTAGGCAAGCACTCTACCGCTAAGCCACATTCCTAGCCTCCCTCATGTTAATAATTAAAAGAAGCATCTCATATATACATATATGTACCATATCATATATAATATGAGATCTAGGGGCTGGGAATATGGCCTAGTGGCAAGAGTGCTTGCCTCGAATACATGAGGCCCTGGGTTCGATTCCTCAGCACCACATATACAGAAAATGGCCAGAAGTGGTGCTGTGGCTCAAGTGGCAGAGTGCTAGCCTTGAGCAAAAAAGAAGCCAGGGACAGTGCTCAGGCCCTGAGTTCACGGCCCAGGACTGGCCAAAAAACAAAAAACAAAAAAAATGAGATCTACATGCACATATATGTACATATACATATATGTGTATAATTCACATACACAGTTTGAACTCAAAGCTTTAGCACTTATCAGGCAACAGGCACTCTACTGTTGAGCCAGGCCCTCAGCCTGCATCTATTGTGTGTGTGTGTGTGTATGCATGTATGCTTACACACACGTGCATGTGCACACCAGTACTGGGGCTTAAACTCATGACCTCTTGCTCTTGAACTCACAGTTGGTGCTCTACCAGCTCTACTTGAGCTACATCTCCATTTCTGGCTTCTTTTTTTTTTCTTTTTTTCTTTTTTCTTTTTTCTGGTTAACTGAAGATCTCACAGATTTGTCTGCTTGGGCTGGCTTTCAACCTCGATTCTTAGATCTCAAGTCTCCTGAGTAGCTAGGATTATAGGCATGAGCCACTAGTACCTGATTCTGCTCCATTTTTGAACCTCAAGTTTAGGCTAACATAAATGCAGTATTCATAGTTACCGTTTTCAGGTTCCCTATGTTGACAAGAACTGGACAAGGAGAAAATTTACACCATAGGACAAAATGTTCACAGAGATTCTGGAAACCCCCAGGGAATCCCACTTGAACCTTCTGTCCAGGAAACAAGCCATCTGCAGAGCTGCAGAGCTGGCTCAATGGGCAGCTGGAGTTTCACAGCTGGAGCCTCTCGATGCTGATCATGCAGGGCGCCTTTCCTTCCCCACACCCCTCCCTTGCCTTCTCGCCCCTCCACTTCCTGTCCCTTTCAAGTGAATGCAGTAAGTAGCCATTCTCTAGGGCCTCCCTGCTGCCGCCCAACCCCTGCTGATATGGGTTTCAAGGCTCCTACCTCATGCTGTCTGCCAACTGCTTGGGCTTCTCCATGGGAGATCATTTCTTCAAACTCCAGGAGTTTCTTCCTGGTCCTCCTCGAGTCTCACTCTGCACTCTTTTATGGGATTTCTCAAGCCACCTCTGACCTTTTCCTGCTCAGTCTCAGTAGCATTTCTTCTGTTTCTGCCTGAATGCAAACTGGGAAACAAAGGCCAGCTCCCACCTGTGAGGCTTGGAACACACACACACACACACACACACACACACACACACACACACACACACACACACACACACACACACACACACACACACACACACACACACACACACACACACACACACACACACACACACACACACACACACACACACACACACACACACACACACACACACACACACACACACACACACACACACACACACACACACACACACACACACACACACACACACACACTTTCTAACTTTCTATCTGGAAAACCAGGCTGCCATACCTACATCAAGTCTGTCTGTACCTCCTAAACCCACCTTCTGTCAATCACTGGATGGCTGATAGGGGAAAGACCAGGTGGGCTCTCCCCACAGGTGGGGTGACAACGCAACTGAGCAAGAGGACTTGATAAGGGAGAAAGGACACTGCTGTTGCTTATCTTCCCGAAGACACTCTTCAAGATTTCCTCCAAGTTCTTAAGTGTTTTCAAAATACTCTATCGTCCTCCCACCACATGCTTAGCTTCGCAAAAGCTGTTAAATTACCCAGTGCCCTTTAAAAATGTCCTTGTGATGGGATCTCACAGTTACTTGTTTATCCTCCCAGTGGCAAGGACTTCACAGGTCACCCAAGTCCATGCGTGCCAGCAGCCAATCAGAATCCGGGAATGGAGTCAGGTGACCAGGTGGGGAAAGAGGCCGGCTAGGGACTCGAGTGGCAAGGACTGTTGCCTGCCAGTGAGTGCCTTCCTCAGGTTCTGAATTGCCAGCAGGCCCATCCAGGCTTCATCTGCCACGTTCCAGGTAGAATGGTAGAAAAGGTTCAGCCAGTAAGTTCACACCCGGCCTTTCAGGAGAGCACTGAGACGATGAGAAGAGTGGGCCCATTTTGCAGATAAGGGAACTGAGATTTAGGAGGGGAGGGTACTTGCTTGAGGTTTTATACTGGGTGCATACCAGCAGGTAAGGATGGGGTCTGTAGAGCCCTCCACACTCTACCGACTGAAAGTCACTTGCTTTGTGTCCTTAAACCTAAAAACAGAAATTTAACACATAGGGAGAGAAAGAAAAGGAGGGGATTATCTATCATGAGCTATTTCCAAAGGAGGATTAAACCCTTTTCTGGATGCATCCTAATGCATGGCCATGTTCTGTGACTAGCCTGGAGTTCTCCGAGTCCACTTATCTTTTTATAGTTTGACCTTTACCCAGAAAAAAAAAACACCCTCAATGATTTTGAATAAACTGAAATGGATGTGTTTTTCTAAGTGATTAAAGAATGAAAAACAGAGCCTGTCACCATCCAAGTCCTCTGGGGAATACTTAGAGGATGGGCTCACTAAAGTCCCTTCCACAGCTGGGCGCCAGTGGCTCATGCCTGTAATCCTAACTACTCAGGAGGCTGAGGTCTGAGGATCATGGTTCAAAGCCAGCCCAAGTAGGAAAGTCTGTGAGACTCTTATCTCCAATTAAACACACACAACAAAACAAAACAAAAAAACCAAAAGTGGAGCTGTGGCTCAAGTGGTAGAATGAGCACAAAAGCTCAGGGACAGTGCCCAGGCCTTGAGTTCAAGCCCCAGAAGCAGCATATTAAATAAGTAAATAAACTCCCTTCCAGGTGCAGCAACCCCTTCCTTAAGATAGGGAGCTTGAAGCCATTTGCTTTTCTTCTACTGCAAGGACTTCCCAGCTCATACTTGTCATGAGGAGAAGGGAACTAAGTGCTGGATGCAGGGGCAGGAGCTAGACTTGGCCCTCACCCTCGGAGTGGCCAATGCCATGGAGACCAGGTCGGGAGTATCCTGTCCCATATAGAGACCCATTATCACCACCCTCGAGAACACTACCCACGTGTAGGCCATGTGGATCCAGGAAAGGTTCATTTACCTGTTGCCAAAGACCAAGCATTCCGATGGGCACAGTGGTGTACACTCAGATACTTAGAAGGCTGAGGGAGAAGGATCACTTGAACTCAGGAGTTTGGAGCCAGCCTGAGCTACATAGTAAGATGCTATCTCTAAATACACACAAACATACCTTCAAATGGAGGCATTCCTTACTCACACTCATGAGGGACTAGAGGCAAGCCAAGGGTGAAATGAAAAAAGCATTAGCAGTTTGAGCTGAGAGGTAAACGACTTTGGCTCTCTTCATCTACTTCCTTTTCTGTGGAATGGTGAAGGTATGGTTCCTTGTAGGACTGTTAGAAAGTTAATGAGGTTAAGATAATGTGTGCGGCTAGGTAGGACGGCCCACACCTATAATCCCAGAATTTGGCAGAAGGATTGTGACTTCCAGATCAGCTTGGACTACAAAGTGAGATCCTGTCTAAAAATTTAAAAACAAATAAAATAAAATAATGATCATGTATACAAATAAAATGATAAACAAAACAGATCATATGGGGCTGGGAATATGGCCTAGTGGCAAGAGTGCTTGCCTCCTACACATGAAGCTCTCGGTTCAATTCCCCAGCACCACATATATGGAAAACGGCCAGAAGGGGTGCTGTGGCTCAGGTGGTAGAGTGCTAGCCTTGAGCAAAAGGAAGCCAGGGACAGTGCTCAGGCCCTGAGTCCAAGGCCCAGGACTGGCCAAAAAAAAAAAAAAAAAATAGATCATGTGTTTATATGGCAGGTGTTCATGCTCATCAAATGTCTAATGTCTAAAACCATAATTTCTCTTTTGATACAAAGGTTTGATTGCAAGGCCTGCTTGCTCGTCTGGTGTTCTACCAATGCCACCACGCTTCCAGTCCAACTCTATGCTGGTGAGCCAGAAAGGGATCCTCCAGTCTCAGCTTCCTGACTAGCCAGGGTTACAGGCGTGAGCCACTAGTGCCCAGCATCTCTTGGCATTAAACAAAAATTGTTTTAACTAGGTAGGAACATTTATCAGAACTGTGTGTTCTATCAAGCAGGTAGACTGTGAGCAAGGCCTCCCCTTACAAAGGGAGCCTGCTAGGAGCGGAGGTGCTATGGCAGCCCGCCAGCCAGCTGCTTCAGAGGTGCGTTCTGCTGACTGGTGGGCCCACAGCTCTCTTTGGGGAGGGAGCTGTGGCTGGACATCCTTATCTTGACCTTTACTTTGTTAGGTGGTCTGGTCACTTGTGGGTGGGCCTCACAGGCTGCATCCTGGCGTTGGGCGTTTCCCCTGTCACTTCCAAGGATCATTTCTGGCTAGCAGTGCATGTGGGCACTGGTCATCATGGCTGCTAATGAGTATCTGGGTTGACACCTGGCTCCTCAGCACATTTTGTTTTTAACTCAGGGCCTGGGAGCTGTCCCTGAGCTTTTGTGCTTGACTATTGCTCTACCACTTTGAGCCTCAGTGCCACTTCCCGTTTTCTGGTGGTTACTTGGAGATAAGAGTCTCACCGACTTACCTGCCCAGGCAGGCTTCAAACCACAATCCTCAATCTCAGTCTCCTGGTTAGCTAGGATTACAGGTGTGAGCCACCAGTACCCAGCTCCCCAGCATATTTTTCATGGCCATCCTGCTATGCCAGAATCCACATCTCCAGGGTACTAGGCCACCCCACAAAGCAAGAGCTCCATTTGAGGTAAAGCAGGGGGCTTTCTTTAGTGAACTGGCTTGATAAGGATGCTCTTCACATTCACTGCTGTTCTCCATTGCTGCTATGGACCTCACCTTTGATCGTTATCCACCACCACTTCCAGCTGCTTGGCCTTGACTCAAGGCCCAGCTGGCCATTCAGCTCAGACTTGGTCCCCTCAGCTCCCTTCCCCTCCTGACATCCTCTCCCTTTCCTTGCCTGCTGAGAGAACAGCTAGAGTCAGGGTAGCCCCGTGACTGAGAGTCCCTTCTCCCACAGGCCAATCAAGTCCCAGCCACCACCTACAGGGCCCTCATGAAACACTGGAGCACTGCGCACCATGAGCAGAGCTCCTCTCCCCTGAGACCCTTCTTTTTTCTTTTTTTTGTTGGTCGTGGTGCTTGAACTCTGGGCCTGGGTGCTGTCCCTGAACTCTTCAGCTCAAGGCTAGTGCTCCACTGCTTTGAGCCACAGCACCCCTTCCAGTTTTCTTGTGGTTAAGTGGAGATAAGAGTCTCATGGCCTTTCCTGTCCTGGCTGGCTTTGAACCGAGATTCTCAGATCACAGCCTCCTGAATAGCTAAATTACAGGCTTGAGCCACCGGCACTTGGCTAAGAGACCCTTCTAAAGCCAAGTCCCACAATACTCATTTATCCAACAACTCAAAACAGCCAGACTGGGCAGGGAATATGGCCTAGTGGCAAGAGTGCTTGACTCTAACACATGAAGCCCTGGGTTCAATTCCCCAGCACCACATATAAAGAAAACAGCCAGAAGTGGTGCTGTGGCTCAAGTGGTAGAGTGCTAGCCTTGAACAAAAAGAAGCCAGGGACAGTGCTCAGGCCTTGAGTCCAAGCCCCTGGACTGGCAAAAAACAAAAAAAACAAAAAAAAAAAAACCAGCCAGACTCCTGCTGGGTGGGTCCATGGAGGAGTTCAATGTGATAATAAATAAGTAAATAACACTGAAAGATTCGATGGTTCTCATTGAGAGCTCTAAAAATGCTCCTAGAGGGCTGGGGATATAGCCTAGTGGCAAGAGTGCCTGCCTCAGATACACGAGGCCCTAGGTTCGATTCCCCAGCACCACATATACAGAAAACGGCCAGAAGTGGCGCTGTGGCTCAAGTGGCAGAGTGCTAGCCTTGAGCGGGAAGAAGCCAGGGACAGTGCTCAGGCCCTGAGTCCAAGGCCCAGGACTGGCCAAAAAAAAAAAATAAATAAATAACAAATAAAAATGCTCCTAGAAAATTCTTAGTATTTGTCATTTTATACACTTTTCCTGATTTTAGTTTGTGAGTTATAATGATCTAGAACTGAGTAGCAACTAGTACCAGGCAGACGATCACAGTTGCTGGGAAAGTGTTCTTGCCTTCCTCTACTTCTTAACCCAGAGAAGCTATGTGTCCTTGCTCTTTAGGTGCAAACACTAGGCTGTCTGGTATATGCAAATATGTATAGGCATGTGCGTACATATATCTATGTGTACACATGTATGCATACACATACTACTTGCATAAATAAGACAGCCAGGTGCAGAGGCTCATGACTGTAATCCTAGCTACTTGGAAGGTAGACATTGGAAGGATCTTGGTTTGAGGCTAGTCCAGGCAAATAGTTCCTGAGACCTTATTTAACCAATTAAAAAAACTAGACATGAGCCAGGTGCTGATGGCTCACACCTGTAATCTTAGCTATTCAGGAGGCTGAGATCTGAGGATTGTGGTTCAAAGCCAGCCCAGGCAAACAAAGTCCCTGTGAGACTCTAATCTCCAATTAACCACTCAAAAACTAGAAGTGATGCTGTGGCTCAAGTGGTAGAGCACTAGCCTTGAGCACAGAGAGGCTCAGGGACAGTGCCCAGGCCCTGAGTTCAAGCCTCACAACAGACAAAAAACAACAAAAGACTAGATAGGATGGCATGCACCGGCCATCCTAGCTACAAGGGAAGTATAAATGGTGGTAGGTTCTTGGCCCAAACCAAGGCACAAGTGAGAAATCCTATTCAAAAAAGAACCAAAGCAAGGGGAAAGGGAAGGTGGGAGAATAATGAGGGAAGGAGTAACATGTTTGAAAAGAAATATGCTCACTACTTTACATATGTAAATGTAACCCCTCTGTACATCACCTTGACAATAATTTTTTTAAAAGAAGAACCAAAGCAAGAAGGGTTGGGATATGACTCAAGTGATAGAGCAACTGATTAGTGAGCACAGGGTGTATGTGTGTGTGTATGCACGTGTGTGTATATGCACGCATTTTGTAAGTACTAGGAATTGAACCCAGATCCTCATCTTGCTAGACAAGCTTTTCATTTATATTTTAATAACCTTGCTGTCATATCTTTTGTCATTAGTCCTCACTAATCGTTTCTTGATAAAAGGCATGTCATTGTAGCCACACAAGAAGCATAAATAGGGACGCAGTGCTGGCCAGGCCAGGGCATAGAGCTAAGACCTTAATCCAAAGATAATGAAGGCAAAAAGGGGTGGCATTGGGCATGGTTCAAAAGGCAGAGCACTTGCAAGCTCTAGATCCTTAGTTCAAGCCCAAGTACTACCAAAAATACCTTAAAAACAAACATTCCTAGTTGTTCAAAAGATGTTATTATTTAAATTATTATTTTCCCAAGACAGTAACTTCAATTTCTGCCCATGAGCCAGCCTGTCTGTCCTTCCAGATGTGGTCTCAGGCATAAATTTTGTAAATTGGCGGGGACAATTCCCATTGCCTATGTTTGGTTTCCCCTCCATGCCCTCAGCAAACTATACATAAATCAATACTTCTTGCTAAGCTACATTTATGGTTAAGCAATAATTATAAATGGAGAGCAAATGTTCACCTCAAGCAAGATATGAATCCCTTTAATATTCTCCTGGCCAAGCTTCTGCCCTGTTTCTTGCCCCAACCCCCACTCCTAGTCTAAGGCCATGTTAATGCACACACAGCCCAGAACACCCATCTGATTTTAGAAGCCTCCCCAGGCAAGCATTAAATCCCCAGCCTCCCCACGCCCATGCCCTGATGTATTGCTAAGAGCAACTCTCATTGCTACCAGCTGATTGTGTTCAGCAAATGTTTGTAAATGTCTATGGCCGTGTCTCTTCCACGCTACGGTGAGCTTCCACCCCCTGAAACTGTTTTCTGAGTCTTTTGTGTCTCCTAATGGTGCCTGGAACATTTTGCACATGATAAGGAACTCAAATAAAATGAACAATAAGCATCCCCATCCAGCTTGAGCTTTTTACAAGGCTCTCAATGAAAACCCTGAACCGCATCCACGTCCGATAAAGGCAAACATCTGGAGAAGCCCGAAGCAGATGCCCAATTATGCTGAGCCTGACGAATGGCCAGGGAGTTATTTGGAGCTCGGCAGCATCACTCAACTTTGCTTCCACTGCTGCTGCTGCTGCTGTAGGCAACAGGCCTCCCCTTCCCTAGACACAATGCTAGCCTGGAATTGGGCTCCAAACAGCTGCTCATCTACCCGCCATCTATCTACCAACACCTGGCATCCCAAATGGCCGCTGCCAAGAGTCCCATCCACATGGATGAGGAGGACCGGATTCTTTGTTTATTTATTTATTTTTGCTGTGTGTGTGTGTGTGTGTGTGAGAGAGAGAGAGAGAGAGAGAGAGAGAGAGAGAGAGAGAGAGAGAGAGAGAGAGAGAGAGAGAGAGAGAGAGAGGAGAGTTGTGTCTTAGGGCTTGAACTCAGGGCTTCAGCACTGTCCCTGGGCTTCTTTTTGCTCAAGGCTAGCACTCTACCACTTGAACCATAGTGCCATGTCTGGCTTTTTCTGAGTAGTTTATTGGAGATGAGAGTCTCATGGACTTTCCTGTCTGGGCTAGCTCTGAACTGTCATCCTCAGATGTAAGCCTCCTGAGTAGCTAGGGTTACAGGCGTGAGCCACAGGCACTTGGCCAGCTTATTTTCTCATTCACTTTTCCATCACAAGAAATACCATACTTTCTACAAGAAAATGCTAATTGCACCACAGACACCATCAAATGGTATTAAGTGATAACTAAGTGTTCAAGATGTTGACATGCATAGTGTTTCAAGTAGCTTTATGATTTATTATCTAATTTAGATAAATGGCAAATAGTGATATCATAATAGCCTCTTTTTATTCTGGTTTCTGCCTCATTGTCTCTGGATATAGAATAAGAAATGAATCATCAAACAGGCCCCACAGGAAGACCAGCAGACTGGTTCAGAGCATCAGCAGTTGGCATCAGACCCTTGGGGTTCAAATCCCAGCCATGTGGCCAACCAAGAACAAAAGGAGCCAATATTAAAGAGCTTTTCAGAGAGGGGCAGGATGGAGAGAGAAGTGATCTAAACTGCCTGGCACAAATGTGCTTCTGTTAGTTTTAGTATTCGTGAAACCAAAGTTTTAGGCCCCTGGGCTTCTACATCAGATCTAGCCACTTGTCCCTACATGCCAAGCAAAGAGACAAGGTGAAGGTCAGAGAAAGGGGGTTGATTACATGTGTGGGCAGTAATGGGAAGACAACTTCAGTACATCTTCAGTCATCTTCTGCCAGTAGACCTGAGCAGTGGGTTTCAAGAGGCAAGAACGAGGGACAGGAGTGAGAGGTATGCAGAACTAAGCATGACCTGGTTGATTATTTATGTGGGTCCTGGAGAAGTTATCTCTAGCCCTAGTGAGGCTCTGACGTTTCCTTCTTTTGGGAAACACAGTAATCCTTTCCCGATTCCAGAGTGACTGGAAAGTGGATGGCTTAGACAGAGACAGACAGAAAATGGAGGTGGAGATTCGAACAGCCGAGTGAGGTATGTGCCCCACCCATCCAAGACAGGAGTGACATGAGGGTTTCATGGGGAAAGGGCAATGCTTGTGGCATGCCATCCTGTGTGGAACTGGCATTTTTTCAGGGCCCCTGACATGCTAACTTTGTTTCTGAAAGAGAGAGGAGCTTTTGCCCACAAGCATTGTTACCTGAGTGCACGTTGGTTCACAGGGCCTCCCAGCATGCTGTCTCTGAGCAACAGCCAGCAAGGAAGCCTGGCTGAGCCGCAGGAATGGAGAGATCCAGGCCAGCAGGTCCCGAGACACAGGGCGGCCAGGAAGCCCACAGCTGTGTCCCATTGCAACACCCATCCGAAGTTGGAAGTGGAAGTAGAGGGCCAGCTGTGTGCAGAAAAAGCTGAGCTAGACCACAAGGCCCTGAGTTCAAGCCTCCAGTACTGGCACAAAAAGATAAACAAATACAGCTTTTGCTGTCCTCTACTAAGTCGTAGATCATTTCCAGCAGTCCTCTAACCTAAAAGTTAAAGAGAGCAAATTCCATAGGTGATAAATCTCCAAAGTTAAAAATATGACCAGCACAAGAGGAAAACCTCATTTTCCGGGAGTTACCCCATGTTTGAGGAAAAGCCAGGTTCTACTCCGGTGTGACCCATGGGGCCTGCCAAGCCCGGGTACATTTGGCTCAGATGGCAGGTAGGAAATTCATGGCCCCTCATTTTAGGGTTGCCAAGAACTGCTCATCCCTTCCCCTGGCTTCTCCAATTGATCTTGGTCACTAGATTGTCAAGCACTAGTGCTTTTTTTTTTCTTTCCCTCCATCACACTTTTGGAAATAGCATCTCATGCCATTCTGGTCCCTGGTGTTCTGTACTGGGCTGCAAAAACAACAGTCCCTGGTGGCTAACACCTCAATGGCTGGTGGCTCTTGGCACAGAAGGACCCCTGACACATCACTTCCATCCTGCTTCTAAAGGTTTCCTACCAGAATCTCCTCACACCCTCCATCCCCACCCTTGTGGTTTCTAAGCTATAGCCCATGGTGATTCCAGGAAAAGACAGAAACAAAGCCAGGGGCTGGAATTCTGCCCAGCATCCCAGCCACACTGGCCAGGACCTGGTGCTCCCTGCAGAATGAAATGCATGGGGCTTCAACAGCTCTCCTCCTCAAGGGCTTTGGCCCTGCCACTCATGTGGGGGTAGGCAGCCCTCTAGTCACAGACACTGAGTAGGGGCTTCGCGTGAGCATGGAGACCTGCACCCCGCCATTGCGGGAAGATCCAGCAGAGAGCTCTCCAGGGCCCTGATTTTAAAAGGAGCCAGGGTAAAATCATTGTGCAAATAATCAAACCTCCGCAAATCCCTCCTAATTCACTTCATTTAAAACTTTTGTTTTCCATAAAGGATTAGGCTAAGAAAGAATTTAATCACAGCAAATCCACTTTCAAAATAGTTACAGATCCCATGATCAAGAGGAATAATTAGAAGAAAAGACTGAAAATCCCCCCTGGATGTTGAGAAGTCCTGACATTGAAGGTAGCCTGCTGGGATGTTGTCCTCAGCAGGGTCACGCACAAGTGAACGCACAAGTGAAGACAGAGGCAGAGGTGAGGCTACTGCTCATCAGAGGGCCCTTCTGTCTTTGTCTAATCCAGGCGCTCTTCTGGATGCCCCATGTCCAATAGCGAGCATAACAGCAAAGCTCCCTGCTCTAGTGAAACTGTCCATTCTTGTGGCAGAAGACAGACAATAATTTAGACCTGCACAGTATGTTACAGTGATGTTTCAGAAAGGAAAACAAAGCCATGAAGGGTGATGGAAGGGACAGCATTTGTATGCTGTGGTCAAGGAAGGCTACTCAGTGGAGAGAACCATTGCTCATGAACCTGAATAAAGAAATGAGGCCCATAGATATCTGAGTGCTACAGTAGAAGCAAAAGCACTGGGGCTGGAAGAGACATGGGCTTTATGGACTGCATTCTGACACAGCATCTACAAAACTACTTTATAGACTCAAGAGGCAAGAGTAGCTCATCATCATTACAGGAACAAAGCTTCTCCAGCAAGTCAGCAGAGCCTATCTCATTACACGTCCCCACGAGCCCCGCTCACCCTTCTCAGCATCTTTCTGGCAGCCTCCTTGCTCAGCACACTCTGGCTTCCCAGGGGAAGGATGTCCCACTGGGGAGAACATTCCTGACTCGAGATGCTCATCCAATCAGAACAGGCTCTGACCAGTGGTGCCACAAGCACTCATTCACAGCATCCATCCTACCATGCCATTTCCAGTCAGATCACTGGAGGGACTCCCTGCTCCTTCTACCACAGGCAGGTTACAGACACCCTGCCTCAGGTGGGCCTGCTCTGTAGGCACCAAGATGAAAAGCCCAGCTGTGAGCTGGGAATATGGCCTAGTGGCAAGAGTGCTTGCCTCGTATACGTGAAGCCCTGGGTTCAATTCCTCGGCACCACATGGACAGTGCTCAGGCCCTGAGTTCATGGCCCGGGACTGGCCAAAAAAAAAAAATAATAATAATAAATAAATTCTTTAAAAAAAAAAAAAAAAAAAAGCCCAGCTGCATCATGAAGCCGGTCTGGAGCTTGTCCAATGTACATGGCCCAGTACCAATGCCAGGCTATGGCCCCTTAGCTCCAGGAGGCAGGCCCCCTTTGGGGTACTCTACATCTCACACTATCCTCATTTTACAGGGGAGAGAAACTGAGGCCTGGGGAGCTAAGGGGCTACAGCAGTCAGGGTTCACTAGCCCAAGTAGGGCCACTCGAAGCGTGATGGAATCAGGAATGTATCCTAGGAATTCGACCTTATCAATCGTAGGAGTTGCTGGGGAAATGGAGACTTGGAGTATCAGAGGAGGTCACTAGCCAGGTCACTAGGGATAGGGCAAAAAGGGGTTGCAGCCTACAGAAAGGTCTAGAATGGGGCTCTCCTGCTAATGGAGAGCTGAGGTAAGAGCCTCTGGAAGCTCCTTTGCCTCTTTGTGACTTCTATCACTGTGAACTTGCAGGGAAGTGGGGGAGGGGGGGCTGACTTGCTATGGGGCAGCTGTGTTGGCAATCAGAAAGGAAGTCTGGATACAAAGCCATGAAAACAAGAACAAATGAGGCTGCCAGTCTCCAAGTCCTTTTGACGACCGTGTTTGCCTTCCTGGGATTCTGGTGTTCTTTGGGGAAATGGTGTCTATGATTCTGAACACCTGGCTTGGCAGCCTGCCTTGCACCTGTGAACCCCCTGTCCTGGTCAGGATGCTTCATGGAAGCCCCCAGGGACAATACAAAGACAACAATTCCGGGCACCAGTCTCCTGGGTGGGGATCCCAGACAAGCACCTTGGAGGCAAGGCCTAAATCCAGAAGGGTAGAAATTCGAAGCAGGGTCCCTGGAGACTGCTTGTCATGCTCTGCACAGATCTACCTCACCCCCTCCCAGCCTGCCCTGAAGCCTTCCAGTCCCCAGGGCCTGCCTCTAACACACTCCGTAGCATCTCATTTAGTCCACGGTCCCTGCTGCGGCTTCTCACGTGTCCCTCCCAGTTCCACCTCCAGCCCTGGCTGCCCCAAACCAGGCCTTGAATGTCAGTGCCTGACACGGTCACTGCTGTGCAGCCCAAACAAAAGGACACTGACTCAGAAAACTCTCACTGGTGACAGGGAACATACCATCTAAACACCCACATGCAAATGATCAACTCCATGCTAACTCACCTCTCCCCTTCAGCCACTGTATGACCTAAGATGGGCCAGCGCGGAAAGCGGGTGAAACCTGCTGCCCAGGATTTTTTGAGCATGACAATCGAGAGTTCTAGTCTCAGTTCAGACACCCACTGGTTTGGGCACCTTACCCCAAACCCTGAGAATCTGTGCCACTGTCTGTGTGATACCCAAGTGTTACAAGGATTTCAACTCCTATTTGTTCTGTGCCTAGCACTGCCAATGATGCAGAGTAAGTAGGGGGGCCATATGGCCATTAGGGAGAGAGAGCAGAGGTGAGAAGTACGGGACAGAGGCCCAAGGCCAAGCCTCATCAGCCTGCCTCTGCCCTGTCCACTACACCTCTTCAGAATCTCCTTCCCTTTTCTATACTCCGCATTATAGTCCAGTAGCTTCCCTAGATTCAAAGACTCAGCTCTTCCGATTCTAATCTTCTATCAAGCATCTATCCAGTAATGGCAGCCTGGGGCTGAACTGAATTCTAGAGATCTCGGTTTTAAGTCTCAACACCTCACAGAGGTGCCTAGAGAAACTAGAAGAAAATTAGAAGATTAAATCCTTTCATCTAAATCAGTTAGAGCTGGCCAGATATTTATGATCCACACACACTCAGCTAAAGTCCTCAGGCACAGAAGGGGCTGGAATGGCCAGCCTCCCACACTGGCAGATCTAGGCTTGGTTTGAGCAGAGCAGTGTTCCAGGCACCCTTGTCAGGGTCTGAGGGAGATGATCATGGCAAAAGGAAGCCAGTCCAAAAGATGCTCCCATCTGGAGCTGGGATGTGTGGGTTTGTGCACCTCTAGCATAGGGTACTGAAAAAATTCACTTCTTCTAGTTATGTTTTAGAAAGCTACCAGAAAATTCCAGCTGAATCTTATCTGAATCTAATCCTACCACCAGAGCTGTCTCACCCCCAGACCAGCTTCTGTACTTTGATAAATGTTACTTAGAGCTACCATATTGAATTAGGAGCCCATTATGTCTGATTTACCCTGTAACAGGGTTAGATCTATTTCCTGGGAGGTAGCAGAAGACCTGATGGTCCCCAAGCGACTCCATAATTATGTTTTAAAATTATAGCCCAAAGCTGGGCACCTATGGCTCATGCCTGTAATGTTAAGTACTCAGGATGCTGAGATATGAGGATCATGATTCAAAGCCAGCCAAAGCAAGAAAGCCCATGAAACCCTATCTCCAGTTAACCACCAGAAAGCCAAAAGTGGAGGTATGGCTTAAGGTTAGAGCAGTAACCTTGAGCAAAAAAATAACTCAAGGGCAGCACCAGGCCCAGAGTGCAAGCCTCAGGACCAGTGCGGGCGTGTGTGCGCACACGCACACGCACATACATATATACGTATATATACACACACGTATATATGTATGTGCATAACACTTGGGGGGAAACCCAACCAAGCTGAGCAGGACTTGACAAGAAGCACCCTTGCTACATGTATCAGAAGGTAGCTCCTTCTAGAGGCCATTTTTTCAAAACAAGAATTAGGACCAGGCCGGTCACAGGTGGTTCAGGCCTGTAATCCTAGCTAGTCAGGAGACTAAGATCTGAGGCTTGTGGTTCAAAGCCAGCCCAGACAGGAAAGTCCGTAAGACTCTTATCTCCAATTCACCACCAGAAAATAGGAAGTGGCACTGTGGCTCAAGTGCTAGAGCACTAGCCTTGAGCTGAAGAGCTCAGGAATAGCATCCAGGCCCAGAGTTCAAGCCCCACAACTGAAAAAAAAAAAAAGACCAGGAAGCTCAGTATCAAGGTGAGTTGAAAACAGTGCCAGTTTTGAAGTCAGATGGATCTGAGTTCAAATCCTATTCCTCCACCATGATCTGGAACAGCATACTTGCCCCTGCTGGGCCTCAGTTTCCTCATTTGTGAATGGTAGCAGCTGCCTGGCTGTAGAGTAGGGAGGTGTGGTGGGTGGCATCCACACAGGTGACTGTGGAGCGTGTGCTAAGATGACGAAGACCTGGGATGCAGCCAACTGGTCTCAACCTAGAGACGATGCAGGACTTTCGGTTTATCTTACACCAGGGATGTGATGCATTTTGGACCAAGGGGATCCTCTGTGGGCACTGTAGAAACAATGGTGATACCTGGCTACTGGCCATTCCAACCAATGAGGACAGGAGGAACCTGGGGGCAAGAAGTAAGTCATCTAGGGAGAATGGCCAGTCCAGAAATCCTGACCACCACCCACCCACCGCTGCCTGGCATCAACTTCCTGAGGAGGGGGCAGAGGAAGGTCCTTTTTATATAGCTTGGCTGTTGGCAATGTTCTGGAGCCCACAGGCCTAGTGGGGATTCCTCGAGTCTCCAGGAAGCCGATGTGTTACCAGCTAGGGATGGCAGTGTTAACCTGCTTCCATGCAAGGCTTGTGGGGTCCTCATTCATAAGTGAAGCATAGTGGTGAGCAGATGTGCGGTGGGGCATCAGGCAGAGGGGCAAGGGGCGTTGATGGAGGCTCCTCCTCCTGGCTCCCCTGCCCTGCCCTCCACGTGGAGGAGCTGGGTAGCAGAAGAAGCCGGAAACCAGAAACAGGAAAGCAGGGCCTCCCGCTGCAGCAGGCCAGGCCTACATTTTGAATCCTGAAGTGACCCCACCTACCCAGAGGGCCACCTCTCTGGATGTTAAGTCCAAGAACCCAGAGGCGCAGGGGAGGAGCTCAGTTGCAGTCCAAGGAAGCCCAGGATTTGTTCTCTTTGTTGGGAGCCAACAACTACAGTCTCCATGTTTTCAAATGTTTGAATCAACAGAGAGACTGTTTATCGATATTTAAAAAAAGAAATGTAATTAGAGGTTGGCAACCCCCCCAGAGCTCCTGGCCACAGATGTCAAAGGCTTCCTTGACTTGCAGGGGGGACCGAATGCAAAGCAACCACAGACACGGTCGGCCATGGTGTGCTTACCACAAATCCCACTTGACAGGCGCTCCCCACCGAGGCTATAAAAGATTCTGTGGCTAATGGAATGGCATTTCACATAGGGCCACCTTTTTTTTTTTTTTGTCTTTCTCATTCCTAGGTGGCTTGTCTTTTCTAAATTTGGGACTGTAGAGATTCTATTTGCAGAACATTAATGACTGTCCAATTTTAATTTAACTAATGTGAATTCAAAATACAACCCTGAACTGGGGAAAAGAAACAAAAGCAATTTGTGTGGTAATTTTGTGTTCACATCCCTCAAGATTGCCTGAGAATACTAGTCTGATGCATGTATTTCTGGTCAAGAGAAGTGACTAGCCAGCTTTTTGGAGGTTTCTGGAAATGGAGATGAGGGGTGGCCACATCTGCCTTAGAGACGCCCGTCAGGCCACCTCAGGCCAGAAGCCCTCCTCGGGGCTCCAAAAGGGAGTGTGGAGGGTAAAAATAGTGCGAGGGAGGGACTCGGCCACAGTTTCCACACATGGCTTTCTCATCCCGGGGACTGCTACACAAGGCCCTCCTTTTCTAGCTATTCTAAGTGAAAAAGAAAAAAAGTAAGATTATCTGAGAACTAAATAAAAACAGTGCTACATTTTAGCCACCTTTCCTGCAACCCTCCCCCTTTCCCAGTGCTCTTTTTTCAGCTCTTCTTTCCTCACCAAGCCAAAAATGGATAAGCCCCAAGGTTCTGTGTCCTTGACCCCCTTTCTCTTCCACCCGCCTTCCCTAAGAACTGGAATCCATAGCTGTCGTTGCAGCAGGGGTCCATTGGGTCCCAACTCTGGCACTCCCCCCGGGAATCCCCCCAACATCCTAGAACCAAATGGCACATTGTCTCTTTAGAGGGGCACGACTGGACCCTATTCCTCCCTGGGGTCACCGTCCCCATGACCTAGCCTGATTGGAAGTGACCAGGACTGCTTGACCTGTGACCCAGTTCTTAGTTCTACCAGAGCTGACAGTGCTGTGGGACCTGGGGGTTCCTGCAGGAGGCCCGATAGTAAATGAGAGGAAACATCAGGAAAGCTTCCCTAAGAAAGATAACCTTCAGCTGGGCGCCGGTGGCACACACCTGTAAATCCTAGCTACTCAGGAGACTGAGATCTGAGGATTGTGGTTCAAAGCCAGCCCAGGCAGAAAAACTCATGAGACTCTAATCTCCATTTAACCACCAGAAAACAGACACCGAGGACAAACAGGTGAAAGATGAGCTGGGAATGGAAAGTGGATGTAGGGTGTGGATCTTTCTGGGGACAAATGAGTGTGGCTCAAGATGGGAGTATACTGTGTATGTAAACGTCGCTCTGGCTTGCGTACTGAGTGGGAAGGGGGCAAAGCTGGTGTCTCCTCCCACTCCTCAGCCACAGCTGCTGTCCCAGACATCTGTCTGGTGAGAGAGCTGATGGGCCTGTTCACACTCAAGTGTTAGGGACAAATAATAGCAGTGTTCTCAAATTCTTGTGAGACTGGTCAGAGGAGAGTAGTCACCAATAAGACTTTCCACACCAACCCCCCCCCCAGGGGGGGCTCTCCCTGGGCATGAGGAAGCCCTGTACTGTCACAATCCTAACCTCATCTAGGTATTAGTGGCTCATATTTGTTATCTTACCTACTTGGGAGGCTCAAATAGAGAAAGTTGTTGTTAGAGGCTATCCTAAACAAGCAAACAAAACAACTCGGCAAGACTGGTTTTCAACTAATAGATGGACACCATGGTGAACACCTGTCTGTCATCCTAGATTCATAGGAAGCAGAAATAGGTGGATCGAAGTCCAGGCATGTGCCCAGGCAGGAAGCAAGACCCTATCTTACAAGCAACCAAAGCAAAAAACCATGCTGCAGGCATGGTTCGTTCAGTAGTAGAACTCCTACCTAGCAAATGCAAAGTCCTGAGTTCAAACCCCAGAACCAGGAAGAAAATAAAATCCTAATCAGTATATACAGGGCTGCAGATGAGCCTCAAGAAGCCACTGAAGTCCCTACCCATCCCAAGTCTTGTTTTCCTAAGAATGGGGCGTAATACGACCCAACCTCCCCAGGCTACCCCGGGTGTAAAGGTATGGAGGTGGGAAGAGCAATGGAAAGAGTCAAGCTTGAACTTGGGCTCACAGAATAAGTCTGTGGAATGGAGGGAGGAAAGAAGAGAAGGGGGCATAGAAATGAGGCTGGAGAGGGCGTAGCCTAATCACCAAGAGTCCCAAGTCGGGCCAGGAGGAGGCCTTTGTCCTGTGGAGGCAGAGAGAGGTGAAGGTGTTGGACAGAGGCAGAAGGAGCTTCCAGCTGATCATGGTGGGGATGCAGAGCTCGGACATGGAGTGTGATGGCAGGGACCAAATGCAGGCTGGGAGGTTGGGCCCAGAGCAAGCAACAAGTGAGGCTTGAGTGGAGGTGATGGCGAGGAGACAGTGGGAAGTGGGACTAGAAGTGGACTCAGAGGAGCTGAGGGTGAGGAAGGGGCCGCGTTCAGAGCCAACAGCTGGAGAGGGCGAGGGGCCAGCCCTGGCTAGGCATAGAGCCAAGAACCAGGGGTGAGGACGCCTCATCACCTTTCAGCCTCCTTCCCTCTTCCTTATCTGCTACAATGGGAAACAAAATACTTGTACCTTTTCCTCCTGCAGTGCTGAGAATTGAAAACCAGGGACTCACCCATGCTAGGCAAGCACTTTACTACAGAGCTCTATCTCCAGCCCTAGAAAATCAAATGCTTCTTAATTGTTCAATACACTTCCTTGTTTTACATCTAAAAACTAAGTAAATGTTTTGTTTCCTCCTCCACCAAAAGATCAAAATTACATGTACATAGTTTCTCATGTGCATGGATCTTCAGATTTTGTGTGTCTGTGTACACTACTTCTAGGCTTGAACTCAGGGCCTGGGTGCTGTTCCTGATCTTTTTGTTCAAGGCTAGCACTTTACCACTTAAACCACAGCTCTATTCCCAACTTTTTTGGTGGTTAATTGGAGATGAAAAGTCTCACGGACTTTCCTGTCAGGCTGGCTTTGAACAGTGATTCTTAGATCTCAGACTCCTGAGTAGCTAAGATTACAGGTGTGAGTTACTAGCGCCCAGCAAATCTCCAGATTTTATTTTCTTTTATATTAAAGAAAGAAAGAAGATGGTTTAGGTACCAGAATGAGGTCTGGAGATGTCTGTGGGTGCCCAGCTGTCCTCTGATCCTCTCATCCCAGCGCAGCCATAGCACAGGCTCCCCTTTCTGACCTAGCTCAGCACTCAGGGGCTGGATGGATGGTTACCTGTGGGACTGAGATTCCCCCCAGAGCTTGGAGGATATTCTCTAATCCCTGGGGCATTGACATTTTGACAAGTTTTTTTTTTTTTTTTTAAAGAAAGAAGATTTCACTTTGCAAGACAAACAGCTGATAAAATAGATTCTTTTTTGGTAACCACCCATACAGCAATCAATCTGTCACTCGAAAACCTGGCTCCTGAGAAGTGAAATGAGGTTACTCTGCAGTTCTGTGGGAACAGAGGGCCCCCTAGAAGCCTTCCACACCAGATGACACTTGCCCCTGAAACAGGGAGCACCTCTGATACAAGGCACAGGAACCACACAGCTAATTAGCTGCTCAATCACTACCGACTGGGAGAGGATGAGGCAGGGCAGGGGGAGAGTTACAGTGTTTACACGCGGCCGCCCACACCAGCACCAGCCTATCTCCCCACTTTTCTTTACAATTCTATCTCCACTGGGGAAAAGGGAAGAAAAAAAAAAAAAAAAAAGGAACCATTTCACACTCAGGGGTCAGGCAGTGTAGTCACACCCCAGGGGCCTCTTCCAGCTGCAGCGATTCAAGCAGGAATTTAAAACAAAGGGTCATTTCAACACCACCAACTAAAATCAATAGGACAAGGCTCAGTCATAATACACACCCTGCTCCTCCACCTGAGGCCATGCTGAAATACAGAGGCTGTCACCTCACTACCTCTCCTTGTAGCTCCCGCTCTGCCTGGCTGCCTCTACCTTTATTTTCCTACAGCAATAATTCTCTTGCTGCTTAAAAAAAAAAAAAAAAAGCTTTACACAGTACATAGAAATAGAATATAGTTTAAAGCATCTCAACTCCTTTTATGACCAAGAGAGAACCAATAAACCAATCAGAAACTGCCCCCGAAGCAGCTATCACTGAAGAATTCGGAATAGCGCTGCACTAAACTTGTTGGAAAGGACAGATGGTCACAAATACTAATGAACAGCAGTGTTGTCAGCACGCATTAGGCCCTTGATAAATGTCAATAAATTTCATTTTTAAATGATGGAATCTGAAAGGTCTCAGGAACAAACAGGATGAACTGAATGATAACTACTTAGAAATAAATAAATGACCAAAATATTACTAATAGGAACAGATGAGAATTTAAAAGTGGCTGTAATTCCAGGGTGAAAAGCATAAAACAATTAAGAACTACCTGGAAAGAATAATTGGCATCAAGCTGAAAAAAATAAAACTGTAGCCAATGACATTGATGATAAAAAAAAAAAAGACATCAGGACAAAAAACATAAGCAATAAAAATGGAGAGACAGGGCTGGGGATATGGCCTAGTGGCAAGAATGCTTGCCTCGTATACATGAGGCCCTGGGTTCGATTCCCCAGCATCACATATACAGAAAACGGCCAGAAGTGGCGCTGTGGCTCAAGTGGCAGAGTGCTAGCCTTGAGCAAAAAGAAGCCAGGAACAGTGCTCAGGCCCTGAGTCCAAGCCCCAGGACTGGCCAAAAAAAATGGAGAGACAAATAACTGATTTGGAAAATAGGAAATGGTATTATATAGCCCCCCCCCAATAAAAAAATTAAAAACCAAAGGAGGGAGAGATGAGAGGTATGAGGCATATAATAAAGGGAACATTAGTGGGAAAATAATGCAACGAGATTCCACAGCTAAACAAAACAGCTCAGCTGAGAACTAAAGAACATACATGGTGCCTTTCAAGTTTAACTTGGAGGAAAAGAACTGAGCCTTTGCTAGTTAAACTTGTGAATTATACAGTATCCAAAGTGAAGGGAGATAGGCTCTTTTGAAAGCTGGTAGAAGACAAAACAAGTTGGGGGTGGGGGGGGCAATGAAATTTCAAAGCACATTCTCATCCCCTATCAGTTGTGCCCTAAACAAGACTTGGCTATACCAAGAAAGAAAAAACAAAATCATGTAGAAATTTGGGAGACTTTGTTCACAATTACACTTAAAAAATAGCATGGGAAAATGTCTGCCCTTTAAAAAAAAATAATAAAGCTACAAAAGACAAAAGCTGTCTATACAACAAGAAATCAGAATTAGAATGGACCACCTGAAGAAGAAAGAATAAATGATCTGACAATATGTTGTCACTCCCAAGGCTTCATCTATTTTTTTTTTTTTTTGCCAGTCCTGGGGCTTGAACTCAGGGCCTGAGTACTGTCTCTGGCTTCTTTTTGCTCAAGGCTAGAGCTCTGCCACTTGAGCCACAGCAGCTCTTTGTGTTTATGTGGTGCTAAGGAATCCAACCCAGGGCTTCATGCACGCTAGGCAAGCACTCTGCCGCTAAGCCACATTCCCAGCCCCAAGGCTTCATCTTATACTCCAATAATCCCCAAACCCCATCCCAGTCCAGACCTCACCTCTGACTTCCAGCACCACTTGGCAAATGTCACACACCACTCAGCCTCTGTTTCATGGATCAGAAAATCAAGTGGAACCAACCTGAGTGAGCCATTTCCCTCCCATAGCACTCTACAGAGAGCTCTGAGGTTCAGGGGCTCCTCCAACCAGCTCTCTCCAGCAATTACTCTCAGGCACCTTGTATACACCTTATGCCTAATGCTTCAACAAAATGGACAAGCAGGTGCCCTGAACATACTGACCACTCCCCTTGCCTTGGTGCTGGAGGTCTCTGAGTGACCCCTTGCCCAAGGCTGAAAGCTACTTCCCCTGTTATCTTGAGGCTGGTATGACTCAAATCTGCATGGAACCTGAGCTACCTTGGGTACATTACCAAACCTGGGCTTGAGCCTCACCATGTGGATCGATCAATTATCCTCCTAAGAGGCAATCAGGTGCTTTGCAAACATTTTTACACCTATAAAGTCACGTGGTGTGGGGTAGGCAGGTAGAAACGGAGTAAGTAGAACACAAAGGAGCCAGGGAACAGGTGCAGCACTGTATCTAGGAATATTTGCCAAACATCCTGCTCCATCATTGTCCTGGAGGAACCGTTAGCTATGGTTGAGGCTACTTCTTAGTACAGTGGCAAATGGTCCTCAGCAACCACCCCAACAGTTTCATGTTCACACCTCCCCTCAAATTGCCATCTTAGGTCTGAAAACACCTTACTGGATAAATCACTCTGTTCCCCAGTTCTTGGTAATGCCTTCCCATTTCTTAGCAATTACCACAATTGTGTACAGATCTTAACATAATCAATAGCATAATCGTTAAATCCAATCTACAAAAGTGCTTGAGACTGGGGGCTTGGAGTACATGACTATTGGTCAAGCCATCCGCCTTCCATTTCTTTTGGGGGTATACATCATTTTATGATCACTCCTGCTTTAATAAGGTCTAGTGTTAGCTGTGTGCTAGGGGCTCAGGCCTGTAATCCTAGCTACTCAGGAGGCTAAGATTTGAAGACGCCAATTCAAAGCCAGAAAAGTCCATGAGACTCTTATCTCCAATTAACAAAAAAAAATGAGGAAGTGGAGCTGTGGCTCAAGTGGTAGAGCATTAGCCATGAAAGAAAAAGCTAAGGGCCCTGAGTTCAAGTTCCAGTAAATAAAAACACACAGAAAGAAAGGGAGGGAGGGGAAAGGGGGAGAGGAAGAGAGAAGGAAAGGAAGGAAAGAGAGAAAGTAAAAAGAGAAAGGAGAAGGAAGGAAGGAAGGAAGAAAGGAAGGAGGGAAGGAAGGAAGGAAGGAAGGAAGGAAGGAAGGAAGGAAGGAAGGAAGGAAGGAAGGAAGGAACCTAAGGCCTGGAGAGCTATTCTGCCTGTACCCTGCTGCTTCTGTGGAGCAGGTCCATTCAATTCCACAGCCAGTTCTGGTACTAAGAAATACAGGCACCCAGGAACTTCTCCTGGCCCTGCTCAGAGAATCCAGGGGCTTGGTCTCTAATTGGAGCTACATGTCCATCAAGGGTCACCTCAGGTGCTGGTCTGTGGTCAAAGGGGCCTACAGGCTTGAGGCCTCCTAGTGGACAGGCAGGCAGGCGGGCATGTGCTGGACCACAGGCTGGCTGTGTGGACACTGTTCTGCTGTGCTAGGTAAATAGCCCATTTTCCATGCCTGGCCCCCAGACCGGCCCTGCCCCACTCCCATTGCCTATTTAAGCCAGAGGCCCCAACTCAGCCCAGGCACAGCCAGCTTCCGGAGCCAGGAAGAGCAGCACTGCAGGCCCCGCTCACACTGGGATGAAAGCTTCTCCTGTTTCTCCATTTCCGACTGGTGCGTTCTCAAAGATGCCATGGATTGTGGCTGTGGTGGGATGCGATTGGGAACAAGATTCTGCTCCATGGGCAGTGCAGTGAGATGTGTTGTTGGCAGGGGAGGACTGGGGTTGGATTCCTTCCAATTCCAATCCCTGACTTGATGTGATCTTATTTTCCAAGTGAGAGGAAGGCTATAGTTGGCGAAAGGACTGGGAGAGAGCAGAATTCAAAACAAAGATCTGGCTCGGAATATCAATGATCTGACATGTTTTCCTATTCTTTTGCGAAGAGGGCCTATAACAAGGTCGGAGATATTCTTTTCCCATCAGGAACTCCTGTCAGTTCCTGTCAGTTCTATTTTGGAAAAAATATGTAGGGGATTGTTTCAGAAGTTTGGTGGAGGGTGGGAAGCTTGGAAATCATCAGTTTGGAGACTGTCAGGGGCCAAAGACTGCTTGACAAACTTCTGAGAGATTCCAGTGAGGAGTGGGTGAGCTCTCCCCATGTGAGGAAAAGACAATGCAGGCTGGGACTTTCCCAGGCCCTCTAGCCCAGAAGGCTCTGCCTTTTCTTTTCTTCTCTTTCTTCCCATCTTTTCTTCCTTCCTTCTTTCCTTTTCTTTCTTTTTTTTTTTTGTGTGTGGTACTAGGTTTCAAACTCAGGGCTCGATACTTGCTAGGTAGGCATCCTACCATTTGAGCCACTCTTTTTTTTTTCCTTTTTGTTTGCACTGGGGCTTGAACTCAAGGACTCCAGAACCCTTGGCTTCCTTGATCACACTCTACCAGTTGAGCCATCCCTCCAGTCAGGCCTGTTTGCTGGTTAATTGGAGACAGAGTCTCTCAAAGTTTTCTGCCTAGGCTGGCTTTGGACCAAGATCCTCCAGGTCTTAATCTCCTAAGTAGCTAGGATTAGAGGTGTAAACCCCTAGCACCCAGCTTATGTCCACTTCCAAAAGCTTGCTAGCATGTGGACGAGGGCCATCCACCTACCGAGGGTGAGGAGAAAGACATCCCAGGGACAGGAGCCAGGGTCTTGCTTAGAAGTCAGGACAGCAAGCAGGACTCTCCTGGCTATGGGGTGGGGGAAGGGGTTCCCAAGTACTCAGCTTTAAGGGAAAAGGTCAGGGTGTTCACGTGGAAACTAGGACCCGTAAGGGGAACCTATGTCCCCTTGTGTGCTGACTTCCCTCTTCCCACCTTGATCTGAGAACATCAAGTACTGACATGCATTTAGTACTAGCTATGACCACCCAAGGTCCTGCACTTGCCCCAGTGTTCCAGGGCAGCAGGTACTGGAGGTTCAGCAGCTAGATGGGTGGCCTGGCCCAGAACCAGGCCTCTCTGGAGCCCATGCAGACTTTGCCAGGAGAGGAGCCATTCCTGCCAGCCTCTACAAGATCCTTGGCTGCAGGACAGCAAGCGGACTGGGACTCTGATACCAGATTATTCTGAAAAACTTAGTTTGGGTGACTGGCAAGCAAATTGTACATAAAAGACAGGATATGGTCCAAAGAAATCCTGTGGAGAGTGGTAGCTTTACTTACAATATGGGTTGGATAAATTGGAACCAGGCAGTTAGCTGTACCTATAATCCCAGCAGGAGGAAGCTGTGGCAGAAGGATGGAGAGTTCAAGGTCACCCTAAGCTACATATTGAGGCTCTTTAAAAAAAGGGGAGGAAAGGGGTGGGTTGAGGATGTAACCTCCCTTTATGAGCTACTGTGTGTGTGTGTGTGTTCACGCGCGCTAGTCCTGGAGCTTGAACTCAGGGCCTGAGCCGTGTCCCTGAAGTTTTGTTCGAGGCTCTATCACTTGAGTCACACCTCCACTTCCAGCTAACCAGGCCCTAGGCTCTGTCTCCGGTATCAAAAAATAACAATAAAATTAAATTTTAATTTTAAAAACTGAGGACCTTGAGAACTAACCGCCTTGAGGAGGTGGAGGGTGGACGGAGAGCTTCTCTAGCCAGTCGGGGTAGCCTCCCAACTTCTCTCGCTAGACTTAGGCCAGGGGGCGGAGCCAGGAGCCCGGGACGCCGGAGGGGCGGGGCGTGGGACGGGGCGGGGCCAAAGAGTCCCGATAGCCTGGGGGTCGGAGGTGCGTGAGTGGAGAACTGTACTTAACCAAGGACCAGCACCAGAGGACAACGGTGGGCTGGGAGGGCCAGTGGAGACTTCCCTGGGGTATTAGGGCCATAATCCGTGGCCTGGGGCAGCCACAGGGTGAGAGGAGTCTGGGTGATCTTGCCAAAGGCCTCCTGCAGTCACCAACACCCACCGCCTAAGACCCCGCTGCGGTCACCAAATGTCCTCGCGGATCCTCCCCTCTGACAAACCTGCTGCCCGATCCCTCCGGGTCTTCCCCGTGACGCTGCTTTTGTCCCCCCTGCAGCCCACCCAGTCCAGGTGACCACTTGTTCCGGGGCTTGGATTCAGCCCCTCCTCCGCCATCCTCTGATTGTTCGGGCCTCAGCGATCAGATCGAATCCCAGTCTGCGGTCGCAGCACTGATTGGATTCTCCTTTTCCCTGGGCCCCGCCCCCGGTGTGCACTCGGCGGGCCCGGGTGCTGCTGTCCACGTGGAGGGTTCCTCGATCTCTCCCCCAGAGTCCAGCTCACGGGTCAGACTTCCTCCCAGCGGATCACAAAAACTCCGCCCCTTCACCCCCTCCGGGCAGCAGTTTGGCGTGGGGTCACACCACGCCCTGGCGACAGGGAAGGGTGTGGCAACGCCCCCAGCGCAGGTGGAGCTTCTCTGGTCTTTGTACCTGGCACACCTGTTCTGGGCAGCTCTGTGGCTGGTGGTTGAGTTCCGGCGTCTGTTCCGGTCACCTCTGTAAACTGCTCTTCTCTTTCCAGGTCTTGATTGCAGTGACATCCCTCTGTTCTGAAGAAAATACAAGATCCAGGTGGCCCCCTCCTCAGGTAAGATTGAGGCTTTTGAAAGGGGTAGCACGCTATGCCTCTTCTGGCTGACTACTTGTGAATATTGTTATTGTAATGAAGTGCTAGGTGAAAATACTTAAGAAAAGTTCTGCTGCCCAGTTTAAGTTTGAAACTCTTAGCTCCCCAGTTAATGGTCTGGGCAGGCCTGTCCTCTTTTTTTTTTTTTTTTTTTTTTTTTGCCAGTCCTGGAGCTTGAACTCAGGGCCTGAGCACTGTCCCTGAGCTTCTTTTTGCTCAAGGCTAGCACTCTACCACTTGAGCCACAGCACCACTTCCAGCTTTTTCTGTTTATGTGGTACTGAGAAATTGAACCCAGAGCTTCATGCATGCTGGGCAAGCACTCTACTATTAAGCCACATTCCCAGCCAAGATTGTTTGACAATGTCTATTTCACAATATCCTCACTAGCTCTTGGTTTTAGCATTTAAAAACTTTTTAAAAATTGTTTGGTGAGCAGTGATACTGGTTTCAGTTTCTTAAATACTTCACTAGTATCCGTCACTCAGTCCTTTCCCTGGGTACTGAATGAGTTCGTATTTTCTTCATAGACATAGGAGACAGAACTCCTTTCGGCTGGCACTCTACCGCATAAGAGGACAGGCCTGGGTTGGGAATGTGGCTTGGCGGTAGAGTGCTTGCCCAGCATGCATGAAGCTCTGGCAAATCTCAGGAATAAAAACAGAAACTAGGAACTTCGTGGCCTTGTGAGAATCAGGAACACCAGACCAGGAACCAAACAGCAAGATCATTAGAAGAACACACCCCTTTCCAATATCAACAAAAGGAATGCCCTCAGAGCTGCCAGGAAGGTCCTCAGACTAGGAAAGGAGAGAGATTTAGGGGGCCAAGGTGGTGCTGACTGTATGAGGGAACAAAAGAAGAGGTAGGTAGGCCAGGTGCCGGTGGCTCACGCCTATAATCCTAGCAACTCAGGAAGCTGAGATCTTAGGATCACAATTCAAAGCCAGCAGAAAAGTCCATCTCCAATAAACTACTCAGAAAAAGCTGGAAGTGGCACTGTGGCTCAAGTGGTAGAGTGCTAGCCTTGAGCACAAGAAGTTCAGGGACAAAGCCCAGGCGCCAAGTTCAAGCCCCAGGACTGGCAAAAACAAAACAAACCAAAACAGAAGAGGTGGATGAAGCCAGCAACCTGCAAGAAGGAAGAAAGGTATTAGGATTGTAGGTTACAAGTGTAACCTTTAGAATGAAAGTCAAGCAGGCATTTTGTCTTATGGAACTTGAGGAGCAAGGACAAGGCAGATAATGCAGGGACTATGTCACCTTTCCTAAGAACTCCTGGAAGGGATGGAGGACTTTGTGCTCATTTGCATGTTTTAACATACATTAGCATATCATTTATAGACAGCTTTGGTGGGAAAAGTAGAGGGCGAAGGGAAATTGTAGTGATCCAGCCATGCCTCTCAGGGACTGTCATTTACTTCTGAGTCTCAGTTGACTCATCTGTACAGTGGGGCCAGCTATACCCGCGCAGTATGGTTGTGCAGTACTGATGCACCCTCAGAGATAAGAACATACCCATTGAGGTGTTCCTTCTGTGGCATTGCTTGAAGTCACAATTGGATCCAATATTTCTACCATTCCGATGCTCATTTTGTCTTTGTTGTGGACTGCTTCTTGGCCAGGGCCCCACCTCTGCAGGAAAAGAAAAAGGAATGAAAGGAGGCCACAGGTGGCCTCAGAGGAGATGGCCTGCTGAAGCTATTCTCATTGTGCTCTGGGCAGGGGGGGGCGGGGCAGGGCTGTCATTTGTCAAGCAGGTGGCAGGCTTCCCATTACCTGTCAACTAGCCATACAGACAGGCAATAGAAAAAAAAAATACTAAGGACCTATGGGATGCGGAGTGAGGCACGAGCCTCAGTCCTCATCTGGCCTCAGAGTTAGAAAACAGAACCCTCTCTGGAAGTGTGGCTCAAGTGGTAGAGTACCTGCCTAGCCAGCACAAGGCCCTGAATTCCAACCCTCGTACTGCCGGAAAAAAAGAAAATAAAAAAGGCAGAACCCTCATTCCTTAGGAAGAACTAAGTTGGGGTGGGTGGATAGGTGAGCACCTCCCGCTCTGCTCCCAGAATGCCATTTGTACAAGGTCCCTGGTCCTGCAGAGACAGCCCCCAAGCGTAGAGGCACAGGCTGACAGGTTGAGCCTCCTGTCTCCACCTTAATAGATCTGCAAATGTCAGATCTTGGTGACAGGAGCCGGTCACCTTTCTGGCGTGCAGACTGTAAACCTGGACAATACATGCACAGAAACAACCAGCTGCCAAGACAAAAATGGTCTATTTAAAGCCAGCCAAAGAACCCATAGTTATCTGTGGGGCCATGGTGGGGCCTGGCTGGAATTTGATGAAGAGTATATCTCTGTGGCCAAAGATGAAAGTCAAGAGAACAGCCCTAACATAGGCACAGAGATCTGGATAGGCATGGTGAGAAACTACTTGGGTCAGAACTGGAGCTCTGTAGCAGGAGGCATAGAGCAACTGGAGCACTGGATAAAGCCTGCTCTTTTTTTTTTTTTTTTTTTTTGCCAGTCCTGGGCCTTGGACTCAGGGCCCGAGCACCGTCCCTGGCTTCTTCCCGCTCAAGGCTAGCACTCTGCCACTTGAGCCACAGCGCCGCTTCTTGCCGTTTTCTGTATATGTGGTGCTGGGGAATCGAACCTAGGGCCTCGTGTATCCGAGGCAGGCACTCTTGCCACTAGGCTATATCCCCAGCCCCTAGCCTGCTCTTTTCTATCCAGGTGCTTGAGCACCCTCCTGAGGCCTGGTAGGAACCCTGGGCTCAACAGGAGCGATGTGATCAGGGCTGTGGAGGCTGACCTGAGCTACACGGGGGCCTGAGCTATATGGAGGGATGCTATACCGACAGTCCGTCTTCAAATTAAACAAACCAGCTGGAGGTCTGCCTCTCAGGCCCATGTTCCATAGCTCTTCCTCCCCTGTGCTCCTTCTTGGCCTGCAGGCAGAGATCTGAAGGTCACAGTGGTCATGGAGGGTGAGGTCCTGGCACGTGGGCCTTCCTGAGTATTCCATCCCCTTGAATCCACTCAGTTTCCTGTCTGTCCCTCTACTGTCCCTGCCACTTCCTGGCTCTTTGTTTGCTCCACCTAACACCTTCCTGTCCACATACCTTCTGAGGAGAATCGACACCCTGAGTTCACACACCAAGAAGGCAAGGTGTCTATTGCTGGAAATTTCCATGCCCTTGCAGGTAAAATGCCCCAAGCAGTCATGTCTGATTTGCTGGGACCTCTGACTCCCTGTTTGAACAGCTGCTGCCCTGGCCCTGCCCCTGCCCCTGTCCACCAGCATGACCTGGGGGTGTCTGACCACATCCCCAGCTTCTTGGCTCAAACTCCAGGCTTGGAGCTTAGGCTGTCGTCCCCCGTTTCTACCGTGGTGGACTCTCAACACAGCTGCCTCCTGCCTGTCACCTACAGGTCCTGCTTGGTCCCACTGGCCCTTCACAGAGGTTGCCAATGGATTTGCTTCTTGGTGCCAATGGATTTACTTTCTACCTGTGTCACCAGAGCAACTGCCTCTTTCTGTGCAGAAACCGTTTCCACTAAAAATTAAAAGACTAAGGCTCAAAAACCCTAATGCCTCATAGTCCCAGAGGACTTAGGCACAAAACAAGAATAACCTTTTTCAGTCCCTACACAGTGGCAGTGAGGTGTGAACCTCCACCTGGCCTATTTTCAGGGTGGGGGAATATCACAATCGCTATCAGAATGGAGGGGATGAAGTAGGGTCTAGAGGAAGATCTGGCTATGTTTCTAGATCTAAGCCTATCAATCAAGGCTGTTTGGAGCATCAAATAGGCGGACTATAATACGGCAAACTGGAAGCCTTCCTCCACTGGCCAGGACAGGATGGGGGATGCTGTGGTTAAAACCAAAGGTGGTAGCCAGGTACTGGTGGCTCTCGCCTATAATCTGGCTAATTAGGAGGCTGAGATGTGAGGATTGCAGTTTTAAGCCAACCTGATCAGGAAAGTCTGTGAGACTTTTATCTCCAATTAACCAAAAACAGCCAGAAGTGGAGCTGTGGCTCAAGTGGTAGAGAGCTAGCCTTGAGCAAAATATCTCAGGGGCAATGCCAGGCCCTGAGTTCAAGCCCCAGGACTGGCACACACATACATACACCAAATCAAAGGTAGCATTATTTTTGTTCTTGTGGGTTAGTGGGGCTCCATGCGTCCTCCCTGGCTGATGGAACAGTGACCATGAGAAGCTCTGCTGGTCAATGTGGCATTGGGAAAGAACTCTGGAAGGTCTTATTCCTGATATTAAACACTCTGTTTCATAGCAGACTAAGAAGTTAGACTCTCCTTTGTGCCCACTCTCTAGCTGTTCCTGGCACCAAAGGAAGGGATGAGGCCGGAGTCCTGGCCTAGGCCTGGAGGGAAAGGCAGACAAAGGGAAATGTCTACTCACCGCTTTACCCAGGCAAAGCATATTTTGGTTTTAAGGAGCCACTCCTGAGCTGCATCACTGTCTACACAAGCAATCTGGGTTCACATAACAGTTACAACTAGAGCCTAGAGTTCTGTCTCCTTCCAATTCAACAGCAGGTAGAGACACTGTTGCCACCCCCCAGAGGGGTAGCTGTTGGTTAGAACCCAGAGCCCCTTAGGACCTGTGGCATTGAGGAAGACAGGTTTGGTGGCTGAACTTAGAAAACTTAGAGAGTGGGCTCAGAATATGGCCTAGTGGTAGAGTGCTTGCTTCCCATACATGAAGCCCTAGGTTCGATTTCCTTGCACCACATATATAGAAAAAGCCAGAAGTGGTGCTGTGGCTCAAATGGTAGAGTGCTAGCCTTGAGCAAAAAAGAAACCAGTGCTCAGGCCCCAAGTCACAGCCCCAGGACAGGCAAAAAAAAACCCAAAAACACACACACACAACAATTTAGGAAGCTACAGGCTCCCATAATCTCTTCCCCATGGGTGTTGGACATAGACCAATGACTGATCCACCCATTAAGCAAACAGTCTCCAAGTCCCAACTCTCTGGATAGCTGACTACAGATGACTCCTCTAAACCCCTTCCCAAGTATACACAGTAGATACACTGGACAGCCTTATGGGCAGCTTGAGGAACTCCTCAAACACAGCCCTATCTTCAGCCTGAGCTGGGTGCCCTCTCTCCGAGGGGCAGAGTCCTGCTTGATTCTCAGTGGCCTTTAACCAGAAGTTCCCAAGAGTCCAGAACAAGGGCCTCAGCCCTCAGCAGGAAGTGGGAGCTGGGCTTCAGTTCAGAAAGCCCAGTCCTCTGGGTCAGCTGCCCCGAGCATTGGTGACACGAAGACACCTGCTCTTATTTACTCATTGACTGTTTGATCTCTGCATAAATTATCCTCTAGAGCTCAATTTGTTAAATGTTCTTTGCAGAGAAAAGTTCAAGCTGAATGTGAAATGATTCCCTTCCGAAGAATTTCAGCAAGTCTGTTCTGTTTCAGGAAGGTTTGTTGTCTTCATCTGTGTTCTCTGGTGCCTGGAAATGCCCACACACACACAGCGCTCAGTCAGCCAACCCATTCCAGGAGGAAATGATGTACTTGAAACCCAGCCCATCCCGGGGTCTGCATAAATGCTAGCATTTATGTGCACTTAGGTTAAAAATCCTCCTCCTCCAGAAGGCAGGTTGTCATTCCTTCTACAGCAAAGTGCATTCAAGCCTAGTTTGCCCCATGAGCCATTGACATCAGCCTTTGTGGCAGGGAGACAAAGACTTTGTTGAAGCACACACAGCCTCATTAGCAGGCCTGAGAGAAGCAAAAGACCTCTGGTCACCATTCCCTGAGAAAGGTCTCCTATGGGGGGAGATGGTGCTGGCCAGCAAGGGGCATGCTGAGGGTCAATGGGATTTCCTTGGTACTCAAGCAGATACCAGGACTCTCTGCTTGGGCTATTCCTGAGGTTCAACGCAAACACAGACCCCAGTACCCAGGCAGGCTCAGAACACTGAGGATAAAGGCCCTGGCTAGATTGGCAAGAAACCCATGGCTTCTGCTCGAGCAGATCTAGACAGCTGGATCTGCTTCAGGCAGGTTCTTGAGGGTAACGCCAGGGCCTATGTGGCATGGGGTGGTTCAGACACAAGTTTTGGCGCCTGTCCTTTTAGCAGTGCCCCTTGTGGTCACCAGTGGATGCATGTGAAATGGTAGGCAGAGGGAGGTGGGGGTTCAGATCTTCAAACTCAGTCCCCTCTGTGCATCCCATTGCTCTAGAGGTAAAACCCCAGGGGCCCTGCTATTTTAAACATCAGATTGTTTTGCCACTCCTAGCACCTGCTCCAGCTTGAAATTTCCTTCCCTTCCCTCCCTCCCTCCCTCCCTCTCTCCTTCCTTCCCTCCCTTACTTGCTTCCTCACTCCTTCCCACTCTCTCTTTTCCTTCCTTCTTTCCTTCCTTCCTTCTCCTTCCTTCCTTCCTTCCTTCCTTCCTTCCTTCCTTCCTTCCTTCTTTCTTTCCTTATTTTTGTAATTGTTTTGCTTTGGGATTGAACCCAGGGCCTCACACTTGCTAGGAAAAGTACTCTACCACTTGAGCTATGCTTAGTTCTTTTAGGTTTTATTTTTATTTTGTTTCTCAAACCAATGTTGCTGATTTTGCTCAGGCTAGCCTCAAACTCAGATGCTTCTATCCTGACCTTCCAAAGAGCTGGGGTTACAGATTTGCTCCACCACACCAGGCTTGCTGTCCAATCACAGATGAGGTAGCCTCATGCAGGCCTTCTGAGTTCTGACACCGAAATGCAGGCTGGGGAAAGAATACTCCAGAACTGCTCACAGCCTCTTCCTCATCTCAGAAACCACATGATGCATTAATAGCTCCTGCATAAGGCTCCTTTTTGAAGATTTTATGGCTCTTTTGTCTGTACCTGCCTTCTGCAGAGTCCTATGACTCGAGCTTGTACAAGCAACCCACAATAGACAGCTCGGATGGTATCCGGCCAGAAGTCAGGTTCTGACATCTGCATGGTCCTTGCCTTTCATCTGGAAGAGTAGGTGCCTTCTTGTAAGGCTAGCCAGGCCACACAAAGGAAACTTTGAAGGCTCTAGTGTGTGTGTGTGTGTGTGTGTGTGTGTGTGTGTGTGTGTGTGTGTGTGTGTGGTGTCCATGCTGGGGATCAAACCACTCAGCTGGACCCCAACTCTCTTAAGGGCCTTTGCAGCAAGGAGATCGTATAGTAACTGCGCTGGTGATCATGGTAGAGACAAGGCAGGCTCCATACTAAGCACTGAACATCTGTGACCCTCTCTAACCATCCCAAAGGATGAACCATGCTTAACCAGGAGAAAACTAAGGGCTCAGAGAATCCCTTAGGCAACTTGTCCAATAGCCAGCAGGAAGATCTGACCCCGGAGTTTGTGTGAACATCTGTCTGCTCAAGCTGCTGTCTCTCTCTCCAATGGATGTTCTGAGCCACATGGATCCCATGGGAACCTGAGCCCCCTTGGGACTCAGAAAGGGGTCTCTACTCTGCCAATGGGTGGGGGGTGGGAAGCACTGGAGGTGCAGATGGAGGCAAAGCTGAGAACTGAAATTTAGAAAGATCACATACTTGATATGTATAAAAAGAACACGCTCTTTAGTGGCAAGTGACAAAAAAAAAAAAGATGGGGATTTGCTGACTCATTAATTAAAAAGTCTATGGGTTGTTTGGCTGCAGGCACTAGGCCATCAGAGCTCAATGTGTCACCAAGGCTTGGCCTCCCTCCTTCAAGCCCTAATGTCTGTTTTCCTCTGAACTGGATTCTCTCAAGGAAGGCTCCAGATGCCTCCGGCTCTTTGTGCAACACTTTCAACGCAGAAGAAATAGCGGCTTCCTTCCTGAGGGAAAGCTTAGATTGACTCAGCTTGGGATCAGGGGACTGGGGTGCTATTCAGTCTGAGCTACCTTCCTGCCATTCTTTTTGAGTATTATCAGGGCAGTGGTCTGCCTCAACCAGAGAAACAGAACAGGGAGGGTGTGGGCAGAGTGGAGGTGTTTGAATCTAGAAGAATGAATAGACAGTTGTTACCTGGCACACCTGTGTCTGTGGGAGTCTCTGCTACAGCCCACATATTCATGCCCAACCCCAGACCCCAATTCTTTTTTGTGTGTGTTTGCCAGTCTTGGGGCTTGAACTTAGGGCTTGGACACTATCCTAAGTTTTATTGTTCAAGGCTAGTACTCCATGTGAGTCACAGCTCTAAATCTCTCTCTTTTTTTGTAGTTAATTGGAGATAAGAATCTCTTAGAGATTTGAGCCCTGATTTGTATATCTCAGCCTTTTGAGTAGCTAGGATTACAGGCATGAGCACCCAGCCCCAGACCTCAATTCTGTCTGGGATGTGGTTTTCACCCAGGTCCGCCTGTTCCATCCCACTCAGAAACACATTAGTTTCTGTTCAATCTTTCTGTCCTCCCAGTGACGAGCTGACTCCAAGTTTCAGCAGCTCAGAGCTCAGGTTGCCATGCCAACTCCCGAGGTAGCATCAGGCAGACTGTGCTGGCCCCATCTCCGTGCTGCTGGTAGATACGGGCACATTTGGGTAATTGGATCGGAGCAAGCCACAGGCCTTTCCTGCGGAAACCTGGGACCTGGCCCAGCTCCTGTTTAGTCGTGAGCATGGACACAAGGAGAACTTGGAAGAGAGTCCTTTGCTCCAGGACTCCTTGGAACTGCTCAGAGGGTCAGTAAAGGAGAGACTAGCCCTCTCCTAACGCTCAGATAAGCTCAATCAACCAGAAGCTTTCCAAAGAGATGGTGCAGGGCTCCACAGAGCTGCCAGGGCTTGCCTCAACCAACAGAGAACTGGCTTACTTACTTGCTGCAGAAGAAATTCCAAGTCAGCTTCCCTCCGGGCTCTGCAGGCAGGTCCTGTGCACCAGCAAGCTTGTGCTGAGCATCCATCCCAGGGCCTGTGATTCTTGGTGTCCAGTGGCAGCTGTCCCGTGTGGTCCTCCCCGCCCCCATCCAGTGCTCTGCCTCAGCTTCTCCAGAGAGGACTATTCCTGCTGAGAACACAGCAGAGCATCTCGGGAGAGAGTGTGACTCAGCGGAAACCTCTGAGCAGCCACCTTCCCACTTTCCCAAGCTGTGGTGCCTGCGGGTCAGTGAGCAAGCAGGTGTCTCAGTGGCAACAGGTGAACTGGAAGCAGCTGCCACACTGGAATTGCTTGCTGTAATGTCCCTGGATACCTAGAAATGGCGGGTACCTTACGTCCAGCCATGGTCCATTTCCTCCTCCCCCCAGTGGTCTTTGGGTTACCTGGACTTCCAGACACCCCCCTAGGCATGATCCCTTCCTGCCCAGGTCAACCCGTGAAGTGCAGAGCTCTCTGCCCCTCTACCCATCCTAGCTACGTGGCACAGTCCCATTCCTACCACAAGGGAAAGAGACGAGCAGCACAGGCTATGGCTCCGGCCCACACAGTGCAGGGCCTGAGGGCCCTGGAGGAATTCTGAGTCAGAGTCCTAGAATCCTGAGGTGGGGCTCCGAGCAGCCTCCAAACAGTTGGGAACAGAGGGGTGAGGAGGAGAAAGGGAAGCAGGGCTGGCAAGGTCACCCCTGGTCCTAGCTAGTCTCATGACAAGTTCTAGGATCTCATGTACATGAGAGGTTGAGGGCAGAGCAGTAACACCCAGGTGAAGGCAAGGCAGGTCTCTGCTTCTAGAACCTAAGAGCCTGGCTCCCTCTAGCACTGCCTGAGTCACCATGTAACCCCCAATCCCAGACCCAAGGCAGAGTGATTCCGGAGTGATGCCAGGATCTCCAAGGACAATAAGAGCTCCCTGGAATCTAGCCTAGCCCTGGAGACCCTGGCATTTGGGGGGGGGGGTGGCTTTGGGTCTTCCTGGAAACCACATACCAGGATTTGTGAAGGGGATCAAGCCAGGGGTGACTGTTGGCCTTCACATAAGGAACCCTAAAGGACAATCCAGTCTGAGAAGCTGAGCTGCAGAACCTCAGAACACCTGGCCTTGGATGAAGGGACCTGTCAACTCCATCAGAGGTGCTCCATAGTGGGCTCTGTATGGGAGAAAACAGGGCGTAGAGAAGGGACTCCTTACCCCCAGGCAGAGCCTAGGCAGCCCAGCCTGCCAAAGCAGCACCAGCAAGCAAAAGGCCCGGAGCAGCCGAGCACCAACCCATGCACCGCCAGCCCAGGAAAGCCACATCCTATCATGGCCATACCACTGAGGACTAGGGAACTCTCTAGAAGTTGCCAGCCTCTAATGTTTAACTGCAGCACTCCTCCTTCATGAGGAAAGTGTAGATCAGACTAATTAATGCGTGTTGTTTGTTTACCCTCCTTTCATTTCCCTGAGACAAAATAATTAACCACAGAGCTTCAGAAACCCGTTCATCAGTGGCAGTCCTTCTGTGTTTCCCATGGCTGCAGCTTCTGTGTGTAGATGCAGGGACCCGGTATGGGGCAGGGATGGTGGCAGCACCTGGGACAGCTCCTTCTAGCTAGAGCAGGGCTGGAGGAAGCCCAGTGAGGGGCTGCTGAGGGAGGGCAGCAGAAAGGGCCAGGAGGCTCAGAGCCCCCTCCATTTAGAGGATCAGTCTGTGGCACTTCTGTCAGTTGCCCCTGAAACTGCCAGCCACCTCAGACCCTAGCTACAACTAAGTGACAACAAAATCATGCGTATTACCAGCCTGGCCCCTCACTGCCCCCACAATAATCTCGGCCTCCTAAATAACTGGGGTGATAGTGATGTGCCACCCCTGCCCGGCTTTGTTTGGGTATTGCTCTGCACTACAGGCCGCCTTTATTGTTTTTTGTTTTTGTCAGTCCTGGGGCTTAGACTCAGGGCCTGAGCTCTGTCCCTGGTTTCTTTTTGCTCAAGGCTAGCACTCTACCTCTTGAACCACAGCACCACTTCTGGCATTTTCTATATATGTGGTGCTGAGGAATTGAACCCAGGGCTTCATGCATGCAAGGCAAGGACTCTACCACTAAGCCACATTCCCAGCCCCCTGGGCTGCTTTCACTCAAGGCTAGCACTCTACCACTTGAGTCACAGCACCACTTCCAGCCTTTTCTGAGTTGTTTTTTTTTTTTGGAGATAACAGTCTCACAGGATTTTTCTGCCCAAGCTGGCTTTGAACCGCCATCCTCAGATCTCAGCCTCCTGAATAGCTAGTTTTACAGGCACCAGCGCCTGGCACAGAAACCCTCTGTCGAGACCACACCCACCCATAGAGCAGAGGTTCGGCCACCTTGTGGAAACAAGCCAGCACTGCCTTGAGGGCAGCAAGGTCCAAGCCAGAGAAACCCTGCAGAGGAGCGTTGGGAGACCCCATCCTGTCCCCCACTGCTCCGGCAGAAACAGGCCTCTGAGCTCTAGCTGCCTAACGAGACAGCCCAGGCCCTGAATTTCACCACGACCTGGCACAGAGCCAGCTGTGGTCTGCGGCGTGTGTGGACACACCTACTGCTTTGGGTGGAGACCCTCCTGTGCTCACTTCCAAGAGATTCCCCGTGAGGAAAGGAAAAGCCTGTGCACTGAGATGATCAGAAGCGGATGCAGCATCGGCTTTGGGGTCATCTTTAGACACAAGACCCTGGGGATGCAGGCTGCAAGGTGCTTGGACCACTGACAGGCTGCACAGACAACTTCTTCTACCATGGCACTGGCTGGGAAAATGGCTGCGTCCTCTCATGCCAGGGGCAGCTCAGATCGACCTTCACTCATTCATCCCAGCTCCGGAGCACTGGTGACTGCCAGCCTGGGGCTCCTCAGGGCCTTTGTGCAGCCCTTTCTTTCTGCTAGGGAGGTGGCATGTCCCAAAGCATGTGTAACACAGAACTGCAGAGGCCAGGACACTTTCATGGGGGACAAGAGGTTCCTGAGCAGGTACCTAAGCCAAGAATCCTCCTGATGAGGTGATGTCTAAGGTCTATGCTTAGACTTTCTGACTTGGGGTGTGTGTGTGTGTTGCTGAGGACTGAACCCCATCTATAGCCTTGCTCATGGTAGATGAGCGCTGTCACTGAGCTTCACCCCTACCCCATTTTGTTGAGACAAGTTCTCCCTCTGTAGTCCAGCATGGACTCAAATTTATAATCCTACTTTAGCCTCTCAAATTCTGGGATTACAGATGTAAAGCACCAAGCTCAGCTCTAAACTGAGTCTTCAAAGAGAGAGGTTGAGTCAGGGCTGGGGAATCTCAGTGTGAGAACTCAACAGGTCCGTGGAGATGGAAGCCTCCAGTGACTGTGGACGGTGGAGGCTGGGGGTGCTGGAGAAGCGAGGTGAAGCCCTGGGCCCGCATTGGGGGGGGGGGGGTTTCTAATGGGCAGAAGGAACCGATGGGATACGGGGACTGAGAGAGCAGAGTCCAGATAATACCCAGGTCTCTGGCTTGAGTGACCAAGGACTCCAAAAGAAAGAGGGGGTTTGGGGCCAGAACGAATGGGGCTCTATGGCATCATAGGCTCAGACCCACTCAGGTGCCAGGCAGAAGCTGGGTAAGGTCAGTGAGAGGCAGGCTAGGAGGCACACCCAGCTGATCTGCTCATAAAAATGCCAGGTGAGGATTCCACAAGTTTCCCTCTGAGGGAGCACGGGGTACTCAAGCCTCTTCTTGTCTTTATTGGTGACATAGCACAGTAAGCACACCAGGGGGCAGCGGGCGGGGGGGGGGGGGCTCTGCTGGGTGGGGCCCTGGGCCAGGAATCCAGAGTGGATGTATTCTGTTGCTGCAGGCCTTGCCTGGATTGCATCTCAGACAGGATAAGTGAGAGGTTGAATAAAGCTTGGGTCACCCCCTCCCCCCCCCGCAGCCCCCAGGAACTTTTCCAACAGCCTCGGGGACTGGCAGAGCCTTGCAAGTGGGAGTTGATGGCGCCTAGGCTGTGCTAGGTCCTCACTGGCTGGGGTTCTGCCAAGGGGCAGTGAGGGTAGAGCACAGCGCCTGAGCCACACTGTGGGTAGGCATGGCCACGCAGCCAGAGCCAGCTGCACCACCTCGGATCCTGCCAACCCCACTGCCCTCTGCCCCAGGACCCTTGGTCTCCTTTCTCAGTCCTGACCTCAGCAGCCTGCACTGACAAGTGACAGGATTCGCAGCTTTTCTGTCCCACAGTCAGTGCCTGCCCTAACTCCTAAAACACTCCTGCCAGTCTCAGCTCAAGCATCCTGAGGTCCCCGGCATGTCCTTACTGTGCCTACAAAGCTGTGCCCTGGAAGACCCAGGTCATTTTGTTGGTGGTGGTTGTGGGACTGGAACTCAGGGCCCGGCACTGTCCCTGACCTCGTCAGCTCAAGGCTAGCACTCTACCACTTTGAGCCACAGCGCCACTTCTGGTTTTCTGGTGGTTAATTGGAGATAAAGAGTTTCACAGCCTTTCTTGCCTGGGCTAGCTTTGAACTATGATTCTTAGATCTCAGCCTCCTGAGTAGCTAGGATTACAGGCCTGAGCCACCAACACCTGCCTTGACCCAGGTCATTTCTAAGTAGTTAGGTTACAACGTCAGGATGATCAGTCCAGTCACCAAGCCATTTAAGAGAACAAAACATAGATAAAGGGAATGTGCCAGGGCCCCCTCCTGCCCCTAAATGTCCCATTTGAGCCTACAGGCTCTGGCCTGCTCCCTTAAAGATCACTAACACCCCTGCTTTCTGTCTTGGCAGGTCCTCAACAGGCCTTGGGGGCTCAGCTTGGCCCACTGAGATGAACCATGACCTGCCGGCTGACATTCACCACTAACCATCCAGAGCTGAATCTTGACAGGAGGTGACTCATCCTTCAACGGCCCCCCAACTTGCCCACCCCTGCCAGAAAAGTGCCCTGGCTGCCACAGACACCATGTAGAAGGGCTGGCCGCAGCGCCCAGTGAGCTGCGATGGTTTTGCACACGACCCCCTTTCCTAATAGCTGTCTGTCCGCCCTTCACGCCGTGTCCTGGGCCCTCATCTTCCCATGTTACTGGCTGGTGGACCGACTGTTGGCCTCCTTCATCCCCACCACCTATGAGAAGCGCCAGAGGGCTGATGACCCATGCTGCCTGCAGCTCTTCTGCACCATCCTCTTCACACCCATCTACCTGGCCCTGCTGGTGGCTGCTCTGCCCTTCGCCTTCCTTGGGTTTCTCTTCTGGTCCCCCTTGCAGTCTGCCCGCAGGCCTTACATCTACTCGCGGCTGGAGGACAAGGCTGGCGGAGCAGCCCTGCTCAGTGAATGGAAGGGCACGGGAGCTGGCAAAAGCTTCTGCTTTGCCACTGCCAACCTCTGCCTCCTCCCCGACTCGCTTGCTAGGCTCAACAACGTTTTCAACACCCAAGCAAGGGCCAAAGAGATCGGGCAGAGGATCCGCAACGGGGCTGCCCGGCCCCAGATCAAAATCTACATCGATTCACCCACCAACACTTCCATCAGCGCAGCCAGCTTCAGCAGCCTGGTGTCGCCGCAGGGCAGCGATGGTGGAGCCAGAGCCATCCCTGGGAGCATTAAAAGGACAGCCTCCGTGGAGTACAAGGGTGATGGCGGGCGCCAGCCCAGTGATGAGGCTGCCAATGGCCCAGCCTCGGGGGACCCGTCTGACGGCGGCAGCCTTGAGGATGCCTGCATAGTGCGCATCGGGAGCGAGGAGGGAGGCCGGCCACCAGAAGCCGACGACCCTGCCTCTGGGAACCAAGCCAGAAATGGGGCCACTGGCGGCCCCAAGGGCCAGACGCCCAACCACAATCAACACGATGGGGATTCGGGGAGCCTGGGCAGCCCCTCGGCCTCCAGGGAGTCCCTGGCGAAGGCTCGAGCAGGGCCAGATGGTGGCGGTGGCAGCGGGGACCCAGGTGCCAACAGCAAGCTCCTGTACAAGGCGTCGATGGTGAAGAAGGCGGCGCGCAGGAGGAGGCATCCCGATGAGGCCTTCGACCACGAGGTCTCGGCCTTCTTCCCCGCCAACCTAGACTTCCTGTGCCTGCAGGAAGTGTTTGACAAGCGGGCGGCTGCTAAGTTGAAAGACCAGCTGCACGGCTACTTCGAGTACATCCTGTATGACGTCGGGGTCTACGCCTGTCATGGCTGCTGCAATTTCAAGTGTCTCAACAGTGGCCTCTTCTTTGCCAGCCGCTACCCCGTCATGGACGTGGCCTATCACTGTTACCCCAATGGGTGCAGCTTCGATGCCCTGGCCTCTAAGGGAGCTCTGTTTCTCAAGGTAGGAGCCCTTGGCCTAACCTGCATCATGCTAGCTGGTGCCCAAGCCACAGGTGTGTGTGTTGGTGGGGGGGGGGGCCTAAAATGGAAGCCAGAAAAGGGTTTTCATGGAGCTAGACCAGAAGGTTTCCCAGCTCAGGGACAAGGGGGACATACAGACATAGGGTCAAAGGCCATGGTCCCAGACTTAGAGAGTGATCTGAACTCACTCCTCAGACCACCTCATATCTGAGCCGCCATCTTCCCATCTGTATAATGGAAGCAAGCAAGGTTGGGGTGAATCAGCACAGCAAAACCCTCAAGGAGGTCCGAGCTTTTGCCCCTGTAGTGTGTGTGGTGGTACCGTGATGGTGATGGTGATGACAAGGGGAGGAGGAATCAGACCCTATCTCCTTTCACGGAAGGCATGAGGGGTTCAGCAGGCAGGCCTTCCGCATCCCCAAGCCAATGAGTACAACCAGTTCTCCAAGCCACTAGCTTCACTAGCCTGGACAGCCCCTGCCCCTGGCCATCAGCAGCTGCACGCCAGGCGCTCTGCCCACCAGCCCATAGCTTCGCTTCCACAGTCCCTAATTAAAGTGAGTCATAATTATTTCTGCTAATTTGGCTGCAATTGGAGGAGTTTTTAGACCATGGCAATTTGGTCATTACGCATTATCTTCCTTTGAGCTTGAGACACTTTGGTGTCAACTTTTTGTTCCCTATCCAGCAGCAATGGTTGGTGCTTCCAGAGTTTTCTGAAGCATTATTTGGCCACCTGATGCAGAGCAAGGCTTTCTCCCCACCTTCCCCACCGTGCCCCCAGCCCCCACCCCCAGGCAGTAAGTAGCTGCTGTAGGTATGGGTCCTGTTGTTTAAGGTGAGAAATGACAGGGAGTGCTTACTAGGAAAGCTGGGGCTCAGAGGCCCAGGGTGGCCTCCCCTGACTTCTCAGTTCCTGCTCAGCCTGTCCAGGAAAATGTCAGTGTGGGAGCCAGGAATAACTAAAGGTAGACTGTCTCCACAGAGCGAGCTGTAGCCAGGGTGGACGTCTGTGGACTTTGGCCTTCTCCCCAGGAAGGCTCAATGTGTCTTGCATGGCTCTGCCAAGCTAGAATTGGGGTCTCTCTGGCTTTGCATTCACAGCTGAAATGGAACCAACTCTTCTGTCAGATAGATGCAGCCTTCCTATTCTGGCATATGGTTCGTTGGTGTTCTGTTCTGTGGGTATATTTTTGTCTCAGCAGTCAGAGTGACTTTCTGCAGAAGAAAGGAATATATCGTCAGGCTCATAGTGGGGAGGGGTACCTTGTCACCCTTGCCCTATTACAGAAGACACCAAGGCAGGAGACCCCCTACCCACCAATCCCCTGCTATGCAGGCCAATCCACGTGTCCCCTCCTTACCTCCCTCCTTCAGCTGGGACCCTGACCACAGCTCCCCCGTGGCTCTGTCCTGAATGCTGTTACTCTCTTCTACCTTGTGGATCTCAAACTTGCCTGCAAATTTGTTTAATTTGGCTCATGCCAAGACTTTTTCTTGGGGGAGAAGGGGAGCAGTGAGGGTAGAGATGTGGTAGAGCACGTACCTAACATGTCTAAAGCTGTAAATTACACACACACACACACACACACACACACAAAGAAAAAGCTCTTCAAATTGGCCAATTGGTGCCTGACAGCACTAGCCTGACACATGCCACAGCTGGTAGAGATTGGGACCCCCACACCAAACCCCGCACCTTCCCCAAGGAGCGTGACCCCCATAGGCTTTACTTCTGCACTTGCTAATGACCTTTGTTCCAGAGCCCAACCCTCCATCTGATCCCCTCCTGGACACATCTACCCCCTCTCAAACCAAGCTCCGTGTCTGTGTTGGCTAGCTTCTCCCAGGTTCCACCAACCCCATGCCAAGCAGAGCCAATGTGGCTGCTCCTCATGCCTCCCATCTGTCCCAGGCTCTTCCTTTCACTTTCCAATGCCCCTGGCTCTGCCCTGTCTCAAGCTCCACCACTTTGGCCTAGGCTTCATTCCTCTGTCAGTCCCACCATGGTTGTTTGATGCCTTCCAGCGGAGTGTCTTCTCCTTTCCTCCACCACTGCCTCAAGGGAAGCCCAACTTCCACCTCAGCCAAAACTCACGCTCTACTCTCTCCATCCCACTGCCAAGGGACCGCCACACTCTGCTGGCCTTGATTGTGCTGAGCACCAGCCTCACTGCTGTGCCAGGCTGCTGGCCACAGCAGACACTGCACTACAAAGCCTGGCCCCGCAGCCCTCGTAGCTCCTCTGATGGCCCAGAGCATGGCTGTCTTCCTGCTGTGGAGAACGGAAATCAATGCAGCTTCAGTGGGTCTGGTCCAGCTGGAAACGAACTGGGGACACAGGAAAGGAAGTGTGAGGGTGCTTTCCTCCACCCCCTCTGCCACGGGGCCTTCCTGGTTTACTCCATGATACTATAGATCTTTTGGGGAAATCTGAGTCCCTACAAAGGGCCAGTCCAACAGAGCGTCTTTTGTATTGACAGTCTGCCCACCAGGACTAAAAGGCACCACCTCTCAGCGTAATTGTTTGTTTTTGCAAGAGAAACACACAAGACTGTAGCTCCCTGCACGAGCCAGGGATCAATAAGCCCAGCAAATAATAAAGTGGGTCCTGGCAAGCTCACACGCTATTTGAGGGAGAGGCGGGGTGAGTGAGAACAGCTGTGGCCTTGATGCTGCGAGCCGGCTTTCCCTGGCCGGCTCTCCTCTGCAGCAGGGCTCAGTGGAACGCCTGTGTGCACATCTCTCTCTCTCTCTCTTTTTGTCAGTTGTGGGGCTTGAACTCGGAGCCTGGGTGTTGTCCCTGAGCCTCTTTGTGCTCAAGGTTAATGCTCTACCACTTGATTCTCAGTGTCACTTCTGGCTTTTGCATGGTTAATTGGAGAGAGTCTCATGGACTTTTCTGTCTGAGCTGGCTTCAAACTGTGATCCTCAGATCTCAGCCTCCTGAGTAGCTAGGTTTACAAGTCTGAGCCACCCACCAGCAGCCAACTGCACATTTCTTATCCCTGTCTGGGACTTAGCACAGGGCATGTAAGAAACACTAAGTGTTAAGAGAGGAAAAGGCTGACACATTAAAACCAACAAATGGTGGGCTATAAGAAAGCTCACAAAGACACTATTGGCTCAGATCTGATCTCGACCTGCCTTCCCCATCTGAGCCTGGTGGCCAGTGACCTAACTCTGAGCACCAATATCTCCGTCTGTTAAAAATGGCAGGTTTTTAGTGTGATTCTTGCCCTCTGTGTGAGGAAGTGCTAAGCCGGAGTGCTCACTTGTTGCCTGAGGAATGCAAGGACCACAGTGCCATCATGTGACCCTTTTGAGCAGTGCTTTTGTTTCTGCAGTGGGATGTGTAGATGGTACCTGGCTCCCGGAGCCACAGGGCAGAGGTGCTGTTGGGCTGCAGTTTGGGTCTGGAATATGGGCAGAAAGTGGATATTGCGAGTGTGGGCTTAAAAATAGCCCTACACTGAGTACCAGTGACTCATACCTATAATCCTAGCTACTCGGGAGGCTGAGATCTGGAAGTTCCATGGTTCAAAGCCAGCCTGGGGAAGGAAAGTCTGTGAGCATCTTCTCTCCAATAAACTACGAAAAATAAGCTCCAGAAGTGGAGCTGTGGCTCAAGTGGTAGAGTGCTAGCCTTGAGCAAAAGCTCAGGTACAGCACCCAGGGCCCAAGTTCAAACCCCAGGACCAGCGTGCGCGCACACACACACACACACACACACACACACACACGCACACACACACACACACATACACACACCCCTTGTCCTGCAAGTCCTGAGGAAAGGATTTGGCCATATGGACTAGAAGATGGGCGAGGATCTGTGAAAAGCCAGGGGTGTTTGCTAAGGGAGTCAGATGGGAGAGAAGACCCACCAGACTCGGGCAGCAAGAGGCAAGGTGTGCACTTAGCAGGGCTTTGGGGAGGATGGCCTGCAGCATGGTCACTGCCCCCTCAACCAATGGCCGGAACAGGCAGTTTGTCCTTTCCAGTCCACCCCTCCCCTACCCGTCACCCCCCATATATGGGGTCTCATCGTCCCAGAAAATCCATCTGAATAGAACTGTGCAGTCCAAGGAGGACAGTACACAGGGTAGATTAGGAGCTGAGAGGTGCCTCTGGGGACAGGTGTCCAAAATGGTCCCCGAGGGACGTGCAAGTAAAGATCACTGTCAGAGGGCCGGCAGAGTCGTCAGAGGTGTAGGAGGGCTTCCTCGCTCTGCGGCCATCCTCACTTTCCCACCATGGCACTGACAAGGGCCAAATCTGGCACAGTTGGTTACCACCTGCAGGGGGGCCACTTGGGGTTGTCTTTCTAAAGTTGAGGTGTCCATTTTTATTAAGCCAGCACTGGTGACAGCAGGGTCACCTGCAGGGTGAGTGGGGTGGACAGAACTTGGTGACTCCTTCACAAAGGTGAGCATGGAGGTGAGGAGAGCGGGCCAGGGAGAGCGGAGCTATGGAGGAAGCAGGGTTGGGTTCAGGATGAGGCCCAAGGGTCCAGAGCCATGGGAATGGGAGCCAGAGCGCTCAGCCAAGACCGAGGGACCTCTGGGGACCACAGCTTATAACATAGATGGAACAACTTAACCATGCAGCTACGAGGAGCAGATACCGGGGACAGCAGGAAGATGACAGAGTCTCAGGTTCCTGGCCCCAGGCTCAGGATGGAGGCCTAGGCTTTGAGGCTGAGTCTACACAGATAGGTGTCCAACCTCGGTTTCTGAGGAAAGGAGCATCAGGGTCCGATGAGGCTAGGGTATAGCCAAGGGAGGGAAGAAAAGCCACTAGTGAAGATGTCCCATAGGTGAACACTGTAGTCACTAGGGGATGGCAGGAACTGGGGAAAAAACTCAGCTGTGATTTCTGCATTTCCCTCTGAAAGCCTTACACAATACCACAGGCTGATGTGTTCTTTGTGTACTGGCCTCCTGAACCGGACGGAAGATTCCTAGAGGCAGGATGTGTCCCGTCCTTACCCAGGTCTCAGAGCCTAGCTAGAAATGCAGCACAGAGCAGCCCCTGCGAGGTTTTGACCCAAAAGGCCAGTGGACATCACCAGGGTCCTTTGGCACTCAGAGCAATGATGACCAACAGCTTGTCTCCCCAACCCCCAGGTGCAGGTGGGAAGCACACCTCAGGACCAAAGAATTGTTGGCTACATCGCCTGCACACACCTGCATGCCCCGCCAGGTAGGCCACTCGCCCAGGGTGCTTTGGGGGTGGGATCAGCCTCAGGAACCTGGCCAGGGAACTGGGCGAGCTTCACTGTCTGGTATCTGTTCACTCCGCAGAAGACAGTGCCATCCGGTGTGAGCAGCTGGACCTGCTTCAAGACTGGCTGGCTGATTTCCGAAAATCTACCTCCTCGTCCAGCACAGCCAACCCCGAGGAGCTGGTGGCATTTGATGTCATCTGCGGGGATCTGAACTTCGACAACTGCTCCTCTGGTGAGGCCGCCCTTGGGTCTGCGCTCTGGGCAGAAAGGAGGCTTCCAGGCAGTCAGAAAGCCTGCAGTTAGCAACTCACGGAACTTCCTGCTCTTCATGAGAGTGTGGGTGGGAAACTTAGCAAGACTGTGATGTCTCTGCCCCCCAGAAGCCACAGAAAAGAAGAGCCCACGCGCCACCTCAGAAGCTCAGCAGCATCTGCTGGAAACAAAGTGATCCCCTAAAACTAACTTGTACAGGCAGACCCGTGGCCTCCAAAACTGAGATGGAGGGAGAGTCGGCTAGCAATACTCATGACGTGTTTATTCAGCCCTTACTTTCACCAGGCATGAGGCCAACTGCTGTTTAAGTCTCTAACAACATGAGAAGTGGGCACTGTATCTCTCCCCAGTGTGGAGAGAAGCTGGGACACAGAGCCCAAGGTCACACAGCCAGGAAGCAGCTGAACTAGAACTTGAACCCTGGGAATCTGTGGGAACCTTGCCCTAAAGTAGCATGCTAAAAGTTAAAGTCCAGCATCAGTGAAAGTGTAAATGAATGGTTTAAATAACTGACCTTATAAGATGTCTTCTGTTGTTCTGGTAGTTCTGGAAGCTTCACTGACTCCAGCCACAGCTCCCACAGGAGGCCGGGGATGGGATGGGATGTGGAGTCCTTAAGTCTCTCTCATCAGGGTGCCCTCACCTAGTGGCAGCCAGTGACAGCTATTTTAACCTGTTCTTGGTCAGGGAGGTACATCCTCCCTGCTGACTGTTGTTAGCAGGGAAAACAGTGACCAAAGGTCCTGCAATACTGGAAATGACCTTCCACTGAAGTCACATGGGACATGAGGCTGTCACCTTAATATACCAGCTTCTGCCTCGGCCTGGAACCTAAGATCCCACTGTAGTCACACTCTTGATGCTGACACCTCACGGTGGGAACTCCTGGGCTCCTCCTAAGTCAGCACATACAGGAAGAAGCTGTGGGGAGAAGGATCCATCAGGCAGGCCACGCTCAGTGCCCTTCGCTCCTAAGACTGACAGATGCCTTTCTGGCTCACTGTGTTGACAAGACAAACAGGAACCCTGCACAGGTCTCCTCCCTGCTGAGCCTTGTGGGGTCCACTCCTCCCTCAAGGCAAGGCACCCAAATCTGTGGAGAGGGCACAAGTCTGGCCCAGGAAACATCAACCAATCCTCCACAATTGAGCATGGGACCTGGAAGGCCTTGAGGTCACTGTCCCTGAAGCCCAAAAGGGATAGGGACTGCTGCCCGTAGAGGGATATGTTGGGGGACACAGAGAAAGTGACACGAGTCCTCTGAGAAGTAACTAAAAGACAGGGAGCAAGCGCCATCTTGTAGGAGTAGCTGATAGGAAGCAGGCCTCTGAGAATCTAGATATCCAGACAGTGTTTCCTTCCTCTTCCTCCTGCACAGATGACAAGCTGGAGCAGCAGCATTCCCTGTTTACACGCTACAAGGACCCCTGCCGCCTGGGGCCTGGGGAGGAGAAGCCGTGGGCCATCGGTAAGCAGGGACGGGAGGACCTGGGCACTCCTTATGCTTTGGGACTAGGGCTTGAGGGCCCTACTGTCAAGGAAGGGCTCCAGTCAGCTTCCTGCGGGTCCTGGCATGCCGCGCCCAAGAAAGGCTACCTTCTCAAGGCTGGCTGGACCCTACCTGCGCTCATCACCGTCTCCCTTGCCCCAGGTACCTTGCTAGACACCAATGGCCTGTATGATGAGGATGTGTGCACCCCTGACAATCTGCAGAAGTGAGTGCTCCTGATTCCTGGGTCTGGAGGAGGCACCAAGGCCGGCCTCACTCGGGTGGTGAGGGATGGGGGCTGGATGGAACTAGCTCATTCATGCTAGGGCTTCTGTTTGGTGGGAACCTGCCTCTCATCTGCCTTTGACAACACTGGGTTCTCCAGGAGCCTTGGTGGCAGGTAGATGGACACTGTCCTGGCCTTACACATTAGAGCTCGTCTTGCTGAGAAATCTCAGCAAATGGAAAAAAGCCATTTCCTAAGCCAGCAGCCAGAGTCAGGACTTACGTTCACAGGCTCTCCCTATTCCAGTCATAGTCTAACTTGCAGGTACTGATAAAGGAACCAGATCCTCCTAGGGCCAAGCAAAGGCCAAGTCTTGTAGCAGAATCACTGGGTAAGGTGTCTGTTTGTAGAATCACTTAGGCAAATTAAAAAACCAAAACATGAGCAGAGAGCACACCGGCCAGCCATTCTCAAAGGAGAGACAGTTCTGCCCTAGTCAAACTTCATTCTCAATCCAATCAAGTTGTAAAGGACACAGTGAAGGCCGACAGCAGACTTGACATATAACCCACAGCCCAAGCCTGCAGACCCATGGCTGTGGCTCCTTGCAGCTGATTTAAGCCAATTAATTAGATTATAGAATAAATTTTATTTATTTATTCATTTATTTTTGCCAGTCCTGGGCCTTGGACTCAGGGCCTGAGCACAGTCCCTGGCTTTTTTTTGCTCAAGGCTAGCACTTTGCCACTTGAGCCATAGCGCCACTTCTGGCCATTTTCTATATATGTGGGTGCTGGGGAATAGAACCCAGGGCTCATATGAGGCAAGCACTCTTGCCACTAGGCCGTATTCCCAGCCCTAGAATAAATTTTAAACATCAGCCTATGCTGAGAAAATTATCTTTTCATGAGATGATGATTAAAAATGACTCTCCATAACTCTCAGATCATTGATGCTGGAATTAATTATCAAAGGCAAAAGATAGTAATGGATTATATCTCTCAGCCATAACAATGCTCTAAATGTCATTAGTGTATTTATCTTAAGACTGATTAAAAAAAAAAAAAACTTGTAGGAATCCATGTTTACCAGCCTGGCCTTTCAGTTTTGAGAATCTTGTCCAGGCATCTGAGGCCTGAGCAGGGCCTCCCAACACCAGCCCGTCACCTGAGCCTGGCCTTCACAATGCAGGGGAAGGGGCATCCCCAGAGAGATCCTAAGTCCTCTTCCTGAGGTGCTTGGGTCTTAGGAGAAGGGCAGGCAGAATGGAGACCGGCACTCTGCTCAGGGCAGTGATACCAGAACAAAAACCAGAAGACCCAAAACAAAGAGGCTGCCTGTGAGTCTGCCTTCCCAATCCACCAAGAAGGGCATTTAAGCACCCCCATTTCTTCTTTCTAAGAAATGGAGTAAGTCACTTCCCTGAAGCATCTTGGTGCCCACAGCAACCACATTTTTCATGCATGTGTGCTGGTACTGAGGCTTGAACTCAGGGCCTAGGTACTATCCCTTAGCTTTTTGGCTCAAGGCTGACACTCATCACCTGAGCCACAGCTTCACCTCTGACTTTTTGTTTTGGGGATTAACTGGAGATGAGAATCGTGGACTTTCTTGTCTGGGCTGGCTTTAAACTTGGACCCTCAGATCTCAGCCTCCAGAGTAGATAGGATTACAGGGATGAGCCACTGGCACCGTTCCATAGCAACCACCCATTTCAGATGAAGAAGTAGATATTTAAAGTTTTGTTGACAGGCTGGGTCACACTGCTGCCTAGAGACAGACCCACAGAAGGTCTGAGTCCTCCGGTGGCGCCTGGGTGTTCTCCTGGCTCCTTTAGCCTCTTGCCAAGCTTAACTGTTATGAGACAGGTTATAGGGGATACTGGGGATTTCAGGCTCATGACAAAAGACCAACTTTTCTCAAACACACCTCTACTGGCTCAAAAGCCCCTTCTGGAAAAAGGATACAGTTGCATCCTGAACCCAGCACAGCCAGGAGACTTCCATGACCAGTATCTAAACTCTGAAAGGAAAAGTGAGGGCTGCTCGCCTAAGGCAGATTTGAGACCCGGGACAAGACCTCAGAGGATCCCCTGATCAGCCAGGCACTGGAAGGCTTAGCTTCCCTCCAGCCCAGCCCTGTGTGGAGTCGGAGAAGGAAGAAGTTTAGACCTGCTTCCCCCTGTGTGGAGACTGTGGCTCCTCACACAGGAACTGTTGGTCCAGGGCTGGCTGGGGCTCACTTTGCTTCATGCCTGCATGACAGGGTCCTGGAGAGCGAGGAAGGCCGCAGGGAGTACCTGGCCTTCCCCACCAGCAAGAGCCCAGGGGCTGGACAGAAAGGGAGGAAGGACTTGCTGAAGGGCAATGGCCGGCGAATTGACTACATGCTGCATGCCGAGGAGGGCCTGTGCCCCGACTGGAAAGCTGTGAGTCTGGGGATGGGCCCTGACACCCTCAACAGCTCAGGGGTCCTCTTTGGAGCTCAACCCCCAGTCCTTGCTCCTTTAAGATGAGAGCTATCACTGTGCAGAATTGAGACTCTCTGGGACCTCATATTGCATTGCCACCCCCTGCACCCCAGACCCTCCTTTGGGAGAACACCCTTCAGGTCTAATCAGAACTCCCCCCACAGGAGGTGGAAGAATTCAGTTTTATCACCCAGCTGTCCGGCCTGACTGACCACCTCCCAGTGGCTATGCGGTTGATGGTGTCTGCCGGGGAGGAAGAGGTATAACGCGGCCAAGCCACCGGCATCCGGAGCAGGGGGTCCTCTGCCAACCCTTCAAACTACAGCCCATGCCTAGGCTGTGTACCTTCCACCCAGCAGCAGTGCTGGAAGGGGGAGGGGAAGGGGCCGGGAGGGAGCCTCAGTCAATCCCCAGGGAGTTCAGCGCCTCTGGGCCCTCTCTGAGGGCCCTCTCCCGGGACTCAGGCTGGCCTGGGAGCCCTTGGCTGCCTAACCAGTGCCATTCTTTCCAAACACAATTTTCTACAGATCTACACAGCACAACCTAGTTTGTAACCCGAGCGTTAGTATGAGGACCGGGTTTATGTACTCTTTGTATTTCTTCTCAAGCTTCGTCCAGGGTTCATTACTTTTGTCTGCTGCCAATGTTGTCTCGCATGCCTGCACCCTCGCATGCACGCTGCCCGCATGCCACGTGCCACACTGTAGCCACCCAGACCCCTTGCTCGGGCCTCACCCAAGGCCAAGCTCCAAACACAATCAGAACCAGCCAAAGAAGCACTTCCTGGGCACGGCCACCAGCTCTCCACCTCCAGCCGGGCCTGCAACTGGGGATGTGAGGACTGCCATTACCAGCCAGCCCAGGGCTCTTCCCAGGGTCTTGCATTCAAGGGCGATTACATTTTAAAAAGAAAACAGAAAAAGGTTAAAAAAAAATCACCCTTCACTTTAAAGGGTCTGCAAGTTATTAGGTAGAACTTTTGCTTTTTCCAAGCTAGGATGCCTTCCCCGGCCCACACACCATAGTCTAGCTGGCTCCAGCGACCCCCAGGAGCAATTCGGGAGACTGACCCCTGCTATGGAATCATAATGGGAAACCCTAAAGCATCATTTTTCTATAGAAGACTCAGCATAAAGGGGGAAGGCATCCTCACTTTGAAAATGACAGATTTGTAGCTTCTTATATTCAAGCCAACATGTCCTGTCTTTCTACCAAGCCCCCTATTCCCCTACGGACACCCTGGTTCAAGACCAATCTTTTCCTAGGGACTTTACCCATCCAAGTGTTGGCTGAGCTCAGGAACTGCCTGCCTACCCCCAGGTAGGGCTGTAGCTCTGGCCCTGAGGGCCTGCCCTCCTCAGCAGCTAACCCAGCCAATGCTAAGTTCTAGGAGGTGACCCTAGAGGAAGGAGCAGAAAGCCAAAGTGTGAAAAGTGAACTGTCACTCACCAATGTGCAGACTGCGGGTTCCTAGCCGACAGCTACTGCTTGTCTGAGGCAAGGGTGGTTCTAGATGGTATCTAGGCACATAGAAGTCACTCTGCCACTGTGTGACCAGGGTCAGTCCTAGGCTCAACATGGCAGACTGGCCTGCAGCCCTAGGTCCTCCATCTGCTCCAGGCCTGGGACAAAGGCACCCAGGCAGCACTGCCTCTGCCCACCTGCCTTGTGAGGCAAGCATGCTCCCCAGCCACAAGGGGAAGGTCTGTTTCAAGGTGCCAGGCTCCAACTTGAGACTGTATTTGACAACCCTACTGGTCTCAAAGTGACCTGACCTTGCATCCATCCTGCCTATCAATGCTGGAAGGAGCACTAGGACCCAGCTGTCCAGACCTTTTGGTGCTGGTGCACTGAAGCTGTGCCTTGTCACCCACTTAGCAGAAGGAGGGATTAAGAGGGTGCCTGCAACCAGTCAGATGCCAGGCCCTCTGCTGGGGTAAAACCCTGCAGAGCCTGCAGCTTGGCACTAGGATGTATGTCCCTAGTGACTCTGGTTTGTCTGAACCCTGCCATGTCGGTGTCCAGAGCCAGGAAGGGGCTGCTCATGGCAAAGCCCCTGCTGGGCTCTTCCTTGTTCCCCTCTTCCACAAGGGCCTGGCTTTCTAGGGCCCTGGCAATGCTTCATGGGGTAGAAAGTCCTTCACTTGTGAGAACAGCCAGGATTCTGTCTATACCCAGGGTTCAAGTGGGCAGGCCCAACCCCTAAACCTATGCTGCTGTACACACAGGGAGAGGAGCCAGGGTCAAGGCCAGGGGCCTTGAAGGGGAGAGCTCAGTGTATAGTCAGGGCCATGTGATCCATCCTCTCCCTCCCAGCTCCCAGGGCAGCCTTAGGCAAGTCATACTGCCCTGTGCCTCAGTCATTTGCTGTCATCACAAGGTGGCCTCTGCCAGTCAGGTCCTGGAACAGAGGAGCAATGTCCCACCTCCCAGCACCCCCACCTCTCAGCCCACCACACATTTCACAATGGTTTGCCTGTGAATTCCAGGGCAAATGGCCAGGCTTTTCAATTTTTTAAGGAAGAGGGGGAAAAAAGACATTGCCAGGATCTCAGATTTTATGGCATCTAAACCTGGGAGGGGGCAGTCACAGGGGTCACCCAGATCCCAAAACCAGGCTTCAGCCTGCCCTAGGCCCACAAGGGAAGCCGCGGGCAGGTGGGGTCAGCTTAGGAAGGAACTGTTCATATTCATTTGTCCAAAGCCACCTTGAGTTTTAAGTATGGATATTAATCTTGAGGCTTTTTAACTATTGTATTAACTTGCTGAGATTTAGAAATACTGTTTTAAAAAAAGAAAAAAACTTTTTTAATTTCTGTATTTTCTTCTGTATTGTATCTTCATGGGACATTAGGGGTTTTATATGGTAAGACACCTAAGGTTTTGGTAAAAAACCATCAAATATATATATCCAGACGACTCATCCCACCTGAAAATAATCTTCACACCTGATAAAAAATTTTGAAGAGAGGTGGATTTTTCCTTTATGGTGCTGAAAGGAAGGATGGAGAATGAGGAGAAAATAAAACTGTGAGGCTCAAGACTGACATTTTCTACTTATTTGAGCGACAAGATTGGGGGGGTGCTGAGTCTAGACCCAGGGACTGGACAGCTTGAAGAGGTAGTGTGTGACTGTGGGGGCAAAAAACAAAGGCTTCCCCAAAATACAAAAACCACAAGCCATCTAGCCTCCACTCCAGTGGTGCAACCTCAGGGTTTCACACTTACTAGCAGCATTTTACTGTCCCCACCCTTTTCTGCACTGCTTATTTTTGAGATAAGGCCTCACTTCCTGCCCAGGTACCTGGATGGACCTCAATCCTATTTTTTTCTGCTGATGCTGCTGGGATGATAGGTGTACCACCATATCCAGCTTCTCATACCTCACAACCTTTTCTGCCTTGGCTGGCCTGAAACTGCAAACATCCCAACTGCAGTTTCCCTCATAGCTCCAGCAACAGTGTATAGCCCTCAGCTCAGCTTGCTATTGGTTGAGAAGGAGTCTCATAAACTTATATGCCTAGATGGGCCTCAAACCAGTCCTCCCAATATCACCATCCCAATTGGCTACGAGAGGAGGTCTGAGCCATTTGTTCCCAGTTCCATCTGGATGTTTACTGGGTGTCTCCCCTATCTTTAGAACTGAGAGGTCAGCAGTAAAAGCACATCTCAGTATGTGGGAGAAAGAAGCCTGTGGCCAAATCAGCAATTTCAAACTGTCATTGCCAGAGCAAGGCTGGTAGTCTATCCAGCACCATATTGGCCCAAGATGTCTGAGGGGGCACGCAGGAAGGGTCTGACCTCTAGAGCCCTTCCTAGTGGCTGGTTTTCCAAGGCTGTACCCCAAAGAACTGCTTTGGGATACTGGGCACCAGTGAAAATACCTAAAATCCTAGCTACTTAGGAGGTTGAGATCTGAATATTGTGGTTTGAAGCCAGCCCAGGTAGGAAAGTCTCATCTCCAATCAACCACCAGAAAACCAGAAACGGTGCTGTGACTCAAATGGTAGAGTCCTAGCCTTGAGCAAAAGAAGCTCAAAGATAGCACCCAGGCCCTGAGTTTGAGGCCCAGGATAGGCACCAGGAAAAAAAAAAAAAGCAGATATGCCAGGTATGCGTGCAGTGACAGTGGCACAGCCCAGCTAGACAAGCAGCCCATCCCCACCCCAGTTGAGATTGTGCCTCTGTTCCCTTTATGGTAGAGCAGTGGATATCACTGCCTAGTCTTCCAAACTCTCAGAGCCACAAGCAGAGGGGTCTCCTTGGTCCCTCAAGAGCTCCAAGTCATAACCCACATTGTCTGTCACACCTAGAGGCGGAAGCCAGCAGTACAAAAACACAAAGACGGAGGATTCTTCTGTGCAGAGGCCAAGCAGGTCCCTGGAAGGACAAGACTGCCTTGGCCGGCCTCCCTAGTTAATCACAATCCATTCAGAGTCTATAGCCTTTATTTCTCAATTAGGGGGTTGGGGGTGTCAGACCAGAGTGTGAATGAGCCTGAACTCCATGGTGACATCTCCAGTGTGAGGGTGAAACTCCACCACATAGCTGACTGTCTGAGGGCCATCCAGCAGCACTCTAGGATCCGGAGTGGTGCTAAGGAAGTACACGGCCTGCTTGCAATGGGGGTTCCAGCAACAGTCCCCCTGTAGGACAAGCATGAAGAAGACTGTTAAGAGTCCCTGGCATCTGGGTCACTTCCTGTCCAGTGTCTAGCTCAGGCACATTGTTGTAAGAATCAGCTACCCAGGGGCCAGGTGACCCGGGTCACAGAAAAGTCATCTTGTGGCCTGAAGGACACAGGACAGGAATACACAGCACACAGGCAGGCAGTGCCTGCTTTGCAATCGCACATACTGGGCCCAAGATTACCTTGTCTTCCACAGGCTTCAGGAGGCCAGTGCTGACTGTACTGTCTGGCGTCAGGTGGTATTCCATCCACAGAACAGCCCCATGGCTCTTCCCAGGCCTGAGAGGGAATATGGGGTCAGAGACAGGCACACAGAGATGGGCAGTCCCAGTTGGCCTTCCTCCGCTTTCCTGAAACTTCTGATCTTTACTACTGCCCTCCTCCAAGTTGAGAACTCCTAACACTCTACACCCCAGTTTACTCAAGTCCACATATACAAGACTGAGGAAGAGCAGCCACAGCTCATCAGAAGCCCACTCACTCCTTGCAGCCTGGCCAAGCACTCATAGTAAACCCTGGGGCAGACCTGTGAGGCTGCACTATCAGTCCCCACAGGTTGAGGTCCAGGAGTGCAGAGTGGAGTCCTGGCACTGAAGACATGCTAGGCAACAGCCCAGCAGACAGTAACATCTGCCCCGAGTCCAGAGCTCTCCCCACATGGTCTCCACTAGGATAGGTGGAGCCCGTGTTCCTCTCTGAAAAGAGCTAGAGTTTTTTTGTGTTTTTTTTTTTTTTTTGGGGGGGGGGTCCTCCCATGCTTTGTGGCAAACAGCCTTCACCAATCCTAACCTGCTTTAATCCCAAGAGACTTCAGGAAAATGGGCCAATGGGTAACCATAGTAACCAAGATCACATTTCTTTGCAAGTATAATCCAATAAGGAGGTCTCAGATGGGGGCCCCTTCCTTTACACATGCCTTGAGGCTGTGGGATGGTGCCACAAAGCACTGACAGAAAAGATGAGATGAGGACATGAGGTCACTGAGTGGTACACAGGAAGTGGCCTGCATGGCCTGTACCTCCTCCCAGTTCTTCACTCCAGCCCCTCCAGGGCCTCTACTCACTGCCTCAGCTCCAAGCAGCCTTCAGCACGCACAGACTGCTGGGGGACAGGCTGCTGAAAATCAAAGGTCAGGATCCTCTGGGGTGCAGAGAGGCTGCGACAGGGGTACTCCCACAGTGGGTGGGGTTCCGCCTCCTTACTCTCCCGGAAATCCAGGGCCCGCTGAGAAGAGAAGGGGATTTGGGAGTCTGTCACGACTGCCCTGAGTTATGGGATATGCAGCCCTGGGTGGTCACCCACTTCTGTTTGACACCCATGAAACTGTCAACACCTGCAAGGCCTTCCTTACAGATCCTTCTCCACACTCCAGCACTCTCCTATTAGACAGAGTCCTCAGAGTGAAAATGATTGCCATAGAAAGTGACCTCGTTATCTTGTTTTGTTCTAATAGAAAACAAGCTGCTAGCACTGGCAGGAGCAGTTCTGATGGCATGGTGACACTCAAGTTAGCTGGATTCCTTTGTTTTTTCTTTTTAGGGCTAGTACTTGGGCCTGTATCTTGCTTTGCTTTTTTACTCATAGCTGGCACTCTGCCACTTGAGCCACCAGTCTGGCATTTTTACTTGTTTCTTCAAGATATCATCTCAGGGACTACTCTGCGTGGTCTGGCTTCAAACTTTGATCCTCAGGTCTCAGCCACCTACAAGTAGCTCTGATTATAGACATGAGTCACCAGCACCCAGTCCTGGCTGAATTCTGATTCAGAGATACAGACTGGGGCCAAGAATGGGCCTAAGAACAGACACCTGATACCACACTGTGGTTCTCAGGCTAACATTCATATCGGAGAAAGCAAAACAACACCAGTGAGGCCTGCCTTTGCTCATGTAGAAAGGGTAGGTAGGACAATGCTCAGAGCTATGGACCTGCCTACCTTAATCATGTCATCCATGATGTGCACATCAAAGCCTTCACAATCACCACAGGGGCTCCGGATGCGCCACAGGTCCTGTGGAGAAGAAACAGCCCTATCTATACCCACTAGAGGCACAAGGAAGGGAGGCAACAAGAAGAAAAAAATTCGGAGGCCAGCAAGAACCAGGGAGTACATCTTGCTCTTCTTGTACAACTAAGACTAAGATTCCCAGAACTAAAAGGATGCCGAAATCAAAAAGCCAGTGTTTGGGCTGGGAATATGGCCTAGTGGTAGAGAGCTTGCCTCACATACATGAAGCCCTGGGTTCGATTCCTCAGCACTACATATACAGAAAGAGCCAGAAGTGGCGATGTGGCTCAAGTGGTAGAGTGCTAACCTTGAGCAAAAGGAAGCCAGAGACTGTGCTCAGGCCCTGAGTTCAAGCCCCAGGACTGGCCAAAAAAAAAGCCAGTGTTTCTGTAACAAATTAGAATATCAAAAAATCCTCTTCTCTAAGGAGACAATCAACTAAAAAGAAAGAAAGAAATTTAACCAGGTAAATTATACTAAAGAAATGCCCAGAAAACAAGTGACAGAATCACTTGTTTTCAGACTGGCCTAGAGTCCAGACTGGCCTAAATTCACTATGTAGCCCATGCTAACCTCAAACTCATCATCTTCCTGCCTCAGTCTCCCAAGTGCTAGGATTACAGGTGTGTGCCACCACATCTGGCTTAGACAGAGCTTTTTTTTTTTTTTTTTGTCAGTCCTGGGGCTTGAACTCAGTGCCTGAGCACTGTCCCTGGCTTCTTTTTGCTCAAGGCTAGCACTCTACCACTTGAGCCACAGTGCCACTTCTGGCTTTTTCTATATATGTGGTGCAGAGGAATCAAACCCAGGGCTTCAGTATGAGGCAAGCACTCTACCACTAGGCCATATTCCCAGCCCCAGACAGAGCCATTTTTATTAAAAAAAAAAAAAAAAAAACAACTATCAAGTGCAATCCGTTCTACATTTCAGGTTTAAAAGCATTTCGAAATCCTTTTAACAACAATAATAAGCAGCCTTTTCTCAAAATGACTTTGTGACTGTGGCTCCACTTTGATGAGAAAATTAAAACGAAGCTTTAAAGTTTCTTCCTGTACAAAGAAGCTGACTTCCCATCTCTGAACACTTTTTAACAACTGAAGCCTCGGCTCTTAATGACAGCAGAGCAAGCTGCACAGCATGTCTTCTAAAACAGTTAATTTATATTTTTTAATTATTCTGATAAGCTGCAATTGTAAAATGACAACACACAGCCATTTCTATTTCATATGTCAAATTACTTCTTTTTAAAGACACAAGCTGCCTCTATTCAACCCTACGGTGCACTGATACAGAAAAAGGGCCCACGTTCTTCCACCTGCACCCGAGGTGTATGCAAGAACAGATTCCCCACCGTCTTCTTGCTTGGTTGCTGTTGGTTTGGGGTTTTGTTTTCTTTTTTTGTTTATTCGTTTTTTTGTTGCCAGTCCTGGGACATGGACTCAGGGCCTGAGCACTGTCCCTGGCTTCTCTTTGCTCAAGGCTAGCACCCTGCCACTTGAGCCATAGCACCACTTCTGGGTTTTTCTATATATGTGATGCTGAGGAATCGAACCTAGGGCTTCATGTATACGAGGTGGGCACGTTACCACTAGGCCATATTCCCAGCCCCTTGTTTTCTTTTTTTGCAAAGCCCTCCGGGTGGCCTACCTTGAACTCCACAATCATGGCGTACAGGGAAGCAGCCTGGGGCATCACCACAGCACCAGGCTCCAGGTGCTGGTCCACGGCAGTGCGGACATACCAGAAGTACAAGTTGTGCCACGGCAGAAGGCTGGTGGTGAAGAAGGGCTCACCCAAGAGGAGAGAGACCTGGTGACCAGAGCAGGAAGCAGGACTCAGGTATCAGAAGTGCTCAACTGACAAGTGAAGGGCAGATCAGCAGTTTCACAAGAACACGGAAGGAACAGGCCATTCAGTCATTCAGTCAGTCAACAACGCATGCCCGGTCTGTACCAGTCCCTGAAGATACAAACAAGAGAAAGATACGAGTACTGCTCTCAGGAGTGAAGAACAGAAGATGGGTAGAAGCTAGCCTCATGCGACAGGAGCAAGGAAGGAGGCAGAGAACATGATGTGCCCAGGGTCTGGGATGCTACCTTGCCCATCTCCATTTAAAGGTGCATCACCCACTTATCAAGGCTAGATGAGCTGTCACTGTTACTACTAGGCGTAAGCACTAAATAGGGGAGATACTGGCAGCATGATATCCCCAGCACCCGACACCCAGCACAGTGCCTGGTAGGGCAGATGTTCAGTAAGCATTTGCTGAAAAACAGACAGATGCATGATGATGTGTCAAAAGCACAGTGATGAGTAGAGATAAAACAAAGGTATAAGCAGGAATAAGACTTTCCTGGAGCTTATCAGAAGAAAGTACAGAGGACATGGGCGGGGGGTGGGGTGGGGGTGGGGCTGTGACAGAGACGAAGGCAGGAGCCAGATCACTCAAAGGCAACTGATGACAGGAAAAGGGGCTCAACTCACTCTGGAGGCAAGAGTTCATCAAGATTTTAAAGTAAGGACTATATTTTAAAAGTCCTTCGGAGGACTTTCAACTATGTGGGGGAATTTCTAGAGGTGGAGCTGGGGACCACATGCTACGCAGGTGAAGGCTTCTGTAACATTCAGCCCAGGGGTGGGTGGATGAAGCTGCACAAAAGGAGGAGAGGAAGAAAGGGAGGACTCTGACAAGACTCCCCAGAGCTGGGAATTGGGGAGAAGTAGAAACACAGAAGAAAGTCAATTCTGATGCTCACCCCTGTACAAATGCCTACTCTCACTATTTCTACTCAATAGGGATCTAGCCAGTATCATAGAAAGAGCTTACACTCTTAATCATCTTCTAAATCCTCTTGAAATTAGGATATTTAAGAAGACATCTAAGAGATCTTAGAAGATATCTAAACATGTATCTGAATGTTCATAATGTCACTACTCATAAGAGCCGTAGGTGGAAATAATACAAATGTTCACCAATTAGTATATGAATAAATAAAATATGGAATAGCCATACAATAGACTATAGCCCAGCAATAAAGAGAAGGAAGAGGGCAGGCAGAATAGTACACTCCTGCTTGTAGTGCCAGATACTTGGGCTGGACAACAATGGCTAGCTCTTGCCTATAATCCTATGTACTCAAAATAGACAAATTCAAGTAGAAGAGTAATTACCTTAGGGCTAGAAAGATTAGGGATGAATAGAGCAACCTTAATGGTAATAGAGAGCCTTAGAAGATGTTCTAGAAATAATCTGGTTATAGTTGCCTTATGCATATACTAAAACCAAATGAATTGAAAACTTATGATATATGAACTGTATCATAAAGCTGTTCAAAAAGTATGAAGAGAAATGGGCAAGAGTCTTGAATAGATTTCATGAAACAAGACCTGTAAATAGCTAATAAACACATGAAAAGATGTTCAATATCATTAGCCACCAGGTAATACAAATTAAAACTGGAATGGTGCCACTGCATACCCACGGCAACAACTATACTGAAAAAGAGAAAATCTAGCAAGTGCGGGTGAGGACATTGAGCCCACATACATACTGATGGGGATGTTTGACGTGGCCACCCTGGATGACACTTTAACAGTTTCTTAAACATAATTATCACAGGGCCCAGCAATTCCATGCCTAGGCATCTTCCTAAGAGAACTGAAAACATTCCATAAAGATTTATATACCAATATTCATAGCAGAAATATTCAAAACAGCCCCAAACTGGGAACAGTAGACTGATAAATCAAACTTGGCAAATTGATATTATGGAATATTATTCAGCATTAAAAAGGAAGAAAATATTGACACATCTTACAATACACATGAACCTGAAAGACATGCTCAGTGACAGAAACCTTACACAAAAGACTAAATATTGCAGTATTTCACTTTTGTAAACTGCTTGGAAGTGGCAACTGTGTGGAGGCAGAAGCCAGAAGAGCAGCTGCCTGGCTCGGATGGGTACACTGCACTGGCTGACTATAAAAATAGGCTCCCAGGAGTTTGGTAGCAATATTCTAAAACTGGATTCTAGCTGTGATAACTATACATAGAGGAGGGACAAGATGGCAGGACTGAGTAGAAGGAGACAAACACGAAGGAGACTGAGAAGGAAGAGCCAGAAAGGAAAGAACGAAGAAAACCTGGAACAAGTAGCCCAACATAAATGCTTAGTAACTCCAAGGTCCCTGTCCCTGGTAGGAGCAGTTCTGGGGGCTGGAGAGTAGCTGTGCTAGGACATGGTGTGAAGAGAAAACAGTGAAGCAGGGTGCTTTGAAGGCAGAGTATGCCCTCCCCCAAGGTGGAGATGAGCCTGAGTTCAGAGGAGCACAGTTGTACACCGATGGGCCTCTCTCTGCAAATACCTCATGCATCCTCACAGTGGCAAGGTTTCAGCTGGTGAGTTAGCTGAGGGACATCACACACCAAGAGGCACAGAGGACAGCACTACCTCAGCACTGTGCTGCCCCCTGCTCATGTGGCCCCACAATGACCAAAAGCCCCTGCTCCTCACCTTCTTACCCTCCAGGTCTGCAGAAGTTAGCAACTCAGGCCGTTTCTCAATGATACTAATTTTGTCTTCCAAGTGGTTAGCCTTGAAGATCTTAGAAAGAAAGCAATTCTGATTACGCATTTATAATGAAGTATTTTGGTCCAGGAGGGTGGGGGTGTGGTTCAGTGGCACAGATCCTGCCCAGTGGGCTTAAAGTCAGGAGTTTGATGCAAAGAAGAGGAAAGGGGAGGGGAAGAAAGAAAAGGGGGAAGGGAAAAGGAGAGAAGAGGAGGGAAGGGGAAAGGGAAAAGAAAAGAAAGGGGAAAGAGGGAGGGAAAGGAGAGGAAAAACAAACACTTCTCAAAGTTGCATTCTCTGATTTTGAATTGTTGGGCCAAATGACTCTAGAGCACCAAATTAATTGCTTGTGGAAATTCCACCCCAGCAGCTCCTATAAATGGAGAATGAGGGCATGAACAAAAGACTCTCTCAGCACGTCTTACAGCTGTGGAGGAGGTAGACTACCCTCCAGTGAGGAAGTCAAACTAACGTTGCCAAGCAGAGACCTGCCATCTCCAGTTGGGCTCAGTGACTCCCTCGGCACTGGAGTTCCAAGAACAGAGCTACAGCTGAAGAGATTTTAAGTGAAGTAAGGAAAGCTCAACCTGAAGAGTTATGAAAACCAAAGCAGAGTCCAAACACAAAGGGCTTCTATGTCAGCACTTCGGGCAAGAGCCACCACTTCAAGGCAAGACTTTTAATATAGTGGCACTTCTGCCAGTTCCTTAGTTTCAGTTTGTTGTAAAACCACCCATCCCAGACTTAGGAAGATGTAACAGATCCCCTTATTAATCAAGTAATGTTTATCACTTACCTTTTTCATCAGTTTATGGGAAGCTGCTGAACTCTCAATGGTAAATACCTAAAGACAGCACCATGGTATGAGTTACAAGAGATGCATTTAACATATGAAGCAATTCAAGAAGAAAGGGGTGATGGGGTGATGTCAATCAAAATACACTGTACTTAAATGAAAATATAATTTATAAAAAAACAGAAGCCAGGCACCAGTGGCTCATGCCTGTAATCCTAGCTACTCAGGAGGCTGAGATCTGAGAACTGCAGTTCAAAGCCAGCCCTGGCAGGAAAGTCCATGAGACTCTTATCTCCAACTAACCACCAGAAAAACGGAAGTGGTACTGTGGGGGTCAAAGTGGCAGAGTGCTAGCCTTGAACTGAAAATGAAAAGCTCAGGGAGAGTGCCCAGGCCCCAAGTTCCAGTCCCATGACCAACAAAACCAAAACCAAAGAAATACCTAGAGCCCAGGACTCATGCCTGTAATCTTAGCTTCTCAGAAGACTGAGATCTGAGAAAAGAAGTTTGAAGCCAGCCAAGCAGGAAAGACTCTTAGCTACAACTAACAACAAAAAAAACAGAAGTGGAGCTGTGGCTCAAGTAGTAGAGCACCAATCTTGAGCAAAAAAGCTCAAGGACAGAGCCCAAGCCCTGAGGTTCAAGCCCAAGACTGGCATGCACACACATGTACACTAAAAAAAAAAAAAAAACAAGCCCCAGGATGGGCATGGAGCACACACACACACGCACGCACACACACAAAAAATGAAATGTGTGTGTTTAGGGGGTAGGGGATAAAGAGAGACAGAGACAGAGGTACCACCTTTAGGAAGCTGATTAAAAGGTATGTGTCTAGTACCTGCTCTGCCCCAAGGTGATGTGCCAGCATGGATAGTAGACTTCCATCACTGACACAGAGGCAGATGCTGTCCGGGGTCAGCACCTGTAAGAACAGAGCAGGCTCAATATCAATACAGGCTGACTTAGTTTGTCTCAGACCTCACCACTAAGATGGATTCATGTCTGTCTGTCTCCTGGGTCCATACAGTAAACTGCCCCAACCTTTACTCATCTCTTCCCTCCCATGCCAGAGCCATAAGGCTGGCCAAATGCCTGCCCCACTTGAAGGAATCTACCTTCCAATCTATGACATGTTTCCTCTTTGTCCTACATGTTCTCAAGTGATTCCTCAAAGGCAGGGGACTTTATGGACCACAGACTCCTCAGATAGGAACTTGGGACAGCATGGACCCTTCCTCTCCCTGAAAAATGGAGGCATTCACACACAGGCACACTGTTTATATACCCAACTCCACGGGGTACAGGCCTCTTCCAAAGGCTACTTAAGATCCCCAGTTGGATCCCCTTGCTACATGCAGCAGGAAGCAAAGGTTTTCAGGCTAGATTTACATTTTAAATTTTTTAGAAAGGTGCAACAGATGAAAAGAGGTGAGACATGGGGTACAGTCACGGGGAGCTGCTGGTGATCGCAAAGGTAAAGGTGTCCAGTAACACAAGCATGGGGGGAAGAGCCCTAACAGGAGCCAGAAAATAAGCCCTTGGATCTCTGGCTCTAGATCTAGATTCCTATTCCACAGAGTCAGCAGAAAACACTCAGATGAGGGGACACAGAGAGCAAAATTCAAAATTAAGGCTGAGAATGTGGCTTAGTGGTAGAGTGCTTGCCTAGCATGCAAGAAGCCCTGGGTTCGATTCCTCAGTATCACAGAAGCTGGAAGTGGTACTGTGACTCAAGTGTAGAGCACTAGCCATGAGCAAAGAAACTCAAGGACAGTAGCCAGGCCCTGAGTTCAAGCCCCAGGACTGGCAAAAAAGGGAAATAAAATTAGCAAATCACAAAGAAGGTGCTGGGGTTCTTGGAATGGGACACTTACAGTCCTCAAAGCCTGAGCATACTGATCAGTTCTGTCCTGATCATTAATCTCTCCAAACCGAGGCCTGTTCCAGAGCAAATGAGCCTGGCAGTCGCACACAGGGCGCATCTGGTGGACTTTCCCATTCTCTTCAGGGCTAGGTCAAGAAAGGAAAAAGCAGACGTAAGTGATTAAACTGAACCGTAAGATGCCATAAAGCATAAGGACATGCGCAGGTCTCTAGAAGACCGGAGTTGAAACACCAGCTCTCAAACAGGTACAGCATCCAGACTTGCATGTCATCCAAAGAAGTCACAGTAACCCATGACAGCCTCTTCTTGAGTATACATGATAGTATATACCCTTTGCTCTTATTTTACTCTATTCAGGTATGTATCACTCTACTTGCATCTTTGCAGGGTCTGTACACGGGAAATTTACACCAATGTGCAGTCTCTAAGAAGCTCCAGTCCTCCAGTCCAAGGCATGGCATACCTGATCCTCTGAAGGCTATACCATACACAGTAGTCATCATGGTAGGCGACCAAGCAGAGGGCCATACCCCGTACAACAGACTCCTCTTGTGGCAAGAAATACACACATTGCATCCAGTGGTCCCGCCACTGAAATGGGGAGCAGAGAGATAGCAGTTACCAAGCTATAACAACAATAGTAATTCTAATCCAGGGACCAAGAGCCAAGCTAGTATGTAAGGAGACATGGTGCCCAGCTGAGACTAAAATAAAATACTAATAGATCTCTCTTGTTATTGAGTTTCTTTCCAAATATGCCTTTTTGTCAATGCTTAATCCTTTTTTTCTTTTTTTGCCAGTCCTGGGGCTTGAACTCAGGGCCTGAACACTGTCCCTGGCTTCTTTTTGCTCAAGGCTAGCACTCTATCACTTGAGCAATAACACCACTTCTGGCTTTTTCTACATATGTGGTACTGAGGAATCGAACCCAGGGCTTCATGTAAGCACTCTACCACTAGGCCATATTCCCAGCTTGAATATAGCTTTTTCTTTTTCGTTCTTATCCAGTATGTAGGGACACATTAAAAATAATATGTATGTCCTATTCTGTAATTCATGTTCTTTGCTCACTTTCCACTAAGTTAGAGAAGGTGGATTTTAAGGCTGTACCTGTCTATTCCAAATTGATCCGAGTCCCTAGTAGTATCTTAGTGGAAGGCTGTCTTCATGGCTATGCCAGGATGAGGGAGAGGCAGAGCTAATACACAAAGAATTCTCTACTGCTCATTTTATTTTTTATTTTTGTTGGTTGTAGGGCTTCAACTCAGGGCCTGGGTGCTATCTCTGAGCTTTTTCGCTCAAGGCTAGCACTCTGTCACTTTGAGCCACAGTGCCACTTCATTTCATGGTGGTTAATTGGAGATGAGGGTCTCAGGGGAATTTCCTTCCCAGGCTTCAAACTCTGATTCTCAGATCTCAGCCTCCTAAGTAGCTAGGGATTACAGGCATGAGCCATCAGCACCCAGCTGCGGCTCATTTTAACCAGAGGTGCTGACCATGAACTCACCAAGAGGTCTTTCTATAGGTAGATCTATCTATCTATCTATCTATCTATCTATCTATCTATCTACTTATTTTGTGTAGTTCTGCGGACTCTGTACCTTATTAATGTGTGTGTGTGTGTGTGTGTGTGTGTGTGTGTAGTTCTAGGGACAAAACCCAGGGCCTCAAGTGTACTAGGCAAACATTCTATAGTAAATTTACATCCCCAGCCCCTTTTTTTGTTTGTTTTTCAAAGAAACTATTCTTTCCTTTTGACTGACAGATACTACTGCCTACATTTTTGTGACCAGATGTTCAACAGGCTATTTTCCCAAGAACAAAAATTTCCCTCTAAGCAAACATGCTCAACTACTACCTCTTACCTGGAGCTCCTCTGGGTCTGAATGTGCCCAAAAAGGAGCCATGGTGCACTTGAACTTCCCCTCGGGGTCCATTTCAATGTCCCACCAGGAGAGAACCACCTGAGCTTGGCCAGATGCCAGAAGTTCAAACTGTTTGCTGTGGCAGGCTGCTGAGCTACTGACTTGCTTGCTGAAGTCCACACTGTGAAAGAATATTCGGGAACTACCATATAATTTGACATTACACATTCTACTATTAAACTTCTATGGAGGGAGATCTCTCTATGATACTTCGTTGCAAAGAACTCAGGTTTTCTTCTTAGATAAATAGAATTTCCCAACTCTCAAACTCCATCAAAAGTTTCAAAGCACCAGCACTTAGGGAGGATTCTTGGTACCTGAACATAGGTAGCACAGGACTGAGGAGAGTGAAGTCAGACGGTGATACTTGGTTCAGCTGAATGTCGTAGACAGAGGGTGCACCAGGGCACCTCTCCAGTTCTGAGGGGGGTACGATGACCTGATCCCCGAGGCTGGTCTGAACATGGACAGGAAACAGCTTGTTCCATGACCACATTCTTCTGGACTCCACCAGCTGGGCATAGACAGTTGCTCTGTGAGGCACTGCTTCACAATTCTCCTAAGTTTGTGTTAAAAACGACAACAAATCAGGCATCTGACCCACAGTAATTCCTACATTTGGCAAGAAAAATTTTGTAACATCTTCCTGCTATCAGGATAGTGTCTGCTTTTAGTCATATGCCCTTGGGGAAAGGATAACAAAGAAGCTAGATTATTAATTTTTTTTGGCCAGTCATGGGGCTTGAACTCAGGGCCTGAGTACTGTCCCTGGCTTCTTTTTGCTCAAGGCTAGCACTCTACCACTTGAGCCATAGCACTACTCCTGGCTTTTTCTGTTCATGCAGTTTTAAGGAATAGAACCCAGGGCTTCATGCATGCTAGGCAAGCACTCTACCGCTAAGCTACATCCCCAGCCCCATGAAGCTAGATTTTAAAAATATATACATCTGGGTGCCAGTGGCTCACACCTGTAACCCCAGCTACTGAAGGAGGCTGAGATCTAAGAATCACAGTTTGAAGCTAGCCTGGACAGGAAATTCTGTGAGACTTCTTTCCAATTAACTGAAAAAAAGAGCTGGAAGAGGAGCTATGAAACAGCACCCAGGCCCTGAATTCAAGCCCCAAAATCATCATTTAAACAAAAAAAAAACAACCCTTAGATCGAAAATCCTCTTGCCTCAGCTTCCTGAATGCTGGAATTATAGGCATGAACTACCACAGCCAGTTTTTACACTTTTTCTATGGCAATACTCTCTCCATGTAGCCCAATTCTCCTGCCTCAGTTGCTCAGTGAGACCGAGAACTGAGTTTCATGTGAGACTCTTATCTCTAGTTAATGAGACAGCACACAGGTCCTGAGTTCAAATCCTAGTACCAGCACAAAAACAAAAAGCAAAAAGACATCAAGCTATGTTATTATTCTACTTCCCAGTCCAGGTCTTACTGCTAAGCAGCAATTCTGGTCCCAGGTTTGGTGTCTATTCAGCACCTGAGCCAGATTCCTCTCAGAACTGAGGAATATCCCAGGGTATACAAAGAGGTACTAATATGCTGAGCGTGGTTTAGCAGTAAGCATTGTGTGTACCAACTACCTGCACAAGATATCTGTGTGCATGTTCATAGGATGGAAGTGCTCCCTCCCCAATCAGTTCAGTATCAAACAGTTCTGTGACCAGGATGTTGGCACGGCATGGCATATCACCATCTGAAAACACAACAGAACAGAATCAAAAGCAAGCAACAAAATAGGAAAAGTATTTGTAGTAAATAAGTGAATGATAGCCAAGCCAATCACTGCTGGTAGCTCACAGCTGTAATCCTAGCTACTCAAAAGATGTGATCAGGGGCTGGGAATGTGGCTTGCCTAGCTAGCATGCATGAAGCCCTGGGTGCCATTCCTCAGTATCACATAAATAGAATAAGCTGGAAGTGGCACTGTGGCTCAAGTGGTAGAGTGCTAGCCTTGAGCAAAAAGAAGCCAGAGGCAGTGCTTAGGCCCTGAGTTCAAGCCCCAAGACTGGAAAAAACAAAACAAAACAAACAAAGGCTGCGATCTGGGGATCACAATTCAAAGCCAGAGTGGGGAGCAAAGTCCGTGAGACTCTTATATCCAATGAACCATCAGAAAACCAGAAGTGGCACTGTGGTGGTAGAATACTAGCCTTGAGCAAAAAAGCTCAGGGAGAGCTCAGTCCCTGAGTTCAAGTCTCACAACGGGGGAGGGGAGGGGGGAGGAGACAAGCAGTTTCATTAAACTGAAATGAAGTGCATATGCATAGATTTGAAATATCATGTCTGCAACTGATTTCCCAATGGTTCAACAATGAAAAAATCCACATACCACCATAGTGGTATATAATCCTAGCACCTAGGCATCCTAGGCCTATAATCCTAGCACCAGGACGGTGGAGGCAGGATGACTGAAAGCTCAAAGTTAAGCAAATGATAACTGACAAAAAACAGGATCAGGTAAAGTGGACACACTGCACTGCTCTTTTAACTCTTCTGTATGTTGAAGTTTAGGCAGAAGACATAGAAAAAATAAGAAACTATAAATACTATGCCCCAAATGTATACTAGATGGAAAATAAACGCCGGAAAAAGAAACGAAACAGACAGTTCCAAATCAAAAGCAGTTAAATATATAGAAATGTTTCTATTCTATCAACAAAAATTATTTTGAGAAGAAAAAGTACACTGGTATTCCAAATATTTCCAGACTACAGAGAGGGACAGAAAAATCAAATCAAGAGAGAGGTTATGCTGGGCCACTGGTGGCTTACACTGTAATCCTAGCTACTCAGGAGGCTGAAACCTGGGGATCACTGAAGACAACGTGGGCAGACAAAACCAAGAGACCCTTACCTCCTCTAATTAATCAGCAAAGAGCAGTAAGTGGAGCTCTGACAAAAGTCTTGAATGAAAAAAAAAAAAAAAGCAAGAAATCAAGGCCTTGAGTTCAAGCCCTAGCACTGGTGCACATTGGCTGGCACTGATGTGTGCTCGCATACAAAGTGGGGAGCTGACTGATAATCTTCCAGTCACTTAGCTACACCACCAAAATTGAAACCCATGGTTTGGAACTCCCCCAGAGTCTTGCTATTAAATTCTCTCAATTAAGTTGGTATCTTGCTACCAAATAATCTCTCCAAAAACAACTGTTAACGTGGGACTTTGAAGGATTTTTTTGTTAAATGTTTTCTAAACTTCTGTAATAAGTTACTTCTATAATTAAAACTTTTAATGAACCAAGAAACAAAATAGACTTTGGAAGGGACTATTCATCACAGAGAATTACTGTAAACATTTCTAACAGCTCATAAATTATAATTTGACAAAAATCCACTCATCTTCCTTATACAGAAGACAAGTCTGACAGATGGTTCTAGAAAATAGAAGTATTAAAATAGTTCATAGAAGGGCAAGAGCTGGCGACTTGTGCCTGTAACACTATCAGGGAGGTTGAGATCAGGAGGATCAAGATTCTAGGCCGGCCCAGGCAAAAAATTCTTGAGACCTCATCTCAACAGAAAAAAAAAAAAAAAAAAATTGGTGTGGGGGCTGGGGATATGGCCTAGTGGCAAGAGTGCCTGCCTCATATACATGAGGCCCTGGGTTCGATTCCCCAGCACCACATATACAGAAAATGGCCAGAAGTGGCGCTGTGGCTCAAATGGCAAAAAGAAGCCAGGGACGGTGCTCAGGCCCTGAGTCCAAGCCCCAGGACTGGCCAAAAAACAAAAAAAAAAACAAAAAAATTGGTGTGGTGGTAAGCACCTGTCTAACCAGCTACAGTGGGAAGTACAAATAGGATTACAATCCAGGGTGACCAAGGCATAAAGTAGATCCTGTTTCAAATATAACCAGAACGGGGCTGGGGATATGGCCTAGTGGCAAGAGTGCCTGCCTCATATACATGAGGCCTTGGATTCGATTCCCCAGCACCACATATACAGAAAATGGCCAGAAGTGGCGCTGTGGCTCAAGTGGCAGAGTGCTAGCCTTGAGCAAAAAGAAGCCAGGGACAGTGCTCAGGCCCAGAGTCCAAGCCCCAGGACTGGCAAAAAAAAAAAAAATATATATATATATATATATATATATATATATATATATGGCTTGAGGCATGCCTCAAATGGTAGAACACTTGCCTAGCAAGTACAAAGTTCTGAATTGAAACGCCAGTACTAAAAAAAACAACAAAAAACAAAACAAAACAGTTTTCTGAAACATAGTTCAGAGACGATTATTTAAACCTAGAGTCCTATAAATCTGATCGTCTGTCTGTCTAACCCTGAGCCCTCAGTTCAGACCATCAAATATCTCATCTGTAAAAGGGGGATGGATGGTAAAGGGCAAGAAGGGGGAATGACTTCTGCTTCATATGGTGGTACACTTGGGTCCATATTAACATGAAGTAAAACAGATGTTAAGAAACTTCAAACCAAGTGCCAGTGGCTCATGTTTACAATCCTAGCTACTCAGGAGGCTGAGATCTGAGAATCTCTGTTCTATACCAATCCCTGGCAGACAAATCAAAGAGACTCTTATCTCCAATTGGCCAGCAAAACAAGAAAAAAAAGTGAAGGTATGGCTCAAGTGGTAGAGCACCAGCTGTGAACAGAAAAGCTGAGCAAAGGCTCAGTCTCTGAGTTCAAGCCTCAATACCAAGAAAAAACAGAAGAAACTCTGTCTTCTGGCACAGGGACCACTCCCTGAAGGGACCCTGCCCATCCTATGTCACAATGCTGATACACTATCTCAAGCACAAGTACATAAGTCTGTAAACCCCTTCCCTCACTGCTACACACTTGGCTCCTGTCTCACTAAACAGTCTCAGTCATACTGTCCAGAAAATATCACTAATAACTCCAGGAGAACAGGTACTCTGTTCACTACCTTATTCGTGCCTAGCACCCCATAAGGAGGAGTAGATACCAACAGAATCCTTGATTCCTCCCTCTGTTATCCTACAGCCAATCAATCACCAAACCCCTGCCAGTTCTACCTCCTGAATAATCTTTTAAGTTAATTATGCAACATAAAAATGATATATTGTTCAAAAGTGCCTCATTAAAATGAAAACAAGACTTTACGACCCACTGAATTTTAACGACTACTCTGTGGGGGCCTGACATTTAGCATGTGAGAGAACAATGCAGAGGGGCCTAGAGAGGAGTTTACCCTGGTGTGGAATAGTCTTTGCCACATGAATGGGTAAAGGCTGCTACATCTGCTCTGTGCAATCCATCTCCAGGAAAAAGACCATAAATTTAGATGGCATTTTAAGGAAGGCTGAAAACAGAATCTTAGAGAAAACACATTGGGATTTAAAGTAACAAAGGACAACCAATATTAGGAGATATTACTAAGACAAAGTTTCAGGAAGGACTAAATGGCAGATAAGTACCAATGCTACAAAAACTGGAAAAAAGAAACAGAGGACACCCAACTTGAAAACAAGAAAGTTACATGCTGATATGGGGGATTAGGAACAAAGTCTGCCTGACACTGATGGCTCATGCTTGTAATCCTGGCTACTCAGGAGGATAGGATCTGCGCTCAGTTCTGAGCACCACAGTTCAAAGCCGGCCCAGGCAGGAAAGTCTGTGAGACTCTCATCTCCAATTAACCACCAGAAAACCAGAAGTGGCGCTGTGTTTCAAAGTGGTAAAGCACTAGCCCTGAACAAAAGAGCTCAGGGACAGTGATTAGGCCCTGAGTTCAAGTATCACCACCAACAAAACAAAAAAAGAAAAGTTTTACATCAAGCTTGGTGGCTCACACTTTTAATCTTAGCTACTCAGGAGGCAGAGATCAGAAGGATCTCGACTCAAGGCTAGCTTGGAAAAAAATAAGACCACATCTTAACCAATAAAAAGTTGGGTATAGTGGCATAAGACTGTCAACCAAGTTCAAGGACAGTTGCCCAGGTCCCAAGTTCAAACCCCAGGACCAACAAAGAAAATAAGGGTGAGGGGGGGGCCAAACACTGGTAGCCCATGTTTGTAATCCTAAATACTCAGAAAGCTGAGACACAGAGGATTGCAGTTCAAAGCCAGCCAAAACAAAGATGTCTGCTAGATTACATTTCTAATTAACTAGCAAACTACCCGACTTGTGCAATGGCCCAAGTGGTAGAACACTAGCTGTAATAAACTTTTTGTGTTCTTTTCTGTTTAAAAAGAAATGAAGAAGAAAATGATTTAAGCCCTTCTCTGTATACTTCTTTCTGAAATAAAAATAAAAGGGTTACCAGTCCCTTCTTTTGTACATTTTAGGACTTCTATTTTAAAATACAAGCCAGGGTTAGAGATGTGGATCAAATGGTAGAGCTCCAAGCCAAACAAGCCTTGTAAGTATGAAGCCCTGAGTTCAAACCCTAGTACTGGGGGAGAGAGGGGAACACTACCATTCTGAAAATACTGTGTTATCTTTCAGCGCTTTAGTGTTGTCATTATAAACAATGGTCCTTTTGTATATGGTACTATAGACATACTAAAGCTATCTGTGGCATTTTCTAGAGGTTTCCTATAAAATAAATTCTTCATGTCAGGTAAAAAAAAATGGCTACATTCCTAGTTCCCCAGTCCCAAATATACATACACACCCCTCCCCCCCACTCTTCCTTTTTTCCTTTTTGAAACAAAGTCTTCCTATGTTGCCTGGTCTGGCTTCAAATCTACAATTCTCTTGTCTTGCCCTTCCAAGTGCTGGGATTACAGGAGTGCATCGCTAAGTCAAGCCCAAAATATTTTTAGAATAAAAAAAGTTGGGGGTGCTGGAAATGTAGCTTAGTGGTAGAGTGCTTACCTAACATGCATGAAGCCCTGGGTTCAATCCCTCAGTACCTCATAAACAGAAAAACTGAGGTGGTGCTGTGGCTCAAGTGGTAGAAGCTAAGGGAAAGCACCCAGGATCTGAGTTCAAACCCCTGGACCAGCCAAAAAAAAAAAGTTGGGTGCCCATATCTCATGCCTATAAATCTAGCTAAGACAATGTTGGCAAATTCTTTGTTTTGTTTTTTTGCCAGTCCTGGGGCTTGGACTCAGGGCCTGAGTACTGTCCCTGGCTTCTTTTTGCTCAAGGCTAGCACTCTACCTCTTGAGTCACAGTGCCACTTCCAGCTTTTACTGTTTATGTGGTGCTGAGGAATTGAACCCAGGGCTTCAGGCCTGCTAGGCAACCACTCTAGTGCTAAGGCACATTCCCAGCCCACAAATTCTTATCTATAATTAATCACATAAAGTCAGAACTGGAGACATGGTTGAAGTAGTAGAGTGCCAGCCCCCAAAAAAGGCCAAGTGGAAATACAAGACTCAAGAGTTCAAGCCTCAGAACCAGCACAAAAATAACTAGATAAAACAGAACAGAGGGAAAAAAGTTGGCTTTAGGTAGATGCTTCAAATCTAAAATACTCTTTAAAAAATCCATTTTAGGAAATTCTTCACTATTTTTCAAATCTTTCAAATGTGCTCTCCAACTATCAAAGAGTATGTAAAATTTTAGAAAAAAATATTCTGGATACATTGGGGGCTTGTCCACACAGGATAATCTTACATGCTATATATTGGGGCAGGATTCACAAGGAAGTCTCTTCCTGAAACCTTCATTTTACTTCTGTCTGACCAACTTAAGAGAGTTGAGCCACTCAAGAAGTGCAACTTGCTGGGGGCCAGTGGCTCACACCTATAATCCTAGCTACTCGGGAGGCTGAGATCTAAGGATCTCAGTTCAAAGCCAGCCCAGACAAGGTGAAAGTCTATGAGACTCTTCTCTCCAATTAACTACCAGAAAACCAGAAGTGGCACTGTGACTCAAGTAGTAGAGTGCTAGCCCTGAGCTGAAGAGCTCAGGGACAGTGCCCAGGCCAAGTTCAAGCCGCACAACCGACAAAAAAACAAAGAAGTCCAACTAAAAGCAAAAGGTGTCATTTGTGTGATTGCTGTACTTGATTAGCTACTTGCTTCAATAGACAAATAAATATCAAAGAGGACTAAAGAAGCTACATCTATTTAATGTAACTTGAAACAACCTTTTCCTCCCTCATATAAGAATGAGTAAAGCTTTCCATACAGATGTGTAGATCTTACCTGGCCCGACAGTCACTTCCGTGGAATGTTTATTGATAACCTTAATTTTATCACTGAAGCCATTTTTCTCCACAATCTTCACAGCAGCATCAGCCATAGGCTTGAAAACCTGGAAAGCAGAGCCAAAATCCGGAAGGAAAAAAAAGGGAGGGGGGGGGGAATAAGTTTTAAAATATCTTACCAAGGGATAAGGGAAAATAACAGAAGGATTGAAGTTGATACACAATGTATAAATATATACAAATATACTTTGAGGGAAACAATGAAATCTCCCTTATCCAACTAATAGGCTAATAAAAAAAAAAAACCCTGCAAAGTCAGAAAAACAGTTCTGAATTCTGGTTCTAAGATTTATAATCAAGATGCTTTATTCTACAAACATTTGTCATGAAAATGAACCTAGGAGAATGAGATTCAGATTTAAGGTACAGGCATCATGAGAAATTTCTACAACATGCTTAGCTCCCACCACTAAATGGGGCTGAGGGGATCTTGCAGTACCAAATAAGGGCAGTAGATGTCACTCTTACACTGTGTGATGGAAGAGATCTTGCCTCACGAACTTGGGGACAGGTGCCCATCATTTGCCAGAGAAATAGACTGTTACCATGTAAGATGATAAGTATGAAATAAGTAAGCTTCTCACTCAAAACTGCCCCAGACCCCTATTGCTGGCAGAAAGCATCTGAATTTCCTTATGGTACTTGGAACCCTCCACAACATAGTCCACTTTATCTCCCCGCAATATCTTCCCCTTCCTCCTAGACCCTACAACCAATGTTCAGCCTCTAAGGGCTTGCCCTAGCCCTAGCCCCACTTGTCCAATGAAATCCAACTTCCCAGGGCAGAGCAAACCCTCCCCTTGCCAGAAGTCTTTCCTGAGCCTTTCAGAGCTCCTTAGACACCAGTACCTCTAACTCTTACATCCAACATCCCAGTCTAGACGTCATAATACCAACCACATCAGTGTATAACACACAAACTCATGCTGACACACAGATTACAAATAAACATGACTTGTCACAATGACAAGATTGTCACTTTTTTCTAAATCTTTTTCTATATTTTCCACAGTATCAACTGTGAACATTAAAAATATTATCAAGGTGGAGATACTACACACACACAACACACACAACACACACACCCCTATGGGAGTTGGTGGGGTAGACGAAACATGAGGTTTTTTGTTTTTGTTCTTTTTTTGCCAGTCCTGGGCCTTGAACTCAGGGCCTGAGCACTGTCCCTGCCTTCTTTTTGCTCAAGGCTAGCACTCTGCCACTTGAGCCACAGCGCCACTTCTGGCCGTTTTCTATATATGTGGTGCTGGGGAATCGAACCCAGGGCTTCATGTATATGAAGCAAGCACTCTTGCCACTAGGCCGTATTCCCAGCCCCCAAACATGAGTTTTTAAAGCCATCTCAATGAGTCTGATGTCAGAGCAAGGCCAAAAGCTACTGTTCTCAAGGAGAAAGCAATCTCTTGGAGGAAGTAATTTTGATTCATCTCTACGCGCTAAGAATCTGGTCCTGTGCTTGGCATGAAGCAAGTACTCCACCAGTCTTTGTTCATGAAAGAAAAATGCAAGGACATAGGGATCTTCTCATACCTCGATAGCATAGCAGAAGTCCGCACCAGCTGTGATAGCCATCATTGACAAGAGTCCTGTGCCAGTGCCAATGTCAAGAACCAAGGCCTTCTGTCCTCTGTCCTTCACCCTGCTCACAGCAGCCCGAATACCCTGGTAATATTTTATATTCTAAGAGAGAAGAAGAAATAGCTGTTACTTTGTATCTGTTACTAAAAATAAGTGAAATGCTGGATACAGCTGGAGAGTCTGAGTTGGCAAGCCAGGATCCTCTGGGCTTTTTGGTCTCTAGAGGAATAGCACTGCTCAGCTAAGTTGGGCAGGGCTTGGAAGACTCAAGGAGTACTTGCTTAGCTCCCCACCCTGATTAAGGAATTGTCTCTTCCACATTCACTATTCTACATTCATAGAGAGGTGATGGAGATGGCCTAGCAGTAGAACTTCTCAACCTCACAAATGGGAAGTCTGAAGTTGAAACCCCAGTATTACCACTAGGACAGACAAATAGAAGAAAAAATCCTGACCAAAAAAAAATATCATTTTTCCTTTTGTCTCACTACTAGGGCTTAAACTCAAGGCCCACGCATTGTCCCTTAGTTTTTTGGGGGCATAGTTCCTAGGCTCTAAGTTCAAGCCCCAGGACTGGCAAAACAAACAAAAAACCTCTAAGGAATAGGGCCCAGGCTCTGATTTCAAACCCTACGGGCAGCATGACTATGCATACACGTGTACACCCACGCACACACACACAAGTACATAGCCACACATACACAAAGCTGAGGGTCGGTGGCTCCTGCCTGTAATCCTAGCTGCTCAGGAGGCTGATATCTGAAGATCTCGATTTGAAGCCAGCCTGGACACACACACACACACACACACACACACACACACACACACACACACACACACACCCCTTCTGCTCCTGGACACACACACACACACACACACACACACACACACACACACACCTTCTGCTCCCAGCATTCACACACACACACACACACACACACACACACACACACACCTTCTGCTCCTGGACACACACACACACACACACACACCTTCTGCTCCCAGCATTCACACACACACACACACACACACACACGGTTTCCTCTTATACTTACCCTATCTTTGTCATGCAACATATCTGCATAAGATGACCTAAAAAAAGACAGGTGAGGAACCTCTGATAATTATCAACACAAGGAAACATCCTTATATATAAACTAATATCTTAATTAAATAGAATAAACATGTTGTTGATTCTAAGTTTTTGTGTTGTTGGTTTTTCTGCCGGTCCTGGGGCTTGAACTCAGGGCCTGAGCACTGTCCCTGGCTTCCACCACTTGAGCCACAGTGCCACTTCTGGCCGTTTTCTATATATGTGGTGCTGGGAATTGAACCCAGGGCTTCATGTATACTCTTGCCACTAGGCCATATTCCCAGCACCGATTGTAAGTTTTAATAGCCAGGCTGATAGCACACACTTATAATCCTAGTACTCAGGAGTCTGAGGTAGGGGCTGAGAATGTGGCTTAGCGGTACAGTGTTTGCCTCCTATACATGAAGCCCTGGGTTCAATTCCTCAGCACCACATATACAGAATAAGCCAGAAGTGGCACTGTGGCTCAAGAAGTAGAGTGCTAGCCTTGAGCAAAAAAGAAGCCAGGAACAGTGCTCAGGCCCTGAGTCCAAGCCCCGGGACTGGCAAAACAAAACAATAAAGGCGGCCTGTACTGCATAGCAAAACCCAAACAAACCTGGGCAGTGGTGACTCATAACTATAATCCCAGCTACTCAGGAAGCTGAGATCTGAGGAGCAAGGTTTAAAATCAGCCTAGGCAGAAAAATTGGTGAGATCCCATTAACTAGCAAAAAGCCAGTAGTGAAGTTGTGGCTCAAGTGGCAGAGCATCAGCTGAGTGAAAAAGCTAAGCGAGAGTTTGAGGCCCTGAGTACAAACCCTCCCTTCTCTCCAAATTTTTACTCAAATCAGAAGCTGTTATTCTCTAGTACTGTGAAAATAATCTTAGAAACACGTGCTTTCAGACTCAAAATGCTCTGGCAGTTAGCTCATTCACAATCCCATAGCCACAAGCATCTATTCATATTCTGCATTAGTTGTTTTTCTCTTCAGGAAGAACTGACTCAATGTCTTTTGCCTCTAACTTATCCTTGCACAATATACGTGCACTATGGGACGAGCAGGGTTATGACACTAAGGTTATAACATCACTCTTCCCAATCCAATTGGTTTCTGCTGTGTTTTTCCAGAGGCTTTTATCCCCCTGTGCTCTAACTTTTTGTTGTTGTTGTTTAATCATCTGTCTCTCACACAAAATTGCACGTTTTTTTGAGGCTGGGAACCTCATCACCTCCACATTAGCATAGTCCTACCCTAGCACTATGCTATCAAGTTAAACAGACTTTATGGTTATTAAACTATATATATATATTTTTTTTCTTTTGCCAGTCCTGGGCCTTGGACTCAGGGGCTGAGCACTGTCCCTGGCTTCCTTTTGCTCAAGGGTAGCACTCTGCCACTTGAGCCACAGCGCCACTTCTGGCCATTTTCTGTATATCTGGTGCTGGGGAATCGAACCCAGGGCTTCATGTATACGAGGCGAGCACTCTTGCCACTAGGCCATATCACCAGCCCTAAACTATATATTTTTAAACATTCCTTCTCAGGAGAAAAATAAAACACTTTGTTTTTCTTTTTTACAGCTGTGGGATTTGAACTCTGGGCCTGGGCACTGTCCCTGAGCTCTTCAGCACAAGGCCAGCGCTCTACCACTTTGAGCCACAGCCACTCAGTGACTGCTCTGAAACGAAGTGCCCCACCCAGCTGTAGCCTACTGTGAACCAACCCCTATTACCTGGCAATCTCCTGGTTGTAATCGTAGTGCTCATCCTCCTCCAGCCACTCCACAGATCCCGTGGTTGGATTGGCTCGCCCACAGAAGACCTTCATGCTGTCAACCAGCTTCCCGGTGTTGGGATAGAGAAGCAGTCCTCCAAGTTAACTTCTTAGGGACAAATTTGATAGTCAGAGATCTATTCAATCAAGATGCCCACCAACAAGGGGGGTGGGAGGGACAGAAACAAGAAAACAAGAGGAAAGAAAAATCAAGAAATTAACAAAAACTTGAACTATTCAAAGTATTTATTAATCAGTATTTTAATATTTCCAGCAAAAGACCCGTAATTATATATTCAGCATATATCAAGAGCTACAATAAAAGCTGAGCAGGGGTAGGAACAGGAGGGAAAAACTGGGAGAAAGCAAGGGAAGGAATGACATTGTCCAAAAAGAAATGTACTCATTATGTAAATGTAACCCCTCTGTACATCACCTTTATAGTAATAATTAAAAATAATGAATTTTTAATTTTTTTTTAAAAAAGAGCTAAGCAGAGTGAAATACATGTGTAAACTCACCACCTAGGAAGCTGAGGCAGGAAGATCTCAAGTTCCAGATCAACCTAAGCTACATAGTGAATCCCTGTCCCAAAACACAACTACAATAAGCTCATAAGGCTATCTGGAAACTTGAGCTGTCATGAAAGATCCCAACAGGGTCAAGTGAGCCTCAAGGACCATCTGTGTATAACCCTTAGTAAAGAGAGTAAGAACAGAAATAATCCAGGCAAAGGGCTATAGGAAGAGAACAAGAAAACTGAATGATGAGACATCAGTATATTAATCATCTAATGTAAGGAAAGGCTGGGAATGTGGCTTAGTGGTAGAGTGCTTGCCTAGCATGCATGAAGCCTTGGATTCAACTCCTCAGTACCACATAAACACAAAGAGCTGCTGTGGCTCAAGTGGCAGAGCTCTAGCCTTGAGCACAGAAAGACTCAGGTACAGTGCCCAGATCCTGAGTTCAAGCCCCAGGACTGGCAAATAATAATAGGAATAATAATAATTTTTAAAAAATAATGTAAGAAAAAATACAAAACCTTGGTCAAATCAGAAAATTTCATCTAAAGTTAATCTCCCCAGAATAGAGAACATCTGGTTTGCAGACCAAATTATAGCCCATGAAATCATTTGGGTGACTTTTTTGGGGGGAGGGAGGGGATCAGTTGTAGGGCTTGAACTCAGGGCCTGGGCACTGTCCCTGAGTTCTTTATGCTCAAGGATAGCACTCTACCACTTTGAGCCATAGCTCTACTTCCTCCCATGAAATCATTTGGTACACAACGGGAAAGAGTCAAAATGCTGTCCATGGCCCATCTCCTTATGATGACAATTGTGTATGGGTTGTAATGATGGGTTGGAAATGTACAAATGGCCGTTGGCAGAAAAAAGTTCCTGATCTGACTTTTAAGACTAAATCACAGGTATACACAAACATGAAATCAATAATGTCATGTTGAGTCAAAAAAAATTTTTTAAGGCCTGTATAGGTCAACTAAGAGTACCTGCTAGCAAGCTCAAGGGCCTAAATTCAAATCAGGGTACAATGGAAAAAAGGAAAATCACAGAATGGCTGTTCTATACTCACCAAACTAGCTCCTAGCCAGCGCCAGTAGCTCACGCCTATACTCCTAGCTACTCAGGAGGCTGAGATTTGAGGATCAGGGTCCAAAGCCCAGCCCAGCAGAAAAGTCTGTGAGACTCTTATCTCCAATAAACCACTCAGAAAACTGGAAGTAGTGCTGTGGCTCAACTGGTAGAGCACTAGCCTTGAGCTACAGAGCTCAGGACAGCACCCACGGACCAATATAAAAAAAACAACAACCCACAACTAGCTCCTATGGGCTGGGAATGTGGCTTAGTGGTCGAATGCTTGCCTAGTCTGTATGAAGCCCTGGGTTCAATTCCTCAGTACCACAGAAACAGGAAAAGCCAGAAGTGGTGCTGTGGCTCAAGTGCTAGAGTGCTGGCCTTGAGCAGAGAGACTCCGGAACAGAGCCCAGGCCCTGAGTTCAAGCTCCAGGACCACCAAAAACAACAACAAAACTTATCTCATAAATCTCCCTACAGTATTTTATTAGCCAGAGTTTAAATTCTTCTAGAGACAGAAAAACAATCTTTCCTGAAATGATGCAGTCACTAGCCTGACTCAAAGTACTCAAATTGTCTTCTGGTAAAACCCTTCTAGGTCAGGTACCAGTGCCTCACGCCTGTAATCCTAGCTACTCAAGAGGATCTGAACATCCCAGTTCAAAGCCAGCCAGGGCAGCAAAGTCATGACACTCTTATCTCCAATTAGCTACCAAAAAGCCAGAAGTGGAGCTGTGGTTAGAGTGCTAGGCTTGAGCACAAAAGCTCAGGGGCAGTGGCTAGGCCCTGAGTTCAAGCTCCAGGACTAGCACACACACACACACACACAAAACTCACCTTCTAAAATCCTAGCACCTCTAGCCTCTAATCTAGTAGTTCTCATATGTTTTGACAACTCCATTAGAAAATATATTTTATATGAAATCAATATACATTTAACTAAAGATTTCACAAAGTAGGGCTGAAGGGGGTGGCTAAACAGTAAAGTACCTGCATAGCAACCATGAGGCCCTAAATTCATATTTGAGTGTCACTATTAAAAGTTAATAGGGCTGGGGATATGGCCTAGTGGCAAGAGCGCTTGCCTCGTATACTTGAAGCCCTGGGTTCGATTCCCCAGCACCACATATACAGAAAATGGCCAGAAGTGGCGCTGTGACTCAAGTGGCAGAGTGCTAGCCTTGAGCAAAAAAGAAGCCAGGGACAGTGCTCAGGCCCTGAGTCCAAGGCCCAGGACTGGCAAAAAAAAAAAAAAAAAAGTTAACAAAATAGTACTTAATTTGTCTCAGGAGAAAGTCCTCCGATATGTTGTTCTATTTCATTTTATTTGCTTTTGTAAAAAAAAATTCTGTATACATAGTTTCTAATTTGTTTGGGCCTTAAATTGCTCTTTTGGTTTTTTTTTTTTTTTTTTTTGGCCAGTCCTGGGCCTTGGACTCAGGGCCTGAGCACTGTCCCTGGCTCCTTCCCGCTCAAGGCTAGCACTCTGCCACGTGAGCCACAGCGCCGCTTCTGGCCGTTTTTTCTGTATATGTGGTGCTGGGGAATCGAACCTAGGGCCTCGTGTATCCGAGGCAGGCACTCTTGCCACTAGGCTATATCCCCAGCCCTTGTTTTATTTTTTAATAATCCTGGGGCTTGAACTCAGGGCCTAGCCACTGCCCCTGAGCTTTTATTATGTACACTATATTAGTTTGGCTAAAGTTAAAATGAACAAAGAAACAAACATATCCATAAGGCTGGGAATATGGCCTAGTGGCAAGAGTGCTTGCCTCATATACAAGAAGCCCTGGGTTCGATTCCTTAGCACCACATATATAGAAAAGGCCAGAGGTGGTGCTGTGGCTCAAGTGGTAGAGTGCTAGCGCTGAGCTAAAAGAAGCCAGGGACAGTGCTCAGGCCCTGAGTCCAAGCCCCAGGACTGGCCAAAACCAAAACAAATATGTCCATAAGGTCTTCATGAGGAAGAATCCAGAAGCCCTTATCTTATGGTTCATGTGAAATCAATTCTAAAACTATTTAAAAGTTAAAACTGTAGCCAGGTGCCAGTGGCTCATGCCTGGAATATTAGCTACTCAGAAGGCTGAGATCTGAGGACAGCATTTCAAAGCCTGCCCCAGCAAGAAAGTCCATGAGACTCTTATCTACAATTAACCACCAGAAAACGAGCAGTGACGCTGTGGTTCAAGTGGTAGAGTGCTAGCCTTGAGCTGAAGAGCTCAGAGACAATGCCCAGGCCCAGAGTTCAAGTGACCAACCAAAAAAAAAAAAAAAAAAAAAAGCCTGTAAAGAACTTTAGTCAATGGAATTCCTTCTTTCTTTTTTGCCCATCCTGGGGCTTGAACTCAAGGCCTTGGCACTGTCCCTGAACCTCTCTGTGCTCAAGGCTAGAACTCTAGGACTTGAGCCACAGCACCACTTCTAGTTTTTTTCTGTTTATGTGGTACTGAGGAATTGAACCCAGGGCTTCATGCATGCTAGGCAAGCACTTTAACACTAAGCCACATTCCCAGCCCTGAAATTCTTGTCTGTGATGTGGTTCTGGCTCTAACTAGGGTCACATTGTTTTTTTTCACAACTATAAAGGCCAAGGGCATGGTTCAATGATAGAGCACTTGCCTAACATGCAGGAGGCCAATACCCAATTCTAGAAACTATACATAACTTATTAGTTTGGTATAAATCTAAATTATTATTTTGGGGGGACATGATGGTAGGAAATCAAGCCCAAGGTCTCACACATGCAAACTCTACCTCTGTGCTACATCCTATCATTACATAATGAGGATGGAACCATGTCTTGGTTTTCAATTTTATGAATAAACTGGTTCTAGTTAAAAACTACATATGTAGGCACTGCTATAATTTGTTCTCTCTCAAAGAAAGCCCATGCTTTGGATTCAAGAGAGCTGTTAGATCTCATTCTTCAAGAGCTGAGAACTCACAGAGCCATTTACAAGGAATAAATGGACATCACCTTCCCAAACCCTAATCCTAACAAGAACAATCATAATCCACCTAGCCATAATCATTGGAGGTTCTAGTATTGGAGATCAAGTACCCCCCTGGTGCAGGGCAAGCTCACTACTACCACAGAGCTACATCCCCAGTTCCCACAGAGAAAAAGAACAGGTCATGGACGGGCAGGTTAGGCTAAAGTTGAGGAAGAGTAGTTTCTAATATGTGGATATTAACTCAACTTTTCCATGATAGGGCCCTAAAGTAGAAGTACAAGATGCAAAAGGAAAATGTGACAAGGTCCCTTCAGGCTTTGCCTGAAGTGCAAAGAGCAGAGGAACTGATGGGCTCCTGCAAATGACACCAGACTTCGGAAAGGATTTTGCCCTGAGTGTATGTCTACCGTGGATGTGTCTACCTAGTGGAAGGTGCACACCTTCACAAAAGTACTGCGGGTGACCTCACAGTCACTAGAGCGCTTTCCACGTACTCGTAATAGTGACTTAACAAAGGCAAGCTAACAGACTTCCCGGGACCTAAGAGCGCAGGGCCAGTTTCGGGTGCGAAGGCTGAGGCAGCGTGAGGTCCGGCTCTCTCTGGCTGAAGACGCCGGGCACGGGTACCGTGAATGACCCAGGCCCCGCGCTGGACTCGGCCACAGCCCCTGCAGAGGCGATCACCTGGCCAGACAGCAGGGGCGGGGTAGGCCTGCAACCTCGCTATCCCATCCGCCACGGGACTCCCAGGGTCTCCACGCGGACTCAGGAGAATGTCGGGAGGAGCCGCGAGTCCTGGCGTCCAGGTACAGCCACACCAGACGCCTCTACCAGAACTCTAGAGGTAAAGACAGGATGCTGGCTGTCCCCGGGACTCCAACCACACGACCCCCACCGTCTCAGAACACCCAGCACCTCACCGGCGTCCCGCACCACGCCGCTCATCTCCGCCGCCATCTTGCCGCGGCCAGCGCGTGGGGGCGGGGCATCCGGACGTCAAAGCCGAGCGCACCGCCCCCGGAAGTACAGGCCTCTTCCGTCTCCGCCCCGCGCTTTCCCACAGTCCTCCGCAACAGCGGCTATGGAGGCCGGCAGGACGGCAGTCCTCCGAGTGAAGCGGAAGCGCAGCGCTGAGCCTGTCGAGGCTCTGGTGCTAGCTTGTAAACGCCTCCGAGGCGCCGAGGGTGCGTCGGCCGCTCAGAAGACTCCGGAGTGTCTGGAGAGCACGGCAGAGAACAATGTCTTCCAGCTGGTGGCCACCGTGCGCTCCCAGGTATCGGGCGGCGAGGGAGTCTGTGGGGGGGCGGGGAGGAATCTTAGGGCGCCCGCTGGAATGTCACGGGATGCCCGAACCCCCTCGCAGCCCTGGCTGACGCCGTTCCCCGCTCCTGCCCGTTCCCCAGGAGGAGCCAGTTCAGCCCCTCGTGCGGGCTGCCCTTCGCCCATCCCGGGACAGCCAGCAGCGTATCCGCCGCGATCTCCGCGCCTCAGCTCGAGAGGTCCGCAAAGAAGGCCGCTACCGGGTGGTCTCCAGCCGCCGGGCCTCGGCGACCTCTGGCAGTCTGGAAGCCGAGTGCGCGCCCGAATCTGCGGAGGATGTAGGCTTCGAGCTGTTGGACCTGATCCACGAGGAGAAAGACCCAGAGGCTGATGCCACGGACTCCTGCATAGTAAGCACCCTAAAGTACTCTGCGACCGAAAATAGGGACGGGTGCGATCTGTCTGGAGTGATGGCCTCATTTTACCGATTTGATTTACTTTTGACGTGTGTAAAAGATAAATTAATGTGAGATGGCAATACGGATTAGGAGGTACAGCGCACCAAACGAGTGGTCCTTATTTTTCTTAAAGTTGAACTTAAATGAAAAGGACATTTGAAAGAAAGAAGGTCTAAAGAAGTTGAGTAGCAGAGGCATTGGGGATTATCTTGGAGATAGGCTTGATGGGCAGAGGTCTTGCAAGAACACAGGCTGTTTTGTGTATACCAAGTCAGTTTGTCTTAAGTCCAGAGAGATAGTATAGTAGTAAGGATTTGGAAGGGATGCTTTCTAGACTCTGTGGTGTTTGTAAGAAAGTTGCTTTTCACTTTTACTGAAATGCTGGATCACTGGAGCAAAGTAGATGGGGGAAATTGATCAAAGGAAGGGTGGGGACTAGGCATTCTTGATTTCTTTTTTTTTTTTTTTGGCCAGTCCTGGGCCTTGGACTCAGGGCCTGAGCACTGTCCCTGGCTTCCTTTTTGCTCAAGGCTAGCACTCTGCCACTTGAGCCACAGCGCCACTTCTGGCCGTTTTCTGTATATGTGGTGCTGGGGAATCGAACCCAGGGCCTCATGTATACGAGGCAAGCTCTCTCGCCACTAGGCCATATTCCCAGCCCCCATTCTTGATTTCTTTAGTAACTGGACAGTATTCCATGGGACTAAGGAAATTGAAAACAATATAGAGAACTATAGCAGGCTTTTTTTCATCCATCTCTTGGAATATCTTGTTCTGAGTCATTCATCTATCCGTTATCTGTATTTTCTTTACAGATAGCTGACCCAGATGTGATTCTCTGCAATTCTGTAGAGTTGTTACGTGAGCGTTTAGTTGTATCTGAGGATGGACCAGGAGATGGGCACCAAGAACGGAAGCATGAAGACTATGTGTATGACATTTACTACTTAGATATGGCCACTCCAGGATGGATTGAGAACATCCTTTCTGTGCAGCCCTATAGCCAGGAGTGGGAGCTGGTAAGGGATTCCATAAGGAGCAGGCAGGGTGCTTTGCCTCTCAACATTCCAACCCTGATAACATTGTTCTTAGGTCTTGTTACTTAAAAGGAAAAATTTGGAGCCAGTGGCTAAGGTGATAGAGGACCTGCCTAGCAAGTGCAAGTTCCTGAGTTCAAACTGCCAAATATATGTGAATGGAATGTGTGCACATGTGTGTGTGGTCTTTCCTCAAATACTTCTACAAACCTGGTTTAGTGCAGAGAATCTGAGGAAAAACCATCAGCATTTATAGTTTTTGTTTTTTTTTTTTTTTTTGGCTAGTCCTGGCTTGAATTCAGGGCCTGGACACTGTCCCTGTGCTTCTTTAGCTCAAGGCTAGCACTCTTACCACTTTGAGCCACAGCACCACTTCCAGCTTTTTCTGTTTATGTGGTACTGAGAAATTGAACCCAGGGCTTCGTGCATGCTAGGCAAGCACTCAACCACTAAACCACCTTCCAAGCTCCAAACCAGATATTTTTAATACAAATGAAAGCATAGTAATTTTAGTGTTTTATTGTATTTTATTTTTTGTCTTATTTTTTGGTACTGGGGATCGAACCCAGGACGTTGCACTTGCTAGGCAAGCACTTTGCCACTGAGCTACATCCCAGCCCAATTTTTTATTATATTTTAAAAGAGGAGAAATACTTGAGTGGTGAAAGGTAACATCCGAACACCATTATTCTTAGGTTGTAACATTAATGGGAAAAGTATAGCTAGCACCTGTTTGTTGCTAATATTGTAAGACAAGCACTTTATCCTCCCACCTGCACTAATTCCAGTTTCACAGTCACACACCTGTTTGGATTACTGCATGGCCCTCTACTCCTGCCTTCCCATAGCTGGTGCTCTTAAATTTTGTTCCTGATTTTGGCATTAACCACATTCTATACAATACTTCTCCCCTTTGGCTGCCATTCAGGAATTTGAAGATGGTTGCATTACATGCTCAGAGCTGTTGCTCTTCTACTCTGCTGATGGAGTTCGAATGTGGTATTCTGAAATTGGATTCTGGGTGAAGCAGGGCTATAATTCATCCACTCATAGCCTAAGATTACTTCAGCCTCTTGTGCAGCAGTTAAATTAACCCCTTAGCTTAGTCTGCCTTTATCACGTGGCCCCTTTCTCTGAATCTTCCTACAGTAATATGCTAATAGTTCCCACAAACTGCATAACCTTAGAAGTTTTCATTTAGACTCATGTTTGCTTTGAGATGTGCAGGTGAACGATGAACAACCAGCAGAGGACATTTATGAAGACGAAGATGATGAGAACAGTGAAAATAATTGGCGCAATGAGTACCCAGAGGAAGAGAGCAGTGATAGAGATGAAGATTCCAGAGGTTAGTGGCAGCCCAGATAGGGAGGGGACTGAGGTCAGGGAGTAATTGACATGTTTGTTATAAATGACTTTCCCTCTCTAACACTGAACAGTGTTTCAAGGGTAACTGCTAATGTGAGGTTAATCAGATAGGCCTATCCTCAGTTGTCATTGCCTATCTATGGTTTCAGGCAAGTTACTTTACTTTCCTGAGCTTCGTTTTCTGTCCTTTTCTGTATTCTTATCAAGAAAGTATTAAACCAGGCACCAGCGGCTCACACCTGTGATCTTAGCTACCAGAAGGCTGAGATCTGAGGATCAGTTTGAAGCTTGCTTGGGTAAAATAATCCTTGAAACTCTTTTTTTTTTTTTTTTTTTTTTTTTTGGCCAGTCCTGGGGCTTGGACTCAGGGCCTGAGCACTGTCCCTGGCTTCTTTTTGCTCAAGGCTAGCACTCTGCCACTTGAGCCACAGCGCCACTTCTGGCCATTTTCTGTATATGTGGTGCTGGGGAATTGAACCCAGGGCCTCATGTATACGAGGCAAGCACTCCTGCCACTAGGCCACATCCCCAGCCCCTCCTTGAAACTCTTATCTCCAACTAAAGAATAACAAAAGCTAGACTGGAAGTGTGGCTCAGCCTCAGCATGAGCCAGAATTAAGTATGAAGCTAGGCTTAGGCCTGTAACCCACCACTTGGGACATTGAGGAGGACTGGGAGTTTGTTGTCAGCCTAGACTATAGCAAAACCCTGTCTCAGAAACAAAAAAGTTTTCCATTAGCAGTAGGCTCAGGGTTGTCAAGAGTCATTTAGCTCTAAGAAACTGTTGTTTTCCATTTATTGTTTTCAAAATATCCAATACAGACATAAACCTGGGGGAAGAGGAAGGAAAGATGTCCTGGCAGCCCAGTTCCTTTGATAATTATATCCTTCCAAGTGCAACCAACAGAAATAACTGCATATTGCCTGGCAAAGGAACAGATAAACAGTGGCGTAACAACAAAATACTAAAGTGATAGAAGCTGGAAATGTAGCTCATTGATTGAATGCTTGCCTGGCATGCATAAGACTCTGGGTTGAATCCCCAACAATTAAAAAAAATCATATTTTTGCTGAGCCTGTTGATGCATATCTGTCATCCCAGCACTTGAGACCAGCTTGAGTTACAAAGAGAAACTGTCAAAACAACAGGATAAAGGAAATAAGTACTCCAGTGTTAAGGGACCTGCATTCGTGAGAATATGATTGCGGTTTCTGTGGGGTTTTTTGGTTGGTCGTGGTGCTTGAACTCGGGGCCTGGCCTGGGCACTGTCCCTGAATTCTTGGGCTCAAGGCTAGCTCTATCACTTTGAGTCACAATACCACTTCCAGTTTTTTGAGTTGTTAGTTGGATAAGAGTGTCACAGGGACTTTTCTATCCAGGCTGGCTTGGAACTGCAATCCTCAGATCTCAAAAAAAGATTTTTGAATTTTTATGAAGGTGATATACAGGGGGGTTACAGTTTCATAAGTCAGGTACCAGCAGTTGTGCAGCAGTTAAATTAACCCTAGTCTACCTTTATCACATTACAAGTTTTCATGTACAAGTTTTCTGTTTGGATGTCACCCCTTCCATCACTCTGTCTCAATATGATTGCTTTTCAGAAAGGGGTATTTTATATTCTAAATCTTCTAAATTGAACACTTATTTTAGAAAGAGGAACAACAAAAAAATGGCTTTTTGAGAATGGAAGAGGCTCTTGCAGTAAGTAGCCTATATCATACAGTAAGTCTGTTCCTGATTCCTTCCATCTAGGCTCTGGCTCTGATGACAGCTTCAGTGAAGAAGGAGACAGTCACGTACGACAGGTGTGGAGCAAGTACCCTTTGGATGTACGGAAGGCGTTTGACTACGACAACCCCCAGGACCTTGATTCGGACTGACAGTCTTGTGATGTCCATGTAGTTCTTCCACAGGCTCTTGAGGGATCTGACTAATGTCAGCTGGCCTGGTGACATCCTTTTAGGATTCCTAACTGAGCATATGGAGGGAAAGCATACCCAGAAACAGGGAAAACTTAACCTAAGAGAGTCAGTTTTTTCCTCTTACAAAGTAGAACTTGTTGGCCTCAACCAGAGGTGATCCTACAATTGGAGAAAAATACTATAAAAATGAAAAGTTTCTTTCACTTTCTGGCTTAGGCTTTTTTTTCCTAGTATAAATCTGTGCTAAAGGCCAAAGAAGAAGCAGTAAGGTTCTACTTCTCCTGCCTCTAGTGCAAGCCCATTCTCTCTGATAAAAGAGGTAGAAAAGAACTATATACCAGCTGGGGATATGGCCTAGTGGCTAGAGTGCCTGCCTCGTATTCATGAGGCCCTGGGTTCAATTCCCCAGCACCACATATACAGAAAATGGCCAGAAGTGGCGCTGTGGCTCAAGTGGCAGAGTACTAGCCTTAAGCAAAGAGAAGCCAGGGACAGTGCTCAGGCCCTGAGTCCAAGCCCCAGGACTGGCCACAAAAAAAAAAAAAAAGTATATACTGCACCGCCTAGGTAGCAGGAGCTGTTAGGGGAAGAATAGACTCTGTCTAAACCATTTAAGTCTTTAGTAAATAGTCATCTCTGTGTCCCTTGAAACTCTGATAATGATACAAACATTATTGTCATCTTTTGGCATTGATGCTAAGGAACAATATGTATTAATGCGATACTCAGTTTAATAAAAACTTTTTGGTGCCAGTCCTGGGGCTTGAACTCAGCATGTGGGTGCTACATCTGAGCTGCTTTTGCTCAAGGCACAATGACATTCCCAGCTTTGTCTGAGCAATTCATTAGAGATAAAAGTCTCATAGCCTTTCCTGTGGGGGCTGGCTTCAAACTGTGATCCTCAGATCTCAGCCTCCTATGTAGGATTTACAGGTATGAGCCACAGTGCCCAGCTAATAAAAGTTAACTTTTAATATAGAAGAAAGCAATTCCTTTTAAATCTTTTAGATCTGAATGTTTCACGTGTCTTCTTAGTACACACACACACACGAGCTAGTGAAACAAGTTTCAAAATCTTACTAAAAGTAGGTGTGTGTGTGTGTGTGTGTGTGTGTGCATGCGCGCGTGTAGAAGTGCACCTATTCATGCTCATCAGGTAAGTGCTCTACCTTGAGCCATGCTCCAGGTTGGCCATTGAGTTTATTTCTGACTCCATTACATGGGAAAATGAATTACACAGAAAAATGCCTTTGTGGATGTTTCGTTTTGTTTTTGGTGGTACTGGGTTTTGAGCATAGGGCCTTGTACTTGCTAAGCAGGCGGTAGTCATGTCAGTTTTTAGTGCTGGTTGTTTTTGTTAGGGTCTCACTTTCTACCTGAAAGCACATTTGGATGATAATCTACCTATTTTAGGCTTGCTGTTGTTGCTAGGATGAAAGGCACATGGCACTGTCGGGCTTCCCTCCATTGAGATAGAGTCCCATGGACTTTTTTTGCCCAGACAGGCCTTGAACTTTGCTCTTCCCAGTCTCAGCCTTCCACATCATTTAAAAGTACATCACTGTATTTAGCTGTGGGCTGAAAAGGGGGTCTTATAAACTCCCCAGGCTAGCCTCCAACTGCCATCCTCCCATGCCCAGCTCCTTCATTCTACTTTTTATTTTCACATGCTTCTCTACATTTGTTTCATTTTGTAAGCCGGAAACAATATTAGTCTCTACATGTAGTTATTGAACTTGTCAGAGTGATTCAGTTCTGTATATTTAGGTCCTACTATTGCAACCAATTATAGACCAACAGACCCAGTTTTTTAAAATTCAATGTTCTATGAATAGACAGCAACTTAAATGTACAAAAGTTATCCTCTTACCCTCTTGCAGGCACAGAAATAAAGGATTTTAAACTATTCTGCCATTATAATGTATTCAGTGCTGCATGTGTTCAGATTTTATGAACCTTAAAGAGGCTAACAACTGGCCAGAAGTGGTGCTCAAGAGGTAGAGTGTTAGCTTTGAGCAAAAAGAAGCCAGGGACAGCGCTCAGGCCCTGAGTTCCAAGCCCTCAGGACTGTCCAAAAATAAGAAAAAACAGAGGCTAACAACTTTATAAACTATATACCCTCAGTAAAAGGTGTACAAACTGTACCATTGCAAAAGGGATTAGCACACCAGGAGATGGATTTAAGGAGGCAAACAACAAAGACTTGGTGGAAATTAATTCTACCATGAAGCTTGAGTGCTGTTAGTCTGGCTTCGCTCCCATGGAAGGTTCCTGGGAGCAGTCTGTATCCAGAGCACAGAGTTAAGAATGTAATGAGGAGTTGACATGGTTCACTAAGCAAGTACTAGGGCACCTGTATTGTGAGACCCTTGCTTCTCCAGAAACCACTGGGAGGCAGCAAATTCCTAGGATCAGCAGGTTATGGGTTAGAAAACATTAAAGCCAGGGTCAGGGACAAGCATACTCTGCTTAAAGGATTAACTTCAGGGCACCGTGGGATGAGTGCCAGTTTGGCTCATAAAGAAATCACGTTTATATAGTTCAGGCAAGTCAGCCTTTGCACAAGATTTGTCCTCAGGAAGTAATCTACTATACAAATCCTTAACCCATGACAGCAATGTCCCCCTATAGTTTCACAGATAAGTAATTTAAACCAAAGGTAACTGTAATTGTGCTCCCCTAAATCTTTATTGAACAAATACATGTTTTATAATGTTACTCCTCTGCAACTGGGACTGAAGAATGGATAGAAAGGGAGATTGTCTCGAGGGTATGCCAAGCCAACAGGTTCTTCAGGGCACAGGATGACAGTGGGGCATTCCAGGTCTGAGAGCATTCCAGAACAGTTGTACAATCCAATGCAACAGGCGTGCCCATGAAGAAAGCTCCAAGTAGGCCAAGTCTGTTGCTCTAGCCTTACCCAGTAGCCCAGCCTGAGCACCAAAATGAATTGCTTCCACTTTTGCAGTTTTCTGAGGAGCCAGAATGAGGTTGAAGCAGCTGTCCAACTAGGTCTTGGGGGTGAGAGAGGGAGGGCATGCAGGCGAGGAACGCACTGTCCCATGACCCACCAAGGCCGTCTAGAGTGTAAACAAAGCCTGGTGCCGGGGACAGAAGAGAGGATGCAGTCTGGTATGAGGTTTTCCAAAGAAGAAAAGGATCACTTCCAGCACCAGGGTGGGCTTGCCTGGGTCTGCACAGCAGGCCCTTACAGAGAACAAGCTATGACATGGGTCTCTGAGATGCTCTCCAAGTCAGTAACAACAGGTAGAATTCAGGTGATTCACCTGGATTCCAGAACATTCCAGCCCCACTAAAGTTCATTCTAGAATCCCAGAGATTTGCTTTCTATCAGCTAGTACAAAGACCTAAGGTCTCAATAAAATAAAGGATTATCCTTCAAAATATCAGTATTACCAGACTTCTGACTCATGGAGTTGTTCATCTGTCTGTTGTACCTGAGCCAGATGCTAGTAACCTAACAGGTCAAAAGTGTAGCCAGATACATGATATTAAAAAGTTCCTGGGGCTGGGGATATAGCCTAGTGGCAAGAGTGCCTGCCTCGGATACACGAGGCCCTAGGTTCGATTCCCCAGCACCACATATACAGAAAACGGCCAGAAGCGGTGCTGTGGCTCAAGTGGCAGAGTGCTAGCCTTGAGCGGGAAGAAGCCAGGGACAGTGCTCAGGCCCTGAGTCCAAGGCCCAGGACTGGCCAAAAAAAAAAAAAAAAAGTTCCTGCTCGCTCTGCCGCTGCAGCATTTTCCCTGCCTTTGTTTCAGGACCACATCCTTCATGAATCATACACAGTTCAAGGTAGGAGGGGCACAGTCAGGTGACTAAGATCAACTCATGAGAAAGCTGGTAATTTGCCTCTCCATGAGATTTTGACCACAGTGTAGACATGATCCAGGCAAAGTCAATCAGGACCTCTTCACGGAGATGCATAATCGGTAGACAATGGGAGCTGTGGCTCCCCAGACATACAGACCCACAGCTGAGAAACCAGTCTTGACAAAAATGTTCAGTGAGCACAGCTGAGGCCCTGAAATAATTTCCTCTCATCAAGCCTATTTAAGTGTTAAATTCCAGCACAGGGTCCTCGCGAAATTCAGGAACTGTGATACACACAGTTCCTATATCAGTTAAATACAGCTTTGCTTTTCATGCCACCCCAACCAGCAACAAAACAAGAATGCAGTTCTCTCCTCAGCAAAGAGTTTGAATCACAGGAAGAAATATCATTTTAGGTCTCTAAAGTCAGGAGATTGCACCCAGTCAGAGGAAGACTTCCCATCAAGAAGGTCTTCTGCAGAGACTCATGGTTCAAACCTCAATAGCTCTGAACCACCAGCACAGCATCAACCTAGCACTTCGTCTTCCCCTGCTGCAGCTCTCCAAGGCTGATCAGGACTGCACCTACCCACCAGGAAAAAAACCATTCCCCTGCATCTCAGCCTCCCCTCTACCCTGAGATCCCCACCTTCAGACTGGTCTGAACCCTGAGTATCCTACTATACCAACTGGGAAGCACTAGCCCTTACAGTCTCTCTTAATTCAGGAGCATTGGCCCCAGTCTTTTTTATCTAGATCTTGGTGGTTGTAGCCACAACCTTCTGGGCTTCAGGGGATGTCACCTTTGGCCTCTAGTCAGTTTTCCTCTCAACCTTTCTCTCTTCAGCTGCATCTAGCTCAGTCAGGACACAAAAGCACAGCTTCTGGATGATTCTGGTGATAGTAGCTACATGAAAACAGAAGCGCATAGGGTTTAACAAATGCATTTAGATAGTGCCCCAACCTAAACACCAGCAGGCTGAAAGCACATCTGGAGCTCCCTTTGCACCTGTCCCTTGGGCATATTGAAACTGGCTTTGCCCCACCAACAAGCATCTGTTCTCCATTCCATGCCCAGCCAGAGTCTAAGATACAAGTAAAACTACTTGTCTTCCCAAATGGGCAGCACAGTTTAACCCCAGAATAGGACACTAAAGTAATCAAAAGAGAAGTATGTGGGGAGCCAGGTCTTATCCTCCAGCAAATTATAAGTAAGGGAGGGGGAGGATCAGCTTCCGCAGGCATCTGTATACATCTTCACACTGCTAGTGAGTAACAGAGCACATACTCACCCAGGACATTCCGGATAAACAGTGGCCTCCGGGACTCTGGCAGGTAAACACCCATGAAGTAGACAGGAACCCCAGACAGGGCAATCCCAATGCCAATGAGAGAACTGATGGTGTCACTGAAGAGGGGAACAATCACCAAAAACACGGAGCATAGGCAGAACACAATGGGAAAAAACAGGCTCAGCTAAAGTGGAAGGAAATGAGAATATGTGAGACGATGGTACAAACCATAAGCAAGAAGGCACCTTGGAGAGGGGGCCCACCCTTCCAAATCTGACCTTGAGAGGCCGGGGCCGGTCAGGCTCCTTCCAACGAAGGTAGAGTTGTCCAACAACAGAGAGCCCCACAAAGAACCAGTAGCTGAAGCTGAAGTAGTTGATGAGAAGGAAAACATCCTCCACAACGAGGTAGATGAGTGTCATGGTACACTGTGGAGAAGGCGACAGGGAAGAGGAGTGAGCACTGTCACCTCCAGCCAACCCGAAGACTCTACATTCAGTGGGCTTAGACCTGGGTCTCAAATCCTTAGGACAGAATTGGAAGAAAGGCCTCCAGAAACATCTCAATGGCCTATGGCCTGAAAAATTCATAAACAGGCTGGGGATGTGGCTTAGCGATAGAGTGCTTGCCTTGCATGCATGAAGCCCTGGGTTTGATTCCTCAGCACCACATAAACAGAAAAAGCCAGAAGTGGCGCTGTGGCTCAAGTGGTAGAGTGCTAGCCTTGAGCAAAAGAAGCCAGGGACAGTGTCCTACTTGGGGGGGAGGGGGGATGCATAAACACAAAATTAATCCATAGGACAGATCAAGGACTGAAGTCCAAGGACAAGGTCCAATTTGCCTAAATGTCAAGTATAGAGAATATCCCCATCTGGGCTGGGAATATGGCCTAGTGGTAGAGCACTTGCCTCATATACATGAAGACCTGGGTTCAATTCCTCAGCACCACATATATAAAAAAACCTGGAAGTGGCGCTATGGCTCAAGTGGCAGAGTGCTAGCCTTGAGCAAAAAGAAGCCAGGGACAGTGCTCAGGCTCTGAGTCCATGCCGCCCCAGGACTGGCAACAAAAACAAAACAAATAAACAGTATCCCCATGTATCTTTTTACCTCAAAATAACACAATTTAAGGCAAGAAGAGCCTATTCTAGAGAGACAGGAAGGATCCTCTGTATTAAGAAAAATGTTCAAGCTTAGTGATGTATGTCTAATTCCAGCATCCGGAGGCTAAAACAGAAAGATCTAAAGTGTAAGGCCATCTGGGCTACACACTGAGATTCTGTCTAAATGAGAGAGAGAGAGAGCGAGAGCGAGAACGAGAACGAGAGCGAGAGAGAGACAGAGGGGGGGGGGAGGAGTTTGGAGTACAGTTCAGTGGTAGAACACTTCCCTAGCAAGTGGAAGACGATAGGTTCTGTCGCCAGCAATGCATAAATAAAAAGTATGTGCAGATAGACAGACTGTTTTCAAATCTTGGATATCCTTAGTGCAAATGAGAAAGAACCCTGCCCTCCCCACCCCTCCCCTGCCCTGCCCAGCATAGCTTACATTAAACAATAAGGCAGGAATGGGTGTGAAACGTTCAATGTGGATCATAGATAGGAGGTCTGGGAGGTGGCCCTCACGGGAGCCCACGAAAAACAACCTGTAAGGATAAAAAATGTGTCAGCAGGATCCTTTTACTCAACCATACAGCCATACTCATCACTTAGATAAACTTGACTCAGAGCCACACAAAAAAGCAGGGGGATAGTCTTTCATGCCTAGCCCCTTACTGATAATACCCACATCTCCACCCTCTCCAACTATTAGCAACTCACCACTACCTGGATTGTACCATCCTACCATTACCATTATCATTATCCACTGGCCACCCCTCCCCCAATCCTCAGCAGTAAAATTCAACCATCCCCCACCAACACTCCCACAACCACAAACACCTCACCAACAGCTACATTCTGGCATCACCTACCAGCACCCCAACCCATCCAACCAGGAGTACCTTCACTCTGCTATTTGTGAATTTGTAAATAAATTTGTAAATTTACATGCCTTTTTAAACAAGGGCAGTATCTGTGCCCTCCATTTATCTTCCATGGTTTGATATCTGATAGATAGGGTGAACTAGGGGATCAGAGACAATCCAGGCCTCCTCTCTGTATCTAAAATGCTCTACTAACTGGGAAAAAGACCTGGCCTAGTGGTAGACTGCTTGTCTTGTATACATGAAGCCCTGGGTTCAATTCCTCAGCACCACATATATAGAAAAAGCCGGAAGTGGCACTGTGGCTCAAGTGGTAGGGTGCTAGTCTTGAGCAAAAGGAAGCCAGGGACAGTGCTCAGGCCCTGAGTTCAAGCCCCTCCACCCCCAAAAAAAGACCAATGTAGAAATAAAATACCATCCAAAGTAGCCTCCACCATAGCATTCACTCATTCGGCCTGAGAGTTGGCTGAGGGAGCAAAAAGCTTTCAAAGAGAGGATCAGATCCGAGCTTGGAAGAAGAGCAGAAGTTTCCCAGAAGTGTGTGCGCAGAGAACCAGCACACTTTTAAAAAACAAAAGACCTCAGCGTCATTAAGGAATGTAGCCTCAGCCAGGCACTAGTGGCTTATGCCTATAATCCTCGCTACTCAGGAGGCTGAGATCTGAGGATTGCAGTTCAAAGCCAGCCCAGGCAGCAAAGTCCATGAGAATCTTATCTCCAATTAACACTCAAAAACTGGAAGTGGCCCTGTGGCTCAAAGTGAGAGTGCACTAGCCTTGAGCAAAAGAGCTTAGGGACAGGGCCCAGGCCCAGAGTTCAAGCCCCACAACTGCCCCCCCCCCAAAAAAAAAATGGATGCTAGAGTATCTACAGTTCAAGATAAAGTGTGTGAGGAGAGAGTTCTTGGAATATCCAGCCTCTAAGGTCAAGTTATAAAGTCAGAACAATACTAGGAGCCAGTGTGGCCTAATTAATGTCAGAGACATCTGGCATGAGCAGGTGAGAGGACACGTTATTGGGGGAGAGGACATGATGGAGGATCACAGCTGTCGCATTAGAATAGAGGCCCTGGGCTAGAGGTATGACTCAAGGGATGAAGGCACCCTGGTAGAGGAGAGAAATGATAACCTCAGTTAAGTTTGGCTAGAGAGAGAGAGAGAGAACATACATGTATATATGTATGCATGTTTCAACTGGTGGGAAAAACATGGACATTAAAGGAAAATTCCAGATGCCAAGATGCCAAGCAATGAAAACAGCCATAATGGCACAACTGGAAAGAAATCACATGTGGAATAAAGAGTAAGTCTGAGATGTTTGCAAGCCACCAAGGAAGAACCCTAGAAGTTGATGACACCACTGGGAAAGACGTTTCAGGGCAAGGTGTTTGAGTTGACTGGTGAGAGTTAAGTATTGCATCTGGACATGGTGGCACATGCCTGTAATTCCAGCATTCAAAAGGCTGAGTCAGGAGAATCACAAGTTCAAGGGTAGCCTGGGTTCATATAGTAAGTGTGTCTGTCTGTCTGTCTGTCTATCATTGGTAAAGCTGACACACAGTACCTTGATGAAGCAAAGATAGATGCATTAAGGCCCCCAAAGCAGGACAGAGCAACAGCAATGGGGATGGTCCAGCTGAACATGCCAAACGTCTGGTCAGCAAATGTCTGGGGAAAAAGCATATAAGGGACATTCAACACAGGACAAGACTTGGAATCAGCCTGTATCTACAATCTTAAATCAAATGCAGTCATTGCTGAGCAACCCACCCTCTGCCCTAGACTTATCCCCTCATACAACAGAGCTGGTGTCGCTGCAGAGAGAAAGAATGGGTCATTTAGGGGTACTATGTATCATGAGCTGATGATCCTCATTTGAGGATCCCAAGAAACTTACCACAGCCACAGCATCACTATTAAGGACATCTGAAATTCTCAGCACTGTGTAATAGGCAACGTTGGTCAGGATGTAGATGAACATCACAATTGGCATAGAAATCCCAATAGCCAAGGGCAAATTTCTGTTAGGACAAGTGAGACAGGATCACCTAAAACCAAGCTCTCCTGGGAACCAAGGTTCACCAAGTATCCACTGAAAGGTCTTAACACTTAACAATTTACTGGCCACTGGGTTGTTGTGGTTGGCACCTCTTCACCTTATACCCCAAAGTAAGTGTGTACCTTATGCCCATGGGCTCTTTCTACTGAGTAAGAGAAGAAAGAGGAAGAAAGAAAGGAGAAAGGGACAGGAAGAGAGGGAGAGAGAAAAGGGATCTGAGAGGAGGGAGGAGCACTTTTCATGTGAAGATAGCTCATGATCAATATTTTACCCTTGCCACAGAACTTTATGATGTTGCGTCTCTGATCACTAGGGATGGAGGCTAGGCTATGAAACCCAGCTGGCCAAAAGAAACTCAGGTTCTGCCATCTATAATCTCAGCACCAGAGTGCGAGTTCCTGACACTTCAGCCCCAGCTGAGTCTGCTACTGGCTTCTCCTCTAGGGAGGACCCTGGGGACTCTCCAGTGGGAACGTGAAGATACAGCCAGGGGTCTTCCTACTTTCACTAACTCCTAGCCTAGTTCCTGACCTCTCCTAACTGGAGAAGGGTGGACAGGAAGACAGGATGAGAGGCAGAAGGAGGAGGTATGGGTTAGGGCCAGTACACCCACTATAGCAGGAGTTTCAGTCAAATTGGAGAATGAGAGTATGATTTTGCCTTTACCTTTCTGGGTTTTTTATTTCTTCTGTTACAAAATTAAGGGTGTCCCAACCTGAATAAGAGAAGAGGGCAGAGTGGAGGGCAAGAGAGAGGTTCCCCATATCCCAGAAGGAACCCTCAAAGGCGTTCATGAAGTGCCCAGAGTGTCCTATGGAGGCAAAGACAGGTGAGGGTTCAGGGAAAAGGAAGAGGTTGAAGAAAAGACATGGGAAATATATGGAGAAGAGGAAGGATGTGAAGAAAGGACAAGAGGTGGGAAACATGAAAAAAGCAAGAAGGGGAAGGAAGATAAACAGGGACAAACAAAAAGGGAAAATGGGGAAAGAAAAAAACAAAAACATTATTTAACACCAAAAGAACAATCCCAAAATTTCCCCCACACTTTACCACCCCACCTGTTCACTTAGAAAAGTTCCTATCTCCTTAGGAAAACTGGACAATCTCAGAAAAATAAAAGTCCTTCCTGGCTGATGTGACATTTTTTCCCCAAATTCTGTCAAATTTCTATTTCCTGTAAGTGGTTTCACAACAGGCCAACTTCTGTTCCAATTTTTTTCTAATACCACTAGCTGTTTCGCACAAAGGAGGTATTTTCTTCTTTTCTTTTGTCAGTCATGGGGCTTGAACTCTGGGCCAGGGCACTGTCCCTGAACTCTTCAACACTAGGCTAGCACTCTACCACTTGAGCCACAGCGCCACTTCCAGTTTTTCTGGTGGTTATATGGAGATTTACCTCATGGACTTTCCTGCCCAGGCTGGCTTTGAACCATGATCCTCAGACCTCAGCCTCCTGAGTAGCTAGAATTACAGGCATGAACCACAGGCACCCCACTAAGGAGACATTTTCTACTAGCAGTGCAAGGTCTTGGCTCAGATCACTGCAAGGTCACATGGGTTTATCAGTTGCACAGACCACTGCTCTATTAGCAGTGGGTGTGGGGTTATAGGGACAGGAAATTACAGGCTAAGAGGAACTGAGGTTTTCTTATCTAATACTGGGTTACCTCCTCTCTTCATGGAGCCAATTCAGGCTAAGATACCTACTATATGTCCTTCTCCCTAAAAGCCTCTGGAGACCGCAGGCCTGGAGCCCACAGGGCCGCCCCCAAATGCCCAGAACAGAGATCTCCTGGACACATTCGGGTTTTTAACAAAGACTCAGCCTTCTAAGGGAGCTTATTACCGACTCCTGTAGAAAGGCAGACCCAGATCTCAGTGTGGAAAAAACGATAAGTGTGCAGCAAGGGCAAGATAAACAGAGACCCCTGTCCTCCAGAGCTGCCAGTCATTGGACACAGCAGTGGTTCCCTGAGGTTCATCTTGAGGTTCAGATTGATTGCTCAACAATCCAATTTGACCCCAAGATGCTCCTGAGACTCCAGGGACATCTAGAGGACTGCCTGTACTTACTTGGCATGAACATATTCCACAACTCAGATCCTAAACCAACTGCCTAAGAACCCCCTAGGGCACTTCATAAAAGCACAAACTTGCACTGAGGTATAGCTCGAGGACCAAGCATTTGTATACTATTCCTGAGGTCCTGGGTTTCATCCCCAGTGCACAGAAATAAAAAGCTCGGTGCTAGTGGCTCATGCCTGTAATCCTAACTATTGAGGAGACTGAGATTTAAGGATTGTGGCTTGAAGCCAGCCTGGGCAGGAAAGTCCATGACACTCCTATCCACAATTCATCACCAGAAAACCAGAAGTAGAGCTGTGGCCTAAAGTGGTAGAGTGTTAGCAGAAAAGCTCAGGGACAGCACGCAGACCCTGAGTTCAAGCCCATGACCAACAATAAACAAACAAACCTAACCTTTTAGACTTAAAGCCAGCCAGGCACTGAGTTGAGGGGCTCAGCTCTCCAGGTGATTTCAAACACAGCTGCATTTAGAGACTGATCATCTAAAGGAAGGGGCTATTAAATGAGGGAGAAATCTTGGCTAAAGACCCTCAAGATTTCCCTGTGAGCCCAGGAGATTATGGGAAGCCTATTTACTCTCATGGTCAACCAGTGTGCTCAGATCCAGGAATGAAAAGCTCTCAAAAGCCAACATGTGGAAAAAGCAGTGCCAATTTCACAATATTCTAATATTTTGATCAGTGAGCTGGCTTGTTGAAAGCTGAAAGCTGAACCCAATCCAGAGGAAAAGTGAAGGCTGCAAAATAACCACAGAGCTAACCTCCCAGAATACACCTATACCCCGTCACCCCTCTATAGAAAGACCAAGTTTTCCTACAGGCTGCTCACCCTGCTGTCTATGCCCCACCCCCACCCCACCCTCACCCCCAGATGACATCTGTGACCCAGTTATGACAAAAGTTTCACAAACTCCTATGCCCGTGGCTTCTTTCAATGTTCCCAGCCTCCCTGAAGGTGGCCCAATATGTCCAGTTGGCCAAGCCAGCCTGGCCCACTAAATCCGGGAAGAGATTTATGGCCATCTCTTGCACTCACTGACACCCTCTAGCATAACACAGAAAGAGCTGAGCAATAAAGCTAGAGGTGTCCCCAGATTTTCCTCAGGGAAGCAAAGGAAATCCTGGGACATCCACCCTCCTTCCCACCGCAAGCCCATCTTACCCTGGCACAGTTTCACAAGGCCCGTGACAATGATGGCAATCAGCGCCAAGACCTTGGCGTAAGTGAACGCATCCTGTACTCGTGTGCCCCACTTGACGTAGGCACAGTTTACAAATGTCAGCAGACCTAGAAGGGAAAACCACAAAGTTACTGGCAAGCATAAGCTGAAGGCATAGAGGACCCAACCTCTCTTCATAGAAAAACATCGCTTCTGCCTTTTCTCACAAACGTCGAGGGAACCATGGGCCAGTGGACATAAGAACAGGCAAACAGGGGACCTGCCCCAACTGACAGTACTCATGAATATCCAAAATTACAAAAGCATGTAGGAACTTATATTCATACATTCTGATAGCCAGAATCGTTTTTGGAAATTCTCCACACACCCAAGAAAGGTGAACCTCACCTCACCCAATCTTCCTCATCCACATTCCTTCCCAAGGTGCCAAAGTACAAACAAGAGGGGTTACTTCACTTGATAGAGTGGCAGCCAATGAACAAAAGTGTCAGGTACTGAGTTCGAGTCCCAGTCTTAGACAAAAAAAAAAGTGCAAGAGGCACAAGGACTCTCTATGGACATTAGACAGTGGGGACAAGAGAGGACCTATATGTACATTAATAAGTTAGGTAGGGCTGGGACTGTGGCATAGTGGCAGAGTGCTTGCCTAGCAGCCATGAAACCCTGGGTTTGATTCCTTAGTACCATATAAACAGAAAAGGCCAGAAGTGGCACTTGGCTCCAACAGTAGAGTGCTAGCCTTAAGCAAAAGAAGCTCAAGCTCAGGGACAGTGCCCAAAACTGGCAAAAAAAAAAAAAAGTCAGGTAAATCTGAATGCATATGACTGATTACTGAGGAATTAAAAGAAACAATGTTTGGAGCTCTTTTTGTTTGTTTGTTTTTTCTTTGTTTTGTTTTTGTGACAGTTCTGGGGCTTGAATTCAGGACCTGGTTGCTGTCCATGAGCAGTTTTTCATTTATTTTCTTTTTGCTCACTTTTTTCTTTTAGCACTCTACTACTTGAGCAGCAGCTCAAGAGAGAGACAATGTTCTGTACGTAAGTGTTAAAAAACAATGTTACGGGCTGGGAATATGGCCTAGTGGCAAGAATGCTTGCCTCGTATACATGAAGCCCTGGGTTCGATTCCCCAGCACCACAATATACAGAAAACAGCCAGAAGTGGCACTGTGGCTCAAGTGGCAGAGTGCTAGCCTTGAGCAAGAAGAAGCCAGGGACAGTGCTCAGGCCCTGAGTCCAAGGCCCAGGACTGGCAAACAACAACAACAATGTTACATAACTGACAACTTCATAGATACCCCTCAATCAATTCTCACAACACCCCCATATATATAATATATATATATATATATATATATATATATATATAATATTTCCATTTTATAGATGAGAAAACTGAGGCTAAGGGGAGCCAACTACCATTCCAAAGCCCAAACGATCACCAAACCCACAGCCCTATCCAAACCTCTCAGTGAGGTCCCTGGAGAAATGAGCCTACCGAGTGCTCCCAAGGTTCCTATCAGCAGTGCTGCCCTGAGCTCCAGCTCCTCCCTCGTGCACCTCAGTGATATCTGGACCCTATGGAGTTGGTCTAGCACCTCACCCCCACTGGGATTCTACAGCAAAAAAACCCACAGTGGTACCTCCAAATACTGCCCCTAACCTTGAAAAAGGGAATTTAAAGATGGACTCAAATGTTATCCCAAAAGCTTTCAGGCCCATCCTCTTAGTCACTGGTATCTATATTTTACCCACTTTGACAGTAAGTCAAAAAACAACCAGGTGCCAGTGGCTCACACCAGACATATATACACAAAAGAAATGGCCTCCCTTACCTACTCCTCCAGCCTTAGCGATACCCACTTCCAAGTCTGACTCCACAACACAGCTCAGTGTCCTGTGGACATGTCTCTAGGAGATCTCTCTCTCGGGTGTTTGGGCTTTGTTACCCCAAGATTATAAATCCGCAGAGGGGAATAAAAAACATAGTGTATTCTTAAATCATTTCTCAGCAAAAAAAGAAAACTGATGAACCATGGATGAAATTAAGGGGTTGATGACTCTGATTAAATAGCCAATTTCCTGGAGCAAGCAAATTTTCAGAAAGATAAGGGGCTGGGGATATAGCCTAGCGGCAAGAGTGCCTGCCTCGGGTACACGAGGCCCTAGGTTCGATTCCCCAGCACCACATATACAGAAAACGGCCAGAAGCGGCGCTGTGGCTCAAGTGGCAGAGTGCTAGCCTTGAGTGGGAAGAAGCCAGGGACAGTGCTCAGGCCCTGAGTCCAAGGCCCAGGACTGGCAAAAAAAAAAAAAAAAAAAAGAAAGATAAGACATTTCTCCTTTCAAAAGGAGAGAAGCTCCCCGGGTCTAGCTGTGAAAATGAACACATGGTAGGAATGGCCTCCGTGGTGTTTCAAGAGCTTCACTCACTACACTGGTAAATCATACAGGTGTCCATTAACAACAATTATATGGAGTAGGGGTGAGGCGCAACAGCCAAGAGTGTCAGGGAGAAACTGCTAAACTGCAGATCAAAGTTCTCTGTGTGGACTTATCCTAGACTAGCTAACATAGGCAGTTAACCAGCAAGCCACAGGCCCATGTGCAATACAATAAGTACATTCTGAGGTACTGCTTGCTCAGCCCCTTGTGTTGGTTTGGGTTTTGCTTTTGCTAGTTGTGTGGGGACCGGAGGGGTGTCTGGTATCCTTCCAGTCCTAGGGATCAAACTCAGAGCCTTGAGTATGCTAACATTCTACCACTTGGGAATTGTGCCCACTTCCATATATCATGATCCATCAGACCAGATAATGAGCCCAAGTTGAGCCTTTGTCTCTCCAAGGAACTATCCTTAGTGTCAGAATGCCAAGAAACAAAATCTTCTATAGTACTGGGCTACACTGAGTCAAGAACTACATGTCAAAAAACAGCTGGGCACTGGTGGCTCACACCTGTAATCCCAGCTACTCAGGAGACTGAGACCTGAGGACCATGATTTGAAGCCAGGCTAGGCAGAAAAGTCTGTGAGACTCTAATCTCCAATAAACTACTCAGAAAAAGCCAGAAGTGGTACTGTGGCTCAAGTGGTAGAGCACTAGCCTTGAGCACAAAGAGGTTCAGCACCTAGGCCCTGAGTTCAAGCCCCAAGACTGGCAAAAAGAAAAAAAAACATACAAGCCCTTAGTAACAGGAAGAGAAAAAGGAAGCAAGACTATAAATAGAAGCAGAAGTGAGAAGGCATCAGCGTTGAGAATAAGACAAATTTTTTAAAAAAAGAGAGAGAGATAAAAGACAAAAAAAGGTATGAAATGGAGACACAGGAAAAATGGATATATTCACAGAAACAGATTGATATCCTGTCTGGCTCAATAAGCTTGCTTATAGTCTCAAGATGAGAAAGAGATTGATATGCCCCTCTGCTCACAGTGCCAGGCATTATGTCTCACTTCTTCCCTCCATCCTACAGGGTTCCTGCAGGCTTGATTCTCTTTGCATAGCATACAGTACATACAATTCAGTGGGAATTCAATAACCACTCTAATGAATGAAAGCTGTTTCTCAGGGACATCCCTGAAGGACCCTTTCCATGACTAGCTGGGTGAATTGGAAGACTGAAGCTGGGTCAGCAAGCCTGTCTCTACAGAGGAAATCTGGAGTGAGAATACTGGATAGCTCACACTGTCTTCACAGCTACAAGAGAAGCATAAATAGGAAGATCATTGTCCAGGTGGGCCTGGGCAAAAACAAGGCAAAGGGACTGAGGACATAGCTCCAAGGGTAAAGTGCCTGTCTAACTAGCATGATCAAGGCCCTATGTTTGAATCCCAGTACCTCCAAAAAAATCTGAAGGAGGGAAAACTTTTCCCACAGTTTATTCTTTATATTTTCACTTATTCTTTTTTTTTTTCTTTTCGGTCAGTCCTGGGGCTTGAAATCAGGGCCTGGGCACCATCCCTGAGCTCTTTTGCTCAAGGCTAGCCCTCTACCACTTTGAGCCACTGTTCTACTTCTGGTTTTCTAGAGATAAATTGGAGATCTCACAGATTTTCCTGCCCAAGCTAGCTTTGAACCTCAAGCCTCTAGATCTCAGCCTCCTGAGTAGCTAGGATTACAGGCGTGAGTGAGCCACCAGCACTCGGCTACTTAGTTATCTTTATACTTTCACTTAGTTATCATGTAGACATGCTTCTTTCTTCATTCAAGTAGTTAATTAGCCAAGATGTGCTGCTAAGGCCAGGAGCAGTGTGTCTACGGTACGTAACAAAAGGAGCAGGTGTCTAGGGTACATAGCAAAAGGAGCACACTGTAGTGGACCAACTCCAGGAAACTGAGAGTGAGTATATCCTTTAAGACCAGCCCCAGGCACATAGATTGCCTCATCCTGCTCTCAGTCCTGCCAGAGAACACAGACTACCACGCTGATGCCAAGTACCTGGTCTACTTCCCTGATTCTAATTAAGAAATAAAATGTCTTGACTTACGTAACTGTAACTCCTCTGTATGTCACCTTCATAATATATATATATTTACAAAAAAGAAAAACAATTTCAGCATCTGAGTCACAGCCCTCCAGGCCAGCCAATACCTCCAGCCATTTAGCTCCCCAAACTTTATCAGAGCTCAAACAAAGATAACAGGGGCAAGCCTTGAGACCAGATGCTCTGATTCCACAGCTACAGTTCACACCCTAAGCCTTCCCTCTTCTCATTTTCTGGACAAACCAGCATGTATAAGCATGGGACCCACTCGAGGTTTTCAAGCATCCCTGGGAGCCTGCTTTTTTGGCAGATATTTACTTGTTTGCTTATTGTTTTTATGTTTTTGCAAATCAAACTGAGGACTTCAAGTACTCTACCAGCTGGATTACTCAAGTTTTGGTTACTCAACATATTGCCAAGAAAGAACATTCTAACAGCAGATCCAAACCCAACCCCTAGACAGAAATAAATCCCTGAGCACTCTCTCTGGCAGAGACTTGCAAATCATCTTCCAGTATTTACTCTCTCCTTTTTCCCTTCATAGGAATTTTAGCTGAAGTCATGACTAAATCAAACATTTCCCAGCCTCTCTCACAAGTAGCTATGGAAAAGAAACTAACACACTTCCTCCAAGGGGGCTGTAAACAGATGTTTCATATAAGATCTCAAGAAGCACTTCTGGACAGGTGCTAGAGGCTCACGACTGTAATCCTAGCTACTCAGGGGGCTGAGATCTGAGGATCACAATTCAAAGTCAGGTTAGGCAGCAAAGTCTATGAGACTCTTGTATCCAATTAAGCATCAAAAGAGGTGGAAGTCGAGCTGTGGCTCAACTGGTAAGAGTGCTATCCTTGAGCACAAAATTTCAGTGACAACACCCTCAAGCCCCAGGACTGTCACACACACACACACACACACACACACACACACACACACGAGAGAGAGAGAGAGAGAGAGAGAGAGAGAGAGAGAGAGAGAGAGAGAGAGCACTCCAAAAGAGAAGGTGTGCTTCTCTTTCTCCTTCCTAAGGCAGACCTGACATCAGGAGTTTGAGATCATGGCTAGATGGCACGCTGAGGACAGCTGAGGATGGCAGAGACGTAAAACACAAGGAACCTGGATTGTTGAAACATTTTTGAAGTTGTCCTACCAGCCTAGTCCCCCTGTAAGATAGGGAATAAACTTCAGTGTTTGACTTATGTTGCCTTAGGTTTCCTGATGCAGGAAACCCACACTAATCCTGAATAATACATGCACCGCCTGAGAGAACGGCATCTCTTATACAGGAGGTGGCTGGGCAGTCTGAAGCTGTAGTCCTAGCTATGCTGAGAGTCACAGCTCACCATTCCCACAGGGGAGGGCAGTGAAACCATCCAATCCCTCCCACAGACAGACAGGGTGTGGCCAAAGGGCATCTGAGGACAGAGTACAGCCCTACACAACAACAACAGTAGGTGAGTCCACAGAAGGTCAACCCTACCCAATGGCCATCTGGAATCCAGAGCTATCTCCTAGCCTATGCTTGATTACATGCATATTTTCCCCGAAAGTATTCTTAAAGAGGATCCTGGTATTGAACAGCTGTCCTCCCAGCTACAGGCTGAAGAGGATCATTTGTGCCCAGGTTTGCACCTAGGAGTTTGAGACCACATTTAAAAAAAAGAAAGAAGGGGCTGAGAATATGGCCTAGTGGCAAGAGTGCTTGCCTCCCATACATGAAGCCCTGGGTGCAATTCCCCAGCACCACATATACAGAAAATGGCCAGAAGTGGCACTGTGGCTCAAGTGGCAGAGTGCTAGCTTGGAGCAAAAAGAAGCCAGGGACAGTGCTCAGCCCATGAGTCCATGCCTCAGGACTGGCAAAAGAAACAAAACAAAACAAAAAAAAAAACTTGTCCATTTAAATAATGTAATAGCAATTCTAAACAGTACTAAATTGTAAGGATCAGCTGGAATCACTTTTAGTCAAGACTGATTAATTTACTTTTCACAGCACCAGCCAGCCAAACAATTAAACAATGGCTTGCTTTTCAACTCCCCCCTCCAAAAAAGAAAAAAGAAAGAAAAACCCAATCTGGAACTAAGGTACAGCTCAACAGGAGAGTACATGCTTAGCATGTGTAAAGGTCCTAGGTTCAATTCCAGGCACACACAAAAACAGTATCTTTGCTTTTTATTATACAAATACACTTCATCTTATAATCAGAACATGATAAATAAGATGAAGACTTGGTATTAGGCCTTTGTAACTCTCAAAATGAGGACTGTCTAAATGAGGGGGAAATATCTTTCTAAATCAAAATCCTGACCAGGTGTGAGTCTAAGAAAGCAGGAGACCAGGGAAAGATATTCAGGGCAGGGTACCAAAGGCTCACGCCACTGAGATCTGAAGATCACTGTTTGAAGCCAGGTGGGACAGACAAATCCAAGAAGCCCTTATCTCTTTTTTTTGTTTTTGTTTTTGTTTTTTGCCAGTCCTGGGCCTTGGACTCAGGGCTTGAGCACTGTCCCTGGCTTCTTTTTGCTCAAGGCTAGCACTCTACCACTTGAGCCACAGTGCCACTTCTGGCCGTTTTCTATATATGTGGTGCTGGGGAATCGAACCCAGGGCTTCATGTATACGAGACAAGCACTCTTGCCACTAAGCCATATTCCCAGCCCCCTTATCTCTTATTAACTAGCAAAAAGCCAGAAGTGGAGGTGTGTCTCAAGAAATAACACCAGCTTTGAGCCAGAAAAAAAAAGCCAAGCAAAAGAGACAAGATCAGCTAAAAATGTGGCTTAGTGGTAGAGTGCTTGCCTAGCATGCATGAAGCCCTGGGTTCGATTCCTCAGTTACACATAAACAGAAAAAGCCATAAGTGTCACTGTGGCTCAAGTGGTAGAGTGCTAGCCTTGAAAAAAGAAGCTCAGGTTCAAGCCCCAGGACTGGGGAAAAAAAATACCATTGGCCACTAGCCAAGGAAGAGATCCTATATTCCTAATTTATATTCCAAAGAGAGAGAGAGAGAGAGAGAGAGAGAGAGAGAGAGTGTTAGTCCTGGGCTTGAACTGAGGGACTAAATACTGTCACTGAATTGTTCTTGTTCAAGGGTAGTGCTCTACCACTTGAGCCACATCTCCACTTCTAGCTTTTTATTGTAGTTAATTCAAAGTAAGACTCTCAGACTTTCTTGCCAAGACTGTCTTTGAACCAGGATCCTTAGATCTCAATTTCCTCAGTAGCTAGGGTTACAGATATGAGCCACCAGCACCAGGCTATTAAGAGCTATCATTTTGCCAGGAATGTTGGTACACACTTGTAATCCTAGCACTTGGGAGGCAGAGGCAGGGGGATCACAAGCCCCAAAGCCAAACAACCAAGGAAGGAAAATAAAATCAGTTCCTCTCCATAGTCCCATAAGTGAGTAACAGTACCTAAGCATTCAGCGTTCTGTCAGCAACATAAGACTCCATCTATTACAGAAAATTCTAAGACCCCAGAATGTATCTCTAGTAGAGTGCATCTCTAGTATGGGTTCTCAACAGCAGCACTATTAAAATTTGGAGTGGGATAAGTCCATATGGGCTGGCCTGTACATAGCAGCTTTTCAGCAACATCTCTAGCCCCATGAGATGCCAGCAGTACCACCTCCCAGTAGTGATATCCACTAAAAATTTATCCAAAAATTGCCTAATGGCTCCTGGAAGCCAAACTCACCTCCATCTGAGAACCATTACTCTATGGTAATTAAGTAGCTAAGACAGTCTGAAATACCCCTAAAGCTGCTTAGATCTCTCCACTAGTATAACCTATAAATGTGCTGGGTACAGCCAGGGAGTACAGCAAGCAACAGTGCCTTCAGGGGCCAAGAAAGTAACCTGAATGGACAAAGGCAAGAAAATGTGGGAGGGCTGGGGATATGGCCTAGTGGCAAGAGTGCCTGCCTCGGATACACGAGGCCCTAGGTTCGATTCCCCAGCACCACATATACAGAAAACGGCCAGAAGCGGCGCTGTGGCTCCAGTGGCAGAGTGCTAGCCTTGAGCGGGAAGAAGCCAGGGACAGTGCTCAGGCCCTGAGTCCAAGGCCCAGGAATGGCCAAAAAAAAAAAAAAAGAAAATGTGGGAGAAATGTATACTCCATATAAAAAAGAACTGAACACCGTGATACATCGCCTATAAACTAGCACTTGAGAGGCTGAGGCAAAAGGATCCCAAGTTCAACAAAAAACCTGGGCTGTGAGGGAGAGAGAGAGAGAGAGAGAGAGAGAGAGAGAGAGAGAGAGAGAGAGGGAGGGAGGAGAGAGAGAGAGAGAGAGAGAGAGAGAGAGAGAGAGAGAGAGAGAAAGAGAGAGATAGTGACCTGATTTTTCAAATGCTGGTAACTAACTCAAAATTATTTAAAACATTATACAGGCCTAAAAAAAAAAATCCATGTGGACCAAGTCTAGCCCAGTAGCTACCAGCCTGTGTGTGGCTCTTCCCCTAGAGTTGGTTACACAGAGACTTCCTGGATCCTTTGTTCTAACATGGAACTATTACTATTTACTCTGGCATAGCTTTAACTTCTTTATGCAGTCTCTCAACCAATAAGCTGAACCTCTCTTATCTTTGCATTTCAAAACTTCATCCTCTTATCCTACCTAAGCCTCACTCTGGGTTGAGTACAAAGCTTTAGTGTTCTTTCTCCTGAATTACAACCTGTTAGTTTCTTCCAACAATTTATGTCTCTTCAGCTCAGACTATTCCCATTCTTACCCAAAGAGACTTCCTTCCAATATCTTCTTGTTCTGTTTAAAGTCTGATTCTGGGCTGGGGGTATGGCCTAGTGGCAAGAGTGCTTGCCTCGTATACATGAGGCCCTGGGTTCGATTCCTCAGCACCACATATACAGAAAATGGCCAGAAGTGGCGCTGTGGCTCAAGTGGCAGAGTGCTAGCCTTGAGCAAAAAAGAAGCCAGGGACAGTGCTCAAGCCCTGAGTTCACGGCCTAGGACTGGCCAAAAAAAAAAAAGAAATATAAGAATAATTTCTGTACAAAGATCATAACAACAGCATTATTTATAAAAATAACATTATAGAGCACTTAGTATATATCAGATAGGAAGAAGCACTTACACACACATTGATTCAATGATATTCCTCATAACAATCTTTTCAGCTAGGCAACAATCTGAAATTTTATTTTAGCCAGGTGACAGTGGATCACATCTATAATCCTAGCTACTCAGGAAGATGAGATCATGGCTTAAAGCCAGGACAGGTAGAAAAGAATTTTAAAATGTTGATCTTGAAGAACATTTCATGAAATAAAGGTGGGGGAGAGTGGTATACTATATTTAAAAAGCAGAATATTGGGGCTGGGGATATGGCCTAGTGGCAAGAGTGCTTGCCTCGTGTACATGAGGCCCTGGGTTCAATTCCCCAGCACCACATATACAGAAAATGGCCAGAAGTGGCGCTGTGGCTCAAGTAGCAGAGTGCTAGCCTTGAGCAAAAAAGAAGCCAGGGACAGTGCTCAGGCCCTGAGTCCAAGCCCCAGGACTGGCCAAAAAAAAAAAAAAAAAAAAAGCAGAATATTGGGGCTGGGAATATGGCCTAATGGTAGAGTGCTTGCCTCCCATACATGAAGCCATGGGTTCAATTCCTCAACACCACATATATAGAAGTGGCGCTGTGGCTCAAGAGGTAGGGTGCTAGCCTTGAGCAAAAAGAAGCCAGGGAAAGTGTTCAGGCCCTGAGTCCAAGGCCCAGGATTGGAAAAAAAATAAAGTGGTATATATGATAGAAGATATGGCTCAAGTAGTAGAATACCAGCCATGAGCAAGAAAGCCAAGCCAGAGTACAAGGCCCTTAGTTCTAGACATAGTACTGTAAACAAAAGAAAAAAAGCAGAGTAGCTCCATGGCAAAGCACTTTCCTAGCATGTACAATATCCTGGGTTTGATATCCCATAACAAAAAAGAAAAGACAGAAAAAAAAGAAGTACATTTAAACAAAAGCCGACTATAAGTCTGCAAGCAGCAAAGTCTGAGGACAATTCTATTAAAAAAAACACTATCAGGACTGGGATGTAGAGCAGTGGCAAAGTGCTTGCCTAGCAAGTGCAATGTCCTAGGTCTAATCTCCAGTATCAATAAGGAAAAGATATATATCAAACACTATCAAACTATTAAACCACTCATCTTTGGTAGATATGAGAGTATTTAAATTTTCTCCTTGGTGAGCATACTTTTTTTTTTTTTTTTTTTTTTGACTCAGGGCCTGAGCACTGTCCCTGGCTTCTTTTTGCTCAAGGCTAGCACCCTTCCTCTTGAGCCACAGCGCCACTTCTGGCTTTTTCTGTATATGTGGTGCTAAGGAATCGAACCCAGGCCTTCAGGCATGCTAGGCAAGCACTCTACCACTAGACCACATTCCCAGCCCAATGAGCATACTTTTTTTAGGTCCACGATGGGGACTCAAGCTCAGTACTTGCCACTTTCATTCACTGACTAGTGCTCTATAACTGAACCACACCTCCAACCCCTTGATGAACATATTCTACAATCACAAAATTAGTTTCCTTTTAAGAGGTTCAGTGAGACTAGAATCTCTGGCTGAAGCCTATGAAACACCTAGCTAAGCACCCAGCTTTCTTCTTCCTCCCAAGATTATTTGTTTTCCCCCCTCACTGTCTCAAGGAATATGGAGGGATTCTCTTTTCTGTTTGCTTTTTTTTTAATCCTTAAAGTCAAGAGACAGAGTGTAATATTCAGTTCTTTACTGCTAAGTCTAAAGTACCCTCAGTCTTTATTCTATTTATTTATTTATTTTTTGCTGGTCCGGGGCTTGAACTCAGCCTGAGCACTGTCACTGAGCCTCTTTGTACTCAGGGCTGGTGCTCTACCACTTGAGCCCTTGAGCCACAGCACAACTTCCGGCTTTTTCTGAGTAGTTTATTGCTGGCTTTGAACCCCCATCCTCAGATCTCAACCTCCTGAGTAGCTAGAATTATAGGTATAAGCCACTGGCACCCAGCTCGCTCAGTCTATTTTTAGCCTTGTGGATAAACTATATGTGCAGCCAAAGCTTCTGCAAGCAGTAATAAGAAGCAAACAGTATAATCAAGTGCCTCTGGCAACACAGTGCTAAGGAACACAGGGAATTCTGGGCTCTCTAAAGCACTAATTCTGCATGGCTGAATTACATTCACAGTAATCTTTCCTTTTTGTGATTTCACCTTCTTTTCTACCCCATAAGAAGGAAAGGAAAATAGGGATCTACTGAAGTCTCTCAGGCGATTACCAGAAGACCGAACGCAATGTGGAAGCTACCTTCTTCTTATGGACTATTCTTTTTCGGAGAGCTTGTTTACAAATTCAGCTTAAAGAAATCTGAAACATCAATAGATAAAAGCCATTTTGGTGTGGTGCCTGCTGCTTAGAATAGAACACAAAGAATGGCAGTGGCAGGAAAGAGGGGTCCTGTGAGTTAAAGCATAAAGCTTTGGGACCCCACCTCCACCTCCACCCCCACCCCCACCCCTGGCCCTGCCATAGCCTAGAGAAGTTGACTGCCTCACGATGCCTTTAAACAGCCTTAAGATGAAAAGCTTGGACGTAAAATACCACTACCTTCACCATCAGCACCCCACCTCTACTTTTTCTATGCAACAGATGTCTCAACATTAGTATTTTTTCTTTGTTAAATGGTAAGTATTGATATTGGCACCAATCAAAACATCTGACTAGCCAGGCACTGATGCTTCACGTCTATAATCCTAACTACTCAGGAGACTGAGATCTGAGGATCATGGCTCGAAGCCAGCCCAGGCAGGAAAGTCCCCATGAGACTCTTATCACCAATTAACTACCAGAAGATGGGAAGTGGCACTATGGCTCAAAGTGGTAGAGCATCAGCCTTGAGCAAAAGAGCTCAGGGACAATGCCCAGGCCCAAGGTTCAAGCCCCAGAACCAACACGCACGGACACACACACACACACACACACACACACACACAAACACACACACACACAAATCTGACTAAAAACATGAGAAGACATATGTAAGACATGCACCAACCTGTCACACAGATTTCAGGGACAGCCATGTAACAAACTCAGACTTCTCCCTTCCCCATCCTTTATGCTTATTTATCTCTCAGGACCAAGCAACTTTGGTGAAATGGCATCTTCAAACATCAAGAAAACCTCCCTCTTCCCAAAAGAACAAACCATGCTCTTCAAATAAAATGACACCTGGACTGGGATATAGCTCAGTGGCAAAGTGCTTGCCTAGCAAGCACAATACATCCTGGGTTCAATCCCCAGTACCAAAAAAACGAAAAAAACACACAAAAGACACCCTCACAATTATCACAGCACCCCATACCCTCACACCTTCTCCTACACCCAGCCTCATACTTACAGATGCAGGCAGCAGCGAGAAGACGGCAGGCCACGTAGGGGGGATTACAAGTGGGGAAGGAGGGCTGGATGATGTAGTTGGCGAAGGTGATAGCGATGATGGCCTGACTGGTGGGCTCAACAATTAGCAGTGAGGCCCACAGGCGGATGAAGGCAATGAAGCCCCCAAAGGCCTCTAGAATGTAAGCATAGCTGGCCCCTGACTTGGTGATGGTGGTCCCCAGCTCTGCATAGCAAAGGGCACCCACAACGGAGAAGAGTCCACCAATGGCCCATACAACTAGTGACAAGCCATAGGAGGCCGTGTGTTTCAACACTCCTTTGGGTGACACAAAGATCCCTGAGCCAATCATGTTGCCCACCACCAAGCTGACCCCATTCAGCAAGGAGATCTCCTTCTTCAGCTGCATAGTTTCTGAGTTCTCTCTAGATGGCGAGCTGACTTCCTGGTCCACCCTGGGCTGGCTGGCTGAGGCAAGGAGGTGGTAGGTGGGAGGGGGTCCCGCATGCTCCTGAGCTTCCATAGCAAATCGTTCCTATACGCTTGCGTTTTCTGTGGCCCGGTGAAGAAAACTAGTAATGTCAAGTCTAGGTCAGTTGCTGGTGAGGGTCTGCTTAGGGACAGCTTGCCACACACATAATCAATAAGCCTCGATTCCCTCCTCAAGGCACAGGGAAATGAAGGCAGGCAGATCTCCACTGCTCCTAGAAAAGACATCATGAGATAAGGCATGATTTGATAAATTCCAATAAGAAACATGTCTTGACAGGCGCCAATGGTTCACACTTGTAATCCTAGCTACTCAGGAGGCTGTGATCCGAGGATTGGGGTTCCAAGCCAACCCAGGTAGGAAACTCTGTGAGACTCTTATCTCTAACTAACTACTGGAAAATGGGAAGTGGTGCTGTGGTACAAAGTGGTAGAGCACTAGCCTTGAGCAAAAAGAGCTCAGGGAATAGCACCCAGGCCCTGAGTTCAGTCCCTATAACTGACAAAAAAATATATATATATATATATACACATATATATGTATATATATATGTGTATATATATATCACTACTGCAGAGACAACCAAGGAGAGGTCCTCTATGTACAGCCATGTGCCATACACCTATTTTACTCTCCACATTGTTCTAGCACAATCAATACTTTTCCCAAATACCCAAAAGGAAGAAGATTATAGAATGAAAGAAGAGGTAGTTAGATCATCCACGGGATGTCCTAATCTGAGACTAAGTCATTATTGGCTTGTTTGTTTCAGTCTTCAGCCGCACAATCCTCATTATTACCTAGGCTACAAAGAGATTCGCCCACACCAATACTCAAGAACCCAACTAAAGCCATGGGCTTGGCCGTAGACCTGGCACTGGAAAGCATGCTGTGGAGAGATGGCACACACACACCTACCATCTTTGGGTGAGAGTTAATCTAGAAACCTCAAGAATGTTACATCCCACAGTAACCTACCCTTGAAAGATCCAGAATCTGTCAGAGGAAGAAAAGAACTTTCTTGACCCTGTACCCCATTGTGGCCTTCTCCCTCCCTTACTTCCTATGGATCAGACTAATCAAAGCCCATCTGGGTGGTGAGTCCCACCCAGGAGCCAGGCCTTGAAGGTCAAAGGGGTACCTTCCAGGAATAAGAATGAGATCAATACATCAATCCTCCCAGAATCCTCCCCTCTACTCACCACAGATATATGTCCCTGATTCTGATCTCAAGGAGCTCAGAACAAGCTCAGAGCTTCTGTCACTTGAGAATGAGTAGTTCTGGAAAACTCTAATCTCCACAGCCCCCCTCCCCCCGCAACTAAAATCCCTGCTTTACCGGTCCCAATTCTTTTCCAGAATCTGACTCTCAACCCAAGTGAAAAAGCTCCACTGGGGCACGAGCAGCCTTCTCCCGTCCCAGGAAAGTTGAATCTATTTACACCTGCTTAGATGAGGCTGGGCTTTCCAGCAGCCCCACTTTTCTTTTCACTCTTGGGACCAAGCCATGAAGGTTTCTCTGTGCAGGCATGTGGAAGTATATTTGTTTTCACATGTCCCGTCAGGTGAGCTCAGGCACCCGTGGGAACAAAACCAGTAACCAGCTCCCTAACTGGTTATTCATTCTCATATGAAGAGTCCTATGCAGTGTCCTAGGTTGCCTTTCTCTACCAAACCGGCCCCAGTGGCCTCTCCAACTTCCCCTCTTCTCTCAGACTTTAGATGGGGGAGGTAGGGAACTACTGTTAGCAGATATTCCTTTTGTCTTTGTACAAGCTGGTCCTGGTGTTTCTCAGGTAGTTTGTTTTAAGTATGTCTGATACACTGAGGGAAACTGCTTAGTGGCAGTCACAGACTTGCAGCCTTCTTGTCTAGAATCTCAGTCCTAGCACCTATATGAGAAACACAGGTCTTGCTAGAGTTTAGGAAGGATTCCTCCTTCAGCTCAGGACTCACACAGAAATAAGAGCAACCCAGGCTTCTTTCTCCTCATTGATGACAAAGTGCAAGTTATCAATAGGAGCCAACTCTTGGCCAAAGTAATTAAAGTTGCTATTTCTTTGCTAAAGAGAGCACCATTATGATATAACACTAGTAAGTTCCCTGAAGCCAGATAGCCAAGTCCCACAGTTACTTGGTCACACATCTCCAAAGCCATCCCTCACCTTTCCTCTGTTTTTAAACTCTAAATACAGAGATAGGTGCCCAGCACCTACATATCTGACTCTGCTGGAAAGACAGGAAAGTGGACCAGGTCCTTGGAGAAAAACATGGGATCACAAACCAGATGGACCTCACCTTTCTCTGCCCTTCAGCTCTTCCCAGTTTCACTGACCTTTTGTCAGAATCAAATTGGGCAACATGAAACTATGATAAAATGTGAAGCCTTCCTTAACAGGGTTAATGTGGCTGAGAGACAAATTCTGGAAGCAAAGAAGAAACAAAGGAAAGAAAAGAGTTAAAAATTCATTTCACTGGAAGGTCAAACCCAGTATAAAATATAAAATATGTAAAGTATAACGTACCAGTGGCTTATGCCTGTAATTCTAGTTACTTATTGGGGATGAGATCCCAAAGATTTGAGATTTAAAACCAGTTGGAGACAGAAAGTCCACAAGACTACATTTCCAAAGCAACCAGCAAAAACCAAGTTAGAGACATGACTCAAGTGGTAGAATGCTAACAAAACAAGCTAAGTAAACATGAGGCCCTGAGTTCAAACCCAGTATCAGCAAAAAGGAAAAAAAAAAAAAAACAGAAGGAAACACAGGCACTCTCAAGGAGAAAGAAATGCAAGGTCTGGCTTCCCTGTGGCAATAGGAAAAAGAGAAGATGACCATAGAGGTGGGTAAGAATTCAAGTACAATGTTTAATGAGCTACTAAAGACCAGGTGCAAGTTAGCAAAAAACACAGACACTGATGTTTTTCTCCACACTCAGTAGTTGCTCATGAGAAATACTGGGCAGGAAACAAGAAGAAAACCTTTCTTAGTAGTGCTGGGCCTGGAGGAGGAAAATGCCAAGATCCACCCAAATCCTTCTCCTCTAAAGAATAAAAAACTGTAAACCCCTGATAAAATGTCAACAAATTCTGTCACTGGAACAGGGTAAAAGAAAACAACAACAAAGAAAATTGGACAAACCCTTTATGCTTGGGAGGGTAGAGAGGGGCAGGAGAGACAGGAAATTCTTGTCAAGACCATTAGAGGTATCCTACATCTAGAAGACAGAAACACCTAGAAAGTTCTATCCTGAAGACTCAAGAAAACACCTCCTGAGGAGAAAGATGGCGCCGAGACAATAGGGAGGCACCCCGACTCGCACCAACTGAATAGCGAGCTGGGAACTCCAACACCCAACACTCCACCAAGAACCCAGCAAAACCAGCATCCAGAAGCAGTGGAGAAACGCAGGAAAACAAAAAGGAGCAAAAAAGAAGAACCGAAAACCTACACGGAGCCGGAGATTAATCGGGGCACCCTCCCCCCACCAGCCGGCCCTGGCCCAAACAGGGTCAGGCTGGGAAAGGGAAACCCGGCGATCGGCAGACAGGTTGCCAGGAGCGCAGAATCCATATAGCGGGAGACCCCACGGACACAAAGCAGGGTGCGGACCAAGACACACCCAGCAGCGACGAGAAGTTCGGGTCCACACCGGATTCGGACAAGGGAACCCAGCGCGGCAGAAAGAGGGAACGGGGGAGCCACCACGACACTTCGCCAACCCCTGAAGGGCCAACGGCGGTGCGGGACACGCACACAAAGCAGCAAAAGTGAGTCCCCCATAATCCCTTCCCCCAACGGGAGACCCAAGCCCGACAAAGACGATATATCTCCCTCCCTCCCCCTCCCCACTCCCGTGGGAACAAAGATTCCCCAAATCAGGCGGGAAGCTCCCAGCAGGCACTGGGAAGCCAGTCTAGCAGGGGAAGGGCGGAACAGCCCCAAGCCCCCAAAGGTTCCTGAACTGGCAGAACCGGCCCCGTCCCCTTCCCAACAGGGGCCAGGGACGGCCGGCAGGGCAAGCCCCACCCGAGGCGCCTAGACCTTGCGGACTCTTACAACTAAAATCACAGGCGCTGGTGGGCAATACCAGCCCAGCAGGGTCACCTGAGCCTGATCTCGTTCCCCCTCCTCGAAGCGGAGGCGAGGTCTGAGGGTGCCAAGCCACACCCGGACAGTCGATCCCACTGGGCCCCACACATACTGCTTCCCCCCCCCAACGGACTCGCGGGAGGGCGCAAGCACAACCCAACAACCCAGGGCTCGCTCTGGGAGGCAGACCCCACTTAAGTGCCTGTTGTAGGGGACTCACAGTGCACAGGAGGGCGGGGCCCCGGCGAAAGCGCCCGCTCTGATAGGCGTGCCCTGCACTGGTGGGCGGGGCCACAGCGACAGCACCTGCTGACGCAGACACGCCTACACAGAAGGGAGGGAAGAACTACACAGACTTCCAGATGCGCAAATCACAAAGAAACATAACTCAGTTCATCAAAGGACAAGCCAACTCGCCAGCTCCAAAAAGCAGCACGACTGGAGAGGAGATGGAGAATAAAAAAGCAAATGAGGACATGTTAACAGGAATGATCGAAACCGTCAGAAATGAAATCAGAAAACAATTCCAGGAGTTTAGAGCGGAAATCTGGAAGGACACCCAGGAAGCCAAGAAAGAAATGGAAGCAAAACTGGATACAATGCAAGCCTCGTTTAAAGAAATGGAAGCAAAAATGGATACAATGCAAGCCGCCTTTAAAGAAAATCTCCACACCCTGAGAATTGAAATGCATGAAAAAATAGATTTAAAATACAACTCTTTAAAGGAAGAAATTTCCACGATCAGAGCTGATATGACAACCATGAATAGCTCTCTGACATCCATAAACTCCGCAATTGAAACCATAACACAAAGAGTGGACCATATGGAATCCAGAATCTCTCGCCTGGACGATGAAGCAGCTGACAACAACCAGAAAATGACCACACTCCAAGAAAAGGTGAAGCTTCAGGGAAGATTACTCCAGGAACTAATGGACAAAGACAAGAGATATAATCTGCGTATAATTGGAATAGAAGAAGGAGCCGAATATCAGAGCAGAGGGCTTAATCATGTTCTCAATAAAGTTATTGCAGAAAACTTCCCCAATCTCACAGGGGAACCCATCCAGGTAACCGAAGCCTATAGGACACCTGGCAGGCCAGACCCCAGGAAAACCACCCCAAGGCACATAATATTCAAGACTACAGACCTCAAGATTAAAGAGCAAATTCTGAATTCAGCCAAAGCGAAGAAGGAAACTTTTTTCAATGGGAAGAGGATTCGAATAACATCCGACTTATCCACACAAACTTACCAAGCTCGAAGTGAGTGGAAGAACACCATCCAAGTACTTCAGAATAACAATTTACAACCTCGGATCAAATATCCAGCGAAACTGGAGTTCACATTCGAAGGGAGAACCAGATCTTTCCACACCAAAGAGGAGCTAAAGGAGTATGTGAATAAAAAACCAGCCCTACAGCGAATATTAAGAGGGGAAGCCCACCCAACAGAGATCGTAAAAGACACACAGACAGATTCAGAAAGAAACTTCAATAGCCAAAGTCCAGCAGAAACACAAGCTCACTAAAGACAAGAAGAAAAAAAAAAAACAACAGGAAAAAACAGCCCAACAAGAAAATGGAAGGAGAAAAAACACCCTTATCCTTGATCTCTTTAAATATAAATGGCTTAAACTCCCCGATCAAGAGGAGCAGACTGGCAGAATGGATCCGCAAGCAAAAAGTTGACATCTGTTGTCTACAAGAGACCCACCTTACAGCAAGGGACAAAAACAGGCTTCGAATGAAAGGATGGAGCAAGATCTACCAAGCAAATGCACCCACCAAAACGGCAGGTGTAGCCATCCTGATCTCAGACAAGCTGGATTTCTCTTTAAAGTCCACTCAAAAAGACAAAGAAGGACACTACATATTGATACAAGGAAAAATCCAGAATCAAGACATCACGGTGATAAATGTATACTCACCGAACAAAAGAGGCCCGACATATGTCAAGCAAATTCTCACAGAATTACAGAGCAAGATAGATGCAAACACAATCATAGTGGGTGACTTTAATACTCCTCTCTCTCCAAGAGACAGATCCAACACCCAGAGGATTAGTAAGGGAGCTGAGGACCTAAATAACACCATTGCCCAAATGGATCTAACAGACCTATATAGAACCTTCCACCCTACAGAGACCCAATACACCTTCTTTTCAGCAGCCCATGGATCATATTCCAAAATAGACCACGTCATAGCCCACACAAAGAACCTCAGCAAATACAAAAGAATTGACATCATCCCATGTATTATATCTGATCACAGTGGATTAAAGGTAACCCTCAACAACAAAGGATACCACAGAGCCTATACACACTCTTGGAGGCTAAACCCCACGCTGCTATCCAACACTTGGGCCACAGATCAAATTAAAGATGAAATCAACGAATTCATAAGCCACAATGACAAAGAAAACACATCACAAAGAAACCTATGGGACACAGCTAAGGCAGTACTGAGGGGCAAGATCATTGCACTCAGTACCCACATTAAAAGAATGGAAGCAGAGCAGGTGAATACCCTCACGATGAAACTAAAACAACTGGAGAAACAAGAAATGACAGAATCTAAAACGACTAGGAGGGGAGAGATTACAAAGATTAAAGAAGAGATAAATCTGATTGAAAATAGAAAGACCATTCAACAAATAAATAAGACTAAAAGCTGGTTCTTTGAGAAAATAAACAAAATTGACAGACCCCTTGCAAGACTCACAAAAAAAAGAAGAGAAGAGACTCATATACGTAAAATCAGGGACTCCACAGGAAAAATTACAACAAATACACACGATATTCAAACAAACATAAGGAGCTATTTCCAAAACCTCTACTCAACAAAAAACAATAATTTTACAGAAATGGATCAATTCTTAGAGAAGTACAAACTGCCCAAACTGAACCAAGAAGAAATAAATCAACTAAATAAACCAATAACTTACGGTGAGATACAGGAGGTAATCAAGAACCTCCCTACTAAGAAAAGCCCAGGCCCAGATGGATTCACCAATGAATTCTACAAAACCTTTAGTGAGGAGCTAATTCCAATACTCCTCAAACTCTTCCGCGAAATAGAAACGGAGGGAAAAATCCCGAACTCATTCTACGAAGCTAATATCATACTCATCCCCAAACCAGGCAAAGATCCAACAAAAAAAGAGAACTACAGACCAATATCACTAATGAACACAGATGCAAAGCTCCTCAATAAAATATTAGCTAACAGGATCCAGAAAGTGATCAAGAATATCATACATCATGACCAAGTAGGCTTCATCCCTCAGTCACAAGGATGGTTCAACATCCGTAAATCAATCAATGTAATTCACCACATAAACAGAACTAAAATCAAGAATCACATTGTTATCTCAGTCGATGCCCAAAAAGCCTTTGACAAAATACAACATCCATACCTATTAAAAGCTTTGGAGAGAACAGGAATAGATGGAACATTCCTCAAAACAATAAAAGCCATATACAACAGACCAACTGCTAATATCATATTAAATGGAGAGAAACTTAAATCATTCCCCCTAAACACAGGAACAAGACAAGGATGCCCACTCTCCCCACTTCTGTTCAACATAGTACTGGAATCCCTAGCCATAGCAATAAGGCAAGAGGAGGACATCAAAGGGATCCACATCGGCAAGGAAGAAATCAAGTTATCCCTATTCGCAGACGACATGATCTTATATCTCAAGGACCCAAAAAACTCAGTACCCAAACTCCTACATCTAATAAACCAATTTGGCAAAGTAGCAGGATACAAAATCAATCCACAAAAGTCAGCAGCTTTTCTGTACACCAGCAATAGACAAACAGAAAAGGAAATTATGGAAACGATTCCATTTACAGTAGCCAAAAAAAGAATAAAGTACCTAGGGATCAACTTAACCAAGGACGTGACGGACCTATTCAATGAAAACTACAAAAATCTAATAAGGGAAATCAAAGAAGACACAAGGAGATGGAAAGACCTCCCATGCTCATGGGTAGGCAGAATCAATATAGTGAAAATGGCCATACTGCCCAAATTGTTATACAAATTCAATGCAATACCTATCAAAATCCCAGCCACATTCTTCACTGAAATAGAGAAACCAATCCATAAGTTCATATGGAACAGCAAAAAACCTAGAATAGCCAAAGCAATTCTAGGCAAAAAACATAGTGCAGGAGGTATCACCATACCAGACTTCAAGCTCTACTACAAGGCCATCATAACAAAAACAGCATGGTATTGGTATAAAAACAGATCGGAAGACCAGTGGATTAGAATTGAAGACCCAGAAATAAAACCGCACTCTTACAGCCAACTGATATTCGACAAAGGAGCTAAAGACATACAATGGAATAAACATAGCCTCTTCAACTACTGGTGCTGGGAGAACTGGGCAGCCATATGCAGAAAACTCAAAGTAGACCCAAGCCTATCACCATGCACCAAGATCAACTCAAAATGGATCAAGGACCTCAACATCAGACCTGAATCCTTGAAACTACTGAAGGACAGAGTAGGAAAGACACTAGAACTTATAGGCACAGGAAGGAACTTCCTGAATAGAGTCCCAGGCGCACAACAAATAGGGGAAAGACTCAACAAATGGGACTACTACAAATTAAAAAGTTTCTGCACAGCTAAGGTCATAGCCACCAAAATAGAAAGACAGCCAACGATATGGGAAAGGATATTTACCAGCACAGCAACAGACAAAGGCCTGATATCTGTCATCTACAGAGAACTCAAAAAACTAAGCCCCTCCAAGCCCAATAAACCTATTAGGAAATGGGCAAAAGAGCTAAAGAGAGACTTCACAAGAGAAGATATAAAAATGGCAAAGAAACACATGAGGAAATGCTCAACATCCCTGCTAGTAAAGGAAATGCAAATAAAAACAACCCTGAGATACCACCTCACCCCAGTTAGAATGGCCTATACTCTGAACTCAGGAAACAACAAATGCTGGAGGGGCTGTGGGGAAAGAGGAACCCTTCTCCATTGTTGGTGGGAGTGCAAATTAGTACAGCCACTTTGGAGAACAGTATGGAGGTTTCTCAAAAAGCTCAATATAGACCTACCCTATGACCCAGCCATACCACTCCTAGGCATCTATCCTAAACAGCAAAACCCAAGATATCAAAAAGACATTTGTACTTCCATGTTTATCGCAGCACAATTCACAATAGCCAAAATTTGGAAACAACCCAGATGCCCCTCCACAGATGAATGGATCCAAAAAATATGGTACTTATACACAATGGAATACTACATAGCGATTAGGAATGGTGAAATATTGTTATTTGCAGGGAAATGGTCAGAACTCGAACAAATAATGTTGAGTGAGACAAGCCTAGAACACAGAAAACAAAGGGGCATGATCTCCCTGATATATGACTGTTAACAAAGGGAGATGGAGAGACAGTAGAGACCAAGTCTGTGAACACTGTATATGTGCTTGATACATTGTATACTGCATATGGGTCTACCTGACCTAGACAAGGGATGGGAAAACAGGTTGTAAGATATCACAAGAAATGTACACAATGCCCTACTATGTAACTGCACCCTCTTTGCACAGCACCTTGTAAAAAAAAAAAAAAAATTTATGTTCAATTGATAATAAAAAAAAAAATAAAAAAAAAAAAAAAAAAAAGAAAACACCTCCTAAGACTGAGGCTGAACCAGACAACAGAGAACCTCTCAGCTCCCCACCACCATGTTGGCAAGCACCCAGGAATAACCAATGGCAGTCTGCCAGAGTGTGGTAGATTGTACATGGAAAAGAACTAAAGCTGAGGGCAATGTATAAACACTGAGAAAAAGTCCCTACCAAAGCAAAGCAACCCTAAACCCAAGAGGGTTGTGAAGGAACCACCCTAGGGATCTGAAGTAAGGTTTACCTAAGTAACCAAAGCAACAACAAAACCGAAACACAACTCTTCTCATGAGCTCAAACTCTATTACCAATAACCTAACAAAAGAAAAGGTGTAATCATTCCCCAGAATATATAGTTCAGTCTCAGATGATATCAATCAATAACAAATGACAAGCAACAACACACACAAAGAAATACAAGAAAACTACCCACTATCAAGAGGCAAAGTAATCAACAGGACCAGACATAAGAGATGATCCAGATTAAAAATGTCAAACACAATATGAGGAGTCAAGAACTGGGATGCACACTTGTGGTCTCAGGTATTCGCAAGGCTGTGGTGGGAGGATTTGCATGAGCCAGGAGTTTGAAACCAGCCTAAGCAACATAACAAGACCTTCATCTAAAACATGTTCTTTTTCAATCCCAAGAACCTCCAAAAATTAAAAATAAAATGACTATACATTAGAGATAATTCGGATAGGTGGGAAGAAATGTGGAATTTGAGCAGAAGAAAATTGTTTAAGACAAAATAGAAAAAGGCAAAAGTAAAACAGGATACAATATTTAAGAGATAGAGGACAATATCAAATGGTTTGAGGTAAATATAAAACATTATGTAGAACTGGGAATGTGGCATGACGCCCTGGGTTTGATTCCTCAGTATCACATAAACAGAAAAAGCCGGAAGTGGCACTGTGGCTCAAGTGGCAGAGTGCTAGCCTTGAGCAAAAAGAAGCCAGGGACAGTGCTCAGGCCCTGAGTCCAAGCCCTAGGATTGGCCAAAAAAAAAAAAAAAAATTATGTACCTTTAACTGCTTTAAAATTCAACCGATAGGGGCTAGGGATGGCCTAGTAGCAATAGTGCTTGCCTCCCATACATGAAGCCCTGGGTTCAATTCCCCGGCACCACATATACAGAAAATGGCCAAAAGTGGCACTGTGGCTGAAGTGGCAGAGTACTAGCCTTGAGCAAAAAGAAGCCAGGAACAGTGCTCAGGCTCTGAGTCTAAGGCCCAGGACTAGCCAAAACAATAAAATAAAATAATAAAATTCAACTGATGCTTAAAGCAAAAACTAGTAGCAATCTATTATGGGTTTATAACCTATGTAAAAATAAAATGGCTACTAACAATAGCACAAAGAACAGGAAGAATCAAGAGAATACTGTTGTAAGGTTCTTATATTACATGTGAAACAATGTAATATTATTTAAAGATAGACTGTGATTAAAGAGTTACACAGCTTGGGTATAGCTTGAGGCCAGCCTGGGCTATATAATAAGACCATATAACAAAAAAAGAAAAAGAAAAGAATGAAAGAAATGTACTCAAAGTCTGGTGCTGGTGTCCCATGCCTATAATCCTAGCTACTCAGGAGACTGAGATCTGAGATTTGAGGTTCAAAGCCACCTCGGATAGACAAATCCAAGAGACTCTTATCTCTAACAAGCAAAAAGTTGAAAGTGGAGGTGTAGCTCAAGTGGTAGAGTACTGGCCTCAACAACAACAACAAAAAAAAAATCTGAATTAAGAGTTCAAAAGGGGGCTGGGAATATGGCCTAGTGGCAAGAGTGCTTGCCTGGTATACATGAAGCCCTAGGTTCAATTCCCTAGCACCACATATGAAAATGGCCAGAAGTGGTGCTGTGGCTCAAGTGGCAGAGTGTTAGCCTTGAGCAAAAGGAAGCCAGGGACAGAGCTCAGGCCCGGAGTCCAAGGCCCAAGACTGGCCCCCACCCCAAAAAAAAAAAGAGTTCAAAAGGCCCTGAGTTCAAGCATACGCGCACGCGCGCGCACACACCTGGAAGGGAGAAAGGGAGAAAGCTGTAGAGGGAGACATACTGGTACTTACCTATAATCTCAGCACTCTGAAGACTACACCAGGAGAATCTTAAGTTTGAGGCCAGCCTTAGCTATATAAGACCCTGTCTCAAAAAAACAGAAAGAGAGAGAGAGAGGAGAGAGAGACAGAGAGAGAGATAAAGAGAGAGAAAATAAGAAAAGCTGGATTACAGATTTATCTTGAGGGGCTGGGGATATGGCCTAGTGGCAAGAGAGCTTGCCTCGTATACATGAGGCCCTGGGTTCAATTCCCCAGCACCACATATACAGAAAACGGCCAGAAGTGGCGCTGTGGCTCAAGTGGCAGAGTGCTAGCCTTGAGCAAAAGGAAGCCAGGGACAGTGCTCAGGCCCTGAGTCCAAGGCCCAGGACTGGCCAAAAAAAAAAAATATATATATATATATATACATATATATATATATATATACAGATTTATCTTGAGGAATAGGTAGTATTTCTATGACTTCTATGATAAAAACGAATTCAAATTTATTGTAGTCACAGAAGCTCTTTGCAATTTTTTTAAATCAGCTTTCACCCTGATAAGTACTCTTTAGGAAGAGATCTAAGTATGTACTTTACTTATACATTATAATTTATATAGTAAATTACAGAGCCAGGCACTGGTGAATTGCCCTGTAATTCTAGCTACTCAGGAGGCTGAGATCTGAAGATGAAGGTTTGAAACAAGCTGGGGCAGGAAAGGCCATGAGATTGTTATCTCCAATAAACTATTCAGAAAAGGCCAAAGTGGTGCTGTGGATCTAGTGGCAGAGCCATAGCCTTGAGCACAAAGAGGCTCAGGGACAATGCCCAAGCCTGAGTTTAGATCGGCAAATAATAATAATAATTATAGTGTTACATATGTAACACTGATATATCACTAACATAAGCTATTATCCTTTTTTAATATATATATATATATATATATATTTAGGTCCTGAGGCTTGAACTAGGCCTGGGCACCATCCTTGAGCTCCTTTTGCTCAAGGCTAGCATTCTACCATTTAAGCCACAGCGCCACTTTTTCTATGATTAATTGGACAGAAGAGTCTCATGGACTTTCCTGCCTGGGCTGGCTTCAAACCTCAATCCTCAGATCTCAGCCGCCTGTGTAGCTAGGACTATAGGTGTGAGTCACCATTGCTGGCTTAAGCCATCTTTACTAGTTTTCTGTTCATATGCTACCTAATAAATCACAAAGACCAAAGAAATCTAATAAAGACAGCACTAATACTCACCTGCCACCAAATAAGCAAAAATCACACTCTTAGAAACCACTTCATCACAAATGGATCCAATTCTGAGAGGAAAACCAATTCACTATAGCAAGGGCTAGTTCCACTTGTCTGCTTTTGTCATTTAATTTGCATCAAAGAATAGGTGTAACCTGCCCAAAAAAAAGAAAGAAAAGAAAAGAAAATGGGCCTATTAAACAGCAGGATGGTGTTTCCCTTTGTAAAATCTAAATTTATAAGCCCTCAACTGCTGAGTTCCATCATACCCATCCTATCACAGGGCGTATGACTGAAGTAATCACTACCAATATGTCAGCAAAGGAGCCCTATCATCTCAGATCATGCATGTTAAGGAGGCTAGTTGTTGCTCCCGGACCCCAGGACCAATGAGCACATTACAGCTTAACTTCTGTAGAAATTGCTTCTGCCAAAAATTTCCAGGGAGCCAGATTCTGGTGGTTCCCACCTATAATCTTAGCTACTGAGGATCTGAGGTAACGGCTCAAGGCCAGCCAGGGCAGAGAAGTCCCCATGAGACTCATATCACCAATTAACCACTCAAAAACCTGAAGTGGGACTATGGCTCAAAGTGGTAGAGTGCTAGCCTTGAGCAAAAAGAGCTTGGGGGGCTGGAAGTTTGGCCTAGTAGTGCTTATCTAGCATGCACAAAGCCCTGGGTTCAATTCCTCAGTACAACATACACAGAAAAAGCCAGAATTGGTGCTGTGGCTCCACTGGTAGAGTGCAAAAAGAGCTCAAGGACAGTGTCCAGGCCCTGAATTCAAGACCCAGGACCAGGGGCTGGGGATATGGCCTACTGGCAAGAGTGCTTGCCCCGTATACATGAGGCCCTGGGTTCAATTCCCCAGCACCACATATATAGAAAATGGCCAGAAGTGGCGCTGTGACTCAAGTGGCAGAGTGCTAGCCTTGAGCAAAAAGAAGCCAGGGACAGTGCTCAGGCCCTGAGTCCAAGCCCCAGGACTGTCCAAAAAAAAAAAAAAAAAAAAAAAAAAAAATCAAGACCCAGGACCAACATTAAAAAAAAGTTCAAGGGAGATTGGTCACTTAATTGCAATATGCTTTTGGTCTATGCTACATCTACAGTCAAATAAAGGAAGGCAGTACAGGCAAGGAAGAAACCAGGCTTGAAAGAAATAGTAAATATTAAAGAGTCATGTAACAGGCTGAGACTTCAATCAGGAAGCAAAAGTCATTCATGTACAACCACAATGGGACCGTAGTAATGTGGGCTGTCTGGGTAATTTCCGGAAGGACCTCAACAGGCAAAGAGGTGAAAAGGGTCTCAGGAAGCAATGGCAGACTTTTAAATCCACTGCTCCTAGATCTTCAAACCGGAAAACAGCATCTCAGAAACGAGGTAACAGACAGCTAGCTGCATTCTGCCATGATGCTGTTACCTTAGCTGGCTATGGCAGTGGGTTTCTCCCACCAATTCAGGGCAGAGACTGAATTCTTTTTAACTGTGTCACCAAGGACACAGCCCAGTGCCCATGAGAAGTTTCCCGTAAATGAGATGCTGATTCCTACTCACACTAACCATTACACAATATGGTGGCCAGACTCTACCTTCACACTCAGGGTCTTGTGCACAGTCCTCTCATACCCTTTGTTTTTTTTCCACTTTCACACATGTGTCTTCCCCACTCTCAGGGACACACACACACACATATATATTCAGTCCCCATAAAGCAGCACCGGAAGTGGTGCCTAAGCTCAAAAAGTAGTAGGGTGCCAGCCTTGGGTGAAAAAGCTGAGGGCCAGTGTCCAGGCTCTGAGTTCAGTCCTTATGACCAACAAAGAGAGAAAAGAAAAGCCAGGCACTGGTGGCTCACGCCTGTAATCCTAGCTACTCAGGAGGCCGAGATCTGAGGATCATGGTTTGAAGCCAGGCCAGACAGGAAAGTGTGAGATTCTCATCTCCACTAAACTAAAAGCAAAGTCAGAAGTGGAGCTGTGGCACAAGCTATAGAGGCATTAGTCTTGACCAAAAGAAGCTCTGGGACAACCCAGGCCCTGAGTTCAAGCTACAGGAACAGCAAACAAACCAAAAAAAAAGTGTGTTTCCTGTTTCACACACAGTGCTCTCCCCCCACCCCCGCCCCAAATCACCTTCACCCCCACACTCCGTCCCCCCACACCAGGTGTTTCCTCTTTCATTACACGAGGTCCTCTACATTCAGGGTCACCCTCGCAGCCCTGGCTTTCTCCCTAGGGTCTTTTTCCTCACACTCAGGGTCCTCACACATTCAATGAACCTCACGCCAGACGATCCCTTTTTCACACAATGGTCTCCCCTACAGTCACCTTCGCTCTAGAGCATTCTCTTTCTCACACAGACACACATCTCCCCCTCCACACTCGGGGTGTCCTCTGGAGCAGGATAACTTCAGGAAACTGAGGCCTGATGCAGGCAACTCGGAAGTACGGTATTTAGAAACATACAAGTGCCAACTTTGCTACAAAGGGAGACAACAGGACGCACCCCTCACACCCCAAGAATGAACACTTGTGTCTGACAGGATGTATGCCTTCCCTCACCTTGGGCCACCAGCCCCCAAACGCGGATTGCGGGGCGCCGCCTCGTCCCCCGGATAAGGGTCCGTTTTCAAGCAGGACTGCATTCTTACCAGGAAACTCAGAAAGTCACTCCAGGCGTGCTTGGAGTAAAGAACCCCACTGCGCGTAACTTTAGAGCCGGACCCCCCTGCCTTCACCATCTGAGCACCCCAACAGCCCAGGGAGCGGGGTCTTCTCCCCCCCCCCCCCGGGAGCCCACGCACTCGGGGCGCCCCGGCCCTGCGGGGGGGGGGGGTGTCGGTCGGCCTTTTGTCTGCTCGCCCGCCGGTGGACTTTAAAGCGCGGCCAAGTTTTCTCACCCCCGGGACCCGTCCAGAACTTCTCCCTCAGCGAGGGAGGCCGGGGACCCCGAGGGCAGCGTTCCCACGTCTGCCGGGAAGCCCGGCGGAGCCGCACCTCCGCCCGGGGGCATCCTCCTGCGCTCCGGCTCCCGGAGCGGCCGTCGGCGCTCTCTCTCGCTCGCCCTCGCTCGCTCGCTCTCGCTCTCACGCGCGCGCGCGCACGCACACTCTCCCATTCGGCAGGTCTCCCGCCCTCCTGGCGTCCCCGGTGCCCGCGGGGTCGGCGTCGCTCACGCGGCCCGCGCGCCCCGCGCGCCCTTGGTGCCCAGCCCGCATCCAGCACCCGCGCGCGCGGCGGCTTCCGAGCGTCCGGCTGCCCGCGATGAGGCGTGAGCCCGACCCCAGCCCCCCGGCGCCGCGGCGCCCCGGCCCCCCGGCCCTCCCGGGCCCTCCACCGCCCCCCGGGCCCCTCAGACCCCTCGGCCGGTTACCTCTCCCTGGCCAGGCGCCTCCTCCAGGATGCTCCGTGGCGTGGTCTCCACAGCCGCTCAGGCCCCGCCCCGCCCCGCCCGCCCCGGTCCTGCGTCACCGCCACCGGATCGCTGCCTGGCGAGCGGCGGTGAGACCCGACTCCATGGGGGAGCCCTTCCGGGCCTAGGGGCTTCCGGACGCCGGGGCGGGGCCGATGGGCGGCCCGGCTGGGGGAGGGGGGGAGGGGTAGGGAAGCAGATGGTCCGGCGGCCCCCAGCGACCCGCGGATCCGGGCGGGACCGGGCAGCTCACCGGCCTCCACACAGGGATGCCTGACTGGACACCACTCTGTGCCCTTCAGGGCCTGGGCCGGGAGCCCGCACACCCGGGAGACCCCGGGTAAGTTCACGCAAAGCTCCCATTCAAGTGCCCCTGTCCACCTCCACCCAGCCACCTCCACCCAGCCACCTCCTCCGACACCCCTAGCCACCCTAGACCTTCCTGGGGTGCTGTCCTGGCCTTGCCCAGCCCAGCTGGTGCCCCCTAAAACGCTGCACCCTCTAGTCCTCCTCTTCTCCCCCTACTTGCCTTTCCTCGTTTACTCTAGGTCTCACCCTTCCTCTTGGCTTCCTGCCTACACTGCCAGCTCAGACTCCTGACTGGTAGAGCCATTTCTCCCAGGCCCTGTGTCCACCCTGCACACTGTCCGCTCTCAGGTCACACGCAGACCCTTGCCCCTCCACAGAGGGCATAAGCCACAAAAGTGGCAGCACCCTGACTTTTCATCCTTCCCCTCCCCAGAGCCGGCATCCCATGGCTTCCTTCTCCCTAGCTTGATAGCCTACCCATCTCTCAACCTGCTGCTGCCAGCCCATCCCACGGTAGAAGGTGCTAAATGCAGATTGCAATGGAAAAAACCCTTTCCATTCATCCTCCTCCATAGAGATCTAGGGGTCCATCCTTGTGCTGTCCTCATCCTGTACTCTGCCAAGAACACCTTCCAAAGAGGGGGTGGGGGAGCCCATATATATATGTATAGATATATATATATGTGTGTATGTATATACATATATATATATTTGGGTAATTGTCTGACACTTCACCCTCTAGAGGGGGCAGAATGGACAGCTCTGGATACTTGCCACTCCCTGGCAGCCAGTGCACTTGTGTGGCTGCAGCTGCATATAGAAACCCGGGGGGGGGGGGGGGCCGCTGGGAAAATGGCTTAGTGGCAAGAGCACTTGCCTCATATACATGAAGCCCTGGGTTCTATCCCCCAGTACCACATATAGAAAATGGCCAGAAGTGGCACTCTGGCTTAAGTGGCAGAGTGCTAGCTTTGAGCAAAAAGAAGCCAGGGACAGTGCTCAGGCCCTAGGTCCAAGCCCCAGGACTGACCCTCCCCCCCCAAAAAAAAGAAACCTGGGGTCAGGGGCTCACACCTATAATCCTAGCTACTCAGAAGGCTGAGGTCTGAGGATGGTAGTTTGAAGTCAATCCAGGCAGGAAAATCCATGAGACTCTTATCTCCAGTTAACCAGCAAAAAGCTGGAAGTAGAGCTGTGACTCAAATAGTAAAAGCATCAGGCTTGAACAAAAAAAAAAAAAAACAAAAACCTAAGGGATGGTACCCATGCCCAAAGTTCCAACCCAGTACCTGTGCCAGAAAACAAAATAACCGCTGGTCCCAGATCGTTTTGTTTGTTTTTGGTAGTTTAGTGGAATTAGTTGAATTATGCAGAGTCTCACAGATTTTCCTGCCTGGACTTAAGTGATCCTCAGATCTCAGCCTCCTGAGTAGTTAAGATTACAGGTGTGAGCCACCAGCGCCTAGCTTTCCAGATCTCTTTATAATCTCACAGTTAAATCAGTTGATCAGCAGAAAACCCACTGTTTGTGAAACACTACTAAATCAGATGTTCTCCAAGACCATCAGTGTTTGTTCCTTAAGACCACCATCCTTCAGAACTTTGTCCTCATTCTTCAGATGAGGGGACTGAGGCTCAGAGGGCAAGAGCCTATCCCAAGCTACTTGTTGGCGGTGGTAGAACTAAGATTTGAACACAAGCTGTCTGATCCTAAAGTTGGCTTAGTCCATACTCTCTCTACCTGTAAAACTGAAAGTGAGTGGGACTGAAACAGGTAGCGGCCATGTCACCACAAGTGATGGCATGAGTGGGCATCAGGCTGGCAAGAGCTGAGTATGAGGCTTCCTTTTCTGTTGTCATCCTTTCACTGAGGCCAGAGTTGGGGCTAGACTTATGTCCACCTGCCTCATTTGACTCACTTCTCTTGGCTACTCCTTTCCAGATCTAGCCTAATAACCTCATTGTAGTGGGGCAGTAAGAAGACTGAGGGTGCCCCCTAGTGGTCCATGTTGTATTAGAGCCTGGAGTCCAGACTGGCGGGCTTTTCAATGGGAAGGACAGGAACCAGGGTTCCACCCTGCTGGCCTTACAAAGTTCCCACTGGGACCCCATCCCTATGCACACATACATCCTTGTCTGACTCTTTGCCCATTTCCATCTGTACCATATTCTGGTCCCTGTCGCTGCTCTCTATCTCTTCCCAAGCCAGTCTCAGACTAGTCTCTCCCTCTCCCACATTCTTTCCCAAAGAAGGCCATGTAGCAGGCAAATGAACTGAAAATTCCAAGAGAATGACATCGTAAAGAAACTCTAGCCAGGCACCGTGGCTCTCACCTACAATCTTAGCCACTCAGAAAGCCAAAATCTGAGGATCACAGCTCAAAGACAGCCCAAGGCATGAAAAGTCCATGAGACTTTTTTTTTTTTTTTTTGCCAGTCCTGGGCCTTGGACTCAGGGCCTGAGCACTGTCCCTGGCTTCTTTTTGCTCAAGGCTAGCACTCTGCCACTTGAGTCACAGCGCCACTTCTGGCCATTTTCTGATATGTGGTGCTGGGGAATCGAACCCAGGGCTTCATGTATACGAGGCAAGTGCTCTTGCCACTAGGCTATATCCCCAGCCCTCTGTGAGACTCTTATCTCCAGTTAAACACCAAAGAAGCCAGAAGCAGAGCTGTGGCTCCAGGGGCAGAGCACTGTCTTGAAACACAAAAGCTCAGGGACTGCACTTAGGTTTTGAGTTCAAGCCCCAAGACTAGCACAAAAGAAAAAAAAAAGGAAAAAGAAACTGTAGGTTTAAGCTGGGTGCCAGGAGCTCCTGCCTGTAAAACTAGCTACTCAGGAGGCTGAGATCTAAGAATCACAGTTGGAAGCCAGCCCAGGCAGAAAAGTCCGTGAGCCTCTCTCTTATCTCCAATTAACCACCAGAAAACTAGAAGTGGTGCTGTGGCTCAAAGTAGTAGAGCACTAGCCTTGAGCAAAAAAACTCAGGGACAGAGCTGAGCCCCTGAGTACAAGCACCACAACAGAAGGAAGGGAGGGAGGGAGGGAGGGAGGGAGGGAGGGAAAGAAAAAGAAAGAAGGAAGGGAGAGAGGGAGGAAGGAAGGAAAGAAAGGAACTCTTACCTGAGTTATATAACTGTAATTCCTCTGTACTTCACATTTATAATAAAGAATAAATAATTTGGGGGAGGGGGAAAGCTGGTTGGGCACCACTCGGGCCCTGAGTTCAAGCCCCACAACCAACAAAAATAAATAAAAGCTGAAAGTGGAACTGGTTCAAATCATAGAGTGCAAGCTTTGAAGGGAAAAAATTCATCCAGGCCCCGAGTTCAATCCCCAGTACCAGCACACAAAAGAAACTCTTAAGTTCAGAGGATCTGAGACCTGTACACTAGAGAGGGCAGGAGCTAGGAACCCTAGAGGAGGGGACGTGCAGAACTGTCTTTACCCCCACTTCTGCAGCATGTGGAGCTTGCTGACCAAAAAGGACTATGGGGCTGGGGATATAGCCTAGTGGCAAGAGTGCCTGCCTCGGATACACGAGGCCCTAGGTTCAATTCCCCAGCACCACATATACAGAAAACGGCCAGAAGCGGCGCTGTGGCTCAAGTGGCAGAGTGCTAGCCTTGAGCAGGAAGAAGCCAGGGACAGTGCTCAGGCCCTGAGTCCAAGGCCCAGGACTGGCCAAAAAAAAAAAAGGACTATGGAGATGGCATGAGCCTCAGGAGATGGCTCAGATTTTAGTTCTTGACCCAAAGAAAAACTGGATGAGGAGGATGAAGCGCAAGGAGGTAGACGAGGAAGGAGCTCCAGTGCTGAGAGCCCAGTCCAGCCCTGGTTACCTACCTCTCTAGCACCCTTCTACCTCCACCACCACCACCCTCCTCTCTAGCTCAGAGAAGACCACGGCACCTTACAGCATTCAGAATACTTTTATTGCCAGAATTGAGGTGCAGCCTGCTCAGAGTCCCCTGTGGGACCCACCACGCAGGAACCAAGGGAGACAGATGTTGGGCATGTGCACAACAGGAGATCCAGTGCCACAAAAATGTTGTGGGAGAGTGGCAGAGTCCAGCCTCAAGGTGTCTCTGGAACCCCAATCTGAAGGAGGTTGGACCCAAGTTTGAGGTCACAGCAATTCCACCATTAGCACCATTCTTTCCATCAAGGGTCCTTTGATTCATCTGTTTTTTTTTTTCTTTTCCCTGCCATAAAGGAAGGATAAGAAACTGCCCCAGATGCTTCACAACCTAAGACAGAGAAGCCTGAATAGTCAGTTGCAAACTTTGCCAAGCTTGCAGGTGCCCACCTGGAGCCCAGTGCCATTAAGGTAGGCCTAGCCTCTATCGCTGCTCTCACCGGGAACCCATGCAGCATCCCTGAGCTCTAGGATCCTGGCCCTTGCAGGGCCCATTGTGTCTGGGCCAATCCCTGCAGATGACATATCGTTCAGTGAAAGGAGGTGCTTGGCAAGAGTCCCATCATCTCTTAGTCCTGTGCCAGCCCAGCTGGGCACTAGAAAGACTAGGGCAGAGATCAGCAGGGTGGTGTGGCTTGCAAGCAGACGGCTCAGGATAGCTCTGAGCAGCCATGGTTGCTTCTTGAGTTCTCTTTCTTCACAGGCACCTAGAAGACTAAAGCACTGAGTCCTGCTGTCCTTGGACCCCAGAGCCAGAGCCATAGGAGGCAGCTTTAATACTGGAATCCATAACACAACCAAGGAGATCAAGACTCCTGAGACACAGCCCCCAGAACTACTGCCCATTCCATAAGCAGGCTGTTCCTGGAGGTGAGAGGTAGGAGTGGAGTGAATGTCCCAAGACCTGGGAACCACGGAGAAAACCTCCAAACTGCCCCTGCCTGCAGGGGGGTACGAGGCTGTCCAGAGGAGAGGCCACGGGAAAGCCAGCAGCTCCTGCTACCCACAACCAGTGGTACACCAGAAGCCAGAATATGGGAAGAATCACCTGAGACCTTCACAAGCAAGGACCACAGCTCAAAAATAACCCTCACAGGAAGGCCAGGGTCCAGTGGATAAGTGGACAAAGGCCATGGGCTGGCAGGACTGCATGTTCCCCATGTTGAGGAACAGGGTGAGGAGCCACCCAATCCACCCTGCAGAGCCGGTGTGAAGTCACAGCAATTTCACCGCGGGCAGTATTCTTTCCATCAAGGATCCCTTGAGTCCACATGCTTTTCTTCCTTCCCCCTGCCACAGAAAGATAAGAAACAGCACTTACCCCCCCTCCCCAGACACGTCACAGTCTAAGACCCAGGACTCTGAATGGTCAGTCACAAACTCTGCTAAGTTTGTAGGCCAAGAGAAGCCCCATGGCTGAGCCATCCAGCAACTGAGCCTGGTGCAGGAATCAGGGCCCAAGGAGCACACGTTTCAAGTAGGCCAGGGTGGTAGTATTGGCTAACATCTCAATGTGCTCACTGCCAGGCAGCTCCTGCAATGACACCTGATGTTCCTGCTGATCCTGCCAATATCGACACTGTAGGGAACTCTCCAAGTTCACAGTCCCATCGCCATTGCCAAAGCAAATTTTAGGATCCCGGTCGGGGAAGTTCTCATAGTAGAAAGACTCTGGTGTGGGGACACCGGTCCCATAGAGGCAATGCATCTGCACACCAGGTGGCACCATGGCTTCAACCAGCCCTTCAGTGTCCTGCCGCATGAGCCAGCCATCTTCAAAGCCAATGTCCTGGAAGAACCGGTGGTAGTCCCGCAGTGTATAGTTGGTTGTGGGTGTGTGCACAAACACCTTCTCAGGTGACCAGGTGTAGTTGTAGGGCAACAGCCAACTGGTGGAGACAGCAGACCGCTGTTGCTCCCGGATCTTCAGTGGCCCAATGACAGGGATTCTGTTGTTATCTCCTGCAGGGAGAAGGCCCCAGTCAGGCTGTGCCCAGCAGGGCAAGCTGACTAAGCAGCAGGTTGGCAGGACAGCGGCCCAGCCAACACTTCAGAATCCCTACACTGTCAATCATCATCATAACTCCTATCTCTGCATTGGCTTATATTGTTCCCCTTTATTTCGTCTCCATTTAGGAAGAACACTTCCAAGCCCTGCTCTGTTTCTTTTGCAGTACCTCATCAGGGTTTTAAGCAAGACTCACCTCTGGGGTGATTTATTATATCTCCTCATCTACCAATAGTTCTTCTTCCAGTGTATCATCATGCCATTGGGCACCAGCCATATCTAAGGTGAAGAAACCAGATGATACATTCCTTTTTCTCTCTGAATGTATTATGTGTGTGCCAATCCTGCGACTTGAGCTCAGGGCCTGTTTGCTGTCTCTAAGCTTCCTTTTGCTACCACTTGAGCCACAGCTCCACTTCCAGCTTTTTGATAGTGAACTGGAGATAAGAGTCTCACGGACTTTACTGCCTGGGCTGGGTTCTGAACTGTGATCCTCAGATCTCAGCCTCCTGAGAAGTTAGGATTATAGGCGTGAGCCACTGGCACCTGACTGACATTTTTCTTTCTGTGGACCCAGACCAACATTGGGCCAGCCTGGCCTCATCCCACCTAGCAGCCTCTTCGGTGACCTGGGTGGCTGGGTCTGCCGGAGACAGGGTGGTAGGGAAGCTCAGATAGTCATCCCACTGCACTCAGGCATGGAAACTCCATAAACATCCCCAGTGAGACTTCTGGAAGGGGTGAGTTAACCTTAAAAACAGGGCCTTCTGCTGGGGGGTAGCCTCTAAGAATCTGTACATCTCCCTCTCCTCACATCTCCCCCACACCCCAACAGCCAGGACTGCCAGGTTTCCCAGAATATAAGGTAAAGCTCTGTGAGGTCTCATAAGGAAGTGCTGTAGAAGACCAGGCTTTACTTTTTTGTTGTTGTTGTTGTTTTAGGGTCCTGGGGCCTGGACACTGTCCCTGAACTTTGCTGCTCAAAGCTAGCACTCTACCACTTGAGCCACAGCTCCATCAGCTTTTTTGATGGTTAGTTGGTGAGAAGAGTCTCACAGACTTTCCTGCCCGGGCTAGCTTCAAACCGTGGATCTCAGCCTTCTGAGTAGCTAGGATTACAGACATGAGCCACTGGCTCTCAAGCAAGGGCTTCACTCTTATCATGGCTCCCTGTCCAAATTCAGGGGGTACCCTTCTTTTCAAGTTCCAGGATAGGCAGAAGATTGGCTATGTTGGGTCCTCACGATAAGTGAATGTCTGAGCCAGGGACTCATTGTCCAGTTAAATCAGACTCACTGCTGGGACAGAGTGTGGATCTAACCCAATCAACAATGATCAGCTGAGAGGATCAGACAGTGCCAGTGATTGCAGAAAGTTCATGAGTTTCCTGGCATGACTGTCTCAAGGCCCCCAAAGTGGCATAAGAGAGAAAGCTTCCTCTATAGCAGGAAGCCCCACCCCATAGCTGCAGATGGCAGGTTCTGACCGTCATGAAAAGGCAAGTGATCTGGAGAGGGACCAAGAAGGTAACTTTCCCAACTGCCGAGCGAGCAAGCCCAGACAGATCTACGCCTGTTTCCTCCCTGCACTGCCTACAGAGACTTCCTTCTGCTCACACAGGGACGTGGAACTCATGAGCAAGAAACTGTTGTCCAGCCTTTGATGTGTGTCTGTATACACAAGCAAAGTACCTTGTCATGTACTCCATGATGAGGCCTAAGAAACTACACAGATTGTCAAATGCTGTCAACTAGAGAAGTGAAATGAGTAGTGTCAATATCTTTTGGGGGAAAAAAGTATTTGAAAAAGAATGTTAGTCTGGAAAAAGAAGATGCTCAGGGAAAGAATCATGAAGTACTAGACCAGTAGGAGAAAAAGAGAGAGAAAGAGGGAGAAGGAGAGAGAGGGAGGGAGACTGATTGATTTTGGGGAACAAGAGGACACTTGGCCAGGTAGGTCTTACCTGAGGCCAGGACACGCAGGGTCTTGGCCACACCCCCCCAGGGTGCGCCCAATGACACGAAGGCATGGATGTATTTGTCCTTCCAGGCCTGGGGTTGCCGCTGCAGGAAGTAGAGCATGTACATGTTGCCCATGCTGTGGGCAAGCAGCACCACAGGGCCCCCATACAGCTGGTACATCTCCTCGATCATCTCGCGGAGGGCCAGGAAGTAGGGCCCATTTTCATCTGCAGGCCAGAGCCAGGCAGGGGTCAGGAGGCAACCACTAACCAATCTTCAAGCAAGACCCAAGACTAGGAGTTAGGGAGAGTACTAAAACCTAAATGGGAGACATCTGGTCCCTCCCACCCCCACCTCAGCTTCCAGGAAGGGATGCCCAAGAGGCTTCCCCATCCCACCCCCAGTCTTATGCCCTTCCCCTCCAAGGACTTAGAGGCCCAGAGGTTCTGAGATGAAGGATTAGGCAGGACAGGACCAGACTAACCAGTGATGGTGTCTGTGACCACTGGGCTAGATATCAGGGGCCCAGGACTAGGACACAGACCAAGACTTGTGGTGGCTGACAGCTTTGTTCCCTCCTCCCACAACCTCAGAGAGGGAATGAGGGTGAGTTCTTACTTGGGGCTCGGCGCCAGTCATAGGGGGCCCCTCGGACATCTTCACCCTGTGTGTAACCCCAGTCTACAAGGCTCTCCACCATGGTGTGGAAATAGGAACCTAAAGACAGAAAGGTACAGGATTAGCCAAGGTATAGCCTATGCCCGCCATCGCCCCCTCCCCCCCAAACCACACCTGCCACAGAGAGTGGTACATTCATCGCTGGAAGGTGACAGGGATCTGTGACCATGCTGATCACAGACAGCACCCTTCTAGGAATTCAGCAGAACCCCACAGCTCCATCCCCTGGAGGTCCTAACCAAGAGCCACATACATACCAACACTGCTTTTGCTGGGGTCCAGGAACTCCAATGAGAAGGTCTTCCCAAAGCCAGGGACACGCACATCTACACCATCAGGGAACTCAGTTCTCCGAGATGTTCGGTTATAAACCAGCCTATCAGGAGGAGATTGAGGCAGTGACCCAGAGGTGACATTGAGGTGGGTACGTCACAACACTGTCCTGTGACCTAGGCCATAATCTCATCCACAGTATAATGAGTTGAAAAGATAACGATAAGCACTGAAGGTGTTGCTCAGTGGTAGAGAGCATGCCTAGTAAGCATAGGGCCTTCCATTCAAATGCCCAGTACCCCAAAAGAAAAACATGTAACAAAGTAGATTTGTAAAACACAGACAAGAGTAACTCCATCTAGGTTGGGAATGTGGCTTAGTGGTAGAGTACTTGTCTAGCATGCATAAAGCCCTAGGTTCAATTTCTCAGTACCACATAAACAGAAAAAGTCAGAAGTGGCACTGTGGCTCAAATGGTAGAGTGCTAGCCTTGAGCAAAAGAAGCTCAGGGACATTGCCCAAGTCCTGAGTTCAGGCCCCAGGATTGGGCGGGGGGGGGGGGGGGGGGAGAAGAAGAAGGAGAACGAGGAGGAGGAGGAGGAGGAAGAAAGAGAGAAACTCAATCTAAAAGGATGTCACCAAAGCTTATTTGCTCTAAAGACTGTCCACAGGACTCCTGCCAAAGCAAATTTCCCTCTTCCCCAGTGTCTTGGGCTGGTGAAAAAGAAGCCTCAGGCTGGACTGTGACTTTGTGGTAGAGTGCTTGCCTAGCATGCATGAATTCCTGGGTTTGATTCCTCAGGAAAGGCTGGAAGTGGCTCTGTGGCTCGAGTGGGAGAGTGCTAACCTTGAACAAAAGAAACTCAGGGACAGTGCCCAGGCCCTGAGTTCAAGCTCCAGGACTGGGGGAAAAAAAAAAAGAGAGAGAGGAGGGAGGATAAAGGGGAGGAGGGGGAGGGGGAGGAGGAAGAAGAAGGGAAGCAGCAGCAGCAGCTGCCTCCATCCTGGCTCTGTCATAAACTTCACATGACCCCAAGAAGCATTCTACCCTAGTCATTTCCCATTACTCCATCTCCATGGATCACGGTCATCCACTTCAATGTCTCACAGAGCAAAGGAGACAGTGAAGAGTTCAGGCCTAAGGGTCTGAACCATACCAGCCATACCATCCATTACGGAAATGAACACATGGCCTGCTTGGTATCCTATCAATTGCCAGCCAACCATAACAACCATTTGCCCAGCAAATTCCTAAAAGCAGTGACATATGACATATGAACTGCTAGCTACTTGGGATTGTTAATAGCCCTTGGGTAAAATTTTTCTATCGCTGTGGGAACAAATTGCCATAGATTTAGTAGCTTTTTTGTGTGTGTGGGGGGAGGGGCGGCCTCGGTCATGGGGCTTGAACTCTGGGCTGGGGAGCTGTCCATGAGCTCAGCTCAAGGCTAGCACAACTGAGCAGCTTTTAACACTAAGCCTACTACTATCTCCTACTTTCTGTAGCAATGGTATAAGACAAGCTGAAAACAGACGCGTATCTCAGGACTGAGGATATACATAGCTGTTCTACACTCCCTCCTTAGGCAGGGGATCTGCAGGGCATGGAAAAATAAAGGAGATGAGGGGAGTGTAGAAAAGCCTGGTGGTAGTCTAGGAAACTTACTCTGGACTCACCTGACCAAAAAAAAAAAAAGGCAAATAGACCCTCAAACTCCTGAAGTTCCTGGTGATCCTGAGTCCTGTCTTTCCTTAAAGACCAATCACAGAGGGCTGGGAATGTGACTTAGCAGTAGAGTGCTAGCCTAGCGTGCATGAAGCCCTGGGTTCGATTCCTCAGCACCACATTAACAGAAAAAGCCAGAAGTGGCGCTGTGGCTCAAAGTGGCAGAATGCTAGCCTTGAGCAAAAAGAAGCCAGAAACAGTGTTCACAGGCCCTGAGTTCAAGCCCCAGGACTGGAAAAAAACAAAAAATCATAAGATCAGGGACCAGTGGCTTATGCCTGTAATCCTAGCTACTCAGGAGGCTGAGATCCGAGGATCATGGTTTGAAGCCAGCCTGGGCAGGAAAGTCCCCAAGAGACTCTTATCTCCAATAAACTGCTCAAAAAAGCTCGAAGAGGCGCTGCGGCACAAGTGGTGGAGCACTAGCCTTGAGTACAAAGGCTCAGGGACAGTGCCCAGGCCCTAAGTTGAAGCCCCAGGACCGACAAAAAAAAAAGATCAAATAAGTCCTAGGGGCCTACTTTCTCCAATATGTAGATGACCACCCTGGGTAGCATAGAAAGTAGTTCTGGAGGGGCTGGGAATATGGCCTAGTGGTAGAGTGCTTGTCTAGCATGCATGAAGCCCTGTGTTCTATTCCCCAGCACCACATATATAGAAAATGGCCAGACGTGGCGCTGTGGCTCAAGTGGCAGAGTGCTAGCCTTGAACAAAAAGAAGCCAGGAACAGTGCTCAGGCCCTGAGTCCAAGCCCAGGACTGGCAAAAAAAAAAAAAAAAAAAAAAAAAAATCCATCAAAATTAGTTCTGGAAAGCAAAAGTAGCTCTGTGCTAGAAGAAATCAAAACAGATCAGAGCAATAAAGGGAGACAGACTCCTCTCAGAACCAGACTACACCTCCAATTGCCAGTATCTGGAGCCATGTCTCTTATTATAAAAATAGAAATGCAGATCAACAGCCCAGAAATAACCCCAGTTATCTACCAAGGAAGAAAGTGTCAACAAAGCAGACAATATAAATGACAAGAATGATCAGGTTAGCCAGGTTAGCTCATGCCTGTAATCCTTGCTACTCAGGAGGCTGAGATCTGAGGATCTCGATTCAAAGCTAGTCCAGGCAGGAAAGTCCTTGAGACTCATATCTCCAATTAACCACCAAAAAAACAGAAGTGGCGCTGTGGCTCAAGTGGCAGAGTGCTAGCCTTGAGCAAAAAAGAAGCCAGGGACAGTGCTCAGGCCCTGAGTCCAAGGCCCAGGACTGGCAAAAAAAAAAAAAAGAAAGAAAAAAAAAGGAATGGTCCAAGTGCCTGGAGAACCAGAAAACAGGTCTCTGGCAGGAACTTAATTTGTGAAGCTCCAATCAGCTCAACCACACACAGGGTTCTGACTGTTCTTGGTTCTGCAGTGACTAAAAACTTAGATACAGCCTTGCCTGTCAGAGAACTCGGTGTGGGAAGAAACTTCAGTACAGAGTCAAGGGATTCTGGGCCTGAATTCTGACTCAGCTACTTACTAGCTGAGTGAGCATAGGCAATTTTGTAACTTCCTGGAGCTTCCAGATTTCCATAAAGCAAGCAGTGCTCAGGATCAAACCCTGGGGCCTTATGTATGCTAGGCAAGTGTCCTAACCATGAGCTGCATCCCCAGGCCTTTGTGAGGCAGGTTTAGAAACAGCACCTGTTCCAAGAGGAAGGTCATAAGTGTTACAGGGTTCGAGGGAGACTCAACGTCCCTCCAAGAGTGCACCATTCAGAGACAGTCTCAGGCAAAAAGATGGGTTTATTGGGGGAGCCAAAAGCGAACTGACCGGCCAGGGACGCAGCACAGATTTAGGAGCTGAAACTGCAAGAGTGAAAAGCGGGCTGCCTGGCAGGGACACAGTACAGATTCGGGACACTGTGACCCTGAGCAGTCCTCAAGTTAGGGTTTATAAAGGTAAGATCATAGCACAGATGTAGGGGGTTGACACAGTGGATAGAGCAAGCAACAAACAAGCAAGCCATTTACAGAAGCAGTATTTTGGGGTCAGGTTGACCTAATAAGATGGAGTCACTCTACTCGCCCCAACATTTCCTACCATGTTTCCCCAGTCAAGATAGAGTCAGCTCTGCTTCCTACAACAATAAGACCAAATGAAAAAAGTCATGTGTCATCTGAGGACCAAATACATTCTGAGAAACATACAACTCAGTGAATGATGTAAACATCATCAGGGCCTCCTAACACAAACTGTGGCTTCTTGATGCAATCAAAAGACTAAGTAAACATGAGATTTGCCAGATGTGGTAGCACACACCTGTTACCCCAGCCACTTGGGAGACAGAGGCTGGAGGACATTCATTTCAAGGTTAACCTAAGCCACAGACAGATACTTTATCTCAAAAAAAAGAAAAGAAAAAGACAAAGGGAAAGAAAAAGAATTTTAAAATTGGGCATGATGGCACATACTTAGGGGTCTGAGGCAGGAGGATGTGAGTTTGAGGCCAATCTAGGTTACAAAGAGTCTGACTAAAAAGAAAAATAATTTAAAAAAAAAATCATGAGACGGGGGCTGGGGATATGGCCTAGTGGCAAGAGTGCTTGCCTCGTATACATGAAGCCCTGGGTTCAGTTCACCCCAGCACCACATATACAGAAAACAGCCAGAAGTGGTGCTGTGGCTCAAGTGGCAGAGTGCTAGCCTTGAGCAAAAAGAAGGCAGGGACAGTGCTCAGGCCCTGAGTTCAAGGCCCAGGACTGGCCAAAAAAAAAAAAAAAAAAAGAGTCTGGCTAGGTAGCACAGACTGGCCTTGAACTTAATCCTCCCTAGTGCTGGGATTATAGGCATGTGTCACCATAACCAACTAGATTTTCATTTATTTTTTGTAAGTAAGCATATATTCCAAAATAAAAAGTTTTGTATATAGTAACAGTTACGCATGTAGTAAACACAAAAAGCTGCAACCTTAAGTACTGTGTACTAAGTTGCTTATACTAGTATCACAAGCAAGTGAGTAACGCATTTCATACTAGGGTTTGATAGCTACAGTCATTAGATGACAGGATATTTTTAACTCTATTATAACTGTAATAGGGAGGTCAGATCTGGCCAGTGCCATCATTAGCTGTGGAGGAACTTCAGGTTGACTCCAGCTCAGATTAGAGCAGAAGCCAACTCCATCTTCACTAAGATCTCTCCCATCCTATCCAGGGAAGTTCCCCTTTGCTGTGATAAGATTGTGTAAACTGCTTGACCACCTGAAGCATGGAAAGTTCAAGGAACGTTCAAGGTTAAACCCGTGCCTTCCTATGAGTAGGCGTATCCACCTGCATCATGTGAGCCCCGCCAAATCCATGCGCCAATTCTAACTAGGTTGATTCAAACAGATACTATGAGACAGACTGTAACTCTATTGGTCACCTGTGTGCGGCCTAGCATGCTCTGTAAGTGTAGTATCCTCATTGGCCACCTGCGTGTGGCAAGTTTGACTGTGATGTTTGCCTTATAACCAGGCTGGAAGGCCACACGCACGGGGCGGTTCCAGCTCCCAAGTCTGGGCCCTGATCCTGCACACGTGGTCGGCAGTTTCGGCTCCCGAGTCTGGGCTGCGACCAAGGCCGGTCAGTTCACTTTTTACTTCCCCAATAAATCTGTCTTTTTGTCATCTTGTAGCTGGAGACTGTGTGGTGGACTCTTGGGGGGACCCCGTTTCATTGTAGCGAACCGCCACTCTACTTCAATAGCCTTTTTTTTTTTGCTTGAACTCGGGGACTGGTGTGTCTGTCCCTGAGCCTCTTTGTGCTCAAGGCTAGCACTCTACCACTTGAGCTACCATGCCACTTTTGGCTTTTCTGAGTAGTTTATCGTAGATAAGAGTCTCACAGACTTTCCTGCCCAGGCTAGCTATGATCTGTGATTCTCATGCTTGTGTCTGTAATTACCTTCTGTGTCCAAATCAATAAAGGCTCTGTTAGTGGTGACCTCTTTTTTTTTTTTTTTTTTTTTTGCCAGTCCTGGGCCTTGGGCTCAGGGCCTGAGCACTGTCCTTGGCTTCTTTTTGCTCAAGGTTAGCACTCTGCCACTTGAGCCACAGCGCCACTTCTGGCCATTTTCTATATATGTGATGCTGGGGAATCGAACCCAGGGCGTCATGAATACCAGGCAAGCACTCTACCACTAGGCCATATTCCCAGCCCTAGTGGGGACCTCTTAACTGGACCTTTGGGTGGCTTTTTCTGGCTAAAGGTAACAGGCTCCCTGGTGCCCCCAAAACAGTTCCACGATAGGGTCTCCATTACTGCCTTATTCCAGGTCAAGGCGGGTTACAGCACTTGCTCCTGAGAGATTCCAACACAACCCCTTTGTACAACTTCTTTTTGAAAATTCACTGTTACAGGGTTAGAAATACTACTCTAGGGCTCTAGGGAGGGGATTTCCCATCCCTCCAAGAGTCCACCACTCAGAGACAGTCTCAAGCAAAAAGATGGGTTTATTGGGGAAGCATAAAGTGAACTGACTGGCCAGGGACGCAGCACAGACTCAGGAGCTGAAACTGCGACCCTAAAGAAGTGGGCTGACAGCCAGGGACACAGTGCAGACTCGGGAGCTGCCACCGTGACCCCGAGCAATCCTCAAATTGGGGTTTATAAAGATAAAAGCGTAGCACAGATGTAGGGACTTGACACAGGGGGTAGAGCACACAACAAAGCAAGCGTGGCACAGCTGTGGGAGGTTGACGCAGGGGGTAGAGCAAGCAACAAACAAGTTAAGCAAGCCATTTACAGAAACATAATTTTGGGGTCAGGTTGACCTAGTCTACTGCCCCTAACATTTCCTACCATGGTTCCCTAATCAAGATGGAATCAGGGCTGGGAATATGGCCTAGTGGCAAGAGTACTTGCCTCATATTCATGAAGCCCTGGGTTCGATTCCTCAGCACCACATATATAGGAAAGGTCAAAAGAAGCCAGGGAGCCGATATTTACATAAAGCGAATCATAAAATCCAATGCTTCTGTATACTGTGTTATGTTACAGTCCAGTTTTGTGTGCTTTACTCCACAGTTTGGTTACAGGACTCCTGTGCATTGTAAACATAAGCAGCATGGAAAAGGTTAAATACCTGTGTTCAGACTGTAAGATCTAGTCCGGACTTGCTGTGTATATTGTAACGTTAAATGAAAACAAGAACCCCCTTTGTATTATAGTCATGCGGTCTTATGTATGATAAACAGTTGAGTAATTTGTCCTAAAAAAAAAAAAAAGAAGCCAGGGACCAGTGCTCAGGCCCTGAGCCCAAGCCCCAGGACTGGCAAAAAAAAAAAGAAAGAAAAAGATGGAGTCAGCTCTGCTTCCTACAACATTTACTTTATTGTTATTATAAAGGTGATATACAGAGGGATTATAGTTATATAAGTCAGGTAACAAGAACATTTCCTCTCATACAGTATCTTCCCTTACTCTCTTCCAGTACCTCCCATGCCCACCCAATTTTGCCAGTCCTGGGGCTTAAACTCAGGGCTTGAACACTGTCCCTGGCTTCCTTGAGCCACAGAGCCACTTTCAGCTTTTTCTGTTTATGTGGTGCTGAGGAATGGAACCCAGGGCTTCATGCATGCTAGGTAAGCACTCTACCTCTAAGCCACATTCCCAGCCCCTCCACTCGGTGTAGGGTTCACTTTCAACACAGTGTTCTTTTCACCTTTTTCCCTCAAGTTGTGTGCCCCTTTACCCTCCCAAAGATAGACACATAAATAAACCATCTTCAAAAGATAGTAATTAATTTTAAGAATTTTTATTAAAAGTTGGGCACTGGTGGCTCATACCTGTAAATCCTTGCTACTCAGAAGACTGAGATCTGAGGACCATGGTTCAAAGCCAGCCTGAGCAGGAAAGTCAGTGAGACTCTTATCTCCAATTAAACACCAGAAAATGGGAAGTAGATGGAAAATGTACAGTCCATATTTATTTTGCACAACTTAAGATCTTTTTCGTGAATGTAAAGTGATGTAAATAGTTAATCTGTTACTATACTAACTTCACATAGTAAGTAACATTGTTCAGTATTAATGTCATTGTTCATGTAATACTTTTCTGAAGCTGGCCCCTGCTGTGAAGTTATATACTTGTATTTACCCAACTTCTTTTAGACTTGTTTTGCTCTGTACGGACCCCATCTGTAACCCAACCCCACCCAGGAGAGTTTCATCTTCATCCCATTTTGTCAAGTGAGGGTTAGATGATTTCCAGTGAAGGTCAAGAGGCCCTAACCTGTTTATGACTGGTTTCTGGATGGTTGAATGTAACAAGCCACTATAGTTAAGCTAAAGGGAAAACTCCTGTGGTTTTGGGTTTATAAGCAGCCTGGTAAGACAGCTTGGGGCTGCATCTTGATATCCGCACCTCGAGTGCAGTCCTGGCAGTCAGTACTTTCTCACTCAATAAAATTATTTCCATCCCCCCCCCCCCCCCGCAAAAAAAGAAAGAAAATGGGAAGTAGAGCTAGAGCTAAAAGTGGTAGGGTGCTATCCTTAAGCAGAAGAGCTCAGGGGCAATGCCCAGGCACAGAGTTCAATTCCCACAACCAACAACAAAAAATGTCATTAGGCAGAACATCATTGCATGTAAAATGTACATACTCCTAGCTAAGTGCAGTGCTTATATTTAATTTGGGAAATCATCCTTTTTTTTTTTTTTTGCCAGTCCTGGGCCTTGGACTCAGGGCCTGAGCACTGTCCCTGGCTTCTTTTTGCTCCAGGCTAGCACTCTGCCACTTGAGCCACAGCACCACTTCTGGCCGTTTTCTGTATATGTGGTGCTGGAAAATTGAACCCAGGGCGTCATGTATATGAGGCAAGCACTCTTGCCACTAGGCCATATTCCCAGCCCGGGAATTCATCCTTATTAGCCATTTGGTATTTGAAAAGAAACGAGGGTCAGGTTTTAAATGGCAAATGGGTGGGAACTTGCCAGTCAAAGATTGCATGTAGAAAGAACAGCATGTGCAACAATGTGCTCCAGGAAGAGCATCCTGGAGAAGCAGCTGTGAGGGAAGCCCAGGCAAGGAAAGAGTAGAGTCATGCACAGACTGAAGTATAGAAATTGTGTGTAACTATAGGTGTGGTGTCACACACCTGTAACCCCAGTAAGCCCAGTGCTCAGGAGGCTAAGGCAGGAAGATTGTGAGTGTGAGAAGAATATGAACCACACAGCAAGTTTGAGGTGAGTCATCATGAAATACATCTTAAGATCCTGTCTCAAAACAAAACCAAACAAACCAAAACAAAAACACGCCAGGTGCTGGTGCGTCGCACCTGTAACTCTAGCTACTCAGGAGGCTGAGATCTAAGGGCAGCAGTCCAAAGCCAGCCAGGTCAATGAAGTCCATGAGACTCTCACCTCCAATTAACCACCAAAAAGCCAGAAGTAGAACTGAGGCTCAAATGGTAGCCTTGAACAAGAGCACTCAAAGCCCTGAGTCCAGGTCCTGAGTTCACACTCCAGGACTGGCACAAAACAAAACAAAAATATCAAAAACTTCTATAGGGCCTGAGGGCTGACGGGAAGAGAGGCAAAAGAAACCAGCAGAAGGAAAAGAAAGTTCTTCCTGAAAGAGTTCAGAGGTAGAGATAGCAGATGAGATTAGATCAGTCTAGACCACAGCCTGGGGACAGAGAAAGGGGTCACTGACCTCCAGGTTTCTGGAGGCTGGATAAGAAGGAAATGGAGGGCTGGGGATATGGCCTAGTGGCAAGAGAGCTTGCCTCCTATACATGATGCCCTGGGTTCAATTCCCCGGCACCACATATACAGAAAACGGCCAGAAGTGGCGCTGTGGCTCAAGTAGCAGAGTGCTAGCCTTGAGCAAAAAGGAAGCCAGGGGCTGGGGATATGGCCTAGTGGCAAGAGAGCCTGCCTCGTATACATGAGGCCCTGGGTTCGATTCCCCAGCACCACATATACAGAAATCGGCCAGAGGTGGCGCTGTGGCTCAAGTGGCAGAGTGCTAGCCTTGAGCAGAAGGAAGCCAGGGACAGTGCTCAGGCCCTGAGTCCAAGCCCCAGGACTGGCCAAAAAAAAAAGGAAGCCAGGGACAGTGCTCAGGCCCTGAGTCCAAGGCCCAGGACTGGCCAAAAAAAAAAAAAAAAAAGGAAGGAAATGGAATCTAGAGGCCTCTCTGGAACCCAATGTACCCCATCTGTGAGCCCCAGGCCTCACCTGATATTGTCGATCCAGCAGTCAATGATGACGGGCAACAGCAGTTCAAGGTTCAGCCAGAGTGTGAAGTAACTGTCCGTCTTCTTGGAGCAAAGGTAGTGCACAACCTTTGGCTTGTCCAGCTTTGCTTCCAGCTGATTGCCCAAATCACCAGGCACTGCAGGAGGACAAAGAATATGTGTAAGCCCTGGGCTTGGAAGGCTGGAGATTGTTGCCCAAGAACCCTGAAGTCTAAAGAAGATTTCACTGTAGCAGACCTCTGCAGTTTCACTCCACAGTACCAAGGGCAGGAAAATCAGAGGCCAAGGCTCTACCACGTTCAAGCTCAACTGCCACAGGGTGCACCTTAATGGGAAAGAAGCTTGGGGGCTTAGATTACGGGGAGTTTAGTAAAGACATGACATTTTTTGGTGGAGGATCCCAACTCCAGAAAAAAAAAATCCTCTAGTAGGATGCCAGTGACTCACATCTATAATCCTAGCTACTCAGGAGGCTGAGAGCATTGAGCAGAAAAAGCTCAGGAATAGTACTCAGGCCCAGAGTTCGGGCCCTAGAACCAGCACCAAAAAAAAATCCTGAATAAGTAAATAAATAATCTAGATCTTCATTGGAACTTCCTTTTGGGTTAGAGATACAAGGAGATCTCAGTAAAGTTACTTCCCCATGCAAGGCTTCAGTTTCCTTATCTGTCAAAAGAGATCTAAACTGGGCATGGGTGGCTCCCATCTGTAATCCTAGCTACTCAGGAGGCTGAGATCTGACGATCACAGTTTAAAGCCAGCCTGAGCAGGAAAGTCCTTGAGACTCCTCTCTCCAATGAACCACTCAAAAACTGGAAGTGGAGCTGTGGCTCAAAGTGTACAAGAGCTCAGGGACAGCACCTGATCCCTGAGTTCAAGCCCCAGGACTAGCACACACACAAAAATACTTTCAGAGAGAAAGAGGACTGTATCATCTGGGTGCTTCACCTTAGATAAGGCTTGCCAAGGACCCCAGGCCTTATCACAGGACAGTAAAGTTTCAGGATATAGATGATCTAGAAGCCCCTAACATTACAGATAGCTACCTTGAAACAGCATACCATTCCAGACACAGCCAGAAGGGTTGTATGTGACGAGGCCACAAAGAAGACTTGATTCCATCTCAGCCAATCTGTTCAGTCCACATAGAGACACAGAACTATGGGGCCCTTGTGACACCCAAGCCGTCCCATTGTTCTACTGTCCAACATTCAAAACCTTCGACAGTCTACTGCTTTCTCCCATTGATCCCTTCATTCCATCCTTTGGACAGTTTTAAAACAGAGCCCTATTTAGGATCCATGATCACTGAGGGGACAGACAGGGTTCAAATGTCCTGGGCATTCACTGAATGTTGACTAGGAGTCCTATGAGCCTAAGCCATGCCTGAACTTCCCCTCCTGGTGCACCATATCTGTACCATGGGAAATAGGTATGGCACCTGCCTTCCCCTCCTGTCATGATGATTTACATGCTGATGCAGGGAGTTGCACAACCTCTTGATATGTATATATGGTCAGTTTCCACCAAAGGGGAAATGGCTGAAAGAGGAAGCTACCAGATCTGCTTTGACTGGACACCCTTTTCCCTGGTCAGGCTGTGTGGTTTCTAAAAATAGCAGTGGCCATTTCCTGAAGCCCTTTGTGCCTAGGAACTAGGCACAAGAGCCTTACACAAGATACCTTTCACCTCAAATAACTCTGGGAGGAGGAGGTCTTTTCCTCATTTTAACAGATGAGGAAACTGAGACTGGGAGAGGTAGGAGTTTCTTGCCTAAGTCCCTTTTCTCCTGCCCAGGGTCGTCTGGCTGGCTCTGATGCCTCTTGCACCAATTCAGGACCTACACCTAGAGAATTTCAAACCTCAAAATCACATTCCTATTCTGTATCTAGGAGCAGCTCACCCATTGCCCACAAGGGGATCTCTGAGTTAACACTATCAGCCTCACTCCCTGAGAAGATGAGCAAATTGAAATTCCAGCTGTTCAAAATTCCAGCTTTTCTGTAACCTTGGATATCAAAGAACTAATAAGGGCAGTCAGCACCACTCCTAGCAAAAATATGGCAAAACCTTTGTGCCCACAGAGAGAAAACTTCCCAATACCATATCCCTCATTCTAGGAACTCTTCAGACCCACACATGGCTTCCTTTGACCCTCAGGGTAAAATGCACATGATCCAGTAAGTCACGAGCCCTGCAGAGTCCACTCCCATTCCAGCCTCCCTTGACTAGTTCCTTTTGCCTGGAAATCTCTCGTGGCCTTAGCTCCAGAATACTTCAGGAAGACTTGCCTGACACACACACACACACACACACATTCCAGTTTGGCTCTGCTCAGACAGACCACACTTCTGAGATCAGTTAGTCCCCACCTAGAAGTTTGGGGAAACAGGGGCCAAATTGGCACAAATCTCAAGGTAAACCTGAACCCAGAATCTCCGAGTCACTTCCTGTCCTGGAACTCTTACTGAGGCCTCCTGGGATCACTTTGCCTCTCATCCCCATTTAAAAAAAAAAAAAAAAGTCCCAACAGAAAGAGAACGGGAGGTCATGCTCCATCAGATTCCCTGTGGAACCTGTGACTCAATCCGTCTCTGCTCTCAGGAGTCCTAACCAGCCACACCAGAACTAAATGGGAGCCATGGGCTAAAGGAGGAACCTAAAAGCTCCCTAGACAGAAGCCACATTCTCTCAACACCATATTAAACATGTGGCTCCTATTCAATTGCCCAGTCTAGAAGCAAGAAGGGAGTGGGCAGGAGAGGTCACCTAGCCCCAACAGAAGCTGCTCAAACTAGGTCTGGCAGGAGTGAAAAGTATAGCCATGTTCCCAGACACCTGTTCATAGTCAAAGGTGGATCATTTCCCCTGCCTTCAGCATTTCCCTGGCGCCCTGTTTGCTTTAGGCCTCTGTGCTCGGGCCCAATATCACTTCTCTGATAAGGTGAGGATAAGGGAAAATAAACTTGGTGTCCAGCTAGGATGATAATTTCTTCCCAGGAAACTAGCTTCCAGTAATGCCTTCTGAAACACAGAGGCATTGAGGGTGACAGCTGGGACCCAATTCTGAGGTCACCAGCCCTCAAAAGTGGAACTGAACCATCTCAGGCTTCCCAGCTTGGATAAAAAAAGGTGGGGGGAGTATGTGGTAAGGCAAAGACTGGAACCAATGTTGTGGGCAGGTGGGGTGTTCAGACAGCAACCCCCTTTTTTTGTGCGAGGGTGGGGACACAGGTGGTAGGAGGATGACCACACCCGTGCCCAGCCCAGCAAGGCGGGAGGCGAGCCAACCCATCCAGGTGACAAGATCAAGGTAACCAAGGTGACCAAGACGTCTCTCGGTGGGTGCTTAAAACAGATGCGGACCAGGAAAGACCTCCCTGCGGGCACCCCTTCCCGCAGGACCCACCCACCATGAAATGCACGCCTCACCGAGCACCACGGGGGGATGTCTCCGGGCCGGGAGCACCGGGTCCGCGAGAAGCATTAGCAGCAGCAGGAGGAGGCCATTGGGGAGCAGGGCTGCGCGGCAGGGGCGGATGCGGTGGTCCATGGCGCTGTGTACAGCTGCAGCACCGACGCGCGCGTTTAAAGCTCCGGGCTTGTACCTAGGCCAGGCCGGCAGCTACGTGCTTAACCCCGCCGCCCGCAGCCTCTCAGCCAATCAGAGCCCAGCTCTCGCAAACAATCTGCCAATAAGGGCTCGCCTCCCGGCGCGTCCCGCCCACCCGAGCTCGTCGCCCCGCCCTTGCCCACCTCGGGGCCAGCTCCCTCGGAAGTGTTGCGCGCCGAGCTCATCGATGGGTGAGGGGAGGGTTGGCCCTGGCTGGCGGGCGGCTCACCCAGCCACCCCCTGCCCCAGCCCCGCTCTCCGCTCGGCTGCGGTGTCCGCAGCCCAACCGAGCCCAGTACCTTAGGAGCCCGAAATCCACGCTGCACAACACACACTCCTGACACCTCACACCTGAGGCGCCAAGAGCGGGAGATGGGGCCCAGCGGTGGCTGTGCTGAGCCACCCCCTCCCGAGCAAGAAGGGACATAATACCCGGGGAAAGTCTTGGATCCTAAGTGGCCAGTACCTGACCAGGACTTTTGTGCAACTCCCTGGTTCTTCCCAACTCTCCCCCAAGGACACCAACCAGGGCCCAAGGCCCAGTCAGCATGCTCAGTTTCCAAGTGAGGGGTGTGTCTGCTTCATTTAGGGGCAGGGAGGATGGGGTAACCCAACCAGATGAAGCCATTTGGGAATGGAGTTGGAAGTGGGCTTAATCTTGAACCCCGCACTCCGGTCTTTCCTAAATTCCCCCATGCAGAGTAGGTTGGACATCAGTACTAGTGTTTGCCTTCTGCTCCCCTACACCAGGCAAACCGGGGAGGGGGGGGAGAGGGAGGCGGGGGAAGGGATGGTGATACAACACACACGGTGCCAGGAGTCTTTTTGCCAAGTGGGCAAAGACTGAACAGCAGGAATATACTCTGTATAGCGGGAATGATGCTCTAGGGCAGTGAAACCAGTGTGTTTGGGGAGTGGGGGATTTTAGGTTTATATTTCCTGGGACAGGGTCTCACTATGTAGCCCGGGCTTCCCTGACATTTGCGATCCTCCGGCCCCAATTCTGGGATTATAAACATATACCACTACTCTGCACAGAATGAAGGATTTGATTCTCTCACCTTCTCCTCCCTACCTCAGGGCCAGCTACACCCTGGTCATCCTTGCTTGATCTAAAGATCTCTGTCCTGATTCTTCCTTCCTTCCATCCTGGTAAGCAGCTGACCCATGATAAAGTTAATCACTATGTTGACCTGCCCATTGTGAGTTCCTGTAATGAAGCAAGTGAATAAGGAGCCCTCTTTTTTTTTTTTTTTTTTTTTTTTTTTTTTGGCCAGTCCTGGGCCTTGGACTCAGGGCCTGAGCACTGTCCCTGGCTTCTTCCCGCTCAAGGCTAGCACTCTGCCACTTGAGCCACAGCGCCGCTTCTGGCCGTTTTCTGTATATGTGGTGCTGGGGAATCGAACCTAGGGCCTCGTGTATCCGAGGCAGGCACTCTTGCCACTAGGCTATATCCCCAGCCCAGGAGCCCTTTCTTTGTGTGTATGTGTGTGTGTCTGTGTGTGGGTGTGTGTGCTGGTCCTGGGGCTTGGATTCAGCATGGCGTAACAGTGACCGTTGTTACTGAGCTTTTTAGCTCATATCTATCACTCTGCTATTTGAGCCACATCTCCACTTCTGGCTTTTTTTTTTTTTTTTTTGGTGGTTAATTGGATTTTCCTGCCCAGGCTGGCTTTGAATTGCAATAATCAGATCTCAGCCTCCTGAGCAGGATTACAAGCATGAGCCACCAGCACCAAGCACTTGGCACCCAACTCCCTCTACTCTCTTGAGGTCTAACTGTCCATTACCTTAAACCATGACTTCTCACCTCAACCCTGGCACCAGCAAAGCAAAAGGTGGCTAGCTGTGAAGGAAGAAATGTGGGTGATTAGAAAGACCCTTCTGCCTGAGTGAGGACAAGTACAAGTCCACAGCCCAGGGGATGGGGGTGGGGAAGAGATCAGGAGAGGCTGGACAGCCTTGGACTCTGACCAGTCTAAGCATCTTGTCAGCATGTCAGAACAGTCTCAGGTGACCATGGGCCCCTGGACAGGCAGCCCCGTTAGGAAATTAGCTGTGCCCCTCCCCTCCGTATGTTCTTCAGGTGTTAGGAACTGACAAGTAGCAGTTAGCTATGTGTGATGGTGAAATCAAAAGGGGAACCACCATAGTAGGGAATATCACACCATTTGTTTTTGCATCTACCTAAGGATTAATAAAAGGCTTCAATTTTTTTCTTTCTTATTTTTTTTTGGCAGTCATGGGACTTGAACTCAAGGCCTGGGTGCTGTCTCTGAGCTTTTTTGTTCAAGGAAAATGCTCTCCCACTTTGAGTCACAGCCCCACTTCCAGTTTTCTGGTGGTTAATTGGTTTTTTTTTTTTTGGCCAGTCCTGGGCCTTGGACTCAGGGCCTGAGCACTGTCCCTGGCTTCTTCCCGCTCAAGGCTAGCACTCTGCCACTTGAGCCACAGCGCCGCTTCTGGCCGTTTTCTGTATATGTGGTGCTGGGGAATCGAACCTAGGGCCTCGTGTATCCGAGGCAGGCACTCTTGCCACTAGGCTATATCCCCAGCCCCTCTGGTGGTTAATTGGAAAGAAGAGTCTCATGGACTTTCCTACTCAGGCTGGCTTTGGCTGTGATCTGTGATTCTCAACCTCCTGAGTCCCTAGGATTACAGAAATAAGCCAACAATGACTGGAAAAAGGGTTCATTCTGTCCTAAAGCATGTCAACAAATAGTTCTTAGCACAGTACATCCTTAACTTACTTATCTGTCCAGGCCAACAAACCATCCCTAGAGGTCAAATGTGAGTCAGAATATCTCTGCCTTGGGACAGTGACTCTGTCCCATGGACTGGTCCTGAGGAGGGATCTCATACTTCAGCAAAAACTTCTGCTGGAGTGAAAATCATTGGTATTTTCACCCTAGAAATGCCCCTTCCAGTCTACTGCAATTCACTTGCCTGAAAACTTTTCTCATCCCATGCTAGGGCCAGGGTAGATAGAAAGTAGATAGCTTGGGGGCTGGGAATATGTCCTAGTGGTAAAGTGCTTTGCCTCATATACATGAAGCCCTGGGTTTGATTCCTCAGCACCACATACATAGAAAAAAGCTGGAAGTAGCGCTGTGGCTCAAGAGGTAGAGTGCTAGCCTTGAGCAAAAAGAAGCCACGGACAGTGTTCAGGACCTGAGTCCACGCCCCAGGACTGGCAACAAAAACAAAACAAATAAACCAAAGTAGACAGCTTGGACTGGGAATGTGACTTAGTGGTAGAGTGCTTGCCTAGCAAACAAGAAGCTATGGGTTCAACTCCTTAGTACCACATAAACAGAAAAAGCCAGAAGTGGCACTATGGCTCAAGTAGTCAAGTGCTAGCCTTGAGTAAGAGAAGCTCAGGGACAATGCCCAGGTTCTGGGTTCAAGCTCTAGGACTGGCAAAAAAAAAGAAAAGAAAGAAAAAGGAGGTAGATAGCTTGCTGGACACTGGTGGCTCCTGCTTGTAATCTTAGCTCCTTAGGAGGCTAAGATCTAAGGATCAGGTTTAAAACCAACTCAGGCAGAGACGTCTGTGAGACTCTTATCTCCAATAAACTACTCAGAAAAAGGCAGAAGTAGCACTGTGGCTCAAATGGTAGAACATTAGCCTGAGCACAAAGAAGTTCAGGGACAGTGTCCAGGCCCCAAGTTCAAAGGCCAGGACCAAACAAGAACAAGAACAAGAACAAGAAATACATAGCAGCAATGACTCTCTGGTATCAGAACCATGACTATTGGAGAAGGGGTAGCAAAACCTGGTTGAAAATGTCCTTTGTGTGTCACTGTAGACAAAGGAGGTAAAGGTTGCCTTTTTCACAATGACCCTGTAATCGACCCAATGTCCCTGCTTATAAAGATGGGTTATTCTGGGCTCTGAATATCTCCTTGCTTTTCAGACTCACTACCTAGATGGTCAAGTTTTTCTGGCTCTACTCTCAAAAAGCCAAACTAGCTGGAGACTCGAGGCTCATACCTGTAACTGGAGCTCCTCAGGCAGGAAAGTCTGTGAGATTCATCTCCTAACTACCAAAAAGCCAGGAGTGGAACAAGCCATGGCTCAAGTAGAAGAACACTAGCCTTCAGTAAAAGAACTCAGGACCTGAGTTGAAGCCCCAGAACTGGCAAAGAAAAAGCAGGTGTAAGCAGTTAAATGACTTAAGGTATGTAAATATTTTTGTCTATCCCTAAGTTCCCAGAAAGTTTGGTATGGCATTAGCCCCATACCCAGTACTGAAATCTGAATTCCTACCAAGCCAAGACCAATTAACCCTTTCAGGAAACTCTCACATTCTGAGAGTGCATGTTGGGAGGAGACATTCCACCCTTCCAATCCTTTCAGGTCTCACAGCTCAGCTTTTGGAGGCTCTCACACTCTGATTTAAGAAAACCTTCGTTAATCTTCCAATTAATAAGTTTGGATGATGCTATTTTCCTGGAAACTGAGAAGCTGGGTAGAAAATTTCCCACCATCTCTCTCTCTCTCTTATGCTGGTCTTGGGTCTTGCCACTAGGCCATATCCCCAGCCCACCTGAGGATTGCTTTTTGAAGCCAGCCTCAGCAGACAAATCCATGAGAGTCCTATCTCCAATTAACTAGCAAAAACTAGAACTGGAGGCATGGCCTAAGTGGTAGAGCACCATTTTTTTTTTTGCCAGTCCTGGGACTTGAACTCAGAGCGTGGGCACTGTCCCTGGCTTCTTTTTGCTCAAGGCTAGCACTCTGCCACTTGAGCCACAGAACCACTTCCAGCTTTTTCTGTTTATGTGGTGCCAAGTAATGGAACCCAGGACTTCATGCATGCTAGGCAAGCACTCTACTGCTAAGCCACATTCTCAGCCCTAGAGCACCATCCTTGAGCAAAAAACCCAGTGAGAAGGTGAGGCACTGAACTCAAAACTCAAGCCCCAGTATTTGTGTACGTGTATATACACAAGCATACACACAGAAGAGCAACAGTGAAGAGAGGAAGGTTTAATCAAATTTATTGCAAGGCACAGGGTCTTAGTGACCCCAAGATTATCTCTGGAGTATAATAAAAAAAAATCTTAAATTCAACAGGGGAAGAGTCGGGGCCAGGGAATGAGTAGGTATGCATCATTAAAACAGTCCTACCTGGTGACTAATGCCTGTAATCCTAGCTACTCATGAGGCTGAGATCTGACGATCTGAGGATTGAGGTTCAGAGGTTCAAGGTCAGCCCAGATAAGAAACTCTAAGAGACACGTATCTTCAATTAATCACTAAAATGCCAGAAGTAGAGAGCTGTGACTCAAGTAGTAGAGTTTTAGCCTTGAGCAAAAACCCTCAGGGACAGTGCTCAGGTCCTGTTTACTTTTTACTTTTTTTTTTTTTTACCAAGTTCTGGGGCTTGAACTTAGGGTTTGGTTTGGGCACTGTCCCTGAGCCTCTCTGTGCTCAAGGCTAGCACTCTACCACTTGAGCCACAGTGCCACTTCTGGCTTTTCTTATGTGGTGCTGAGAAATCAAACCCAGGGCTTCACGCATGCTGGGCATCCACTCTACCACTAAGCCACATTCCCAGCCCTCAGGCTCTAAGGTTTGTGTTTTTGCCCCCCCCCCTTTTTTTTTTTTTTGGCCAGTCCTGGGCCTTGAACTCAGGGCCTGAGCACTGTCCCTGGCTTCTTTTTGCTCAAGGCTAGCACTCTGCCACTTGAGCCACAGCGCCCCTTCTGGCCATTTTCTGTATATGTGGTGCTGGGGAATTGAACCCAGGGCTTCATGTATACGAGGTAAACACTCTACCACTAGGCCATATCCCCAGCCCTGTTTTTGCCTTTTTTAAAGGCATTGCTTGGGCTTGGAATGTAGCTTAGTGGTAGAGTGCTTGCCTAGCATGCAGGAAGCCCTGGGTTCAATTCCTCAGCACCACATAAAACAGAAAAAGCTGGAAGTGGCGCTGTGGCCCAAGTGGTAGAGTGCTATCCTTGAGAAAAAAGAAGCCAGGGACAGTGCTCAGGCCCTGAGTCTATGCCTCAGGACCAGCAAAAAAAGAAATAAGGGCAAAAAGGCATTGTTTGTGTGAGGAGCAGTTTGTCTTTGGTTGTGTTTGTCTGTCTATCAGATATTTATCATGCGCTGATCAGATGCTTGTTAAATGACTATAAGGAGGAAATAGTTCTAATCAAAGGGCGCAGATACAAAGTTGACCTGCTGAGTATCCAGCTTATAGGGAGTTTACAGATCCAGAAAAAAAAAAATCTTTTTTTTTTCCTTCTCCCAGTTGTGGGGCTTGAACTCTGGGCCTGGGCACTGTCCCTGAGCTCTTCAGCACAAAGCTAGCATTCTAACAATTTGAGTCACAGGGCCATCTTCAGTTTTTTGGTGGTTAACTGGAGATCAGAGTCTCATGGAATTTCCTGCCCCAGCTGGCTTTGAACCACAATTCTCAGATCTCAGCCTCCTGAATAGCTAGGATTATAGGTATGAGCCAATGGCACCCAGCAGCAAAACCATCTTTTAAGTTGCCTCTTACACTTGTAGGATATTTCTTTTCTTCTTTTTTTCAAGTGAGTCTTGGGGCTTGAACAGGGCCTGGATGCTATCCCAGAGCTTTTGCTTAAGGCTAGAGCTCTACCACTTGAGCTACAGCTCCAACTTCTGGCCTTTTGGGTGGTTAATTAAAGATAAGAGTCACACAGAAAGCTTGGCACCAGCCTGCAATCCTCGCTACTCAGGAGGCTGAGATCTGAGGATTATGGTTTGAAGGCAGTCCTGGTAGAAATAGCTGTGAGACTCTTATCTCCAATTAACCACCAAAAAAAGGGAGCAAGTGGAGCCATGGCTGAAGTTAGAGTTCTAGACATGAGTAAACCAGCTCAGGGACAGCACACAGGTTCTTGAAGTGCCAGACTTTGAAGTCAGGCCCCACTTTACCACGTGAACCTGAGATAAGCAGGCCCTGTGAGCAAAACCAGGACAAGTTTATTAGGGCCCAGTCGGTCAAGAACTCTAACCACTGGGAATGCTTAACTCTAACTGCCCCCAGAATGCCTCGAGCCCTGAGCCAATCAGATTTGTACCCGTGTCCTAATCTTGCTTGCTTGAACACCTGATTGTTGTAACTTTGTTTTTGCCTTTATAAGCCCTGTGTAATCGCAGCTTGGGGCTCCCTCTTAACCTCCGCTGTGTCGGTGGGTAGGACGAGGCCCGAGTTGCAGCTCGCTTGAATAAAGCCTTGCCTTGCTTTTGCATTTTGGAACGTCGGAGTCTCGGTGGCCTTCTTGGTGGTCGTCTCACAACTTGGCACAACAGTTCTGAGTTCAAGCCCTAGGACCAGCACTAAAATAAACAGACAAAGAGTAGATACAAAGTCAGGAGATTTATAGTTAATTCAAAGGGACTAGCAAAAGCTCTGTGTGTGTGTGTGTGTGTGTTTCATGGGGCTTGAACTCAGGGCCTTGGCACTGTTCCTGAGCTTCTGCTCAAGGCTAGCACTCTACCACTTGAGCAATAGCACCACTTCTGGCCTTTTCTGGTGCTCAATTGGAGATAAGAATCTCATGGTTGCCTGAAGCCAGTGGCTTACACCTGTAATCCTAGCTACTCAGAAGGCTGAGATCTGAGGATCATGATTCAAAGCCAGCCATGGCAGACATGCCCGTGACTCTTTGTTGTTTTTTGTTTGTTTGTTTGTTTTTCCAGTCCTGGGGCTTGAACTCAGGGCCTGAGCATTGTCCCTGGCTTCTTTTTGCTAAAGGCTAGCACTCTACCACTTGAGACACAGTGCCACTTCCAACCTTTTCTATATATGAGGTGCTGAGGAATCGAACCCAAGGCTTCATGTATACGAGGTGAGCACTTTACCAGTAGGCCATATTCCCAGCCTCGTCTGAGACTTTTATTTCCAATAAACTCTTCAGAAAAAAGCCTGAAGTGGCACTGTGGCTCAAGTGGTAGAGTGCTAGCATTGAGCACAAAGGCTTAGGGACAGTCCCCAGACCCAGAGTTCAAGACCCCAGGACTGACAAAAAAAAAAAAAAAAAAAAAAAAAGAGAATCTGATAGTCTTTCATTAGTAGCTAATATTACAGGGGTGAGCCACCAGGGCCCACCTTAAAAGCATCTTTTTTTTGTTCTTTGCCTTTCCCTTCCTTTCTCTCCTCCTCTAAAGGCATTTTTATTTTTATTTTTTGTCAGTCATCAGGCTTGAACTCTGGGCCTGGGTACTATCCCTGAGCTCTTCAGCTCAAAGCTAATGCTCTACCATTTGAGCCACTGTGTCACTTCTGGCTTTCTGGTGGTTAAGTGGAGATAAGAATCTCACAGACTTTCCTGCCCTACGCAGCTGGCTTTGAATCATGATCCTCAGATCTCAGCCTCATCCAGACAAAAATATCTTTTAAGTTGCTTCTTACAGCTGTAGTGGAGCCCTAGGGGAGGCCAGCAGATTCTTTGTAGAGCCCAAGATTCAGCAGACCTTTTTCATCTCTGCCAGAGGCTCCCCAGAGTATGAGTCCAAATTCTATTTTTTTTTTTTCCAGTCCTGGGGTTTGGACTCAGGGCCTGAGCACTGTCCCTGACTTCTTTTTGCTCAAGGCTAGCACTCTGCCACTTGAGCCACAGCGCCACATCGGCTTTTTCTATATATGTGGTGCTGAGGAATTGAACCCAGGGTTTCATGTATACGAGATGAGCACTTTACCACTAGGCCATATTCCCAGCCCCAAGAGTCCAAATTCTGATCCCACCAGTGACCCAACCCAGGTCCCTGGAGGCAAGGGGGCCTAGGATGGAGCAAGTATCCTAATCACCTCAAGGAAGTCTATCCCAAGGAAGATCTACAAGTAAGGGCTGGGAATATGGCTTAGTGGGAAAGTGCTTGCCTAGCATGCATGAAATGCATGAAGCTCTGGGTTCAATTCCTCAGTGCCACATAAAGTGAAAAAGCTGGAAGTGGTCCTATGGCTTAAGTGGTAGAGTGCTAGCCTTGAGCAAATGAAGCTCAGGGCTGGTGCCCAGGCCCTTGAGTTCAAGCTGCAGGACTGGCAAAAACAATAACAACAACAACAAAAACCCTACAAATAAGTAAGTGCTTCAATACTGTGTCCAGAGCACAGGACAAGGCTAGCAGAATAGCCCAGGACAATGGTAGCAGAATAGAAACTGAGGACCCTGAAAACCAAGCTTTGAACTAGGTGTGGTACAGTAATCCCAGCTATTCTGGGGAGGATGGGCAGTGTGAGACCAGCAAAGGTCAGGAGACCCTGATTCCACATAAAATTAAAAAAAAACAACAAACCAAAACAATACAAAAAAAGGCTTGATCATCATTTTACATTGAGGAGATGTGTATGGAAAAGATAGCATTATTCACAGTGAGAAGGAAGTACTTGAGATGCTTTAGCCACATCTGGATTTTGATACAAATTATCAGATGCAAGATTTTGAACTTGATGCCATAATTAAATGAGATTTTGGTGGTGTGTATGGGAAGAGGCTTTGGCATAGTTTTCAAATGGGAAGTATGTACATGATTGTGGTCTCAGGAAAGAATGTGACAGATATTGCTTAAGATCAGCTCTTCCTCTCCTGTACATCGTAGCTGTTTCACACACTAAATGGTGGGAGCTGGGCTGGAAATGTGATTGCTTTGAACAATATAATACATCAGAACTACTCAAAGATCCTACTTGTGTGAGGTCAGGGTTAGCAACTCGGAGAGTCCCCATAGAACAAGATAAACATAACCAGTCATCCCCTCCAAACTTTCTAATAAGCTCTAACCAGTAAAAACACTGTACTGTTGGGCACTAAATAAGTGGGTAAAAGGCAGGCATCTCATGGAGCAGAAATGCCCTCAGAACCCAGCCCAGACTGCAGAATCATGAGATGCAAACTTGCTAATTTTAAAACCTGCTTGTAGGGGCTGGGGATATGGCCTAGTGGCAAAGAGTGGCTTGCCTCATATACGTGAAGCCCTGGGTTCGATTCCCCAGCACCACATATACAGAAAACGACCAGGAGTGGCGCTGTGGCTCAAGTGGCAGAGTGCTAGCCTTGAGCAAAAAGAAGCCAGGGACAGTGCTTAGGCCCTGAGTCCATCCAAGCCCCAGGACTGGCAAAAAATGATAATAATAACAATAATAAAATACACATTATTAAAAAAACCCTGCTTGTAGAACCTGCTATGTAGAAATAGACTACTGAAACACTGACAAAAAAAATAAGGCTTGATATGGTTCAAGTTAGGATAGTTGTGGTCTAGCATGCTGAAGGTTCTGTTCCTTAGGGCCACAAAACAAGCGAACAAGGTTTAAAACTCAGCCTATGTTCCCAGCCAGAAGCCCCACAGACTCAAAGGTCAAAGGGAATGGCCTGGAGGTGGGGGTGGGGGCAGCGTCAGTGCGGTAGGCAGTTTCCTCCAGCTCCTCACCATCCAGTTGTGTCCGTGCGCCCTCTGCTGGGCATTTGTTGATATTCTGCAAAGGCACACAGATGGGAGAGCCTGGGAAAAGCCCAGCTCCCCAGGTGGGCGACTCTGCAGACCAGGTGGGGACCAGCCGGGTCAGCTACGAGCCAGTAGGCCACTGAAGGCAGGGAAACATCTGGGATCCTCTCAGCGACCTGAGGCTTAAGGGTGGCATTCTTAAAAAAAAAAAAAGTTATTGTACATGTATATCTTAAGTTATAGGGAAGGAAGTTTATTTTGGCAGCTAGTACTACACAAAGTTGCACATGCTAGTGATGTAACTCATCATTCAATAGGTATAATAGTGACACATTCTTGCTTTTTTTGTGTTCTGCTAAATCATTACACACAAACTGTTTTTGTTGTTGTTGTCAGTCATTGGGCTTGAACTCAGGGCCTGGGTACTGTCCCTGAGCTCTTCTGCTCAAGGCTAGCCACAGCTGCACTTCAGATTTTTGAGTGGTTAGTTGGAGATGAGTCTCATGGGGACTTTTCTGCCTAGTCTGGCTTCAAACTGCGACCTTCAGATCTCAGCCTTCTGAGTAGCTAGGATTGCAGGCATGAGCCAGTGCATAGCTTTATTTCATTTTAATTTTTTTGAGACAGGGTCTAGCTACGTAACTCAGGCTGGTCTCAAACTCTCAATTCTCTTTCCTCAGCCTGCGGGAGTAGCTGGGATTGCTGTTGTGCACTATCACTCCTGGCTATTAATTTGTTTTGTTTTCAAGAGTCAAAAGTTAAAATACTGCACATGCATGTATGAAACAGCAAGGTGAAACCTCTTTGAACAATTAGCATACACAAAAAAAATGACAGGAATGTTAGTAAAGAGAGGAGGGGAGAACAGAGAGGTCGGAGGAAGTAACAAAATACCAGACGAGTACACGTGTGAAAATGAAACAATGAAACTCGTTAAAACCTATTTGGGGAAGTGGCCAGCGGATCAGAAGAGTGATGGAGAGTATGGGTCTGATCAGGGTATATACAGACATGAACGCAGGGAGAGAGAGTCTAGTTTTGCCGCGGGGGAGGCTGCGTGGGCCTGCCGGCACGGAGGGAACCACCCAGTGCCGCCAATTTGGGGCTTCAGGCTCAGCTCTCAGAGAAGACCTGGGCACGCACGGGCGACTCTCCAGTGGGAATCCGCTAGGGTTGCCAACACCGCGGCATCAGCTGGAGAGGGAGGATCTCCAACGGGTAGGGGGACTAGGACCCGTGACAACCAGGCCTGCAGCTCCGGCAGAGCTCGGTGGGGACCCCGGGGCTCCTTCAGGTAGGGGAGGGGAAGAGGAGCTGTTTAAGAGGTCGCGGGGACCCAGAGGAAGGCGGGACCGCTACCAGCCCTAGAGGCCCTCGGGGATGGGAGGTGGAAGGCCGGGCCCTCGGGGTTGCGCTCCGCCCCAGGGACAAATATTTAACATTCCTGGCCTGTCCGAAGGCGGGGCCACGGGAAAGTAGCCCTCCCCCTCCCCGGCGTCTTATTGGTCGCCAGCGCCGGGTGAGCGGGCTGGCCCCAGCAGGTGTGCGCACTAGCTTTGGATCCCAAGGGCATGAGCTGGTCACCTCCAGGCGCTGGACTTGGCCGTCCACCTGCCGTTCCCCTTCCACTCTCGTGTCCCAGCATGAGTCACGTCTGCTCCGGGGGCCTCCGTCTCTCCACTTGTCACAGGGGGCCACCCAGCAGGGGCAAGGCTTGGGAGGCGCACCCCAACCTCTCTTCTCCCCGGGGGCCATGGCTCTCTCCTCTCCCTGGACATAAGCTAAGGGATGCGCCCGAGTCCTGGGCTTTCTCCTGCCCACAGCCCCGGCTTTTCCGAACGCACCAGGTGAGGCTTTAGCTTCCGACCCGGGTGGGTTTGGGCCATCTCAGGTCGGGACCCTTTCTTCCCGCAGTTCACTAGTCAGTTACAGAAGTGGGGAATTTTAAGAAGGTCCAGGACTGGCCAGGGACGCTCAGGAAAGGAGTTTGCAAAGATCCGAGGGAGGTGGTGGTGGTTGAATGAAGCTAATGGGGTGTTGGGTTGTTGGATCAAGATGAAGGCTCCAGGCTGCCACCCCGCAGGCGCCCCCACGTGGCGCGGGGCCGAGGAGGCTTCAGACGCGGACCGCCTGGGGGCCGGAGGGGGGAAAGGAGCCTCCTCTTTGCCGGGCATCAAGGCCAGCACTCTGGGGACCGCCCATCGCGGCCCCCGGCGAAGGCTGGCCGTGCGGACGAGGCCTTAACGATGCTCTCTAGTGACCGCCCACAGCTCTGAAGACGCGGGATCTAGGCTTTCCTTCCCCAAATCGTCTCTGTGCGCCCCAGCCCGGCCTCGGAGACACCCGGCAGCTCTCACAACCCCCCCTGCTCCCCCGGTGGCTACCATCCCCCGGGAGTCTCGGCTCCCCTCTCCCTCCAACCCTCAGGTTGCCTCGGGATGACTTCAACTGGTGACGCGCGACGCTCCGGGACCGGGGAAGGCCTCGGCGCCGGCACGCGGCTCTGGCGGAGGCCTCGTGATCCGCGCTGGAGAGAAGGAAGAACGAAGAATGGGTTCACTGCACGAGTCGGACCGGAGCCAAGCCAGCAAACCAAGGAGGGCCGGGTCCCCGCGCGACCCGGCGGCAGGGCGACTTCTCCACGGCAGGGCGGGTTCCGGCCTGAAGTTCTCCCGGGCGCTCCCGGTCACGTGGCCGGCGGGGCGGCAGGTAACTCTCCCGGGAGGGCGGGGGCGGGCAGCCGCCCCGCCCCGCCCCGCCGGACGCCCAGGGCGGGTCCCGGCTGCACCCACAGCGCCGGCCCCGCCGCCGGTGCCGCCCCCAACACTCGGGGTCCCGCCCTGGCTCCTCGGTGTCCGCCGCGGGTCGGTGCGTGCGTGCGTGCGTGCGCCTCGTCGGTCCGCGTGTGTGTGGCCGAGCGCCCCCCTCTTCCGCGGCCATGACTCCCCCGCCGCCGCCGCCGCCGCCGCCGCCGCCCCCGGGTCCAGACCCCGCCGTCGATTCGGCCGCAGACCCCTACTCCGGGCCCGGATCGCTCGTCGTGCTGTTCGGGGCCACGGCCGGTGCGCTGGGGCCAGACCTGGGCTCCGACGAAACCGACTTGATTCTCCTCGTTTGGCAAGTGGTGGAGCTGAGGAGCCGCCAGGTAGGGTGGACCGGAGACGCGGGTGGGGAGGGGGGTGGCGATCGGGGCGCGCGGGGCCCCGCGGCTGATCGGCGTCCGCTGCCCCTCGCAGGTGGGGACGCTGCACAAGTCGCTGGTTCGCGCCGAGGCGACCGCCCTGAGCCCGCAGTGCCGCGAGGCGAGCGGGCTGAGCGCCGACAGCCTGGCGCAGGCCGAGTCCCTGGACAAGGTGCTGCAGCAGGTGAGCGCCGGGCCCGGCGTGGGTGGCCGCGAGGCCGGGCTGCGGGGTCGTGTCGCCGCGTGGGGCAGCGGGAGGGGAGGCGAGGCGAGGCGAGGCCCGGCGCGCCACCACTTCCCGGCCGGGGCGGCGGGGACGGGGTCTTAACTGGAAACTTTGATCGATGCCGGCCCTTCCCAGGCATGCTGAAGGGGTGGAGATGGCGGCCTGAGCAAGGGAGGCCCAGAGCCCTCTGGAAACGTGCCAGGGGTGAGGGGTGGAGGGTAAAAGGCTCGAGGATCGAGGGGCTCGGGGTTGGCCGCCCTGCGCCCTCGTCCTGCCCGCCCGTCTGGGAATATCTGGGGCGGGGGCGTCGGGCGGTGTTTGCCTCTGGGGCAGACGCCGCCAGGTGTAAGCTGCTCGTCTAGGCCTGTCTCTGCCGGCTGGCCGGTGTGGGCGCTGTCCGTACCCTGCCTGGGGGCTAACTTCCTCCTCCTGAGTGTTAAGATTGGGGTGCTTCCAATCCTGGCCAAGGTGGAAGGCAGTTCCCACTGCTGTTTTCGAGTCTTCACTGCTGCCTGCACCCTGTGACTGACTCCTGGCTTACTCCGTGTACATTGCTTGACACGCACAAATGCTTTCCTCTTTCCAACCTGGGGATTCTTAATGAAGAAATACAAAGGTGCTGGCTGAATCTAGCCTCTACCTGGGGAGGGTCCTGGAGAAAAGCTGGGTGGGTGCATTGTTCTGTCAACCTGAAGTTGTAAAGTGACATAGAATTGGCAGGGGCGGGGGTGGGGGTGGTGGTGGGGATCTGTTAATCTGTGCTTATACCGGTCTTTCAGCTAGGTTGGGGCTTGGGGAGGGGGTGCCGGGCAGCCTCTGGAGTGCCACCCCCTCTAAAAGCAAACAGCTCAGTGCCAGCCGGTCGATGGGTGTGGGTCAAAGCTCATGCTATCTCTGGTGTCCAAGTGTGGAGTTGTGTCCTTGGAGTTTCGCTGCCCCTGGGTTGGTCGGACCAGGAGGCGGGGCTGCTGTTGACCATGAGCCTCCTGTCCCTCAGGCAGGCCTGGGCCTCCCCCACCTGTCTGAGGGCGGTGCCTGGCCTGGGACTGGTTTAACCTGCTTTACCCCGCCTCTTCCCACCTGCTTCTCCCACTCCACCAGGTGTTTGCTCTGGCCCCACTCCAAGCTCCTGGAGTGTGTGTGATGGGGGCTTGGGCTATGTGCGAGTGCCCTCATTCGGCCTGGAGAAGGTGACAGTGGACTGGGATAGGGATAGGGGTGTGTGTAGGAAGTTAGGCCACAAAACCAGGCCCACTAGGTGTGGCCTCCTCCCCAAGCCGGGTAGGGCTGAACATCTGGAGGAACCAGCTTTGCAGCCTGAGTCCTCCCTCCTCCTATCCTCCCCACCCCCCTTTACTGCCTGTCTGTGAGTCTGAGTCTCCTCACTCCCTGTCCCCAGTTCTCACAGCTGGTGAGCGGGGATGTGGCCCAGCTGGGCGGGGGCCCCTACGTGCTCTGCACTGATGGGCAGCAGCTGTTGCGACAAGTCCTGCACCCCGAGGCTTCCAGGAAGGTATGCCACCAAAGGCACAGTGGTGGTTGGGGTCCCAAGATTCCCACTGTAGGGGTGTCCAACACACCTCAGTTCCCTCATTCATCCCCACTCCATGTGTCCCCAGAACCTGGTGCTCCCCGACATCTTCTTCTCCTTCTACGACCTCCGCAGAGAGTTCCATATGCAGCACCCAAGCACCTGCTCTGCCAGGGACCTCACAGTGGCCACCATGGCACAGGGTATCTCATGACTCAGCTCAAGTGGAGGGTGGCTGTGGGCTGTATGTGAGCATGAGCATGCTGCTAGATGGGTTGCAGACGTGCGCTATCTGCTGAGTCCTTGACTGTGCCCAGGGCTATGTCTATGCTGGACTGCATTTGGAATGTGAGTGTATTTCTGTATTTGGGCTGGGGGCCTGTAAAGTGCATGTTGGGGATTCTTCATGTGTTTAAGAAAGAGACCTGAGGGACCGGGAATATGGCCTAGTGGCAAGCCCTGGGTTCGATTCCCCAGCACCACATATATAGAAAAGGTCAAGTGGTGCTGTGGCTCAAGTGGCAGAGTGCTAGCCTTGAGCAAAAAAAGAAGCCATGGACAGTGCTCAGGCCCTGAGTTCAAGGCCCAGGACTGGCAAAAAAAGAAAAAAAAAAGAGACCTGGGCCCAGGTTGAACATGGTTAGTACTCATGCCAGAAGCCCTCAGGGCCTCTTAAGCTGGGATTTCTTTATTGCCACTTCCCTACCCATAGACTTGGGACTAGAGACAGATGCCACAGAGGATGACTTTGGCGTCTGGGAAGTGAAGACAATGGTAGCTGTCATCCTCCACCTGCTTGAAGGGCCCAATGGTAAGTTTCCCTCACTTGGCCTCTTACCTGCTGTCAGGCCTATTCCTTCTTCAAAGTTCCCTTGCCACACTGGGCGCTAGCTACTCAGGAGAGTGAGATCTGAGAATTGTGGTTCAAAGCCAGCGTGGGCAGGAAAGTCCATGAGACTCTTATTTCCATTTAACCAGAAAACTGGAAGTGGAGCTATGGCTCAAAGCAGTAGAGTGTTGGCCTTGAGCAGAAAAGCTCCCAGACCCCTTCCCTAAGCCAACACAGGGGAGACACCCCATTATCACCTCATTCCCCTCACCTGTCCTCTTTTTGCAGAGCTTGGTGGGGAGAACCCCCTCCCCTCCACCAGACCCTGCTGACCCCCATGCCATCTCCTCTCAGGTCATTTGTTTTCAAAACCCGAGGTGGTAAAGCAGAAATATGAGACGGGGCCTTGGTGAGTATGGGAGCAGGGGCGGGGGTGACAACAGCTGGACAGCTCTGACCCCATGCCCTGCCTACCCCCACAGCAGCAAGGCTGATGTGGTGGACAGTGAGACTGTGGTCCGGGCCCGTGGGTTGCCCTGGCAGTCCTCAGACCAGGATGTGGCTCGCTTCTTCCAAGGGCTCAACATTGCCAGGTGGGTGTGACAGGGTGGGAGGGCCATCAGGACAGACCCACCCCCGGAGGCACTAACAGTGCTGGCTCCACAGGGGTGGTGTAGCACTCTGCCTCAACGCCCAGGGCCGCAGAAATGGCGAGGCCCTCATCCGATTTGTGGACAGCGAGCAGCGGGACCTAGCACTGCAGAGACACAAACATCACATGGGCATCCGCTATATTGAGGTGGGGGCTTTTCCCCAGGAGTGGAGCAGGGCAAAGCTGAGTCAGGCCTGAGACCCATGGGCTGTTTCCTTTATGCTTCCAGGTATATAAAGCCACAGGAGAGGAGTTTGTAAAGATTGCAGGAGGTGAGTGTGCCTTTGCTTCTTGACCTCTATCCTATTTGTACCACCTCTGTCTCTGCTCCCAGCTGAGCACGTGTTCAACTCCCACCATGACTTCCATTCCCTCTGCAGGCACATCACTAGAGGTGGCTCGTTTCCTGTCACAGGAAGACCAAGTGATCCTGAGGCTGCGGGGACTGCCCTTCTCAGCTGGGCCAACCGATGTGCTAGGGTTCCTAGGGCCTGAGTGCCCAGTAACTGGAGGCACCGAGGGGCTGCTCTTTGTGCGCCACCCAGATGGCAGGCCAACTGGGGATGCCTTTGCTCTCTTTGCCTGTGAGGAGCTGGCACAGGCTGCACTGCGCAAGCATAAGGGCATGCTGGGTAAGCGATATATCGAACTCTTCCGGAGCACCGCAGCGGAGGTGCAGCAGGTAAGTGCCCCTGGCTCCTGGCCCTCCCCCACCCCACAAGCTGCTTCCATAGGGTGAAGCTTCAGTTCCCTGTGCTTCTTGGTGTGAAAAGCCCACTGCCTTTCTCATTAGGTTCTAAACCGCTATGCATCCAGCCCACTTCTTCCCACACTTACTGCTCCACTGCTGCCCATCCCCTTTCCACTGGCAGTTGGCACTGGAAGGGACTGTGTACGCCTTCGAGGCCTACCCTACACAGCCACCATCGAAGACATATTGATCTTTCTGGGGGATGCAGCGGCTGACATACGGCCTCATGGTGTGCACATGGTACTTAACCAACAGGTGAGGCTGCTACTGGGAGGGGAACACACATGCTCTTGCACAAAACAGATTGCTTACAAGAGGGTATGCACAGGGCCGGCCAAGTGGCGATGCCTTCATCCAGATGACATCAGCAGAGCGTGCCCTAGCTGCTGCTCAGCGTTGCCACAAGAAGGTGATGAAGGAACGCTATGTGGAGGTCGTCCCCTGCTCCACAGAGGAGATGAGCCGTGTGCTGATGGGGGGCACCTTGGGTCGCAGTGGCATGTCCCCTCCACCCTGCAAACTGCCCTGTGAGTGCTCCAGGGTCTGGCAAAGGCACATGAAGGCCAGGGGTTTTAGGCTGCCTCTTCCTACAGTGGGGGCTCCCTCTTGGGTAGTCCTGGGCTCCCTGCAGATGCACCTTCTACTTACCTCTAGGCCTCTCGCCACCCACCTACGCCGCCTTCCAGGCCACCCCAGCCCTCATTCCCACTGAGACGGCAGCTCTGTATTCCTCTTCAGCACTGCTCCCAGCTGCCAGGGTGCCTGCTGCCCCCACTCCTGTTGCCTACTACCCAGGACCAGCCACTCAACTCTACATGAACTACACAGCCTACTACCCCAGGTACCCTGCTGTCAGAACCCCACAGACATGCTATACCCATCTGGATAATGCAGTCTTGGACTTTGTTCTGAGATGACAAGAAGTATATAGGTGGCTGATTGATGTTACCTATATACAAGTTGGAGGCAGGGGTTTTAGGGTGAAGGAAGAACTAAACACAAGACAGAGGCAAGGGAGGAGAGAGGCAGGTCTTGATCTAGGCCACTACTAAACTCCTGTCCCTCCCATCTTAGCCCCCCAGTCTCCCCTACCACCATGGGCTACCTTGCCACCCCCACTGCTGCTCTGGCCTCTACTCCCACTTCAGTGTTGTCTCAGCCAGGGGCCTTGGTCCGCATGCAGGGTGTCCCATACACAGCTGGTATGAAGGATCTGCTCAGTGTCTTCCAGGCCTACCAGGTGAGATTATGTGGCTGGAGGGCTTGAAGGCTTGGGTGAGCCTGGAGCAGCATACCCTAAATTTGTGTTCCTCCACAGCTGGCCCCTGATGACTACACCACTCTGATGCCGGTTGGTGATCCACCACGTACTGTGTTACAAACCCCCAAGGAGTGGGTGTGTTTGTAGGAGGAAGCCAATAAATAAGAGCTGATCTCCGCAGCTAAGATGCCTCTCCTGGGTCCAGAGCATCCTCAGCCTGATGGCTTCCTTCTAGCTTGTCAAAGCTCTCAGATGGCATACTAAGAAGCTCAAGCCCAAATCCATCTTCTGTATATTTCCCTACCTATTCACCCAAGATGATGGCTGAGGGTGGAATGGGGCTGCCCTGCTTCCAGTGGCATGCCTAGGCCTCCTGACAGGCCTGTACCCACACACACTGTGGGACTAACAGGAACACAATGGGCTTGTGCTTCTTTAACATGTAAGCCCTAGTAACATGGATGTAAGACTAATGGGGGGACCAAAGGTCCATTTGAACCTCCAGAATAGAGATCTCAAGGCTCTCTATTCCACTTCCTGTCCTGTGAGGGCAGGAAAGAAGAGAGGGGCAGACCTTGCCCTCAGGATACTTGGGTGTCAGCAACCACAATGTGCCAGGGGTGGCCCCACCTAAGAATGCTAGCCCCACTCCAGCACAAGGAACGTAGAGAGCAAAACACTAAGCTATTCTGGACTACTCTGCACTGTCTTCAGAGAACACTAGGGGGCAGGAGCCCTCTTCCAGACAAAAACTCAGGCATGAATTTGAAAAGACAACTTTCTTGCAACACCTTGGGAAGGCCAGTTGTCCAGTGCCAAGCAAACATAATGGCCTGTCCTTTGTACCCATTATAGGGTCAGAACTGAAGCCTCAAGGAATTTGGAACCCTGTCCTCTCTGTAAAATGAACAAAAGTTCCTGACCAAGTGGACTTTAAAAGCTGCAGCGTCCTAAGCTTTGGCCTGAGAGTGAAAGGCTCCATAACGACCTCCAGCAGAGAAAAACTCAAGACTGCAAGAGGACTGTCAATCTGTCGCCGTTTATTATTTCAGCACTAAAACTGAGGAAGAGCCTGAACTAGTGGCTCTTTTTCCCTTTATATTTGTGGAAAGGAGCACTGCACTCCTATAAGAGGGTTTTAAAATACAAAATGTACAAGAAAACACAATCCCAAGTGCTGTAAACGTAACTGAGAGCCAGTTTCTTTACTAAGCATCCATTTTATAAAACACAAGGTTTCAACTTATGCCCATCTTGAGTCATAAAGGTAATCAACCATCTTGCCAGGGGGTTGGAGGGTGTGGGCTGTACCCTGGGCAGCAGCACCACATGCGAACCCAAAGCATCTCTTCCTTACATAGTTGTTTTCAGCCATGTTTCTAATATATCTAATAGGCAGAATGTTGCTTGCTCTATTCCTCAACCCAAGACTTAGCACAGGTTTGAGAGAGATGTGTGCTAGCACATGCCCAGTTACTCAGTGCTGCTACTAAAAATCAATTTGCATAGTCCAATGGATGTGTGCTTTATAACCATTATGTTACACAAAAATTCAGTCTTTATCTACGAGCCAAAAATATTCTTACACAAAAGCTTTTACAAAGCGGATATAAAACTGCTTACATAGTATACAAAGCTCTACTTTAAATTGTTTTAAATAGGAAAGCATTTCTAGTGCTACAGGCATCAAGGTATTTAAAAGGCATCAAAATTTGGTGCATAGCAACGCTGGATCACAGAGGCTTTTATTCTTGAAAGGAGCAAAGCAGCCCCAAAAGGACCCCACATGAGGCAAAATACCCCAGAGCCCAGGGACAAGAGGGCAGAAACAAGTCTGGTCATGTTTCTGGAACTTTACCTCAGAGGCTAACCCTCTCTTCTTCAAAGGAAGCTGTGGGATTCCACCACAGGCCCTGAAGCATAATCTTATATCCATACGGACACAAAACTTACTTTCAAAGAAAACTTAAGACACTTAGCTCCAAGACAGTCCAGAGTTATGTACTGGAGGATAGACTGTTCTCTAGCTTGTTTGAGGAAAGAAATCTAAATGACAAAACAAAATAACCCATACTTCCTCAGCCTGGGTCAGCAGCTTCTACTCTGCTGACTTCAGGTGGTGGACAAAGACCAACCCTTTGCTCAGGCCTTATGTGACCATAATAGAGTCCTGGCACTAAGGGTCTGCAATTGCTTGGAGTAACAGTGTCCTGTCTGAAGCCAGCCCGGTATTGTCTTATATGTAGGCACTCAACATTTTTTCTTCCTGAATAAATGAAAGCACATTGTTTCATCTGAAAGCATACTGTAAAGTTCAGGGACATAAAAACAGGCCCAGAAACAGGCAACAAATCCCATTAAGAGGGAGAAGGTAAGGGCAGGGTAGGTGCCCAACATGTGTGCCTCCTTTGGTAGATAGCAGGCTGGAGTTTCTGCAGGCTGCTGCCTGGGATAGTTGCACCCGCAGCAGGACCAGGGCGTCTTTGGTGTAGAAGGTGAGGTCTATGATCACCTCATTTCTGGATGTGCCTCAAAGCCTTCTAGAGAAAAAGGCTGGGTTCTAGGTCACAGACAGGGAAGGGTGGGCCAGAATCATTTCAGGCTGTAAACAGAATAGGGGATAAGCCTTTCGATCTGGAGTCTTGCATTTTCTCTACCTATCTTAATGCAGAACTCATTTACACTTAGCTCCTGACACAGCTGGCCTGTCTTCTATAAAATAATTAGAACTACAAGCTGCTTGAACCATCAAACGTTACAGAGCAACCAAAGGCAGAAGCTCCCACTCAGAAAAGGTTCTGCGGTCAGAAGACATAAATAGGAAGAACACTCCACAGGCTATTAGTTTAAACTCCACCTTTCAAACTCACAAGTGGCTATCTTATCTACTCAAGGTCCTAAACGCATAAAAGTTTTAGTAACATGGAGAGACTGCAGGAAGATTACCCAGAAAGTTATATAAAGGCTATGCTCTGGAATGTCTTTATATTCCAACACTTCAGTGATGGAATGGTCTCTTCTTATTTTATCTAACAACAACAGTTTACTTTTTATAAAGAGTGTGAGCTACATTTGGCTTTATTTCCTATGAATCTATGAAAGGCTTCAGGACACATGCTGAGTTTCTGAGGCATTAATAAAGTGGGGGTTTAAGATACTTTTTTTCTCCTTTTGTTTACCTCTAGAATTTTATCAAAATTTCTTATTTTTAAAAATATCAAAACTAAAGGGCCTCCAAATGACCAGAAAGCAGTATAAATCACTAATCCTAACTACACAACCAGGTCACCTGCAAAAGCAGCATCTCTAAAATGGAGAGCTTGCTGCATTCACACTCAAAGCACCTGTCATATAAAAGTATTCTATTTAAATATTTTTAAAAATGCAAAGCTCATTTTCCCACCACTCAGCCTATGCCACTCCTGTTCTTCTGTGAACAGATGCTTTCCCCACAAATGGCTGAGTTCAACTCCTGGTACAGGTCTTGAAGGCCAAAGAGTCAAAAACCCCAAGGTCTGATTGAGATGCTGACGGTGGGCACAGGGATGCAGGTGTGCACTGTTAGAGCCCATCAGATCTTCCTAAATCCAGGGACTCAGAACCTGGGAGAGGAGCTTCTGTGCTCACCCTTGAGCCGTGAGAAACAGAAATCTGTGACATATCTCTCCCGATTATCTCGTTCACTGAAAAAGAAAAGGAAGAGTGAGTAATGATGCTGTAACATGAATCTCACACCAGCCATTGCCTTTCCCATAGCTTTCAGTAAAGACAGACCTAACATTTTGAAACCTGTTCCACAGATGAGTGGAGTTAAAGTCAGGAACCACATTCCCAGTGGCTCATGCCTGTAGATGGCTGAGATCTGATGACTGCAGTTCAAAGCCAGCCTGGGGAAGAATGTCCGAGACTCTTGTCTCCTATTAAGCACCACAAAAGCTAGAAGTGGAGCTGTGGCTCAAGTGGTAGACCACTAGCCTTAAGCTTTAAGCTCAAGGTCAGCACCTGGGCATTGAGTTCAAGCCCCAGGACCAGCGTACACACACAAAATAAGAAACACCATTCTCCAAGTGGCTCCAGACTCCTTTGCCTCTCTCTCTGTTTAGTTTGAGTTGGGAAGGAAATGGCTGAGGGGACAGGAGTGTGTGGGTGTTTTGGAAAAAGGGTGTGAGTTTAGGACTTTCGTACTCAAGTTTGGAAATCTACACTTCGGTCATACCTCCAAGTCCAGCATTTTGCTAGTTAAGTGGAGTTGGATTTTCAAGGGCTTTTCTGCCTGGGCTGGGTAAAAACCCCAATCTTCTAGGTCTTGCCTCCTGTGTAGCTAGACTTACAGGTATGAGCTATGGAGACTAGCATCTGGAAATGTTCTCATCTTCACTCCAAAGGCTCAGGCTCTAGAGCAGAGATAGTGCCACTTAGCATCATATAAAGTGAATGAAAATACTCTAGCCAGAGCAAACCATAGAGGGTGTGTGTGTACACATATATGTGTACAATATATATTTGGCCTGTCCTAGGACTTAAGCTCAGGGCCTGGATGCTATCTCTGAGATTCTTTTCTTCCTTTCTTTTTTTTTTTTTGCCAGTCCTGGAGCTTGAACTCAGGGCCTGGGCCAGGGCCTGAGCTTCTTTTGCTCAAAGTTTGTACTCTATCACTTGAGCCACAGCACCACTTCCTGCCTTTTCTGTTTATGTGGTACTAAGGAATTGAACCCAGGGCTTCATGCATGCTAGGCACTCTACCAGTAAGCCACCTTCTCTCTTTCTGAGTAATTTTTTCTAAGAGTCTCAGGAACTTTTCTGCTGGGGCTGGCTTGGAACTGCAAACCTCAGATCTCAGTCTCCTGAGTAGTTTAGGATTACAGGTGTGAGCCACCAGTGCCTGGCTTTTTATCATATTTAATATTATTATCCTACCCTTTTATCAAGCTGTGACATTGGTATAGTTTGTAGTTCTTTCTGGCTGTCGATTCTTCAACTGACGATTCTACACTAGCCAGGCACTCATGTCTATTATCCTAACTATATTTGGGAGGCTGAGATCAGGAGAACTGGAATTCCAGGCCAGCCAAAAAGAGGTTCATGAGACCCCATCTTACTATACAGAGCTGTGTGTGGCAGCATCTCAGCTATAAAAGGATCACAGTCCTCAGATCTCAGCCTCCTAAGTAGTTATAATTGCTTACAGGAGTGAGCCACGGGTGCACTGCTTGTCAGTGAGATTCTTATCCCCCATTAAGTACCAAAAGCCAGAAGTGGAGCTGTGGCTAAAGTGGTAGAGCACTAACCTTGAGCAAAAATGCCAAGCAAGAGCCCTGCTATTACTTTATAGTTGGGTAGCATCAGTCTTTTGGTTTTGTCTGCCCTGGCTGGCTTCAAATAGAGATCCTCAGATCTTGGCCTCCTTAGTATTAGTAGCTGAGATTACAGTTGTGAGTCACCAGAACCTGACTAACATCAATTTATAAGTGAATAAATGGGTCTTAATATAATCACTTGGAAATTAAGAGCTAGTACAGTAAAAAGCTCATTAGGTGAGGGTTAAGAAGAGGACTACAGAATGTCATTAAGGGCAATGTATGACATCTGCTCTCTCTCTGTGTGTGTGTGTGTGTGTGTGTGTGTGTGTGTGTGTGTGTGTATGTCTGTGTGTGTTTCACTGGGGCTTAAACTCAAGGCCTGGGCAATATCCTTTAGCTTTTCTGCTAATTTCAAACCAGGATCTTCAGATCTTAAGCCTCTTGAGTTAGAATTATAAGCATGAGCCATTGGTGCCCAGAAAGCATCTAATTTCCTCCACCCCCTGCCCCAGTTCTGGGGCTTGAACTCTGGGCCTGGGGTAGCTTTGAACCATGATCCTCAGATCTTAGCTTCCTGAGTAGCTAGGATTACAGGTGTGAGCCACCAGCACCCAGCTTGCCTGAACTCTTCTTGTTTGTTGGCAGTATTAGGGACTGAACTCATGCCTCTTGCCTAGTAGGCAAACACTTATATGCCCCCACATTGTTGTTCTTTTTAATACTAAGTATAATTTTATTTTGAATATATGATGAATTTATTGAGTTATTAAATTACAGTTCACTATGTATGAGGTGGCTTTATTTTTCCATCCACTTAAAATAAAAGCTAAAAAGTTGTTTATGTCTCTAATGTATAGCTCTATCATCTTTCCTTCCCAAAAGTAAAGTGAACTAAAAACTAAAATGACAGCCCTCAGTGCCACTGTTACAGGTTATGTAGGTCATAGCATCTGACCCACTTTTGGCAACCACCACCCTTAACTTCTACTACCCCAACACCTGGATTTGCCTGTGCTAACACAACAAGAGTAGAATGAGGGCCATCAGTTGTATCTGCTGTTATAAAAAACAAAACAAAACAGCTACTTTATCTGAGAAATGTCTACTAGCCATGTACTGGAATGCCTTCCTACAAACAAGAATTGAGTGTTTTTCTGAGTAGCAACAGGCATCTCCTTTACAGCTATTTCCTATGCTTAAAGATTCATAGTTTAAGCTGGGTGCCAATGGCTCATGTCTGTAATCCTAGCTACTTGGGAGGCTGAGATCTGAGCCAGCTTGGGGAAGGAAAATCCATGAGACTATCTTCAATTAACCACCAAAAAGCCATAAATGGAGCTGTGGCTCAAGTGGTAGCCTTGAGAGAAAAAAAGTGACAATGCTCAGGTATAAGCCTCAGTACTGGCAACCCCGCTCTCCCGCCCCCCCAAGACAAAATCAAAGTTAGTGCTGACAAGCAAGGCATAGTTTGAAATCTAACAACTAGATCGAAAGGGTCAGGGTAGCCCAGGGCATGTTCTTCTGACACTCTGCCACATACATAAAAACCCCAATGCCTTTTTTTGTGGTGAGGGAATCCAAAAGGGTATTTCTAACCAGGATCTTCATAGAAGATTTTGGGTTCTACTAGACTCCATTTATACATAATTTTCTCCTGAAACTACATTCACCAATTTTACTTGCAGAAACAAGATATCTGGGCTGGGAATATGGCTTAGTGGCAAGAGTGCTTGGCTCATATACATGAAGCCCTAGGTTCGATTCCTCAGCACCACATTTATAGAAAAAGGCCAGAAGTGGCGCTGTGGCTCAAGCGGCAGAGTGCTAGCCTTGAGCAAAAAGAAGCCAGGGACAGTGCTCAGGCCCTGAGTCCAAGCCCCAGGACTGGCCAAAAGTAGAAGGAGGAGGAGGAGGGGGAGGGGGAGGAGGAGGGGGAAGAGGAAGAGGAGGGGGAGGAGGAAGAGGAACAAGTTATCTGAAAGCAAATTAATAGTATAGATATGTCAGTGGATGAGGAATCCAGTGGATGATTTTAAGGGGATAATGAGTCTAGTAATATTAGATGGCCTGAAATTCACTATGCAGGTAAAGAGTATTTTGGGATGTCTAGTTTATGATTTATTACACTATAGCAGTTTTGCTAAAGGTTTTAGGCTGTTTAATAAGTTCTAAGAACACCAAAACTGAACATATCAAACACTGAACTCACCTAATTACACCAAGAATGGGTATTCTGAATAATCTGTCTTTTCAAGCTAAAGATAGAAATAAGTTCTAAAAGAAATTTAGAGGGGGCTGGAAATGCGGCTCAGAGGTACATACAGTGCTTGTCTAGCATGCATGAAGCCCTGGGTTCGATTACTCAGTGCCATATGAACAGAAAAAGGCTAGAAGTGGTGCTGTGGCTCAAGTGGTAGAGTGCTAGCCTTGAGCAAAACAAGCTAAAGTACAGTGCCCAGGCCCTGAGTTCAAGCCCTAGGTCTGGCAAAAACAAAAAAGAAATTTAGAGAATATCTGTGGTAATATGTCTCAATTCATTCTTCTCTAGTAATTGTGTATTTTTTCTAGTCACAGGCCTACCCAGATACTGCCTACATTTCTCAGCTTCCCATTTGTAAGCTAGGTATGACCACTGAGAATTTTCCAATGTAATGTTTGTTTGGCCTCCCTCTTTCCTCTCTTCACCCAGCTCCTTGTTTCTAAATGCTAAGACTCAATCTTACAACTGTTGACAACCAAACATCTGTAAGACTCTCAGGTGATTTAGAATCAAAAGAATTTGAAGTAATTTCTTCATATTATAGGCAAGAAAATTTGAAGCAGAAAGACTTGTGGATGAACTGCCTTAGCTGTATCATAGCCAGACAAGATGAAAGCTTATTTTTTCCAAAGTTTATCAGAGTACTCCCTCCCATATGTGAAGCAAAAGTTGGTCACTAGTGATCTTGTTACAAAAAAAAAAAAAATCATTTCTGTCTAGTAAATGGAAGGTGAGAGCACAGAAAGAGCAGTACAAATAACTCCTTTAAGATACTAAAGTCATAGCTAAGTGCTGGTGGCTCATTCCTGCAATGCTAGTTAGAAATCTGAGGTCTAAAGGTCACAGTTCAAAGCGCCAGCCCAGGCAAACAAATCTGACTGTTATCTCTAATTAACAAACATATGAGCTGTGGCTCATATGGTATAGCACCAGCCTTGAGCACTGACCTTGAATTCTGACCACTGGGACAATGCCAGGCCCTGAGTTCAAACTAACGTATTGGGTACAGAATAAATAAGGTCATGACAGAATTACATAAAGAAAATATGGGGTCTAGGATATTTTTTTTTCCTGGATTGCTTTTTTTTTTTGGGGGGGGGGGCTGGTCCTGGAACTTGGGGCCTGGACACTGTCCTTGAGCTTTTTTGTGTTCCAAGGCTGGCGCTAGCCACAGTGCCACTTCCAGCTTTTTCTGAATAAGTTTATTGGAGGTAAGAGTCTCACAGACTTTCCTGCCCAGGCTGGCTTTGAACTTTGATCCTCAGATCTCAGCTTACTGAGTAGCTAGGATTATAGCTACTGGGGCCTGGCTTGGGCTGCTTTTATGAGATAGATTTACCCAAATTAAGGACTGATGAGAATACAGAAGGAGAGATGGATAGACTGAGATGGACAAAAGACATGGAGAGTAAAAGTCTTGAAAATGAAAAGTATTCAGACCACAGGTAGAAGAATGAGTGGTATGGATTTATGCCCCTGGAGCCCGGGTTTGGCCCCTAGTATTAGATTTAGGCATTATCAGTGAACAAGGTTATTTAGAGATAAAGGGATTCTTCTAGTATTTCTAAGATGCTTCTGAGGAGCTAGGAATGTAGCTCAGTGGGTAGAACACTTGCCTAGCATGGATGAGGCTCTGGGGTTCTATCCTCAGGATGAAAGGGCAGTGGTGGGGAAAGTTTGAGTTACACAATTTAACACAAACGGAAAAAAGTATCTATTTATTTTTATATTTCAGTTATTGTTGATCCCAAAGGGTACATACATGTTAATACTTGAGTATTCTTTCAAGTATCTTCACATTGTTTACTCAGCTGGAGGTTTAATGTTTATATAATATTCTGTTACAAACTTCCACCAGAAATTTTTTTTTTGGCCAGTCCTGGGCCTTGAACTCAGGACCTGAGCACTGTGCCTGGCTTCTTTTATTTATTTATTTATTTTTTTGGCCAGTCCTGGGCCTTGGACTCCGGGCCTGAGCACTGTCCCTGGCTTCTTCCCGCTCAAGGCTAGCACTCCGCCACTTGAGCCACAGCGCCACTTCTGGCCGTTTTCTGTATATGTGGTGCTGGGGAATCGAACCTAGGGCCTCGTGTATCCGAGGCAGGCACTCTTGCCACTAGGCTATATCCCCAGCCCCCTGGCTTCTTTTTGCTCAAGGCTAGCACTCTGCCACTTGAGCCACTTCTGGCCTTTCCTTTATATGTGGTGCTGAGGAATCGAACCCACAGCTTCATGTATATGAGGCAAGCACTCTTGCCACTAGGCCATATTCCCAGCCCTCCTCCAGGAATTTCTTTAAAAAGATTTTTTGTTGTTGTTGTTGTTGGTCATGGGGCTTGAACTCAGTGCCTAGGCACTGTCCCTGAGCTTTCTTGCTCAAGGCTAGTACTCTACCTACCACTTTGAGCCACAGCTCCATTTCTGGTTTTCTAGTGTTTAACTGGAGATAGGAGTCTCATGGGCTTTCTTTCCTGGGCTGGCTTTGAATGAGGATCCTCAGAGCTCAGCCTCCTAAGCAGTTAGGATTACAGGCATGAGCCACTGATGCCCAGCCCTCTACCACATGAACTACATCTCCACTTCAGGCTTTCTGGGTAGTTAACTGGAGACAAAAGTCTCACAGACTTCATTGCCTAGACTTGGTCTTGAATCACGATCCTTTAATATCAGGTATCCCAACCTGGCTGCAAACTCAGAATCCTTCTTTCCTTCTGCATTTAAAGTATATAAAGGAGTCTCCTCCCTCTCCCAACTAAGGCTTTAAATTCAGGACCCTCACTGCTTACTCACAACTGACACTTTACCACTTGAACCATGTCTGCAGCCTAGCTTTGTAGTGGTTATTTTGGAAACAGTTTCTCAGACTTTTCTTACCAGACTGGCTTCAAATTGTGATCTTCCAGGTCTCAGCCTCCCTTAATAGCTAGCATTACAGGTGTAAGCCACCAGCACCCAGTTTGGCAAACTTTAACTGGCAGTACTAAGAGTTTAAACTGAGAACCCTGCATTTGCTAATTGGGCACCCTACTGCTAAGCCATCTCCAGATAGTTACCATTTTTATTCCTACCATGGTTAGACAAGAATGACACCAGGATAGGCCTATATTCTGAGAGAAGCCAGGGTTTTGATGTATGATAGTTAATTAGGAGGTTCAAAATCCTAAAGATTTTGTAGTGGACATGCTTCTTAAGGACTCTTCCAAATCCAAACTCATTTTAAAATAAAAAAGAAAATTTGAGGAATTACAATCTTTATAATTTCTATCACTTTTTTTCTGGCAGTATTGGGGATTGAATGTGGGACCTTATGCCTGCTACAAGAGCATTCTGACCACTGAGCTGTGTTGCTAACCCTTTAAAATTGTTTATTTTGATACAAGGTTTCACTAAGTTGCCTAGACCCGTCTCAAACTTGTGATCATTCTGTCCCAGTTTTCTTGAGTAGTTGGGACTACAGGTATGCACCACAATACCTAGGTACATATTTTATTTAAGGGCTTCAAATCTTGAAGAAAGGATCTAACATGACCATGAGGGAAGATTGTGTTCCTGGTAGGCTGAGGCCTAAGATCCTCCCTCACTGATACTGGGCTCCATTATTATGGCTTCATTTCCAGTGGAGGCCTAGAAGAATTACCAGGAGTGTAAATGTGGGTATATTCTGCAGGCCAAAAATGAAAAGTCTGGGTTGCCTCTGAAAATGATCCTATTTCTTGTTCCTCTTCTATTCCATAGTGCCTCACACCTAAACTTAAAGAAATACTTGACCAGAAATGATGGACTTGCATATCTGATCAGCAACTGAATGTAGGTAACATCCAAGTCATACAATTTACACATATGGGTCCTCTCTGCTGCTCTGGTTTAAGAAATTAAACATCTGGCTTCCACTCACACATTAAACCCACATTAAAATATTAAGTACGAGCATGAGAACCTAAGTGTAGTTAAACTGAAAAAGCAGAATCTTATAATGTTATCTTTGGATAACAAGTGGATCTACCAAGAAAGTGCCTATGCACACCCCCTCCTCTGTAGCACATGCAAATCCAGCCACTGCATGCAAGTACCAGACTAGGGCACAAAACAATGACATAGTTCAATCAACACTCACCCTCTAGATTCTCCAGAAAGGAGCTGGACATGAGAGTTCACTGTGGTTAGGCCATTTCTCTGCTGAACCTGATGGCTGGTGTTCCAAGTCAGACATAAACTGGTCTGTGTCAAAGAAGACAACATCACTACTGAATGGAACAAACCAGAGGGTGAACTTAATCTATTACAGTGCCCAGCCTGTTTCTTTTTTATTTTATTTTTCTTTCTGTAATCAATAATAATTTAGCTCTCCTTTGTCAATTATTTGTCATGAGTTCCCACATTTTATTAGATATATAAACACTGGTATTCAGATAGTTTAGGTTTTCAATTAAAAAGGCAACATTACCCAGGTGCTGGTGGCTCATATTTATAATCCTTGCTACTCAGAAGGCTGAGATCTAAGGATTAGGATTTGAAGCTAGCCCAAGCAAACAAATCTAAGAGACTGTCACTGACAATTAACCAGCAAAAAGCCAGAAGTGGAGATGTAGCTCAAAGGATAAGAGAGCCAGTGATGAATGAAAAAGCTGAATGAGAGCATGAGGCCCTGAGTTCAAGCCCCAGTACCAATGACATAGAGAGGACAGAGCGGGAAGGGAGGATGGGAGAGAGTGATAAGTTAAAAACACATAATATATACACACATACATATATACACACACACACACACACACATATATACATATACATACAGGCAATACTTCTAAGAGTTAAATTATGATTTTTAGCGGTTTTAAGGAATAAAATTTTAAATTAGTTTTTATTATACTAGATTTGTCATTTACAACATCTCTTCCTTTGGTCTATAAAAAATATTTTTTTTAAATTTTTTTTTTGGCCAGTCCTGGGCCTTGAACTAAGGGCCTGAGCACAGTCCCTGGCTTCCTTTTGCTCAAGGCTAGCCCTCTGCCACTTGAGCCACAGCGCCACTTCTGGCCGTTTTCTGTATATGTGGTGCTGGGGAATTGAACCCAGGGCCTCATGTATACGAGGTAAGCTCTCTTGCCACTAGGCCATATCCCCAGCCCCTATAAAAAATATTTTTAACCTCTGTTGTACAACTTCAAACAACTTTGGGGCTGGGAATATGGCCTAGTGGCAAGAGTGCTTGCCTCGTATACATGAAGCCCTAGGTTCGATTCCCCAGTACCACATACATAAAAAACGGCCAGAAGTGGCTCTGTGGCTCAAGTGGCAGAGTGCTAGCCTTGAGCAAAAAGAAGTCAGGGGGGCTGGGGAGATAGCCTAGTGGCAAGAGTGCCTGCCTCGGATACACGAGGCCCTAGGTTCGATTCCCCAGCACCACATATACAGAAAAACGGCCAGAAGCGGCGCTGTGGCTCAAGTGGCGGAGTGCTAGCCTTGAGCGGGAAGAAGCCAGGGACAGTGCTCAGGCCCTGAGTCCAAGGCCCAGGACTGGCCAAAAAAAAAAAAAAAAAGAAGTCAGGGACAGTGCTCAGGCCATGAGTCCAAGGCCCAGGACTGGCAAAAAAACAACAACAACAAAACAAAACAAAACAACAACAACAACAAAAACAAAAGAACCTAACTTTGGAAGAGAAGAATCTGTACTATACATACTCTTTGTATGTACTAATTAACACCTTCTTCTTAAAAAAAGAAGAAAAATAAAAAAAGATCCAATATATATAATGTGTATTTTCACTAAAGGGGTAAAAACAAAACAAAACCCAGAAATCCTTTACTTTATGCAGAATTTTTTCTGCTTCAAACTTTGGTATTAAATTTGATACCACTCACCTAGTTTTCAGGAATGATTTAAAGATTTCAGTATGTCATGTCAAGCATTTAAAAAACTGAATATAGGGCTGGGGATATAGCCTAGTGGCAAGAGTGCCTGCCTCGGATACACGAGGCCCTAGGTTCGATTCCCCAGCACCACATATACAGAAAACGGCCAGAAGCGGCGCTGTGGCTCAAGTGGCAGAGTGCTAGCCTTGAGCGGGAAGAAGCCAGGGACAGTGCTCAGGCCCTGAGTCCAAGGCCCACGACTGGCCAAAAAAAAAAAAAAAAAAAATAAAAAAAAAAATAAAAAATAAAAAACTGAATATAGGGCTGGGGATATAGCCTAGCGGCAAGAGTGCCTGCCTCGGATACACGAGGCCCTAGGTTCGATTCCCCAGCACCACATATACAGAAAACGGCCAGAAGTGGCGCTGTGGCTCAAGTGGCAGAGTGCTAGCCTTGAGCGGGAAGAAGCCAGGGACAGTGCTCAAGCTCTGAGTCCAAGGCCCAGGACTGGCCAAAAACAAAAAACAACAAAAAAAAAAAACTGAATATATATGTTGTGTGAAGTATCCCCCCACCTTTTTTTTTTTTTTTTGCCAGTGCTGAAGTTTGAACTTAGGGGCTGGCAATCTAGCTCATAGCTGGCATTCTATCACTTGAGTCCCAACTCCAGTCTAGCACTTTGCTGGTTAATCAGAGACGGAGTCTCTAGGACTTCTCAGTCTGGCTCTGAAGTTCAATCTTCTCTAGATCTCAGCCTTCTGAGTAGCTAGGACTGACTACAGGTGTGATCAACTGACACTTGGCTGGCAATGATAAATCTCTACAACTGCATTCTCCAAACAGAATTTCAAATGTATGACATGAAATCCCAGGGAAGTCAGTATATACATAAGAATAAACAAGTGCAGAAGCATGGCTAAGAGACTAACAGGAACTAGGAGTGTGTGTGTGTGCACACGAGCGCAGTAATGGGGTTTTAATTCAAGGGCCTAGTAAGTGCTTTATTCCTTAAGCTATGCCCCTAGCCTAACACTTTTTTTGTTTTGGTTAGTCATGGGGCTTGAAATCAGGGGCAGGGAATTGTCCCTGAGCTCTTTTGCTCAAGGATAGCACTGTACCACTTTGAGCCATAGTTCTGCTTCCTGTTTACTGGTGGCTAATTGGAGATAAGAGTCACAGGGAAGCTGGGCACCCGTGGGTCACACTTGTAATCCTAGCTACTTAGGAGGTTGAGATCTGAAGATCATGGCTCCAAGCCAGCCCAAGCAGAAAGGACCATGACACTCTTACCTCCAATAAACCACTCAGAAAAAGCTGGAAGTGGTGCTGTGGCTCAAGTGGTAGAGTGCTAGCCTTGAGCAAAAAGAGGCCCAGGGATAGCACTCAGGCCCTGAGTTCAAGCACCAGGAATTGCCCCTCCCCCCAAAAAAGTCTCACAGAATTTCCTCCTTGGGCTGGCTTTGAACCATGATCTTCAAATATCAGCTTCCTGAGTAGCTAGGATTACAGGTGTAAGCCACCAGCACCTGGCACACTGGGGGCTTGAAATGATAATTCGATGCTAATTTCAGATTGTGCTTTATGGAAATTTACAATCCTCTACACATCCTTCTAATTCCTTTAAGCAGTATTAGCAAATTAAAAGCAAAACAAGACTTCACTCATCTCTCCTGATTAAAAAATAAGCAGGGCTGGGAATATGGCCTAGTGGCAAGAGTGCTTGCCTCGTATACTGAAGCCCTGGGTTCCATTCCTCAGCACCACATATACAGAAAAAAAGCTGGAAGTGGCGCCTGTGGCTCAAGTGGTAGAGTGCTAGTCTTGAGCAAAAAGAAGCCAGGGACAAGCCCTGTGTTCAAGCCCCAGGACTGGCAAAAAAACAAAACCAGTTTAACACACACACACACACACACACACACACACACACACACACACACACACACACACACATACAGCGTGCGAGAGCAGAAGTGGAGCAGTGGTTCAAGTGGTAGAGCTCTAGCTTTAAGCACAAAAGCTCAGGAATGGTGCTCAGACCCAGTGTTCAAGAGCTAAGACTGGCAACCCCTCCCCCCGCCACACCTATAATCCTAACTATTTGGAAAAATGAGATCACATTTGAGTACCAAGGTTTGAAGTCTGCCTGGACACAGAGGTCTTATCTCCAATTAACCAGCAAAATGCTAGAAGTAGAAGAGTGGCTCAAGTGATAGGGCAACGGCCTTAAAAGGAAAAAGTAAGGAAAAGTGAGAGTCCCTAAGTTCAAGCCCCATAACTGGCACATACACACACAAATTCTAACCAAACATTTTCACTAAGAATCAAAATTAATCTTTCTGAAATTCTAACTAAATTGGAAGGCCATCATTACCCTTGACACCAAAGTCAGATAAGGACACTGTAAGAGGGCTGAGGATATAGCTTGGTGGTAGAGTGCTTGACTAACATACACAAACCTTAGGTATAATAGTACTGAAAAGAAGAAAAAGAAAGATTTAAGGGGGGAGGGAATAAGACTTACAAAATAGCTTTCAAATGTATACATGACACTTGCCTAAAAAGTATAAGGCTCAGAGATCAAGCCCAGCACCATATTAAAAAGAAATCTTTATGTCTAGTGGGTGTGGTTTAAATGATAGAGAACTTAGCAAGCACAAAGCCCTAAATTCAATCCTAAGCATACTCCTTCCCCAAGTTTATCTAGCTAGCTAGCTACCTATTACTATAAAAGTGGGGGAAAAAATCCCCAACAGAATACTAGTAAACTAATCTTAGAAGCATGATAAAATGATTATACTTCATGAGCAACTCAGTTTCATCCAGAATTCAAGGATGAATAGAATGAAAGTGGACTCCACCTCCACCCCATGATCTCAATTAATTCAGAATAGCATTTGACAAAATTCAATGTTCTTTCAAGATAGGAACAACAAACTAGTGGTAGTGCTTAAACTCAGGGCCTAGGTGCTGTCCCTGAGCCTTTTCAAGCCACAGCTCTAATTCTGGCTTTTGGCTGGTATTGGAGATTAGTCTCATATGTTTTTCTGCCATGGCTAGCTCTGAATGGTCATCTTTAGATCTTGGCCTTCTGAGTAGCTAGGATTACAGGTGTGAGCCACCAACACCTCACACAATTTTAATGGCAAACTGATTAAAAAAAAAACAACAACTTTGTTCAAATGGTAGAAATAATATATTTACTTAAAAAAGAGGTACAACTAATTTGTGTTGTAATAGAGAAACACATTTGATATAAAAAATCTTATCAAATGTCTTTTCCTTCTTCACTGGATTTGGAAACTAATTTTTCTAATGGTATATTACATAATAGTAGTGTCAAAAAGGTCCTGGATCCCTTGCATAAACTACAATCTAAAACCTACATGGGTATATTTGGGATCTTTAGAATTACCCATAAATGTTTAGGTTTACATAGTATATGTATTCATCCTCAATTAGGGCCTAGTGTCCAGTTAGACTAGAAAGTTCAGTATTATTATTTTCTCATACTTTTTGTGCCTATAGGTCAATAGATTAACATATTGATTCACTGCATGCTCTCCCCGTGGGCTATGCATGACTTTCTTTTACTCATTTAGATATAATACTTTACATAAAAAAATACACACAAGTGAAACCACTATCCCATAGGCCCACAAAAAGTTACATATTTTACTCTCTGTTCTTCCTATATATCAGTCTCCTGCCTTTCTTGGCAAGTAACAATATGATTCTTGTGACTATTATTCTTTGAAAAATGTATGTACTGAGCCGGAGATATGCCTCTAGAGGCAGAGTGCCTACCCAGCAAGTGTGAGACCTTGAATTCAAACTGTAATACTGCGATAAAACAAAAACAAAACACCTAGTAAGTTGGGCATGGTGGCAGACACCTGTAATCCTAGCACTTGGGAGGACTATGAAATGGAGACCAAACTGGACTATAAAGCAAGAGCTCTGTCTCAACAGGGGGAAAAAAGTATCCATTTAAAAGGAGGATCATCTGTTTGTCACTTATATCCTGAACTGAATCAGCTAAGATCATGTCTGGAGTCCTTCACTGTCAAGTTAGCAATTGCCCTACATTCAGGATCAGCATGTTGCTGCAGAGCCTGCAAGTGTCAGTGTCAGTTTTCACTGCAGCAGGTCAAGCTATATTTAACATGCATCTTCTCTGATGAAGCTGCAGCTGTGGTTTTGTAATATGGAGGTCAGATCTGGCCAGCACCATCATTGGCTGTTGAGGGGTGTCAGATTGACTCCATCTCAGATTAGTTAAAGAGAGCAGAAGCCGACTCCATCTTCACTAAGATCTCCCCTGCCCTATCCAGGGAAGTTCCCCTTCGCTGTGATAAGACTGTGTAAACTGCTTGACCACCTGAGTAGTAGAGCATTCAAGGTTAAACTTGTGCCCTCCCATGAGTAGGCTTATCTGCCTGCATCATGTGAGCCCCGCAAATCCGAGCGCCAAGTCTACCTAAAATGATAGGTTGGTTCAAACAGTTGCTATGAGACAGACTGTAACTCCATTGGCCACCAGCGTATGACCTGGCATGCTCTGTAAGTGTTGTAACCTCATTGGCCACCTGCGTGTGGCAAGCTTGACCATGTGGTATTTGCCTTTATAACCTGACCGGAGCATGGCCCGGGTGTGCGGTCCCAGCCTGCTTTTTACGGTTGTGGTTCCAGCTCGCGAGTCTGGATAGTGACCCTGGCCAGTCAGTATGCTTTTTACTTCCTCAATAAATCCATCTTTTTACTTGAGACTGTCTCTGAGTGGTGGACTCTTGGAGGGATGGGGGATCCCCCCCCCCATTACCTTGTGGTCCCCTCCCTTGGGGGACCCCATTACAGTTTCTCTTAAGTTTGTGAACAAAGGAAGACAAGTAGAAAATGAGGGAGAACTCTAAGGTAAAGTTGTAAGAGGATTCAGTTAGCTCAATCATAAATTAAACAAGCCTTGTGTTTAAAGGTCTGAAATGCCTAGTTTTATAATAGTATAATCTCAATTAAGATGTTTAGAAACCAGCTGAGCCCCAGGACTGGCCAAAGAAAACCCCCAAACCAAAAATATCCAAAAACCCAACTGTGACAATTTCTCTCTCCAAGACTGTGACTTGAATTTGGTACCTGACACTTTAGTTCAACTGGTGCTTTACCAAGCCATGCCTCCAACCCCTATACGTATGTTAAAAAAAACACCAAAAAACACTTCTATGATATATTATTTGGTCCAAAAACTGGGGTACACGCTCCATACTATACAGAAAGGTTTAAGGAAAATCACAACTCTAGGCACACAAATTATAATATGTGATCAGTAACTCAATAATAATTTGGTACTGCAGAACACACTCTTCAAGGTGGGACAAATATTATTAGGTAGCAAAAAGTACGAAAGGCAAGTAACAAAATAGTCTTGAACAATGCCTTAATTGGCTGAATAACAAATTATGTGAATGAGAATATTGCTTGGTTAAAGTCCAGTTTCTGCTACCATTACTCTGAAGGAGAATTTCGCCTCACCCCCTAGCAGGAGAGAGCAGAAGTACTCTTTCAAGAGAAAAGCAATACATTTTGAGTTCAACATTAAAGTATAGTCTGCACAGCCAGACACTGGTGACTCAAGCCTATAATCCTGGCTGATATTCAAGAGGCTGAGATCTAAGGATTGTGGTTCAAAGCCAACTTGTAAAGGAGACTCTTATCTTCATGAGACTCTTATCTCCAATTAACCACCAGAAAGTAGAAGTGGTGCTATGGCTCAAAGTGGTAGAGCATTAGCTTTGAGTAAAAAGCTCAGGGACAGCACCCAGGCCCTGAATTCAAGCCCCATGACTAACAAAAAAATGAACAACAACAACAACAACCAAAAGACTGCAAAAAATTATACATGTTGGGGCTGGGAATATGGCCTAGTGGCAAGAGTGCTTGCCTCCTATACATGAAGCTCTCGGTTTGATTCCCCAGCACTACATATATGGAAAAAGGCCAGAAGGGGCGCTGTGGCTCAGGTGGCAGAGGGCTAGCCTTGAGCAGGAAGAAGCCAGGGAAGGTGCTCAGGCCCTGAGTCCAAGGCCCAGGACAGGCCAAAAACAAAAAAAACAAAAAAATTATACATGTTATAATCTGAAGTTTCGAGAACACATATTAGTTTTTCCCTCCAAATTATTGCTTGGTATCACTAAGCTTCTATCAAGTGCTTTCATGGATAACAATGAGATAATTCAATAGCCAGTTTCTGTCATCTTTGAGGATAAAATCTGGAAACTTTTTTTTTAAAACTTTGTATCCTATGTAATGAATGGAGCAAAAATAAAATTGCTTTTATACCCACCTTCATTAGGTGAATATCTCTCCAGATTTTGTTCTCTCTCTCTCTCTCTCTCTCTCTCTCTGCATATATATCTGTATACCAAGGCTTTGAGCTCTCTTTTGGGATTTGGTTGTTCATGGCTGGTATTCTACCACTTGAGTCATATCTCCAATCTGGAATTTCACTGGATAATTGGAGATGGGAGTCTCTTGGACTTTCTGCATGAGCTGGCTTCGAACTAAGATGCTCAGATCTCAGAATCTTTAACAGCATTACAGGCACAAGCCACTGGTACCCTAAGATAGTCTGTTTTTGTAATATCTTTATATATTCAAAAGTAAAATAAATTAAAATTTAAGAAAATCTTTCTAGAAATGTCAACTTGTATCACTCTCTCTCAAATATCACTCAATCTAGGGCTGGGAATATGGCCTAGTGGTAAAGTGCTTGCCTCGTACACATGAAGCCCTGGGTTCGATTCCTCAGCACCACATATATAGAAAAAGGCCGGAAGTGGCGCTGTGGCTCAAGAGGTAGAGTGCTAGCCTTGAGCAAAAATAAGCCAGGGACAGTGCTCAAGCCCTGAGTCCACACCCCAGGACTGGCAACAAAAACAAAACAAAACAAATCAAATATCACTCAATCTATAGTTAATAAGAGCAGGTTCTAGATTTGGTCTCTTTAAAATGAGCTGAAATACCTGTAGATGGCAATAAATATCAATAAATCTGGCATTTCAAAGTTGCACCTCAAATGGGTGATAAGTCATTATTCACAGCTTACTCTTTGTTTCAGGGTGAAAATACTGTGACTACTAAATCTAAAATTGCTTTACAAAAAAAAAAAAAAGGAGTGTGGGGGGCTGGGAATATGGCCTAGTGGCAAGAGTGCTTGCCTCGTATACATGAAGCCCGAGGTTCAATTCCTCAGCACCCCATATATAGTAAAGGCCAGAAGTGGCACTGTGGCTGAAGTTGGCAGAGCCTTGAGCAAAAAGTTCAAGCCCCAGGACTGGCAAAAAAAAAAAAAAGAAAAAAAAGTGTGTGTGTGTGTGTGTAGTAGGTAATATTTTAAGCCGCACATGCGCACGCACACACCCACACATATACGCATGGATGCTAGGTGGTCAGGTGGCACACTCCTATAATCCCAGCACTCAGGAGCCAAAAGCAAGACGATTTTGAGTTTGAGGTCAACCTGGGCTAAATAATAAGTTCCAGGCCAGCATGTACTACTGCCTCAAAATATCCTAACAAATGCCTATGTATTTCAAATGATATACTTCACCATTAAGTAGGCAATGGTAATATCAGCTATGTATAAATAGTAAAAGATACTTAATAACAGATCCTGTAAGTATTCTGAGATGTAGCCATATGTGTTCATGCACAGACATATCAAAACTTTTCTATATTGTAGGAATTTAAAAAACCTTTAGTTAGTACTTGAGAGGCTGAAGTAGGAAGATTTAGGTTCAAGGCCAGCTTTGACTACACAGGGAGACTCTGCCCCTAAAACACACACTGAGCACAGAGCACAGAGTTTCAACTACCTGCTGCCGAGCAGCAACTCTGTAGAAGCAAAAGACTAGAATTTTAAAAAGTGAATTCAGCCAGGCACTGGTGGCTCACACCCATAATCCTAGCTACCCAGGAGGCTGAGATCTGAGGATAGTTGTTCAAAGACAAGGTGGACAGGAAAGTCTGTGACACTTTTTTTTTTTGACACTCTTATCTCCAATTAAGTACCATAAAATCTGGAAGTAGAATAGTGGCTCAAGTGGTAGAGCACTAGTCTCGAGCAAAAAGGCTCAGGGGACAGGACCCAGCCCTGAGTTAAAGCCCCCAACTGGCATAAAAAACAATAAATAAATAGAAGTGAATCTAGTTTTATTTCTGCTGTTTACAAGTTCTGGGACCTTTGGAATATCCAAATGTATAAATGTGATTATCTACTTCAGAGGTACAAGAATGTTCTCAGATAACAAGTAGGAAATCCTTTGCAAATTTTAGGTGACAGTTCTGGTATATATATAATATATATATATATTTTGTGATTACACACAAATGATCTAAGCCACTCTCTCCATGCCTCTGAAAATCATCTTCTACTGTAACATTTGTTTCCTAGCCAAAGAATCATGTTCTTTCAGACATATCTCTATGTTTCTGTTTTTTACTGTCTGAGTTGTTCTCTGGACCTCATTTACTGTAAACATGTTCTCATCTTCCAAGACCCAGCTCAAATGTCACTGACTCACAGAAACCTTCCTGAAATACTAAAAAATCTGTTACATATTGCTACTAATCTCTTCTGTATGTCTCTTTTCTTTTTTAAATTGTTGTTACATGTTGCTTTTATGCCTTGGTTATAGTATCTGAAGACATATACTTATTTGGCTAGAAAGCCCGAGGAGCTAATACTACATTTTATTTGCCTTCCTTGCTCCTTGTATTCAAGACTTGAGATTTAATGCCAGCTTTGCAACTAAGGAGTAAACCCATCCTCTTAAGGTTTGTAAAAGATTGGTGATCTAGACTTCTTTTCCTATAGCAGATTAATACAGAATCAGAGAGAAATAAAATTCTGTATTTTAAAAATACCTATCTGTTTCTGCATTGTCCCTCATTTTATTTTACTTTTATTTTATTTATGTGTGCCAGTCCTGGGACTTGAACTCAGGGCTGGGCACTGTCCCTGAGCTTCTTTTGCTCAAGGACAGGGCTCTACCACTTAAGACACAGCACCACTTCCACTTCCGATGTTTTCTATTTATGTGGTACTGAAGAATCAAACCAAGGGCTTCATGCATGCTAGGCAAGCACTCTACCACTAAGCCACATTCCCAGTCTAAAATTCTGTTTTGATGCTTCAGAATCTTACAATTTTCACACTGGACTAACAGAGATAGCTTTCACTGAATCCCTATTTAGAACCTGTAAATGATTATATTCCTTCTTATTTCTATTTACTACTCTTATAAGTAATATTCCAGTATATTAATTTTATAAGATCAGTAATGTATACAAATTTACTACACTGAGATAGATTAAAACAATACTTTGTTTTTGTCCTTGAGCAATGACTGTAGTAACAGTAATAACAGTACCTAACTAGGTAAGCTGGCAGAGCAAGAGGGGAGCAGGTTATTTACTTGTGAGTCTCTTTAAAGATAGTAGTTGGGCTGGGAATGTAACTTAGTGGCAGAGTGCTTACCTAACATGCATGAAGTCCTGAGTTCAATTCCTCAGAACCACAAACAGAAAAAGCCAAAGTAGCACTGTGGCTCAAGTGAAAGAATGCTAGCCTTGAGCATAAAGAGGCTCAGGAACAAAGCCCAGACCCTGAGTTCAAGCCCCAGGACCAGCAAAAATAAAAAATAAAATAAAGATAGTTGTTCTTTAATACATTCCTGGTATTCTAGGATTTAGCTCAGTGTCTCAGCAATGTTTTCTGAATTAACGCTCCTGATTTCATTCTTCAGACATATGTTCAAAACAAAGAAATGCTATATTCTGCATTATAGTGCTCTGTGCTCAAAGTTGTATATTAACTTATTTCTTTTATTACTTATTAAGAAGCCCAATTATATGCCAGTAAGTAATTTATAGAACAGAAAGGTGAGCTTACCATCATCTAAAGTGATGTCCTGTAGACCAATGGTTGCAAAATTAGGTTCTCGATCTTCAGGTTCAGGTTTAATGCTCACAGTTGACCCATCAGGTGGAAATGATGCTGGGTCACACAAACTGTGACATATTAAGGATGAAGGTGCAGAAAGACCTCCTTGGCCTGTATTTTGTGCTTGAGTTGAATGCTGTCCAGAATGAATTCTGGCGGCTGGAGATGGTGATGAGGCAGTTCCTGAGCTAGGAGACTGGTAAGGCATAGTCTGCAGCTGAGGGGACGGTGGACCAGAAAGTGATGAACTAACCAGGGGACAAGAAGCTGCTGGGGGAGCTGTTGTAGCAGACCTTGAATGTGAAGGACCATATGTAATAGGTTGCAACTGAGAAGGCTGACCTGTGACCTGATCTGCTACCGGAGAAGAAAGAGGTCTTTGTCCTGCTCCTGTATTTGAACAATGGTATCCCACTGACTGAAGATGAGGTGAGGTTTGCACAGAATGAGGTGTATGTGCTAAGAGATGTCCTGCTGAGCTTGAATTTGAAGAAAGAAATGGCAAGGATGACAGTGGTTGACAGCCAAGACTTACTAAACTAGAAATAGTTGCATCCTGCTGAAACAAAACTGGATCAAATTCTTGATTGGGGGCAGCATTAATGGGAAGACAAGTTGGTCCATTATACACATTAGTTTGCATAGGCTGATAGGAAGACCTCACAGGAGATGTTGGTGTAACTTGAAAAGGCTGGTGCACAACTGAAGAAGGTATTATATGCTGTTCTTTAACTGCACCCTCATCCCTACACTGCAACTGCGGTAGATGGGATGAGGTTACCATGGATGCATATGCTTGCTGGATGGGACAAACCAAGCTTCTCTGGGGTGACATTACATTGTCATGTGGGTGCCCTGTATCTGAAGAAGGCCTTTGGGTCTGGGTAGGAGGAGGCACAGGCAAAGGTGGAACTGAAGTCAAATCTATTTCTTCTCTGTGTTCTTGCTTCATCATTACTGAGAAGAGAGTAATTATAATAACAAATGTTATTATGTAACACATAAAATAATTATGACAGGCCTTATTATAGGCTACGCAGCTATAGTTATGTATCTAAACCAGGGGGTGGCATAATTAATGATGACATAAATGTCATCAGAGAGCAAAGTAAACATAAATCTTGTGCTTGTGTGGATAATATATACACACATAGACAATTCTGCACATAGATATGTGTCTCTCTCTCTATACTATATACATTATTTTATATACTACATATATCTATTTGCAAAGATGCATAAGAAACTAGCAACTGATGGATTTTCTGCTAGGAAGAGAAATGATGTGGTTTGAGGATAACTAGAAGAGTAATTTACAGAAACTTCAAAAAGAATCTAATCAGGTAAGGCAAGACTGACAAAAATTTAAAATAAAGGAAGGGAAAGGGGAAGGGGAGGAAAGGAAAGGAAAGCAAAGGAAAAGGAAAAGGAAAGGAAAGGGAAAGAGAAAGGGAAAGAGAAAGGAAAAGGAAGGTGGATCTTGGGCCAAGTATAGAAGCATACACCTGTAAACTCCCAGCACTTGTGAAGGCTGAGCCTTACGAGGATCGAGAGCTCTGGGCTAGCCTAGACTATATAGGGAGGGAGGGAGGTGGAGGAGAAGGAAGAAAAAGGAAGAGGAGGAATAGGGGAGGATGAAGATGAGAAGGAAGAGGAAGAAGGGAGGAGGAAAAGAGTTAAATAAATGGAAAGACCTCAGGTTCATGGATTTAAAGGCTATTATTTTTTTTCTTTCTGAGTTTGTGTTGGTCATGGGGCTTGAACTAGGCCTGGGTGCTGTCTCTGAGTGTCTTTTGCTCAAAGCTAGTACTCTACCACTTGTGACAGAACTCCACTTTCGTACTTTATGGGAGATAACAGTTCCACTGACTTTACTGCCCAGGCTGGCTTTAAACCAAGATCCCCAGATCTCAGCCTCCTAAATAGTTAGGATTACACACATGAGCTACTAGTACTTGGATAGATTTAAACTTTAATGCTGCTAATATGACAACATACTCATAAAGTGATTTCACTGTAATTACTACCAAAAATCCACATGATACTTTTGTGCAAAGTGAAAAACTCATCCTAAAAGTTACATGGAGCCAGGTACCAGTGACTCCTACCTGTAATCCTAACTTCTCAGGAGGCTGAGATGTGGGTTCAAGGCCTTCCAAGCAGAAATCCCTATTCTTGTCCCTGAGCTTTTGGGCTCAAGGCTAGTGCTCTACTGCTTTGAGCCATAGCACAACTCCCAGTTTGGGGGTTGTTAACTAGAAATAAGAGTCTCACAGACTTTTCTGCCCAGGCTTCAAACCATGATCCTCAGATCTCATCCTCCTGAGTAGCTAGGATTATAAGCATGAGCCACCATTGCCTGGCCCAGGCAGAAATCTTCATGAGACTCAGGGTCTACATGCTGTCCCTTAGCATTTTTGTTTGTTTTTTATTCAATGCTGGCACTCTACCAATTGAGCCACAGCTCCACTTCTGGCTTTTTGCTGTCTAGGTGGAGATAAGAGTCTCACAGATCAAACCACGATCTTCAAATTTCAGCATTCTGAGTAGCTAAAATAATAGGCATGAGCTACTGGTACTCAGTGCTGGTAATTTCTGATTCCTTCTGAAAAGACTTCAAACAAACAAACAAACAAAAAACCAAACTTAAACTCTATCTTTTTTTTTTTTTTTTTTTTTTTTGGCCAGTCCTGGGCTTGAACTCAGGGCCTGAGCACTGTCCCTGGCTTCTTTTTGCTCAAGGCTAGCACTCTGCCACTTGAGCCACAGTGCCACTTCTGGCCATTTTCTGTATATGTGGTGCTGGGGAATTGAACCCAGGGCCTCATGTATACGAGGCAAGCACTCTTGCCACTAGGCCATATCCCCAGCCCTTAAACTCTATCTTCTAATTTCCTTATTCCTTAACCACTACAAATTAGTCATGGATAGCACATTTAATACTTAAAGTGAGTGCAAACTTAGATTATAATCAGTAAAAAAAATCAAGTCAACATATCCTTAATCAGTCTGCCTTAAACGTTCTAAGATGCACTGAGTAACTTTTTTTTTGGCCAGTCCTTGGGCTTGGGCACTGTCCCTGATCTTCTTTTGCTCAAGGTTAGCACTCCACCACTTGAGTCATAGGTACCATTTCCAGCCTTTTCTGTTTATGTGGTACTGAGGAACTGAACGTGGGGCTTCATGCATGCTAGGAAAGCACTCTACCACTAAGCCACATTCCTAGCCCATTACCAAGTAACTTTTTCTACAGTATGAAAGAAAACACTACAGTAAGCTATTACAACTCATACCTGGTGTGTAAGTAAAACGTTGAGACTGGCTTTTTTTCCTCTTGCCATTGCAAAGATAAAAGTGCACCTGCACTGCAGCAGTGATTGCTGGGTTATGGTAGGGAGGAACTTCAAGGACAATGTGAGCCTAAAGGAGCAAGGAAAGTAAGATTGTATTACAGTCAAAACTAAACATGAAATGCACCCACAAAAACTCAATTCAACTTATTCACCTTAACTACAGAGCTCTCCCATCACAGAAAATTATGTACATCAACTGGTCACATAAGTCATCTAGAGATTTAAAGATAGTTCACTCTTTTTTGTGCTTTAACTTGGGGCCTTGAGCTTGCTTGGCTTTTTCTGCTCAAGGCTACCATGCTACCAAATGACCCATACCTTCATTTCTGGGGATTCCTGCCAGAGACAAATCCTTTAACTATTAATGAAGAAGCTGCTGCGTGTGTGTGCATGTATGTATGTATGCACACCAGTCATGGGGCTTGAAATCAGGGACTGGGTACTGTCCCTGAACTTTTTGTTCAAGGCTAGTGCTCAACCACTTGAACAACACCTCTACTTCTGGCTTTATGTAGATTTGAAATAAGAATCTTGTGGACTTTCCTTCCCTGTCTGGCTTCAAACTTCGATCTTCAGATTTCAGCCCCTTGAATAGCTAGAATTAGATATGAGCCACTGTTACTTGACTGAGAAACTGCTTTTTACCCATTCAATTGAGTTTTTAGTTGTAACAGAAATAGTCTTATTACATAATATGTAGTGAAATAGTTTACAATGTTTATAATATTGGATATTACATGTTACTATATTTTAATAGGAAGTTCACTCTTGATTTTCAAATTATGTTTAATATTTCACAAGCTGCAAAATTCCTTTTAAATTTTATCATCAAAATGCATGCCAGTGGTTCACACCTGTAAGCTTAGCTATTCAGGAGGCTGAGATCTGAGTATTGTGGTTCGCAGCCATCCCGGGCAGAAAAAGCCATCCCGGGCAGAAAAAGTTCCTGTGAGACTCTTACCTCTAATTAACCACTCAAAAAATGAAAGTGGTGTTGTGACTCTAAGTGGTAGCTTTTGTCTTGAGCAAAAGAGCTCAGGGACAGCACCTAGCCCCTCAGATCCCGATTTCAAGCTCCTAACTCATACACAAATCTGTATCCATATCAAAAATAATTTTACACAAGTAGAATACAATGTTTAGCCCAAATCAAAGGCAATCCTCAGCTGTGTGCCTAGGTACTCAGGAGGCTGAGATCTGAAGTCTGTGATTTGAAGTAAGCCTAGGCAGGAAAACCTATGAAACTTTTATCTCCAATTAATATTACATTCTAAGAAAAGCCAGAAGTGGAGGTGTGCCTCAAGAGATAGAGCTCCAACCCTGAGTTCAAACCCCAGTACCAGCACACACGCGTGCGCACATACACACACATGCACACACACACACACACACACACACACAAGGAAGGAAGGAAGAAAGAAGAAAAAAATGAAAGTAATTCTCAATTTAACTGCTCCAAATTGTGGGAAGCATTATACATAGAAATAGTATTTCCTGGGCTGGGGATATAGCCTAGTGGCAAGAGTGCCTGCCTCGGATACACGAGGCCCTAGGTTCGATTCCCCAGCACCACATATACAGAAAACGGCCAGAAGCGGCGCTGTGGCTCAAGTGGCAGAGTGCTAGCCTTGAGCGGGAAGAAGCCAGGGACAGTGCTCAGGCCCTGAGTCCAAGGCCCACGACTGGCCAAAAAAAAAAAAAAAAAAAAAGAAATAGTATTTCCTAGCCCAGAGAAGATTCCATCTTCAATGTAACCAGGATGAAGAACAATGTGACAGGATAAGGGACAGCTTGCAGAGTGGAATCTCAAAGTCCCAACAGCCGGGCACTGGTGACTCATGCTTGCAATCCTAGCTACTTAGAAGGCCGAGATCTGAGGATCACAATTCAAAGCCAGCCTGGACAGCAAAGTCCGTGAGACTCTTATCTCCGATAAACTACTTAGAAAAAGCCATAAGTGGCACTGTGGCTCAAGTGGTAGAGCATTAGCCTTAAAGCAAAAGAAGCTCAGGGACAGGGCTCACCCTGAGTCCAAGCCCCAGGACTAGTGGGGACACATGCACATGTATACACATACACACACACACACACCCCATACACACAGCTGTGAAGTTAGGAGCAGCATATTAAATCACAAGTCCTTAAGGGTTTGTGCCATTATATATGTTCTTTATTGCATTTAATTTTAATTCCCTCACTGAATTCAATAAAATGCCAATTTCAATGAGACTTCTCATTAAAGTCTTTCATTTCTAATTCCCATTTATTACATAAAAAGAGACGATGTCAATGTTTATTTTTCCCGTTTTAATTTTAATACTAGAAAGGTCTTTTACTCTCAAACTTAAAAAAATTTGAATTTACTTTTCTATTACTAAATATCCTCATTACTCGATAAAGCAGCACTACTCAGTTTTCACCATAGTTTCTGAAGTATATCTTAAAAATTAAGGTAAATTTCTGGACTGGAGGCATGGCTCAAGAGGTAGAGTGGTGTATACCCAAGTGCAAGGCCCTGAATTCAAAACTAAGTAACACACACACAAACACATAGATACACACAATAAATTTCTTACCCCTTGAGACTTTTCCCTGATTATTTTTCCTTCTACTTCCCATTGAGGTCGTCCATCTAGTGAAAGAAATAATTTTCAATTAAAAGCAATTCAATTTGAGGCAGGCACTGGTGGCTCACATCTGTAATCTTAGCTACTCAGGAGGTTGAGATCTGAGGATCACAGCTCAAAAGCAGCCCAGCCAAGAAAGTCCATGAGATTATCTCCAATTAACCACCAAAAACTGGTAGTGGAACTGTGGATCTAAGTGGTAGAGCACCAGCCTTGAGCAGAAGAGCTCAGGAACAGTGCTCAGGCCCTCTGAGTTCAAGCCCTACAACCAACAACAAAAAAGCAATTCATGTCAGAAAGCATACAAAGTCTAAACCATATAATAATTACAAATTTATTGGCAAATGGAATCTTTTTCTCAGCAATCTCCAATATGAAAAAAAGTGTAGTAGTAGAGATAAAAAAGAGAAAGCGGGCTGGGAATGTGGCTTAGTGGTAGAGTGCTTGCCTAGCATGCATGAAGCCCTGGGTTCAATTCATCAGTAGCACATAAACAGAAAAAGCCGAAAGAGGCACTGTGGCTCAATTGGTAGAATGCTAGCCTTGAGCAAAAGAAGCTCAGGAACAGTTCCCAGGCCCTAAGTTTAAGCCCCAGGACCAGCAAAAAACATCAACAATAAAAAGAAATCCCCGAATTCACATACTATTAATCTTATCCTTCTAAAACACACAATTCAGCAGGCATATGGTGCATATCTGTAATCCTAGCTACCCAGAGGCAACAGGAGAGTCATAGTTCTAGGACAGCGTGGCTCAAGTAATAGAGTGTCTGAACTGCCAAGCACAATGCATTAAGTTCAAACCCCAATACTGTCAGAAAGAAAGGAAGGTAGAGACGGAAAAGTATATCCAAAAACCAAGAATGGAATTTAGATTGTTAGTATATTCACAAAGCGGTGCAAACATTGTCATTAATTCCAAAACATTTTCATAATCTCCAGAAGAAACACTATACCAATTAGCAATCATTTACATTCACCTACATCCACTGGCTGACTTATTACTTCTTCTTTCATTAAAGTAATTTTTCGGGGGGTGGGGGGAGTATCAGTTGTGGGGCTTGAACTCTGGGCCTGGGCCCTGTCCCTGAGCTCTTCAGCTCAGGTTAGCACTCTACCACTTGAGCCACAGTGCCACTTTTGGTTTTCTGGTGGTTAATTGAAGATAAGTCTCACAGACTTTCCTGCCTGGACTGGCTTTGAACCACAATCCTCAGAGCTCAGCCTCCTGAGTAGCTAGGATTATAGGCATGATCCACCACTGGTACCTGGTTAAAACAAATGTTTTTTTTAAATTATCTTTAAGTAGTTGTACAAAGGAGTTGCCATCTACCAAAGCATTTATGAATACAGTGCTTTTTTTTTTTGGGGGGGGGGGGAGCAGTCCTAGGGCTGGGACTCAGGGCCTGAGCCCTGTCCCTGGCTTCTTTTTGCCACAGCCCCACTCACTTCTGGCTTTTTCTGTGTATGTGGTGCTGAGGAATTGAACCCAGGGCTTCACGCACGCTAGAGTATTCTACCACTAAGCCATATTCCCAGGCCAATACAGTGCATTTTGATCAATGTCACCACTTTCAACATTCTCACCCACCCCTCCCCTTACTTAATTTTGAGTTATGTATCAATCTTTTTTTTGCCATTTAACAAAGCAGTTTATGTGTACAACGAATGCATCTTTGTCATTTATTAAGTGTGTTAATTGCCCAAAGGTATTTAATTGTAATGTTTTACATACTCATGTACTGTGTTTTAAACAGACTGATTCCTTTCTCTTTCTTCATTCCCTTAGAAATATTTTGCGTGGGTGTACCAATACTAAAGCTTTTAATTCCGTGCTGAGGATTTTTTCTCCTCTGCCACTTTTTACCTATGTTGCAACACATGTTAATATTTCATTAATTTTTAAGGGTGAATAATATTCTATTGTATGGATATATCACATTCTATCAGTAGGCAAATATTTGTGATATACCTACTTTAGGAATATTATGAATAATGCTGCCATAAAAATTTATATCTTAGCTTTTGTGTGAACATGCTTTTACATAGAAAATATTTCTTGAGACATTCTAAAGATAACTTAACATTTATGTAAAAATTTAGTAACTGGTTTGAAATAAAAATTTAGTGCATAAATAATGCATGAGACTTTAGGAAAACTACTTGTGATTAATATGACTGAAAAACCTAAATAATTTATTTCAATCCTTGTGTCACTTACACTGAAGTCAATCAACATATATTATTTACCTTGTCCTTTTTCAAGAAAAATTATTTTGGACTCTGGAAGAAAATTGCATCCAGTCACAATCATTTCATGGCCGCCATTTGCAGAACAACTGTTGATACTGTACTTCTCAATATGGGGAAGTTCTTGAGCAGATCGCTGGGCTGTTTTTTTTTTAAACAGTTTAGAAAAACAAAATATTAGTTTAAAATGTTTTATACAAGACAACTTCAAGTTAAAAACAATTTAAAATACACGTAAAATTTGGTTATTAATTCAGGTGGATGGTGCTGGTGTGGAACTTGAATTCAAGACATAGGTGCTGTCCCTGAGGTTCTTTTGCTCAAGGCTAGTGCTGTACCACTGGAACTACATACAGCTCTACTTCTGGTTTCTGGATGGATAATTGAAGATAAGAGTCTCAAGGACTTTCCTGCTGGGCCTGACTTCAAACGTGAGCTTCAAATGGCAACCTCCTGAGTTGCTAGGATTACAGGCATAAGCGACTACTAACCTGCCATTCGGGCATTTAAAATTCAAGACAATAGTAATGTCCTAACAAAAAAAACAATGTGGGGCTTGGGACATGGCTCAAGTGGTACAGCACTTACCTATTAATTCCAAGACTCTTGAGGTCAAATTCCAGTACTATCAAATTTAAAAAACAATGAAAATTTTTAAATAAATAAAAAGAGAAGGCTGGGAATGTGACTTAGTGGTAGAGTGCTTGCCTCACATGCATGAGACCTTGGAAGGTTCAATTCCTCCATACCAAATGAAAAATAAAATAAATAAAATTTAAATAAATAAATAGAGAATACTTAGATCATCATTGTAACATGAGGCTTCCATTTTTCCTTCTTTTTTTTTTTGTTGTTGGTATGGGGCTCAGGGCCTGGGCACTGTCCCTGAGCTTTGTTGTTCAAGGCTAGTGCTCTACCACTTGAGCCACGGCTCCATTTCCGAAAATAATTTTTTGAATCTTAAAATGTAACACAGCTGGGGATATGGCCTAGTGGCAAGAGTGCTTGCCTGGTATACATGAAGCCCTGGGTTCAATTCCCTAGCACCACGTATACAGAAAACAGCCAGAAGTGGCGCTGTGGCTCAAGTGGCAGAGTGCTAGCCTTGAACAAAAAAAGAAGCCAGGGACAGTGCTCAGGCCCTGAGTCCAAGCCCTAGGACTGGCAAAAAAAAAAAAAAAAAGTAACACAAAAGCTCACTTATGGGCTGGGAATATGGCCTAGTGGCAAGAGTGCTTGCCTCATATACATGAAGCCCTAGGTTTGATTCCTCAGCACCACATATATAGAAAACGGCCAGAAGTGGCGCTGTGGCTCAAGTGGCAGAGTGCTAGCCTTGAGCAAAAAGAAGCCAGGGACAGTGCTCAGGCCCTGAGTCCAAGGCCCAGGATGGCAAAAAAAAAAAAAAAAAAAAAAAAAAAAAAAAAAAAAAAAAAAAAGCTCACTTACAGCACTCAACAGGTATAGAAGCTATTTGTAGAGAAAGTACTTTTCCATTGGGCTGTGGGATGTGTACACGAAATACAAGTCGGACTCTAGTATTCTTTCTGCCGATATCAGTTTCTCCTTTTCGAAGTTCTATGTCTGAATTACGTAGCTTCAAAATACCTGCACAGTCAATACTAGGAAGAAAAATATAAAAATCACATATGTTACTGATAATAGTGGTTCTAAACAATTCAATTTCAAGCCCCACAACTGACCAAAAAATAAATAAGCTTGATTATAGTATTTAGTTCTTCCCCAACAAACTGACAAAACAGGAGCCTGAGTGAGAAGCGAGACCCTATCATAAAATGAACTACTGAAAAACAGGTCTGGATAAGGATGGGAAGGAGGAAATGGTGAAAACAATGAAAAGTGCGACAATTATCAAGAAGCATCGAAGTACATTAGGTGCATGTACAGAAATATAAAATGAAACCTCTTTATAATATTAATTTGGGGGAGGAGGGAAGATACCAATCCTAGGCCTTGAACTCAGGGCTTGAGTGCTGTTCCTGAGCTTTTAGCTCAAGGCTAGCACTGTTCTGCTTGAGCCTCAGATCTACTTCTGGCTTTTTGGTGGTTAGAGATAAAGAGTCTCATGGACTTTCCTGCCCAGGAAGGCTTTGTACTATAATCCTCAAATCTCAGCCTTCTGAATAGCTAGGATTACAGGCTTGAGCCACCAGTGTCTGGTGCTAATAAACTTTTTAAAAACACTTGACAACCGAGAAGGTAATGCACTTGTTTTTTCTATTACAAATAAGAAACCTGATACAAGTCCTATTTTATCTTTATCACCTAAGATAATGCTTAGCTAGTAGGATATATTCTATAAATATTTATTTACTGAGTTGAATTTTTTTCTAGAAATATGCTACTATCTTTAGCAAATATGCAAGTTACTTATATTATTTTCTGGTTAACTTAGAAAAACGAACATTTTATTTATTTGTTTGTTTGTTTGTTTGTTTGTTTGTTTATTTATTTATTTTTGCCAGTCCTGGGTCTTGGACTCAGGGCCTGAGCACTGTCCCTGGCTTCTCTTTGCTCAAGGCTAGCACTCTGCCACTTGAGCTACAGCGCCACTTCTGGCCAGTTTCTGTATATGCGGTGCTGGGGAATCGAACCCAGGGCTTCAAGTATACGAGGCAAGCGCTCTTGCCACTAGGCCATATCCCCAGCCCAGCATTTTATTTTTATACTAGAAGAAGAAAGAGGTTTATTATTTTCAAAAGTCTCAAGAAAATAAATGTTTTGAGAAATGTTTCAAGGTACCTGGCTGACATATTATTTTCAGGAAGAAGTGGAATTTCCAGAACTTTTGTGCTGGCAATTATTATTTCTTGGCTTGCGGTAGCAACTGTCTTTCCAGTGATTCTATGCACCTGGTAAAATGCATGAGGTCGTAAATAGCGATCATCTGCTGTTCCAATAAACATCTGTAGATTTATTGGCTTTTCACTGTAGCCCAGAAGCTAATTAGGAAGAACAAACACAAAAAGACAATTCATTATCCATACACTTTATAATAAGTTTGTATCAGTATTACACATACTATTATGTTAAAAAAGTCTGCAAACAGTCCTCCAAATTTCTAAATTTGTCTAAGAGTTAGAAAACACTGGAATACATTACAAATGGATGTACTTTTGTGTTTTTGTTTGTTTTGTGCCAGTCCTAGATCTTGACCTCAAGACCTGGATGCTGTCCCTGAGCTTCTTTCTTTCACTCAAGGCTAACACTCTACCCATTTGAGCCATAGCTTCAATTCCAGCTTTTTGGTGCTTAATTGGAGGTAAGAGTCTCACAGACTCAAAGCCAGCCTGGACTGTCTTTGAACCAGGATCCTCAGATCTCAGCCTAATGAGTACCTAAGATTACAGGAGTGAGCCACTTGTGCCTAGCTACAATCTATTTGATGTGTTGTTATACTTGGTTTGCTAGTATTCTGTTAAATGTTTTTGTAACTACAATTGTAAAGGACAAGATCTATAGTTTCTATTTTTTTTCCTTTTATCTGTCTACCACATTTTCTTTTTGACTTAAAAAAATGTATGGAGTTTCCACATTTCCCTTTTCTCTCTTGTTCTATATGGAACTCTCTTCTTCTATAGAAAATTTAGCATTTTTATCTTGTTATTCTCAAAGTCTCTGACAACTCAAAAATCGAATTTAAGCCATCTGTCAGTTTGCTAATATTGTTTTCTCTCTTTCTGCCTTTTAGTATGAGTAAAATTTGTTTTCATGGAATGTCTGGAATAGCACTCGCCAGATTCCAGAGATCTGCTTATAGTTCCACAGTCAAGGTGCCAGCCCTTTAAAATTATTAGAAGACCAGTCTTAATTTGGGATCTATGAGTTTTCTTTGTTCGTTAATTTTATCTTTTTGTTTTTTGCCAGTCCTGGGGCTTGAACTTAGGGCCTGAGCACCGTCCCTGGCTTCTTTTTGCTCAAGGCTAGCACTCTACCACTTGAGCCACAGCACCACTTCCAGCTTTTTTCTATATATATGGTGCTGAGGAATTGAACCCAGGGCTTCATGTATATGAGGCGAACACTTTACCACTAGGCCACATCCCCAGCCCTTAATTTTATTTTTTATTCTTTTCTCTCAAGGTATCTCTTTAACTAATGATATCTCAACCTGGGTCTTTTCTTTTTTTTTTTGCCAGTCCTAGGACTTGGACTCACGGCATGAGCACTGTCCCTGGCTTCTTTTTGCTCAAGGCTAGCACTCTACCACTTGAGCCACAGTGCCATTTCTGGCTTTTTCGATCTATGTGGTGCTGAGGAATCAAACCCAGGGCATCATGTATGCGAGGCAAGTACTCTACCGCTAGGCCATATTTCCAGCCCCTCAACCTGGGTCTGTTTTTTTGTTTGTTTGTTTTTGGCCAGTCCTGGGCCTTGGACTCAGGGCCTGAGCACTGTCCCTGGCTTCCTTTTGCTCAAGGCTAGCACTCTGCCACTTGAGCCACAGTGCCACTTCTGGCCGTTTTCTGTATATGTGGTGCTGGGGAATCGAACCCAGGGCCTCATGTATACGAGGCAAGCTCTCTTGCCACTAGGCCATATCCCCAGCCCCTCAACCTGGGTCTTATAGACGTGCCCTGGAGGAATTTCTCTCAGCTCTTCTAATTACCACTCTAGTTTTCTGTAAATTACAGCTGAGAGTATTTTAAGCTGTCTCAGTCTCAAGCAGGTAAAAGTATGAAGTGAGCAGGTCAGTCAGCTCTCTTGGCATGCCTCTTGTTTTGGGAACAGTGACATCTTCATATTTGGTGAAGTCTTACAAGTTTCAGAGAGATCTTTCTCAGTAACTACCATTTATACTTTTGGCCCTAAATTTTTTGCATTCACAAGAAAAATTTACATCCACAAACAATCAAAATCCATTTTTCAGAAAGTACAGTGGAGAAGATGTCTAAGTCTTCGCACTTGTAGTGGTAGAGTTTTTGTCATCCAGCCCCAGTGCTGATAGTACAAGTTGTGGTACCGAGCCACAGTGCCAGTAGTTATTTTTGCAATAGCAGGACTAAAAGAGTTGTACGTCACCTAGCTTCCAAGCTTGAGATTTAATGAACTATTAATAACCATTACAAATATTCTTCTTCTTCTACTTCTATACTGTAGAAGTATCCTGACACATGATATCAAGTATAGAATGCCTATTATAGTGTTAGATATATAGTTAATAATGGACAACAACTAGCTATGAGACAGCATCCATGGATCTAGTCTGAAATTTTCTATAGCTCTTCAAATGTATGAAATGAGTTTTATTCTACTATATGATCCTGCAGGTGGATAGTTTACTTCCTTTTACTTTTCATCCCTGGCTTTTTGTGAACTTGGGGGTTGGGTTCTATCCCTGAGCTCTTTTGCTCAAGGCTAGTGGTCTACCATCACTTTGAACCACAGCTCCACTACCAGTTTTCTGGTGGTTAATCGGAGATAAGAATCTCACAGACATTCCTTCCTCGACTGGATCTAAACTATGGTCCACAGATCTCAGCCTCTCAAATAGCTAGGATTATAGGCATGAGCCATAGGTGTCTGGCCAAATTTAGTTTTCTAACAACCTGAAAAATTATACTCCAGAGTAGTTGCACACAATCCAGTTTCTCTGCATCCTTGTTAGCATTTACTTTTTTCTTGTCAGCCATGAGGCTTGAACTCGGGGCCTAGACACTAGCCCTGAATTTTTGCTCTTAAGGCTATAGTGCTCTACCACTTTGAGCCATAGTGCCATTTCTGGTTTTCTAGTGGTTAATTGGAGATACAAGTCTTATAGGTAGGTGCTAAGTGCCAGTGGCTCATGCTTGTTGTAACCCTAAGCTACTCAGGAGACTGAGATCTGAGATCTGAGGCTAAAGCCAGCCTGGGCAGAAAAATCCCTGTGAGACTCTCATCTTCAGTTAACCACTCAAAAACTGAAGTGGGGCTGTGGTTCAGAGTAGTAGAGCCCTAGCCTTGAGTAGAAGGCCTCAGCCTTGAGTTCAAGTCACAGAACCAACAGAAAAAAAAAGTTTCACAGTCTTTCCTGCCTAGGCTGGCTTCGAACCACAATCCTCAGATCTCAGTCTCATGAGTAGCTATGATTATAGGCATCAGCCACCGATGCCCAGCTTCATCATTTTTTATTCTAGCTATTCTAATAGGTATGTAGTGAAGTTCATTGTGGATTTAATTTGCATTTTCTTAATACCTAATGATGTAGAACATTTTTTCACGTGCTTATTTGCCACTTATCAGTAAATGTCTTTCACAATTTTTTGTCTTTAGAGAGGAGGATCTTGCTATGTAGCCAGGCTAGCCTTGAACTCTTGATTTTACAGTCTCAGCCTCCCAAGTGCTAGTATTACAGGAATGCCCCATCAAATTTGCCCTGTTGCTCTAGCAGTTGAGCCACACCTTCACTTCCTAGTTCTTAGTATGTAAGCTTCTTTTTTTTCTCAGTGGGAGGACAGTGCTGAAAATAGAACATAGGGCCTCATGAGTGCTAAGCAAGCATTCTATCAGCCTGGTATTTGGCATTAAAAAAAATTTTTTTTTTAAAGAACAAAAGACCTGGGCTGGGAACATGGCCTAGTGGCAAGAGTGCTTGCCTCACACACATAAAAAGCCCTGGATTCAATTCCTCAGCACCACATATATACATATATAGAAAAGGCCAGAGGTGGTGCTGTGGCTCAAATGGTAGAGTAAAAAGAAGCCAGGGACAGTGCTCAGGCCCTGAATCCAAGCCCCAGGACTGGCAAAAAGAACAAAAACATAGAAGGACAAAAGACCCTACATCCTGCTCCAGGGCTCTGGCAGACACAGAAAGGGTCACTACAGATGACTATCTACTAGAATGTTATGTTGTACTAACAAACACAAGAGTGAGAACGACAGAGAGAGAGAATTGTCCATAAATTATAATGACTGAAGAAAAATCAATCCAGTATAATTAGTTTCTCCACTGAAATATTCAAAGTCAATAAGAAAAATTGTCTACAGGATCTAACCACCTCCTTGAATAAAAGCAAAAAACAGTAAATTGGTGAAATAAAAAATGATAAATAGCACTGAATCTAATTATATACACAATTATGATAAAGTAAGAGTAGGAAGGCGGTTGTAGAGAAGGAAAAAAATTAATAAGCAATAATTTAGGTCAAGGTAGAGAAAGGGAAAGAAGACAGTTATTTTATTTTTCAGATCAAGGAGTCAGTTCAAAACTGAAACAGGCTGGGAATGTGACTTAGCAGTAGAGTACCTTGCCTAGCATGCAAGAAGCTCTAGGTTTGATTCCTTAGCACCACATAAACAGAAAAGGCTGGAAGTAGTGCTGTGGCTCAAGAAGTAGAGTGCAAAAAAAAAAAAAAAAAAAAAAAAGTAGAGTGCTAGCCTTGAGCAAAAAGAATCTAGGGACAGTAGGGACAGTGCTCAGGCCCTGAGTTCAAGCCTCAGGACTGGAAAAAGAAAAAAAGAGAAAAGTTGATAAGACGTTTATCTCTTCTATTGCTTATTTGTTCAAATAAAGTTGTATTATAACAACAACAACAAAAAGACCTTTATCTCTTAACAGAGATAAGATGCAATCCAGATTTGAGTCCTCTCTCTTAGGTGTGTAAGGTACCTAAATGAATAAATTTGCATAACCACTAACAAATATATGGTATCTGCAAAACAGGCCCCAAAAGTTCATACCTTTACAACAGGATGTCCACCAGTAGATGCTTTGACTGCCCCTCGGCTACCTTCAGTTTCATAATGGGCTCGATGATGAGTTTTAGGTTGCACTTCTATTTTCAGTTCACATTGTCCATAGTGAGCTGGTAAAGGCCAGTCTAGTGGAGGTAATGAAGACGTGCTGTAAACAAAACACAAAAAAAGCATTTCACTATGCTATTATCTCTGATTCAACTCATTTCTTTGCCAATAATACCAACATTTCTTCCTGTGATCCTCAAAACAAAAATTACAAAATAAAACTTTCTTTAGTAAGTTGTAACACTGGGAATTGTAGGTACTTAACAAAAAATTATTTAAACTGAAGACTAAAATCTATTTTCTACTTTTTGGTTTCCTGAATTTTTAAGACTAAGTTCTAATAATTTGTGAAACTGAAACTGTCTCTAAACTATATATATATATATATATATATATATATGTAATTAACAAAGGCCATCAAAAGAACATAGAAATTAGATAATGAGAGCTAGGCACCAGTGGCTCATACCTATAAATCCTAATCCAGGAGGTTAAGATCTGAGGATCATGATACTAAACCAGCCTGGGCAGGAAAGTATATGAGAATCTTATCTACAACTAACCACAAAAGCCAAAAATGAAGGTATAACTCAACTGGAAGAGCCCGGCTTTGAGCAAAAAAAAAGCCAAGTAAGATCATGAGGCCCAGAGTTTGAGACCCAGTACTAGCACCAGAAAAAAAAAAAAAAAAAAAGACTGCTGATACTGGTCAATCAGGTCTCTAATTCTAGCTACTCAGGATGCTGAGATTAAGAAGATCAAGGTTTGCAGCTAGCCAGGGGCAGACAAATCCATCTTTAAATATCCAGCAAAAAGCCAAAAGTAAAAGTGTGACTTAAGTGGTAGAACCCTAGCTATGACCCCAAAAGCCAAGTAAAGTGGGTACCAGTGGCTCATGCCTGTAATCTTAGCTACTCAGGAGGCTGCCTGGAAAGTCTGAGATTCTTATCTCCAATTAATCACCAGAAAAGCAGGAAGTGGCGCTGTGGCCCAAAGTGGTAGCTCAGGGACAGCGCCCAGGCTCTGAGTTCAAAGCCCCATGACTGACAAAAAGAAAAACAAAAACAAAAAACTAAGTGAGTTGGGTACAGGTGGCTCATGCCTATATTCCTAGCTACTCAGGAAACTAAGAACTAAGGATTGAAACTGACCTTGGCAGCAAAGTCTGAGACTCCTAATTTATCCCCTTCTGGGCAAATCCCACTGCACAAATACCATAACAGCAAATCTTTCTCGTGTCTTTAATACAGTCAAGCATTTACAGCTAAGACCTTCCTAAGTCAACTAGGGCCTCTTAGTTTAGTTCTCTGCTGGTAAGATGAACCCAGGCAGACATACTTGAGAGACTCATCTCCAATTAACCAACAAAAAGCCGGAACTGTGGCTCAAGTGGTAGAGGACTTGCTTTGCGCATAAAAGGACAGTGCCTAGGCCTTGAGTTCAAGCCCCAGACTTGTAAAAAAAAAAAAAAAGGCCAGGCAAGACCACAATACCCTAAATTCAAGTCCTAGTACTGGGGTATATACATCGTCCTCAGTCTAACTTAAGTCTTTCTACTAGGAAGATACATATTAATATAAATCTTTTTGTTTGCTTTTCTTAGGCCAAAAACACTGTATCTTATTCAAAAGATAATTACAGCAAAATATAGCACTGGGGATGTGGTAGGATACCTGCTTAGCAAGTACATGGCTTTAAATTCAATCCCCAGTACCAACAAAGAAAAAAATATGAATAAAAACTAATAAATTGGAAAAACACTTGCTTCAAATATGACAGGACAAATCCTGAGCTCTTAACAACATAAAAATAATAAGCTTATTTCTAATTAGTTTTTTGTTGTTGTTGTTTTGTTTTTTTGCCAGTCCTGGGCCTTGGACTCAGGGCCTGAGCACTGTCCCTGGCTTCTTTTTGCTCAAGGCTAGCACTCTGCCACTTGAGCCACAGCCCTACTTCTGGCCGTTTTCTGTATATGTGATGCTGAGGAATCAAACCCAGGGCTTCATGTATACCAGGCAAGCATTCTTGCCCCTAGGCCATATTCCCAGCCCCTTATCTGGTATAATTTTAAGAAGGAAGGAAAGGGAGAAAAGGAGAGAGGAAGGGAAGGAGAAGTTATAACCATTACTAATATAGTTTATGCTACCAATGACCTGTGAGCATGAAAAATATCAGCAGCCACTTCCATCAACTCACCGAAATATAGGGGTGTGGCCAGGCTTTGGTTTGCTCCAAGTAAAAGGTGAAGGAACTGAAAGAAACTGGTCACCAGATGAATCTTTCTTTAAAGGATACGGAGATCCGAGGCTATCCTCTATTGAAGTCTCCCGGGATGGTGATAAACTTCCTTGATCATCTGAACAGAGCTCTAATTTTCCTGGTAGGACAGCAGCTTGATCTTCAGAAGTTTTCCTTGTTTTCAAAGGGATATCAGTCTCTACACAGTACTGAAATGGAAAAAGTGCAGGGCCAAGGCCTGACCCACTGTGTACAGAAGCACTGAGCCAGGTATCTTCTGTTATACTTCCCCTAGGGGAGTGACCAGGAGAAGGAACAGGTGAGTGATGGGGTGAAAGGGAACCAGCATAACAAACTTCCGCACTGGAGTGCCGCCGTTTCCCACAGGGAGAAGTGGGCCTGGATGATGGTCCTGAGGCTGGCCTGGGGCTCAGCCAATTTTCATCAGTGATACTGGATCTGGGAGAATGGCAAGGAGATTGTCTGGGTGACAAGGAGTGTCCAAGTCCATACTGCTGATGCCATGATTCTTCTCCAGGGCAGCCTCCTGGAGAGCCACCTGGAGAAGTCAGAGGAGATCCAAGAGTAAACCGGGAAGCAGCTTCATTCAACTCCGAGTCCACATCATCATAAATGTGTGAAAGAGACTCACAAGAAGATGCATCTGAGAACCAGCTCCTAGAAGAAATGCTGCTAGCAGGACTAGGACTAAGGGAAGATTCCCGGTAAGATGGCTCAAGAGGAAGATAGAGATGATCTCTAGAAGGTCTTTCCAAATATTCCCTTTCTGGGTCATTTATATGTAAGTCATCTTCATGTGCATCTGTTTCTTGATGACAGTTAGGAGAGATGGAAGTAATTTGAATACTTGGGCACTCAAAGGGTTTGGGACCGCCTAATGAGCTGTATTTAGATTCAGCAATATCACCAGTTCCTTCATAATTTTTGTGACCTTGAAGCTGAAACGACGGTGACAAAACAGAAGAGTGAGACGGTAATCCATGATGTGGTAAGCAAAGTGATGAGTTTAAAGTAGATGGAGGTGGATCTACATTAAAGATGTAAACGGATGCACAATCATCAGGCTCAAGATCTGTGGGGATGGCAAAAAAGTCAACATAACAAGAAATTACAAATTTCAGATATATAAATTACTAAGGAAATAATCCTGAGAGGAAATAGTAGTATATGAAATGTATATCGTTAACTCCACTATAGGGTTGTTTGAATGAATGTATTTACTTCTACAGACCTATTACTCTATACATTTGATTTTTCTTTTTTATTCCTATATCTTAAAAGATGCTTAGCATAAAAGTCTGAAAATAATGAGTGCTTATATAAAAGAAATAGTCATATATGTTTAAAATTAAAACTCACAGAACTATAGGACACTATAATCATATAAACTGAGCATTATTTAGAATTCATAGGTTAAAATGGAGTAAAAGATAAGCAAAGTCTTTGAAAGGTGTATTGTTCTGTTGTTTGTTTTGGCACCGGAAAATGAACCCAGAGGTTTTGTATGCCAAGTATGTGCTCTATCACTGAACTGTACCTCTAACCTGAAATGCTATTAAAAAATTATATACGTGTCTATGTGTGATGTATGAATGTATGTATATATAACATATAAATATATGCAAATACATATATACATATAAACTAAACATATAACTTATACACACTCACACACACCAAGGTTTATGAACAAAAAGGGTCCAACTCAGGCAATCTAGAATCTAATCTATCACTGCCATTAATTTAAGCTTTTAGTCACATCATTTAGTCTCTGTAGGCTGCAATTTTCTTGTAGTAATATTCAAAATTACTCTTTTCCTTCAGGATATTTTTTAAAGAGAGTTATTTATTGTTGGTTGCAGGGCTTGAACTCAAGGCCTGGGCCTTTTTGCTCAAGGCTAGTGCTCTACACTTTGAACCACAGTGCCACTTTCATTTTTTCTAGTGGTTAATTGGAGATAGGAGCCTCACCACCTTTCCTGTTTGGGCTAACTTTGAACCCTCATCTTCAGACCTCAGCTTCCTGAGTAGCTAAGATTACAGGAATAAGTCACTGGCACCTGGCCAGACATGTTTACAATTCAAATTGACATTTCTTCCTCTACAGTCATATCATCAAGAATTCATGTTTGCTCATAGTGTACCAGGTTGTAAAAGCCATAGGATACCACTAGACTCTTTACGCCAGTAGGAAGCAATTCATCAGGGCGAAAAAAAAAAAAAAAGCCTGTTCCTAGAGCTTAGTTTTCTTGCTCATAGCTGACACTCTACTAATTGAGCCATGTTCTAGTCTAGCACTTTCCTGATTAGAGATTTTTTTTCCAAAAAAGTTATACAATAGACAAAACCAAAAATAACAAATGTCGAAGTCTTAGAGAAATGGAGACATTGGAACTCTATGTGTATTGATGGTAATATTCTGAAAACAGTTACTTTGTAATCCCAGTACTTGGGAAATAGAAGCAAGAATATCTTGAGTTCAGGCCAACCTGAGCCACATAGTAAGACCCTGTCTAAAAAAAAAAGGAATTTTTGAGCCAGACACAATGGCTCACACCTGTAATCCTGTGCTGATCAGGAGAGTGGTAGTTGAAGGCCAACTCAAGAAAAATGTATGAAAGACCACTTCTCAACCAACATATGAAAGCGGTGTCTCACACACTTCGCCTCATCTATAAAGAAGACTGAGCTTAAGAGGACTGTGGTTCCATACCAGTTGGGACAAAAGAAGATTATGAGACTCCATCTAAATGGAAGGAGCTGGGAATAATGATATGTGCCTATCATCCTAGCTATAGTAGAAAACAAATTAGGATTACAGTCTAAACATGGACTAGAGCAAAAAAGTACAAAAAAAAAAAAGCTGGGCTGGGAATATGGCCTAGTGGTAGAGTGCTCGCCTTGTATACATGAAGCCCTGGGTTCGATTCCCTAGCACCACATATATAGAAAACGGCCAGAAGTGGCACTGTGGCTCAAGTGGCAGAGTGCTAGCCTTGAGCAAAAAGAAGCCAGGGACAGTGCTCAGGCCCTGAGTCCAAGGCCCAGGACTGGCAAATAAATAAATAAATAAATAAATAAATAAATAAAGCTGCAAGTATGGTTTAGGATTAGAGCAAGTGCCTAACAAGAAAAGCCAGCACCAGGCTGGAAATGTGGCTTAGTGGTACAGTGCTTGCCTAGCATGCAGGAAGCCCTGGGTTCAATTCCTCAATACCACATAAACAGAAAAAGCCAGAAGTTATGCTGCAGCTCAAGTGGTAGAGTGCTAGCCTTGAGCAAAAAGAAGCCAGGAACAGTGCTCAGGCCCTGAGTCCAAGCCAGGACTGGCAAAACAAACAAACAAACAACAACAACAACAAAAAACAACAGTATATCAGGGTGCAGGTGGCTCACACCTGTAATCCTAGCTACTCAGGAGGCAGTTCAAAGCCAGCCCAGGCAGGAAACTCTGTGAGACTTTTATCTCCAATTAACCACCAGAAAACCAGAAATGGCTTTGTGGCTCAATGTAAACAACTTATACTTTCCTTCCCAATTTTTCATTACAATAATGTTTTTAGCTTTAGCAAAGTATACACTGTTCCAGCTGCTATCTATTCCTGTAGTTGAAAGTTGCAAAATCTTGTTCCAGGATCTCCTCCTACCACCACCAACAGCTCAAGAAACTTATTTTATTTACTTCTTTTGGTTTGACAGCTCCACAAGTAGAAGGGTAAGAAGTCAGATTTTGGCAAATGGATGAACAGATAGAAATCACTGGATTTGAGAAAACAGTCAAGGGGCTAGAGGTATGGCTCGAGTGGTTAATGTCAGTCATGAGCAAGGAAACCATGCATGGGGTTCTGGAGGAAAAAACAAAACTGTAAGTCAAGTATAACACACCATAGTTTCCTGAACTATTGTAAAAATGGTATTTCAAGCTGAGTGCTGTTGCCTCATGCCTATAATCCTAGCTACTCAGGAGACTGGGATCTGAGGATAGCAGTTCAAAGCCACCCTAGTAGGAAAGTCTATGAGACTCGTATCTTCAATTAACCACCAGAAAATTGGAAGTAGTGCTGTGGCTCAAAGTGGTACAGTATTAGCCTTGAGCACAAAAAGCTCAGAGACAGTGTCCAGACACTGAGTTCAAGCCCCACAACTGACCAAAAAAATGAATGGAATTTCAGAAGGCATAATGGTACCCTACTGAAATAGCATTCAATAAAGTCATCCTTGTAGTTAAACAAAAACAAATAAGCATAATGGCACTAAACTACTCAGTTAAAGTTTAAAATGAACTGGTGTTGGTGATTTATGCCTATAATCCTAGCTACTCAAAGGCCGAGATCTCAAAGACAGTGATTCAAAGCTAGCTCAGGCAGAAAAGTCCAAAACAATCAGAAAAGGTCAGGCTGGAGACACAGCTCAAGTAAGTAGACCTCCAGCCATGCCAACAAGCCAAGTGACAATAGACACTGAGCTCCAACCCCACACTGCTAGGAAATGAAAGTACATTTTATAGCCAGGCCCATGCCAATAACCTTAGTTGTTTAGCAGGTTGAGATCTGAGGTTCACGTTCAAAGCCAGTTCAAGCAGAAAAGTTAATGAGATTCTTATCTCCTACTAATCAGCAAAAAGCTAGAAGTGAAGGTGTGGCTTAAGTGGTAAATGCCAGAATAAGCAAAAAAGCCAAGTAGGGCTGTGGAGCCCCAAGTTCAGGTCCCAGCACTGGCACAAAAAAAAATACTTGATATTAAAAATTATTAAATCTCAACTCAGAGTGGAAAAAGGATAGAAAACCACTCACGAAATACTTTATACTTTTAATCTAGTGTAAAGGTTATATGAATGCCATTTCAGTGGTTGACTAGTGCTGAAATTCACACTTTATGAACTATAAAGTAAATGTATTTTATATAGGAATATCTTAAAGTAATTCAAAGTCATCAACAAAAATTTGGAGAAAGTTCTGCTTCATTTTCCCATTTTCATCACCAACATCCAAGCTCTGAAAAGGATAGGTACAGCTACTACAGACTCACCATGATAAACACACAGAGGTTCATATTTCCAACTCTAGAATTTTCACATTCATGGTGCTTAAGAAATCTGACCTATCAAGACTTGTTTGTTCTATATTCTGCCAACCACCAGAGGGGGCCCCAGTGAAGCATACAGAAAGCTGGAGAACACAGGTTGCCTATGTCTACTTTTTATAAGCTAAAAAATGACAAAATAGTCTGTGAGCCAGTCAGACCTATTGTTATTCTACACTGTAAAAGCTATGGAATTATTATTATTATTTTGTATATTAAGGTTTGAAATAAGAGCCTTATGCATCTATGCTGGTGCTCTAATCACTGAGCTATATGTACCTCCAGTCCTAAGAATGTTTTGTTTGTGCTCATCCTGGGGCTTGAATTCAGGGCTTGGGCATTGTCCCTGGTTGTTTCCCCCTCCCCCTTCATAGTTAATCACTCTATGACCTGAACTAGAACTCTACTTCTGGCTTTTTGGTACTTAGAGATGAGTCTCAGACTTTCCTGTCTGGGGTTGGTTTCAAACATCAATCCTTAGAACTCAGCCTCTTGAGTAGCTAGGATTACAGGTGTTAGCCACGAATGCTTAGCTTAAGAATGGACTTATGTGGCTGAAAACTTTAAAATGTATAGCGACGTGACTCAAATTCTAGTTTTGGGGGTTTTTTTTGGTCAATCATGGGGCTTGAACTTGGAGTCTTTTGGGTGCTGTCCCTGAGCTCTTTTGCTCAAGGCTAGAGCTCTACCTCTTTGAGCCATAGCTTTACTTTCAGCTTTCCTGGAAGTTAATTGGAGATAAGAGTCTCACAGAGCCTCCTGCCCAGGCTGTCTTTGAACCACAATCCTCAGATCTCAGCCTTCTGAGTAGCTAAGATTACAGGCCTGAGCCACCACCACCCGTTGTACTTTATTATTGTTTTGTTGTTATTATTTAATTACCAGTACATAGCCATCATAACCAATACAAAAAGAGCGGACTCTGAGCGTTACACTCAGTGGGTTATTTGGCTATCAAATTAGATGACAAAGCATTATACAATGACATTATGGCTATACTAAAAGGATACATTGTATGCTTGGCCCAGGTGGCGCATGTGTACAGGACAAGCACTCTGCTGCTAAACCACATTCGCAGCCTGGAAACAATACTTTCTAAGCCAGGCATTGGTGGCTCATGCCTGTAATCCTAGCTACTCAGGAAGGTAAGATCTGAATATCATGGTTCAAAGACCGCCCATGCAGGAAAGTCCATGAGACTTTTATCTCCAATTAACCATCAGAAAACCCGAAGTGGGGCTAAGGCTCAAAGTGGTAGAACACTAGCCTTGAGCAAAAGAGCTCAGGGACAGAGCTCAGGCCCCAGAGGTCAAGCCCCATGACAGACAAAACAAAACAAAACACTTTCTGTTATGTACTAAGAGGCCAGTTGATTTCCCAGATACCAAAATAAGCCAAAGATAGCAAAACAAAACTATATACCAAAATCCTATACGAATACAGACACAAATCCTCAATAAAAAGTTAGCAAACCAAGCCAGGTACTGGTGGCTCATACCTGTAAACCTAGCTGCTCAGGAGGCTGAGATCTGAGGACTGCAGATCCACGCCAGCAGGGCAGAAAAGTCCTGAAACTCTTATCTCCAATTAATCACAGAAAAAGCCAGAAGTAAGCTGTGGCTCAAGCAGAGCACTAGCTTTGAGTTCAGGAACAGCGCTTAGGCCTTGAATTCAAGTCCCAGGACTGGCAAAAGAAAAAAAAAAAACTGCACAAGTGCCAATGGCTCATGCCTGTAATCTAGCTACTCAAGAGGATGATATATGAGGGTCATGGATCTAAGTGAGCCCAGGCAATAAAGTCCACTAGACTCTTATCTCCAATTAAGTATGCCCCCCCCCCAAAAAAAAACCCTAGAAGTGGAACTAAATGCAGCACTGGTACTTACTAGACACTATGTTGAAAATGAACTGTAAGACTGTGAGGCTGGGGGCTGGGGGCTCACACTTGTAATCCTAGCTACTCAGGAGGCTGAGATCTGAGGATCACAGTTCAAAGCCAGGTTCAAAGCCAGCCCAGGCAGGAAAGTCCATGAGACTCTATTTCCAATTAACTACTAGAGAACCAGAAGTGGCACTGTGGCTCAAGTGGTAGAGCACTAGCCTTGAGCTGAGGAGCTCAGGGAAAGTGCCCAGGTAGAGTTCAAGCCCCGCCAACAGACCAAAAAAAAAAAAAAAAAAAAAAGACTTGTGGGCGGGGACGGGATGGAAAAACTGGAACAGAGTGGGGGGAGGGGTAACACTGTCTAAAAAGAAATGTACTCTTTACTTGACTTATGTAACTGTACATCACACCCTTATAGTAACAATTTTTTTTTAAGCCAGAAGTGGAGATATGGCCCTAGGGTTCTAGCCTTGAAGAAAAAAAAAAAAAAAAAAGCTAAGGGGCAGTGCCCAGACCTGAGGTTCAAGACCTAGTACCAGTCCACACACGCACACATTCACACAAATTGAAAATTTTTATGCATCCAAAGGCTATCAAGAAAGTGAAAAGAGGGCTGGGAATATGGCCTAGTGGCAAGAGTGCTTGACTTGTATACATAAAGCCCTGGGTTCGATTCCCTAGCACCACATATACAGAAAACGGCCAGAAGTGGCGCTGTGGCTCAAGTGGCAGAGTGCTAGCCTTGAGCAAAAAGAAGCCAGGGACAGTGCTCAGGCACTGAGTCCAAGGCCCAGGACTGGCAACAAAAAAAACCAAAACAAATAAACAAAAGAAAGTGAAAAGATCACCTACAGGACAGGAAAGAAGCCCTATAAAACATATATCTGATTAAAAAAAAACAAAACTTAGTACTCAAAATAAAGAACTCTCCCACTGCAATAAAAAAAATTCAAGAGAAAATGGTTAAAGCATATAACAGACATTTCTTCAGAGAAGATATACAAATGATCAGCAAGAACATGCAAAGACAGTCAAAATCAATGTCCATTAAGAAAGCACAAATCAAAATCACAATGATACAATTTCACACTCACCACGATGGCTTTTTTGTTTTCAGGATAGCTTTAATTAAAAAAAAATTGGGCTCGGAATGTGGCTTAGCAGTAGATTGATTGCCTAGCTTGCATGAAGCCCTAGGTTGATTCCTCAGTACCATATAAATAGGAAAAGCCAGAAGTGGCGTTGTGGCTGAAGTGGTAGAGTAGTAGCCTTGAGCTTCTTGCCTAGGCCCTGAGTTCAAGCCCCGTGACTGGCAAAAAATAAAAACAAATTATATATCAAGCACTGGCAAGGTCATGGAAGAATAAGAACCTTCATATGCTACTGGTGACAATATAACATAGGGGAAAACACTGTAAGAAATGGAGAATTACAACAGGTCACGGTGGCATTCATTGCAAATCACCCAGGCAAAGAGGATGAGGCAGGAGGACCATGAGTTTGAGATCAGTGTGGGCTACCCTTTTAAGTTGGGTGGTGGTGCCTCACACATATAATTCTAGCTACTCAGGAGACTTAGAAATGAGATCTTAATTAGGAGCTGGCATGAGTAAACAAATCGAAGAGGTTCTTACCCTCAACTGTCAAAAGCTGGAGCTGAAGGTGTAACTCAAATTGCAAAGTACCAGTTCTGAGTGGAAAAAGCTGATCAAGAGAAGCCCTGAGTTCAAGCATACACACATAATGGCATATGCATGTATGTATGTAAGTATAATGCACACACATATGCCTCCAAAGCAATAAAAACATGTTCATACAAAATATTGTACACAAACGTTTATAACAGTATTATTCGTAATTGCCAAAGGTCGAAACAACCCAAATATTCCTAATAGATAAGCAAGTCGTGGTATACTCAGTGGAATATAAAATAGCACATATTCGGTTGAGGGGTAGGTACCAAAGAAAGTGACCAATGAGTTGATAGGATAAATGAGGATGAATATGGTCAAGGTACTTTATATGCATATATCAATATAGAGCAACAAAAATTGTTGAACTTGTTTTAAGAAGAGGGAAGATGAAAAACAGAGGACTGATGAGCTTGATGGGATACTTTATATATTTGTATAGAAATGTTACAATAAAACCCCACTGGACTAATAATATATGCCAATTTTTTAAAAACTTGGGAGGGGCTGGGGATATAGCCTAGTGGCAAGAGTGCCTGCCTCGGATACACGAGGTCCTAGGTTCGATTCCCCAGCACCACATATACAGAAAACGGCCAGAAGCGGCGCTGTGGCTCAAGTGGCAGAGTGCTAGCCTTGAGCGGGAAGAAGCCAGGGACAGTGCTCAGGCCCTGAGTCCAAGGCCCAGGACTGGCCAAAAAAAATAAAAAATAAAAAAAAATAAAAACTTGGGAGGACAAAGTAAGCTAGTCATAACAGTATGTGTATAAGATGATGCCAAGTGAAATGAACTCCACGTTATGGAGACAAGAGTTATACCACTGTTGTAATTATTATCAATATGCCATGTGAAACCATAAAAAACAAAACAAACAAACAAACAAAAAACCCAATATGTGTATTTCCAACTACTAGGAGACAGAAAGGAGGATCACTTGAGCTCACAAATTTAGAGACCAGTGTGGACAAAAGAAAAAAAGCAAAAATAAAAGGACATAAAAAAGCAGACAAATGTTACATCTTCAACAAACCTTGAGAAATTATATGTTAAGTGAAAGATGTCAGATACAAATGCCATCTATTATTTGATGTTTTTTACATAGGCAAAATTCAGTGATAAAAAGTAGATTCGTTTATCAGGAGATATATAGAGAGAAATGGGGTGTGAATAGTATGGGTTTTTTTGTTTGTTTTTTTCCAGTCCTGGGCCTTGAACTCAGGGCCTGAGCACTGTCCCTAACCTTTTTTTTGCTCAAGGCTAGCACTCTGCCACTTGAGCCACAGCGCCACTTTTGGCCTTTTCTATATATGTGGTGCTGAGGAATCAAACCCAGGGTTTCATGTATCCGAGGCAAGCACTCTTGCCACTAGGCCATATTCCCAGCCAGTATGGGTATTTTTATGGGGTGATAAATCTAAACAGAGCTGGTGATCATACAGCATTGTGAATACCAATGAAGTATAATTAAATACCATTTAATTGTGTGTGTGTGTGTGTGTGTGTGTGTGTGTGTGTGTGTGTCTTGGTGCTTGAACTCAGGGCCTGGGCATCCCTGAGCTTTTTGCTCAAGGCTAGCACTCTACCATTTTGATCCACAGTCCCACTTCCAGTTTTCTGGTGGTTAATTGGAGATAGTCTTATGGACTTTCCTGCCACGGTTGGCTTTGAACCACAATCCTCAGATCTCAGCCTCAGTAGCTAGGATTACAGGTGTGAGCTATCAGTACCTAGCCAGTTGTTTTTAAAGTGAATCCATACAGAATACACTTAGCCATTTAAAAATATACAATTTAAGCCAGGCACTGGTGGCTCATATCTATAATTCTAGCTACTCAAGAGGCTGAGAACTGAAGATCCCAGTTCAAAGTCAACTTACAGAGGAAAGTCTGAGATACTATTATCTCCAAATAAACACCAGAAAACTGGAAGTGGTGCTGTGGCTCAAAGTGGAAGAGTGCTAGAAAAGAAAAAGCTTAGAGAGCACACCCAGGCCCAGAGTTAAAGTCCCTCGAAAGACAGGCAGACAGGCAGACAGACAGACAGAGAGAAATAAATAAATTGATCTGGTGCTGGGTAGTTGTAATCCTAGCTACCCAGGAAGCTAAGATCTGAGGATCATGGTTCGAAGCCAGCAGGCAGCAGGCAGGAAAGTCCCTAAGGCCTTTTTTTTTTTTTTGGCCAATCCTAGAGCTTGGACTCAGGACCTGAGCACTGTCCCTGGCTTCTTTTTGCTCAAGGCTAGCACTCTACCTCTTGGGCCACAAGGCCACTTCCAGCCTTTTCTGTTTTATGTGGTGCTGAGGAATCAAACCCAGAGCTTCCTGCATGCTAGGCAAGCACTCTACTGCTAAGCCACATTCCCAGCCCACCCAAGGCACTTATCTCCAATTAATCACCAAAAAGCCAGAAGCAGAGCTGAGCTATGGATCAAGTGGTAAAGTGTTAGCCTTAAGTACAAAAGCTCAGGGACAGCACTCAGGCTCTGAGACCAAGCACCAGGACAAGCAGGTATGCACACATGCGTGCACGCACACACAATTTGAAATAATGTGCAGATAAACAAGGATTGAAAACACATATTTATTCAATCTTACTGAAATGCTAATAAATGATAGTAGTCAATGTTGTAAGATGGTAAACTCACAGGAACAAAAAGGAGATGAAATCATAGTAATAAAATTTTAGGGGGGGGGCTGGGGATATGGCCTAGTGGCAAGAGAGCTTGCCTCGTATACATGAGGCCCTGGGTTTGATTCCCCAGCACCACATATACAGAAAACGGCCAGAAGTGGCGCTGTGGCTCAAGTGGCAGAGTGCTAGCCTTGAGCAAAAGGAAGCCAGGGACAGTGCTCAGGCCCTGAGTCCAAGGCCCAGGACTGGCAAAAAAAAAAAAAATTTTAGGGGCTGGGAATATGGCCTAGTGGTAAAGTGCTCGCCTCACATACATGAAGCCCTGGGTTCGATTCCTCAGCACCACATAAATAGAAAAAGCCGGAACTGGTGCTGTGGCTCAAGTGGTAGAGTGCTAGCCTTGAGCAAAAAGAAGGCAGGGAAAGTGTTCAGGCCCTGAGTTCAAGCCCCAGGACTGGCAAAAAAAATAATAAATTAAAAAAAAAAAGGCAGTTTATACTTATTAAAAAAAATTTAGCCAGGTACTTGCTGATGGCTCATGCCTACAATCCAAACTACTCAGGAAGCTGAGATCTGAGGATTGCGGTTCAAAGTCAGCCCAGGCATGAAAGTCTATGAGACTCTTGTCTCCAATAAACTACTCAGAAAAGGCCAAACATGGGGCTGTGGCTCAAGTGGTAGAGTGCTAGTCTTGAGCACAAAGAAGCTCAGGGACAACTTCTAGTCCCTAAGTTCCAGCCCCAGGACTGGCAAATAAATAAATAAATGAATGAATGAATGCTGGACTGTAAGATACGTGGTAACTTAAGAGATGCTTAAATGTAAGCTAGCAGTGAGGAAGGCCAAGAAGAAAATTGATTTGCAACAAAGAACCTAAAACTTTAAGGAAATATACTACCAGCTTCTTTTGGAAGTGGATGTGAAAAGCAAAGCTTTGTTTAATGAAGCCTCCCAAATTCTCACACCTCCCCACTCTGTACTGCTGGATGATTTTTCCTTTAAGCATAAGACAAAATTTTCTGAAAGGGAAAGAGAGAAAGATGACCCAGAGCCTGGACAATGACACACACTGAAAACAAGGTGATGAAATAAGTCTCTCTAAAACTTGTATATTGAAATCCTAAGTGCTTTTTATTCCCTTGGCTCATGGAATAACAGGCTTCAGTCTGTAGGCAATAGACTAGAAGATTGCTCTCATGGGAATCTAATTAGCCTAAGAGAAAAGACCTACAGATAATGACATCTAGAGTAAGTAGTAAAAAAACTCCTATAATGCCTGTAGTAAAATAGCAAGGGCCACTTGTGGCCATTGAGTACCAATTTTTTAGAGGCACAATATTTGTGCCTCTTTTTTTTTAAAAAAATAAGCAGGGGCTGGGGATATAGCCTAGCGGCAAGAGTGCCTGCCTCGGATACACGAGGCCCTAGGTTCGATTCCCCAGCACCACATATACAGAAAACGGCCAGAAGCGGCGGTGTGGTTCAAGTGGCGGAGTGCTAGCCTTGAGCAGGAAGAAGCCAGGGACAGTGCTCAGGCCCTGAGTCCAAGCCCCAGGACTGGCAAAAAAAAAAAAAAAAAAAAATAAGCAGATAGTAATTATCACTAAACATATGAAACAGTTTCATCATCAAAAACAGAGACAAAAAAAGACAAGAAATGCAGAAGGAAAAGACTATGCAAAATAAGATGAAACCACAAAATGAAAAACAGAACCTATCCTCAGTGCTCTCAGAAAAAAGGATCATGGTTCAGAGCCAGTCTGAGCAGGAAAGTCTGTCTGCTCTTATCTCGATTTAACCACCCAAAAGCCAGACTTATGACTCAAGTGGTAGAGTGCTAGCCTTGAGCACAAGAAACTCAGGGATGGGCTGGGAATATGGCCTAGTGACAAGAGTGCTTGCCTCACATTCATGAAGCCCTGGGTTCGGTTCCTCAGCACTACATATATAGAAAAGGCCAGAAGTGGGGCAGTGGCTCAAGTGGTAGAATATACTAGGTAGCCTAGAGCAAAAAAGAAGCCAGGAACAGGGCTGGGAATATGGCCTAGTGGCAAGAGTGCTTGCCTCGCATTCATGAAGCCCTGGGTTCAATTCCCCAGCACCACATATACAGAAAACGGCCAGAAGTGGCACTGTGGCTCAAGTGCAGAGTGCTAGCCTTGAACAAAAAAAGAAGCCAGGGACAGTGCTCATGCCCTGAGTCCAAGTCCCAGGACTGGCCAAAAAAAAAAAAAAAACAACAAACAAAACTCAGGGAACAGATAGCACACAAGCCCTGACTTCAAATACATACACATGCATGAGTTTTAGTTTTAGTGCTGGGAAGCATAGCTCAAGTGATAGCCTGACTAGCAATCAAGCCTTTCAGGTTCAAAACCCAATACTGCCAAAAATAAAAATGAAACATATCTAAAAGAAATGTTAGATCAGTCAACAATACTGAAAAAGGCTATGAGAAAATAATCTGAAAGTAACCCAATTTCAGAGCTCACATATTCCTTTTTTTTTTTTTTGGCCAGTCCTGGGACTTGAGCACTTCTGGCCATTTTCTATATACGTAGTGCTGGGGACTCGAACTCAGGGCTTCATGCATACGAGGCAAACACTCTTGCCACTAGGTCATATTCCCAGCCCCTATTCCTATTTTTAATTAAACAAACAAGCTGATAAAAACAACTAAGGAGTTTTTTGCTCCCCCCCCACTCAGTCTTTTGCTCAAGTCTAGCACTCTACCACTTAAGCCACAGTGACACTTAAGACTTTTTCTGTTTACTTGGTACTGAGGAATCAAACCCAGGGCTTCATGCATGCTAAGCAAACATTCTGCATTCCCAGCCCCTAAGAAGTTGTTTTGCCAATCCCGGGCTTGAGCTCAAGGCCTGGGCACTGTCCCTGGCTTCTTTTTTGCTCAAGGCTAGCACTCTACCTCTTGAGCTACAGTGCCACTTCTAGCTTTTTCTGTTTATGTGGTACTGAGGAATCAAACCCAGGGCTTCATACATGCGAGATAAACAACTCTATTGCTAAGCCATATTCCCAGCCCCCTAAGAAGTTTGTTTTTTGTTTTTTTTGGCCAGTCCTGGGCCTTGGACTAAGGGCCTGAGCACCATCCCTGGCTTCTTCCCGCTCAAGGCTAGCACTCTGCCACCTGAGCCACAGCGCCCCTTCTGGCCCTTTTCCATATATGTGGTGCTGGGGAATCGAACTGAGAGCTTCATGTGTAGGAGGCAAGCACTCTCGCCACTAGGCCATATTCCCAGCCCCCACCCCCCCCCCAAGAAGTTTTTAAGATACTAAAATACATATATGTGGTGTTAAAGCTTTCACTTTCACTGTTGCTGTTAACATAAGACTTACTAAGACTATATTTTGAAGGAAAATGAAGCCTTCAAGTTACTTCTCCAGTGCACTAAGAATTCCAGGCTTTCGGGCTGGGGATATAGCCTAGTGGCAAGAGTGCCTGCCTCGGATACACAAGGCCCTAGGTTCGATTCCCCAGCACCACATATACAGAAAACGGCCAGAAGCGGCGCTGTGGCTCAAGTGGCAGAGTGCTAGCCTTGAGCGGGAAGAAGCCAGGGACAGTGCTCAGGCCCTGAGTCCAAAAAAAAAAAGAATCCAGGCTTTCAATGACATGTAGTTCCTTTTCACACAGGAAAACCAATATGTTATCTAGAACAATTGTCAGTTGTTGGTAACCTACCAGTTGAAAGGATATACTACTTAAATCGTACAGATACAAAAGTACAGGCAAACAGGTGAGAACCATACAATAAAAATATACAGACATTATCAGAGATACTTGAATATTGGTAGACTCCTATGTGAATTCAAATAATGACATTTTAAGAAGCTTGCTCCTGGGGTGGGAATATGGCTTAGCGGTAGAGTGCTTGACTAGCATGCATGAAGCCCTGGGTTCAATTCCTCAGGACCACATAAACAGAAAAAGTTGGAAGTCATTCTGTGGCTCAAATGGTAGAGTGCTAGCCTTGAGCAAAAAAGAAGCTAGGGACAGTGCTCAGGCCTTGAGTTCAAGCTTGGGGGGGGGGGGGGGGAAGCCTGTTCCTGCTTGTGACTCTCCTCAGACTCCCTGAACAAACTCACTCCTCTTAAATTCCACTGTTACTTGAACCTCATATGGCATGCCTGGGCAAATTTGATGACTTGGATTTAGTTTTAGAAGCCAGGCTTACTGCCAAGTCTGCTGTGTCTACTCCTCTGACCCACCAACACAGCTTTAGACAACACCTCCCTTATTTATGTTACTGCCCTGAGCAAACTGCCACTTACTATCAAATGAAGCTCAACCTACTCAGGTTTCCTAAGTCTTTGAAGTAATGTAATTGCCTTTACAACATTATGGCTTCCTTAACCCCACCTCTATTTAAATACAGTATTACCAAATTCAACCATTCCACTTTTAACTACCAGTAATGAAAAGGAAATCAGTAATGCAAACCATTTCTTAAAAGGCTTATTTCAATGTAACACATTAGTATTTGTGACTTGAGAAAAAAAGTACAATTTCTCACCAAAAATACACACACACACACACACACACACACACACAAATAAGGAACCTCAAAAATATTATAGTTACTTCAGAAAGGCAAGTCATAATAAATTGTTTCTACAACTCAACCTAAATTAATACCTTTAATGCTTTAGATACAAGCATTACTGGATCCCTCACAATTCCTTGGTCATTTACATAATAAACAAGTTTTAACTTCTATTTCATTTAATAAAAGTTAACAAGTTAACATGTAGGAATTGTTCGCAAAGTATGATAAAATATCTCTTCTGTACTGGCAAATGGAAAACCTTAGAAAACACAGGAATACTTTACTTCATACACTGAGCAACATTTTAAATAAAATAACAAACTTTTTTTCCCCTGGATTTTCCCTCATGTTCACTCAAATGCATTTATTCATAAATCTCCATCAAAAAACTCTTCGGAATGGAGGAGGTGCATTGGAAGGCAAAAATTGGGAGAAAATGAAGAGGTGACGCTGTTGAAAAAGAAATGTATTCAATACCTGACATATGTAACTGTAACCCCTCTGTATCTATCACCTTTACAATAATAAAAAACAACCCCCCACCCCCAAACAACCTCTTCTGAAACCAGGCCCTGGTAGCTCACGCTTATAATCCTAGCTACTCAGGAGGCTGAGATCTGAGGATCCCAGTTCCAAGACAACCCAGGCAGGAAAGTCCATGAGACTATTACCTCCAATTAATTACCAGAAAACTAGAAGTGGCACTGTGGCTCACAGTGGTAGAGTGCTCGCCTTAAGCCAAAGAGCTTAGGGGTAGCACCTGGCATTCAAGCTCCATAACTGACAAAAAAAAAAAAACAAAAACAAAAAAACCTCTTCTTCAATCCCTAATCAGGAAAAGTGTCAAAGAAATAGAATATTAAACTGTTCTTCCAAGTAGCACAATAAAATTACCCGTCACCAAATGTATGTATGTATGGTATGTATGTGTATATATAACACCTGGTATTACATCCAAGTCTAAAGGAAAACTGGCCTGTGGTATGAAAATACGGAGTAGCAGAAATCAAATGTTCCTCTATAGCCCAACTCCAGTGGATTAAATCCTCTTATCTCCAATTAAGCAGTAAAAAGTCAAAAGTGCAGTTGTGGCTCTAGTGGTAGTGCACTACTAGCCTTGAGCACAGAAGCTCAGGGGCAGCACCTAGGCCCTGGGCCTGAGTTCAAACCTTAGGATTGGTATAAAAACAGACAAACTTAAAAGGATTTTTTTTTTTTAAAGTATAGGGGCTGGGAATATGGCTTAGTGGTAAAGGGCTCACCTCATATACATGAAGCTCTGGGTTCAATTCTTCAGCATCACATATATAGAAAAAGCCGGAAGTGGCACCGTGGCTCAAGTGGCAGAGTGCTATCCTTGAGCAAAAAGAAGCCAGGGACAGTGCTCAGGCCCTGAGTTCAAGCCCCAGAACTGGCAACAAAAACAAAACAAAACAAAAAAAAGTATAAAACCAAATATTCTAAAATGTAAGTAATGTTTAAGCTTCTGGATCTCTAATTTGTTCCTACTTTAGTGTTGAGTTTTCAAGCCAGTCCTCAGGCTTGAACCCAGGGGCTGGGCACTGCCCCTGAGCTTTTTTGCTCAAGGATAGCCTACCACTTGAGCCACAGCGCCACTTCCAGCTTTTTTTTTTTTTTTTTTTTTGGCCGTTAATTGAAGGCAAGTCCCATGGACTTCCCTGCCTGAGCTAGCTTCAAACTGTGATCCTCAGATCTCAGCCTCTGAGTAGCTAGGATTACAGGCATGAGACACCAGCACTCAACTTCTTTTAGTGTTTTAATTTATAACTACATAGAGAAGAGTTTAGGAAAGAAGAAATTTAAAAAAAATAGCTTATCTGGCTGTCAGTGGCTCAAGCCTACTTCCTACCTCAGGAAGCTGAGATCTCAGGATAGTGGTTCAAAGTCAGCCCAGATAGGAAAGTCCAAGAGACTCTAATCTCCAGTTAACCACCAGAAAACCAGAAGTGGTACTGTGACTCAAGTAGTAGAGCCCTAGCCTTGAGCAAAAGAGCTCAGGGTCAGTGCCCAGGCCCAGAGGTTAAGCCCCAAGACAGACAAAAGAACAAAACAGAACACTTTCTATTATGTTCTAAGGGGCCAGCTGATTTCCCAGATACCAAAATAAGCCGAAGAGAGCAAAACAAAACTATACAGCAAAATCCTATATGAATAGACACAAATCCAAGTGGCAAAAGCAACTGGGCACCAGTGGCTCACATCTATAATCCTAGCTACTCAGAAAGCCGAAATCTGAGGATTGCAGTTCCAAGCCCCAGGCAGAAAAGTCTGTGAAACTTGAGCAAAAGAGCTCATGGATAGCAATTATGCCCAGAGTTGAAGCACCACAATTGATAAAAACAAAACAAAACAAAGCAAACAACAACAACAAAAACTCAGGGACAACATCCAGGCTTTGAACTCAAGCCTTAGGAATAACACACATATACAAATTAGCTTATCAGTTTACATATATGTGCTTGCACTGGTGGCTCATACCTGTAACTTGAACTGAGAGGATCCTGGTTGGAAGCCAAAACCAGGCAGAAAAGTCCAAGATACCCCATTTCTGACAATCAAGCAAAAAGCAATGCTGGAGGCATGGTTCAAGTAGTAGAACACCAGTGTTCTATTACTGTCCCTCTCCCAAAAGAGTATGACCTCTTAAAGAGAACCACTGAACTAAGACAGTGCTAAGAGCTTTACGTACACTCTACAAGATTTTTTTAAACTGTAAGTAAAAACAAAAACTGATCTAGGGGGACTGGGAATATGGCCTAGTGGCAAAAGTGCTTGTCTTGTATACATGAAGCCCTGGGTTCAATTCCCCAGCACCACATATACAGAAAATGGCCAGAAATGGTGGTATGGCCCAAGTGGCAGAGTGCTAGCCTTGAGCAAAAAGAAGCCAGGGACAGTGCTCAGGCCCTGAGTCCAAGGCCCAGGACTGGCAAAAAGCAAAAAACAAAAACTGATCTAGGTATGGTGGCACATTCCTGTAATCCTAGCACTCAGAAGGCTGAGGCAGGAGGATCTCCACAGGAGGCTTGCTTGTGCTACACAGTGAGACTGCCACAAAACCAAATAAATACTGCAAAGCCACAAGATAAATTGCCTGAGACAGTAAAATTATAATGAACACATGAATCAGATCTCCAAGTACTAGACAAATTAAAGTAACTATAAATTGTACTCTAAGGCAAAACAATCAATGTCTCATATGAAACATGTATTAAGCATCTGATAAGAATATATATTTTATAATAACCTATTTCTCCTCTCTTAGAAAAGACACCATAGCCAGGCACCAATGGCTCATGTCTATAATCCTAGTTACTCAGGAAGCTGATATCTGAGGATCGCAGTTGAAAGCCAGCCAAAGTAGGAAAGTTCTTGAGACTCTTATCTCCAATTAACCACCCAAAAAGCAGAAGTGGAGCTCTGGCTCTAAGTGGTACAGTGCTAGCAAAGTTCAGGTACAGTGCCCAGGCCCTGAGTTCAAACCCCACAACTGACCAAAGGGGGGAAGGGGAGGAGAAGGAGGAGAGGAAGAAGAAGAGGAAAAAGAGGAAGAAAGGAGGAAGAAAGACACCACAAACCTTATAGCACATATCCTCTCCAGCCCCTCAGTGACTCAGAAGCCTTCCCAGGCAGAAAAATCTAGGAGATTCTTATCTCCAATTAACAAGGGGAAAGGCTGGAGATATGGCAGAAGACCAGCTGTGAAAGGGGGAGGAAGCCCCAGCAGGAGCAGAAGACCTCAATTTAAACCCTAGTACAAGCATTAATAAAAGTCACAAATCTATTCAATGTTACCAAATGCACCTTGAATAATTTTGTTTTGTTCTGTTTTTTGCCAGCCCTGGGGCTTGAACTCAGGGCCTGAGCACTGTCCCTGGCTTCTTCTTGCTCAAGGCTAGTACTCTACCACTTGAGCCACAGCACCACTTCCGGCTTTTTCTTTTTTTTTTTTTTTTCAAATTTTTATTATCAAACTGATGTACAGAGAGGTTATAGTTTCATACGTTAGGCATTGGATACATTACTTGCACTGTTTGTTACCTCGTCCCTCATATCCCCTTTCCCTTTCTATATATGTGGTGCTGGGGTTTTTCTTCAAATTTTTATTATCAAACTGATGTACAGAGAGGTTATAGTTTCATACGTTAGGCATAGGATACATTACTTGTACTGTTTGTTACCTCATCCCTCATACCCCCCCCCTCCTTCCTCCCCCTTTCCCTTTCTATATATGTGGTGCTGGGGAATCGGACCCAGGGCTTCATGTATACAAGCACTTTACCACTAGGTCATATTCCCAGCCCTTGACTAATTTAATGTATACTCAAACAAGCTTGCTTAGGGAGCTCACTAAATCCGGCCCCTTGCTTGTCCTCTCTCTACTACCTCTTCCCACCAAATATTTTTCAAAAATATTTTCCCTCTATGGAATTTTAGATATACCCCAAGTACTTTCAAACCTTCAGGTCAAAATGAACAAGAGCTGCTATTTTATGGAACTAACCAATAAAATTCAAGGCTCTCAAGCAATGTTCATCCACTTCCTCTACCATGAAAAAACAGTGAATATCGACTCAAAACTTAAGTAGTATTTATTACTTCAACAAATACTAGGTGTCAAATATGTAAAGGTACTGATAATACAACCACAAACAATGTTCAAACCTTGTTTCTGCTCTCAAGGAAATTATATTCCACAAAAGAAAATAAAAAACACAATGATACAACCCAACATCAATTTGAATTCTTTATTCTCTTGACTGCACATATCTTCCTAAAAGCTTTAGTTAATCCACTTGAATCCTTCAAACTAAATCCTATACTCACAATTATGTTTATTAAAATAAAAACTTAATTTTTGTGAACAAAAAATTCTGATAGCTTTGATGTTCAAAAAAGCACACTAGGGGCTGGGAATATGGCCTAGTGGCAAGAGTGCTTGCCTCGTATCCATGAAGCCCTGGGTTCGATTCTCCAGCACCACATATCTAGAAAACGGCCAGAAGTGGCGATGTGGCTCAAGTGGCAGAGTGCTAGCCTTGAGCAAAAAGAAGCCAGGGACAGTGCTCAGGCCCTGAGTCCAAGGCCCAGGACTGGCCAAAAAAAAACCAAAAACAAAAACGAAAAAAAAAAAAAAAGCACACTAGCCAAAAGGTAGAAACAGCTAATCAATGAATGAAGGGATAAACAAATTGTGGTGTGTACATGTATATGTACAGAAATGGAAATCCTCCCCGCCCCCTTTTTTCATTTTTCTTTTTTTTTCTTTTTTTGGTGCCAGTCCTGGGGCTTGAACTTGGAGCTGGGAAGCTATCCTTCAGCTTTTTCACTCCAGGCCAGGCACTCTACCAGTTGAGCCACAGCTCCACTTCTAGCTTTTTGGTGATTAATTTCTGCCGGGACTGGTTTCAAACAGGGTCCCCTCCTCAGACTTCTGGGTAGCTAGGATTACAGATGTGAGCCACAAGCACCCATGCAGTACTGAAAATTAAATGTCACTAAACTGTTCATTTTAAGATGATTTATTGATTCATAAGTATTTCGCAGGGCTAGGAATGTGGCTTAGTGGTATAACACTTGCCTAGCATGGAGGAAGCCCTGGGTTTGATTTCTCAGTACCATATAAACAGAAAAAGCCAGAAGTGGCTCTATGGGGCAAATGGGAGAGTGCTAGCCTTGAGCAAAAAAGAAGCTCAGGGGTAGGTGAATGCCAAGGTCCTGAGTTCAAGCCCCAGGACTGGCAAAATATATATATATATATATTTCACAGTAATTTTCTTTAGGAATTTTTTAAATTACATGCTAGACTATTCCAAATGAACTTGTAGTTGCAAATGAAATTCCTTGTGTTCACATACAGAAATTACAATTATAAATCAAGTTACAAATTTTAATCTGTTCTAGACTGTGTGTGCCAGTACTGGGGCTTGAACCCAGGTCCTAATGCTCTTTCTCCCTTGACTTTCTTGCTCAAGGCTGATGCTTTATCACTTGGGTCATGGCTCCATCCAATTCAATACTTTGCTAGTTAATTGGACATGGAGTCTAGCAGGCTTTACTGCTTGAGCTAGCTTCAAAACCTCCCAGTCTCAACCTCCAGGTCTCAGCCTTCTGAACAGGCACAGCCTGTCTGCCTCTTCTAGACTCCCTTTAAGTATCAAAATGTTTTTCTTTAGCAAAATGATCTAAAAAGCTATTTTCATGGTTTTTAAAAATGTAATTTAATATTTTGATTGTGCATACAATTCATACTTATATGTTGACATTCCTTTATTATTTATTTTGGTTCACACTTTTATGATCTAATGTTTAATATATAATGCTTATGCAACAAAGCTTTGCCACTATCAACTGTTTATATTCTATATAACAAAAACACTCATTAAGCTACTTTGTTCAGTCTCAATAACCTAAGTACAATGATACTCTCTCCACAAATAACTTTTCGTTTCTTCTTTTAAAATGCATCACAATTCCGTCTGCCTGTACCACTTTGTGTTATGTGTACCTTCCAACTATTTCTTTCCCAAAGTCCTTGGGAAGCTTCAGTTCTTTATGTACCAGCAACAGTATAAACTATCTAATATTATCTTCAAAACAGTAAGTGTTCAAATGCTGGTGGAACTGAAAATAACTACATCCAACACATGGCTATTATAAAATATTTACTATGTTGAAAAAGACACGTAAAGTACAAAGACTGAAAATGAACTAATAAAGCAAGTATTGTACTGCCCAGAGAATCCTTTTTTGCTCAACTAAGGTTTTCAATACAACTCTGAAATGATCTACTGAACATCAATACGAACACTATTAAATAATTCACTTAACACTCAGAAAGAATAACTTTTTTAAAGTTTGCCTGCATTTGCAATAGGGAAGCTGAACTTGATGAACCACAATATTCCAAACCAGGTCACAGAAGAGCTCCAAGTCCCCAGTCATCCTGTTTCTATTTCCTGATTGGTCTGACCTGCCAGAATAATGGTGCCCAGCTTTTCCAATTTACAATCCCCTTTAAAATATCTTCTTAGGAGAGCTTTTTCTTAAAACAATTGACTCCCAGAACTTTCTAGGAAAATGAGAACTTTTAAAAAAAAATTGTTTTTGTTGTTAAAAAAAATCTGAAACGCTTTTGCTCAACCAAGGAAACCGTTTCCAGAAGTCCCGTTATCGTCACACTTTGAATTCAGCGTGGCCCATCAACGTGTACAATTTGTAAGTTATCGGGAATATATCCATCTCCCAGCAAAGTAGATTTCAAGAAATATGTATAGGGATTTAGAAGGATCCTTAAACTTCAAGAACGTCTATGTTTTGTAAATAATTTTTTTTAACAACCTAAAATAGATGAAGCCCCAAGTGAGCCTACACTTCACAGGGGGCATTTTCTCTACACCACGCTGGCAAAGCAACGACGAACGCACGCCACCGGAGCTGCGGCCCCAACCCTCAACCTCCACGCTCCGGGTGTCCTCGGCCTTTAACGTCCCGGGCTGGAGTTCTCCCACCCCCCCACCCCACCCCCCCAGTTCACTTCTAGCCAAGCCCGAGGCCACTTCCACGTCGCGGCGATCCACACGCCTCCTCCTGGAATTCAATCCATCCTCCCTCGCCACACGCACTCACACAGGCTGACCGGTCCTCGGACAACCAGGGACCGGAGGAAGGACGAGCTCGCGTGAGGAAGCAAAGGGGACGCTCCACGGTCCCGCCCGGCTCGACACCCACCTGCAGGCCGCGAGCCCGGGGGCGGCGGCGCCGGCGCCCCGTCCTCGCCAAAGACGAGTTTGAAGTCGAGCTCGTCGTGGGCGCCACAGTTTGCAGTAGTCATCGGCGTGGCCCAGGGTGCTGCGGCTCCTCCTCAGGCGGCGGCGGCGACGGCGACGGCGGCGGCGGCGGCGGCTCCTCAACGCCGCTTCATGCCGGGCCGCACCGGCCAAGAGGTCGCCGCTCCACGGCAAACTTTCCGGGCGGGGCCCGCAACACCACGCGCTCCGTTCCGAACTGAAAAGCTGGCTGCGCGCCGAGCCGCACTAAGAGACTCCAGAACTGCTAGTCGCGGGTGCCTAAGCCGCCACCGTCGTCGGAGCCAAAGTTCCCCGCCCCCCAACTGTGGCCGCCGCCGCCGCCGCCGCCGCCGCCGCCGCCGCCGGCGCGCTCCCGCGCCGAGCCGCGCACCTGGCCCCGCCCCCTGCCGCGCGCCCATCCGGCGGAGCCGCCCATAGGCCACTGGCGGCCCGGCGGCCCCGCTCTCGGGCCCCGCCCCCTTGGCAGCCTATCGCGCGACTGCCCCTCCGCCTGGAGGAGGAAGTCACGTGAGCCCCGAGCGCTGCCGAGCCCCGCTTCCTCTCGGGAGCTGCAGTGAGGCCTGTATTCTCTCTGTGACTCCTACCGCTGGACGAGTGTTGAGCTCTCCAAATTGATTGGGTATCCACCACAGGCCAATTGGAGGAGGCCCGTTTCCCTATTGGACGGAGTTCACGTCGAGGCTCCGGAGTGCTTGGTTGAGGAGTTGGGTGATGCGTGGCCGGGTTGTTATTTACTCCTTAAGGCTGAGTTTAGGGGGTGCGTCGAGGCCCCTCAGGATTACCTGGACATCACCTACATCCACCTACTACCTCTACCCTAACTTCGGTGGCGGGTATCTCGACCAAGCCTCTGAAACGTTGGTGGTGGATTAGGGAAACCTGTAGTGTGCCTTTGAGTCTCATCTCAGAGACACCCCCCCCCCGTGGGGTGGCACCCCCACCTTGTAGGCCACGGCTTTCTTGCCAGACCAGCTGGTTGGTCCCCGGCTACAAGTTGAGCAGACTAAGGACGTCACTTGTGAACGCGCCCCATGCAGCTTCTGGTGCACAGCTTTGAGAGCAGGAGATATCAAACCCATGGCTGCCAGTGACTAAGTAGTGACACTGCCTGAAGAACCGTTTTCGCATTTGCCTCCCTCCCCAAGGGGCCTCTCTTCCCCTGAGATGGCTTAAGATACCATCTGGGGTCTGGGGACTCTGAGCCTGGCTTGTTTACTTAGGGCTCCAGCAAGGCACATGATTACACAGGGAGTTGGAGAAGCAGCAGTGACGGCCTCCCCCAGCTCCACATCCCAGGCCCCGAGCCCACAGGGTTTAGCATCTCTTGGTGAGCGTTGCTGGAGGAACTCAAGGCACCCGTCCCAAGAGCTTGGGTGCAAGTGAGAGGTATCAGAAATGCGCCCCTGGGTGCTGGTGGTTCATGCCTATAATCCTAGCTACTCAAAAGTCTGAGGTGTGAGGATCATTTGATGCCTGCCAGGGAAGTCTGTGAGGCCTTTATCTCCACAATTAACCACCAAAAAGCTGGAAGTGGAGCTGTACCTCAACTGGTAGAGCACCAGCCTTGAGCAAAAAAAGCTAAAGGACAGCACCAGCTCTGGGTTCAAGCCACTGTACTAGCATGTGTGTGCACACACACAGTGCCATCTCAAGGGACCCACAACATATCTCACACCACCCACAAAAACTCCGGGGCAGAAGGGTTTGCAACGTCTCAGTGCCTTAGTAATTCCTGAGCTATCAGGGAGCCCCTTAGGGTGAACTCAACTAGACCTTAGGTCTGGAGAGCAAGAAATGCTCTGAGCACGTAAGACATTCATCTGGGATTGGTTCATTCCTGCCAGTGCTTTATGCAGGTACCTATACTGGGCCAGCACATAAGACATTCATCTTGGATTGGCTCATTCCTGCCAGTATTTTATGCAGGGCCTGGGGATGCAGAAATAAACTAGTCTCCCTTCAGGGTTAGGAGAGAGAGGAATAACATATTTGTAGTCACTGTACAGAGAGTAGAGCTGTGCTAGAAGTTCTGAGGAGGTCCAAACCTCACCTGGCTACACAGCTTCCACAGGATGAGTATGAAGGTTTGCTCTAAGCAGAGAATAGATTCCCAAAGACTGGATGATCAGAAAATACTTGCAATGGGCAGAAGCCAAAGGTAGAGTTGGATGGGTGGATACACTCTAGTAGGCCACTGCATGATATCTGGGTTTTACCCTGAGGGCAGTAGAGAACCATAGAAGGGATTACAGCAGAGGACTTACCTGGCAGATATCTAGAAGGAACATGAGAGGGATGTGATGTGCAGTGGGCCGGCATGGAGATAGCCCATCTCTCACCTCCACTAGGACAACATACACCAATCAATGAAAGGGAACCAATGGCACTAGGTGGGTGAAAAATATTCCCCAATAGGCTTTCCTTCCTTCAGAGGGTCAAAAGCCTTGAAGGTCTGAGTGTAAAACTTGGGCCTAAATGCCACACTAGGTATGCCATCCTCTGCCTCAGAAAGATGCTTGCCTGTCATCATATTTTTACCACACACGTAATTCTTGTATTTTGTAAGGCCTTCCCAAAAGCTTAGCCAAGCTGGGTGCTGGTCACTCATACCTGTAATCCTAGCTACTCAGGAGGCTGACATCTGAGGATCATAGTTCAAAACCAGCCTGGACAGAAAAGTCCCCTTAAGACTCTTATCCTCAACCACTCAAAAAATTGGAAGTGGCACTTTGGCTCAAAGTGGTGGAATGCTAGCCTTGAGCAAAAGAGCTCAGGGACAGCGCCCAGGTTCTGAGTTCAAGCCCTATGACCAACAACAACAACAAAAAAAGAAAGCTTAGCCAGCTTACCTCCCATGCCTACAAAACGTAAAGCATCCTCCTCCTCTTTACCCTTCTCCCTATGTCACCCAGGTTGTCATCTGGATTGGACCTTTATCTAGTCCCTCCCCATCTTGGGACATGACCTCACCTGAACCAGAGCCTCAGCCAGTCAGGCCAGAGGGGAGGGGAGGTAGAAGGGAGATACTGGCTTGTCAGCTCCTGACTGCAGAGGAACCATAAGAAGCTGTAGATAGTAGGGGAAAACCCGTTCATTAAATGCTTGGTGGTACATGTGTGTTCTCCCGCACTGTAGAACACATCAGGGGCAGGGTTTCTGGTCTGGAGTAAACTCAGAATCTAATATGGAGTGATGAGGGCTCAGGTAGAGAAGAGACCATTAACAGGAAGCATCATCTTTGTAAGACAGGCAGCAATGGCTGCTCCATCCCACCCCACCCACACATACCAATATACCCACTCTTTTTATTCCCTTCCCCAGGTTATAAGGCTAAGACCTTGCCCCATGAGCTTTTCTTCAAGGTACTTTCAAAGCTCTTGCAGGTCATCTAACCCACCATGGAGCCCTGTGAAATACAGGCCTAGGGGGACAGTGTAGTACATTAAACTCCAAGGTAGAGACTACAGGGGTCTCTGTATACCATCCCTCCCTTCTGCAGGAATGCCAGGCCTGAGAATCAGTGCAAATCATTTCTTCACCAATTGCCACATGCCTAGGCTTGAAGCCCCACTGTTGAAGGCTCTTCAGTTCCATAGAGTCATGGTATGATACAGCTTACTCCAGCTCAAGCCCTTGTTTCACCCTAGGGAAAATAGGAGCCTTGGAAGAAAGTCAGAGTTTAGAAAAGCTCTTCATCTCCATGCCATGCACCCCCTCACCTCGAGCCCTTGCTTTAATTTTCATAGCCTGTACTTCACCCCTGTGCCAACACTGGCCAGAGAGGACACAAGGATTGCCCTTGAGTAGCTCAGAATCTGGCAGACAGGATTAAGACCAGCCAGCTACAACCTCAAAAGGTTAGTTGCTGAAGTCAGCACAGGCCTAAGAAGACAGGCTAGCACTTTGTCCTCTCATGCTGGGCTGAGGGGTTTGGACTTGGTCCAGAGGGCAGTCTGAGAGCCAGGGCAGAGTCCTTTACAGGAAAAGCACCTGGGAAATCCTATGTGGGAGTATAGACAGTGATTCCCCTTTGGAACTCTACAAATCCAAGTCTGCTTATTGGATTTTTGGAAGCCCTGTCACCTTCTCCACTTGTATAGCCTTCCTCCCATGGTCATATCATATTTGTCCCTAAAAAGTGATGAGCTCAGGAGAGGGCCTCAAAGTGGCAAAATAAACTGGGCATCAGTGGCTTATGCCTGTAATCCTAGATAGTCAGAAGGTTGAGATCTGAGGATCAAGGTTTGAAGCCAGCCTTCAGGAAATTCCGCAAAGACTAATTACCAAAAAAGATGGAAGTAGGGCTGGGGATATGGCCTAGTGGCAAGAGTGCTTGCCTCGTATACATGAGGCCCTGGGTTCAATTCCCCAGTACCACATATACAGAAAATGGCCAGAAGTGGCGCTGTGGCTCAAGTGGCAGAGTGCTAGCCTTGAGCAAAAAGAAGCCAGGGACAGTGCTCAGGCCCTGAGTCCAAGCCCCAGGACTGGCCAAAAAAAAAAAAAAAAAAAAAAGATGAAAGTGGTGCTGTGGCTCAAGCGGTAGCATGCTAGCCTTGAGCACAAATGCTCAAAGACAGAGCTCAGGCCCTGAGTTCAAGTACCAGGACTGGTGTAAAAAAGAAAGGATGGATAAGTGTTGTAACTACTAGCTCAGGTAGGAGTTTGAGATTCTTAGTGGCCTAGTTTAAGGTAGACATGGGGAGTTAAACAGTAGTAGATCTTTTAGACCTGCCTGGGTGTCTCAGTCAGTTCTAAACTCAGGACACTTGAGAGCAGAGCAGACACTAGAGAGGTATGCTAAGTGAGATCCTTTAAGGACCAACCTAATTCAACCAGGACCTTTGTCAGACATTCTCAGCCATGGGGCACACACTAACCAGTCCCTCCCCACCTGGATCACACATGAATGAGCCTCTCAATGGTGCACTCAGGAATGCTACACTCCAGCCTATATCTTAACAGCAGTCATCTATCCTTACTTCTCCTTCCTGCAGCCCCAAAGTAAACTTAGCCCTGCCAGGGAAGGGGCTATTCTCAGAAAAACCACACTGGATTCAGCATGTGACCTGTGGTCTCCCCAGAGTCCTCACTCACCATGCCTGGAGAAGGGCCCCCAGCTGCCAAGACTAAGGGGAGGGGGCACTTTGATTTTGTTTTTAGTCTAAAAAAAAATCAGAAGGGCTGGGAATGTGGCTTAGTAGTAGAGTGCTTGCCTAGCATGCATGAAGCTCTGGGTTCCATTCCTTAGTATCACATAAACAGAAAAACCCAGAAGTGGCACTACGGCTCAAGTCATAGAGTGCTAGCCTTGAGCAAAGAGAGGCTCGGGGACAGTGCCCAGGCCCTGAGTTCAAGCTCCAAGACTGGCAAAACAACAACAGAAAATGCTGAGCACCAATGCTCTTACCTGTAATCCTTACTACTCAGGAGGCTCAGGTCTGAGGATTGTGGTTCAAAGCCAGCCTGGGCAGGAAACTCTGGGAGACTCTCTATCTCCAATAAACTACCAAAAAAGCCAGAAGTAGAGCTGTGGCTCAAGTGGTAGAGTGCTAGCCTTGAAGAAAAACAAAACAAAAAAACCTCAGGGAGAGCACCCAGGCCTGAGTTAAAGCTCTAGGACCAGCCCCACTCCCCTTGCCCCTGAAAAACAACAACAACAACAACAACAACAATAATAAATTGTGCCTAAACCTTGGTGGCTAAGACTAAACCAAGACTGTCTTCTTTCTGGGTGGGGCCCCACCTCTAGGAGCACTGGTTTGGGAAGTTAGACCTGCCTTCACATGAAATGATGCCATAGGCTATGCAGTGCCTCTATCACAGAGTGAGCTTGTTATTTTCTAGCCAGTTTCACCTAGGCAGAAGGCAGCTGATCCCACTCTTAGAGGAGAGCTTCTGAGCAGAGAGGGCCAGAAGTGAGTTGCCCAAGATCAAAAGGGTGAGGAGCTCTTTGGAGGAAGCTGAATAAAGTATCCTTATCTGCACAGAGAAGAGCAAGTGTGGGTGGCAGGGTGGGGCAGCACCAGGACTAAGGCAAAGCCTCACCCACCAAACCCTTGATTGAGGGACCAACAGGGTCAGGGTTTGCTGGCTGGCAGAGGTCTCACCTCTTGACAGGGCTGTAACAGAGCCATCAGGCTGACCCACAGAGATGTGGAGAAGATAGGATTGGCCTAGAGGAGAATCCTCCACCAGATAGAGGCTGGCAAAGAAAGGACACACAACATGTTTACAGCAGAGGAAGTGGGGGTGGGGTATGGCAGGGACCTTTGGTCAGAACGCCCCTCCCAGTAAGCAGGGGAGGCGCCATGAGATGTGGTGGTAGCCCATTTGTTTGCTTCTCACTGCCAAGAGGAAATTAAAGAGGCTCTGCCACTTCCTTCCGCCCCAAGTGGGACTGGAGAGGGGAGGGGAAGAGAAGAGCTTAACCTGTGAATTGCAGTAGGCAAATTGCCATCTTTAGCAGCCTCTAGTGTCTCCTGCCCAGGGCAGGCCCCTTCATCAGGTCTAAGCTTGCTAGGCAGCTGTCATGTTTAAAAGAAACTGTGAGTCAGACCAATTCCTTACCCTAACACCTCTGTGCTGGTCCCTTACACGTACCAAATTCCATAGTACCAATCCTTCCCTAGAGTCCATAGAACTTCTTATCAGGCAAGTCAACTAGGGTCTAGTATCTTAAGTTTCCCATCAGTAGAATGGGTTTCTTGGGCTTTCCTGGTTAAGCCAAAGTCCAATCGACCTGAAAGGAGAGAGCCTATCTCCAACCACCACCATTATTCCTATAAGGATGAGCAGGGACCATACTTGGAGAATCTCTAGTTCTGCACAGAGGGTAGTAGAATAATTATGCCAGAACACAGTCCTGTGTATTGATATTCAAGACTGAAGCAGTCGTGGATGAGGGTATCTTTATTGCACTGTATCAATGTCAAGTTGAAGAGGGGCTGACTGAAAAGCTTATTTTTCAAAGTACTCAGGGCACTGGAACTTAGCCCTGCCACTCAGACCCATCAGAGGAGACAGGATCACCCCTGAGCATTCCTTGGCTGGTGCTCCATGCTGAAAGCCTACGCTTGGACATGGACCTCTAACTCCTGCAAGGCAGGAACCAACTGTCCATTGGCATTTGGTTTGTGCTCTGGCAGGCCCATAGAGGGAGAGACCAGGGCAAGGACAACAGTCACCAGCCTTCCAGGGGGTTGTCTTCACCACTTCCAAAGGCCACAAAGGACTTCTTGCATAGATCCTCAGGCAGTGCTGGCTCCTGAGCCCTGGGGTCGCTGAGGTCTTGGTCAGGGTCTTCCCGCTTCCGTTTGTGCAAGGAAGGACTCTCTTCACCCACTCGACCCTCAGGGAGGCCCAGGCTACGCAGACAAACGATGGCTGCAGTTTGCTCTGCCAGTTTCTTGGACTTATCCCTGGGCAGATGAGGCACAGGTAATAAGGCAAGTGAGCAAAGGACTAGAGACTGGGAGGCCAGACTGTATGTACACTTGGCAGAGATATTAACAAATTAGGTTAGAGATCATAATCCAGGCTCATCAATTCCCACAAAAGCCATTCACCCAGCTCTCCCAGGCCACATGCTAGATTCAGGCTCCCCCACCCCAAGCCTCAAACTCTCTGATGAAACTCACCACAAGGTGGACTGGTACTTTTTGTCAGCGACAGTGACAACAGAGCAGAATAGGCGATCTAGTGGTCTTTGGACCTGATCCAGAAAGAGGAAAGGAAAGAGGCTCATGACATCAGAGGCAGATAGAGGGAAGCACTATCAACCTAAGTCAAGTGAAGGCTGCCTGATCACATGCTCCTCCCATGCAAAAGTGCCTGATATATCTTCCAGGAAACACAGGCAGATATACAAATTGACAATGACATCGAATATGTCTAGAGTTCTGTTGAGGCTATCAGTGCCCTAAGCTGTGCCTGAGTACACTAGGAGGCCTCCTCCTACTGACAGCTAGATGGTCCCTGTGTCCCCAAAGGCCCCCATCTACCAGATGGCAATAAAGAGGGAACAAGGATGGTGACAGAGAAGGCACACCTGGCAAAGGGATCAGGCGATGTAGCTGGATCAGAGAGCTGAATGGATGAGACCTGCAGCAGCAAGGCATGTGAGAGGCCCTGTGCTCTGTGCTGAAGGGCTGGGGCTTGAGCTCAAAGTCACTGGGGAGGGGAGGGGAGGGGAGACAGAGGTTAGATTTGCTTCACAAAAGTCACTTTAGATGGAATTGGAGGTATAGTTCAAGTGGTAGAGCACCAACCTTGAGTGAAAAAGCCAAGTGAGAGTGCAAGACCCTAAGTTCAAGCCCCAATACTGTCACACACACACACACACACACACACACACACACACACACACACATCATGTTGGTAGAAGGGGACACAAGACCAAAGTATGGGGCCAGAAAGCCAGTCCACAAGAGACAGAGCAGCCTCAACAAGGCATAGCTATGGTGACCAAAGGAAGTGAAACAATCTTAAGATTTCAACCCCAAGGACTGGGAATGTGGCTTAGCAGTAGAGTGCTTGTGTAACATGCATGAAGCCCTGGGTTCAATTCCTCAGTACCACATATATAGAAAAGGCCAGAAGAGGCGCTGTGGCTCAAGTGGCAGAGTGCTAGCCTTGAGCAAAAAGAAGCCAGGGACAGTGCCCAGGCCCTTTATTCAAGCCCCAGGACTGGAGCAGGGAGGGGGACAGGGGAAGGGGGAGGATTTCAACCCAAGATTTCCATGGCTTAGATGCAGATCTGTGAAATAAAAGAAAAATGGAAAAAGAAGACATATCCAAAGATACATCTGCCAGAATTGGTGGCCACAGGCCAAAGTCTGAAGGTTGCTTAATCAGTAATTGATCCCACCACCAGCAATTCTGTACAACCTATGAAGGGCAAGGCTAGATGTTGGCCAAGCAGCTTAGAGTTGAGGATATAAACTGTGGGTGTACTAGACTAATGGCTCCCATAGGGGAGCGTTATGGCTGCAGGCACTCTCAGGCAGGAACTCACCGTTTCATACATAGGCTGTGCCAACTTCTCTCTACGGCACCACTCCAGCAGGCACATCTTAGGGGTGATTTGGGGTGGGTAAGCTCTCCTGGAAAAAGAAGGGCAATCAGTGCCTACTCATCACTTCTTTTTTCCTTTTTATTGGCAGCACTGGAATTTGAACTCAGGGCATGGCCATGCCTCCAGCTTTTTGCCAATGATTTGAAGATGTAATCTAGTGAACTTTTCTGTCCAAGCTGTCTTTGAACTGCAATCCTCTAGATCTCAGTCTGCGGAGTAGTTAGAATTACAAGCCTAAGCCACGAGAGCCTGGCTCCATTCACCATTTCTACTCTCTCCCTCAGCAAAGAGCACATGCAGCTCCTCAGAGGAGCTGCAGGAGCTAGAGAAATGAGTCCAGGCTCGGTCTTAAGGCTCCTGTGCCTACTCCTGTGGGCTCTCCTTCTTGTCCCACAAGCAGTTTAAACTTAGATTCTACCTAAAGGGAAGATAAACTTCCTCATGTTTGAGAAATTGGAGCAGCAAAGAACTCCGAGCTCTCTGAGCCCTTCCTTCCATGAAGGAAGGTTCAGTTTGTCTTGTAAGACATTTATCAGGGGGAAGAGGTGGAGGTGGGAAATGCAGGTGATCATACAATGGGCTCAGTGTCCACTTTGATTCTGTCTGTGGAGTGCAAGATGTTCTGCTGTGCCAGGGAGACAATGGACTCTGGCTTCAGAGTCCATCTGTGACAAGGTGGAAAGGACATATTCCAACTTCCACTGGGATCTTCTCTGGCATATGACTGCCCAACAGCTGTCTTCCCACCCCATCCCAAGTCCCTATCAGACAAGACCAGCTCCTGGTCTGAGCCTTGGGACTGGAGAAAGGTTCATATCCAGATGGTATAGAAGGATAAGGAGACCACTCAAAGATGAGTCACAATCTGAGGGATAAATCAATCTGAGACTACTTCTGCCTAATGAGGGAACCCTTGGGCTGATGGGGGGTAATGGTATGGAGGCAAGTAACAAAGTCAAATAAGGACAAGGCTCTTGTACCTGTTCAGCTCCAAGAGAATAGCACAGACTTTTAGAAACAGAAGACAAGTCCCTCTGCTCCAAATTGTGGAAGATGGTAGGTCAGGAAAAAAGTGAGTTGAGTCACTTAGGGACCACATATATATCCCCAAAAGTGCTTCCTGGGCTTCCAGGACTGTCTTCCCTGAAATTACTTTCTTTGAAATACAGAAAATTGGGAACAAGTATCCAAACCAAGGAGACCAATGACCCCTAAGCTGGAAACTAACCAAATACAGCAGCTACTTTGCTGGTTCACTCAAACCTTGAAAGCACAGACCCTGACCCATGCTGAAGCCAAGGTGAAAACCTACCGATCAAACTTAACAGCCATCTTAATGATGCCAGTGATATCTTCAGCTGACTCTTCCACCTCCTCTGGAGTCCTGGCCAGGAGGTCAGCCCGCCGGGTATCCAGCTCCCGTGTGGTCTCCTCATAGAAGGCACCAAGGCCAAAGGCCTCACTTCAGAAGAAGAAGCAGAGCAGGATGGACACCTTAGTAGAGTAGCATCCAGGGCATTGCAGGATGCCAGGGAAACTCAAACTGAGAAACTCTCATACCACATACTAAACCAGGGCCTGGCCAGGAGAAGGTACTTCCTGGGATCACCTGGACTGGAAGGTGGAAAATAAATTCAAAACCCTGAGCATGGACACTGAAGGGAAGCTGGGGTGGGTAGAAAGGTTTCTAGAGATCACCTCAAGGATGACCACACAGGTAGATATCCACAGTCAGCCATGACTGAATTGACCTATGCTGACCAAGCACCTGGAGGATCGGGGACCATGGAAGGAAATATTGAGGTCTGACAACTGAGTGGTTCCTCACCCTCCACAGTTGCCACAGGCCTTTCCTGAACTGAGAAGACATCGAGGTCCAGCTGCTTAAACTACGTGTGATGGAGACAGAACCAATGCCACAAGCTAGGTGTGGGAGAAGGCTTCTGGTAGGGCTTTCCCTTCTAGGAAGAACCTTTGTATGTCTGTGTGTGTACCGGTACTGGGGCTTGAACTCAGTGCTTGGGTGCCGTCCCTTAGCTGTTTCACACAAGGCTGGCAGTCTACCACTTGAGTCATAGCTCTACTTCTTTGGTGGTTAACTGGAAATAAGAGTCTCATGAGGGGGTTCCTGCCCAGGCTGGCTTCAAACCATGATCCTGTGATCTCAGCCTCCTCTGAGTAGCTAAGATTACAGGTGTGCGCCTAGCTCTAGGAGGCATCTTGAAGGTAGACCCCCCCACTCCCCCTGGAACAAGTGTGGTGCAGGAAGCTGCCATGAGGAGCTGTGGAAGGAGACATAATGACAGGAAGCTATGGTAGCCAGGACTAGGCTAAACTGTGAAGAGCCCTCCAGTGCCTGAGTTGGAGCTGCATCAGATCAAGAAGACCAATGGGAGTCAGGCACCGGTAGCTCATGTTTGTAATCCTAGCTACTAAGGAGGCTGAGATCTGAGGATCAAGGTTCAAAGACAGCCTGCACAGAAAACTCCATGAGACTCTTATCTCCAATAAGCTATTAAAAAAAGCTGGAAGTGGTGCTATGGCTCAAGTGGCAGAGTGCTAGCCTTGAGCAAAAAGAAGCCAGCGACAGTGCCCAGGCCCTGAGTTCAAGCCCCAGGACTGTTAAAGAAAAAAAAAAAAAGCCAAAGTGGCTCTGTTGCTCAAGTAGTAGAATGCTCACCCTGAGCAAAAAAACTTCAGGGACAGTACCCAGGCCCAAAGTTCAAGGCTCAGGACTGACCAAAAAAATAAAAGACCAATGGCTACCTTTCAGACTGCAGCATGATAGGTGTAAGTACAGACTAGGGGCTTCATTCTACAACTCCGTCTTTCCTGACCATTGTGTTTGGTTGGACTGATATGTGACAGGCTCACTAATGGAAAAGCCTCCTTCTTCCTGAGGAATTTCCAAGCCCATTCTCTCCTCTCTCCTCTCTCCCATCTTCACCCCCTCCCCTTCTTCCAGTAATGGGGCTTGAACTCAAGACTCTTGCTTAGCTTTTTTGCTCAATACTAGTGCTCCACCACTTGAGCCACAACTCCATTTCCAACTTTTTGCTAGTTAATAGAGGTGAGTCTTGGGGATTTTTCTGCCTGGGATGACTTCAAACCTTGATCCTTAAATCTTAGACTTCTGAATAGGTAGTATTACAGGCATGAGCCACCAATGTCCAACTAATCCTTTGTATTCTTCCACCCTACTAGGGACCTATTTCCAAAAACTGTACTTCGGAGACCAGTTCAAAGATGAAATGCTTGAAAGCGTTTAAAGTTCTCCATTTTGTGTGGCAAAGCTTACTACCACTCCATTCCTCCACATCTGCATCCAGAAACCTTGTTCCTGATTCCCCCCAAAGAGTCAGCTTAGGGCTCAAGGTCAAGCCTAGGAACTGTCTGTAAGGACAGATGGATAGCCCATTGCCCTTCTTACCAAATTTCCTGGGAAGACTGGGCGGCATGGAGCAACCTTCCCTGGGGCGACTCCAACTGTTCCCGCAGCATCTGGCACAAGCAGTACTTGGTGTTGGTGTAGTGGTTGTCATACTGCACTGCCTAAGAGAAGAACGGGCATGGCCCATCTGCTGCCAGCAAGCACTGAGGCCCAAGCTCTGCTGGCAAGGAGTGGGTTCCAAAGGGGACATCAGAGGTGTGTTTACAGCGGAGGCAATGTGACCTCATGTTACAGCCAGTTCTAACCTGCCATCCACTTCTCCATCTTGTGGTACAAAGCTTGAGGGTCATAGCTAAAGCCCAGATCAGAAGAACACTTGCCCAGACAGTCTACCTGGGCCCAGAAGTACAGATTACACCCTCCTGCTTCAGTTACCATAAGTATCTACTAGCATAGGGAGGAGGGAACACAGCAAATTCCAGAATGGTGGGCCTAGCCCCATAACATGAGTACGGTCCTTCTATTACTTATCACCAGGGTGAGCATCTCTCCCTCCCAAGTATTGACAAGCCTCTCTTTGACTTCTCCCATGCATAGAGCATTCACATGCATTTCCTGCCATTTTGTGTATGTATATAAAAGATGCAACTAGTATTCCATTCCACAGTCTGAGAAGCAAGGCTCAGGGAAGCAAGAAGATAATTCTAATGATATCATAGATGTTCACCCAACTAGGGACAGAACAGAAGAACAGTAGTGGGTAAAGGCTGCCTATACAACCCTCCAGAAATCCCTCCCTTCCTTTACCCTGTACGGTACACTATTTTAGGATCTCCACCTGGGCCTATGCCTGGTACCATGGAATATTTAGGGAATAAAGCAAGGAGTAAGCCTGAGGCAGACCATGATTCAGCTTGGTGAAGCCAAAAGGTACCTGGACAGACCAGAAGTAGCCTTGCAGATGCTTAAGGCCACTTCCTTTCTCCACGACAATACAGCCTCTTCAGAGCTGCCAAGGGAGGGCTGAGCAGGAGTGATAATATCACCTTTCACCCAGTGAGGAGGCTCAACACTGTTCAACATGTCTTCTCTGCTACGTACTTGCCAGCTGGCCAGAATAGCTGGACAGCTGATCTCTGCTGAGGCAAGGCCCCTTGCCTCCAGCTGACCGAAACTGCCGGAGAGTTAATGGACTCCAGTCTGCCCAACGCCACACACTCAGAACCAAGGGGATCTGCAGGGCTGCAGCACTGGAGAAAAGAGGCTCTAGGACAGAAGCTGCTCAGAACTGGACACAGGCCTCAGAGCCTTCTACCATCCCCAGCCATGGGAATGCTCGCAAGCCATGTGACAGCTGTCCAGGCACAGCCATGGTGTGGACAGAGCAGAGGGCAGTTCATGCAGACTGGTCACTAGGACGGAAAAAAAAATAAACAAGGGTCAGCGTCCTGCTCAGGCCAAACTCACTGAAGAATTAGAGGACCACTCACTGCCTCTACCCATGTCTATGTACAGCTGGTCACAGAAACCCACAGAGTCCCAGGATTGTGACAAGAGAGAGTGGAAAGTGAAATCATCAAAAACTTCCTTTGCAAGGACATGTCCTAGGCACAACCATCAAGCTCCTAGTGAGAAGGAATTGCTTTAGAAAATACTATTTCTGGACTATTGTGGTTGTGCATGCCTGTAACCCAGGCATTCAGGAGGCAAAGGGAGAAGGGTCACTAGTTTAAGGCCATCCTGAGCTACACAGTGAGACCTACTAGAAAGAAAGAAAAAGAAAAGAAAAAGCTGTGTTGGCCATGTGCTGGTGGATCATACCTGTAATTCTGGCTGGCTGAGATCTGAGGATAGACGTTTGAAGCCAGCTCAGGTAGGAAAAACCATGAGGCTAGAAAAAGCCAGAAGTGGCTGTGGCTCAAGTGCTAGAGCACTAGCCTTGAGAAAAGGAATATCGAGTTGGGTGCTGGTGGCTTACTCCTGTAATCCTAGCCGCTCAGGAGGCTCAGATCTGAGGATCATGGTTCAAAGTCAGCACAGGCAGGAAAGTCCATCAGACTCTTATCTCCAATAAACTACTCAGAAAAATCCAGAAGTGTCTTTGTCGCTCTAGTGGTAGAGCACTTGCTTGGAGCACAAAGAGGTTCAGGGACAAGCCTAGGCTTTGAATTCAAGCTCCAGGACCAGCAAAAGAATAGATTAGAAAGGGAGGGAGAGAGGGAGGGAGGGAGGGAGGGAGGGAGGGAGGGAGGGAGGGAGGGAGGGAGGGAAGGAAAGGAAAGGAAAGGAAAAAGAAAGGAAGGCAGAAAGATACTCAGGAGGCTGAGATCTGAGATGGCAGTTCATAGCCAGCCGGGGCAGGAAAGTTCATGAGACTCTTATCTCCAATCATCCACCAGAACACTGGAAGTCACTCTGTGGCTCAACTAGTAGAGTACTAGCCTTGAGCAAAAGAAGCTCAAGGACAGTGCCCAGGCCCTGAGTTCAAGTCCCAGAACTGGCACAAGAGAGAGAGAAGGGGGAGGGGCAAACAAGCAAGCAAACTATTCTGTAAGGAGAGGATTAAAGTCAAGCTATTCACTAACACATAGCAAAACATTCTCAAAATTATCTAAAGAAAAATTGTGGGGGTTTTGTTGTGCCAGTCCTGGGCTTGAACTCAGAGCCTGGGTGCTGTCCTTGAGCTTTCTTGCTCAAGATGAGTGCTCTACCACTTGAACCACAGTTCCACTTCTGGCTTTTCTGGTCCTTAATTGGAAACAAGAGTCTCATGGGGCTGGAGATTTAGCTCAGTGGAAGAGCTCCTGCCTGGCAAGTGCAAGGCCCCGAGTTTGGTCCTCAGCTCTAGAAAAAAAAAGTCTCACAAACTTTCCTGGCTAGGCTAGCTTTGGACAGTGACCCTCGAATCTCAGCCTCCTGACTATAGCCAAGACTATAGGTGTGGGCCACTCGCAACCTGTCAACAATAGAAAAGTTTTAATAGCAAACTTAACAGATGAGTCAAATCTGATAGGAAGTCTCTATGGAGATAATCTGTAATCTGTAAGCAACAATTGCTACAATGGCTCCTCCTGACTGTGGCTGCACCTTCAGCAACCTATACATGTCTGTTTTCAGTGACAAAGAACCTCATTGTCCATGTGCATGAAGTATGTACATGTGGGAGGTATGAAGGAGAAATAGGATGGTATGTGTTTGAGGCCTTGGCAGCATTCTGGACCTAGAAAGTCCTTCCAGATAACCTCCGTACCCCTAGAAGCTTTAGAAGGAGGTGATGGTAGGGGCACACACCCCAGAATCCTCTCTGCATATCAGCAAGGAAGGTCCAATGCTCTAGTAGGTATACGAACTCAGAACAAAAGAAGAGGAACAACAGGGATTGCTGGCACCTGGAGATCCCCACAAAGTGCTCTTGGCAAGAACTTGGCTGATAGTAAGAAATGGTGGCTTTTGAAAGAGTATGGATACGCACATATCTGATATACTTCTGCATGACTTCTTCCAGGGGCCGAGGACCATCCTTGAGGAAGATAGATGGGTTCCACATGGCTGATCGGGCCACCATCACTGAAGAAGCAGCTGTGGCTTGTCGAAAGTCTTCTATGTCCAAATGTTTTTGGATGTGGTCATGAGATCCACCACTACAAATCAACAAGGAAGCCAGGAGCCAGTGACTCACACCTTTAATCCTAGCTACTCAGGAGGCTGAGCTCTTAGGATCGCAGTTCAAAGCCAGCCCAGGCAGGAAAGTCTGTGAGGCTCTTATCTCCAATTAACCTCCAGAAAAGGCCAGAAGTGGCGCTGTGGCTCAAGTGGTAGAGTGCTAGTCTTGAGCTAAAGAGCTCAGGGACAGGGCCCAGGCCCAGAGTTCAAGCCCCACGACTGACAGAAAAGAAAAAAAATTAACAAGGACTAGGAGTGTCTGCAGCATAGGACCTATCAGCATTTTCAGAAGAAAGGCATCTCCCAGATCTGCCACTCATTAATAGTATGACCTCTTCAGCTATCAGAGCTTCAGCAAAGTTAAGATTATAATGTGTACTCTTTAATGAAGTTAGGAGCACTAGGTGAAACAAAGTATGTAAAGCACCTTGAACTATGCCTGGCATTTAACAGAAATTCTAGAAATTTTACATTCCTTTTCCGTCATCTGAAACAGTGCCCAAAACTGAGGTGTTGGGGCCACAGGAGAGCTGAGCAGCCTTCTATAACCCCTCTAAGGACAGGGCCAAAACACTGGAGAGGGGGATACACTGGTGATCGTGTGGGAATGGAAGGAGACTCGTTAGTTACAATTACCCTTCCTCTACCATGCTGCTCCAAGGACCCTCTTAGAAACTACTCTCTTCTCATCTGTATCATGAGAGTCAAGTGGTAGCCATAGTTCAGACACTACCATGTAGGGAGGAGTCTCAATGTGGCAGCAGAAGCAACAGGCTTCAAGGTCTTGAGTAAACCTCACTTCACTCACGAAGCCATCCCTAAAAATCTTCTTACCTGGGGGATACAGGGCCTGACTACCATCCTCACCCTTACACTCCTTCTTCTACCAATCAGGCCTATCTGTTATCAGGACTTGCTTATTCCCACCCTCTAGACTCTCTGAGTCTGTGCCATCATAAGTAGCAAGGCTGAGCTGGGCTCCCAGCTAGCCTACACAGGCCAGTTTCCCAATGGCAACTATACATGGTCTTACTGCTAAACCTTTGGGCTGTTCACTGGGACCCTGCAGCTACCAGTCCAGTTTCCTGGCCCTATAGCTGCTCAGAATGCTTGTCTGGATTTCCATGTCCTGCCTTATGTTGCCTGAGCCATAGTGCTATGATCTCAAGCTTGAGACTTATCACAGTTATATTCATTCTTTAAATGCTCCTGGGGGGAGCTGGGGGGAGGGAAAGTGGGAGAAAAAAACGAGGCAATGGATAACAATGTTCGACAAGAAATATACTCATTACCTTATGTATGCAACTGTAACCCCTCCGTACATCACCTTCACAATAAAATTAAATTACAAATCGAGCAAAATAAAATAAATTCTCTTTTTTTTTTGTTTTGTTTTGCCAGTCCTGGAGCTTGAACTCAGGGTCTGAACACTGTCCCTGGCTTTTTTTTGCTCAAGGTTTGCACTCTACTGCTTGAGCCACAGTAACCCTTCTGGCTTTTTCTATATATGTGGTGCTGAGGAATCGAACCCAGGGCATCATATATATGAGGCAAGCACTCTGCCACTAGGCCATATTCCCAGCCCCAAATAAATGCTCTTTAATTTCTTTTTTCTTTTTTTTGGTCAGTCATGGGGCTTGGACTCTGGGTCTGGACGCTGTCTCTGAGCTCTTTAGCTCAAGGCTAGCTCTCTACCACTTGAGCCACAGCACCATGTCTGGTTTTCTGGTGGTTAATTGGAGATAAGAAACTCATGGACGTTCCTTCCTGGACTGGCTTTGAACCACAATCCTCAGCTCTCAGCCTCCTGAGTAGCTAGGATTACAGGCATGAGTCACGGGCACCCAGCTTTAATTTCATTTTTATATACCAACTCAAGTCCTTTCTGAAGAAAGTAGGGCATAATAAAAAGGAAATGTGGAAGAAGAGAGACTTACTTAGCTATGACAGGAATGGAGAGGGTTCCAGCAATGGCTTTGATGACTTCACAGCTGACAGGGTGCTGAGGTCGCTCTTCCCGCTTCCTTGGAGATAAAGAGATGGGTCTAAGGGCTAAGGACCAAAGGCTATGTCATTACTCACACTAGATTACCTTAGCCAAATCCTAAGGCGGATACTCCTTATTGAACCTCAAGATCAGGCAGCCATGTGGCTATTTCGGGCAGATTGGGGGTGGTCTCCCTGACCTCTAGGGGGAAGGACTCTATCTTGAGGGGCAGGCGCAGCATAGGTCCATGCTGGGAAGAACAAGGCCAACTCTCAGGAGCCTGCAGATGAAACATAGCTGCAGGGGACCAATGTGGGTGGCCCAGCTCCCAAGGTCATGCTGCATTCTCCTACCTTTCCCTATTCTCTGCCAGAAATGAAAGACAGAGCTCTAAGAATGCTCCCTGTACTGTCCCAGTCCTGCCCTCCCCCCAAGGGACTAGGGACAGCTGCCACTGCGCAGATAGGCCACTCCCACACAGCTGCCTGGGCCAAGGCCACGCGGCACAGCTGATCCTAGGGAGAAGCACCGGACACAGAGTAAGCCTCCTACCCAGGGTGGCAGGGCAGGTCACAGCCTATAGCTGTCATGACAAGCCACAGGAGCAGCAGGACAGAACCTGTAAACCTTCCCTCTAAGGTCAACTACAAAAAGGCTTCTAGGCTGGGAATGTGACTTAGTGGTAGAGTGCTTGCCTAGCATGCATGAAGCCCTGGGTTCCATTCCTCAGTACCACATAAACAGAAAAGGCCAGAAGTGGTGTGTGGCTCAAGTCGTAGAGTGCTAGTCTTGACACAGAAAGGCTCAGGGACAGTAGTGCTCAGGCTCTGAGTTCAAGTCCAAAATGGCCAAAAAAAGAAAAAAAAAAAAAAGAAGGCTTTGAGTATGACTATATAAATTGTAGGGACACAAAGGCCCTCATCTTAGACCATCCTCAATAGCTCTGATAATCAGAAAGTCTTTTTTTTTGGCCAGTCCTGGGCCTTGGACTCAGGGCCTGAGCACTGTCCCTGGCTTCTTCCCGCTCAAGGCTAGCACTCTGCCACTTGAGCCACAGCGCCGCTTCTGGCCGTTTTCTGTATATGTGGTGCTGGGGAATCGAACCTAGGGCCTCGTGTATCCGAGGCAGGCACTCTTGCCACTAGGCTATATCCCCAGCCCCCAGAAAGTCTTTTTTAAATTCACCCAAATCTGTCTTCCTAGTGTCTCAAACTTCTGCTAAAAGCAACAGTCTCATGTACTAAGAATGCTACCTGCAAGGATTTAGTTTTATATTGTCAGAAAAGCTCATCAGAATCCTAAGAAGTAGAAACGCTCTTAATTTCCAAATGAGCAATGTATCAGAGAGGTTAAGTGTCTCTCCCAAGGACATAAAGCTAACAAGCTGCAGAGGTGAGATTTGAACCCAGATTGTTGGAGTGAAAAGCCTGCTGTCTCAGGAAGGAGCTTACACATACATGTGCAGCTCTCATTAACCCCTCCTCACTTCCACTCAAGCAGCACTGTCCCTGAGCTTCTTTTTTTTTGGCCAGTCCTGGGCCTTGGACTCAGGGACTGAGCACTGTCGCTGGCTTCTTCCCGCTCAAGGCTAGCACTCCACCACCTGAGCCACAGCGCCCCTTCTGGCCGTTTTCCGTATACGTGGTGCTGGGGAATCGAACCTAGGGCTTCATGTATGGGAGGCAAGCTCTCTTGCCTACTAGGCCATATCCCCAGCCCCCTGAGCTTCTTTTGCTCGAGGCTAGCATACTACCACTTGGGCCACAGCACCACTTCCTGCTTTTTCTGTTTATGAGGAATCGAACCCAGGGCTTCATGCATGCTAGGCAAGCACTCTACCACTAAACCACATTCCAAGCCTAGCTCAGCTTTTCTATGTCAGAGCTTTAAGTATATTCTGAAAATGCTGTAATAGACACAAGCAACGGTTGCTTGGACTTCTGAATCTAAAAGGGCAACATTTAGAAAGGGCACCAGCCACTGCTGACTAGAATTGTGCACAGAAGGACATCTTGAGCACAGGAAGCAGGTTTGACTGGGAAACCGAGGACAGCCTTTAGAAACATGTCAGCTTTTTGCAAATAACCCATGAGCTACAGATATAAGGACTGTTTAAAGCAATTATTGGGACAGCTTGCAGTCCACCAAGGACTGAGAAAAGAGGAATGCCTTTAAAAGAACAGCCATTTGCCTAGGGCCATTTGAGGGAGAAGCCACTGTTCAATGAAGTGGAAAGAAAACAAGATTCATCCAGGTGTGTTGGCATATTCCTGTAATCCTAGAACTCCTAGAAGCTAAAGCACAAGGACTGTGAGTTCAAGACCAGCCTGGGCTATCTAGCAAGACCCTGGCTAAAAAAAGAGGGTAGGAATGGGAATTTGGCTTAGAGGTAGAGTGCTTGCCTAGCATGCTTAAAGCCCTGGCTTCTATTCCTCAGTGCCACATAAACAGAAAAAGGTGGAAGTAGTGCTGTGGCTCAAGAGGTCGAGTGCTAGCCTTGGGCAAAAAGAAGCCAGGGACAGTACTCAGGCCCTGAGTCCCAAGCCCCAGGACTGGAAAAACAAACAAACAAACAAAAAAGAGGGTATATAAGCACAAAGCACTAAACTAAATCCCCAGTACCCTCTATATACAAACACACTGCAAAAAAAAGAGAAAGAGAGAAAATGGGTCCAACTTCTAATTCTACCATTTCCTGGCTGCGTTATACAAATTTGAGCAAATTAATGCAGATCTACTACATATACATCCTTCCACTCCTGTCTCTAAGCTTGGTGCTATGGCTACCACTAGCAGGTGCTAAATGATAAAACACAGATAAACACAAGTCCATACAGAAGCTGCATGGGGAATTTGTATGCCCTCTGGACTCACAAGATGTCAAAGAGCTAGATAGAAGTAGGCTAAATACAAACATAGGAAAAAGGCTGGATATCACCTAGGGTCTAGTGAGGGATTGTGAAGAGGGGTTGATAATTCTTCCTGCCACTCAGTCACTAGAAAGGCAACCACTCACCTCCCATGAACTGCAATGGCAGCAATGCCAGTCTTCTCTATTCGCTTCACAAGGTTCAGAGTATCTTCCAACTAAAAAAGAAGACAGCACAGGGTGGTTACTGAGGCCCTAGAGGACCAGATGCCAGTACCCAAAGTTTGCTTAGCTGCACTCCCTCCACCAAACTTAATTCAAAGCCTCATGAACAATTCACATCCCCAGACCTGTCATCACCAGAGAGATCAGAACAGCAAATGTTATACATCATTCTTACCGAAGGTAGTATTCGGATCTTGCATGTCACAGGTTTACAAATCCCTTTAACAAGAGTGCTGAGAATCTGCAAAGAAAAGAAACAAGAGCACCTACCTCTTCTGGAACAAATTGCCACACTGCTTGGACTAATGAATATTGCTACAGATCTGAGCATTCCAGTGCATGAACAGCTTGTGTAATTGAGAGCACATATGTGTATCTGTTGTGTGCATATACCTATAATCTCTAAAAAGCAAGGACTCTGCCCTTGTTCTATGTTAGAGCCTCAGCCCCAGCAACCTCCTCCCTGGGACCATGTGTTTGTGTTGTGTGTATACGTGAGTGTGTGTGTGTGCAGGCGTGCACGCGCACACGTGTGCATGAATCTACTGGCATTCCTGTGTTTTACACAAGTGATCCTTTTCAGGGCAAGCATCAGAATTACCTGGAGAGCTTAAGACACTCAAACTCTTAGTTTCTGCCCCATATTTTCTGAATGAGTCTTTAGGGCCACAGTTTAAGAATGTACATTTTCCATAGGCTCTGCCAAAAGACCTCTATCCTCAGCATGATTCTGAGGCCTACCTCTGATTAAGAAGACATGCTTACAGCTGCTTTCTTTTTTTTTTTTTTTTTTTTTGGCCAGTCCTGGGCCTTGGACTCAGGGCCTGAGCACTGTCCCTGGCTTCTTCCCGCTCAAGGCTAGCACTCTGCCACTTGAGCCACAGCACTGCTTCTGGCCGTTTTCTGTATATGTGGTGCTGGGGAATCGAACCTAGGGCCTCGGGTATACCAAGGCAGGCACTCTTGCCACTAGGCTATATCCCCAGCCCCTACAGCTGCTTTCTTGAGTGAAAGAAAGGAAATATTCCCTGAATGCTGTCCCAGGGCTTACAGAGTGAGATAGCAGGAAGATTTTTAAGGGCATGGCTCTGCCCTCAGGTATACCACTCTTCAAAGAAGCCAGATATACAAGACGAAACAAAGGAGGGAAAAAGCCCAATAGATAAGAAACTGTTTATTCCATAGTAACCACAAGGATGGGGGGGAGAGAGAGAGAGAGAGAGAGAGAGAGAGAGAGAGAGAGAGAGAGAGAGAGAGAGAGAGAGAGAGAAAGAGAGAGAGAGAGAGAGAGATCACACAGGAAAATATCAGGGAGATACTAAGACATGACCACACAAGAACAAAGATGAAAAGAGATGCAGATAACACTGAATGTCTGTGGCAGTGCTATTTTCCTGCATCAAAAATGTTGGACTGGGGCTGGGGATATAGCCTAGTGGCAAGAGTGCCTGCCTCGGATACATGAGGCCCTAGGTTCGATTCCCCAGCACCACATATACAGAAAACGGCCAGAAGCGGCGCTGTGGCTCAAGTGGCAGAGTGCTAGCCTTGAGCAGGAAGAAGCCAGGGACAGTGCTCAGGCCCTGAGTCCAAGGCCCAGGACTGGACACACACACACAAAAAAAATGTTGGACTAGGCAACCAGGTGAGAGCAGTTCTCTTCCAAGAAGTGGACCTCTGTCCAGCAGAGCACAGCATACCCAGGCAGTTGCTGCTATTCTTGATTTTAGATAGGCAAGGGAGCAGAGAGCTGGCTACTAGAATGAAGAGAGGACTTTCTCTAAGGAAAGGCTGACTCAGATCACGACTCTAGCAAATACTACACCAAGAGACAGGGCTGACAGATGGTTCAAGAGTAAGACAAGGCCTTCTGGCCCATGTACAACTGCCAGATAAGGAGGACCAGTCCTCAGGTGCTGTCACAGGCAGCAGACTGTCTAAGGTCCAAAGTCATTCTGACAGGGCTTAAAGGGGCATACCTTTTAAGGGGTGAGAATGAGATAAGGTGAACTGCTTAAGAAATACAGGTTGAACTGGGCACTGGTGGCTCATGCCTGTTATCCTAGCTACTCAGGAGGCTGAGATTTGAGGGTTGTGCTTCAAAGCCAGCCCCGGGAGGAAAGTCCATGATCCTCTTATCTCCAATAAACTACTTAGAAAAAAGCCAGAAGTGGCGCTGTGGCTCAAGTGGTAGAGCACTAGCCTTGAGCAAAAGAAGCTCTGAGACAGTGCCCAGGCCCAGAGATGAAGCCCCAGGACCAATAAAAAGAAACAACAAAAACTGATCCATAAACACAATAAACAAACAAAATAAAATGTTCAGAGACATTTTACTTATTTAACTTATGTATGTCTGTGACATAAAATATCACAGTAATGTCTCTGGAAAGTTCCCTTGCAAGTGTTCAGTTGTAATCTTCTAAAATGTGATGATTTAAGCCATATTAACTGGTTTGATCCAATGCTCTGAGTTATGGAACTTCTTTTTAGGTTATTTTATCCATGCAGCTCTAAGTTACTTTCATCAAAATTTTTGTTCAATTGGGTACAGGTGGCTCATGGCTGTAATCCTAGCTACTCAAGAGACTGAGAGCTGAGGATTATGGTACAAAGCCAGCCTGGGCAGAAAATTTCGTGAGACTCTTATTTCCAATTAACCACCAGAAAACCAGAAGTGGTGCTGTGGCTCATGTTTTAGAGCCTTGAGCTGAAGAGCTCAGCGACAGTGCCTAGGCCCAGAGTTCAATCCCCATGACCAACCAAAAAAAATTAAAAATTCAGTTCAAACAACAAAATTTGGCAGGGATATGGGGGAAAAGGAACCCTACTGCACTGTTGATAGAAATATAAACTAGTACAACCACTCTGGACAGCAGTCTGGAGGTTCTTCAAAACCTAAACATAGGTCTTTCCTATGACCCAGCCATACCACTCCTGGTCATCTTCCCTGAACATGATGAGCCAGGATATGATAAGGACACTTTCACATCCATGTTCATTGCTGCACTATTCACAACAGCCAAGATATGGAAACAGCCCAGGTACCCCACAATACTTGAGAGGATCCAAAAAATGGGATACCTATACACAATAGAATTTTACATAGCCATTAGAAAGAATAAAATAATGTCATTTGCAGGAAAATGGGTGGAACTAGAACAAATCATGGTAAGTGATGTAAGCCAAGCTCAAAGAACTGCACATGTTCTCTCTGACATGCAGAAATTAGATCTAAAAGATACTACAAATTAGACAGGATTCTAGATACTCACACACAGTGAGACCAAAAGAGGACATTCTTAGGAGAGAAACAAAAAGTCGCAATGTCTACATGCAACTTTATAGTTATATAAAATAAATATATGTATTAAAATGAACTCAGGGCTGGGAATATGGCCTAGTGGCAGGAGTGCTTGCTTCGTATACATGAAGCTCTAGGTTCGATTCCCAAGCACCACATATGTAGAAAATGGCCAGAAGTGGCGCTTTGGCTCAAGTGGCAGAGTACTAGCTTTGAGCAAAAAGAAGCCAGGGACAGTGCTCAGGCCATGAGTCCAAGGCCCAGAACTGGCAAAAAAAAAAAAAAAAAATGAACTCAGATATGGAAACAAGAGGTCTCTCTTATTTTTATTTTTTATTCTTTATGTATGGCATATTCAAATGTGTATCTTCAGGAAGGTGGGGGGAGGGCACAGAACTCGAGGGAAAAAGGGTAAAAAAGTGCAGCAGTAGAGCTTACTGGACATGGATGAAAGTGAACTATACAACTCGTAGATAGAGACAGGAGGGAGGAATTGGGAGAAAATGAGGGAACACAAGACACTGATGAAAGGATACATACTCATTACCTGACTCATATCATTGTAATTCCTCTGTACATCACCTTTATAATAACAATAAAGTAAATTAAAAATTTTTTTATCATTTCATGTATACATTAAGGAAAATGGGTCATTAAAAGCCCTAGCCACTTGTGAGGATCACAGTAAGAAAGAAGGGCAAGTAGGGGCTATCTTATCTTCTATCCAGGCTTTATATGAAACTCTTCTGGGCACCTAACTGTCCAGATCTAAGTCATACTTCAAGTTCCTAAAGCATGAAAGTATTTTAGGAAAAGACCAAATACAGAAGTATAGTACACTTATCCATAAGCAGGCTTCCTTTACCAAATGTAGATTGCAGGTTGGAGCCAGGCACCAGTGACTCGTGCCTGAAATCCTAGCTACTCAGGAGGCTGAGATCCAAGGATCCTGGTTCAAAGCCAGCCTGGGCAGGAAAGTCTGTGAGACTCTTATCTCCAATTAACCACCAGAAAACTGGAAGTGGTGCTGTAACTCAAAGAGGTAGAACAGTAGCCCTGAGTTCAAGTCCAACAATGAATAAATAAATAAACAAATGGGAGGAGAGAACAAATGCCCTTACTGTCTACTTCAAAGGATTTGGGGAACAAAAGAATGTATACTAGAATATACTTTGAAAAGGAAGCTAGTCTAAAAGGGTAAAGGTACATTAGAGGCAGATTAGCGGGGCATTATCTGTGGCCACACATGGAGAAAATGAGAAGGCTCCTCGCTGACACACAAGTGTTCCTCCTACATTTCAGAGACACTCAACAGAAATACACAGGATTGAGCCAGCATAGCCAGCACAAGTGCATCTAAGTCCCATGTTGTCCCAGCCTACGGGAAGCACCAAGAGTGTCAAGCCCAGACAAGGAAGGGAATGAAAAGGAAAAGAGAAGCTGAAAGGACCAACAAGTTGAGAGCTGGTGGCCTGGGAAAGGAAAGTAAAAGGCAGTACAATGTGGCAGAACTGTCACCCCTATTTGCACTGGCAGCCCACAACCCCAGGTGGCAACTGCCAACTTCTCCCCAGGGCATCATTAAACCCGTCTGCAAAATCACCAGGGAAGCCTGCCTCGTATGACCCTGGCTGACCTGCTCTCAAAGGGCTATGGTAGACTCGATTCCCTGCTCCTCTTTTCCAACCTCCTGGTAAATACCCATTCATACACACCCCCACCCAATCACTGAATTCATCCTCACCCAAGGTAGTCTGGCCGCTGCTCTTCATTAATGAACATCCTGGAATGGAGAGGGGCCAATACAGAAGAGAGGCTCCATCCCAGTCCTCAGACCCTCTGCTTCTTGGGTGATAGATCCCTAGCTCCAGACTTTTACCAAACTCAAGGCTGCTATAGGCTAACTTAACCAACTACATATGAGAATCACTGGGAAGCTTTTTAAAAAACATCCTAAGCCAGCCAGGTGCCGGGGGTTTGCAATTGTAATCCTAGCCATTCAAAGGAGGCTGAGGTCTGAGGATCATGGTTCAAAGCCAGCCAAGGCAGGAAAGTCTGTGAGACTCTTATCTCCAAATAACCACCAGAAAACTGGAAGTGGTGCTGTGGCTCAAGTGGTAGAGCACTAGACTTGAGCTGAAGAGCTCAGGGAATAGCCCCCAGGCCCCAGGACCAAAAAAAAAAAAAAAAGTCTCAAAGTGTATGCATGAGACTCTTATTTCCAATAAAATGTTCAGAAAAAGCTGGAAGTGGTGCCATGGTTCAAGTGGTGGAGTGCTAGCCTTCAGCACAGAGATTCAGGGATAGTGCCCATGGCCTAAGTGCAAGCCCCAGGACCAGCAAAAAGAAAAAATATCCTAACCCCAAGTACAGAGACTGGATGGACTTCGATAAATCTGGAGTAGGGGGAAGAGGCATTGTGGGAACTCCGTGAGTTACAGTTCACAGGCATGTTCAAAGACCTTACTTTTACCATGTAGGACTTACCTTCTCAATCTTGTCAGGGTCTGACAGCAGAGCAGCTCCCATTCCTCCCTATGGAGAAGCACACAGAATGCCTTCTTACAGCTGGGGGAGGACAGCCCCTCCCTACAGAATAACAACTTGGTGTATCAACTTTGTAACCAAAGTCGCCTAACAACTGGCATTTCTCCTCACCAAGTAAGAAGATGGCATCATCCATGTATCAAAGATGAAAATTTGATGAGTTCTGGAAGACATCACTCTGATCCCCAGGCATGCATCTCCAATGTCTCTGTTCTCCCTCTAGTTTCCTGCCATTCTAACCCACCAGATTATGATTTCCAGATTAAGGCTTCTAAAGTAGTCTAATCACATGCCTCTTCTTTTCCAGAAAGGTGAAAAGTACTTAATGCACAGGTTCAGCTGACTTGATCCTAATCAAGACTTTCCTTCCGTGCTTTCTCTTCCTCCTCTCTTCAGCTCCTTCTCCACCAGTGCTCTGGTCAAATCAAGCTACTCCCAATTGTCTCTCAACCTCATGTTGGTCTACAGCCCCCTGCTCATAGCCACTCCCTCTGTTTGGAGGGCCCCAAATGTCTTCCCCATGGGCCACTTTTTCCTCTAAAATCCCTCTCAATCTACTCCCTTCTTTGGATCACCATAACACTCCAGTCTGACTGTTAGCCCATGTTAACCTTAAACTATGTAACCTCGGCTGGCCTCAAACTTGCAATCCTCCTGCTTCAGCCTCCTGAATGGTGAGATTACATGTATATAACACCATCCCTGGCAAAATATATATATGTGTATGTAGTATGTAAATGTGGGGAGGAGTATAATTTCTTTTCTAAATCATTTGACAGTGAGTTCTATATATCATAGACCTTTACCCCTAAAGACTTCCTCTCCCCCAACCACATCAATACTGGGACTTGAACTCAAGGCTAGTACTCTACCACTTGAGCCACAGCCCAACTTCTGACTTTTTAAATTGGAGATAAGAGTATCATGGGGGGCTGGGGATATGGCTTAGTGGCAGAGTGCTTGCCTCGTATACATGAGGCCCTGGGTTCAATTCACCAGCACCACATATACAGAAAATGGCCAGAAGTGGCGCTGTGGCTCAAGCGGCAGAGTGCTAGCCTTGAGCAAAAAGAAGCCAGGGACAGTGCTCAGGCCCTGAGTCCAAGCCCCAGGACTGGCCAAAAAAAAAAAAAGAGTATCATGGATTTTCCAGCCCAGGCTGGCCTCAAACTGTGATCCTCAGATCTGAACCACCTAGGTAGCTAGGATTACAGGCATGAGCCACCAGCACCTTGGTTGTTTTGTTTTTGCCATAATGAGGCTTGAAGTCAGGGCCTAGACAGGTACTCTAGCACTTGAGACATACTCCTAAGCCATTCAGTACATTTTTTTCTAAGAATAGTGATATTCCCTTATATAACCACAAAAGAATTAGCAACCTCATAAATTTACCTCGATATAGCCTGTTTAGCTAACATACTATGGCCTCTTTTCCAACTTTGCCCACTGCTTTAATGATATCCTTCTGAGCATTTTGCCCATCCAGCATAGGATCTAGTCCAGAGTTAGGTAAGTCTACTTAGTTGTCACATCTTGCTAGTCTCCTTTAATCTGCTTTAATCACAAGTCTATTTGTGAGGAATAAAAAGTTTACCTTGGTGGAATATTCTTTTGGACAGCCCATGTTGACATCAATACCAGCAACATCATTTTCTCTGGAAAACAAAAATGGATAAAAGGTAATAAGCACTCAACTTAAGGGAAGAAGATAAAATCAAAGACATGAAGGGATCTCTGCTTGTGAACCTCTTACCATGTCCCAAAGCCTACAAAATACACCAATACACAATGACAGTCGTTGAAAATCAGGAAAGAAACTTGTCCCTAAAATGTGTGACTGCCTATCCACGCCATGTGCCCTAGGAGAGACATAATATACACATATCTATGAAGAGCTGCATGTAGAGGACTTTTGCTATACTAGGATTAAATAAAGTGATTCAAATACAGAGCGATACACAACTTGATTCCAGGGTCACAGTTCTGACTGGAATAGTGTAAGTCATTTGTCAGTGCAGAAGAGTAACATGAATGAGCATTGAGTCTCTTGCCAGAGCACTACTTTCTAACAGAAGTGATTGGACTGCTTTCATTTTCTGAGCTACACTGTTGACTTATAATTCTCAGATGTAGAAAGAACCTCTGATTTAGACTTCATTAACAGTCTGAGCTCAGCAGCAATGACTGCCTAGGATTCTTTTAATCTATTTGTCTTTTTTTGGTTGTGGGGCTTGAACTCTGGTCCTGGGAGCTGTCCCTCAGCTCTTTGTTCAACAGACTAGTGCTCTACCACTTAAGTTACAGCTGGTGGTTCATTGGAGATAAGAGACTTATGGTCTTTCCTGCCTAGGCTGGTTTCAAACTGTGATCCTCAGATCTTAGCCTCCTGAGTAGCTAGGATTACAGGGATGAGCCACCAGCACCCAGCTCCTGTTTCTTAGTGCAGGTACTGGGGGCTTGAACTCAGGGCCTGAGCACTGTCCCAGAGCTTTTTTTTCCCACTCAAAACTAGTGCTTTAACATGTGAGCCATAGCATTATTTCTGGCTTTTTGATGGTTATTTAGAGATAGAGTCTTGGAAACTTTCCTGTTCAGGCTGGCTTTGAACTGGGATCCTCAGATCTCAGCTTCCTGAATACCTAGGATTACCAATGCAAGGTATCAGTGCCCACTAAGCATTCATAGTATGCCACATGGTATAACATGCACTCTTTCATTTTCCATTCCCTAGAATGCCAGAAGTTGGTAGTACTTCTGACATAATTTTATAGAAAAGGTGACTAAGTTCACAGTGAGGTTAACTAATTTACCTAAGGCTACCCAGTAAGCAAGGAGCACAGCCAAAAATTCAATCTGCCAGAGCTCAAAAGGCCATCTCTTTAGCGTGCCTATGCTGGGAAGCATTGAGTTACACCTATACTTCATGAGAGTTGAGCCTGAGGATTCACAGTCAGCAGAGTCCCTGCAAAGAAAGCCCCACGAATAAACACTAAATCAGGTCCTTAAACAGAGGGTCTTTGAGATCTAACCATAGTGGGAAAATGGGATCTTGACCTAAAAACAGAAAGTTATGGGCCAGGAGGCAGAAAGGAAGGGGCCACCTCTAAGCTCACCCCTCATTAAGACTTCACACTTGACCCAAGTGACAAGGACAGCCCCAAGGAGGGAGGAACTTACACAAGCCTGGCTACAGCAAGGGCTCGCTCTGCATCTGAAGTCCCCTAGGAACACAAGAGGCTGTATCAAGCACTGCCTTGGCACAAGTACACACACAGATACAAACACAGCCATAGGTCTCTAACACACAGTTTATGTGTGCACACACATGGCTCCTGAACAACTTTTGAGAAAACTTAATTTCGTTGGACAAGAAATACATATAGACTACACAAAAACAAACACCAAGATCTAAGTAATCAATACCAGGGATTAACAAAAGTAAGCATATCAAAGAAACAACTGGTATAATTAAGTAAATTAATTGGAGAGTAGAGGCATGCAACCCACTGTAAGTAGCTTGATTTCCACAAACTCCAATAGTGTAACCACACATGAGAGAATCTGAACAATGTTCAAGCCAATTCTTCTTTCCTTTTCTTTTTTATTTAGGGCTGAGACCAGGCCTAGAGCTCAGTGCCTGACACTTTCACTCAATGGCTAACACTCTACCAAACTGACCCACCCCTCCAACCTCACAAGCCAATTCTTTAGGGAGCCAGCACTGTGTAACATAGGCTAGGTACTGAACACTGGCTGACACAAGGAGATCCCATAGGACAGGAAACTTCAGGTGAACCTGAGACGTTGGAGTCTCTTACTTCTTACCATCTGGAATACTACCCTGCTCTGTTCTCTTTCACATGTGCGGAAGACTACCCGGTCATCAGGAGCAACAAAATCCACTGTGTTGAGTACCTCTGCAAGAAAACACAAACACGTGGGACCACTAAATTAAGATGCAAGTTCAAGCTGGGCACTGGTGGCTCACACTTGTTATCACAGCTACTCAGAAGTAGAGATTGGGAGGATCATGGTTCAAAGCTAGCCAGGCAAAAATTTTCAAGACTGCACATCTAAATAAAATTGGGTATGGTGCCACACATCTATCATTCCAGCTATATGGAAGTAGAAATAGGAGGACTGAGGTTCAGGCCTACTCAGGCCTAAGTGAAAATCTCTACCTCAAAAATAACCAAAACAAAGCCAGGTGCCAGTGGCTCATGCCTGAAATCTTTACTATTCAAGATGCTGAGGTCTAGAGGATCAGAGTTCCAGACCAGACCAGCCAAAAAGGTTTGCTAACTCCATCTCCAAAACAAATAAAAAAGCAGAGCTAGAGGAATAGCTTAAGTGGTAAAGCAAAAGGCTATCATGCATGAGGCCCTGGGTTCAAACCCCAGAACAGTTAAAAATAAAATAAAAAGGGCTTGGAACATGACTCTAGAGGGAGAGCTACAGTGCCTCTTTAGCAAGTATAAAACCCGAAGTTCAATTCCCAGTATTGTCACGGAAAAATAGAAAACTGATATAAACCTAGGCTGTTTATGTTTCCTGGAAATAAAAAACAAAACTCTAGGTATCTACTCATCTTAAAGTAAGAATGTCCATGAGAGGCTTCTAAAGTACTGGCAATAATGTATCTCCTCATCCTGACTGTTGTTCACTTTACAATTACTTGTTCAAATGCATGTTTGTTTCTTAGGTTAACATTTTGCTTCATTGTGTGTGTACTGGTACTGGAGCTTGAACTTAGGCCCTCTTGCTTTCCTTTAGCCTTTTTTCACTCAAGGTTGGTGCTCTACTTCTCGCTTTTTGCTGGTTAATTGGAGATAAGAATCTCACAGACTTTTCTGCTCAAGCTAACTTCAAACTATAATCCTCAGATTTCAGTCTCTTGAGCAGCTAGTATTACAGGTCTAAAGCCACTGGCACCCAGCTACATTTTGTTTTAGTGGGTTGTGTGTTTTTTTTGCGGGCCCTAGTACTCTGGGCCTGGATGCTCTACCACTTGAGCCATAACACCACTTCCTGCTTTTTCTGTGATTTAATTGGAGATAAGAGCCTCATAGACTTCCCTGCCCAGGGCTGGCTTCAAACCTTGATCCTCATATCTCAGCCTCCTAAGTAGCTAGGATTAGAGATGTGAGCAACCAACACCCTGACATTTTGTTCTTTTTTTAAAATGCTGGGGGAAAATTTACTATGTTTCTATTTCAGTTTGGACCCAAACTGCCCCCAGAAAATAGAACTCTGAAGATCTACCACTGAGCTATATCCATAGGCCTGACTAAACTTTATTCAGGCATGAAACTGTAGTGCTCTTGGCTATGAGTTCAGTGTTAATGACCCAATTACACACAAACACAGAGCATTTTTTTTTTTTTTTTTGCCAGTCCTGGGGCTTAGACTCAGGACCTGAGCACTGTCCCTGGCTTCTTTTTGCTCAAGGCTAGAGCTCTACCACTTGAGCCACAGCACCAATTCCAGGTTTTGTTTTGTTTTGTTTTGAATATTTTATTGGAGATAAGAGTCTTTCAGGGACTTTTCTGCCCAGGTTGGTTTCAAACCACTATTCTCAGATCTCTGCCTACTGAGTAGCTAGGATTACAGGCATGAGCCACCAGTGTCTGTCTGGCACTAACTCCAGCTCAAGAAATGAGATCTTAAAAGCACTTTTTTTTTTGGGGGGGGGGGGCAAGGAGGTACACAAATAGAGGGAAGAAAGGTGAGCAAATGTAGTCATTATATTCAATGTATATTATGTAAAACTTGAACTATATAACTTGAGTGTAGGGATAGGAGGGGGAAATATGGGGAATAGACAGGTACTGGTGGCTGAGGCTGAGATCTAAGGATTATGATTTAAATCAGCCAGTCAGTAAGGCTAGAAAGTCAATGAGATTCCAATTAACCACCAGAAGATCAGAAGTGGAGATGTGGCTCAAAGTGGTAAGAAGGCTAGCCTTGAGCAAAAGAGCTCAGGAACAGTGCCCAGGTCCAGGCCCTGAGTTCAAGCCCTATCTCTCTCACACTTATACACACACACACACACACACACACACACACACGGAGAATAGAAAGGGTAACATTGGTCAAGATACATTATACCCATAACCTGACTTCTTGTACAGATATTTATTAAAAAAAAAAAAAAAGAAAGAATGAGCTGAGCACAGCTGGACACAGCTGGGCACAGGTGGCTCATACCTGTAATTGTAGCCATTCAGGAGGCTGATATCTGGGAATTTCAGTTTGAAGCTACCTGGGACAGAAAGCCTGTGATACTCTTATCTCCAATTAAACACCAAAAAGCCAGAAATGGAGCTGTGGCTCAAACAGTAAAGTGCTAACCTTGAGCAGAAAAGTTCAGGGACAGTGCTCAGGTGCTAAGTTCAAGCCTCAGGACCAGAACATAAATAAATAAATACATACATACATATTTTAAAGCACATCCATAAATGGAAGCTGTAATTTTTTTTATTTTTTTTTATTTTTGCCAGTCCTGGGCTTGGACTCAGGGCCTTAGCACTGTCCCTGGCTTGTTTGCTCAAGGCTAGCACTCTGCCACTTGAGCCACAGCGCCACTTCTGGCCATTTTCTATATATGTGGTGCTGGGGAATCGAACGCAGGGCTTCATGTATATGAGGCAAGTACTCTTGCCACTAGGCCATATTCCCAGCCCCTAGAAAGCTTTGAAAGGTAAAATAGAGGACTGATACACTGAGTCAAATAATCAAACTGAATCTTGACAGAGGCAGCTCAAGCCTAGCAAAAAGAAAGAACCACAAAAACTTGATGTTTATAATGCAGCTTTATTTATAACAGCAAAATAAAACCCCCCATTATAGCATTAGCAAAACAAAGCATGACACAGTCACCTATCAACTCTGACATGTAAAAATGTTCTAGAAGGGGGCTGGAGATATGGCCTAGTGGCAAGAGTGCTTGCCTCGTATACATGAGGCCCTGGGTTCAATTCCCCAGCACCACATATACAGAAAACGGCCAGAAGTGGCGCTGTGGCTCAAGTGGCAGAGTGCTAGCCTTGAGCAAAACAGAAGCCAGGGACAGTGCTCAGGCCCTGAGTCCAAGGCCCAGGACTGGCAAAAAAAAAAAAAAAAAAAATGCTCTAGAAGAAAAATGGCAAAGATTATGCGTGGAGAAGTTGGGAGATCAACTTGTCACATTTATATGTGTGTATACACACACACACTACTCACACTGTATGTTTAGGAAAACATACAGTATTCTTCTTTGTGATTACTTCTTTAAGTATGGAATTATGGAGCCTGAAACATACTTTGTAGCTCAGATTGACCTTGAACTTGTGATCCTCCTCCTGCCTAACCTCCCAAGTGCTGGGGTTACAGGAATGTGACAACATGCCCGGCTAGGGTTTTCATTTTCTAAGGAAAAACCTCAAAGATTACAATTGCAACCAAATAGAATTGGCCTCATCAATAAAGTATAAGAAAAACCATAGTTCATCACAATCACTCCCATTAGCACAGGACTTAAGGTGTACAAAGTTCTCACTGGCACCATAGCTCATCTGATCCTTCCTCTTAAGTCTATGATTTAAGTAAAGCAAATCTTTTGATTTTCCTTTTACTGAGAAGAACTGAGGTAGGGAAAGGTCAGGTGACTTGTCTAACATCACACAGCTAGGGAGTATCTATGCCAGGACCAATGCTGAATGGCTCCAAAGCATTATGAAATGGGAATTTCTAGCCACAAAGTCTATAGGTGGCTTGGTAATTTACTTATCTGCTCACTTACTTCCATATTTCTTTTACTCTTTTGTAGTGCCGATGATGGACCCCAAAGCCTCATACATGCTAGGCAAGCAATCTTACCACTGAGTTACACCCCACCCTTCTCACTTGGCTTTCAGTCACAGCCTCTAGAGAGGAGTGACTGCTCTTAAGAGAACAAATGATTCACACACATAGTTACATAATGCAGACAGGATGGAATGTGAACAAGGTTGGTGGTGGTGCCACTTGAGCCAGCAGGGCACACACACAATCCTAGAGCCAGGGTTGCACTCACCATTGACAACTCGCTTGCACTGAAGCATCTTCAGGTCAATCAGCTCCTGCAGAGTAATCAGAGGATACTCATCAGCCTAGACACTAGACCCTGGGCACAGGAAGGTTTTCATTACATACCTGATGACCATCACTTGGTAAATGACCCTATTATCAACAAATCATGGCTTTTGGGACATGCCCTTTTTACTCCCTCTAAGCACAAGCCCTGAATGAACTTCCTTCAATTTGAGTTTGGGAAAGGATAAGCCACTCAAGAGTGCCAGAGGGAAGACAACTGCTCAGCAGACACAGGGATATTTTCCTCACTTATCAGTCTCAGCTCAGACCCAATCTCTTCAAAGAACCTCCCACCTCAAGAACTAGGTGAAGGGCAGGCAGTGAAGGGCTCCCAGGAAATATCCAAAAACAAAACTGGGAACTAGGAAACAGAAGCACGGGAAAAAGATTCACAATGAACACAAGAAAGGTCTACCTGTGTGCAAACAAATGTAATGAGCTCCCTAACTCAGGATATAGTCTAACAGACTCAAGAAATGAAGGAAGAAAGGAAGGGAAGAAGAGAGGGAGAGAGGGAGGGAAACAGGGAGGAAGGGCAAGAAAAAAAGCAAGCAAGAAAGCAAGGGAGGGAGCCAAGTGGCAGGCTCACATCTATAAACCTAGCTACTCAGAAGCTGAGATCTCAGAATTGAGGTTTGAAGCCATCCCTGGTAGACAAATCTAAGGGCTGGTTTGAGTACCTAAGCTCATAAATGGAGGGCCTATGATAAACTCACCCAAAAAGCACATCCAGGGGACCTCCAAGATTGCCTGTAATGCAACCCTCTATCCACTAGGGGGCACCAGATACCACACTGTGCCATGTTCAGTACTCAGGGTGTAGCCTTCAACCACTTCATGCCAGTCATGGGCCTACCTGACTGCTAGGTCTCTTCCAGTGTAGATTTGCTTATAAGCCACACTAAAGCTAGCATTAAAGTTAGTATTTCCTCTACTACAAATTTGCACTGGACTCTGAAGAAAAGATTAGTTACATTTACTAGAAAAACTAAACTTTGTCCAGGTAAAAGGGCCACATACTGAAGTCATGACATACATCTTATGCCCTTAACTTCAAAAGGGTTTGGTAACAACACTAAGACCTCTCAAAGAATTAGCCGAGGGGGGGGGGAAGACTGGGTGTATGGCCTAGTGGCAAGAGTGCTTGCCTCATATAAATGAAGCCCTGGGTTCGATTCCCCAGCACCACATATGTAGAAAATGGCCAGAAGTGGCACTGTGGCTCAAGTGGCAGAGTGCTAGCCTTGAGCAAAAAGAAGCCAGGGACAGGGCTTAGGGCCTGAGTTCAAGGCCCAGGACTGGCAAAAAAATTTTAAAAAGTAATTAAAAAAAAAGAATTAGCTGAGGGAGGGTCAGAAGACGGGCTGTTTCCTGTGATAGCTCTGATTCCACTCCCCAGCTTCCTACACCAGCACAGATGCCCATGGCTGTCAGCACAGCATGGCTGTCTGGATCAGACACTGCACCACGAGAGCCACTGCCTCCTGCCCTGGAGTTGCACTCCACACTCTCCCAGTGAAAACACTTACTTTCTGGGTTCTCAGAAAAAGTAAAGACCAGGGGCTGGGGATATAGCCTAGTGGCAAGAGTGCCTGCCTCGGATACACGAGGCCCTAGGTTCGATTCCCCAGCACCACATATACAGAAAACGGCCAGAAGCGGCGCTGTGGCTCAAGTGGCAGAGTGCTAGCCTTGAGCGGGAAGAAGCCAGGGACAGTGCTCAGGCCCTGAGTCCAAGCCCCAGGACTGGCCAAAAAAAAAAAAAAAAAAAAAAAAGTAAAGACCAAAGGGAGGTGGAAACAGAGCAGTATAATGACCATGGCTGGAGCAGAAGCGAATTGCCAGCACTCAATGGGTCAATTCTCATTTTTACTGAAGGGACAGATCAGGAAGAGCTGAGACGTGGAGAGTAATGAATGCTCAGTGCCCCTAGGACTGGGCTTCAGGGAACCAGTTTCTTTCTCCTGCCCTGGACGTGTTCTAGCAGTCTGAAAGGTAGATGAATGTGTACACTAACAGTCTCTCTCCAATGTGTCTACAAAACATTATAAGTGAGAATATGGACCTCAGATCCTGAACTCAGAAAACACCTTAAACCTCTAGAAAACACTTCCCTTTTCTCTCCATTCCCAGCCTTCCCATTTCACCTTGTCAGCACACTAGAAACCTCAGGCCCTGCCTGCAGGCACAGGCATGCCAGTCCCCAGCCATGGCCATACCGACTGCCAGGCTTCCAGTTCTTCCTCCCACCAGGCTGTGATCCAGTACCACCTTGCACACCTGGCTGCCAGGCAAAATGCCCGTCTCCTCCCACAGGGACAGGATTAGAACTTGACTATGTTCGAGTCCTTACCCCCACCATCCTGTCACCCTCATTTCAAGACTGACTTCCTACATCTCCCAGCAAGTATTTAGCCATAGAACCCCCTCAGCTTCTCTCTTCCCCCACTCTCCCCACTCTGTCTCCGCTCAGAGGAAGGCTGGGCCTTGTCAAGAATCCAAGGCAGGCTGGGAATATGGCCTAGTGGTAGAGTGCTTGCCTCACATACAAGAAGCCCTGGGTTCGATTCCTCAGCACCACATACACAGAAAAAGCCAGAAGTGGCGCTATGGCTCAAGTGGTAGAGTGCTAGCCTTGAGCAAAAAGAAAAAGAAGACAGTGCTCTGAGTCCAAGCCCCAGGACTGGCAAAAAAAAAAAAAAAAGAATCCAAGGCTGTCAAGATGCATTGTATTCACAACCTGATTTCTAGAATTGAAACCTCTTTGTACAGCTACTTAATTTAAAAAAGTAAAATAAATTTGAGAGGGGGAAAAAAAAGAATAGTAGAGCCAGGTGTTGGTGGCTCACACCTGTAATCCTAGCTACTCAGGAGGCTAAAATCTGAGGATCACAGTTAAAAGCCAGCGCAGGCAGGAAAGGCCTTGAAATTCTTATCTCCCATTAGTCACCAGAAAACTGGAAATGTGGCTCAAGTGGTAGAGCACTAGTGTTGAGCTGAAGAGCTCAGGCCCAGAGTTCAAGTCCCACAGCAACAACAACAACAACAGAATCCTGGGCTGGCATTTGGGTGTGGTGATGTACATTTGGGAAGGTGAGACAAGAAAATGAAGAGATCCAGACCAGTTTAAGCTACCTATCAAGACCTTGTCTTAAAAAAGAAAAAACAGTGCTGGGAATATGATCTAGTGGTAGAGTGCTTGCCTTGCATCACAAAGCCCTGGGTTTAATTCCTCAGCATCACATATATAGAAAAAGCCAGAAGTGGTGCTGTGGCTCAAGTGGTAGAATGCTAACCTTGAGCAAAAAAAAAAAAAAAAAGTCAGGGACAGGGCTCAAGCCCTGAGTCCAAGCCAAGAAAAAAACATGGAGAGGTGGTTCAAATGGAAAAGCACTTTAAACCCGCTCCCTCCAAAACAACAGAATCGGGGCTGGAGATATGGCCTAGTGGCAAGAGAGCTTGCCTCGTATACATGAGGCCCTGGGTTCGATTCCCCAGCACCACATATACAGAAAACGGCCAGAAGTGGCGCTGTGGCTCAAGTGGCAGAGTGCTAGCCTTGAGCAAAAGGAAGCCAGGGACAGTGCTCAGGCCCTGAGTCCAAGGCCCAGTACTGGCCAAAAAAAAAAAAAAAAAAAATTACCAAAACAACAGAATCTTGTGCTGGGAGTGCTTGTTGCCTAACATAGGAAAGACCCTAGGTTCAACCCATAGTACAAAAAAAGAAAAAGAAAAGGTTTCCAAACTTAGCTCAGCACCCTAATCTCCTCCTCCTACCCCCTATCTAAGTCTTTCCTTCCTCTTATTTTATAAACATGCAAGTCATCTTCAAAGAACTCCCTTCACCCCACTTCTTCAATACCTCAGGCCACCTGCCTGCCCTCTTTACTGGCTTAACCTCTTCAATTCTTGACCAGGTGGATAGAAGCCTTATTTCTGCCTCATCCCGTGTATTTTAAAATCAATTCCCTAACTCCTTAGACATTCACCCAATGTGCCACAGCTATTCCCAAACACCTTGTTCTCCAGAAAGTACTTTCAACTTTCTTCTTTTTTTTTTTTTTTTTTGGCCAGTCCTGGGCCTTGGACTCAGGGCCTGAGCACTGTCCCTGGCTTCTTCCCACTCAAGGCTAGCACTCTGCCACTTGAGCCACAGCGCCGCTTCTGGCCGTTTTCTGTATATGTGGTGCTGGGGAATCGAACCTAGGGCCTCGTGTATCCGAGGCAGGCACTCTTGCCACTAGGCTATATCCCCAGCCCCAACTTTCTTCTTTTATACACTCATCTTCTCTACAGCGTGAGCTACAGCTTTCTGTAGTTCCTTGAGGGTAATAGGCACATCTTACTCACATGACAACAAGAGTAACTGGAAAATGGTAGCATATGTAGACAAGATGCTGTGACCCTAGAACAATACTTAACTATAGTAACCAGGAAAAATCCTTCTCCCACAAAAAAAAAGTGAAAAGCTCTAATTATTTTTAAAACAAAAACATTTATCGTATGGCTAATCTTTGAAATTCTCAAGATGGTGCTCTACACAATCAGTGGAGTTTCTCTAGTAACAAACTATAGAAATGATCCCTGAAAAAAATAGTCTTAAAGCTCCACTTATTTAGTGATAGTGATGATCAAATTCAGGGCCTCATGCATGCTAAGCAAACACATAACTACTTAGCTATATCCCCAGCACTTCTGGTCTTCTTGCAACTGGATTTCTGTGTATCAAATGACATAGCTTTTCACTTCTGCCTTTCCTGATACTATTTTTTTTGGTGTCAGGACTGGGATTTAAACTCAGGGCTTGGGTACTGTCCCTTCCCTTTTTCACTCAAGGTTAATGCTCTACCACTAGAGTCACAGTTCCATCACTATAACGAATTACTTGTGCTGTTATTTTACAGCCACATTCACCTCCTCACCTCATCCTGCCCCCACCCCAACCCCAAGCAGCTTTAAAACACTTGAAATATCAGGTATAGCTCAAGTAGAGCACTGCCCAGCAAGCTCAATGCCTGGGTTTAAAGCCCAGCATCACTCCTTACACACACACACACACACACACACAATAATACCAGAAGCACTAAGCACATGGATAGCTGCTTCTTACATGTCTCACACTCATAGGGCAACATATTAGGATTGTGGGAATCTCAGTAATAATAATACCAGAAAATTCCAATAAATGTTCAGTTAAGAACTACAACTGTGGGGCTGGGGATATGGCCTAGTGGCAAGAGTGCTTGCCTCGTATACATGAGGCCCTGGGTTCAATTCCCCAGCACCACATATACAGAAAATGGCCATAAGGGGTGCTGTGGCTCAAGTGGCAGAGTGCTAGCCTTGAGCAAAAAGAAGCCAGGGACAGTGCTCAGGCCCTGAGTCCAAGCCACAGGACTGGCAAAAAAAAAAAAAAAAAAAAAAAAAGAACTACAACTGGGCTGGGAATATGGCCTAGTGGTCGAGTGCTTGCTTCGCATACATGAAGCCCTGGGTTCAATTCCGCAGCACCACACGTATTTTTTAAAAACCCAGAAGTGGCGCTGTGGCTCAAGTGGTAGAGTGCTAGTCTTGAGCAAAAAAGAAGCCAGGGATAGTGCTCAGGCCCTGAGTTCAAGCCCCAGGACTGGCACAAAAAAAAAAGAGAGAGAGAACTACAGCTGATAATCCCTCACTATTCAGGATCAGCTACCTCTAGAATTCTACTTTTCCTAGCAATTTTTTCTAAACCTATAATGGGAGCTACCACAAGAAAATCCTCTGGCTATCAATCAACTGTATCCAGCTTACCTTTCTCTCTTCTTCCTAACCTCAGAGTTCATGCATCAATGCACTGGATGTGTGTTGCCTTCAACGGGGACCAGGGAAATGACCCTCAACAATGCCTCTGTGCTGCCTAGGCTGCTAGCCTTGGGGAAGAGGGGACAGAACTCATCAGGGTCCTGTATGTTCATCCCTCCATCGCTCCATGAGCACCTATGAGATGAGTTCCCATTCTGTTTCCTTCACTCCTACTTTGTAGGAAAGCTACCCCAACACACTGAAAATCAAAAGCACCTTACCTCACAGTAAACAATGTCTGCTCCATAATCCAGGGCCAACAGCCGCATTGGGAGGGTCCCCACCCGAACCATAGGGGCTAGGATGATTTTGTTGTGGTAGCACAGGGAAATATTATTCACAATCATTCCTCTTCTGCTATGCCTAAAGAAAGGAAAAACAAGAGTAGTAACAAAAGTGAAGAAAGTCATTCCTATCATCCAGTGGAGGCTTCCCTTCCTCCTTCCTCTACTCATTTTCATTTCTTTCCTTTGATCATTAAGAAGTATGCATGTTCAGCAGTGATACTCAGGAGACACTATGTTGAAATGAAGTACATAACTTGTGGATGGGGACAGGAGGGAAAAACTGAGAGAGGACAAAGGAAGGGGTGACACTACCCAAAAAGAAATGTACTCTTTACTTGACTTATGTAACTGTAGCCCCTCTGTACATCATTTTTATAATAGTAATAAAAAATTAAAGTATGCATGTTCAGTTATTCATCTAACAACAGTTCATTAAGAACAGTGTTTACAGCCAGGTGCCAGGGGTTCATGTCTGTAATCCTAGTTAATTTTTTGTTCAAGGTTAGTGCTCACAGCTCCACTTCTGGACTTCTGATGGTTAATTGGAAATACAGAGTCTCATGGACTTTCCTGCTGAGGATGGCTTAGAACCATAGTCCTCAGATATCAGCCTTCTGAGTAGGTAGGACCATAAGCATGAGCAAATTGGTGCCTAGCTAAGAGCATTTTCAAAAACAATACCAGTTTCTAGATCTTACCTCAAGACAATCAGAATGTAAATTCCACAGACAGATATTTTATTCATTTTGCTTTCTGAGCAGTGTGCGTGTGTGTGTGTGTGTGTGTGCGCGTGTGTGTGTGTGTTTTCACTGGGGCTTGAACGAGTAGCCTTATGCTTCCCTCAAGTTTTTCTCTCTACCACTTAAGCCACATCTCCAGTCCAGCATTTTCACTAGTTAATTAGAGATGGACATAGACTCTTGTAGCCCTTTTTTTGCTACTGGCTTTAAACCTGATCCCCTGATCTCAGCCTCCTGACTAGCTGGGATTACATGTATGAGCCACCAGCACCTGGCTATGTACTGAACTTATCAATGACAGAAAACTCAGTATATTCCAAGCAGATCTGAGCAATTCTAGTTGCTACCGTAGTTCTTTATATATAAAGTTCAGAATTTCTTCCAGTCATCTGTGAGCTCCAACTCTACAAGTGTTCTACCACTAAGCTATATCCTTAGTGTTCTCCCATATACTTTAAAGCATCTTTTGCTTACAGTGCATAATACAATGCAAATGTTATGTAACTAGTTGTTATACCATATTGTTGGGAAATTAGGGGCAAGCAAAAAATCTTTAAGTTTAGTACAGATACAATTCTTTCCGTGAATGCTTTCAGTCCATGGTTAATTTTGGAAGGCAGCTATGCTCACCACTATACCACCAACGCCCTCGCCCATGGTTAATTTTGAATTCACAAATGCCCAACTTGTGGATATGAAAGGCTAACTGTATTCAATTAAAGTATTTTCCTTAAGTGTTAAGAAACTTCAGGGTAATCAGTCCAAAAAAATTTTTTTAATTTGCTTGATCTGTCACACCAGGCACCTCAGATAATTCAAATATATATGAGATAAATCTCATACCTAATCAGTTCATAGATGTAGCAGAACACTATTGGTAATAGTACTACTATTTACCATTACCAGTTAGGAATCTAACAATAAGCCAGTGGAGGTAAGCAAACTGCAAGAATGATAGACTGCTGGGTGGAAGATGAAAAGGGGAAGCGTTTTATCAGGATACATATGGAACTATTATAGCGAAATACCTGTGTACAACTAATACATGCAAATAGAAATGGGGAAACAAATGATGGATTCAGGATGAGAAGCCAGGCGTGACAAGGGAATGGAAATTAAAATTTGGTTGGAAGGGGAAAAAACATAAAGAAGAGATGACTCCAGCGGGGCACCGGTGGCTCATGTCTGTAATTCTAGCTACTCAGGAGGCTGAGATCTAAGGATAGCGGTTCAAAGCTAGCCCGGGCAGGAAAATCCATGGGACTCTTATCTCCAATTAACCACCAGAAAACCGGAAGTGGAGCTGTGGTCAAAGTGGTAGAGTGCTATAGCCTTGAGCTGAAGACCTCAGGGACAGCGCCCAAGCCGAGTTCAAGCCTCCTCTAAAAAGAAAGCCTTAAGACTTTACCTCCCACTTGAGAAAAGAACTAAGAGGAAAGCCATCATCACCTTGCGCTCCGACCCGGGAATGAGCCTGGATCCACGACCCCAGACTCACCTACCATTCATTCACACAGGTATTACCACGGCTTGCTCGGAGTCCACGTGTGGGGAAGCATTACAACACCCGGCACCCCCCAGAGTGGGTGGAGAGGGACAAACGCTAAACAAACCATCCCAGGAGCAGGGAGCACGACAAACGCTAACCGATTTACCACCCAATTGCCGGGAGCCACCCGCACCCCTGGTCCATCTGGCCAGAGCCCCGCTGTCGCCTTTCGACTTTCCAGCCCCCACCCCCACCCTCGCCTCCACCGCACGTCCTTCCTCCAAGCTGGCCCGGGTCTGGAGAGTGCCGCCCCTCGTTTGGATCTACAGACCTCGAAGCCACTGAACTCTAAGGTCCTCCCCTCCTTCCTCACGGCTTGCAGGGCCACACGGCTCAGAGCCCCGCCGGCCACCGTAGGCGAGGCGGAGACGCGCGCGTGACGTCATCGACCCGCGCCCTTCCCACAACCAGGGCGACGATGGCTCTAACGCGTCGGTCACCGCTGTGGTCGTTCTTCGTTCGCTTGTTTCCAGCGCCCCGGCGGGATCTAGCGGTCCATGCTACCGACGAGCCTCTGCCGGTGGTGCGCATTCCGCGTGCTTTGCAGCGGCGGCAGGAAAAGCAGCAGAGCGGGCGTCGGAATCTCCCGCAGCCGGTGCTAGTGCGACCTGGACCGCTGTTGGTGTCGGCGCGGCGCCCGCAGTTGAACCAGCCGGCGCGCCTCACTCTGAGCCGGTGGGAGTCCGCGCCGCTCGCCTCGCGCGGCTGGAAGCATCGGCGGGCACGTGGGGACTATTTTTCCATTGAGCGCGCGCAGCAAGAGCCACCTGCCCTGCGGAAACTTTCGTCGCAGGGCACTTTCGCGGAGCTAGGTTTGGAGCCCCGCGTGCTGAGTGCCCTTGAGGAGGCCGCGCCGGAAGTCGTTCGGCCCACCACTGTGCAGGCAAGCACCATTCCCCCATTGGTCCGTGGCCGCCACGTTCTTTGCGCCGCGGAAACGGGCAGTGGAAAGACTCTTACCTACCTACTGCCGTTGTTTCAGCGGCTCCTGGGTGGGCCTGTCCTGGACTCCAGCTCTATCGCCACTCCCCGCAGCCTAGTCCTTGTCCCCTCCCGAGAATTAGCCGAACAAGTGCAGGCTGTAGCGCAACCATTGGGCAGGTACTTGGGCCTGCAAGTACAGGATCTAGAGGGAGGTCATGGCCTGCATAGGGTCAAGCTGCAACTGTCTAGAAAACCTTCAGCAGATGTACTAGTGGCCACTCCAGGGGCTCTGTGGAAGGCTCTGAAAAGTCAACTGATCAGCCTAAAACAGCTCTCCTTCATGGTGTTGGATGAGGCAGACACACTGCTGGATGAAAGCTTCCTGGAACTTGTGACCTACATCCTGGAGAAAAGCCATATAGCAGAAAGCCCAGCTGACTTAGAAGACCCCTTCAATCCCAAAGCTCAGTTAGTGCTGGTGGGAGCCACATTTCCTGAAGGCGTAAGCCAGTTGCTCAGTAAATTTGCCAGTCCAGACTCTCTCACCACCATCACAAGCACTAAGCTTCACTGCATCATGCCTCATGTCAAACAGACGTTTATGAAACTGAAAGGAGCAGAGAAGGTGGCTGAGTTGGTACAGATCCTCAAGAAGTATGACAAAACAGATAAGACTAAACCATCAGGGACTGTTCTGGTGTTCTGCAACAGCTCTAGCACTGTGAACTGGCTGGGATATATTCTGGATGATCACAAAATTCGACACCTAAGGCTGCAGGGGCAAATGCCAGCCAAAATGAGAACAGGTATCTTCCAGTGCTTTCAAAAAGGCTCCCGAGACATACTTCTCTGCACAGACATAGCTTCTCGAGGCTTGGACAGCATCCATGTGGAGCTGGTTGTTAATTATGATTTCCCCCTCACCCTTCAGGATTACATACACAGAGCAGGGAGGGTAGGCCGAGTGGGGAGCGAGGTACCAGGCACGGTTATCAGTTTTGTGACCCATCCCTGGGATGTGAGGTTGGTTCAGAAGATTGAACTGGCAGCTCGTCGAAGGAGAAGCCTTCCAGGACTAGAATCCTCAGTGAAAGATCCTTTGCCTGAGCCAGCCTGATTTTGGCTGACATAAAGGTGATAGGTATTTGCTTTTGTCCTGGGTGGGTGAGCACATTTGTCAGAAGGAAGCATTGGACATACCCTGTCTTCTCCCTGAAGCCCTGCTTTTCTCCTTGTGGCTTTGAAAGGTAAGCTGCTGGCCAGCACTGGAGTGTGAAAAATAAAGTGGATTTTGACTTTATTATGATTTCTAACAATAAATGATAGTTTTTATGGGATTTTTTTTTTCAACAGAAGCTTTTCATTGCATATAATACTGCAACACCAGATTCTAGTAAACAGTCTGCTTCAAGACTATGACAGAGGTAATTGCACAATCAAAGGATTGTGTTTGTACCAGTCAGACTTTCCTCTGGTCCAGCAAGGGAAGCACTTCCTCTCTGCCCTAATTAAAAATGGCTGGGGACCAGTGGTTCGTACTATTACCCTAGCTACTCAGGAGGCTGAGATCCTGAAGATTATGGTTCAAGCCAGCCTAGGCAGGAATGTCTGTGAGACTCTAATCCAAAAAAAAAAGCCAAAAGAGGGGCTGTGGGTCAAACCCAGGCCCACATGCGCACACACACAAACACACAGGTTATTTTTTCTCAACTCATGTAGGGTTCAGTGCAGCTTGTGATGGCAAAAGTCTGTCACAAACTGTTAGACATGACTGGGACAGTGCCTTCTGGGCTTTTCTGCCCGGGCTGTCTTTGAACTTCCATTCTTGGATCTCAGCCTCCTGAATAGCTAGGATTATGAGCATGAGCGTGAGTGGGTGGATTGTCATTCTCACCTTTAAAATTATTAGTGACCTACATTTTGCCTTGGAGCATCATCTTCCTAATGTCCAACACCTAGAATTGTGATGAACTTGTCCTAGAGCTCCAATAGAAAGCCCTATTGTTGAGCTGTGTGTGTGTGCTGGTACTAGAGCTTGAACTCAGGTCCTGAGCATTGTCCATTAGCTTCATTAGCTTTTTTGCCCAAGACTGGTGCTCTACCACTTGAGCCACACTTCAACTTCTGGCTTTTTGGTGGTTAATTGGAGATAGTCTCTCACAAACATTCTGTCCGGACTGGTGGGATCCTCATATCTCAGCCTTCTGAGTAATAGGATTACAGGCACAAGCCACCAGCATCTAACTCCCTTTCACTTGTTAGAAACTGCACTTAAAAGCCAGGCACCAGTGGCTCATGCCTCAAAGCCAAATCTGGGCAGGAAAGCCAATGAGACTTATCTCCAAAAAAAACAAAATAGCACTGTGGATCCAGTGGTAGAGCAATAGCGTTGAGCTGAAGAAGAGCTCAGGGACAACACCCAGGCCCAAAGTTCAAGCCCTGTGACCAACAAAAAAAAAAACAAGAGACCTCACTTTAAAAAGATGAGGGGGGACTGGGAATATGACCTAGTGGTAAAGTGCTTGCCTTACTTATACATGAAGCCCTGGGTTCAATTCCTCAGCACCACATATATAGAAAAAGCTCGAAGTGGCGCTGTGGCTCAAGTGGTAGAGTGCGAGCCTTGAACAAAAAGAAGCCAGGGACAGTGCTCAGGCCCTGAGTTCAAGCCTCAGGACTGGCAAACAACAACAACAACAAAAGATGAGGGGTCCATTAATTTACACTCAGAACAGAACAAAGGGGCTGGAAATATGGCCTAATGGTAAAGTGCTCGCCTCGTATACATGAAGCCCTGGGTTCGATTCCTCAGCACCACATATATAGAAAAAGCCAGAAGTGGCACCCTGGCTCAAGTGGTAGAGTGCTAGCTTTGAGCAAAAAGAAGCCAGGGACAGTGCTCAGGCCCTGAGTTCAAGCCCCAGGACTGGCAAAAAGCAAAACAGAACAGAACACAGTCAAGAAGAGCCTGTCTCTGCTTTGATTCTTCCCAACTGGGATGCCTTTCCGTTTTACCTATCCTGTTCTCACCAGGCCACTTCTAAGGAGTGCCGCTTGGTCTCCTAATCCACCCAGATTTCTGCCTCTCCCACTATCAAATGCTTACAGTGCATTCTGTGTGTCTCAGGCTAATCTTGACTGGGGACAATTTTTGGTTTTCCTAGCCCTCCCTGTGGTCACTGGAACTGTCCCCACCCACAAGTTGTGCTCCCTAGGGAGTGGCTAAGTAGTTAGTATATGGGTGGGGAGGCCAAACAGGAGGGTCCAGAAAGGGTTCTCAGCTTTTTCCCTGTGCTTCTCCACAGAGGGTTAGACCTCTTGTCAGAAGTTGCTTATGTGGTCTCACTGGGTAGTAATGACATCACAGGCCTCAGTTTCCATGGCAAGAGAACTACGCAAACGCCATCTCCCTGAGGAAACTTCCCTATCTTTTCTCTACAAGAGACGGATCTGGTTGGTTGCCTGAAAGAAAATGTCTGACCGAATCTTCTATATTCATTCCAACATGTCTTCTGTCCCCTGGGAAAGCAGTGCAACAGGTAGGTCAAAGTCACTCACCTGTACAAGAAGCCTTGGTGCAAACAACTGTGGGCCACCATATAGCTTTATGGTTTGGTCACCACACCTCAGAACGTCCTCAACTGTGAGTAGGACCAGTGAACGGTTCCCCATTCAGGAGCCCACAGTGTTCCTGCTCACTAAGGGCAAGTGACATCATCTCTGGGCAAGACTTCAGAGAAGTCTCTTGATCTTTATCAATGTCACCTTCCTCTCTGGGCTACAAGATGCTTCCTTCAGAGATTTTTGTTGTTTGTTTGTTTGTTTTTGGGGGGTGTCAGTTGTGGGGCTTGAACTCAGGGCCTAAATGCTGTCCCTGAGCTGTTTTGCTCAAGGCTAGTGCTCTACCACTTTGACCTAGTGCTACTTGTGGTTTTCTAGTGATTAATTGGAAATAAGCCAGCCTGGGCTGGCTTCAAACGGAGATCCTCAAAGCTTAGCCTCCTAAGTAGCTAGGATTACAGGCGTGAGCCACCAGCACCCGGCCAGACTTTTTAAGTTGATAGCAAAAAGCCAAGTGTACTTTTGTTGTCTAGGTGGAGTGGTTTAAGGTAGAGTTGTTAAAGACCTCACAGGAACCTCCACTTAAGACCTGTGTAATCTTTGCTGTATTGCCTTGGAGACAAACAGATTAAGCTCCCTCAGGTACTTCCCAGTCTGAGCTGCTGAGTACTGGAGAAATGAGTGCCATGGTGGGAGGGATTCACAACCAATTTAAATCCCATCACATGTTTTTCTATAACTTGAAAACCATTATTAAAGCTCAGAAATGGTAGGCCTTTAGAAAATGTTCTCATTTGTGAAAGGGAGACACTAGAGGGGTGCCAACTACAATTATTTTGAGGTTAACTGGTTCTCCCTGGGAATAAGGAAATATACCCTGGTCTCCCATTGTTGCCATTGGTTCCACAGAAGTCAAATGGTTTTATAGCAAGCATCCCTTTCTAGGTAACCCAGAGAGGAGGCAGGCTAAGACTATGTTTGGGATGGTAAACAGATAAAAGGGGCTTTAGCCAGAAACAGGAAATCATGTGAGAGAGGAAGGTCCTAGCAGCGCAGTGTATAAAGCAGAAGTGACGGATCCATTCTGGCTTTCTTTCCTGCAGTGCCTCCCATGCCGCCTCCTACGCCTGTTTACTACCATGTCCTCTACCAAGGGTATGGAGAAACCCAGATAGGCTGGCATGGGGAGACGTACTGTCTGGTGGGTGGCTACCGGCTCTATGGCGATGCTCCCCTGGCCACTCCAGCAAAGACCAAAACAGAGAAGCCAGCACCCAGGCAGGCTCCCAAGAGACATCGAGCTCCAGAACCAGATGAAGATCTAAGTTGCTCTAACTCCAAAATTCGTCCTTTGAACCATGGTGGCAGAAGGCTGACCCCAAAGAAGCTGGCGAAACGACCTAATCTATTGAAAGGACAAGCATGTAAGAGTGACTGCCACTGCCTGCCTCTAGAAATAGAACCTGAGCCATTCTGCCTGAGCCCTCCACAGCCAGGAGCTCCCCTTCTATTCCAACTGGCTACAGGCAAGAAGGTTTGAGAGATGAGGCTGCTTTGATTTCCCAGAGCTGAAGCTGGCCTGGACAAAGGCTTTTTCTCGGGCAGAAGAAAGAATAATCTTCACTGTGCAAACCAAGAAAGAGCCAAGTATACAGAAATGGTGCAGAGTGGCCTAGTAGAAGCCCAATGTACCAGATAGACTCCTGTTCCTGAGTCACTGCCAGTGGCCACCAGCACAAACCAGGAGGGGCTGAAGTGGGGTGAAACAAGTGTATGCCCCAGAAGCCTCTTGCCTGTATCTGCAAGAAGCAGAAGAAAGAGCTCCAGGGAGACCAGCTACCAGGAGAAAGTTTATCAAGACCCCACTACCACCCCCTTTAGCTTATAGTTCCTTTATAGCCCTTACTGCTCAATAAAGTGATTTTCTACATTTGATTTGAAATCTTGCTTATCCAACGCCAAGCTTCAATACCTCCCCCCCCATGTACATTCCTACACATTGAAAGGTCTTCTGTCTTCAAATGTGTCCATTGGGTGAAGCTTCTAAGTATACAACCTTACAGTGGTGCCTTGGTGAACTGTGGCAGAACTCAGGCCAGTTATTTAAAAAAAATAAAATAATAATAATGGAGAGCAGATCTGGGTGCCGGTGGCTCACATCTGCAATCTTAGCTACTCAGAAGACTGAAATCTGTGGGTTGCAGTTCAAAGCCAGCCTGAGCAGAAAGGTCCCTGAGACTTATCTCCAATTAGCCATCAAAAAGCCAGAAGTAGACCCATGGCTCAAGTGGTAGAGTACCAGCCTTGAGTGAAAAAGCTAAGAGACAGCACCGTAGGCCCTGAGTTCAAGCCCCAGTACACACACACACAGCCCGCTTCTTGGGTGTGGCCTGATGTTCAGTCACATTTGAAATTAGTGAGAGCTCACCTTCTGGCCTTCACAGGATAAGCTATCTCATGCAGGCCATGAAGCCAGGCCAAGGAGGAAGGCTTTCCACATAAAACAAAAAGCTGGAGCGTCTGGTACCTGTATGGCTGGAAAGAACATGTTGTTCCAGGAGTAGATCTTCCTGCAGATCTAAGATGAGCAGGCTAATTTGAGCTAAAAGTGAAATCCCACATACGGTGTGGATATTGATGAGATATGGCTCCAAACAGTATCTGGCAGCCCAGCCTTCTGCACACTTAGATCAACAGGTGTGATGCGTGGGGACTTGTCTACCCATATCATTGCACACTTTACCAAAGGGCCAACGGCTATGGGTGACCCAGACAGGATGTCTGGACAAACGGATGGAAGGAAGGCAGGTAAAGCCTTTCCTGGTGAGGAATCTGGAAATGGAAGCATTGGAGGAACCCCCATCTGCTTTGGCCAGGACATGGCTCTGGTTAGTTGCTCTGGCTCTCAGCTTTCTCGCCTAGAAAGGGAAGCTGGTAAAATCCCTATCGGAGCTGGGCACCAATTGCTCATACCTGCAATCCTAGCTACTCAGGAGGCTGAGATCTGAGGATCATAGTTCGAAGCCATCCCAGACAGAAAAGTCTGGGATACTCTTATCTCCAATAAACTACTCTGAAAAGGGCAGAAGTGGTGCTGTGGTTCAAGTGATAAGAACATTATCCTTGAGCACAAAGAGGCTCAGGGACAGCACCCAGGCCCTGAGTTTAAGCCCCCAGGCCAGCAAAAACAAAAAACCAATCCTATTTGGTAGGCTACTGTAAGAACTGAAGGAGCTAAAAAAAATTGACTGTCTTTTAAGGAAGAAAAATGTCCTATTTATCACTTCAGGAAGGGTGGGACATTGTGATCAGAGGAGGTGTGTTTGTAGCGATTAAGATGTCTTCTGGCTTGGAAGACTTTTTTCCCCCAGAATTAATGTCAGTTACTATGGAAGCAGATCCAGAAAGACACACTCAGAAAGAGCCACATTCCCGTTTGTGGCTTAGAGGTAGAGTGCTTGCCTAGCATAAATGAAGCCCTGGGTTTGATTCCTCAGTACCACATAAACAGAAAAAAACCTAGATGCGGTACTCTGGCACAAGTGGTAGAGTACTATCCTTGAACAAAAGAAGCTCAGAGACAGTGCCCAGGCCCTAGAATTGGCAAAAAAAAAAAGGGGGGGACATCATGAGACTCCAGGACCAGGGGACCCAGAATGGAGACAACCATCAAGTGGACAATGCTGGACAGTAAGGAAGCTCCTTCTTCCACCTACCCTGGCAGCCTGAGCATTTGAGGCAGCCTGTGCACCTGTCATTTATCCTGCTTTACTTCCCTGAATATCCTTGCAATGCACTGGGTAGCAGTAGGAGCAGGCCAGCTCTACCACCAGGATAAGCCTCTTTCTACCATTGCTGCCTCCTCTGCAGGTACTAGTTTGTGTTAATTTCACCTTCCCTCCTTCCTTTTGTTTTATTTTCATTCTTTCACAGTACTGGGGATTGAACCCAAGACCCTAAGCATGTTAGATTGGAGCCCTGTCCTTAGTCCTTTATTGTATTTTATTTTTGAGATACAGTCTTGCTAACTTTGTCTATACTAGCCTTGAACTCAATATTCTCCTGCTTCAGCTTCCCTGAGAAGTGGGATCACACTTTTTTTTTCCAGTGCTAGGGATTGGATTCAGGGCCTTGGACTTGCTAGGCAAGTGTCTGACCACTAAGCTACATTCTCTCTCCTTGACTGATTTATTTTTTCCCCAGTGGTGGTAGCTGGCCCTTAACCATAGGGCCTTACACTTTCTAAGCAAGAACTCTTTTACTTGAGCCACACTTTTAGCCCCTCAACACTGATTTGTGTGTGTGAGAGAGAGAGACAGACAGACACACAGACACAGACACAGAGAGCGACAGAGAAAGAAAGGGAAAGAAGGAAGGGAGGGAGGGAAGGAGGGAAGGAGCGCGGGTGGGAGGGAGAGAGAAACTATTCAAGACCTCACAAGTCTTGCTTAGCTTTTTCACTGCTGGAATTCTACCACTTGAATTACATACACCTCCACTTTTAGCTTTTTTCTGATGTGTCTCACAGACTTTTCTGCCCAGGCTAGCTTTGAACCATGATCCTCAGATAATGATCTCAGTAACTAGGCAAGAACCACTAGCACTGGGTTCTGATGGATTTTTATTTTTATTTATTTTTTTGCCAGTCCTGGGGCTTGAACCCGGGGCCTGAGCACTGTCCCTGGCTTCCTTTTGCTCAAGGCTAGCACTCTACCACTTGAGCCACAGCACCACTTCCGGCTTTTTCTATATATGTGGTGCTGAGGAATCGAACCCAGGGCTTCATGTATAAGTAAGGCAAGCACTTTACCACTAGGTCATATTCCCAGCCTGATTTTTATTTTTAAGAGGGACTGTTGTCGTTTCTCTGAAAGTAATAGACTAGTGGAAGCAAGACTAGGAGGAAGTGAGAGATGAAGGTGGCTGCTACTGATGAAGAGGCAGTAGAAACAAAAGTCCTCATGCCCTGATCATTCTTTGCTACCTAAAGAAGGTTCCAAAAACTAGAGGAGTTCCAACATGTGCTAAGATTCAAAGCAAACATTTAAGATGCTGAAGGACAGGAGCAGAAACTGGTCTCTGGGAATGAGGAGTCTGGGCACAGTTCAGTTTCATGGGTGGGATTTCCAACAGGACCCACACATCAGCCATGCGGGTGTGAGCATGTAGTACTGGGGGATTCCTGGAGGAAACAGCTAGGGTAAGGCCCAGCCTGGGAGCAGGGTGGGGCCTGCCAGGGGAGGAAGGGAACTGAGTTCAGCCCTTGAGGTTTCAGAGAGTGCTCAAACCACAACAGCCTCATGATAATTTGGCTGTAGCCACAGGACCTCGGTGTCAGGCCTTTCCTTAGGACCTGAATTTCGGACCTGACTTTCCACATTGAGGTAGGAAGGATCCTCGCCAAGCAGATCAGCCAGCAGCTCTGAAGGAAGGTGCTTGGGTGTGGGGCTCTATTACCCTGGAAATTACTCTATTTCCTTCTATCCAAATAGCTGAATGACTGAGCTCCTGCCCTAGTAAGTCGGTCTTCCCTGATGCTGCCCCTTCAAGGGAGTCCTGGGCAGAGATGCAGCACGCTCCTGAGGAAAGGGCAATTCCTGAGGCTGCTTGGGGGTGCTCCTAACAATTCCCAGTCCCCCAGGGATAGAGATGAGGTAGATAAAGGAGAGAAGATTGGTCACTGAACCTATGGACTCCTTGAAACTGACTCATTTCCAGGCACCAGGTCCTCCCCGACGCCCACCCTACCTAGCCCAGAGGCACCGTTAGGCACGGACACCTGCGGCCCTGGAAAGTGGCTGGCGGTTATCTAGGAAGGCCACATGGCTGAGGTTACACCCCAGGCCCCCTCCCTGGCCGAGGAAGAAGCGCTAGAAGCAGCAAGGAAGGAAGAGGGGGCCGGAGCTGGAGGCGCCCACCCCGGTGCTCAAGGGCCGGGATCCGCCGGGCCAGCGGGGGCGCCCTTTGGCATCCCGGAGACGGCAAGGGCCGTGGCGCCCTCTGGCGGCGGCGCGGCGCGGTGCGACGTTTGCGACAGCCCGCGTGGCAGGCGTCGCCGCGTGCGGCGACTCCAACCCCGTCTTGGAGACTGGATCCCAGCGTGGGGACTCGACCGTCACCCGCTTCTTCTGTCCTTCTCAGGCTCCGCCACCACCTTGGTCCCAGAGCCCCGAGCAGCATGACTCCCGCGGTCCTCGAGGGGCCCCAAGCGGGGGTCCGGCAGCCTCTGCGGCCTGCGCTGTACCTGCTGCTGGCCGGGCTGCTGCTGGGGTCCGCACGGCCCGCCAGCCTGGCCCAGACCACGCCCGGCACCTCCGGCGCCCCAACCCTGCCCAGCGCCCCCAGCACCCTGGTCACAACGGGCAACCCCAGGGCCCCAACGACGCCAGGCCTGGGGCTGCGAGAGCGCGCTCGGGCCCTAATGCGGGCCTTCCCGCTGGTGGACGGGTGCGTGGGTGTGGGGTGGGCGCTGAGGGCACCCCTGAGGAGGGGAGGGCCCTGAACCTACAGGACAGCGAGGAGCCACTGCCTCCTGTACCATGCCCACACGGCCCGCTCTCCTGTCGTCCTTCCCATCTTTCAGTCTCTGCCCCCAGGCCTCAAGGAACCTCATTAAAGTCTGGGCAACAGTGTGCGGGTGGGGGACCCCTGGGATATGCCCTGCTTGGCCTGGTAGCTAAGGAACCCGTACTTTTATCCCTGTTCTCACGTCTTCCTCGACTTCCTTTCAGCCACAATGACATGCCCCTGGTCCTGAGGCAACTTTTCCAGAAAGGTCTAAAGGATGTTAACCTGAGAAACTTCAGTCATGGCCAGACCAGCCTGGATCGCCTTAGAGATGGCCTTGTGGGTGCCCAGGTACCACGATGACCCCGCAAGGTGCCACAGTGTGGCTGCCGGGGAATGGTAGGAAGAGAGGGGCCTGAGGGGATTTTCAGTCAAATGGGGACCCAAAGGGGCAGCAGTGGCTCATGTTTGTAATCCTAACTACACAGGAGGTTGAGTCCTGAGGATCCCTGTTCAAAGCCAGTTTAGGACAGGAAAGTCTGTGAGATTCTTATCTCCAATTAACCACCAAAAAGCTCTAAGTGGAGCTGTGGCTCAAGTGGTGAGACACCAGCCTTGAGCAAAAAAGCCAAAGGACAATCAATGTCCAGGCCCTGAGCTTAAGCCCCAGTACTGGCATAAAAAAAGTGTCATGAAATGATACTGGGACTACAGCAGTACACCAAGCAACCGTGGGAATGAAGATATCACAGAATGAGAGCATTCCTTGTTGCCTCTGGGACCACTGGAGGCTGTGTTGGCTATGAAGGCCTGCAGAGCACCAGAGCAGCCCCTACCCAAGTCAACCCCTGCCTTTCCCGCCAGTTCTGGTCAGCCTACGTCCCCTGCCAGACTCAGGACCAGGATGCTGTACGCCTCACTCTGGAGCAGATTGACCTTATTCATCGCATGTGTGCCAACTACTCTGAGCTGGAGCTGGTGACTTCAGTTGAAGGTGAGTGGGCTGGTCCTAGGTAGAAGGGACTTGATGGATTTATTGTAGCTCCTGAAAGTAATCACTTGTCCTACTGGCCCTCAGCTCTGAAGAGCACCCAGAAATTGGCCTGTCTCATTGGCGTAGAGGGTGGCCACTCACTTGATAGCAGTCTGTCTGTGCTACGCAGTTTCTATATGCTGGGAGTACGCTACCTGACGCTCACTCATACCTGCAACACACCTTGGTGAGTGCAGGGGAGATGGTGTGGGTCCACTGAGGCAGGAGTCTGACCAAGATCACATTGTAGGCTCAGATCAAGCTTTAGCCCTAGGATCTGACGCTGGCTTTGGAATGGAAGGAGAGCTGGTATTCTGAGTTAATAAAAAACAACTGGATTGGGGCTGGGAATATGGCCTAGTGGCAAGAGTGCTTGCCTCGTTTACATGAAGCCCTGGGTTCAATTCCCCAGCACCACATATAGAAAAAAACCGGAAGTGGCGCTGTGGCTCAAGTGGCAGAGTGCTAGCTTGAGCAAAAAGAAACCAGGGACAGTGCTCAGGCCCTGAGTCCAAGGCCCACCACTGGCCAAAAACAAAACAAACAAACAAAAAAAAACTGGATCCCAGACAGGACCCCTCCTCTGCCAGGCACATCCTGGCCTGAGTGCATGAATTTGCTCCAGGGAATTACAGGGATAGAAGAGTTTTGTTGGTGGTGGTGGTGGTGGTGGTGTGTGTGTATGTGTATGGGTCTGTCTGTCTGTCTCTGTGTGTGTCTATGTGTGTATGTGCATGCATGCACATGCTGGTACTGGTGCTTGAACTCAGGACTGGGCACTGTCTCTTAGATTTTTTTTTTCTGATAGTCTACTATGGCTCCACATACGGCTTCTGTTTGTGCTCAACTGGAGATAAGTCTAACCGACTTTCCTGCTTGGGCTGGCTTCAAACCACAATCATTAGATCTCAGCCTACTGATGTGAGCCACAGGTGCCCAATCAGGTAGAAGTTTTGGTACAGGCTTTTAGGCTCTTGTGTCCAAGAATAGCCACCAGCCAGACCTGTTTCTTGGCCCTTCCGTAGGGCAGAGAGCTCATCTAAGAATGTCCACCCATTCTACAACAATGTCAGTGGACTGACCAGCTTTGGTGAGGTAAGGACTGTGGTTTAGTACTCCAGCCCCAAGCAAATGCGCTTGCCTTACCTTTCCCTATAGATAAATGGGGTCACATGGGCGCCCCTGACACCCTTCTCTCAATCTGCCCTGCAGAAGGTGGTGGCTGAAATGAATCGCCTGGGCATGATGGTAGACCTGTCCCATGGCTCAGATGCTGCAGCACAACGGGCCTTGGAAGTGTCACAGGCACCTGTGATCTTCTCTCACTCGGCTGCCCGCGGTGTGTGTGAGAATGCTCGAAATGTTCCTGATAACATCTTGCAACTTCTGGTGAGAAATTGCCCGGTATGGGGAACTAAAGAAAAAGGTTTAAGACTTACAAGACCTTGACCTTGGGCCCTTGTTTCCCCAGTCTCCTGAGAACCCAGGCTGAACATCTTCTATCCCTGGTCTCTGAAGTCTTAAATATGTGTTGGGGTAGAGATTCTAGATGGTAAATATTCCTCTAGTTCTCACACCCTGAGCCAAGACACCTCCACCCAGACCAGGGTGGAGATTTCCCCATTCACACAAAACCAGAGAGGTACAGTCTGCTGTGGCCCACAAAGTTAGGGCTCAACATCCTCCTGACTGGGGCTCAAGGGCTGGACAAGCACATGCTTGTGCTGGGGGCCAAGCTGAGGGTCCCAACTATCTTTGCAGAAGAAGAACGGTGGCATCGTGATGGTGTCCTTGTCTGTAGGGGTGCTGCAGTGCAATGAATTAGCCAACGTGTCCACTGTGGCAGGTGAGCCTCCCCCTGCACTCCCCCCAAGCCCTTGGGCTTTCTGAGAAGCTCTGGTTTGGACCTGAGCCCTTTGGAGGACATCAGCACAGCTTCAGTGGTGGTTTGGCTAAAAAATCACCTGATGAACAGTACCCAGCACCTTGGTGCTCTGGTGGAATGATAGTCACAGAGTCCGCATTGAGGATAAAGGAGGTGATCAGACATAAAGTTGGGTGCTGAATATCTGGGCCTCGGCTAAGACTACTGAAGCGCTGGGGCCTTTTCTCTCTCTTAGGTCTCGAAATCTTTTTTTTTTTTTTTTTTTTTTGCTAGTCCTGGGCCATGAACTCAGGGCCTAAGCACTGTCCCTGGCTTCTTTTTTGCTCCAGACTAGCACTCTGCCACTTGGGCCACAGCGCCACTTCTGGCCATTTTCTGTATATGTGGTGCTGAGGAATCGAGCCCAGGGCCTCATGTATACGAGGCAAGCACTCTTGCCACTAGGCCATGTTCCCAGCCCTCTCGGAAATCTTTATCAGCTCTATTCTTTGTCCCTTTCCTATCTTCTGCGTCTCTGGAAAGAAGCTCCTACCAGGTTCTGGGTGCAGGGTGAATTTGGATGGGAAAAGGCACAAATAGGTGGCTCTCTGAGTTCATTCCAAACCTAAAGTTCAGTAGAGAGACAAGTGAGATCTGCCCGTGTCAAACCACTGGACCTCCAGGTGGCCCCACGAAGGGTCAGGTTACCAAGGAATTGGTCTGCATGACCTTATCAGCTGCAAGAAAGGGGCATCAGTAGAGTCTAGCTTTAGAAGAGCACCTCTACCCTAGAAGCCTCACACTGCTGACTCCCTCTCTCCCCAGATCACTTTGACCACATCAAGGCTGTCATTGGCTCCAAGTTCATCGGGATTGGTGGAGATTATGACGGCACCAACCAGTGAGTACTTTGTGTGGTTTGCTTGGGGCTGCTGGAGAGTAATGGGGCCCCGGTCGCCATGACCCACTCCCCCAGCATGTTCCCTCATTGCCTTTAGGCTTTGCCCACCTTGCACTTCCTAAATTCCCTGCATGCTTCCTGGATTAGTCTGTGTTCAGCCTTCAGCCTCCTGGTCCTACTCTAAAGGCCAGAGACCTTTATTTGCCTGAGCCACCAGAAAGCTCATCTACCTGCACATGCACAGAAACCCAGTCACAGCAAACCCACTCCCTATGAGCAGACATCAAAGTCTAGTGTGGGCTATCATCTCTGCCAAGTTCTAGTCACTTACTGTTATCTATCTATCTATCTATTTATTTAAATGTTATTTTTTTGGTTGATCATGAGGCTTGAACTCAAGGTTTGGACACTGACACTGAGCTTTTGTGCTCAAGGCTAGTGCCTTGAGGCTACGGGTTTCTGATGTAACGTTAATTGGAGAGAAGAGTCTTAGGAACTTTCCTGCCTAGGCTGGCTTTGAACTGCAATCCTCTGATCTCATCCTTCTGAGTAACTAGGATTACAGGCATGAGCTACCAGCACCAAACTCAGTAATCATTCATTCCTTCATTGTTTGCAGTACTGAGGATTGAACCCAGGGCTTTGTACATGTTAGACAAGCACTTGACCACTGAGCTACATGCCCAGGCCACTTCTTTACCCAATTCTGGGGAAGCTTTCTCTTCTTGTTTCTTTAGGAATTTATAGGAATTTATTGTTGTTATTATTTTGAAGATTTGGGGATCAAATTCAGTGTCTTACATATACTAAGCAAGAACTCTCTCACTGAACTACAACTTCAGTTCCCTTTGTATTATTTTAGCAGTACTGAAGTTTGAAATCAGGCCATCGCACTTGTTAGACAGGTGCTCTACTGCTGAGCCACATCTCTAGTCCTTTATTGCACTGGTTATTTTTGAGATATGGTTTTACTTCCTGCGACCACAAATATCTATTTGAGATTTTTTTCTTTTCTTTTTTTTTTGCCAGTACTGGGGCTTGAACTTAGGGCCTGGACACTGTCCCTTAGCTTTTTTGCTCAAGGCTAAAGCTGTACCACTTGAGCCGCAGCTCTACTTCTGGCTTTTTGGTGGTTAATTGGATATAACAGTCTCATAGACTTATTCACCTACGCTGACTTCAAGCCTTGATTCTTGGATCTAGGCCTCCTGAGTAACTAGGATTACAGATGTGAGCTATCAGTACCCAGATAATACTTAGCTCTTTTTAGTTGAGATGGGGTCTCTTGAACTTTTTGCCTGGGGTTACCTCAAATCATGATCTTCCCAATTCCATCCTCCTGCATAGCTAAGATGATAAGCCTGACACACCACCACACTCAGCATTTTTGTTTGTTTTTAAAAGAGGGAACATTTACTTTTTGTGGAAAATACAGATCTTAACAGTACAGTTTGGCTGGGTGCCAGTGCATCACGTTGTAACCTAGCTATGCAGAGGGGCTGATATCTAAAGATTGAGTTCACAGCCAAACCTGACTGACAAATCCAGGAGGCTTAACTAGGCATGGCTCAAGTGGTACAGCACTAGCTATGAGCAAAAAAACTGAGCCAGAGTCCAAAGCCCTGAGTTCAAGCCCCAGTTCTAGCACACACACACACACACACACACACACACACACACACACACACACACACACACAGTTTGGGCAAATATTCAAGGAAGTTTTGAGGCCTCCTCTGAAGGATGAAGAACAGGAAGGAGCGAATCACTTTCCACATCTGCCCGGGGTTGGGGTGCAGTGTCCCAGCACACATACCACTTGGATCTGTGTTGGAAGCAGGGTGCCAGGCCTGAAATTTACTTGTTGTGTGGCCACACAGGTTCCCTCAGGGGCTGGAGGACGTGTCCACATACCCAGTGCTGATAGAGGAGTTGCTGCGTCGCGGCTGGAGTGAGGAAGAGCTTCAAGGAGTCCTTCGAGGAAATCTGCTGCGGGTCTTCAGACAAGTGGAGCAGGTACACAAGGCTGGGCAGGTACAGGGGTCTGAGCAGGTTCATTAAAGGGGAGCTAAGAGAGCTGCTGACAGTCAATTCCCATTTTTAGGTACGGGAAGAAAAGAAGTGGCAAAGTCCCTTGGAAGACGTATTCCCAGAAGAAGAGCTGGGCAGTCCTTGCCGTTCTGTCCTCCAGCGTCAGCCTCTGAGACAATATCCGGTCCCAGACCAGAAACTAACTGAGACCCCTATACACTGGACACCCAAGTTGTCACCAAAGTGGTTATTCTCGAAATCCCCACACACAGTCTCAGGCTCCACTGTGGTTGTCATGTTTGTTGTTGCCATATTTCCCATCCTTATTTTGTGGCTCTGGTGACCAGTTGGTCCTGACAGATGTCACTCTGGCACCTCGATCCCCATGCAGCTCCCCACCTGTGCAGGCACACATGTTTCCTGGAAATAAATATTTTGGACATGGATCCAGATATGAGTCAATGCAGTGGTTGATGGGGGAATCTAGATTTTACTCACTATGTGCTCAAGGAATGCCTAGGCCTGACGTGGCCCAGGGGGTTGAATCATGACCGGACAATCACTATTTCTTTTGTTGTTGTTGTTGTCGTCGGTTGTGGGGCTTGAACTGTAGGCCTGGGTGCTGTCCCTGAACTTTTCAGCTCAAGGCTAGTGCTCTACCACTTGGGCCACGGTGCCACTTCCAGTTTTCTGGTGATTAATTGGAGATATGCACCTCACAGACTTTCCTGCCCTGGCTGGTTTTGAACCGAGATCTTCAGATCTCAGCCTCCTGAGCAGCCACTGGTGCCTGGCAAGCAAGCACTATTTGTAATGATCCCAGATTATTATTTTTTCTTTTTTTGCTACTTCTGGTGCCTAGGCACTGTCCTTGGGCTTCTTTTGTCCAAGGCTAGCCCTCTACCACTTGAGCCACAGCACCACTTCTGGCTTTTTCTGTTTATATGGTACTGAGGAATCGAACCCAGGGCTTCATGCATGCTAGGAAAGCACTCAACCACATTCCCAGCTCCACAGATTATCTTAAAAGTAGTTTTTTTTTTAAATCACATGAATTTGAGCAAAAAATAAACCCGGAAATTAAGCTAGGTGCTGGTGGCCTATAGGTGTAATCCTAACTACTCAGTAGCAGTTAGGCACCATGCTCAGTAACTCAACTTGTAATCTTAGCTACTCAGGGGACTGAGATCAGGAGGATCATGGTACCAGGCCAGCCAGGGCAAAGAGTTTGCAAAACCTCACCTTGATCAATAAATTTGGGTGCAATGGTATGTATCCATCTGTCATCTCAGCTATGTGGAAACAAGTAGGAGAATCTCTTGTTCCACATAGGCCCTTCCGGGCAGAAAGTGGGACCTTATCTAAAAAACAACTAGAGGGCTGGGAATATAGCCTAGTGGCAAGAGCGCTTGCCTCCTACACATGAAGCTCCTGGTTCGATTCCCCAGCACCATATATATGGAAAATGGCCAGAAGGGGCGCTGTGGCTCAGGTGGCAGAGTGCAAGCCTTGAGTGGGAAGAAGCCAGGGACAGTGCTCAGGCCCTGAGTCCAAACCCCAGGACTGGCCAAAAAAAAAAAAAAAAAACAACTAGAAAACTCAGGTCTGGGGACATGACACAATGACACAATGACAAAGGGCCTCCCCAGAAAGTACAAGGCCATAAATCAAAAATCCTCAGTACCACTTGTAATTCTGTCAGCCTCCCAAGTAACTGGGACTTCATACAGTCAACACTAAGCCCGGTGTGATATTTAAACACACACACACACGAACATTACTAGTAACAGTGACATCCTGAAAATTTTCACAGCTGGACACTAGTGGCTCGTGCCTATAATCCTAGCTACTCAAAAGGCTGAGATCTGAGGATTATGGTTCAAAGCCAGCCCAGGCAGGAATGTCCATGGGACTCATCTCCATTTAATCACCAGAAAACCAGAGGTGGCATAGTGGCTCAAAGTGGTAGAGTGCTAGCCTTGAGAAAAAGAGCTCAGGGATAGCACACAGGTCCTGAGTTCAAGGCCTAGGACCCCATTTTTTTTTAAGTTTCACTAAACTAAAGTGGGTTTTTGTTTGAGTTTTTTTGTGCTGGTCCTGGGGTTTGAGCTCAGGACCTGGGCATTGTTCCTGAGCTGCTTTTTAACTCAAGGCTAGTGGTTTCCTGCTTGAACCACAGCTACACTTTGGCTTTTCAGTGATTATTGGAGATAAGTCTCAAGGACTTTCCTGCCTGAGCTGGCTTTGAACTGCAATCCTCAGATCTCAGCCTCCAGAGTAGCTAGCATTACAGGCATGAGCCAGTGCTGCCCAGCACAAAATTGAAGTTATTTTGACTAAGGAGGTGGAAGTGTGCCTCAGTGGAAGTCCACGATTTAATCCTGCATTGTAAACAAAACAAAACAATTTGTTGAGTGCCAGTAGAGCTGATCAAGGCCCTGAGTTCAAACCCCACTACAGGAGTTGGGGGGGGAGGGAAGGAATTGTTTATACACAGTCTGGAAAGGCATAAAGTTGGGTAAGGTAAAATAATACATCCATAGCGTGGCGGTGGTGGCTCACACCTGTCATCCTAGCTACTCAGAAGGCTGAGATCTGAGGATTGCGGTTCAAAGCCAGCCCAGGTAAGAAAGTCCGTGAGACTCTTACCTCCAATTCACCACCAGAAAACCTAAATGGCGCTGTGGCTCAAGTGGTAGAGTGCTAGCCTTGAGCTGAAGAGCTCAGGGGCAGTGGCCAGGCCCAGAGTTCAAGCCCCATGACCGACAAAAAAAAAAAAAAAAAAAAGACAATACATCCACAAAGAAGAGAAAAGATAATACATACAGAAACCTACCTGCCCACCTGGTAACATTTCGAGGCCTGGTCTCCAAAACAACCAAGCATCCATCACCTACATTTAATTCCGTCTTCTGAGCACAGCTGACAATTTCACGGAATATTTGACTCAGTTGGCTCAATTGGCACTAGCTGGTGGGTGACAGTAGGACGATTACAGGGCTGCCACCTGCTCCCCCAGGGGTTGGTATCGGGAGCAGGGAGCAGGGGATACACAGCAAAGGGGAGGAGGGAGCAGAGATGGGAGGAGTCGGATGGGGGCGGGGCGAACATAGGCGTGGGGGGCGGAGCCTACCACCCTGCGCGTGGGTGCGTCTGCGCGGCCCACAGACGCTGTCAGCGCGCCGACTCCCGCCGGACGCTGGGGGGCGCTGTCCAACGAGAGGGCGGGAAGCCGCGACGCCCCCTTGCGGCGGCGTTCTGCGGCGTGGAAGGTTCCCGCGCGTCGGTTGTAGAGGGAGCGCCACTGCGAGCTGCTGAGAGCAAGCCTTCGACCTGGGGCACCAGTATCCACAGTCGAGACCCTACCACCACCCTCCGCCCTTCGCCTACGCCTCCCAGGCCTTCGCGACGGTCACCCGCGTCCGTCTGCCTGTCCTTGCGCAGCATGCAGCCCGCTGCCCGCCGGGGTCTTCTCGCGCTTGGCGGACGGCCTCCACGGTGTGGCCTGTTCTTGCTCCTGCTCCTGCAGCTGCTGCTGTGGCCCCTGGCCACCCGTGCCCGCACCATTCCGCTGGCCACCTCCAGCGCCCTGACCATGATGGACATCCCCAGCGACTCGGCCACGATGGGCGCCTCTAGCGCTCCGACGATGATGGCCACCGCTAACGCCCCACACATGATGGGCACCTCCCGCACTCCCACTCTACGGGAGCGCGCCCGGGCCCTGATGCGGGACTTCCCGCTCGTGGACGGGTGCGTAGATGCCAAGTGGGGCAGGGTGGCGAGAATGGCTACCAAACGGGAACCCCTGGGCGCGGGAGGGTTCACAGCATGAGGGGTGAGCCAGGAGTCCCCCACTACCACCCCTGAGTGTCCACCTGGGACCTACCCCACCCCCCCCAACTCAGCCTCAGGGGTTTCCACATTGCCTGTGTGACAATGTGGAGTCGGGGAGGATAGGCCTAGGCGTGTTGATAAGACCTTTCCTCATGGGAGGACGTGATGTGTTTCCACTCTGACTTTGTCTTAACACCTCTAGGCACAATGGAGGACGTGACATGTTCCCACTCTGACTTTGTCTTAACACCCCCCCTAGGCACAACGACCTGCCTCTGGTCCTGAGACAGTTTTTCCAGAACAAGCTGCAGAATGTGAATCTGTACAATTTCAGCATGGGTCAGACCAGCCTGGACAGGCTTAGTGATGGCCTTGTGGGTGCTCAGGTACCTCGGGGATGCCCTGGATACCACAGCATGATGGGGGATGTTGGGTGGCTGGAGAATCACAGAAACATGGCTAGGCTGGACTCCAAGTGAAGGGGGAGGTACATGGGTATTCAGTGTGCCATCATGAGGTATTGGAGGGGGCACTGGTGGCTCACACAGTTGAGCTGCATGGGTGTCAGGAATTCTGCGGAGACATAGAAAATCCCTGGTGAGTATAGCAGTGGCTAGAACCACAGAGGTTATGATAGATCGGCCTGGCACACTCACATAGCACATGACTATAATCTGTAGCCCAAGATGTGTCCTGAGTCTACAGTTAGGCTATATTAAAGTACTGAAGTGTTCTGAGCACTGATGGCTCATGCCTGTATGTAATCCTGCTCAAGAGAGTGACATCTGAGGATCATGGTTCAAATCCAGCCCAGGCAGAAAAGCTTCTGTATGATACTCTCATCTCTAATTAACCAACAAAAAGCTATGAAGTAGAGCTATGACTCAAGAGGTAGAAGGCCAACCTTAAGTAAAAAAAAAAAAAAAATCGGGGCTGGGGATGTGGCCTAGTGATACAGTGCTTGCCTCACATACATGAAGCCCTGGGTTTGATTCCTCAGCGCTACATATATAGAAAAAGCTAGAAGTGGCACTGTAGCTCAAGTGGTAGAGTGCTAGCCTTGAGTAGAAAGAAGCAGGGACAATGCTCAGGCCCTGAGTTCAAACCCCAGGACTGGCACAAAAAATTAAAAAGAAGAAAAGAAATCAGAGTCAGTGCTCAGGCCCTGAGTTCAAGCCTGAGGAACTGAATATATATATATATAAATGATAGAGTGCTTGCCTAGCATGCATGAAGTCCTAAAGTTCTGGGTTTGTTTCCTCAGTGCCACATAAACAGAAAAATCTGGAAATGGTGCTGTGGCTATGGCTCAAGTGGTAGAGTGCTAGCTTTGAACAAAAGAATCTCAGGGACAGTGCCTAGGACTGATGATATGTATATATGTATGTGTGTGTGTGTGTGTGTATGTGTGTATGTATATATGTGTGTATGTATATAAGCCTGAATTCTGATTTTATTTTATTTATTTTATTATTATTATTTTTTTTGCCAGTCCTGGGCCTTGGACTCAGGGCCTGAGTGCTGTCCCTGGCTTCCTTTTGCTCAAGGCTAGCACTCTGCCACTTGAGCCACAGCGCCACTTCTGGTCGTTTTCTATATATGTGGTGCTGGGGAATCGAACCCAGGGCTTCATGTATATGAGGCAAGCACTCTTGCCACTAGGCCATATTCCCAGCCCTGAGTTCTGATTTTAAAAATATATATATCATGCTCATTTGGGGGCTACTAATCCAAACGGTTCCTGTGGGGGTAAGTCAGGAGGGGCAGGTCTACAGGGTTGGACACTACCTAAGCTGCTTTCTGAACCTTTTGATCTTCCTGTAGTTCTGGTCAGCCTATGTGCCATGCCAGACCCAGGAACGGGATGCGGTGCGCCTCACTCTGGAGCAGATTGACCTCATTCGCCGCATGTGTGCTGCCTACTCTGAGCTGGAGCTTGTGACCACAGCTGAAGGTGAGATGCTTGCTGTGGAGATAGTCCGGGGTTCACTCACTGGGTCTGTTGCTGGGCTCTGGCCACGTGACTCCCCATCCTCTTCTAGGTCTGAACAGTACTCAAAAACTCGCCTGCCTTATTGGTGTGGAGGGTGGTCACTCACTGGATAGCAGCCTCTCTGTGCTGAGAAGTTTCTATCTGCTGGGAGTACGCTACCTGATGCTCACCTTCACCTGCAGCACACCCTGGTGAGTTCAGTACTAGCCGGGGTAGAATGGCAGGCAGTGTGGTAGGGAAACTGCTTTCTCTAGGATGAGCCTGACCAGTGAGGTGAGAATAAAGTGGGGTCCACAGAGAGAGGCTGGATCCTCAGCAGGTCCCTGATACTCTCAGAAAGTAGCTATCACTGGATCCTCACCTGTTCTAGAGGTGAGATAGATGGACAGGGCCCAGTCACTGATGACCAAGGTGTGGCCAGCTACATTGTCCTTTCCTGGCTGTCTTGCAGGGCAGAGAGTTCCACAAAATTCAGACACCACTTGTACACCAATGTCAGCGGGTTGACAAACTTTGGTGAGGTGAGGACTCCTGTGTCATACTCAACCCCACCTGTTCCCTATAGATATGAATGTACACATGAGCTACCTGACATCCCTTATCCCACCCCCAAATTGTCCCTGCAGAAAGTGGTGGAGGAAATGAACCGTTTGGGCATGATGATAGACTTGTCCTATGCCTCGGACACCTTGGTGAGGCGGACTCTGGAGGTGTCAAAGGCCCCTGTGATCTTCTCCCACTCTGCTGCCAGGGCTGTGTGCAACAATACACTGAATGTTCCTGATGATATCCTACAGCTTCTGGTAAGTAGCTACCCCAGACCTGAAACCCAAGGTTAGCTATGCCTCGTTAAAAGATTCTTGATCTGGGCACTGGTGGCTCATGCCTGTAATCCTACCTACTCAGGAAACTGAGATCTGAGGATTATGGTTCAAAGCTAGCGTGGGCAGGAAAGTCTTTGAGACTTTTAACCTTTTTATTTTTGTTTATTTTTTATTGTCAAGATGATGTAGAGAGGGATTGCAGTTACATACTTAAGGTAGTGAGTACATTTCTTGGTCTTTGAGACTCTTATCTGCAATTAACCACCAGAAAACCAGAACCACTTTTGGTTTGAGCTGTGGCTCAAAGTGGTAAAGTGCTAGCCTTGAGAAAGAGCTCATGGACAGCAACCAGGCCCTGAGTTCAAGCCCCACAGTTGAACAAAGAAAGTTGCTCTAATTCAAGTCTCATACATGCTTGGACCCTCCTCTATCTCTAAAACTGAAGGCCAAATCAGTTTCATTCAGAGATCCACAAACCCAATGAGGAAGGATCTTCTAGTTTCTGAAGCCAGCATGAAATTCCTGTCCTGTTAGGGTCCCCACAGCAGGGGACCCTAACACTGGCAGGCCTGAAAGGCTGACCTGAGTGCCCTTGGGTCTTATTCCTACAGAAGAAAAATGGTGGCATCGTGATGGTGACACTGTCTATGGGGATTCTGCAGTGTGACCTGCTTAGCAACTTGTCCACCGTGGCAGGTAAGCCCAACCTCAGCTCTTTTTATAGCTCTGTCTTGGGCTATGGCCACTGGGACCATCAGGACTGTTCCAGTAGTCCAGCACATATGGGCAATCCCAACAACAGAGGTGCAGCAGACCCAGCTCACAAAGTTGAGGCCATAATGAGTGCTGATGGGTTTGATGACTCTGCCTCTGGGTTTTGTTTTTTCTCCTAATCCTTGAACCTTTCTCATTCTCCACATTGATGGGCAATACATGCAGAGATGCCCTAGGATGCAGGAAGAGAGGGTGGCTCTGAGGTCCCCACTAGTCTACCTTAGCTACCTTAGGACTTGGGGGCACCCTGCGGAGTCAGCTGACATGGTCTAGTGTGCTATGGGCAAGGAAATTGGCCAGGGCTGGGCCCAGGGTCTGATTCCAAGCCATGTGCTGTCCACCATCAACCTCCATCTTCTAGATCATTTTGACCACATCAGGGCAGTCATTGGATCTGAATTCATTGGGATTGGTGGAAATTATGATGGATCTGGCAGGTAAGTGCTTCCACTCGGGACTCATCTTGGCTGAGGTACAACAAGGGTTCTTTTAGTTACCCATCAGTCAGGCCCTGCAGCCCACCTGCCCAAGCCTACTTCCTAGGTTTTTCCTGTCATTTCTGTAGTCCAGTGGCCCCATCCTAAGTCAACACACTTGCTTAGTACTCCCTTCCCCACGGGAGCTCAATTCACGTACTTCTCCCTGCCCTGTAGATCTGTTGTAGACTGGACATCTGCTTAGCTGGTAAAATGGCAGTCCTTAAAGACCTTCCCAATTGGAAGATGTCTGTCAATTTAAGTCACATATATTGTTGCTAGGCAGGAGGCCCTAGGCGAGGATCAGGGTCAAGGTCCCCCAGGTGACTGGTGCGTGGCCACACAGGTTCCCTCAGGGGCTGGAGGACGTGTCCACATACCCAGTGCTGATAGAGGAGTTGCTGCGTCGTGGCTGGAGTGCAGAAGAGCTTCAAGGAGTCCTTCGAGGAAATCTGCTGCGGGTCTTCAGACAAGTGGAGCAGGTATACAGGCCTGGCACAGAGGATGACTGGCTCAATGGCTTGAGCAGATGGGGGTCACTGTGGTGTGACTCACTGTTGACTCTCCCCTCCAGGTGAGAGATGAAAACAGTGGGAAGAGCCCTGTGGAGGTCCAGATTCCTGACAGGCAGCTAAGCAGCATCTGCCACTCCCACATCCAGCCTCTGTCACCCGATAAACACTCCGGCACACACCTGAAGGTGACCAAGCAGCCATTCAGTCAGGACATCTGGAGACCCTCCAATTGCCCCCCATGTCCCATTCCAGGCCTTGTGGCTGCTGCTATTCTCCCAGTCCTCATCCTTGGGCTCTGGTGACCATCAGTCCCTGCAGGAGTCACTGTTGCAAAGTCCCCCAAAGTCCACCCTCCCCCAGGTATCCAGACTGCAGAACATAGTTAGAATAAATATTTGAGGCATTAACCACATATGTGTCCTTTCTTCTTTGTGTTGCTCTTTGTTAGAATGGGTCCTGCAGCCTAGGACCACTTGCTGAAGGTCCCCAGGAGGGGAGAGGCAGCTCAGCAATTTTGTTTTCTGGTGGTCATGGGGCTTGAACTCAGGGCCTGGGTGCTGTCCCTGAGCTTTTATATTCAAAGCTAGCACTCTACCACTTTGAGCCACAGTGCCACTTTTCCAGTTTTCTGGTGGTTAATTGTGGGTAAGAGTCTTTTGGACATCCTGCCTAGGCTGGCTTCAAACTGCAGTTCTCAGATCTCAGCCTCTTGAGTAGCTGGGATTACAGGCATGAGCCATCAGTGCCCAGCCAGCTCAGCAAATTCAAAGCCCCCCAAATAGCACAGAGGAAGGAAATTTAGTGTCCGCCCATCAGGGAATGTGACCCTGGGTGAATTTCTAGGCTTTCTGAAAGGTTAAACATTCTTAGAGGCAGAGTCTCTGTGTTGTGCAGGTTGACCTAGAACTCCTGAGCTCACTTGAGCCTTGTGAGTAGCAAGGTTACTTGGGATACACACACATATACAAGCACATATTTATCTGTCTATCTAATCTATCCATCTAACATCTATCTATCTATATATCTATCTATCTGAACTCAGGGCCTAAAGACCAAGTCCAGAGCAGGTAAAAAGCTTGAAAAGCTGAGCTAAAGCGAGAGGGTGGAGGATGGGAGAGATGATGCACAGGGGGAGGCCAGCCAGGCCTTGGTAGAGTAGGACCAAGAACACTAGGAGGAGACCAAGTCTTTCTCTTCAGAGGAAGGGGCTACTCCCCTGGCCCAGACAGGACAGCAGTGAGCAGGGGAGAGGGCAGCTGAAGGTGGTGTGAAGAGCAGGAAGGCAGGTTGACTGGTGCCACCAGTCCTGGCTGTTGGAGGAGGGGTCAGATAGCAGTTGGCCGGGGTTTCCCTGCAGGCTAGCTGACCTCTAGTCCTGCAGCTGGAGGCTAGGAGGTGGAGGCAGTTAGCAGGGAGCCTGAGGCTCAGTCCATGGGTAAAGCCCGAAAGAGAAAATGGAGAAAGACAAGTAAGATGTCCTCTGGGATTTTCTGATAAAGTCCAGAAAGAGACAGAGAAAGGACAGCCCAGAAAGATAAAGATGCTAAAGTAAAGTCTACAGGATGTTATCTGAAGCAGTGGAGCACAAAGTGAAAGAACTTGGGAGCAAATAAGCAAAGGACACTGATAAAGGAACCTTCTGGAGACAGAAAAAAAAATTTTTTTAATGAGAAAACCTTGGCTAATCACCCAATGTTCTGCCCTAAAGTGGTAAACAGGACCTGGGGAAGCAGGAGCCTCCCAGGAAGGGCCAGGCCCCGCAGCGGCCTCCGGCGGGGGAGGCTGGGCAGGGGCGGGGGCAGGAGCAGCGGCACCACCGTCGGGGCTCGGATCTCCCACCGCGGACCCGGACACCGGGTGGAAATGGGGACGACGTCTCGCCGGAGGCTCTGGGCAGGACTGAGGTAGCCACGACGGTTCTGCGTGGGTCCTGCCCACCCTCTGGCTCAGGAAGTAACTGCGCGCATCCCCAGGGCTTACGAGGTCCAGAGGTCCGAGTCAATTCACCCCAAGTCCCAACTCGGTGCACCCCAAGTCCCTGAAGTGATGCATCCGGAGCTCAGAGAGGGCAGTCCCTCGCCCGACCGTCACACAGGAGCAGGCTTTAAGGGGTCTTTCCCCACTTCGGGGGCTTCTCCGGCTTTTGGGGTCCCCGGGACGGCAGGTCGCTCTCGGGGAGGATCCGGCCGGAGCCCCTCCTGCTCCCCGCCCCCGAGGGGCGGCCCGGGGGGCGGGCGGAGGAAGTGAGCGCAGCGGGGAGGAATGCGAGCGGGCGGGGCGCTCCGACCCCGGGCAGCGGGCGCAGCCGGCGAGCGGCCGGGACGGCGGGCGGGCGCGCGCGATGCCGCACTTCACCGTGGTGCCGGTGGACGGGCCGCAGCGCGGCGACTATGACAACCTCGAGGGGCTCAGCTGGGTGGACTACGGGGAGCGCGCCGAGCGGGAGGACTCGGACGGTGAGGGCGGGCCCGGCGGGGCGCGGGCGGTGGGCTCGGCCTGGCGGGGCGGGCGGGGACGGGGCGAGGACGGGGCGTCCCTCCCGGGACCCCCCGCCGCGTGCCCGGCCCGGCCTGGTGCGCACACGTCGGGGCGGGCTCCGCTTTCTCCCTCGCTCTGCGCCTCGCGCGCACTCCACGGGTTTTCCGGGGCCCCGGGGCGCCGGGACGCCGGGGCTGGGCCGCTCTCCGCGCCCCAGCTCCTCCCCTGCGGGCTGCGGGCGGGGGCTGCAGACGTGGCCGCCCGGGGAAGCCAGCCAGCGGGCTGCCGGGCTGGGGAGAACGCGGAACCCAGGTCCTCCCTGGCCCTTCCCGCTGGATGCACTGCGGGAACGTGAGATCGCTGCCCCGGCGCCTGCTGCCCGCCACCTCCATCCTCCTGTGGCCTCCTCTTCCCCTCCGAGAGGCTTTCCACCCCCTGCGCCCCTGCTCCCCTGGCCCGGCCGGAGGGAAGGGGGTGCGCCTGCCCAGGGCGCCCTCCGTGCGCCCTGGCTGTGCATGTGTAGCCTCAGTCACACGGGGCCAGGCTTGTCGAGGCATTTTACGTGAATCAACTCGCTTAATCCTCCCCAACCTCCCTCCTGGGAGAGATGCTGCTCCTCGCACTCAGAGGACAGAAGGGACGGTGGTTATGCAACTTTCCTCTGGTGGGATTCAAACCCGAATGTGATCTTCCAGCGCCGTAATTACAAACACACACACATCACTTTTTCCTAGCATACATTAACTATACAGGGGAGTTTAATCCTGACATTCCATACATGTGTACAATGTACCTCATCCACCAAGCCCCCTCTGTCACTCTCCTTTGTGCTCACCCCCCTTTTACCATCTTAATTCTTTTTTTTTTTTTCTGGTACTAGCATTTGAAATTAGAGCCTCTCACTTGCTTGGTGGGCACTTATCATTGGAATTACACTCCCAGTCCAGCTTTTGGCTGCTTATTCTAGAGATGGACCCTCACAGACTTTAATACCCCTGCTGGCTTCCAGCTGGCATCCTCCAGATTAGCTAAGAGCTCTGGGCTCGGCAATAGCACCTTAGTTCTCCACCTGGTTGTTAGGACCAGGTCTGGAATGATCCCTTCCTCCCTTCTTATAGGTGCACACCTCCCTGGAAGTGCCTTTCTCCATATCCTGTCCCAGGAGTCTCCCTATTTCCTGGGCTGTACATGCTAGTGCCTTGCTTGAAGTGTGACAGTGCTGTGTGTGTATCAGTGCAAGTGCTGAGGGGGATCAAAAGGTCCAGATGGCATCCTCATGGTCGCTTTCCTACAGAGTTGTCAGTGAAAGTGGTGATATGACTGATGGCAAATGCCAGTGATGTGGGACTGTCAGTAATGGAGACATGCTGAGATGTAGCTCAGTGGCAAAGCGATTGCATAGCAAGTGCAACATCCTGGGTTCCATCCCTAGCACAAAGAAAGAAAAAGAGAGAGAAAGGGAGGAGGAGGGGGAAAGGAAGGAAGGAAGGAAGGAAGGACAGTAATAGACACATGTAGGAGGGGGCTGGGAATATGGCCTAGTGGCAAGAGTGCTTGCCTCATATACATGAGGCCCTGGGTTCAATTCCCCAGCACCACATATATAGAAAATGGCCAGAAGTGGCACTGTGGCTAAAGTGGCAGAGTGCTAGCCTTGAGCAAAAAGAAACCAGGGACAGTGCTCAGGCCCTGAGTCCAAGGCCCAGGACTGGCAAAAAAAAAAAAAAAAAAAAAAAAAAGTAGAAACATGTAGGAAATGTAGCAGGTGATATGATCTTTTCCTGTGATCTGTGATGTCTGAGGTTGCCTACCCCTCTTATGAGCCAGTCGTGTGTTGCTTATGTCACCTGACTGCCATGTGTGGATGGGACATGGAGCAGTAGCATATCATGGAAGTTTCTCAGGCTTGGCAGCTATGTGAGTGTCTCCCCTGTGCCCTCATCTGCCTCTAGCCTCGCTCAAGGTGTCAGAGCAGAAGCTACTATCCCACCTCCTGTAGACCTGCAAAGATATCTCCATTCCCAGTGGCTGGGTTGGGCTTCATCCCTAACATCAGGCTGGACCAGTAAGCAAGCTGAGCTAAGTCCAGCCTTTGGCCCCGCCTTGGTCCCTTCAGAGACTGACAGGAGGGATTTGGTGCTGTTGGCTGCTGGCTGAGTCCTGCTTGATCCCTCGATGCTAGCTCCTCCCACTACTCCCTACCTTTTCCTCCTCCTTGTACTCCTTTCCAACCAGACCTTGGCTGTGTCTGCAGGATGGGGGACACCCTACAGCATGGTGAGTGATTGGGTTCTTCTTGTTGGGGATTGCAAAGGGTCAGAGGGCACAAAACTACTCAGCCTTAGCTCCTGGGACTCCCCCTCTATCCCCTAAGATGTCCACCCACTTTGCTTTGAGGGCATAAATGGGCCTGCGTGTTCAGCTGGCCTAGAGACAGGGGATGGCGAGGTTCTAGGTCACTTCAGGCCAATGTCTTATACACTGGGATCAAGGGGGTCACCTGGCTCCATTCCTACCACTGGTGTATTCACAGCTGTTTGTAGGGATTCACCTGTATGCCTCACAAGTAGCCCCTGGCCATGCCCGGGTTCTCTGGGGGTCTCATATAATGTTTGAGCAGCTTGGGCCTAGTAGGCAAGCCCAAACGTGCCCTGGAATTTTTGGAATAGCTGAGGCCAGTACAGTACGGGCAGCTTGAAGCTGAAGGCAGTGCACACATGAGACACTGCTTACACTTGCTCACATTCCCATAGTCCCATGAGAGCTTATTCACAATGTGGTTGGCGGGGGGCTTCAAGGAGTACCTGCTTTGTGTTGGGGACTAGAGAGTCTCCCTTTTCTAAGGCATCTGGGCAGCTGAACCAGGGATTTTGAATCTCTTCGTAGAAGGTGACAAAGCAGCACAGAAAGGATAAGCAATTTTCCTGTCCACACAGGGAAGGGTCAGGATCCAAGCAAAGTTGCCAGAGACTGAGGTGTGCACTGCAGACCCTGGACTTCTCTGTGTTGACTGTGCTGAATTCTGGGATACACTCTGGAGGGACTAGGGTCCAGAGTAGGAACAGAGAACCTACAGTTAGTCCTCACCTGCCTTTAGTGACCCTGGACCCAGGTATAGCCCTTCTTACTGGTTGACTTTGAACCTGAGCCCTACTCTCCTTGTTTCTAAAAGAGATCTAAGGGGCTGGGAATATGGCCTAGTGGCAAGAGTGCTTGACTTGTATACATGAAGCCCTAGGTTCGATTCCTCAGCACCACATATATAGAAAAGGGCCAGAAGTGGCTCTGTGGCTCAAGTGGCAGAGCCTTGAGCAAAAAGGAAGCCAGGGACAGTGCTCAGGCTCTGACTTCAAGGCCCAGGACTGGCAAAAATAAATAAATAAACTAAAAGAGATCTACTAGAATGTTGTTGTAAGTACTAGGGGCATCTCTTGGAGGGACTCTGAGCCACCTTGGAATGATGGATTTAGTGATAAGGAGTTGGTCGTCATCCAGAGGCATTTGGGGGGCTGCTGAGTGCTACATTTTCTGAATACTAGTGCAATTACTAGTGCAGTAATTGGAGGTGGGAAGTGGGGCTGTGGGGCTTGAGTATAGAATAATTTGTAATCAGGCTGGGAATGTGGCTTAGTGGCAGAGTGCTTGCCTCACATATATGAAGCCCTGGGTTCGATTCCTCAGTACCATGTAAACAGGAAAAACTAGAAATGACGCTGTGGCTCAAGTGACCAAAAGAAACTCAGGGACAGTGCCCAAGCCCAGAGTTCAAGCCCCAGGAATGGCCAAAAAAAAAAAAAGAATAATTTGTAATTTATTTTCAACCTACTTCCACAAAAGGATCAGAGTAAATATGCAGCTGAAGCTGGTGGTTCATGCCTATAGCCTTAGCTACTCAGGAGGCTGAGGGTCTCTCCCTTTCTATCTTCCTCTCATTCCCCTCCCCTCTTCTTCCTCTCCTCTTCCTCTTTTGCTCATCCTGGGGCTTGAACGCTGAGCCTGGGCACTGTCCCTGAGCTTTTTTGCTCAAGGTGCTAACCTATTCTATCACTTGATCCACATCTTCACGTCCAGCTTTTTTGGTGGTTAGGTGAAGATAAGAGTCTCACAGACTTCCTTGCCTGGCCTGACTTTAAACCATGATCCTCAAATCTCAGTCTCTTGAGCAGCTAGGATTACAGATGTGAGCCACCGGCGCCCTGGCTTCTCTTTTATGGTGGTATGGAGGGTTTCAACTAACTCAGGGCCTTGAACTTGCCAGACATGTTTTCTACTGCTTGAGTATCATCCCCTAGCTCTTATAGCTGCCATTTTTGGACAGAGTAAAGAATCTAAGACCTTTTTTGTTCTCTCTCTCTTTTGGTCAGTTTTGGGCTTGAACTCAAGGCCTGGGCACTGTCCCTGAGTTGTTGTTGTTTTTTTTTGCTCAAGGCCAGTAGTGCTCTACCCTCTTTGGGCCACAGCTCCACTTCCAGACTTTTTAACTTTTAAAAAAAATAGTAATTTCCAGAGGCTTCTCAGTGAAAAGTGGCCTATATAAAGGGCAGTGTAACTGAGTTTTCAGATTTTTCTTGTGACTCCTTATCCTGATCCTGAGTAAGCAGCAAGGTTATGACAGATGTCACAAGCTCTCTAAGGAACTAGAAGGCTCAATTGAACGTGAAGCCATTGGCATTGATGTACCTGTAATCACCAAATGTGGACCTACGATGCTTGGCCTCCTCAGCTAGTCCAGGATGCTAGCTATAAATGTGCTGCTTTTACATGATGGAAGAAGGAAGAGCTTACTTGGCCCTGGAAATCCTTGTGGGTACATTTTACCTGTCAGTGTCCTTGAGCAATAAAAAAAAATGCCTGCTAATTGGCTGTGGGCTGGGAAAAGACAGCTTAAATCATGTGCTGACATTAAGAGTAAGCATTAGTTGATATCCTGGGCTGCAAACATCTCTTGAATTGTGGCCTGTTTACACAGACAAGATTGGTAGCTCTTGGCCCAATCACACCACTAGTCTAGGTTGGTAATGATACTTCTATTGTTACCTCTATTGTTGGACATCATATTAACTCATTTTCTACCTTCTTTGAACCCTATGTCTGCTTCCCACTGCTGAGAGACCTCTAGCTAGTGCTGAGGTTGTTAAGCTGCCTGAAAGGGTGTGGTTGCATTTGGCTCCCCCCCCCAAAAAAAAAAAAAAACCGAAAGTGCTGAGCATCTTTTGTCCACTTGGTAGAAAGCCAGGCAAATCACCCACTGAGCCTCACAAGGGACCGATTTTGGAAAACAGGTAAAGAGTGTGGATAGATAGGAAAGCAGAAAACACAGTTGAGCTTTGGAACTTGAGAACTTACATGGGGGCTCTAGTGGAATTGCAGCTACTTGTACAGCCTTGTCTGTCTGTGAAAATTGTCCTCTTATACCGAGTGTGCATCTCAGGAGCGATGCACATGGAGCCAGGAGGGAGGAAGGGACACCTGCCCAGCTAGCAGATGAGCCACATTGAACCTAGAGATCCACGGGGTGACAGAGGCCAGCCAGACTGTCGTCATTCCAGCAATCAAGCTTGGGGAGTTGGGCAGGCTTAAAAACAAAAAAAGTCTATTGGCTCAATTCTTTTTTTTTTTTTTTTGCCAGTCCTGGGCTTGGACTCAGGGCCTGAGCACTGTCCCTGGCTTCTTTTTGCTCAATGCTAGCACTCTACCACTTGAGCCACAGTGACACTTCTGGCCGTTTTCTATATATGTGGTGCTTGGGAATCGAACCCAGGGCTTCATCTATAGGAGGCAAGCATTCTTGCCACTAGGCCATATTCCCAGCCCCCCATTGGCTCAATTCTGTTAGGTTTCCTAGGAATTGTGGCGTGTGCTCTCTAACTTGACAGGTGGGTGTTCTGCAGAAAACGTCTTGAATCTGGGGACTGAGGCCAGTAGATGGTCCTGTGTGCAGTATATTCTGTATGTTGACCTCTTTGTTCAATCTAACACTCACTCTGAAGTCTGGTTTTGTGTGTACGTGCGTGTGTGCATGCCCACTAGCCTGGGGCTTGAACTTCAGGGCCTGAGTGCTGTTCTTGAGCTTTTTTGTTCAAGCTTAGTGCTATCATTGAGTCACGGCTTCACTTTTAGCTTTTTGGTGGTTAGTTGGAGATAAGACTGGGAATGTTTCGGGGACTGACCTTCTGAATGGCCTGTGGGCTGGGGGTGGAGGAGGCAGCACCTAACAGCCTTTTTCTCTTTCCCCACAGGACAGAGTAATCACAGAGAAAGCAGCCCTTTCCTTTGCCCAGTGGAGGCCTCCAGAGGAAGTGACTACTATGACAGGAACTTGGCACTATTTGAGGTAGCTAAGAAACCATTCTGGGCCACAGGTTGGGCAGGTAGGGGCCTACTGGGGGGCTTTTGGGCTAAGCAAGAAGAGTGGGTCTTCTATTCTTCCTGTCTCTGGTGCCCTAGGCAGCCAGGCCCTGGGGTTCCCTGGACTTTTCCAACGGAAGCTGCTTTCCCAGAGGCCATTCACAGTGCCACCCCCGCTGCCATCTCCAGGGCTGTTCACCTTTTCCTATAGCCCCTTACCTTCTTAGCTTCCTCTTTTCTGTCCATTCTTAGGGCTTCTTCTAGTCCCTGGCTCTGTTCCCTCCCACAGATTCTTCCTTGCTTTCCCAGTTGGCTCTTCTACCTGTGCCCCCTGCTTCGTCACTGAGGCCTGGCCCTCCCACCCTGCCCTGTGCCCACTCTCTACAGCTTCAGTGACACCTCTCTGGGAAGGTTCCCGAATGTAGGCTTCTCAACTTGAATTTTGTCAAGCTTGAGCAGTAAGAGCTGGATTGAAGGCATGGGTTGGACTCCTAAACTCTGACTCCACATATCCATCTACCCTGTGACTACATAATGTAGGTTTCTCAATCTCTTCATGCCCAAAGGACCTCCATCTTGACTCTTCACTCCAATCCTACCTTTCTGGTATAGAGGGTCAAAAGGGAGCTTCGAGGGAAAATGCTAAATGTGGGCCAGCAGCAGGTAGAGGCATGGCACTGAGAAAACTGCAGGGGCAGGGAAAGCCTTGACTGAATGAGGGTCGTAGAACCATGACCCCAAGAGACCTCCTGGCCTGAGAGGCCAGCAGAGTTCTGCACTGAAGTCTTCCACCTGTTCCTACCTGAGGACAGGCTGGGGAGCCAGCCCCCTATCATGGGTGTCAAGGCGAGTTTTTCACAGGAGCAAGTACCTAGAGGAAGATCATTCAGGAAGGTCAGCATTTGGGCAGAAAAGTGAGACTCCATTTGTCCCTGTCACACTGAGGCGGCTAGGGTATTTTCTGTATGGAGGTGAGGGTCAATGTGAAGCCCAAAGGTCCAGCCATCGCTGGGAAGTGGCCAGGCAGAACACTCAGGGTGAAGAGTGTGATCTGCCAGCCAAGCCTGCCTTCTCCTTTTCCCCGAGGCGGGTGATTTTCACAAATGGGCTGGCACTGATTGCAGCCAGGGTGGGGCTGAGAGAAGCAGCCGCTGGGCTGGGGCCTTTGAGTGCCAGGTGGTGAGGTGTGGTGCCCACACCTGCCCAGTTGGCTGGCATGGGCTTCCCCAGGCAAGAGCTGGGATCAGGCCCAGACCTGCCTTAGGCCTTGGCTTGGACCCAGAGGCCAGACTGCTGGCTAAACACAGGTATTCTGGCACCGCCTTGGCCTGTTGCCATCTTGCCCTGTGGCTCTGTTTACAGGAGGAGTTGGACATTCGCCCAAAGGTGTCGTCTCTTCTGGGCAAGCTTGTCAGCTACACCAACCTCACCCAGGGTGCCAAGGAGCATGAAGAGGCCGAGAGTGGGGAAGGCGCCCGCCGGAGAGCAGCCAAGGTAAGCCAGTTGAGGTCAGCAGACAGGTCAGCAGAGCATCATGGAACCAGTCACTTCCCCACATCGTGGTGAGCTCACCAGGCGTGGTGCCCATGAAGGCTGGACACTGAAGGCCTGGAGTTCAAGGACGATTCGAGGGGTGGTGTTAGGAGGAGCTCCTGAGGGGAGCAGGGGGTCAGGGAGGTCCTCAGAAGTAATTGAAAACAACAGCCACCTGTACCCCGCTGTCTCTGTGGGAGGCACTGCGCTGAGAGTGGGCCCAGCTTCTCAGATAGTATCCTCCCAGGGCTGTGAGGTGGAAGCCTGGCACAGAGGCACACAGCTGTCACCCCTGCAATGTGGGAGGCCCAGGGGGGAGAACTCATAGAGCCCAGTAGTTTCATGAGGTCAGCCTGGGCAGCACAGCAAAACTCAAAAGAAAAAAAGAAAAAAAAAAAAAGCTATGAGGTAGGTGCTATTATCATCTTCAGTTTCTTTTCCTGTCAGTGCTGGGGCTTGCACTCTGGGCCTGAGCACTGTCCCTGGCTTCCTTTTGCTCAAGGCTAGCACTCTACCACTTGAGCCACAGCGCCACTTCTGGCTATTTCTAAATATGTGGTGCTGAAGAATTGAACCCAGGGCTTTGTGCATGCTAGGCAAGCACTGTTCTGCTAAGCCACATTCCCAACCCTTCATTTTCTTTTTTACTTTTTTTTTTTTTTTTTTTTTTTTGCCAGTCCTGGGCCTTGGACTCAGGGCCTGAGCACTGTCCCTGGCTTCTTTTTGCTCAAGGCTAACACTCTGCCACTTGAGCCACAGCGCCACCTCTGGCCTTTTCTATATATGTGGTGCTGAGGAATCGAACCCAGGGCTTCATGTATATGAGGCAAGTACTCTTGCCACCAGGCCATATTCCCAGCCCCTTTCTTTACTTTTTCTTTTAGCTTACATATTAGTTATACAGGGGCGATTTCATTGTTTTTACCTACCTGCCTGCCTTGCTTTTCTTTTTTTTTTTTGGCCAGTCCTAGGCCGTGAACTCAGGGCCTGAGCACTGTCCCTGCCTTCTTTTTTGCTCAAGGCTAGCACTCTGCCACTTGAGCCACAGCGCCACTTCTGGCCATTTTCTGTATATGTGGTGCTGGGGAATTGAACCCAGGGCCTCATATATACGAGGCAAGCACTCTTGCCACTAGGCCATATTCCCAGCCCCCCTGCCTTGCTTTTCTTTCCTCCTTCCCTCCCTCCCTTCCTTCCTTTCTTCTTTTCCTCCCTCCCACCCTTCTTTCCTTCCTCTTTTTTTGTCAACGGTACTGGGGTTTGTATTCCAGGTGTCCCACTCTCTCATTTGACTTTTTGGCTCATGGCTGGCTGGTAATCTAACACTTGAGCCACACCTCCACTTCTTACCTTATTTTATTTTTTTTGGCCATTCCTGGGGCTTGGACTCAGGGCTTGAGCACTGTCCCTAAACTTCTTTTGCTCAAGGCTAGCACCGTACCACTTGAGCCACAGCGCCACTTCTGGCGTCTTCTGTTTATGTGGTGCTAAGGAATCAAACCCAGGGCTTCATGCATGCTAGGCAAGCACTCTACCACTAAGCCACATTCCCAGCCCTTGCTTTTATTTTTTTTCTTGTTAATTATTGATGATCAAAATCTGAACTTTAATCTTCACATCTCAGCCTCCTGCATAGCTAGGATTGTGGGTGTGGAGCCCCCAACTTTTAGCTCTCTGGTTTCTTTCTAGACCTCTGACCCTTCAACCTTGCTCTCTATTTAGAACAGCTGTTTGGCTGTTTGTTTATATATGCTGGTGATCAAACCTAGGGCCTCTCTGTACTGTGCACTCTACCATTCAGATACATCCTCAGCCCCTAGAATGGCTTTTTTTTTTTTGGCCAGTGCTTTAACTCAGAGCATTGTCCCTGAGCTTCTTTGTGCTCAAGGCTAGTGCTCTACCACTAGAGCCATAGCGCCACTTCCTGCTTTTTCTGAGTAGCTTTTTGGAGATAAGAGCATCACTGACTTTTCTACCCAGGCTGTCTTCAAACCACAATCTTCAGATCTCAGCCTCCTGAGTAGCAAGAATTACAGGTGTGAGCCACCAGTACCAAACCCCCTGCAATGACTTTTGCATCTTTGTTTACCTCCTCTTTATGATGAGCCTGTTTAGCTGAGGGATGATGATTTCCTCTATGTTTTTGATTTGGAGGTGAGGAGCCTTGAGGTTTGGGAAGTAACTGTGTTTGGAAGGAGCTGGGGTCTGGTCCTGACTATATAGTGTTCTGCTGAAAGGTCAGCACAAGCCAAAGGAACTCCTGGTTGAGATGAACCAGGTCACTAGCCTTGCATCTGCTTGTAAGACTTGGGCCTTTTAGGGGTGGGCCCAAGAGAGTGGATGAGCCACTACCCTTCTAGGAAGCAAACTACTCTTTATTTTATCTATCCATCCATCCATCTATTTACTTATTTTGCCAGTCCTGGGGCTTGAACTCAGGACCTGAACACTGTTTCTGAGCCTCTCTGTGCTAGGCTAGTATTCTACCAGTTGATCCACAGTGCCACTTCTGGCTTTTTCTGTTTATGTGGTACTAAGGAATCGAACCCAGGGCTTCATGCATGTTAGGCAAGCAGTCTACTAAGCCACATTCTCAGCCCTCAAACTACTCTTTAGAGAGGCCAGCTGATATCCTGAGGTCAGCCCCAACCCCTCCTCTACTACTGTTTGTGATTTTTTTGGCCATGTCCCAGACTAAGTATAGCAAAGACTCCTGACTATCTTCTGCCTGTCCCTATCCAGCCCTGCAGGAGGGGTCTCAATTGCTGAGTGTGTTGTCCACTATGAGTGGTAGAAACCTTGGGTAAAGGCCTTATTCCTGTCCTGTCAGGCAAAGTCAGCAAGCTGATAGCTGGGTATGAAAGGGCTCCCAAGAAAGGATAATGTACAGCCAGGTGCCAATGGCTTACACCTGTAACCCTAGCTCCTCAGGAGGCTGAGATTTGGAAGATTGCGATTCAAAGGCAGCTCAGGTAGAAAAGTCCAAGAGACTTCATCTCCAAAATAAGCAACAAAAAGCCAGACTGGAAGTGTGGCTTAAGTAGTAGAAGTAGTAGAGTGCCAGCAAGTAGATCTGGTACAAGTCCCTGAGTCAAATGCTGATACTGCCCTTACCAAAAAAAAAAAACAAAAGGGCTGGGAATGTGGCTTAGCAGTAGAGTGCTTGCCTAGCATGCATAAATCCCTGGGTCCAATTCCTCGGCACCACATAAACAGAAAAAGCTAGAAGTGGCACTGTGGCTCAAGCAGTAGAATGCTAGCCTTGAGCAAAAAGAAGCCAGGGACAGTGCTCAGCCCCTGAGTTCAAACCCCAGGACTGGCAAAACATGCACACACACACACACACACACACACACACACACACACACACACACACCAGAAAAAAAGATTAGTATAAGGCTGAGGGCTAACCTCACTGGAAAGGCCCTGTTTTTAATTCCCAGGGCTTATAAGTGGGATGGGAAAGAAGCCTGAGTTGGTGAGAGGCCATGGTCCTGTGGCTCATTGGGGAACCTGTAAGGATTTTGAGTCTAGCCTTGGTTTACCTCACCTCACCCCTAGTAGGGTGACAACATAAGAGGGTGGCTGAGAATCTCTGGCCCAGTGGATTTGGGGTAGAGGGAGGAAGAGCCTAGTCAAATCTATAGGGAGTCAGGAAGCTGTGGGCCTCACCTAGGGCAACTGAACAGGGGTATCAGCAAGGAAGGCATAAATTGAGAGAAGAGCGGTTGGTGGTGCATGCCTGTAATCCCAGTACTTGAGAGGCTGAAGTAGAAAAATCTTGAACATAGTTAATTTTAGGCTAGCCTCAGCTACAAAGCAAGGCCCTGTCCAAAAATAATACCAAAAAATAAATAAATAAAAGAAGAAAGAAAGAAGACTTGAAACAGGAAGGGTGAGCCTCCAACTGAACCCTGTCAAACCCTAAGGAGACAGCTTTTCCCTGGCAGCCTCTTCAGCTCTGGCCCAGTGACCTTCTGAGGCTGCCAGAGGTTATTTGGGGATGCGGAAAGCATTTCCGGCCCTGCCCTTTCCCACACTGCCCTTTTCTGATGGTGACTCAGCCTAGCATGGGGTTGGGACTGGAAGCTCATGCTGCTGCTACCCAGTGGGTGGTATTGTCCGGGAAGAGCTGGAACAGACCCTGATGAGGCCCATCTTTCACCTATGCTGCGTTGGGCAGCACAGCGTGAGGAGGTTCATTCTCCCAGGTTCTTCATGCTGGACATAGATCCTACCTCAGGCCTGGGCCCATCAGGAGAGTTCCCATGGCTATGTGGTTCCCTCCTGGCTTTTAAGCGCTGAGTAGGCCCCCAACTGGATTGTTCCTTCCTCTGTGGGTGTAGCCTCTGCCTGGCCTCCTGGCTTGCCCCTCCTCTGCCCTTACACGGTTGAGAAATACTGTTGAATCTGTGTTTAGTCTTTCCTCACTTACTCATGGCCTAATCTTGGTTGTCTCTGGAATTTTCTCAAGATGTCCAGAAGTTTGCAAGGTGAGCTCTTCTACTCACTGGGTTCCTGAGCATCTTTTGGGGCCCATGCCGGGCCTGTTGGTGAGAAAACGATAAACAAGCCAAGTGTGCTTGTGAATGGTTGTAAGGCATTCCAGTGAATGGTGGGTTACTGTGACCTGTAGTGACCATGTCACAGGGGTGTATTAGATGAATGAGATGATATGATATGAAGGCACTGATACTCTGTGCCCCTCCTTTCTCACCCGCATAGGCACCCAGCATGGGCACTCTCATGGGGGTGTACCTGCCCTGCCTACAGAACATCTTTGGAGTCATCCTGTTCCTGCGGCTGACCTGGATGGTGGGCACCGCTGGGGTGCTGCAGGCCCTCCTCATAGTGCTCATCTGCTGCTGCTGTGTGAGTAGACCAGTACTGGGCCACGGGGACCCCATAAACCCTACCCAGCTGAGTTGCTCATCCAAGTTCTCTCTCTGTCCTACAGACTCTGCTGACAGCCATCTCCATGAGTGCCATCGCCACCAATGGCGTGGTTCCAGGTGGGTGAGCGCCACCCCAGGTGTGGTTGGTATAGGGATTGCAGCTCAGAGCCCACCTTGACCTGCCCAGCTGGGAGCTATTCTCCCATGGGGTCCCAGTCCCTGACTGACTCTAGAACCATCAACTAAGACCTTCCTGCTGGAGTGCTCGCCTTGCATGCATGAAGCCCTGGGTTTGATTCTGCAGTACCACATATATAGAAAAAGCCAAAAGTGGCGCTGTGACTCAAGTGGTAGAGTGCTAGCCTTGAGCAAAAAGAAGCCAGGGACAGTGCTCAGGCCCTGAGTTCAGGCCCCAGGATTAGCAAAAAAACAAAACAAAACAAGACCTTTCTGCTGAACAGAATTAGAGATTGCGGTTGTGTTTGGTTTGTAGAAAAACAGTACACCGGGCTGGGGATATAGCCTAGTGGCAAGAGTGCCTGCCTCGGATACACGAGGCCCTAGGTTCGATTCCCCAGCACCACATATACAGAAAACGGCCAGAAGCGGCGCTGTGGCTCAAGTGGCAGAGTGCTAGCCTTGAGCGGGAAGAAGCCAGGGACAGTGCTCAGGCCCTGAGTCCAAGGCCCAGGACTGGCCAAAAAAAAAAAAAAAAAGAAAAAAAAAAAAAGAAAAACAGTACACCTAGCCAGGCCCCAGTGGCTCATGCCTGTAATCTTAGCTACCTAGAAGACTGAGATCTGAGGATGACAGTTCGAAGCCAGCCTGGGCAGGAAAGTCCCTGGAACTCAGAACAGCGCTCAGGCCTTGAGTTCAAACCCTAGGACCAGCACATAGACACACACACACACACACACACACACACACACACACACACATTCCACAATACACCCTTCGCAAGAAAGAGCAATGTATGTTTACAGTAAGAGAGGTTTAAGAGGGTGACTATATTGTCACCATTCTGACTTCATTTTCATTAGTCTTTTGGCACATGGTCTTATAAATTACTGATCTCTTTTTGCTCACTCACTTCTTTCTGTGTATATATGTAAGTATAGATGTGTATGTAGGTGTGTATATTTATGTGTATAATTTCTTTTTCCTAGGAACATATATGTGTATTCTCTTTCTCTCTCTCTCTCTATATATATATATTTCCCAAGTGTTAGACACACACATTTTTATTTATTTATTTATTGTTCCAGTCCTGTAGCTTGGACTCTTGGCCTGAGCACTGTCCCTGGCTTCTTTTTGCTCAAGGCTAACACTCTACCACTTGAGCCACAGTGCCACTTCTGGTTTTCTGGTGGATATAAGAGTCTCACGGACTTTTCTGCCTGGGCTGGCTTTGAACCACAATCCTCAAATCTCAGCCTCCTGAGTAGCTAGGATGACAGGTGTGAGCTACCAGCACATGGCTAGACATATTTTTAAAAGTGTTTTCTATGGTAAGTTATAACCCAGTTTGTCTGATTGTTCTCCTTTCTGTTGGTTCTCCTTGTCATGAAGAGCTTTAACCAGTTGTCTCTGTTCATGCCCCTGGCAGTGCCCTTAGAAAGAAGACCCTTGAGGGCCTGGGAATGTGGCTTAGTGGTAGAGTGCTTGCCTAGCATGTACAAAGCCCTGGGTTCAATTCCTCAGCACCACATAAACAGAAAAAGCCGGAAGTGGCGCTGTGGCTCAAGTGGTAGAGTGCTAGCCTTGAGCAAAAAGAATCTCAGGGACAGTGCTCAGGCCCTGAGTTCAAGCCCCAGGACTGGCAAAAAAAAAACAAAAAACCTAAAAAACAGAAAGACCCTCCAGACTGGAGTGTTACAACATGAAAAGAGTTAATTCTTTTTTTTTTTAAAGTGCTCATCCTGGGGCTTGAACTCAGGGCTTGGGCATTGTCCCTGACCTTCTTTTGCTCGTCTGGTGTTCTACCACCTGAGCCACAGCACCACTTCTGGCTTTTTTCTGAGTAATTTGTGAGAGATAAGAGTCTCACAGCTTTTCCTGTCCTGCTGACTTGGAACTGTGACCCTCAGATCTTAACCTCCTGAGTAGCTAGGATTACAGGTGTGAGCCACCAGCGACCCTGTGAAGGTTGACCCTTTTTAACACTTACTGATTCTTTTTTTTTGGGGGGGGGGGCAGTCCTGGGCCTTGGACTCGGGGCCTGAGCACTGTCCCTGGCTTGCTCTTTTGCTCAAGGCTAGCACTTTGCCACTTGAGCCACAGTGCCTCTTCTGGCCGTTTTCTGTATATGTGGTGCTGGGGAATTGAACCCAGGGCCTCATGTATACGAGGCAAGCTTTCTTGCCACTAGGCCATATCCCCAGTCCCCCACTTACTGATTCTTACTCCCAGATCTTCTGACAGGAGAAGTAGGTATAGTCAATAGTGTGGGGCCTCCATTGTCCTCAGGGTTGTTAGTCTCTGATAGACTCCTAGCCCCAGGGCAGGAGGCTCAGCTGTGAATACTTACCCTGGCCAGTTTGCACTGGGCCACAAGAGTCAAAAAGACCAACTGGGGAAGGTTCTGCATCTTCCCTGGTATGGAAGGGGAAAGGTAGTCCTGGGTAGTTGTGAGGGAGCACCTGAAGAATCAGCCCAGACCCATGTCCACCTTCTCTTTGCTATAGCTGGGGGCTCCTATTTCATGATCTCTCGCTCACTGGGACCAGAATTTGGAGGTGCTGTGGGTCTCTGCTTCTACTTGGGAACAACATTTGCAGCAGCTATGTACATCCTGGGAGCCATCGAGATCTTGCTGGTGAGTCTGGCAGTCAACTTCATTTGTTCCCAAATAGTCTCTGGACTCTGCAGTGGAGGCACAGGCTGCTTGTGGTTCCTTAGCCTCTGGTACGGTTTTGGGTTACACTGGGAGAGGCCACCAGGGATCTTTACTCAGACTAGCCTCCCTTTTGCCCCCATGCTAGTTTGAGCTAGGTAGGGAAAGGGCCTAACTGCCTTCCCCTTGGCCTGCTGTTACCGCTGCCTGGGCATCGTTTCAGCTGCAGCAGGAGGCTTGCCAGCTGTTGCATTTAGCTGAGTGACAAGTCTTAGTGGTGACACAGAGATTGATTCTTGGGCTTTTGTGGGCTCTGGCTAGCTCTGTCACCCCCGGAGCTCTGTGCCAGGGCTCTTAAGATCCAGCTTATGGCAAGCGGCCACAGGAGGCCAGATTTCAGGGCCTCCTCCGTGAGCTCTGTGGATACTGACTCAAACTGCCTTCTCATTCACGAGCGAACCACCTGGGTCAATGAAAGAACAGGTACTGTCATCCTAGCTACTCAGGAGGCTGAGATTTAAGGATCACTGTTCAAAGCCAGCCCCGGGCAGAAAAGTCTGTGAGACTCATCGCCAATAAACTACTCAGAACAAGCCACAAGTGGCTCAAGTGGCGCTGTGGCTCAACTAGCAGAACGCTAACCTTGAGCACATAGAGGCTCAGGAACAGCGCCCAGGCCCTTAGTTCAAGACTCATGACCACCAAAAAGAAAACAGAGGGACTTGGGGGAGCAAGCAAAGAGTGACTGATTCCCCTTAGAGAACCAGAGAGGGATAGTTGTCTATTGTAATTTCTTGGTCCTCTGCCTACAGTGTGGACTTTGGATCTAGAGCTTCTGATTTTTTTAAAATTTGTTTTCTATTTCTCATATTTCATCTACATTATTTGAAATTCTTCCATTAAGAAAAATGTCCCGGGGCTGGGAACATAGCCTAGTGGCAAGAGTGCTTGCCTTGAATACATGAAGCCCTGCGTTCGATTCCCCAGCACCACATATATAGAAAATGGCCAGAAGTGGCGCTGTGGCTCAAGTGGCAGAGTGCTATCTTGGAGCAAAAAAGAAGCCAGGGACAGTGCTCAGGCCCTGAGTTCAAAGCCCAGGACTGGCAAAAAAAAAGAAAAGAAAAGAAAAAAGAAAATTGTCCCGTTTCCCCAGTTTATTCAACCATGTAATTATATAGACCTCTGGATATTTATTTTTTTCTCTGAGTTACTGGTTTATAATTCAATATTATCATTATTTTGTTCAAACTGTTCTCTTTTACCCTGCTGCTATTTAGATTGGCAGTGCCTGTGTCTGAATTCCTTTCTTTCTTTCCTTTCTCTTTTTTTCTTTTTTCTTCCTTTCCTTTCTCTTTTTCTTCTTTCCTCCTTTCTCCCTCTCTGTCTCTATTCACTTTAGTGTTTTGTTTTATTTATTTGCCAGTCCTGGGCCCTGGACTCAGGGCCTGAGCACTGTCCCTGGCTTCTTTTTGCTCAAGGCTAGCACTCTGCCACCTGAGCCACAGCGCCACTTCTGGCTGTTTTGCATACATGTGGTGCTGAGGAATCAAACCCAGGGTTTCATGTATACGAGGCCACTAGGCTATGTTCCACTAGGCTATGTTCCCAGCCCTCTATTCACTTTAAATAATAGGTTTGTTAAAATATAATTGTGTGTGTGTGTGTGTTTATGTGTGTGTGCTGGTCCTAGAATTGAACTCAGGGCCTGGGTGCTGTCCCTGAGCTCTTTTGCTCAAGGCTAGCACATTACCACTTTGAGCCAAAGTGCCACTTCCAGTTTTCTGGTGGTTAAATTGAAGGTAAGAGTCTCATGGACTTTCCTACCAGGGTTGGCTTTGAACTGTGATCCTCATGTCTTAGCTTCCTGAGTTAGGACTACAGGCGTGAGCCACCAGCACCTGGCAAAACATAATTCTTATACCATACATTCAACTACTTAGTAAAAATGTACAGTTAAGTGCTGAGTGCTGGTGTCTCAAGCCTGTAATCATTCTAGCTACTCAGAAGGCTGAGATCTGAAGTTCATGGTTTGAAGCCATCCCAGGCAGGAAAAGTCTGTGAGACTCTTATCCCCAATTAACCACAAACCGGAGGTAGAACCATAGTTCTCAAGTGGTAGAGTGGTAGCCTAGAACAAAAGAACTCAGGTACAGCACCCAGGCCCTAGTATCAGCACATACCAAAAAGAAAATATAAGCTCAGGAAGATGAGGCAGGAGGATTGTAAGTTTGAGGCAAGTCTGGGTCACATAGAAAGACTTCCTTAAAAGACTAAGCCAGGTGCTGGTGGCTCATGCCTGTAATCCTAGCTACTCAGGAGGCTGAGCTCTGAGGAGCATAGTTTTTTTGTTTGTTTGTTTGTTTGTTTTGGCCAGTCCTGGGGCTTGGACTCTGGGCCTGAGCACTGTCCCTGGCTTCTTTTTGCTCAAGGCTAGCACTCTGCCACTTGAGCCACAGCGCCACTTCTGGCCATTTTCTGTATATGTGGTGCTGGGGAATCGAACCCAGGGCCTCATGTATATGAGCCAGGCACTCTTGCCACTAGGCTATATCCCCAGCCCATGAGGAGCATAATTTGAAGCCAGCCCAGGCAGGAAAGTTCATGAGACTCTTAGCTCCAATTAATCACCTAAATGGAACTGTGGCTCAAGTGGGAGAATGCTAGCTTTGAACACCTAGGCCCTGAGTTCAAGCCCTAGGATGGGCTCTCTCTCTCTCTTTCTAATTATATATGTACTTTATTACATATTTATATGTGTGTATACGTGTGTGTGTATGTGAGTGTGTGGCTTACATGATAAAGTACTTGCTTAGCAAGAAGGAGGACCTGAACTCAGTCCCCAGTACTAAATGAAATAGGAAAAGCAAAGCCAAGCATGGTAGTACATGCCTGTAATCATAGCGACTCAAAGGTCAGAAGCAGAAGGATTAAAAGCTGCAAAGGTAGCTAGAAAATTGTCTCAAAAGTGAAATAGCCAGAACTGGGCACCAGTGGCTCACACCTGTAATCCAAGCTACGCATGAGGCCAAGATCTAAGGGGTACAATTTGAAGCCAGCCCACACAGAAAAATCTGTGAGGCTCTTATCTCTAATTAACCAGAAAAACGCTGGAAATGGAGATGTGGCTCGAGGTAGAGCACTAGCCTTGAGTGGAAAAAGGTAAAGGTCAGCAGTCAGGCCCTGAGTGCAAGTCCCAGTACTAGCACACACAGAAAAGAAAAGGTGAAATAAGCAAATGGGGTAAATAATAGAGCTACGTGAGGCCCAAGTTCAATCTTTAGTCCCCACTCGAGAACTTCCCCACCTCCAAAAGAAAAAGAAGAAAAAGTATACAATTCATTACCACAGTCAACTTTGGAACATTTTCATCACTGCAGAAGAAGCCTCATTAGTAGTCATCCTCCCCTCACTCATCCTTAGCAACCACCAGGTTTTCTGTCTCTATGGATTTGTTTCTTCTGGACATTTCATAGAAGTGAAATTGTATAATATGTGACCTCTTGTGAGTGGCTTCCTTTAGAGGCACTTCAAAAGAAAACCAAAATGATAGGCTTCATTTTCCAAATAGGAAGCTTGAACCCTCTCCATGTGTCTCTTTGTTTCAGACCTACATTGCTCCACCAGCTGCCATTTTTCACCCATCGGGTGCTCACGATACATCAAGTGCCACTTTGAACAATATGAGGGTGTATGGGACCATTTTTCTGACTTTTATGACCCTAGTGGTATTCGTTGGTGTCAAGTATGTGAACAAATTTGCCTCGCTTTTCCTGGCCTGTGTGATCATCTCCATCCTCTCCATCTATGCTGGGGGCATCAAGTCTATTTTTGACCCTCCTGTGTTTCCGTAAGTAATTTGACCATTTGTCTAGGCATTCCATTGACATTTCTTCCAAATAGGCGGCCTTTGATGCCTAGGTCCTTAAGGATGTTGGGAGAAAAGAGGCTAGGGCCTCCAGCTGAGCAGATGTTCATGCCTCCATCCCTCTAGGGTATGCATGCTGGGCAACAGGACCCTGTCTCGGGACCAGTTTGATATCTGCGCCAAGACGACGGTGGTGGACAACGAGACAGTAGCTACTCGGCTGTGGAGTTTCTTCTGCCATAGCTCCAACCTTACCACTGATTCCTGTGACCCCTACTTCCTACTCAACAACGTGACTGAGATCCCTGGCATCCCTGGTGCGGGTGCTGGCGTGCTCCATGGTAGGTCCTCCTCCCCCTCCTCCACCCTGCAGGCTGATGAGAAGAGCAGAGCACAGAACTGTCCTTGTGTGGCCAGCTTGGGAACGGGGGTTGGGGAGAGTGGCGGGGGGCGGGGGGGAGGCAAGTCTGGCTGCCTTCCCGGCTCAGCAGTGTCTTCTCAGCTTGGCTCCTGGAGGCTGAATTTTGGGGGAACAGAGCCTGTTTGGCCAGCATCCCAGGCCTGCAGCAGCCCCTAGAAAGTTCTGGCATCCCTTCTTTCGCTGGCCACCAGCCCCTGATGCTGCTTGGGATGGTTCCCACAGGAGCCATAAAAAGCTTGTGTGTGAGAGGCAGGCTCCAGTGGAGTTCTGGCTAATGATGTTTGGCCACTATTGACTGCCAGACTCCTCCCTGGACAGCTTCCTCCCTGTGGCTAGCGCGGTTCTATGGCGAACAGTAACTATTGGGCCGAAGCTGTCCCCAGAGCTTCCTTGTGTCTGCAGACTCCTGCTGGGCTGCCCTCAACTTCCCTGGGGAAGTTGGTTGGTGGTAATGCTGCTGTCCCTTACAGAAAACCTGTGGAGTGCTTATCTGGAGAAGGGCGAGGTGGTGGAGAAACGTGGGCTGCTCTCCACAGACACCATCGGCCTGAAGGAGAACCTGTCCCTCTATGTGGTGGCTGACATCGCCACATCCTTCACTGTGTTGGTTGGCATTTTCTTCCCCTCTGTAACAGGTAAGTCCCTGTTCACCTGATAATCACCCAGGTCTGCCTCCTATCCTGGGGAGCCCCTGAGGGGGTCTCATTTGTTTTTGAAGGTATCATGGCTGGCTCCAACCGCTCTGGAGACCTCCGCGATGCGCAGAAGTCCATCCCGGTGGGGACCATTCTGGCCATCGTGACCACCTCACTTGTGTGTATCCTTCTCCAGGCCTGAGATGGAGGGGGCAGAGGGGCAGGGGGGCAGGGGGCACCTGCCTGCATGGAAGCCACTTGTCAGCAAGCACAGATACAACCTCCATGCATGCGTGTATACCTCACCCCTGGCACATACACACATGCTACAAGGGCGTCCGCATGCGCTCTGGGGAACTCTCAGATGTCTGCAGGCCGAGGTGATGACAGTGACGGCCACGGGGTTCCAGGGGGAATGAGGCAGGCTGCAGTGCGGTAGAGGGCCAGCTTCCTTGACGCAAAGCAGATTTCAGCAGTGTGGTTCTCTTTGGTGCTTGCATCGAGGGCGTGGTGCTCCGGGACAAGTGAGTGAGCTGCGCCCCTCCCTGCAGCTGGGGCTCAGCTCTTGCTTGCCCTCATCCCATTCCCCCTACCTGCTCCCACGCATCTCCTCAGGCTATTGGCTGCCACTGGTGGTCTTTGCCACCAGTTGGGCCAGGCTTCTCCGGGACTTTTTATCCTGAGAGGATGGTGATATTAAGATCTAGGTTGGACATTAAGATCCTAGTGGGGCAAAGTTACAGGATAAGGATCGGCCATAGGCCTTCTCCACTCAGGGCTAGAATTCTGCCTCCTGTCCCCCAGCCCTCATTCCTGACTCCTGACATCCCTCACTCTGGGTGGCCTCATCCAGGGCTTGGGGGCCTCCTTGCCTGGACCTGATCTGAGCCTGGCCCCTGCAGGTACGGCGACGGCGTCAGCAGGAATTTGGTGGTGGGCACCTTGGCCTGGCCTTCACCCTGGGTCATTGTCGTCGGCTCCTTTTTCTCAACATGTGGCGCTGGACTCCAGAGCCTCACTGGGGCACCACGCCTGCTGCAGGCCATCGCCAAAGATAACATCATCCCCTTCCTCCGGGTGAGCCCTTCTGCGCATCCTCACAGTCTGGCTGCTCCTGGCCCCTCACACTGGCTAACTAGAGAGAGGGAATCAGATGCCATTGTGGCCTGCCCACCGCGGCCCCAGAACTGGACAGCTGTCTGTCTATAAGGAGCTTCTGATGGCCTCCTTGGCCCTGCTTGTGGTTCGCAGAGCCGTCTGAGTCTACGACTCATCCAAAGCAGAGAGTCCTAGAGAGGCGGGAGTCAGGGAAACCTGTAATCCCCAATAGCAATATATCTAGGGGAGTCCTGCAGCTCAGCCCAGGGGCCTAGGGATGATGGAGGCCAGCCTGGGGCTTGGGCTTCAGGGACTGGAACAGGGTGGCAGGAGCAGCTTCTTCCCTGGTGCCTACAGGTGTTTGGCCATGGGAAGGCAAATGGTGAGCCGACGTGGGCACTTCTGCTGACAGCACTCATCGCAGAGCTGGGCATCCTCATTGCCTCACTCGACATGGTGGCCCCCATTCTCTCCATGTGAGCTGAGGGCAGGGCAGTGGGTTGGTCCTGTAGAAAACTCCCTGAACCCCAGGGCTTCTCAGCTTGTCTGGTGTTGAGGGCGGGAGGTGGGAGATAGGTTGGGCAGCTCATGTGGGCTTCCCTGCATTTAGAGGCCAGCCTGGCACCTATCCCAAAGCTGCAGAGACCAGAAGCCCTTACACTCCACTGCGTGCAACTCCCCAGAATGAGCAGCCAGCACACCCCCACTCTTGGACAGGGCAAGGACCTGGTCCCTTGAGCCTTCATGAAGCAACCTCTGCCCCAATCACTTTTAAGGTTGCTTGTGCTGAAAGTCCTAGAGGCTGGGAAAATGAGTTTGACAGCACTTGGAGAGCAGGGGTCAGCACGTGCTGATCCCCAAGGGTCTCATTTGGGGCAGTTTGTTCCATTGCTATGTTCACCTCTGCTCACATTGGGGTCCTCACGCTTTCTGTTCCTCATTTGTTTAGTTACGAGGCGCCTGCCCTTCACTGCTCATTCAGCTTACAGATCTGACAGGCCTTTCTCCCACTTCTCCAGCAGCTTCCACCCCAGCCACAGCCAAGCCTACAACCTCTGGCTTCTCTTGCCCCTTCTGGCACACCTCACCCTTAACAGTAGCACACACTTCCAACTGTTCTTGCCACTGTCATCTTGAGTGGTGACCCTATTGGCCAAGTCAGAGACATAGTGCAGCCTTTCATCAATCATATAGCTTTTTTTTGTCCAAGACTAGGACTCAAACTCAGTACCTGCCGCTTTTGCTCATTGGCTAGAGCTCTCCCAACAGCCATGCCTCTGACCCCTTCCTGTGGTTCTTTCTGACAGCTCCTGATGGACACTCCCTCGTAGGAATCCTTGCCCCTCACACTCCTCTTTCAGTCCTGCCTGCTTGTCTATGCTTCCCCTCTGTTGGCTGAGGGTGATGAGAGCTCCTTCTTCCTCAGCCACCTTCCTGGGAGGGTTCATGCAGCCAGCCTTGTCTATGTCCCAACTCCCATTCCTAACACAGTGTCTCTGAAATATCCAGCTCAGTGTATCCACATGGTTCTTTTCTCTTGACCTGTTCCTCTTTCCCACATGCATGATGGCTCCTGTTCACCTGGTTGCCCTGACTAGATGCCTCATTGTCTCACTGTCTCCACACACTGAGCATCCCTGTCATTTCATCCCCATCCTCTTCTAGTTTGCTGTTTCCTGGCCTGCAATGCCTTCTCACTCCCCTGACAGTGAATCTTAGCTCATACTCTGTAACCTGGCTCTGAAGACACCTTGGCAGCACTCACATCTGCATCACACCACGGGAATGGGTGCTATGGGGTTGGAAAGACCTAAGTCCACAGAGAGCAGGACCAGAGAGCATGGTGGCTGTTTCTGGTCCAGGACAGCCAGAAACCAGGCTGCTAGAGATACCAAAGAGGCTGTTCTGTGTCTTAGGTTCTTTCTGATGTGTTACCTGTTTGTGAACCTGGCCTGTGCTGTACAGACGCTCCTGAGAACCCCCAATTGGCGACCCCGATTCAAATACTATCATTGGTGAGTGCCGGATGGACCCCAGAGCCAAGGCCTTTGACCTGGGGAATATTGGGAAGGCCAGGATCCCTGTTATGGATTGAGATTTGAGTTGGAGTAGTGGTTGCTCTTAATGAAACACTGGAGAGGGAGATTGTAGGGTTGGGGGCTTGACCTGTTTCTCAAGCCCAGCTTGTGACATGGGGCATGGGATGGGCTGTGACATGGATCCGTGCTGGTTTTGTTGATTCTCCTCTCTTCTGCCTCTGTCTCAGGGCGCTGTCCTTCCTGGGCATGAGCCTCTGCCTGGCCCTAATGTTTGTCTCCTCCTGGTACTATGCTCTGGTTGCCATGCTTATTGCAGGCATGATCTATAAGTACATCGAGTACCAAGGGTGAGTGAAAGGTTGTTGTCCCTGTTAGCAGCCCATACAGTATTTATTCATGGCGGCTGATGGAGGAAGTGGGGTGGTATGAATGTTGGCTTGTGGGAGGAACTGGATCATGTTTGCTATCCACCTTACTGCTATAACTCATCAGGGGCTGAGAGGGCCTCGCTTTCCTCCATCCCATACTTATATAGGCATAAGTCTCTAGTGGAGGAGCTGGGCTTGTGGCTCAGTGGTAGAACACTTGATTCGCATGTATGAGACTGTTAGTTTAATCCCCAGCATTCTGACAAAGAGGCTAGAAGGACTAAGGGCTCATTAACTTGTGGCATCTCTAGGGCTGAGAAGGAGTGGGGTGACGGAATCCGAGGCTTGTCCCTGAGTGCAGCCCGCTATGCGCTATTGCGGTTAGAAGAGGGGCCACCTCACACCAAAAACTGGCGGTAAGTTCGTGCCTAGATTCGTAGGGGCCATCTCAAGATTCTTAGAGAGCACTGTGAGAGTGGGAAGCCCTCCTCCTGGTGTTATTTGGGGTGCTCTCCTGCTTATTGGTCACTTAGAGCCATGTGACTCAAGCCTGGGGGACAGAACTCTGAGAAGGAAAGATGAAGAGGCTCCTTGGAAAGGTGTGGCCCCAGTCTCAGGCTGCATCCTCCTCTGGCCACTATAGGCCTCAGCTCCTGGTGCTGTTGAAGTTAGATGAGGACCTTCATGTGAAGTACCCACGGCTCCTCACCTTTGCTTCCCAGCTGAAGGCGGGCAAGGGCCTGACGATTGTTGGCTCCGTCATCCAGGGCAGCTTCTTGGAGAGCTATGGCGAGGCCCAGGCTGCTGAACAGGTGCTTGCTGGGGGGTAGGAGGAGCTGAACCAGACCAATGGTGTCTGGCTACGGCTGGGATGTCGGGGAGGGAACTAATCCTGGCCAGGCCGGCCAGCCAGGTGGACAACACTATTGTTACCTTGGAGCAGGAACAGGAAGTATAGCTGTCCCATCTTGAAAACATGGTTTCTGGGTAAACAAGCTTGCAACTAGGCCCTCTCCTCCTCCCAAGTAGTCATGTGTTTCCTAGAGCCCTGGGAGGGAGTCTAACAGAGGGAAAGTCGATGACCTCACTTTCTGACCATTGTGTTCTCCAGACAATCAAGAACATGATGGAGATTGAGAAAGTGAAAGGTTTCTGCCAGGTAGTGGTGGCCAGCAAAGTACGTGAAGGACTGGCTCATCTCATCCAGTCCTGCGGCCTGGGTGGCATGAGGCATAACTCCGTGGTACTGGGCTGGCCCTACGGCTGGCGACAGAGTGAGGACCCACGTGCCTGGAAGACCTTTATTGGTATGTGAAGAGCTGGCTCTTGGGCTAGACCAAGTGGGCCAGGGTAGGGTCACGCAAGGTGGCAGAGGCCAGAGGGCCACAGGCTGGTAGTCAGCAATATCCCTCTTCCCCAGACACCGTGCGCTGTACCACAGCTGCCCACCTGGCCCTGCTGGTGCCCAAGAACATCGCTTTCTACCCCAGCAACCACGAGCGTTACCTGGAAGGCCACATTGATGTGTGGTGGATCGTGCATGATGGTGGCATGCTCATGCTTTTGCCCTTCCTGTTGCGTCAGCATAAGGTGGGCCAGACTGTGGGCAGGAGTGGTGGGAGTGGATGGGCTCTCAGAGGACCGGAGGTGACAGAACCACCCCTACCCCCTGGCCACAGGTTTGGAGGAAGTGCCGAATGCGCATCTTTACAGTCGCCCAGATGGATGACAATAGCATCCAGATGAAGAAGGATCTTGCCATCTTCTTGTACCACCTCCGCCTAGAGGCAGAAGTGGAGGTGGTAGAGATGGTGAGCTGCCTGTTCCAGCCTGGCCCTGAGGATCCTGAGCACCTTACAGCCCAGTCATCACAGCTTCCTCTCTCCCCAGCATAACAGCGACATCTCTGCGTACACCTATGAGCGCACACTGATGATGGAACAGCGGTCTCAGATGCTGCGGCAGATGAGGCTGACCAAGAACGAGCGGGAGCGAGAAGTTAGTGGCCATCTTGGTTCCAGCTGGGTGGCAGGGTCAGGCTCTTGGAAATACTGTGAAGTGGGGGCGTCAATATGATTCCCTTCAGAGCTAGGTGGCTCACACCTGTAATCAATCACAGCTATCCAGGGGTCAGAGTTAGGAGAATTATCGTTTGAAGCCAGCCCAAGCCAAAAGTAACATCTCATCTCAGCAAACAAGCTGAAGGTGGTAGCTTGCACCTGGAATCCCAGCTGTGCAAGAGGCCATAAGTAGGAGCATCACATTCTGAGATAGGTCCAGACATAAACACAAGATCCTATTCATAAAATAACTAGAGAGGCAGGGCGCCAGTGGCTCATATCTGTAATCCTAGCTACTCAGGAGGCTGAGATCTGAGGATTGAGGTTCAAAGCCAGCCAACAGGAAAGTCTGAGACTCTTATCTCCAATTAGCCACCAGAAAACCAGAAGTGGCGCTGTGGCTCAAAGTGCTAACCTTGAGCAGAAAAGGTCAGGGACAGTGCCCAGGCCCTGAGTTCAAGCCCCATGACCAACCAAAAAAAGTAAAATAATTACAGCACAAAGGGCTGGAGCTAGGGGGTGGCTCAAGAACATGGCTTTCTACCTCCCGAACATTGAGCATTACCTAGACATCAACATTAGTATGCAATGGATGGCGCACAAAAGTAGTCTGCTCACGCTGTCAGTGGGCATGGAAGGCCAGGTGTGACAGAGTCACTCCCAACTCCGTGGCCACAGTGGAAGCACTTCCAAACAAAATATGAACAAAAACAGTATCACACCAAAAAGAGAGAGAGAGACTCCCGAGCTCCAACTGTACCAACACACCTGTTTTCCAGGGGGGCAGAATGGTCACATGGTGCCAGCCAGTGCCCCTTTTCCTAAGGTACCAAAGCTACTTCCGATTGTCCTTAGGCACAGCTGGTCAAGGACAGGCACTCAGCCCTGCGGCTGGAGAGTCTGTACTCAGATGAGGAGGACGAGTCTGCAGCAGCAACGGACAAGATCCAGATGACATGGACCCGGGACAAGTACATGACGGAGCCCTGGGACCCCAGCCACGCCCCTGAGAACTTCCGGGAGCTGGTGCACATGAAGCCGTGAGTGCGGCCACGTTGGAAGGTGGAAGTGGGGTGGAAGCAGACAAGCCGTGCCTGTGGGCTAGGGATGTAGTTATTCTTCGTAGATGGTTCCTGGAGGGCTCTGAGCATGTGTTATCACCTTCAGGGATCAGTCCAATGTGAGGCGCATGCACACTGCTGTGAAACTTAACGAAGTCATCGTCACACGCTCCCACGATGCCCGCCTGGTCCTACTGAACATGCCTGGCCCACCCAAGAACAGTGAGGGTGATGAGAACTGTATCCTTTCCTGGAGAGGCGGGCAGTGAGGAGGTAGATTACATGGGAGATCATACCAGAAGGTTCTCTTCTTGGGGGAAAGCAGGTCCCCACCCCCACTTCCTGGACCCGCGGCTGCCTCCTTAACCTTACACCCTACAGACATGGAGTTCCTTGAAGTACTGACCGAGGGCCTTGAGCGAGTGCTGTTGGTGCGTGGAGGCGGCCGTGAAGTCATCACCATCTACTCTTGAGCCTAGTGTAGTCATGTGGCCTAGAGTAGAGGTATCCAGGGCAACCACCCCCACCCCACCACATTACCTACTTGCCAGTTCGCTTTGCCCAGCCTTGCCTTGGACCAGCTTTGCTAGTGCTCCCAGGACACTGAGGCTGGGCCTGGCGATGGAAAATGGATCTGAGGTTCTGTGGACTGTGGGAGGTTTGGGGACTTTCCCCCCCAGTAGGCCTATCCTGGCTGAACAAAGGACTAGGGAGGCTGATGTGGGGTTGGAAGGCCCAGCCTAGCCCAGCACTATTTATTATCTATTTATTGTTTGGATGTTACCATCGGAGAGGAGGGGAAGGGCAGCAAGGGAGGGAGTTTGGCCCAGCCTGCCAGCAGGCAGACCTGGCTCTGACTACTGTGGGCAGGAACCCCCACGAAGCCTTGGGGAATGGAGCTGTCCCAGCTGAGGCCTGACTTTTTTCAATAAAACATTGTGTACTTCTGGGCCTCCCGCTGCTCAGCTCTGTTTTCCCTGGCGCCAAGGGGAGAGGCAGAACTGAACCCAGGCTGTGCCCCGGTCCTGGCAGTGGCGCTCTCTGGCCACCCCCATTGGCTGTCCTGTCCCTCCCACTGGCTCAGAGGCCCTCCCACCCTGATACCAGATAAGGCCAGCCTGGGACTGCTTCATCTGGCAGTAGGCACTGGGTTGGAATGGGGCTGCCTGGCTCCCTATGGCAGTGGGTACTGCTGCTGCTGGGGCTGCTGCTCCCCCCTGCCGCCCCCTTCTGGCTCTTCAATGTGCTCTTCCCCCCGCATACCACGCCCAAGGCTGAACTCAGTAACCACACACCGCCCGTCATTCTCGGTAAGCCCCCGGCCAAGGTCCCAGGCCACACCTTGGGAGGCCTGACCCTAGCCCCTGATAGCAGCAGGGGCTGCCAGTGCTCTCCTGCCCTAGCATGAACCCTGATTCCCACTTCCATTAGAAAGAAGCCAAAGGCTTGTCCTACAGAGAAATCACCTCATCTTTTCCCACACTTGTTCTGTGTTTACCACAGGAGGGTAAGGTGGGAGGGCCCAAGGTTTTGGTCAGGGCATTCTGGCTGTGGTCAGCTGCAACCACATTACGTCCTGGAACAAGCCGTTGCTACTCCTTGACACCCCCCCCCTGCCGCCCCCCACCAAGGACAAGATGCCTGAGCCAGGGCAGGAAAGCAAGAGAGGCTCATGAAGGCCTGCCCCCTTCTCAGGCCCAGCCCCCAACCCCATACCTGTGTTCTTACCTTGGACTTTGGTGGTAAAGGGAAGCCAGGCTGGATGTTTGCTTTGTGGGGGCAGGGGGTCAGTGGCCTTGGCTCCTGCACCTTCCCTGCCTGAAGGGAGCCTTTGCTTTGTGGGGGGGCGGGGCAGGGGGGAATCGGGTCTGGGATCAGGAGGGAAAGAAGTATGGGTAGTGCTTGTGAATTGAGGGTATGGGAGTTGGAGGGGTGGGGCTGGTAAGGGGGTGAGGGGAAGCCAAAGAGTCCAGAGTGAGAGCCAGTGCCCACAGTGCCTGGCTGCCTGGGGAACCAGCTAGAAGCCAAGCTGGACAAGCCGGATGTGGTGAACTGGATGTGCTACCGCAAGACAGAGGACTTCTTTACCATCTGGCTGGATCTCAATATGTTTCTACCCCTTGGGGTGGACTGCTGGATTGATAACACCAGGTATGTGCCTTGAGCTTTGCCCAGCCCGCCCCCCCCCCCCCAGCCTCCCCAGCCCTTGGCTGCTGACAGCTGAGTGTCACACTGTCCCCAGGGTTGTCTACAATCGCAGTTCTGGACGTGTTTCCAATGCCCCTGGTGTACAAATCCGGGTGCCTGGCTTTGGCAAGACCTACTCTGTTGAGTACTTAGACAAAAACAAGCTAGCAGGTGTGTGACCAGGGATAAGGGCCGGGGGCTCTGGTGGGCTAGCAGGGCTGGCCTGTAGATGCCATGACAAGAAAGAACCCTCACATGGCTGGCTTCCCACAGGGTACATGCACACACTGGTGCAGAATCTGGTCAACAATGGCTATGTGCGGGATGAGACAGTGCGGGCTGCCCCTTACGACTGGCGGCTGGAGCCTGGTGAGTGAGTGCTCGTCGTGGATTTGGGGCAGGGCAGGTGGCACTTGACTCCAACCTCTTTGATCCTTGCCTCACCTGCAGGCCAGCAGGAGGAGTATTATGGGAAGCTGGCGGGGCTCGTGGAGGAGATGCACGCTACCTATGGGAAGCCTGTCTTCCTCATTGGACACAGCCTTGGCTGTCTGCACTTGCTGTATTTCTTGTTGCGTCAGCCTCAGTCCTGGAAAGACCGCTTCATTGATGGTTTCATCTCTCTGGGAGCTCCTTGGGGTGGCTCTATCAAGCCCATGTTGGTCTTGGCCTCAGGTGAGAAGGCCTCTGATTATTTGTGTCCTGTGGGAGGTGGGGGAGGAATGAAGCTGGATCACAGAGCTGGCGTCACTTTAGTTCACGATGGCACGCTAGATATTGTCTACCACCCTGGGGCACACTTTCTGTCCTCTCCACCCCTGCCTGTGGCCTGGGAGGGCTGTTAGAATGGTTTTCTCAGTCTGTGCTAATGATGCCAAAGGGAAGTAAAATGCAGGTTATGTACCCCGGCAATCTGACTCCAACCCAGATTTGTTCCTTTTGCCTGAGGTCTTGCCCACCCAGCTTTTAGTTGCTTTCTGCTTCTAGGGATCCTTGTACTCAGGGATCTGCTTTCCTGAGGACAGATCAGCCAGTCAGAGCTCCTGTCCTTCTCAAAGGACAGCGCCAACGGCACAGAACAGCTATATGCCTTGCACAGCCAGGCTGCACCTTCTCCCTACAAGTCAGTCTCTCTCACCCGATTAAGATTCTACCACTGGCTGGGTGCTCGTGGCTCACACCTATAATCCTAACCTCTCAGGAGGCTGATATCTGAGGGTTGCAGTTCAAAGCCAGCCTGGGTAAGAAAGTCCCTGAGACTCTTAACTCCAATTAACAACCAGAAGACCAGAAATGGTGCTATAGTGCTCAGACTGTGTTCATTCCCTGAGTTCAAGCCCCACAATAACAACAACAAAAGTTTCCAAGAATACAGAGATACAACCTCTTTTTATCGTTCCCAAAATTCAACCCTGTAACCTCTATGAAGCATAGGGCCCACACAGGGAGTGAGGGAGAACAGCTAGCAAGGCCTCACACACTAGAGGGCACCCTTCCCCAACAGTGCCACCATCTGAGAGAGGCCATCATGGCCTCCCATTTAATAAGCACACGACAAGCACCTTTTTGGATATTGGTCCTGTTCTAATCTGTGGCGTAGAGTCCAGCTCTGAGTGGAGGAGGGAACAAGAATATGTAATGCTTGAGGTGGCATTCAAGAGACTTATACATGCTAGGTAAGCACTTTTACCACTAAGGTATACGCTCCTCCTGCACTAGCTTAGGCAACTCACTTACACTGGGGCAAATGGTGAGCCAGGCCCGGCTCCCTGTCCCACCATGCTCCTTATCTGTAGGCGACAACCAGGGCATTCCGATCATGTCCAGCATCAAACTGAGAGAAGAGCAGCGAATGACGACAACTTCACCCTGGATGTTTCCTGCCCACCAGGTGTGGCCTGAGGATCACGTGTTCATTTCCACGCCAAGCTTCAACTACACAGGCCGTGACTTCCAGCGCTTCTTTGCTGACCTGCACTTTGAAGAAGGCTGGTACATGTGGCTTCAGTCACGTGACTTGCTGGCAGGGCTCCCAGCACCTGGTGTAGAAGTATACTGTCTGTACGGTGTGGGCCTGCCCACACCCCGCACCTACATTTATGACCATGGTTTTCCTTACACAGACCCTGTGGCTTTGCTCTATGAGGATGGTGATGACACAGTAGCTACACGCAGCATGGAGCTCTGTGGCCAGTGGCAGGGCCGCCAACCACAGCCTGTACACCTGTTGCCCCTGAATGGGACGCAGCACCTCAACATGGTCTTCAGCAACAAGACACTAGAGCACATCAATGCCATCCTGCTGGGTGCCTACCGCAGTGACACTCATGCTCCCTGAATAAAGACCTTAACTGCATGAACCTTGTGTGCTGTAGATTAAGAGAGGCACTACTAGGGGCCCTGTACAAAGATTCATGTATCACCAGCCACAGGCCCAGTGTTCGGTGGAGCATACAGCAAGATGGGCCCTGCTAAAGCCTGAAGCTGAACTGGATACCCTGAGATTCATGACTTCCTATTTTTCTAGGTGAGCTGTTCAAGGAGCTTGCCCTGTGTTTGGCTCTGTGCTGGGCACTAGGACTAGAGCCAGCTGTATTCAAACAGCTATAGGGGCAGAGAAAAAGGATGATCTGAGTTTATTTTCCCTGGTCCAGGAAGGGAAGGTGAGATGGCCTGTTGAGTGCTGGTGAGTAATCTGTAAAGAGTTTAGAGCAGGGCGCCAGTGTCTCACGCCTGTAATCCTAGCTACTCAGGAGGCTGAGATCTGAGGCTCATGTTTCAAAGCCAGCCTGGGCAGGAAAGTCTGTGAGACTCTTATCTCTAATTCACCAGAAAACCACAAGTGGTGCTGTGGCTCAAGTGGTAGAGCACTAGTCTTGAGCTGAAGAGCTCAGGGACAGCACCCAGGCTGAGTTCAAGCCCCACAACTGACAAAAAAAACAACAAAAAAAAAAAACGTTTAGAATCTGAGAAATGGGAGTGCAGTTTGTTGGTAGAGTACAAGGCCCTGGATTCAAACTCTAGCTCTAAAAGAAAAGGGGGGGGGGGCTGGAAATGTGGCTTCAATGCCTAGCATGCATGAGGCCCTGGGTTCAATTCCTCAGTACCAGATAATTTTTAAAAAAATATTTTGTTGGGCATTTGTGGCTCACATCTATATCCTAGCTACTCAGAAGGTTGAGATCTAAAGATCACAATTCAAAGCCAGCCCAAGCAGGAAAATCCATGAGACTTCTCTCGATTCAACACTAAAAAAAACAAACAAAAAAACAGAAGTAGAGCTGTGGCTCAAGTTGTAGCACACAGCCTTGGCAAGGGATAGTTCCCCACTCCAAGCTACCTAAGTCCCGAGGTGAAAGTGAAAGAGAAGACTCAAATCCCCCACTGAAACGAGACTCAAAGCAGCCACTAAAACAGGGTGGAGGTGAAAGTGAAAGCTGGAAGCGTTAAGTTTAGCTTGGGAAGCCCCAGAAGACAAGGCTTTCTGCTCCCCCTGGCCCTACTCTTCGGAAGGGCCCATAGATCCTGGGTCAAAACCTGCACCCCTGAGATGCTTAAGCCTCTACAGGAGCCCCGAGGGGGCTTCTCCTTCGAGAACTGCCAGAGGTGAGGGGGTGTGTTTTCGTCATCAGCTACTGGTGCTTTGCTCTGGCCTTTTACTCAGAGTCCGGAGGCCGTGCGGGTGTGGAGAGAAAGGGGTGACTTGGGAGACGGGTTTCAGGCTCACCCCGGGAGATGAGGGAAGCCTCAGAGAGTGGGAGAAACGAACTGGAGCTGAACTAAAATCTGGTCAACTTCCTCCGTTTCCAGAAACTCATCCTTGGACCGCGTCCTCCAGGGGCTCCGAGTCCCTCAGGCGCGCAAGACCGGCACCACGATCGCAGGACTGGTGTTTCGAGTAAGGGAAATGGGGACCTCGGGGGGAGCTAGAAGGGAAGCTGCGGGGAGGGGAAGCTCGGAGCGGGGCTGAGGCAGCGGCCCCTCCTCTGCAGGATGGGGTCATCCTGGGCGCGGATACGCGGGCCACTAGCGACAAGGTTGTGGCGGACAAGAGTTGCGAGAAGATCCACTTCATCGCTCCCAAAATCTAGTGAGAACCCCCGGGCCCAACTCCCGCGTGCAAAAAAGAACCGCCCGGTCCCTCCCACCCCCGCCAGCCAGTCCCCGAGCACCCCCGGCGTGCACACAGCCACCCTCCCTTTGCCCGCAGCTGCTGTGGGGCTGGAGTAGCCGCGGATGCCGAGATGACCGCACGGATGGCGGCGTCCAACATGGAGCTACACGCGCTGTCCACTGGCCGTGAGCCTCGGGTCGCTACGGTGACCCGCATGCTACGCCAGACTCTCTTCCGGTGGGGCGACGAGATGACTCAGGGAGGGGACAGGGCCGGAGGGACTGGACGAGCGGGAGGAGGGGCTGGAGAAAGGGCGGGACTGCAGTGGGGCCCAGAACCGGAAGAGGCGGGCCCAAGAGAACTAGGCAACAGGAAGGGGTTGAGTCACTAGGACAGCAAACTAGGGGCGGGACGTGGAGGCAATCAGGCCAATCCGCCGACAGGTACCGAGGCCACGTGGGCACGTCGCTCGTCGTGGGCGGGGTGGACCTGACTGGACCGCAGCTGTACAGTGTGCATCCCCATGGTTCCTATAGTCGTATACCCTTCACCGCCCTGGGTGAGCTCTTCCTTCCCCACCAGCTCTGCCCATACAAGCCTTGCTGACGTCTGTCCGCGAGCTGACCGCTTAGGTCTCTCCTGCCTGCAGGCTCTGGACAAGATGCGGCCCTGGCAGTGCTGGAGGACCGGTTCCAGCCAAACATGACGGTGAACGATCTCTGCGCCCTACTATTTGGTCTTTAGGGGGAAGCGTACCGGGAGCCGGGAGTAGTGTAAAGGAACCCTAAGCCAAGTGTATAAGTAGAGGAAGACCTTTTTTTTTTTTTTTTTTTTTTTTTTTTTTTTGCCAGACACTGTCCCTGGCTTCCACTTGAGCCACAGCGCCACTTCTGGCCATTTTCTGTATATGTGGTGCTGGGGAATCGAACCCAGGGCCTCATGTATATGAGGCAGGCACTCTTGCCACTAGGCCATATCCCCAGCCCAGTAGAGGAAGACTTGGAGGAGGTGACTGAGACTCAGTGATGATAGAGAAGTGGGAACTCCTTACATACCAAAGCTTGATGGCTGAGAAAAACCTAGGGAAGAGGAAAATGCCAACTGGGTCCTAAGAGGTCTGAAGTCTGAACTTTGGAGAGGGGTGGAAGTGAGTGACTTGTTTCAAGAGGTGGCCAAGGTCCAGAAACACAGTGAACCAGAGAATTAGAGAGCAAGACTCGATTAGGTGAGTGGGCAGACTGCTGGAAGAGGGGCTCCAATGTAGGTGACTCAGAAGTTTGCAAAGAGGGACAGCGGATAGAAGAAACCCAAAGCTTTGGGAGAGGGAGGAAGAGACCAAAGTAAGGGAATTTGGAAGAGGAAGGATGAGATTGGGTGTGCATAAAGGGGAAGTAAGCTAGGATTTCAGACTAATTCTCAAGAAGGAAGCCTGAGGTAACACCAGAGGGCTCATTAGGCCTCACTTACACATTACCACAGATGGAGGCTGCACAGGGACTGCTGGTGGAAGCCATTACTGCAGGGATCCTGGGTGATCTGGGCTCTGGGGGTAGCGTGGATGCATGTGTGATCACCGCAACCAGTGCCAAGCTGCTGCGAACACTGAGCACACCCACAAAGCCCATGGAAAGGTAGGAACAGGAAAGAGGGAACCAAAAATGATGGAACAATAGCAGGGGCTGCCAATAGAGTAGTAGCAAGAACAAAGTACTGAAGCTTTCCCTCCTCTCTCCTAGGCAAGCTGGATACCACTTTCCTCCTGGAACCACTGCTGTCCTGACCCAGGAAGTGAGGCTATTAGACCTAGAGCTCCTGGAGGAAACAGTGAGGGCCATGGAGGTGGTGTGAGTGGCCTGAAATTTACAAACCCAGAAAATATAAACAAATGAACAAATGGCTATGTCATTTTTTGATAAGAGCATGCAGGCAGGCAGCAAAGCACTACAGCTAAGATATTTCTGCAGGGGTCTTTGGCTCCCACACCTCCAGTATAGCCTAAGAAGTGCCCTTTACCACCACCTCAGGCATCTATATCCCTCCAGAACCCCAGCCTTAGCCAGTATTGCAGGCTGGAGGTGGAAAGCTCCACTGTTTTCCCTCTGAACTTTTCTTTTAACCTGACCATGCTGTACAAGTTCTCCATACCATTTCCCTGCTTTGCTCTTGTCCTCCACTGAGGACTATTGTAAAACTCCCAAGGCTCCATGGACATACCCTACCCAGAGCCTTTCTCTGGCCCATCAGTGACCTAGGCCTGCCTTGGGCCTTCAGGATACAGTGCTGACAGAGGGACTGTTTCCTAAACCAATAGCAAATTTTCACCAATTTTCACTCCTGCAATGCCTTTACCTGGGACACACCTCAGATGACCAGACAAACCTGAGTCCTTTTCCTAAAGCTGATCTTCATCTGCACATGCTGGGCTATGAGGAGAGAGATTGACTTCAATGTGAATAGAGAGATCAACATCAAGTTTTCTAGATGATAGGAATCATGGAGTCACTGGGGAAAGATGATACATTTATCCAAGGAGGCTTAGCTGAGCACCCTCTGAGTCTAGATGTTGGGTTCTGTCCTCAAGATAGCTGGGTTTTAGAATTGTTAAAGAGTTTGCCCAGGGCTGGAAATATGAGTGCTTGCCTTGCATACATGAAGCCCTGGGTTCAATTCCTCAGCACCACATAAAGAGAAAAAAACCAGAAATGGCGCTGTGGCTTAAGTGGTAGAGTGCTAGCTAGCCTTGAGCAAAAAAAGAAGCCAGGGACAGTGCTCAAGCCCTGAGTTCAAGCCCCAGGACTGGCAAAAAAAAAAAAAAAGAGTTTGCCCACCGCTAGAGAAGGTCTCCAAGCTGAATATTCTTGGGTCTGATTGTGCTCCCTGCAATACCTATTGGGAAAACATCAAATTCTAAAAGTTGAAGAAACTGTAAGCTCATATGTTCACCAGACTTTACAGTTCCTATTTTTTTTATATTTGCTTGTTCATATCTGTCTATCCACACTTTTTTTTGTCGGTTGTGGGGCTTGAACTCAGGGCCTGGGCATTCTCTGAGCTTTTTTGCTCAAGGCTAGCACTCAACCACTTTGAGCCCCAGTTCTTCCAGTTTTCTGATGGTTAATTGGAGATAAGAGTCTCAACTTTCCTGCCCAAGCTGGCTTTGAACCACAGTCCTCAGCTCTCACCTACTTGAGTAGCTAGGATTAAAGGCCTGAGCTACCAGTGCCCAGCTCCATCCACATTTCTAACCACCCATTCATCTAATTTTTTAGACACGTGTTTTTCTTATGGTAGGGATATTACTGGGGTGTGAATTCAGCATCATAATTGCTAGGCTGATGTTCTGTTACTTGAGCTATGCCTCTAGCCCTACTTTTTGCTTGTTGTTTTGGAGATCTATCAGACTTCTCTGCTTTGAACCAAAATCCAGATCTCAGCCTCCTGAATTATTAGTATCTCCAGACATGAGCCACTGTAGCTTAGATTGAGGTTGTCAAAGCCCTCACATCTCTGGAAAGAAGATAACCAACTCTGTTTCAACTCTGCACACAAGGGCATTTTCTCCACCTAGAGTTCAGTAAGAAAGCTGTACTGGGCACTGGTGGCTCACATTTGTAATTAGGAGGATGAGATCTGAAGATCATAGTTCAGAACTAGAGCAGACAAAACCTAAAGACTTTTATCTCCTTTAATTAACCAGCAAAGAGCAGAAAGTAGAGGCCTGATAAGTGATAGAATACCAGCTGTACACAAAAACCACAAGAGCAAGACACCTTGAGTTTAAGCCCCAGGACTGGTGCACATGGGGGGCGGGGAGGTGTACACACACACACACACACACACACACACACACACACACACACACAGCTTAAGTGGTAGAATGCCAGCTAACATGTCATACTCAAGGCCCCTGAGTTCAAGGTTCAGTATTCAGTATTAAAAAAAAAAAAAAAAGCTGTAGAAGCAGGGCTCACTCGCCTCAACCCTTAGGCCTGAAGACTGTCCCCCTTTGATGGCTGTCATCCTTCTACTTGCAACCGCAACGTGGGATCTGCCAGTCACTGAGGGCTTGGCTCATATTTAAGAATATGGGGTCTGGAGATGGACATGAAGGTTTCTGTCACACCTACCCTCATGCTGATGGACTAGAAGTCATCTCTGAGAAAATCTCTGACTCCTGCCCTATACTAATGAGGAATTCCTGAGATGATGTCTGTTAGGATTTGCAACCTGACGGAATCTCTATCCCTAGCTTTCTAGAGCAGAGCTGGATATTCTGTCCAGTCAAAATACTCTAAATTCTGAGCAGCCTTTTCTGAAAACCCAGTGTCCCTTGATATCCCTAGGAGACCTCTCTGATCCCAGCTACCAGCTTGACGCTACAACCCTAATCTATCCATATGTCCTTGGCACAAGTAGCCAATACTTAGGATATAAGGTAGCTCAGGGAGCCAATCAGAAGCCAGGCTTTGGGAGGTGGGGATGAGAGCCCCACACCTGGACTTTCAGATAAGTCCAAGCCTGCTTAAAGAAGGTCTGAGAAGACTATTTGAGTGGACTGTGGGAGTGGACTGAGTCTACACAGCTGGCCTCATCTCAGGTCTATTATGTTAGCTCAAGGACAAAGATCCCCATAAATAAAGCCAGGCCCAGATCTCAACCTCACAGCTACCACAATGCTACTGTTTAGCCTGACCCTTAGCCTGGTCTTCCTCAGCTCCTCCTGGGGTAAGTAGGTGGAGCTGACCAGCCTGGGACAACTCAGCTCCCAGCATCCAGGGATACAGAGAAAGAGCCAGCCTGTCTAGAAGGGAAGCAGGAAGATAACAGAGGTAAAGAGATGGAGGGAGAGGTGGTCAGGAGCTTGGCCCAGGCCTGAAAGGACTCAGGAGGTTGAGGCATGAAAGGTATGAAGTGTTCAGGCTTGGAGTTATAGAGAGCCAGAAAAACTATTGGAGGGATCAGGAACAAGTAGTCTGGTGATGGAGTTGGGGAACAGTGGGGTCTAGGTTGGAAATGTGGGAGAAGGGACAGGACTTAGGAGATGGTTAAATAGGTGACTAAGATAGTTATGGAGGCCCAGAAGGTACTTAGGAGAGAAGGGCTAGCAACAGCCCCTTCAGTCTGTATACCTTGGGGTTACACAGCCTGGGGGCAGAATTTGGGGGAAAGTGGGGAGAGGAAGGCTGGGCTACAGATCCTCATCAGCACAATGTCTAGGCTGCGGTGTTCCTGCCATCACACCAGCGCTGAAGTTCAACCAGAGGATTGTCAATGGGGAGAACGCTGTGCCTGGCTCCTGGCCCTGGCAGGTGTCCCTGCAGGTATACATATTCTTGGGTTGGGGCAGAATCCTGGGTGTTTTCACCTACATGTCGCTGAGCTTATGGCCCATCTCTGACTTCTGACTCCAGGAGAGAAATGGCTTCCATTTCTGTGGAGGATCTCTCATCAACCAGTACTGGGTGGTCACTGCTGCCCACTGCAATGTGAGGTGAGTGTTTACATTCCACCTGCCCTGCCAAGGGCAGGGCATTCATGCCACTCTTTCTCTTGGGTGCCTGTCTTGCTCTGCACCCCTGGCAGCTGCCATTCCCTTTCTCACTGCAGTCCTGGCCGCCACTTAGTTGTCCTGGGTGAGTATGACCGATCCTCCAACGCCGAGCCTGTGCAGGTGCTGTCCATCTCAAAGGTGAGTGCCCAGCTGCCTGAATGGGAAGGAAGGGTGGGCCACAGGTGGACTGCTTTGGGCACAACTGCCTCAGCACCAATGCTGGGTCTCTGTGCCTACTCCAGCCCTACACGGCTGTTTCTGGGCCCCACAGGCCATTACACACCCCAACTGGAACCCCACTACTACAAACAATGACTTGACGCTCCTGAAGCTTGCCTCACCAGCCCAATACACAGCACGTGTCTCACCGGTCTGTCTGGCAGCCTCAAATGAGGCACTGCCTGAAGGCCTCACGTGTGTCACTACCGGCTGGGGCCGCCTCAGTGGCGTGGGTAAGAACTTTGGGCAGAGCTGCGGGGAAAGGGGACAAGCATCCTGGACCAGCCTGAACCCCCTCCCTTCCTGGCCCACAGGCAATGTGACACCAGCACTTCTGCAGCAGGTGGTTCTGCCCCTGGTCACTGTGAATCAGTGCCGGCAGTACTGGGGCTCAAGTATCACTGATTCTATGATCTGCGCAGGGGCCGCAGGTGCTTCTTCATGTCAGGTGAGTAAAGGAGCCCTGTCCTCTGGACTTTCCCACAACACACCTCTCCATCTGACTTCTTTGCTTTTTCCCTCTCAGGGTGACTCGGGAGGCCCTCTTGTCTGCCAGAAGGGGAGCCAGTGGGTGCTGATTGGTGTTGTCTCCTGGGGCACTGAAAACTGCAATGTCCGAGCACCTGCTGTGTATGCTCGGGTTAGCAAGTTCAACTCCTGGATCAACCAGGTCATAGCCTATAACTGAGGCCCTTCAGCATCTCAATCAAATAAAGATCCCAAGCTCTCCCTACCTGTATACTCTTGTCTGTCATTCTGGCTCAAGGGAAAGGAGAAACCTCTCAGTTAGACTCCATCTTCTGGCACAGAAGGAGCTGAAGACTCAGAATCTTCCTGCATCCCAGGTTGGGGCTCCCCCATTTCTCCTCCTTTGAGGCAACCCTTTGGTCCCACAACACAAAGCCAGGGCTACCAGAATGAATGGGCAACCTTCCCCAGGGAAGGTAGCCTGTTTATTGAATACAGAGGATACATTTACAATCTGAGTACACAAAATAAATAACTGCACATTTTCCATCCACAGTCTGGTCCATGGCATGAAGGCCCAGGAGGCCTATCAAAGGCCCATGACACCAAACTCCTTAAGAACCAGGCCTACCTAGGCAAGAGAGGATATAAATCCTCAGGACTTCAGGCCCCTAGAGACACTTGGAGAATTAGGGGGAAATTCTGAGGCCATGAGGCATGGGCTCTCCACTGCCTCCTGTGCAAGGTACAGTGGGACAGAAGAGGGAGTATAAAAGGCACAGTCAACTTGGCACCGAGTGGTCTCTTTGGTTTGATTTCCCACTGAAGGTGGCACACACAGAAAGAAGAGGACTTGGCCCAAGGCTGCTCACTGGGAGGACCTGGGTACAGGTCAATCTCTCCACAAAGTCTAGCTAAGGCCCAAGCTGGGCCCTGGCCCTTCTTATCCATATAAAGCAGCTGTAGAGGAAGAAAAGCTTGAATTCCAGCCTGGTTAGTGAAGGGGGGAAGGAGACACTATGACAGCTATGGGGACACAGTTCTGGCTCAGTCCTCTGGGACTTCCCCCATCTAATAAGGACTCTAATAAAGACTTCCTCCAGCCTGAGATTCATCAGGGCCCAAAGTAGAAGGTTAATGCTGTGAAAGGAAGTGGACAGGGCAAGGCAGCTCTCACAGCAAGGCTAGTATCCCAGGCACCCAGAATTCAGAGGCCAATTACACAGTATGGCTAAGTTCCAGGAAGAGGTGCACAGAAGCAGAGCAGAAGGGTAACTGAACAGTCCAGGACCCTTTACTAATGCATCAACTCCTTCCTTTCCATTTTAATTTGGAGGACAGAAGCTGTGCAAGAAGGCTGTGCATACTTAAGTCGGACACTAGATGGTGCCATCATTAAGCTGTAGAGGAGGGCAAAGCAGCACCTGAGGGGAAGGGCAATGGGCAGTGCCAAAGGATGGAACCAGGGGGCCCTCTGCCTTGGCTCAGGTGTCCCAACCCCCCAGGTAGCAGCGGTGGGACTCTTGTTAACCTTCCCACCTCATAGTTGGGAAGGAAACTTCTGGGAAATGCAATAGGCATCCAAGGGAGAGGGGGCAACAGTGGGTTCTGCAAGAAGGTACTGAGGACTCTGAGCAGGAACCCACTTACAAAGAGGGGGTTAAAGCCTATCACCAACAAGCCTAAAAGTCCATGCCACAGCTCTACCACCAGAGGTCCTGGCAAGTCTTAGGGCTAGGAAGGGTTTTTGATGGCACCATGAAGGAAGACATCTGAAAGGTGAGGACTCCTTAAATGTAACCGGAGGCAAGGAGTCTAGCTTAAGCACCTGTAGTCTGAATCATAGCTAAAGTCAAGGTTAGAGATCCCACTGAAGCACTGTGTGTGTGTGTGTGTGTGTGTGTGTGTGTGTGTGTGTGTGTGTGTGTGTGTGTGTGTACTGGGGCTTAAACTCAGGGCTTGTGCTCTTGCTCAGCTCTATCACTCACGCTGGGCTCTATCACTTGAACTGTGCCTCCAATTCTGGCTTTTGCTGGTTAATTGGAAATAACAATGTCTCAAATTTGTCTCCCAGGCTGTCTTTGAACCATAATCCTCAGATCTTAGCCATGAGTAGCTAGGACTATAGCTGTGAGCCATCAGCACTCAGCTGGAGCACAATCTTAAGGCTTAGAATGACATGGAATGTAGAGAGCTAGGAAAGAAGGTTCTGTGGAAGAAGGAACGGACGTCTAAAAAGAACAGTCCCAAAGGTCCTGGACCCTAAGAATCCCTCCACCCGGCACTTAGGCCACTTTGGTCTGGGAAAAAGTCAAAGGATAAGAGGGTAAGTGATGATTAGGTCCTGTCCCTTTCCCCAACTCATCCAGAGGACTGCCCACCAAAAGGGGTAGCAGTGCCAGGAAAGGTCCCCAGGTGGGACATACCCATGGTAAGGACAGAGATTACTAAGCCACAGAGAAGGGGCTGAAGCCACACATTCTCTATGCGCCACTAGCCATGAGGCCTACCTCCAGAGAGGGGACTGATCCCAGAAGGCACAGCAGAAAGCAGCTAGGCTGAGACCGTGGCATGTCTAAGTCACAGCTGGTGGTTCAGCCATTATACTGCTGTTGATAGCGCAGGTTGAGCTCCCGCAGCTCTCGCTCCCGCACACGGCGGGACTTGTTGGAGCGTGTGGAGCGGCTGGAACGTGTGGACTGGGCAGACTTGGTGCTTTGACAGCGAGAGGAAGCACGCTTGAGGAGGTTCTGGGAGATGGATCGGTGCAGATTCTTCATGGATGAAGAAGCTGCCATGCTCACCACCCATGGGTGCCTCAGGGCCTGCAGAGCAGTCATGCGAGCTCCAGGGTCCACTGTCAGCAGGCGGTCAATGAAGTCTTTGGCAAGGTTGGACACACTGGGCCAGGGCTGGAGGACAAGAACAAGCGTTAGAGAAGCAGTCAACACTGCCCACCCTTCTGGATGATGTCACCACCAAGCACTGGAACCTGCCAGCATCTCTGTACTCCCTAGGGAAAGACACTATCGGATCCCATGCACCAATCTCACCCTCCCTTGCCCACTCAATGCTGGCCCAGGCTACCGGGCAGAGGCTGCTTTTGGTGGTGCTTTTAGGCTGCTTTTGGTGCTTTTAGGGAGGAAAAGAATGTCCACTAACCCAGGGAACTCTTAAAAAAAAAACACACAAACTGTATTGAGTGCTGGTGGCTCACATATGTCATCCTAGCTACTCAGGAGGCTGAGATATGAGGATGGTGGTTCAAAGCCAGCCAGGGTAGGAAAGTCTTGAGGCTCTTATCTCCAATTAACCACCAGAAAACTGGAAGTGGTGCTGTGGCTCAAGTGGTATAGTACTAGCCTTGAGCTGAAGAGCTCAGGGACAGTATTGAGGCCCTGAATTTAAAACCCTGGACTGGCAAAAAAAAAAAAAAGCCAGAAGTGGAGGTGTGGCTCAAGTGGCAGAGTACTTGTCTTGAATGAAAAAGGCAAGGGGAGCTTGAGGCCTCAAGTGCAAGTTTTCTATACCCTAGCACAAGTTTGAGTTTATTTTTTGCCAGTCCCAGCCCATGGAACAAGTTTTTTGTGCTAATACCAGAGAAAGAAAGAAAGAGGGGGTGGGAGGGCTGGGAATGTGGTAGAGAGCTTGCCTAACATACATGAAGCCCTGGGTTCGATTCCTCAGTACCACATAAACAAAAAAAGACAGAAGTGGCACTGTGGCTCAAGTGGTAGAGTGCTAGCCTTGAGCAAAAGAAGCTCAGGGACAGTGCCTAGGCCCTGAGTTCAAGTCCCTAGACTGGCAAAAAAAAAGAAAAAAGAATGAAGGGGGGGGGAGAGCAGGAAGGAGAAAAAGAGAGAGAGAGAAAGAGGCTAGGCCCTTCTCTGAGCTTGATGCACAAGGATCTTTTAGGATGTCAAGAGTACCACTGCTTTCCTTCCTAGTGCATGGATTCCGCTCCATGCCATGGTACCCTTTACCTTAGGAAACCCTTGTACATGTTCTCCAGAGGGTTCTTTTTTTCTTTTTCTTTTTTTTTTTTTTGCCAGTCCTGGGCCTTGGACTCAGGGCCTGAGCACTGTCCCTGGCTTCTCTTTGCTCAAGGCTAGCACTCTGCCACTTGAGTCACAGCACCACTTCTGGCCATTTTCTGTATATGTGGTGCTGGGGAATCGAACCCAGGGCTTCAAGTATACAAGGCAAGCGCTCTTGCCACTAGGCCATATCCCCAGCCCTCCAGAGGGTTCTTTTTTTTTTTGGCCAGTCCTGGGCCTTAGACTCAGGGCCTGAGCACTGTCCCTGGCTTCCTTTTTGCTCAAGGCTAGCACTCTGCCACTTGAGCCACAGCGCCACTTCTGGCCGTTTTCTGTATATGTGGTGCTGGGGAATCGAACCCAGGGCCTCATGTATACGAAGCAAGCTCTCTTGCCACTAGGCCATATCCCCAGCCCCTCCAGAGGGTTCTTGAGAGCCCACATTCTGACCAGTGGCATGGCCATATAGCACACCAACATACCCACTGACTACTGCTACCTCACTTGGGTTCCTTTGCTTCTTGCTGTACCCTTTCCCACTGCTGGACAGGAGAAAGGAGCTTAGATGAAGGCTTGGGCTGCTATACTGATCTGCCTTTTGGAGGGCAGATCTAAACATTTACTAAACGGAGTGACAGGAACTGAGTGACCTATACTGCCAAACAGCCACAGGAGCACTCTCGCCATCAGGCCAGATCTTCTGAGATTCTGTCCTTTACGAAAGAGAAAGCCAAGGCCTCTGATGTCTGAGAGCAGTGTGCAGTGCCAGAGCAGTAGCCACCCCTCCCCAGGAAAGTGTATCCATATACCCTGGTGAGCCTGGGCAGCTCTGGCTTTACTAGTGAGGCCTACAGACAAAATAACTGAGCTTCACAGTTAACCAAAAAGCTTTGGATGCACAGATCAAGAAAACTATGGATTGTTGCTGCCACTTAAACACAAGGAGATGCTTTTGGACCAGCCATTCCAGACCAAACCAGAGCCTCTGTCATTCAAGAAGGATGGGAGCAGAAGTGGAGGTGTAGGCTCAAGTGATAAAGCACCAGCTGTGTGTGAAAGAGCTAAGCCAAGAGTGTGAGGCCCTGCATTCACCAGCGCAAAAAAGAGGGAGAGGAGACAGCAAGCCTAACAAAAGCCTCCAATGGACATGGCAAACCCCAAGCTGGACAGATTGGGTCAGAATATCCATGCTGCCCCGTCCTTCTTTGGTCTCCAAGGAAAGAACTGACTGGGGTCCTTACTGAAGCCCCACTTGATCTGTTGTGAAAACTGCTTCAAGACAGCTGAAAGCTCAAGCTGGATAACAGATTCTGCTCCTGCCCCTTAGTCTAGTCTGTTCAGAAGAGGGACAATTCATCTGCAAAGGTAACACTAGATTCACAAGCTAGGAATCTGAAGCACAGATAGATCAGAGGCTCCTCCACCTCATATCCGCTACATCCAGCCAAACCATGGACCCCCCACAGCTCAGAACCAGCCCAATGCAGTCATAGAAGGGTCTCTCACCAGACCTTACTTGTGGGCTTTAAGCATCACCATCTCCAGAGTGGCACAAGCTCACACTAGGCACCGACCCCTACTGCTTGTCAAGCAGCCAGCCTGTTAGTGCCAAAGCGAGCCAGATTGATCCACCCCTCTTGCTCCCCAAGACGCTCGCCTCATCAATTACTATGTACGTGCAGCTGTGTGCAGAATACCGATGGACTTATTTGTCTGAGGGCCAGTCCAGCCCTCTCTGGCAGGCTCCAATGTGCCGCATCTTTGAAGAGCTTGGAGCAGCTGTGTGGAGGGGGGCAAAAGGGGGAGGTGTCCCTAAGCCAATGTGATTCAACTCTTCGTGACCAATGGTCCTTAGCTTAATCCTGGTATGATGAAGAATTTGCTGAGGGAAATCAAGGAGGGAACACAGGGAGGTGGTCCTCATCCAGCCTGCTGACAGTGAGCAAAAGCTTATGTTGACTCCAGAATAGCAGCCCCTAGAAGCCCTGCCAAGGCCTCCAACAGAATTCAAACAAGATAAGTAAGGTCTTCCACTCTCACCCAATACCACACTTCCGGCCCCAAGTCCAATACAGCACCTTCTAAGAGAAAGTATTCAATACCCATCCTACCTGCTTCCCCAAATACTTTGGCCCCTGGAGCCCAAGTATGTCTGTCAGCCTACATCTGAGTAGCTGTGAAGCATTCCAGGTGTGAAAAAGAAAAATGCTAAGCAACATGGCCTTCGGTTTCCACAGTACTAACTGCTTGCTTTAGGTGAAGGACAGAGCTCTGGCCTCAGTACATTATACTTGGGGCAGACCAGGGATAGTCATGGGCCTTGGTGGGCTGACAGATGGGACAGACTCCAAATAGCAGTCTCCCAGAGGCTTCCATCTGTGATGAACTGCCAGGAAATATTAATAAGCTAACTGGCTTTATCTCTAGACATTAAGTATTCAGCCTACTCTGGGGTCAGAACATAGCTTCAGTACCTACACTCTCCTATCTACATTCTCCACAAATTTCTGGAGCTGGATGAGTGGGAGCTGAGGACTAAGCCTAAGTTGTGGGAAAAGTGACAGGACCTCTGTTCTGATCATCAAGTTGGCTGCCTTTCTCAGAGTCTAAAATCCCCAAAGGTCCCCCTGTCCCTTTACAATTAGGGTACCTAACTCCTGGCATTACATAAAATCACAAAGAAGAGGAGGGAGCTGGGTGCTGGTGGCTCATGCCTATAATCCTAGCTACTCCGGAGGCTGAGATCTGAGGATTACAGTTCAAAACCAGGCCAGGCAGGAAAATCCATGAGACTCTCATCTCCAATTAACCACTGAAAAACTGGAAGTGGTGCTGTAGCTCAAAGTGGTAGAAGGCCTCCTATCTTTTTTCCCTATTCCTGGACTGCATGCAAGATACATAGCACACCCAGTGACAGCTGATCGCTTGGGCCCCTTGTCCAGCCCATGACTCTGAGAAGGCTCTCCAGCAGGCTCTTCCACAACAGAGCAGCCAGGGAAAGGAGGGAGGGGGAATGGAGCTGAGCTGAGCTACTATGACTCAGTCCTTCCCTCAGCTTTGTCTCTAGATGTATTTTTTGCATTTTCAGGCCTAGTACTCCCACCTTCAAAGGCCTCCTTTCTGTACTTACGTGGGCCTGAATGAGAGCACAGAAAAGGGCACAGAAGACATTCTGGGGAAAAAAGATTTGAATTTATGAAGAGACCAGAACTCTCCAATGACAACAAGAACAGCACACAATGATGGTGCCCAGAAGGATAAGGGTTTTGAAAAATTTAACAGGATTAGACACTTAATGGTAGTGGAACCAGCATGCCCTCTTCAGATCAACACACCATCCCAGGCTTCTAGACCTTTATCAAGATCCATACCCTGAGACCCTCCCCCTGGCCCCCCACCCCCGGCCAGGGGCCTGGCAAGGGGTAGGCAGCATGAAAAAGGAAGTGGCAAGGGAAGAAGTGAAAGGGATTTTGTTATTTTTATTTTTATTTTATTTTATTTTTTTTTTTGGCCAGTCCTGGGCCTTGGACTCAGGGCCTGAGCACCGTCCCTGGCCTCTTCCCGCTCAAGGCTAGCACTCCGCCACCTGAGCCACAGCGCCGCTTCTGGCCGTTTTCTGTATATGTGGTGCTGGGGAATCGAACCTAGGGCCTCATGTATCCGAGGCAGGCACCCTTGCCACTAGGCTATATCCCCAGCCCCTGTTATTTTTATTTTGAGCTAGGGTCTCACTATTTATCCCAGGCTAACCTTGAACTTGATATCCTTAGCCTCTTGAATACTAGGATTTCAACCATGCAGTATGATACACAGCTGGTCTTTGTTTTTCTAAAACAGGTGTCTGGCTATGTTATCCAGGCTGGTCTTAAAAATCCTGGGCTACAGTAATCCTCCCATCTCTGATTCTGGAACTACAGGTATATATACTACTGTCATCATCTGAGAACAGGTTTTGTTTTGGTTTGGTTTTTTGTGGTGCTACAGATTGAACATCACTGAACTACATACCCAATCCTGGAGTTCTAAAAAGAGGCAGATTCCAGCTATGCAAAAGGCTGAATGAAGCTGGAGAATCTCTTGAGCCGAGGCATTAAGAAACCAGCATGGGCAACATAGTGAAACTCTCTCTAAACAAGCAAACAAATAAATAGCTCAGTGGTAGAGTGCTTGCTTAGCATGTGTAAGGCCCCAAGTGCACACATGAAAGAAAGAAAGAAAAAAAGAAAAAGAGAGAGGGGGGAGGGAGGGGAGAAAGAAATAAAGAGGGAGAGAGAGGGGAAAAGAAGGAAAGGAAGGGAGGGAGGGAGGAAGAGAGGGAGGGAGAGAAGGAGGGAGAGAAGGAGGGAGAGAGGGAGGGCCAAGTGCCAATAGCTCGTGTCTATGATCTTAGCTACTCAGGATCAAGGTTCAAAGTCAGTCCTGGCAGGAAAGTTTGTGAGGTTCTTATCTCCAACTAACCACCAGAAAACTGGAAGTGGAGCTGTGGTTCAAAGTGGTAGAGCACCAGCCTTGAGCAAAAGAGGTCAGGGACAGCACCCAGGCATTAAGTTCAAGCCCCATTACTGGAAAAAGGGGGGTGGGGAGAGAAAGGAAGACAAAAACAAAAAGGCTTGACAACTCAAAGGCTAGTAAAGTTCTGAAACTTGAGATGAGTAACAAGATGTAATCTTGTGCCCCCATTTGTGCCTACTAAGTGAAGGGGAAGGAGGATGGATAAAAGGAAAACCGAATAGAACTTGAGAGTCAAGGATTCTAAGCTAGCCACCAGTAGCTCACACCTGTAATCCTAGTTATTTAGAAGGCTGAAATCTTGAGAATTGGGATTTGAAGCCAGCCCAGGCAAACAAGTTCAAGAAACTCTTATCTCTAATCAACCAATAAAAAGCTGAAAGTGGGGATATGGTTCAAGTGGTAAAGCATTAGCTTTGAGCAAAAAAGCTAAGCAAGAACATAAGGTTCTGAGTTCAAGCCCCAATAGTAGTGTGTGTGTGTGCGCACACACACACACACACATACACTAAAACAATTTTTTTTTTAATCCTAAGGGGCTAGGAATATGGCCTAGTGGTGGAGTGCTTACCTCGTATACATGAAGCCCTGGGTTCAATTCCTCAGCACCACGTATATAGAAAAAGCCAGAAGTGGTGCTGTGGCTCAAGTGGCAGAGTGCTAGCCTTGAGCAAAAGGAAGCCAGGGACAGTGTTAAGGCCCTGAATTCAAGTCCTAGGTCTGGCAAAATAAATAAATAAATTCCGAGCCAAGCATGCTTGTAAATCCTAGCTACTCTGAGGATAGTGGTTCAAATCCAGCTTGAGTATTTAAGTTTGTGAGACTCTTATCTCCAATTAGCTACCAAACAGCCAGAAATGGAGCTGTGGCTCGTGGTAGAGTGCTAGCTTTGAGCATAAAAGCTCAAGGACAGAGGCCAGGCCTTGAGTTCAAGATCCAGGACCAGTGCACGCACACGCGCGCGCGCGCACACACACACACACACACACACAAATTCTGTCTGTTCACTGAATGAGGAGAATGTTGACAACCCGTGAGCAACCAAGCAATGTTTGCCCTTTTGTGTGTATGTGTGTGGTCCTAGCCCTTGAACTCAGGGCCTAGGTGCTGTCCCTGAGCTCTTTTGCTCAAGGCTAGCACTCTACCACTTTGAGCCATAGCCACAGCTCCATTTTTGGCTTTTTTGCTGGTTAACTGACAATAAGAATCATATAGCCTTTCCTGTCTGGGCCGGCTTTGAATCGAGATCTTCAGATCTCAGCTTCCTGAGTAGCTAGGTTTACAGGCATGAGTCACCAGCACTTGGAGCAATGTCTGCTTTCAACGATGCCCTGGCATAGCTCTGGAAGGTTCTAGGTAGAGCAATATCTTATTTCCATTGAAAGGTTTATTGAGGCCAATTGGTTTCCAAAATCCAAGCTAGCTTAAAAAACAAACAAACAAACAGGGCTGGGAATATGGCCTAGTGGCAAGAGAGCTCGCCTCATATACGTGAAGCCCTGGGTTCGATTCTCCAGCACCACATATCTAGAAAACGGCCAGAAGTGGCGCTGTGGCTCAAGTGGCAGAGTGCTAGCCTTGAGCAAAAAGAAGCCAGGGACAGTGCTCAGGCCCTGAGTCCAAGGCCCAGGACTGGCCAAAAAACAAACAAACAAAAAAACCACCAACTTTCTTATTCTAATATCTAGTGCAGCTGCTACTTGGTCAACATGGAATGGAAGAATGTGTGAGAAGATGAAGGTGACTTAAGTCTTTGGCTTCAGCCAGCTGGGTACCATGGGTACCATGTAGGCATCAGTAGACACACAAACCAAGACATTTAGGCAGGAAGAAAAGTGATCCTGTATAACAGGAGGAGTAAGGAAGAAGGCACAGGCAGTGGGGATGGTTGGACCAGGTCACCATGAAACATCCCTTCATCAGAGAGAGACAGCTCCATCTCAGTGAGGGCAGAGGGGAGGAACGTGGGAAGCCATGAGTGGCTCTGAAGAGGTCCAAATGTGGGAGAGATGACAGCCTGGCAGAGCCCAGAACTTGAGAGCCTAGAAGCAACAGGGACTATGAGAGGGCGGTAGTGTCCAGATGGAGAGACAATGAAAAGAGCAGGAAAGGGAGGGGACAGCGGGCACACCAGTGATGACTCTGAGCACAAGGAATGTATTCCCTTTTGTTGCAGAGACATTGAGGGCTGGGGGTGGAAAATGGTTGTGATGAAAAGCAGCTCTGACCTGGGCTAGAGAGCTGCTGGAGGTGGTTAGAGGCCTTTCAGTAGGAAAGGCTGAATACAACCATGTGGGGGTGGCATCCACTTCTGCCACCACAGGGAAGGTCTTGCTCTCCAGAAGTGTGCAAGCAGAGCCAGAAACAATAGGAGACTGCCTAGAAGACTAAGCTGGGCATGAACGCATTTGCTTGTAACCCCAGTTTCTCAGAGGCAAGAGGATTACAAGTTCAAGGCCTGCCCGGGGAAAGGTAGTACAAGATTCTCTCAAAAACAAAATAAAAATAAAAGAGCGGGGGTATATAGTTCAAGTGGTAGAGCACTTGCTTGGCATGGGCAAGGCTTGTTCAGTTCCCAACAATGTGGAGGTCGGGGGAAGGGAATGCTAGAGGATTAGACTCTAATGAACCTAGCGGTTCATCCAGAGTTGGCACATTAAAGGGCTTTGCTCTTCTCCGCTAAGAGCCTGTCTCCTAGCTTTCCTTCCCCCACCCCTGGAACAGCTGCCCCTACCTCGTAAAAAAGGTTTCCAACCAAGGATAAATCTCCAACCACAGTGACAAATGGCCCAAACTATGCCACTTCCCAGAGACTAATCGGAGATCTGGCCTACGGGTTTCGCTCCTGCAATGGATGAAGGAGACATCATCTGTTGAAAACATGGAGAAGTGAAGACTGCCCTTCCTGTGGGATCCTTTCTGGACAAGTAGAGGAAGATCTTAAACACTTCACATCCAGCAGCCACAGAAAGAATTCTCCATTAATTTGTGTTTTCTTGTGCTACCAGCTACTGAGACAGATGTAGGAATACCATCCTTTGACTCTGAAAGCAGGGGATTGTAAGGGAAGAGAGGTGAGTGAACTGGTCCAGTACAAGCCACCCTAGCACTGGAGTGGAAACATGAGGCAATCAAAGCGTGCAGCAGGATTCAAGCACAAACTGGGAGACGCCCTGGACTTCCCTGCACTTTACTCTGCTGCCAGGGTACATATGGTTATCTGACTCTCCCATGTCACTTAGGCAGACTTACCCAGGGCTTAGGGTAAGATCTTTTATTTTTGTTTTAGGTGGGACTGGAGTTGGAATTCAGGGCCTCACTGCTGGGCAAGCTCTCTACTACTTGAACCATGCCTCCAGCTCTGAGATAAAGTCTTCTCTTTGTTTAATTCACTGCACCCTGTGACTTCAGGGAATAGGAAGAGTCAGCATACATAAACCAGGCTGCATCTCTATACCCCATAGGTGCCAATATCTATCACCCTGACAGCACCAACATGTGCCACAGTGTTTGCATTTCATTTTATCTTCCAAAATCCCAGGATAAGTGTTAGCCAGCCTTCCTTCCTTTTTGCATTTTTAAAAATTAGCTTAAGTTAATAGAGTCACTTTTAGAAGTGGAGAATCCAACTAGAGAGACTGAGGCAGGAAAATCACTTGAGTCTATGAGTTCAGGATCAGCCTAAGCAATCTAGAAAGACTTTTTTTTAAATTTTGCCAGTTCTGGGGCTTGAACTCAGGGCCTGAGCACTGTTTATCCCTGGCTTCTTTTTGCTCAAGGCTAGCACTCTACCACTTGAGCCACAGCACCACTTCTGGCTTTTTCTATATATGTGGTGCTGAGGAATCAAACCCAGGGCTTTATGTATGTGAGGCAAGCACTTTACCACTAGGCCATATTCCCAACCCAAGACTCATTTCTTTAGCATGAAAAAAGAGGAAGAGGAGGAGAAGAGGAGCAAAAGCTGGGTACTGGTAGTTCATGCCTACAATCCTATCTATTCAAAAGGCTGATGTATGAGAATCACAGTTCAAAGCCAGCTCAAACATGAAACTCTGAGAGACTCTTATGTCCAACTAATCACCACAAAGCCATAAATAAGAGCTATGGCTTCAGTGCTAGAGCACTGTAAACAGAGTCACAGAAGAGCTAAGATGGGAATACAAATGTCACCTCTGGCCTTAAGCACTCATCCTACCACAGGGTGATGTGTACAATTCAGTGCCTTTAAGCCCCAAGTGGGTGGATGGCCAGCCTTCAGCTCAGAGACCCATCCATGAAAAGTGACCACCACCACTGCTGCCCCAGCCCCAGCGCTACCTCTTATTCCCTGGTCAGAGTGAGCTTCCTCCACCTACCTGCAATATCTGCCCAGCACTCATTCACTTGGACAAGGCTTTGTGAGAGGCCTGTGCTCAAGCCCACTTGCTCCTGGTGTAGTCACCCAGGCTCACCCACGACTCAGACTACCCAAGCGGAGGAGGGTGGCAATTTGGGCTGCTGACTGCGACAGACAGCAGAGCGGATGATGGCATCACTCTGCCATCCATCTTCCAAGAGACTCTTCATACGCCCTGACTCTAGGAATAGAACTCTTGACAACAGTAATGACATCAGGCCAAGGATGTCACATTTCATGTCAAGTGAAGCACAGCAGCTCTGCCTGGAAGGACTCTATCAGTCCTCTAGTGTGAGTCTACAAGTGATTCACCGCCTATATCATTCCTTTAAAAACAGCTCCTTCAGCCTTGTGGGGCCTTGGCCTGCTGTGACAGAAAATTCACCTCTCAGGGTGGTTCTGTATGCCTTTAGCCTCCTCTCACCTTCATACAGGCCTTCCTCACATCAGGCCACATGTGCCTCCCTTCACCTCCAATTTGTTCTCCTTACATTAGCACCGCTGATCAAATGCCTATTTTTCTTCTCAAACTCATCTCCTTTCATATTCCCTCCTCCTTTAAGAGTACTGAATTTGCACTAAGAAATGCATAGCATATGCTGTCCCAAACCCTTCCCTGACAGAGTCCACAGCCAGCAGCTGTCTAAGTCTCTGCTTTGTCTTTTAGTACCAGCACCAGAAGAAAGTGCTCTCCGGTGGCTGGCAGCCCCATCTGCCTGTCAACAGTTGCATTTGGAACCTAACCAAGGCATCACCAACAAACACAGCTGCTCCCCTCAGGAGAAGCTAGAAACATTCCTCCCAGTTATTATTGACAAATGATCCGGTACAACTCAGAGAAGCACTAAGCTAAAGCTCAAACAAAGACTGCAGGGAGCTGGGCACCAGTGACTCAAACCTGTAATCCTTGCTACTCAGAAGGTTGAGATCTGAGAACCATGACTCAACGCCAGCCTAGGCAGAAAAGTCAGTGAGTCTCCTATCTCCCACTAACTACCAAAGAGCCATAAGTAGAGTGTGGCTCAAGTGGCAGAGTGCTAGTCTTGAGCACAAAAGTCCAGGGTCAGCGCCCAGGCTTACACACACTGGGAGCAGCAGAGGAGGGTACATAATCTTTAAACCCAGTCTTTCAGCTTCAATAGGAACAATATGCCTGAGTTTAGTCTTTCCTCCATTCATCTGTCAGTCCCCACTATAGATAATCAATAGCCAGTTCATAACACTGTGCAAGTTCCAATTAGATAAACTGCCCAATCAACAATTGCCAGAATAGGAGTTCTTGGAGGATGAATCTACAGACTTTCAAGTCTTTCCTTTGTCAGCAGCTTAGAAGACCTCTATCCCTCCCTTAACTACACTGCATACTCCTGCATTCTCACCTGCAGAGGACACTTAAAAGAGCAAGTGTTGAGGCAAGAGCCATAAAAATGGCCTGGATGGTCAGTAACATCTAGACCTTCAACAGTGTGGGATCATGCAGAGCTCTAGGAGACAGAATTCCTGAAGCACCATCAGCCTGTCAACCTTTAGGCACTTGTGGATTTATATTAAGATAATAGTTTTAGCTATAACCTCATGTAGTTCTCTGAGCTTCCTACTCAGATAGCTGAACTTTCTGAGTGCCCTTCAGGATCCTGTATGATTGTGCCTATAGGAGTACCTGCTCCCTGAGACTCTGCCCAAGAGTCTGCTTACTGCTCTCTCCTGAACTTATGTGCATGCTGTTCTACTTTGCCCAGTCTCACATCTCTCAGACATCTTCTAAAGTCCAAGTCACACCTCCATAGCTGTTACTGATTGTCCACTTCTGGCCATTATAGCACCTGCCTCAAACTTGCTCCTTTTTGTTTGTTTCTTCTTCTTCTTCTTCTCCTCCTTCCTCTCCTTCTCCTTCTCCTTCTCCTTCTTCTTCTTGCCAGTCCTGGCCTTGTACTCAGGGCCTGAGCACTGTCCCTGGCTTCTTTTTGCTCAAGGCTAGCACTCTGCCACTTGAGCTACAGCGCCACTTCTGGCCGTTTTCTATATATGTGGTGCTGGGGAATTGAACCCAGGGCTTCATGTATACAAGGCAAGCACTCTTGCCACCAGGCCATATTCCCAGCTGTTTGTTTTTCATGGGGCTTTAACTCCAGGCATGGGCATTGTCACTGAGTTCTTTTGCTCAAGGCTAGTGTTCTACCACTTTGAGCCATAGTACCATTTCTGGTTTTCTGGTTGTTAATTGGACATAAGAGTCTCATAGACATTCCTGCCCATGCTGGCTTTAAAGTGCAATCCTCAGATCTCAGTCTTCTGAGTAGCCAGGATTATAAGTGAGAGGCACCAGATGGTCTGTTGATTCAATATGGCCCATAGGCTAGCTCTTTTTTTGTTTTGTTTTGTTTTTCCAGTCCTGGAGCTTGGACTCGGGGCCTGAGCACTGTTCCTGGCTTCTTTTTGCTCAAGACTAGCACTCTACCACTTGAGCCACAGTGCCACTTCTGGCTTTTTCTGTTTAGGTGGTGCTGAGAAATTGAACCCAGGGCTTCGTGCGTGCTAGACAAGCACTCTACTGCTAAGCCACATTCCCAGCCCCAGCTAGCTCTTTTTTTAAATTTAATGTTTATTGTCAAGTGTTAAATAGCACACAGGTGCTATTTAAATATGTGAACTAAATTCCAACATTTAAGTTCAGATCTAGCTTATTTAAAAAAAAAACAAACTAGAAGATATGGACACCCAAGGATCTCATGGTTGCCTTGAAGAACCAGACTGAGAAGAGAAGGAATCTGCTCTCTGAGATGGAGTGTGTTTACTCTGGCTTGTCCCCATGGAATGCTGAGGAGGCCTTGTCCCTCCAATCAGCTTTGAGCGCACATGCAGCTACTGTGCCTAGAAACAGCTTCCCTTTGCCAGGGCCTACATCTCTTTGCCTCTCTGACAGGACTTTCTCCAGCATTTGTTGACATTCAGCATTGCCAAGATGCAACAGAGAATTTAATTTTCCCAAAGAAATTGTCAACTCATGAGATACTCAGTAATTGTAACAACAACAACAACAACAACAACAACAACAAAGAAAAACCCTCACTTTCCTTCAGTGGCACAATTCAGTGGCCCAGGTCACTAATGGGGATGGGTTCTGACAACCAACAGTGGCAGCCCACTTCTTGAATTGGCTTTATTCCTTTTTCTGCCTTTGATTAGCTTAAAGCTACTGGAATCACTTCCCATGGAAATTATCTGCCCCCAAGCCCTTACTTGAGGGCTTACTTTCAGGAGAAACCAAAAATACGATACTCTGCTAGTCTCACTTTGCCATTCTTATATTATCTGCCTGGCCCTCACCAGTGCAGCTCAGTGCATGTCCCTCTGATGAAGAGTTTCATGTTACGCTGCTCCCCACAATATGCACATAGGTTCCCCTGCCAACATCCTTAGAATAAAGGCAAAACAGACTCACCTCCCCCAGGTAACTGTACTTGCCCCTGAGGATCTGTCGGTACAGCCGGGTGCGGTTATCATCCTCAAAGGGCATGGTGCCACTGAGGAGGATGTAGGCAATGACCCCCAGCGCCCACATATCAACTGAGTTGGTGTAGGGCTTGCGGACTAGGACCTCAGGAGCAATGTACTCGGGTGTGCCACAGGTAGTCTTCATCAGGCAGTCGTCACCTTTCTTTCGGGCACTGGCCAGGCCAAAGTCAGTGATGATAATCTTGGAGTCAGTGCCTGGGTGATAGTAGAGTAGATTCTCAGGCTTGAGGTCTCGGTGTGTGATGCCCAGGGCATGTAGATACCGAACACCATCTAGCACCATCTGCAGAACCCTCGTGGCGTCCCGCTCAGTGAAGGAACCCTTGGCAATAATGCGGTCAAAGAGTTCACCACCGGTGGCCAGCTCCATCACCATGTACACACGCTCCTGCGTCTCAAACACCTCTACCAGCTGGATGATGTTGGCATGGCGGACCCGGCGCAGCACACGTAGCTCTGACTCACATACCTCCCGTCCTTCTCGGTACTTGGTCTCGATCATCTTGATGGCATATGGCTGATGGGTTGCCCGGTGCTCCACACGTACCACTCTGCTAAAGCTGCCTCGGCCAATCAGAGCCTTGATATCATACTTAGCAGTCACACGTGGGTCAAACTTGGCTCTGTATTTAGCCACCCTGGCTCTGCGTGGTGGTTCTGAGGGAGGCTCTGTGTGGCCACTAGTTGGGGCACTGGGGGAGGGATGTGCATATTGACTGGCAGCTGGAAATCCAGCTTTGACAGGGCCAACATGTTCCACTTCTGTGATGAAGTGCTTGTATGCATCATTCTTAGTACTACTGAAGGGTTCTACCTTCTTGACCAGATCCAGCTGGACATCCTTGGTTGGCTCAGGAAGGACTTTGCTTGTCCCACAGCCCATCACGGACACAGGGGCATCCTCTCCAGCGAGGGTGGCAGGACCTGCTCCTCAGGCAGTGCCCTGTCTACACCTATGGTAACAGAAAATAGAGCAAGTCAGTATAGCTGGGGATGCCCCTGAAGGGATACCAGCCATCCTTCTTGCCTTCACTCCTTGTCAATAAGCCTAGTCTGATTTAACTGAAGGCCTAACCCTGGAAAGGAGGATGGCTTTGGTCCCTAAGAACTCAGTCTGGTTGGGTGCTGGTGGCTCACACCTGTAATCCTAGCTACTTAGAAGGCTGAGATCTAAGGATCAAGGTTCAAAGCCAGCCCAGGCAAGAAAGCCTATGAGACTCTTATCTCTAATTAACTTATAAAAGCTTAAAGTGAAGCTGTGGCTCAAGCGGTAGAGCACTAGCCTTGGGGGGAAAACCCTCAAAGCCCTGAGTTCAAGCCCAAGGACCAGCATGCGCACATACACAAAGAAATAAAAGAAGAAGAAAAAAGAACTGAAATGGAGTCAGATTATTGGTGGGTCTAGATGAAAGGCTTGACTTAACTCCCTGGGTCTTAGTCTCATGTTGCTCTTCAAGACAGATAGGGACAGGAAAGTACATGAGACTCAGCTGTCACAGCTCTTACTTCCTTATTCTGCCTAGGTCCCTTCTCCTGCTTGAAATCCTATATATTTTAAATGTTAAAATCACTCCCTTTGTTACTCTGACTCATATTTTCTGAAAAGAGTGTAGAGTGTTAGAGACCTCCTCCATCACCACCACCCACCAGGGCTCAGCAAGCTGCTTCTCCAAGGCTTCCATAGAGAGTGGGCTCTCCCAGCCCTCTAGGCTTCCTATTAGGGTTGGTACCACTGCAACAAACAACAAAATACTACCATGAGTGTTGTCCTAGCCTCACTTTATGGGTGGTTTTTACTGTTTCACTTATGCACAATATCCTTCCTGGAATTTACATGGTCTCACAATTCCCTAGCTCACCATAGACTGAAATAAGATCCAAGGCTGGCTGGAATCTATCCCAGTGAACCTGGGACCACAAGCCTTATCACAATGCCAGAAGGTAATTTGACAAACTAGACTATATCATGAGGCAGAGGGGCCCTTGAACTTAGAATATCAACATCTGAATCCAGTTGTGACTTAGGCTCTAGATCAGGGCACTCAGCTTCCTTGGGATGAAGATCTAAGAGGCCTCACTACTTGCTTATCAAAGTTTTGCCACTAACACCCAGTGATGGTGGGGTTGAAGTAACTGCTTTCTAGAGGTCACTGCCTTCCTATCTAAATCTATCTGAGGGCTACAATTTGAAGACAGCTAAGAATTTATTATGGCATACAGAATTGGTAATGAAATGATCAATTCAGGTAAAATGTTTATTAAACATCTACCAGATGTCAAGAAAGGAGGAATGAATAAGACATGACCCAATACAGATTATATTTTGATAAGACATTAAACTTTTGCCTAAGTGAAAAGCATAAAAACAGATTCTTTGGGGTAGTGTAAAACAAGGTCTCATTATACTGGCTGACCTAAAACTCACCATCTTCCTGCCACAGCCTTCCTAGTGCTATGATTGGGGGGTGTGCAACTATGCCTGGAAAAAGAGGTAATTCTAATACAGCATGCTGTTGAGATTGAAAAACAATTGTAGGTACATGTAGAGTGAGGCAAATGGTAGGGAAGGCTTTGGCAGAAGGAATCCCTTTGCTGAATTTTGAAGCAAGAATATGTCAAGTAACCAGAGGTAGGAACAGTGATTCAGACACAGAGAAAAACACACTCCAAGGCCCAGAAGTTCAAAGGATATTAGGCAGTTTGAGTTTACAAAACTAGAGGTGGAGCTGAAGCTTTGAAAGGTCAACAAGAACTGATTACAGAAGGCAGCACAAGTTCAGGTAAGGACCAGGGCCTTTTGGGGAAGTGATGGAGAACTACCAAAGAGTTCAAGAGGAAGAGAGCTTATCTGATCTGTATTTCGAAAGAAGTGTGAGGAACCATGTGCCAATGGCTCATGTTTATGATCCTAGCCACTCAGGAAGCTGAGATCTGAAGAATCATACTTCAAGGTCAGCTGGGGCAGAAAAGTCTGGGAGACTCCATCTCCAAAATAACTAGCAAAAGGCCAAGCTGGTAGCGTGGCTCACATGGCAAGAGTGCCTGTCGAGCAACCAAGCCTCAAAAACACTAGGCTCTGAGTTCAAACTCTAGTACCAGCTGAAAAAGGAAGGAAGACAGAGGGTAGAATCAAGAGATGTCAATAAGACAACTGGCAAGGGCTAGAGGCTGGACATCAGGAGTGGGAGAAAGGAGAGCAGCACTCCCCCTCCTCATTCAGTAGTGCCTAGACAAAGGGTCAGGGATATAAGAGGAAGCCCAGTTTGGGAAGTGGCAGGAAGAGTTCAGATACACTGCAGTGAATATGGAATCGCCCCTGTGATATTCACTGCAAGTCACTGGATGTGTAGAATCTGACATCTGAAAAAGCTGATCAGAATGGAGGGACAAAGAGTGAACAAAAGCAGCAGTGATACTCACTAGACATTATATTGAAAATGAACTATACAACTTGTGGGCAGGGATAGGAGAGAAACTGGGAAAGCTTAAGGAATAAGGTGACTTTGTCCAAAAAGAAATGTACTCTTTACCTGATTTATGCAATGCTAAGCCCTCTGTACACTACCTTTATAATAACCTACAAAAGAAGCTGGGAATGTGACTTAGTGGTAGAGTGCTTGCCTGGCACGCATGAAGCCCTGGGTTTGATTCCTCAATATCACATAAACAGAAAAAGCCAGAAGTAGTGCTGTGGCTCAAGTGGTACAGTATTAGCCTTGAGCAAAAGAAGCTGGAGGATAGTGCCCAGGCCCTGAGTTCAAGCCCTAGCACTGGAGGTGGGGGGGGGGAAGCAAAATAATAACAATAAAAAGATTCTTTAAAAGTTTAAAAAAGAAAAAGCTGATCATCTAGTAGAAGGCCCAACTAAAGTCTCACTCATTTAACTAATAACTGAGGGTAAGTAAGTACATCTCCTCAGCCTCTGGTGAAGTCATCAAGTGATCCCATCAAAGAAAGCAGAGGATGTCCCAGGTAGGTTTTACTGTAGCAGTTTAGAGGGTAGGGTCATAGGGAACACACAAAGGTCATCAGATTTCTGTAAGCCAAGATCCTGAATTCAGGTGGTGAGATCAATCCTGAGCACGAAGTTTATCTTTGAAACATACCCACGACCTTGATTGCAATCGACTGGATAGGGCTGAGAATGTGGCTTAGTGGTAGAGTGCTTGCCTAGCATGCATGAAAGAAACCCTGGGTTCAATTCCTCAGTACCACATAAACAGAAAAAGCCAGAAGTGGTGCTGAGGCTCAAGTGGTAGAGTGCTAGCTTTGAGCACAGAGAGGCTCAGGGACAGTGCCCAGACCCTGAGTTCAGGTTCCAGGACTGGCAAAAAAAAAAAAAAAATCCACTGGATATGGAGCTGGAGGTAAAGTTTACTGGTAGAATACTTTCCCAGCACATACAAGGCCCTGGGTCGGAACTCTAGCACCTTAACACACACACACACACACACACACACACACACACACTCACACTCAGCTGTGAAATGAAAAGAATTTTGAGACCAGATTAAAAGTTCAGATTTTAATCAGTGTGTCATTATAATTCTCAACAGAATGAAGTTTATCTTTCCTCACAAGAAAAGGATTCATCTACCAACACAAACTCTTAAGGATTTTCTAAAGCTCTTACCCAAATTCCTAGGAGGTTCTCCATGGACCACTAGAAACAAAAACATTAAGAAAGGAGGTTTCTTCTCACAGAGGCCAATGATTACAACTGTGGACTTGGAATTTTGCAGACTCATCCCTTCCTTCAGGAAAGCCTAAGACTTCATCATAAGAAAGAAGTAAAGTTCAGGGCTGGGAATATGGCCTAGTGGTAAAGTGCTCACCTTGTATACATAAAGCCCTGGGTTCCATTCCTCAGCACCACATATATAGAAAAAGCTGGAAGTGGTACTGTGGCTTAAGTGGTAGAGTGCTAGCCTTGAGCAAAAAGAAGCCAGGAACAGTGCTCAGGCCCTGAGTTCAAGCCCTAGGACTGGCAAAACAAAACAAAACACAAAGAAGTAAAGTTCAGAAAAATGGAAAGCTATTAGGCCAGTATTCTGAGGCAGAACATAGGCTCCTGGCCCCTGATTCCTACCCAGTAAGCAACATCAACAACCACTATGAAGAAAGGCAAACTGTGCACAGTAACCAAGCACAGTAACTCATCCACCAACACAAACTCTTCAGATGTCACTTCTTTCTGGTGAGGAAGCAGAACTCTAGATTCACAAATAAACTGTTGTCTCTAGATATACATACTGGTTCTTTTAGTTGAAATGTGCATACAACCCCTGGTCTGGCCCTGATGAGAAAAACTAAGGTCTACAAAAAAAAGTCCTGACTTTTCACTTTAAACAAAGCCTGAGCAAGGATCTAAAGTCAGCAGTAAAGGGCCACACTTATTCCAATTAGGAAAGATTCAAAGGTAAGCTACTTCTGATACTTCATAGTTCAAGAAGTCTACAGACTGAAAAAGAGAAAGGGTGCTCACTCTGAAGGCTGGGAGACACAGGCAACATCCTCCAAGTGATCACAGCTGCTCCATACTCCAATCACATCTGTTAAGTTCTCTTCTCGTGTAGCTTAGGAAACAATGAGAACCATGAGAAACAGCAGTGATAGCTAGCAAAACTCCTGGGAAGGATAGAGCCTTTTCTGCTCCCAGCATTCACACACACACACACACACACACTTTTCTGCTCCCAACAGACACACACACACTTTTCAGCTCCCACACACACACACACACACACACACACACACACACACACACACACACACACACACACCCAGGACAGTGGCCAGGATAGGTGCTGAGAAAGCCTCAGGAAAAGTTCTCCCAGGAGGGTCACACTAAACCAGTTGTACCAAGTCATCAACACCATATCTGATTCTGCTCTGTACCTTCAATTCTTATTCAGATATATACACTCTCAAGGAAAACACAAGTTTGCTGGACAGTGGCAGTGGAAGTGAGCATTGGTCACTACTGTCCCACTGACCCTCTATTGAAGTGACAAACCAAGAAAACAGAGAAACTTGCCTTAAGCCACTGAGAAAATAGTGGCCAAGCATGGACCCAAGTCTCTTAGGCCCCCCATCTGGGGCTGCTTTTGACATATAGGAAAGACGCTAGAAATAGCTAGTGTCCAGCTGAGCCCAACCTCTTCAGGTCAAGGCCTCAATCCTTTCCCACATCCCTGAGCACCTTTTCTGAAATGCATACTTATAGTACATTCCCATCATCACAGGGTTGGGAAGTTCTAAAGTTGGCCAAATAAGATGCATTTAGAAAGTGAAATGGAAGAGCAAACTAAAGTCTCATTCATTTAACTATTAACTTGTGACTAACAAAGAGAACCCCAGTGTTCTACTTCAGATTCCATAGACACCAGGATCTGCAGGACCATTCGATTCCAGGTGCCATCATAAGAGGTGAAAGTATATTGTTTAGGGCTGGAAATGTGGCTTAGTGGTAGAGTGCTTGCCTAGCATGCATGAAGCCCTGGCTTCCATTCCTCAGTACCACATAAACTGAAAGGGCCTGAAGTGGCATTGTGATAGAGCATTAGCCTTGAGCACAGAGAGGTTCAAGGACAGTGCCCAGGCCCTGAGGTCAAGCCCCTAGACCAGCACACATAAAAACAAAGTGTTAGAGGCAAACGGGTTTCCTCAAGTCTGCACTTTCCCTAGCTCATTTATATAACTTTTACATAAAAGAACAATTAGACCTTGACAACAAACTTATTTAGCAAACCCACTATCTAACAAATTAACTTCCTAAATAGCCAGCTAGGACTGGGAATGTGGCTTAGTGGTAGAGTGCTTGCCTAGCATTCATGAAGCCCTGGGTTCAATTCCTCAGTACCACATAAACAGAAAAGGCCAGCAATGGCACTGTGGCTCAAGTGGTAGAGTGCTAGCCTTGAGCAAAAGAAACTTAGGGATAGTGCCCAGGCCCCGAATTAAAGCCCCAGGACTGGCATAAATAAATAGCCAACTGTATATATCCTAGTGAAATTGTGAAGCAGTATTATCAGAGCTTTCTTTGAGGACTGAAATGCCCTCAAGGAAAAATTAAGTATGATGCTTCTTACCTACCTTAGTCTGAAGAGCAAACAGATTTATTAATGTGAAATTTTTCTGGAGCTGAGCTAGTAGCTCAGTGGTAGAGCATGAATTTAATTGGCATCATGTCTGGAGCCTTACGTTTGATCCCTAACACTAGGGGGTGGGGTGAGGAGATGAACTTTTCTTTTAGTGGTGTTGATGTTTGAACTTGAGTGCTCACACTTTTACTTCTGAGCCATTCCTCCAGCCCTAATTTTTGCAATAGGGTCTTCTTGCTTTCTTCCCAAGCTCAACTCCCATGTAGCTACAATAATAGGCACACTTCACGACAATCCTCCCAATTTCAGCCTCACAAGTAGCTAGGATTATAGGCATGAGCACCAGGTCCAGATTTTCTCTCTCTCTCTTTTCTTTTCTTTTTTTGCCGGTCCCGGGGCTTGGACTCAGGGCCTGAGCACTGTTCATGGCTTCTTTTTGCTCAAGGCTAGCACTCTACTTCTTCAGCCAGTGCTACTTCTGGCTTTTTCTGTTTATGTGGTGCTGAGGAATTGAACCCAGGGCCTCATGCATGCTAGGCAAGCAATCTACCGCTAAGCCACATTCCCAGTCCCCAGGTCCAGATTTTTCTTTTGACAAGAGCCATTCTGGGAAAAACTGCCACTAGTAATAATAGTGGCAATAGTTTTTGTGTTTTTTTTTAGCTGTGCTAAGCATCTCCTATGTATTAACATGCAGTGGGCATGATTATTCCTATTTTGGAGTTAGGAAACTAGGAAGTCAGACTTCTCATGGAAGTCAGAAACTGAACCCAGGTCCAAAGCCCATTAGCCAAAGCTAGCTAGCCCTTCCAACTAGGCAAAAGAGATAACTTCCTGAGGCAGTGACACAGGTCTTCAACCAGGAAATACAACCAAAGTTCTTCCTTTTTCCAAAATATATATTTTAACCCCAGATCCCATCTTTTGAATTAAAATCTTAAGAAAATGTAAGGCAGATGGTGGTGTACCACAAGGCTCTAGATTCAATTCCCAACATAGCAACACACACACACACACACACACACACACACACACACGCCTTCCAGTAAAGCCCTTGAATTTATATCTTGAAAAATTATCCCATGCTGGCTGCCAGTTGCTCATGACTGCAATACTAGCTATCTAGGAGTTGAGATCTGGAGATAGCTGTTCAAAACCAGATAGGGTAGAAGAAAAGTCCTCTCCAATCAAACAAAGAAAAACCAAAAGTGGGATGTGGCTCAAATGCTGGAGCACCAGCCTTAAGCAAAGCAAAAAACAACAAAGAGCCAGTGCCTAGGCCCTGAGTTCAAGCCAAGTACAGGAACACCAGCACACAGACACACAATTCTACCCCAAGAGCTTTTAGATCATCAAGGTTGTACAGGTTGCAGGACTTCCATACATAGGAGTTTGCCATGGTTACCTCAGATCTTGGCCCTGATGATAATATAGATGAATCTATCCATTCATAAATCAGTTACCTATCCCAATAGATTCAGCAAATAATACTGCTAGCTGCTACGTGAAGGGAGGCTTTTCCATTAAATTTTTGGGTGGATTTTAAAGAACACATGTAAGTTTTCTATACTGATGGGTGAGGGTGGAGTGGAAGGAAAGAGTATTAGGATCTAAGAAAAGTGTATATCTAAAGAAGGGCATGAAACCTCAAGAGCTAACAGGAAGCTCACAAGTTTCAAGAATAAACTACTAAAGGTAGCCAGTGCAGAAATGCTAAGGTGTTAATTACGGGGTTAGGCCTCTGTCACAATATGAAGACTCACGAATGCCACAAGCCATTATCCTTTAGCCACTAAGGAGTCAGTGCTAAGTAGGGAAGGACTCTCGATTTTCGGCAGGTTCACAGAAAAGGACTGAGCGTGACTGCTAGGCTTCCCCTGGCAAGGATGACAGGTTTGCCATTCAGGCGACGCAAGCAGGTGTCAGGTTTGTTTTCTAGCCAGTACAAGGAAGCGATCCATTGCCCCGCTGTAACCTGGCGTTCAATCGCTAGATGTGGAGCAGGCGCGGGGGCAGTGAGGGCAACCAGGTGAAATCAACCTAACCAGTGTGGACGTGGGACAGATGGACAGGAGGCAGGGCATACGCCCAAGTCCACCAGGCAGACCACGACAGCAGGTTTCGAGGTCAAGACACTCTCGGACACCGGGGACCCCGAGAAGCTACTGATCAGCCTGCTCCCCGGCACCTTAGGCCCCCGAGCACTCGGGCCGAGGCTTCGGACTGCACAGGGGCGGGCCCTGGTATACCAGGAAACAACTGCGGCTGCAGCTCGTCAGTCCCTCCCGCCCATTCGGCCGTCGCCCAGAGCCGCGCCGCCTCACCTCGCGCGGGCGGCTGGCTCGTCGGCGTCTCCGCGGCTCTGCGGACCGTTTCCCGGTCGCGGCCACGGCCGCCGCCGCCGCCATTCTCCGGCGTCAGCGTCGTGGCGTCATCATATCGCGCGCCAGACGTTAAAACAAACCCGCACCGCCTATGGAGCGACACGAGATTGGGCTTTCTGGAGGCCGGGTCACGTGACTGACAGCACCCCTGAGCGTAGTCAGCCAATCAACGCCTTTTGGGAGTGGGGAGACGCCCTTCTGGTACGGGTGGGATCCCTTGTTCCAAAGAAGTAGACGGCTGGCTGCGGGAGGGATTTACACTCTTAGGGGAAAAAAAAAAAAAAAAAAGGAGGGACTCCAGGAATTAGAAACTTTAAAGATTTCTTAGTGGAAGAGAAGTCGAGGAGGGAGGTTTGCTGGGGATGGGATCCAGCGCCTCCCCCTTGGACCATCCCGCGGGCCACATCCCAGCCCTTTTTGTTTTGAAATTAAGGTCCCGCACTGACTGTCCGTGCTGGCCCAGAACTCCTGCTCTTCCGGCCTCCACCTCTCGACTTGCCTTCGAAGAGTGAGGTTTGGAGACGCGGTGAGTTTGAACCAAATTTTTAGAAACTCTGCAAAAGATTGCCACAGAATGGCAAGTAACTTTAATCTTGGACCAACTTTTTTGGGGGGTTGGGTTTTGTTTTCAAACATACATCTAGGCACGGTACAGGCCTGAGCCTGTAATACTAAAAACTGAGGAGACCGAGATCTAAGGATAGAAGCCAGCAGAGACAGGCAACAACTCCCTGAGACTCTTATGTCCAATTAACCAGCAAAAGGCTGGAACTGATGGTGCGGCTCAAGTGGTGGAGTGCCAGCCTTGAGTGAAAGAACAAAGCCTTGAGTTCAAGCCCTAGTACCAGGTCACACACTAGTGTGCTATAAGAACGCAAAGTAAGTAGATTTCACTGACAAATTGCTGAGTAAAGATGCTGGGAATGACAGGGACATTGTAACCTTTCTTCATCCATTTCAGTCATTCATTTTCTCAACATTCTATTACATCTCCACATAGAATATGGAGCTGTCTTATATTGACCTTACAACCTAATGTTCTACTTTGAACCTAAAAACAAATTAGTATCCGTAAAACATCATATGGCTGTTTCACCTAGCACTGTTTTATATAGGATTTTATTTTAAAAAGAAAAACTTTGAAAATTATTTCCAAGCTGGGCACAGTAAGACATCTCTGTACTCTTAACACTCAGGAAGCAAAGGATCTCTCGAGTTTGAAGGTAGGCTATTTGGTGAGACCTGTTTAAAAAAAAAAAGTTCCCAAAAGTCTAATGAATTATTAAGGGTAAACACACTTTGGAGTCATCTCTGCCATTTCCACAGCTGCCTGTTCCTATGGAAAAGGATCCCCTTTTGTTGCCCTCTCCTGCTGCCCCTAAGCTTCACCTTTCTTTTGCTTTTGCATTTTTTTTTTTCTGTATTAGGGTTTGACCTCAGGGCCTCAAGCTTACCAAGCAGGCCCTCTACTGCTGAGCCACTTCCAGCCCATTTTTTGCCAGCCTGTTTTTGATAGAGGTTCACTTCCTGCCCAGTCTTGTGCCTGAAACTGCCTCTTTGAGGTTTCCTCTTGTAGCTGAGATAACATGACAGGCACTCATCATCATGCCTAGGTTTTTTTTTTTGGGGGGGGGGTTGGGGGAGGTGTTTTTTTTTTTTCATTTTTGTTGTTAAGATGGAGTTTCTTGAATTTTCTACTCAGGCTATCCTGGAACTGAGAACATCCCAATCTCAGCCTTTGAAGTATCTAGGATTACAGATGCATGTGAGCTGCTAGTGCCTGTCTCAGAATTCTAAGGTTGATTACACTCAGAAACTGGGCTTTGGAGAAGAGCAGGAACTAGTGAAGAGGTATGTTAATAAAGAGGGGATGCAGCCCAGGGCATCCATCCCCTAAACTCCCTTCTGGACAACAAGCTACAAATGTGAAACACTATCACCATGATGCTCTGGCCTGGGCAGCTGAGTCCAGGACCCAATCAACTTGGCTATCAGCCCACCTCTCTCCTCTAGCTTTGGGATAAAACACACAAAGCCCTTAAGCCTCTGGCCAGAGAGCAGATTCTTTCCCCCTCCCTCATCCCCCTCCTAACCTCACTCCATGGAGGAGTGGGGACTTAGGGAGCAAAAAGCAAGAGGAAAAGTAGGTCACAGCTGGATGGTAATCCCCCTCCCCCCAGTGGCTCCCCACAACAGCCAGGCCCCTGCTCCTAGAAGCAGGCTGCTCCTGGCCACTTACCAAGACTGGCCCAGGAAGATTTTTGGGGTCTGGAGCTCCAGCACTTAATCCCTCTCAGCAGTATGCCCAAGATGAGAGTTGTTGTCTTTATATTCAGACTACATTAGGTGCTAGAGACACAAAAGGTACTCCTTGCTTTTGAGGTGTTCATATTGGGGAATTCTCATCTAAACCTAGATAATAACTAGGGAGTGCTATCAGTACCAAAACAGAAGAAAACCCAGGAGCTGCGTAGACCTAGATGTAGATTTAGTTCAGCTTCCAGGGCCAAGGAATACTTCCTAGAGGAGGTGACACTGAACTTCATGTAGGAGTTCAAGAAATGAAGAAGGGTATTCTTTAAAAATTTTAAAGGTGTACAAAATGTACAAAATCTCAGAAGAATAAAAGTCCTATTTTTCCTTGTGAAAAATTCTAGAGGTCGGGCTGGGAATATGGCCTAGTGGCAAGAGAGCTTGCCTCGTATACATGAAGCCCTGGGTCCGATTCCCCAGCACCACATATATAGAAAACGGCCAAAAGTGGCACTGTGGCTCAAGTGGCAGAGTGCTAGCCTTGAGCAAAAAGAAGCCAGGGACAGTGCTCAGGCCCTGAGTCCAAGCCCCAGGACCGGCAAAAAAAAAAAAATTCTAGAGGCCAAAGGAAGTCTGTTCTGGGAGAGCTTTTTTTTTTCCTCTGAACTTTCTCCTTCAGTAATGTGAGATGGTAATGGCTTATTGATAGTAATGGGTCTGAGTGTCTAAGTGAATGAAGCACGGGAGCAAAAGTGTCAAGGCAGAGAGAGAGAGAGAGAGTTAATGGAGGCAGCTGAGCCAGCCACAGTGGGAAGATGTTTAGGAAGCATGAATGACATAGGGTTCCTACCCACTTGGATAGGGGTATTTGGAGGCACATGCCACCCTAGAGCCTAAGCAAGGTCATCAGGCCCGACTCCCTACAGCCCAACAGCCTCCTAACATAGACTACAGGGTAGACAGGTCTGCTAAGTTCTAGGATCCCCTGGTTTTTTCCTTCCCAGTGAATTGCTTTGGGTCTCTTTCCTCTATTCCCCTAAGGTGGGGAAAATGCTAACATTCCCCCATTTGTTGTTTATTATTAACTGGTCAGCCCACCTTTCTTACAGTACTTGTAAGTTTGCTGTCCTTACCTCCCCTCACCCCTTTGTGAGTACTGCCTTACTTCTCTGAAGCTTCCTCTGGCCCAAGGATTGGGAAGGTAGAAGCTTTTCTGTGTGGCTACGGAGAGGGGATTTAGGACTAGACAGAGCTGGCAGAAAACAGCTTAATATATGCATCTGTTTTTCAATTGAAAAAGTAGGGAATAAAATGGAAGAAGTGATAACAGAAGCCAGTGAGGAGACCATGACACTGCTCACACAAGCTGTGGTGTACCTAGAGTAGATTTCCCCATACTCCAGGGCCTTCTTCTCGCTCCACTTTTTCCTATACTAATTCTTGCATCCTCTTCCTTCCCACTGGGATGAATAGGGGTTCTGCGCACATCACACTCCCAGCTTTCAGCAAACCTGGGGTGGTTTTGAGTCCCCAGCTACAAACCTCAAAGAACAAGTTTATGAGCAGAAGCCAGAAAAAAAAAAATCCCTCATTGTGACCCTAGTTTCTGCAGCTTCAGATCCTGTTTAGGACTTGAATGTAGACTTGGACAGGGGCTCCCCACCTTCTGGAACTAGACCCCCTTTGGACAGACCAAACCCCAGAGGAGGAGGGGACTGAGCATAGGGTCTGAGCATGTCTTCGAGGATGAGGTGATTGTTCAGGGGGGAAGAGGAGCAGATAAGATATCAGGAGCCAGCAGGAGGGTGGGTGGGGAGGCTGGGGTGAAAGGCACCAGTTTTAAGGCACTGCTAGCTACCACCTCACTGGATCCTAGGGGCCAAGATATCGGAGGGGCAGACAGGGCCTGAGAATTCCCACCCTCCCAGACCTCATCCAATTCCCCACCCAGCCAGCTTGGGGAGATAAAGGCTGTGCATTCCGGCAGATCTCCGGTTCTCTATCGGAGGCTTTTAGGACTGGAGCTCTTGGGACGTGAGTGTAATGGAAACCTCAGCACTACCATCAGGAGATGAATGTTTGCTAGAGGAAGATTGGATCCCCTGTGGCAACCCTCAGCCCCACCCACCCCAGGTTAGGGATGGGCTTCTGGGGGGCTCCCTGCCCCAGCCAAGCAGGCTGCATCTAGGAGAAAGGAAGGAGCTTAGAGCAAATATAAATACCTTTAATGAAAACCATGAGCACTCTGCAAGAGCCAGAATGGCGATCTCTCAGCACAAGGCTGGAGGCAGGCCCAACTTGTTAGGCTAGAGGCCCCAGGAGGCATGCGAGCGCCAGCGCAGCCGCCAGCAGCTCAGGTGCAGGAAGCAGAGTGGGTGCAGGTGCTGTTGCTCGCAGCGTCTCCTGGTTGATCTCTGGGCCGGTGCCACGCTCTCGGACGTTCACTGGGGCACCACACAGGGCATGCAAGTTATTTGGGTGTGGGGCCTTGCGAGCTTCTTGCTGTAGTGACTCCCACACAGCAGCTGCCTCCTCTGGGCAGCCCAACAACACTTGTGAAGCACAGGCATGGAAGTCGTTCCAGGACCTGTGAACAGAATGGGATTAGAGGAGTGGTTCTGGAGTGGGAAGAAGGCAAGCCTAAGGGGGGAACGGATGGGGATGGGGCCTGGTTTTCCACCACCTCCCACCCCTCAGTACCTGCAGACAGTCTCCAGCTCGCCTCCACGGCTCATGCCGTCCCCCAAGCGGATGAGACACTCAGCAAAGCCCTGGTATATGGTGTTACAGCGGCTTGTCCCCTCAGAAGCTGCTGCTAGGGGAGGTACAAAGACTGGGGGCAGGGAATGGAAAATGGTTGACAGGATCAGCCAGGCTATCCACCAGCCCCCAGGAGCTTGTTTACCTGAGAGTGCTCTGGGGACGTGACTCAGCGTGAAAGAGGTACCTCAGGGAACTGAGGGGCATGTCTGGAGATTACCAGTCTTGACTCCCTTTAAGACAGACTTAGATGCAAGTGTGTGTTGGGAGAGAGGGCTTCCTATCCCAAGGGTCAGCTCCTCCTAGCTTCTGGAGCCCTAAATTAGGTTGGGTGAAAGAATCATGAGAGGTTTGGAGGGGTGGGACCATGGGCAGGAGGACCAGTCTCTGTAGCCTCTCAGCTTCACCTGACACCCTACCTCCTTCCCAAAGACTGGTGTCTGAGATGAAGCTAAAGGGATTGAGATCCAGGCCAGATGCTCCGAGGACCTTAGGGATCCCATGGCTGGTCTGGAAATCCTCTCTGGACTCCATCAGAAGGGCAGCAGAATGTCAGGGTCCTTCCCCCATAACTCAGGCTCAGTTCACACCTTATTTTCCATCCTGAAGCCACTGTCACACTTTCATCGAATCTTCACAACTGCTCTCCACCCTGGCACTCAGTGTGGCCAGCAAAGCTCTTTAGCTCTCCTTCCCCTACCCGCAGACCCTGTTACCTAGCCTGTTGAAGGTCCAGCAAGGAGTCCAGCCTGGGCCAGGTCCAGGACACCTGCACTCACCAAGTGGCAGCAACAGCAACAGCCTCAGGGCCCGGGGAAGCCACCGACAGCGGTGGCACCTGCAGCAACAGCAGCAACAGCAGCGCATGGTCCCTGGCTGTGAGCCTAGTGCCAGATCTAGTGACTTGGAGTGCAGCCCGTCGGCCCAGCCCCCAAAGGACAAGACTATGATTGGATGGGAGCTGAGGCGGGGCCTAAAGCCAGCCGGTAGCTCCACCCTCAGTATCAGACTGGCAGAAGCTCAAGAGGGATTCTAAAGGGCAGAATGCAATGGTAATAAACTGAGTTAAGAAAGGAGATCTAAGAAGGCAGTTGAAATAAGGTGAATGATCAGGCCCCCAGGGAAATGACCCTGGTGAATGATCTGGGGCCAGATGAATGACTAGGCTCCCCACAGAGAAAAAGAAGGCAGTCATACCAAAGACACACCAAAATCATATACACACACACCATTTTATTCCAAAAGCATTTAATTGAATTTCTCAATGTTTTTCAAAAACAAAAAGATCCAAATTGGAGGTAAAAAGGAACATGGAAAATCCAACTCAAGGAGTGTCATGATCTCAAAGTCATGCTTCAGGCATGGAAAAACCCAAGCAAGCACAATACCTGCCTGGGCCCAAACTAACCCTGCTGGCTACCACAATCTGTAGACCACGACCAGTACACCTTGTCCCCCACCTTGAACACTCAAGGTGGAGGCCTGAGCAGGTAAACAGCAGACATAACTGGGCCTTGTCATAGGTCTGTCTGCTGGCCTTCAATGCCACTCCACCCCTGTGCAAGGCAGGCTTAACTGCTAAGGGAGGGTGGGGGTCACAAGGCCATGAAGCATCAGGCTGAGACGCCGGGCTGCTTTGCCAAGTGAGTTGTGAGGCTCTGCCTGTAGGAATTGAAAAAGCTTCTGGCGCACCTGCGCCATGACAGAGCCCATATGATCTCGAGTGATGGGATCACTGTGGTCCAGGTGCATCACAGCCTCTTCCAGGTAGCTGGGGATGGGGGAAAAAAGACAGGCTACAGTTGGATGATAGCAGATGGTAGTGCCCCCTAGTGGCATTGGAGCCCAGAGGGACTGGTGACAGGGAAGCCTCTAAGCCTCAGGGGGCTGGCAGTGGAGGGGATGGGTAGAGAAAATTAGAGCGGGAAGTTAAGGCACAAGTAGATGTATGCACTGAGTTGCTCTCTCCCTAACCCAATTCCTACAGCTCATCTTCTGATCCCTAAAGGCTCCTACTCACCTGAGCTTGAGGTCAGTTCTAGTGCCAAGGTCTGATGCCAGCTGCTGGATGAGGGAAAGGAGAACAGGCTGGGAGAGCGGGCAGGGTGGTTGCCCAAAAACCTGGGCTGGGTCCACAGTTTCACACACATAGAGCACCAGGTTCAGGTCAGCAGCTGTTAGTGCCTGGGGGCAGAACAGGGCAGCATTTATAGCTTACATTAGGGTGGAATGTCTGCTTATCTATGGTGTGTAGCCAGAAGGAAGACCAGATAGTTGGGCACTGAGGGGTACAGAGGGAGAGGGAGAGGGAGAGGGAGACAGAGAGAGAGAGAGAGAGAGAGAGAGAGAGAGAGAGAGAGAGAGAGAGAGAGAGAGAGAGAGAGAGGGACAGCAGAGAGAGCAGAGAGCACTACAAGGGAGCTGTATTGTTACCCTAGAAAATCAGGTCAGAAAAGTTTTCTGGAGGTGGTCACAAGGCAAGGTGGGCTGAGATAGGAAGAAAGGGGTCCACAATAAGTGAGCAAAAGAAGCAATAGCCTGGAGGCCAAAGAGAACCAAGAAGAAATAGCCTGCCAGGCAGCCTGGAGCATGGTGGGGGGAGTGCAAAGTATGATGTGTGGCACTTGTCATAAGACACCTTGTTCTTACTAGAGCCCAACAGTATCCTACCTGCTGGAAGGCCTGATTGAGATGGCCCTGCTGCAGTAACTGCAGGATATGGGCTTGCTGAGCCTGGCAGTCCAGGTGGGCAGAGGGGACAGGTGTACCAGCAGCTGAGCGCATGGCCTGCATGATGCTGGAGGTGACAGTTGCCTGCTGCTCTTTGAGTGCCACGCTCACTTCACCTTTTACAATGCGTTGTACTTGTGCTAAAATTGACTCCTGTAGACTGCAAAAGAAAGTGGAGTGGATGGAGTGGGTAAGCCCACTCCAGCCCTTCGCAAACCTGCCACACTGTACCACAGCCCTGTCCACACACCTGCCCACAGCCAAATGGAGCTGGTGCTGCACCTCAGCACGAACACTGCTGGACACGGTGGCTACCATCTGCTCGGTGGCGCTCTGCAGTGTACTGACCAGGCCCCGAAGTTGGGCCAGCACAGGCTCCCTGGCCTCCTGTTCCCGTGCCTTCCGACTCTTTGTGTGGTTTTCTAGCTGCTGCAGATCTGATGGGTGACCACAGGGATCATAAGCGATGGTTGAGAATAAACCCTCCTATCTTGGGTCATTTGTCCCAACTCACATTCTTGTGTGCCCAGGCGAAAACTATCATTGATCTGCTGGAACATGGCCTGGCAGCTCTTCTCGAAGGCAGGCAGTACCACACTCTGGAAGGCTTCACGGTAGGCAGCTTGCATTGGCCCCTGTAATGTATCGGCAGCTGCTCGGGCAATGGCATCTGTCAAGTTCTGGGGCACAGACAGAGAGGGGTCAAGTTGAAAGCCTGAGAACAACCTTGCTAGCCTAGCCACCACTCTCCCACCCCTAATCGTGGGCCCAGTAGCACCTTGGACTTGAGTAACTTGGAGATATTCTCTTTCATGCTGCCCTCCACAGCTGTGAGCTTAGTAGCCACTGAGTTGCTCAGTTGTCCTGCCACAGGCTCCAGACTCCTGGAAACAGCTAGGGCACAGGGAAGGAAAGGAGGTACAACCAGAAAAGGAAACTTGACAGGCGCCCCTGTTGCTCCCTGACCCACTCCGCAGTCTCCATGTAAAACTCACAGGGAGGAACTGTCTTCTTGATCTCATCCCGTATACTGCGCTCCAGCCGCCCAGCCACAGCGGAGGACAGTGCCTGAGACATCTGCTGCGTCAGCTGCTCCTGAAGCTGCCCACCTCGCTGCTGACCCTCAGCCAGTGCGTGCTCCAGTCGCCGCTCTGTGTCAGAGCTAAGGAACAGGCCTAGAGCAGGTCCCGGAGCCCTTCCCAGGCCAAGAATAGTGGCCTGCCCCTGTGCCAATGGCTGTAGCCCCATCCTTAAGGATACGTTCCTGCTCGTGCCGGGTCTCAAGGGCACGTTCTACATGGCCTGTGACAGTGCTCTGCAGACCTTCAAGCTGGGCACAAAGACGCTGTAGCAGCTCTTCTTGGCTGTGTCGCAGCTCTGCCAGCTCTCTCTGCTGCTGCCAAATTAGTGCTGGCCAGTCCTCAGGGGGCTCTACCACCTGTCAGTAGCATTGACAAGTTATGTGATGCTGGCGCCATCTATCCCCAACCACCAGACTAAGTGCCCAGAGCCCTTCCAACCCATTGGTAAGAGGGTGCTTGAGGGCTGGGAATATGGCCTAGTGGCAAGAGTGCTTGCCTCATATACATGAAGCCCTGGGTTCAATTCCCCAGCACCACATATATAGGAAATGACCAGAAGTGGTGCTGTGGCTCAAGTGGTAGAGTGCTAGCCTTGAGCAAAAAGCCAGGGACAGTGCTCAGGCCCTGAGTCCAAGCCCCAGGACTGGCAAAAAAAAAAAAAAAAAAAAAGAGGGTGCTCGATCACTTACATGGTGTTCCGTGAGCCGGGATCCCACAGTTGAATCCCTACGTAGGTGAGAGACATGTTAGGCTATGTCAGGAAGAGATCCCCTCTCCCTGGACCCATAATCTCCCCTACCCGTCATCCTTCTTGCTTTTCCTCTTGAGCTTGGGTGAGCTCCGAGGGGATCCTTTGGTTTTCCAGTCCTTAGCAGGCAGCCGTGGAGTAGGAATTTTGGTGCCAAAGCCTCCTGAGGCAGAGGCAAGACTGGCTACCTCATCATCATGGTCACTACGGGAAGGGAGAGAAGGTTGAGCACCTGCTTAAATGCCAGCCCTTCCTGTGAGGGGAATGGCATGGGAGGTTCCTACCTTTGTTCAGCACTGGTGTCTTGGCTGTCATGCTGCTGCAGCAGGTGATAAGGTAGTCGGTGGAAAGCTAAGCTTTTGTGCTTTTCCTGGAGGCCATTCCTAGGGCTGAGGGGACAAGTAGAGACTAAATAGCAGATGATTCTGAGGCCCCCCCCACAAGCACGCATTTTACCTACCAAGCTCCTCACCTCTCTGCCAGTGTGCTACAGGTCTCACGAGTGATGTCAGGTGCTGTGGGCCAGACCTGACTATCTGGGGCCGCAGCTTCCTGGGTCAAGGCTGCCTCCAGTAATGAAGGGGTACTATGTCGATCCCCGTCCCCAGGGACTCCTTCTAAGCCAAGCTGGGAACCAAGCTCGGGCCCTGCCCGGGGCCGTGGTGACAGCAGGTGCAGTGCTGAGGCAGCTGAGGCCATACTGTCTGGCTCAAGGCCCTCGGCAGCAGAGGAGCCAAAGCCACGGGACAGGGCCTCTGATGCAATCTCAGGAATGTCCTGAGACAGGGCAGTAGAAGCCGAGGAGATAACATCAGGGGAACGAGTGCGACTGGGGGAGGCCTGGGGTAGCCCCAGGGGCTCTACTTCCTGCAGCTCCATGGGCAGTGCAGAGGCAGCAGTAGATACCTGCAGTAGGCCAAAGATGGGGGCTTAAGTGATAAGCAGTGGGGGGAGGGCACAGAGACAAGACACTGGTAATGGTAGGATGAGAGGTGGAAAGCCAGGGAGATGCAGGTCAAAAGCAGTGTAGTTGTTGTAAGTGGGAAGGAGGGATGGAGAAGTTAAGATGAACTTCAGTAAACACAAAAGGCTGACAGGTCCTCTGGGGAAATGGAGCATCCAAGACAGAGCACGGCCAGCAGAAAGAATTGATAAGGAGAGTGTAGTCAACCTTCCCTGCTCCTACCCATGTCACATAAAAGCACACCTGTACCTGCCCAGGCCCCTTGGGAGTCAGTTTTTCAGCTGGGCCTGGGAGAAGGCCAGGCAGGAGGCTCCGAGGGCTTGTCTGCAGGCTGCTGCTGCTGCTTATTGTCAAACTGCCATCCAGCTGCAACTTGGGGCTCAAGGTCAGCTCCTCAGGTGGCCTGCTGGCAGGAAGACTACAGACAACCAGGGCTTGGCATCACCTGGCATTAGGCCTTGCCATCACCTAACTCTGACCTTCACCTTACCTGGGCAGTGAGGGTTCCACAGCTGAGGTGCTGCTCACGGCAGACACAGCTGTTAGACAGCTGCTGCTGCTACTGCTGCTGCTACTGCTGCCAGGAGATGCAGTGATCTGAGGAGATGCATAGAATGAGCACTGTGGTCTGAGCTGGGACTTTCCCAGGTCTCCTTGCCACGGGAGGTACCTGCTGCAGGGAGGCGGTAGGTGTCATGAAGGCATCAGGTGTCATCAGCTTAGGCTTAGTCTCACTGCTCAGGCTGAGGAAGTCAGCAGGTGCAGGCAGCTCCACTATGCGTCGAAGGTCAGGCTGGGATCCATGAGCAGCTGATCCCAGGCCCTCAGTGCTCAGTTCAGGTCGAGATTCTCCAAAAGCTTGGGGGGGCGGGGGGGAGAGGAGAGAGAGAATGCCATCTGGGTCAGATCTCAGACCCCAGTCAGTGTAACCTGCTCTCCTCTCTTCCCTTACTCACTGAAGTCTTCATGGGCAGTGTGGGTGGGGAGTGGGGCCACCACATCAGGGTTTAGCTGCGGCTGGAAGCGGATCTGCACATCCTGCAATGCCCTGCAGAAAAGGAGGGAGTACAACAAAGTGCTCCAAGGAGCCAGGGCCAGTAGGGGTGGGTCACAGACAGGGCATGGGTGCGCTTCCCTGACACACTCACTTAGTATGTACACAAAAAAGCTTGATGAGCACACCAGCTGCAGACTCCACAGCACCAGCTCCATGGGAATTCTCTGGAAGGACAGAGTGGATTATTAAGTCCGTGGCTTGTTCCGTGCCTCAGCATACTGCCCCCCTGCCTCCTCCCACCCCCAACCACGTAGCCCTGCCTCTGGGCAGCTCACCAGCTCCCAGGTTGTCATTTTCTTCCTCAGCAGGCAGCACCTCAGTGTGCCGTAGCCTGCAGCGACTCACAACCTGGATGCCGAAGCTCAGCACAGGGTGGGTGAGTAGGAACTCCGAGATGGAGCTGAAGCAAGCCCGGCCTTCCTCCTGGTTCTGTAGCAGCTCCATCACATAGAGAACCTACACATGTAGCATATTCCTAGCTGAGCTGAGGCTGTGATTGTTGGTGATGTCACATACCCCTGCCCTCCCTGATGACACTGGCCATGCCTAGGGTACCCCTAGGGCAGCCTACCTTCCGTTGTACATCACTGAGAATAAGGTATTCTGCTGAGAGATCCAAGCAAACCTTAAGACTGGGGGGCACACTCACTGAGCTGAAGATATCTGGAGAGAAACTAGGGAGCCAAGAAGCAGGTTAAATGAGACTGGCAATTCAAAGGAGCCACATTCCCACCTTGCCACCCCCTGCAAGACGCCCCTACTTACCGAATGGTCTGCAGGCAGGTCCAGGACACTGTGCACCACATCTTCAGCTCCCGATTCTGATCAGCACCAGTAATGAGGAACCTCCAGAATGGGACTCTGTCAAGCAACAAGACACTAAGTGGTTAGCTAGGCTCCTTTTCCACTAGCCCGTGGCCCACCCCCTCACCCACTTGCTTGCCACTCACTCACTCAGGGTCCTGTTTCTTATGGTTATCACAGAACAGGAGACAGGAGAGGGGCCGTCCATCATGAGGCTTCCACTCGTGAAGACACCTGCAAGCAGGCAAGTATGGGGCCTGAACGAGTGATCTAGATCTTTCCTGGGCAGGGGAAGGGCTTGTCCCTCAGGTCTTGCCTTACCTTGGCTCATCTTGCCCTTCAATGTAAATCTGCCAGAACTTGACGTACCCATCATGGCTTGCAGTAGCCAGGACGGTCCCATCAGGGGAGAGGGCTCCTTCACTTAGGCACTGGGAAGAATCCAAAGAGCTTAGCTTTGCCATCTGACTACAGATGGAAAAATCCCTGGTCAGATGAAGATTACAGTAAGCTGGTCCTATCCATAGTGGACTTGCACATATGTACAAATGAATGGGGCTACAGAGAAGATCAAAGCTGTAGGACACAGTTAAGTTAGGAGTAAGCTCCATAGGTGAGGTCACTTTGTACTTGACATCCCATGGGCAGAATTCTGGGAAAGCCATCTGGGAAACAATGGATATAGGGAATAGGGAATAGGCATAGGGAGAGAGTGAAGAGGACAGGAACACAATCATCTGTAGGCCTACCGTGCTGTGGCCTTTTACCACAATGAAGCCCTGCTTGATTTGGCTGACATCCACAGGCCAGGTGCTATGGTTGGAGCGGAGCATTTCCAGGTCCCACACCTCAGCCTAGATGTCAAGAGGTGAGCGCTCAGCTCATGTGCACAACATGGCAGCTCTATCACCTTCTCCACCAGGCCCAAGCTCCTTACCCGGTCTTCATGCAGTAGGGCCACCATTGGGCTGCTCTCCTCACAACAGTCCTCACTCTCCTCAGGGATGAAAGGACACCAGATGATCCTACGGAACTGGTTTAGTGACGTGCCCTCTGGCTGCCGGATATGGACTAAGATCTCTTCTCTGAGCAAGGGGTTAAGGGCTAGGTACATGAATGACAATGAGGTGTGTCTGTCAACCCAAGCTCCACCACCCTTCTGCAGTCCCCACAGCTGGAAAAGGATACTGAATTTTGCCATTAACTAGAGCTAAGCGCCACACAAACAGGTTGCCTGCCTCATCTAGGCAGGCTAGCTGAGGAGAGTTGAGATGTGCAAAGGCCAGATCAGCCACACTGCCTGTGAAGCCCTTGAGCAGGGTCCGTTCCGAAGTGCTGACACTGATCACTCGCACCATTGCTGAACCGTTGTTGGCAGCTGGAATCAGGAAAGCAGGAAGTCAGGAGCAAGTCCCCAGGCCCAGGCAGGACAGAAGCCCTGCCCTTGCCTGCCTCACCAGCATGTCTCAAGTGTGGTTTTCCCACCCAGCTTCCCCAGTCCTGTCAAAGGTTAGGATAAGGTCGAACTTCCAGTGTCTGAGAGGAATGAATGGTCTAACACTGGAACAAAATATCTGGGGCTTCCTCTTCTCTCTGCTTTTACTTACCCCGAATAGCATATGCCAAGAAGGAGTTAGATACAGCAATCAGGTTTCCGTAGTAGTACTTCTGTTCCCAGTCATATTTAGCTACAGGCTGAATTTTCACCTGAGAACCCAGAGTGAGGAAGGTCAAAGAGGCTGAGAGCAGGGGGTAGCTTTCCTCAGAGCCTAGGCAACCCCCCAACCACAATGCAAATGGGAGGGGCCACAGGTGCAAGCCCAGTTATTCACTGAAATCTCACTGGGCCAAATTCCCACAGTGGTTGGCAGTTAACCTTGGCTTTCTGACACTAAGGTAGATTATCTGCTTGTGGTCCCCATAGGAACCGGCAGCATGGGAAGAACAAAGGGGCTTGGAGGTGCTCCTATACACTATATATGTCCTAACATCCTAGTACCTACCTTGTTGCTCCCCCGAGCCTTGCTTGAAATGCTAGAGTCACTGCTGGCCACAACCTCCACCTCCTTGGCCAAAATCCCAATGCAGGTGGAGCTGTCATCTCCAGAGAGGCAGCTAGAGGGAAGGTGTACAAACCTTGTCTCTTTTTCACCAACAAAGTCAATGGAGGGTTAGGAGGAAACAACCACTTGTTGAAGATGTCTAAGCCCAGATTCCCAACTCTGCCTGGTCCACTGTTCCCAGATCCACACATTTACCCTTGCTCCTTTTGAGTAAGACTACTTTCATTCTGCAGTATCAGGTGAAGCCTTTCGCTTGTCCTCACCTCTCATCCTGTTGTAAGCTCAATGTGGTTTAAGTGTTTTGCCCAAGGTTATCCAGACCGGGAGCAATAAAGGCTGCAGGCCCCTCTTGCCCCTCATCTTAATGCTTTCAGCTAGCAGAAGCCACCAAGTCTTATCACTCCCACTGCCATCTCCCAAGTACTCACATGACCTGCTTCTCCTGCAGGTTAATGGGTGGCATGGTCCGCAAACCAGGCTTGTTTGTTGATGTATCACCTGAGTTGAGAGGGTCTGGAACCAGGAGCCCATTGAGGTCCCCATTGTAGGTACTAGATGGCCTCTGGCTTTCTGCACTGGTGCCTGGGGACAAAAAGGATCAACCTTCGAAGGCTATTCTTCCATCAACCTCTCTTCCTGCTGGGCTTCCTTCCAGACCATGAGGTGCTCTAGGAACACTCAACTGAATACAATATGTCCACGCTCATCTTTCATTCCATAAACACTGATAAGGCCAGGGCCAAGGATGAGCACAAGACTTCCCAGGGGAGGGAGAGAGCCATCAAAGACCCTCTTCATGACTAGAGGCATAGCTCAGTGGTAGTGTCAGGGAAGAAAGAGCTCAGGCCCTGAGTTCAGCCCAAGGACTGGCAAAATAAAAAGAGGAAAGAAAGAAAAAAAAGGAAGGGACCTGCCCTACAGAGAAATGGCTCAGGAAAAGCCACTTGGGGGGCTAGGAATGTGGCTTAGTGGTAGAGTGCTTGCCTAGCATGCAAGAAGCCCTGGGTTCAACTCCTCAGCACCACATAAACAGAAAAGGCCAAAAGTGGCTCTGTGGCTCAAATAGTAGGTAGAATGCTAGCCTTGAGCAAAAAGAAGCTAGGGACAGTGCTCAGGCCCTGAATTCAAGCCCCGGGACTGGCAAAGAAAAAAAGCTACTTGGGCAGGCAAACCTAGAGGAAGGGACATGAAACAGGTGGATATAAAGGAAACAAACTACAGAGTAGAAGTCAGGAATGATAGCAATTTAGTTGCTTGCACTGGCTGAGCTTCTTTGTCTTTCCTTCGTTTTTTTTTTTTTCTTTTTTTGTGCCAGTACTGGGACTTGAACTCAGGGCCTGGACACTATTCTTGAGCTTAATTGCTCAAAGCTAGTGTTCCATAGCCAGCTTTCTGCTGTTTAATTGAAGCTAAGAGTCTCACAGACTTTCCTGCCTAAGCTAGCTTCGAACTATGATACTCAGATCTCAGCCTCCAGAGTAGCTAGGATTATAGGTGTGAGCCACTGGCACGGGCTCCCCCCACCCTTATTGTTTTGTTTTGTTTTTAGCAACAAGGTCTCATTATGAATCCCAGGCTGGCTCAAACTTGAAGTCCTCCTGCTTGTACCTCCCAAGTGCTGGGATTACAAACCAATGATCACCACTACTACCAAGTGTGTGCCACCGCACCTGGCTTCTTTCTAGCTGAGGTTCAAACACTCTCATTAGTTCAGACACTACTGCCAAAACCCCTAGCTAGCAAGGAGACTAAAGGTTCCGGAATATAACAAGTTTCCACTCACAAGAGTCTGAGGTCTAACTTGGTCCTTCAGAGAGAAAAGACCACCAAGAGCTACTTGGAAAAAAAAATACTCAAGTGCCAATCAATAAACAGAAGAGTTATGAGGAAAGCCACTGAGCTACTTCAGTAAATTAAGCCTAGAACACCTTAGCTGCTCTAGGATAAACTGGCTACTCTCTCTTCTATGCAGCTTGCCATGAGGATAAACAAACAGCACGTCCAGGCTGCACATGGTTGACCATGCCAGACTCTACCAAATCTCTGCTGAGTGTAGTCTGCTCAACAGATGATGAACAGGAAAAATGGGCACCAAAAGGGAACATATACTCCAGGCATGGGACAAAGTTCCAGTGGTGTCAGGCAGCAGATGGAGTTTCTCAGAGTATAAGTTTCCTAAATCTACCCATTGAGCAACAATGCCTGCTTCCAGCAGCAAGTAGTTTGCCCTGCCCAGGAGGGTTAAGAACAGGGCACCACTACCATCACCAGTCAATCTTCAACGACTATAACTTACCAAAAGATCTCAGAATCTGCCCAGAAATTCTAGTATTTTTCACACGTTATTTCATCTTGGTAATATGGGGTTGTCTACATGTAAGTACCTGAGAGTCTTTCCTGACACCCAAACTCCTGGTTGTATTTTTATTTGTTTATTTATTTTTTGTGGCCAGTCCTGGGGATTTAACTCGGGGCTTGGGCACTGTCCCTAAGCTTTTTTCTTTTTCTTTTTTTTTTTTTTTATTGCTCAAGGCTAGCACTCTACCACTTGGGCCACAGCACCACGTCTGGCTTTTTCTGTTTATGTGGTACTGAGGACTCAAACCCAGGGCTTCATGCATGCTAGGCAAGCACTCTACCACTAAGCCATATTCCTAGCCCTGGCTGAATTTTGAAACATAGTCCCAACAGTTTTCTCTCTCAGACCTGCACTCTGCAACTCCAGCTCCTTCTCCATAGCCGGCCCTCATCCCCATTATCCAAACTGTACTATTGTACAATGACAACATAATATTACAATCCTGTTAGTACTCCGTGTCCTGGGGGTTCTTGGCTGGTAAGAACAATTCTAAAGTTCCACTCGGAGACCAAGTAAAATGTGAATGATGGGGAACAAATCGGCTTGCAGATAAGCGAAAGCCAAATCCAATCACTGCCCTCCCTGTCTATAATTTGCCTTCACCCCTGAAAGAACACAGAATTGAGGCTGGCCACCTTTCTTCTGAAAATGTTTCTGAGCAACCGTAGGCCCAGAATCTGCATTTCTGAGAGAAGGACAAGTTGCAGAGGGGAAGCTTAACTCTAGGCCAAGAATTCGGCATTACATGGCTTTTGAACCAATGACGAAAGAGTAAAGACACTGGACCAGTTTCAGAAATACAAATTTGGGAGGGGGAGGGGGGCGAGAAACCAAGAGCCTCGTTTTCCGTGGAGAAGCTGAAGGACATGGCAGAACGGTCTGGTGACAGGATGGGGAGGGGTCACACCCAGGGGTGTGCGCCATTCGCTGGGAACGCTCCGAGATCTATGTCTCCGACCTCCGTCCGCCTTCACTAGCCAGGAGGATCCAGAATCGGTCTCAAGGTGGCGGCAGGCCCCGAGAGCGGTTCAGACCCACGCTGCCCGTTTCCTTCTTTGCCAAGAGACCACCCCAGCTCTCTCCGCTCACCCCCTGCCGGCCGGTCCAGCTTGAGGATGTCCCGCAGATGCTGCGTGGCGTCCTCGATGTCGATGCTCGCGCAGGAGGCCATGGGCCCAGCCGCAGGCGTCCCACCGTCTGGCGTTAGCTCCGCTGCCGCCGCTCACCACCCAGCTTAGCCCGGCCGCAACCCAGCCAGACAGAGACGCGGGTCACTGCACCCAGTCCCACCTACAGCTATTAAACGGCCGCCGTGCCGTGTCCGTCTCCGCTAACCCCACCAACCGCCTCCACTTCCGGCCCCCTTGAACTCCGCTCCCGGAACTTGCGAGGGCCACAGAATAAAGGTTCCGGGGCTGAAGGGAAACGCCTGACTCCTACCAGAGCCGGTCCCTCTTCGGTAGCTCCACCCCTGAGCCAACCCGGTCAGGGAAGTTCCAACACTTTTAAGCAGAGCAAATGTCCACGCACAGCACTGGGCCACCTAAAGCTCTACTCGCCCCAGATTACGCCCTGTCCACTTTATAATGAATTCTAGATAGTTCTAGGGCGGGATGGACCTGAGGTTATGCCTTTTCAGATCCTGAGAAACATACAGAACGGGCAGACACCACTTTTCTGTTGGGAAAAGGGTGGCTGTAATCAAAACCTGAAGGCACCTGAAAGATCCTAAGGCCCAGGAGTTCCAAGAACAGGGTAGTTTTGTTGTTTTTTCTTAAGTTCCGTCCCCCAAGTGATAATTTTTTAGCACAAAACTACTGTTCTCTACTGCTCCCCAGCATTCCCTTGTCCCATGTGGCACCCTTAGGTTAGCAAGAATGAAACCACAGTTTACAAACACCTCTTTATTGCAGACATTTCAGGCACAGGTACATGGTACATGTTAGAAGCTGTATTGCAGATTTTATACAGGGTGGTTTCAGAGGCAGCAAGCATCTACCTCTTCCCCATCCCCACTACCCAAATACAGATCAGTACCACTGAAACCTCCAGACTATAATGTTCTTCAAATAGCTCAGTGTTCAGGTAACCTATGAGGTCTGAGTAAATCTTACCTTCACCCCATAGTGAGGGAGAGGGTGACTATCCCAATACAGTGAGCCAGGGTGCCTGCCCTCCTCAATCCTAAGACCCTTAACAGTATTAACCCAAATCTTGGGTTAGGTTCTAACATTTGGTTGCTATTTTTCTACTAGCTTTACAACCATTCAGAGGCTCAGTTATGAGGAGCTAGATTTGTACTGGGCAAGGCCTCTGTCTTTAAAACTGAGGAACAGAAACTGCCCTAATAGTTAAGGTGATTTGTGACTTAAGATAGTGGTGTGGGGGTGTATGTGTTGAATAAGGGAATAGAAGAAAATAACCTGGAAATGCCCTACAGAGGTCTGAGAACTCCTATAAAATGAATCCCTCTGGCTCAGTGACTCCTTCCATAGCTCAGAATCTATACTCCAACCTAACAGGGCCTGGCTATGGGTAAAGACATCCTAAGCAGATGGATCTTAACTATCCTCTGCTTGACATGGGGTGTGGAGCACCCTGAATGATTCTGACCCTTTGGGGATGGAGCAGATTCCTCCATCATGCTAACAGCCTAGGCCAGAAAGCCTGACCTGGTAGGCCAAGTTTACCAAGGCTTCTCCAGCTGTTATAGGACATAGGGTTATTTCTCCAGCTACAGAGCCCCAAATCTGCCCAAAGCAGACCACAAGGGGTGTCAGAACTAACTACAGAGAGTTTTCAGTGCAAGAGTCAGGCCAACATGAGCTCTCCCTCTGGTTTCCCAAGATCAGGTGGGCTGGGGAGAACCTTGCCCTCTCAGGCTTGAGAGAAGCTAGCTGGGAGTGCTGCTTCAGAAATGCAGCATGTATTGCTGAATTTTGAGGCAGAGGTGGGAGGGTAAGACATGAGAAAGACAATGAGGGCAGGGTAGTTATTGATACCCAGCCAATTACTAAACTAATTAAAACAATTTAAACTGTTAAGAAAATTTTTGTGGTTTTATTGTATCATGAGGCATTTGAAACATCTGAACAAATCAATATCTGGGCGGTGAGGCAGCTGCTTTCTCCTTCACTTCTTTGGGTTACTAGAGCATCTTGTCAGTAGATTAAAAAAAAAAAAGACAACCTGTTGCATTACTTAAGTCTTTCCAAGGCATGCGCTGGTACAACACAAACTTCTCCTGTCAGATGCAACTAATCTAACATCCAAACATCATGCACAACACCTTGGTGGGGGCAGAGCACTGCACCTACTCCCACCTCAGCCTTGCTTATTTGTGTATGATATTTGGAGCATCTGGAGGAGTGTGATAGTATCGGAAAAAGGAGGGAGGAGGAAACAGCGTGAATAAGTAAGTGGTCAGGAGGAGGTCAGCCAAAGTTGTGCAGGGCAAGCCTGAACATGTCATTGGTGCAAACCCAAGCATCATTGATGTTCTTTAATAGAAACATCTGGTGGAACCCCATGATGGGGTCTTCATCAGCCTGTGGGGAGAGAAAAAATGATTTAGTATGAATGGAGGGAATTCAGTGGCAGAGGAATAAGACAAAGTAAAGACTTGGTGATTAGGCCCCAACATCCCAGACTCGAATCCCAGTACAACCAACGAGTTCTTGTGATGTGAATTAATAAGACATGTCAAACACTGCTTGGCAGAGATGCCAATGGATGGCCACTTGCACTGCCACATGTGCTTAAAGGACAGAGTGACTTCAGTTATGTCTCTAGGCACAAGTGACCAAACGAATCCTGGGCTGGGGATATGGCCTAGTGGTAGAGTGCTTACCTTGTATACATGAAGCCCTGGGTTTGATTCCTCAGCACCACATATATAGAAAAAAGCCAGAAGTGGCACTGTGGCTCAAGTGGTAGAGTGCTAGCCTTGAGTAAAAAGAAGCCAGGGACAGTGCTCAGGCCCTGAGTTCAAGCCCCAGGACTAGCAAAAAACAAAACAAAACAAAAATGTCCTTGAGGGCTGGGGATATGGCCTAGTGGCAAGAGTGCTTGCCTGGTATACATGAGGCCCTGGGTTCGATTTCCCAGCACCACATATACAGAAAATGGCCAGAAGTGGTGCTGTGGCTCAAGTGGCAGAGTGCTAGCCTTGAGCAAGAACAAGCCAGGGACAGTGCTCAGGCCCTGAGTCCAAGCCCCAGGACTGGCCCCCACAAAAAAATGTCCTTGAGACTCTTATCTCCAATTAACTACCAAAAAGCCAGAAGTGGAGCTGTATGTAGTTCAAGTGACAGAGGTACTCGCCTTGAGCACTAAAGTTCAGGAACAGTGCCCAGACCCTTGCATTCAAGACTGAAGACAAGCAAAAAACAAACAAAAGCAAGCAGAAAATCAGGACAAGGCCTGGTTGAAGGAGCTTGGAAACCAGTACTGTCTCCAATATCATCTGTTTTTGTGGGAATTAATGTCAGCAAGGAGACAAATCAGTTATTTGGGACCTCCAGATCAGACAGAAACACCAGGAAAAATCTGAAAGCAGGTGGGAAGTAGCACTGCTTACTACCTCAACCCAAGAAAGTCCTTCTCAATGCCAAGGGCCTATATGGGTATAGCCTCTGGACATTTACTTTGGACATTTACAAAGTAAATGTCTGGGTACCCACTGATAAGCTTAGCTTTCCTAGTCACATTCAAAGGGACAGCAGGTACCCAGGGTCTGTTCTACTTGCCCTATCCTAACATTACAGCAGCGCTACTACCTTGAGCTGGCCCACAACCATACTGATGATACAGCTATCTGGTGTGGGCTGATGGTCCTGTGCAGTGATACTGTGCTGGATTTTCTGGAACGGAAGGCTCTGCAAGAAAAAGAGTGGACAGTGGTTGAAATCAAACAAGGCACGAAAGGAGTTACCCACATTCCAGCTCTGGCTTTACTTACAGACAACTTCTCCACAATGGCAGCTTTTCCCTGGAACTGCTGTCCTTCCCACGTAAGGCATGATGCATCAATCTGAAAAGTGAACAGAAAACCCAGGACTTAGACAAGGACTAATCTAAGGCCCTGAAAAATGTGTTGTTCAGAGCAATGAGTCCACACTTCCGTTTCTGTATATATAAGAGGACAAAAAGGATAGCTTCCAAACTTTACTTAGCAAAACTTTAAAAATTATACCCATTGGCTCATGGGCTCTGAAAGACTACTTAACAAAATACAGTGGTTAAGCTTATTTCCCATTTTTATTCAAGTCATATGGTCTCTGATATTCATGGATCCCCAGAAGGACACATGTGGCCAAGGCTCAGACAAAACCCATCCTGTTGCATGGCAGCAATAAGCATCAGTCTCAGAAATGTTATTAGAGACGACCACCTCCACGGCTGTGGCTGAGTTCCACTGTGGCCTTTCACAGTTAAATCACAAACAAGGGAGTGAGGTTTGTTTTTTTGGCCAGTCCTGGGCCTTGAACTCAGGGCCTGAGCACTCACTGTTCCTGGCTTCTTTTTGCTCTGCCACTTGAGCCACAGCGCCACTTGTGGCTGTTTTCTATATATGTGGTACTGAGGAATCAAACCCACAGCGCCACTTGTGGCTGTTTTCTATATATGTGGTACTGAGGAATCAAACCCAGGGCATCATGTATATGAGGCGAGCACTCTTGCCACTAAGCCGTATTCCCAGCCCTGGGAGTGAGGTTTGGGAGTGATGGAGGCTGACAAGGTCTCCCAAACTAAACCTTGGACTCTTATCTACTATCAGAAGATAGTAGCTTAGCACCATAACTCTCCCAAACCTCCCCTTTCACAGCCTTCAGGGGCTTTCTTTAAAAGGATCTATGTTACTTCAGCTCTAACATTAGGCAAGTTACTTATTTTTCTGTTTGTTTCCTAATCCCCTTCAAAAGGGGAAATGTGCAGAGGATTTTTAAATAATATACATACTTTTAGGACCTTGCTAAAATTCTTTTCTGAGTCAAGCCTGCTCTAATTATGAGACAATGACCCACAATCCCAGCTACTGGAGAAGCAAAGGCAGGAAGATTCCAAACACAAGCAATATAGCAAGAGGAGCTCAAAAGACAGACGGAGAGAGAGAAGGTGAGGAACTAGGGCTATGGCACAGTGACTGAGCACTTCCTAGCATGCATGGAACTCTGGGTTGATTCCCTAGTACTGGAGGGGGAAAAAAAATCTATACCCATAGGTAACAAATAGTGTCTGTACTAGATTCAGTATTTTACTAGTAAGATTTCTTTCTTTTGTCCAAAAATATTTTGAGTGGGGGTTGGTGTGGCTCAAGTGACAGTGTGTGTACCTAGCAAGCACCAGGCTCTGAGTTTAAACCACTATCAGCCCCCAAAAATCTGAGTGCACCATGACATTTGAGGCAGAAGACTATCCACAGGCCACCAGGCTCTGAGGCTACGTGTTGAATCACCCTTATCCTGAGCAGATCTGATAGCAGTAGCCCCATTAATTGTGTATTGTTAAATGTATACAGATAAGAGTTTCTCAAAAGACACTGGCCTCCTTGGGCTAACTTCTTTTGTTTCCCAGGAGCATGCAGGGGCTTTTGGCCCAAAAAAGAGGCTAGACTTGTGTGTTCCAAGTGCATAGCTTTGCAGTGAAGATGCTCATCAGTGCTGCCTTCCAGGGGTACTATGCGCCAGAGCCACTTTCTGCTGCTACCCAATCTGCAACACAGGCATTCCTGGGACCAGGTTTCTGACAAGGTGCTAGCCACATGAAATAGCAAGCCCTCACTCCATCTAATCCCCATTCTTGTGAAAGATAGAAAGAAATGTGTGAACGCAGTAATCAGCAGTTTTCATCCTATGCACAGAAACTTCTGAGAAGTGTATGCACTCCAGCAAGAGCCTTCAAAACTGATGAACTGGCCCAGTATCTGAATTGATGCCCTGGGGTCCTACTTGGGCCCTAGAGCTAGAGACTTACATAAATTGCTCCTAGTTGGGTTCTGTCATTATCAAATAACTGGTAGTAATGTTGAATGAAGCTGGATCCAATCTGCTCCCAAATTGGCTTGTCTCCCATCCTGGAGCGTCACCCAGCCTCGCTGAGACCTGCAAGACCAGTTAGACAGTGATGGAAGTGTTGGTATCATAGGAAGAAGAGGTGACCAGCCACCGACCCCTGTTCTTCCCTGGCCTCGTTGCACAAGAATCACTCTGGGGGTGGGAGATTCCTCCCATGCCAGACCAGTGTTGGGAACCCAAAGGACCATACTCAGCCCTTCCTTTGAGTAGCTCCTAGTTGAGACAGGGGTGCCAGGGCTGTAGAGCACACATGATGGGTGTTGAAGGTGGAGCCACGACACAGCAAAATCAGAGTTGGCCCTACAATGTCCAATAGAGGAAGGGAAGGTCTTGAAGGAACTAAACACTTTCCCTAGTCCCAAATCCCCCATATCATTTTATTTAATCCTCTCAACAAGCTGTAAGGTCAATTACTTCTATTCTTCCCATTTCAGACCAGGAATTACTGGTGTCTATGTTACGTTCAAGCTTCCAACACTGTCCCAGGACTTTGCTGGCAGATGGAGAAAGACCCAGTGAGGGATGATGGCTTCTCAAGACCCTATTTCTGACAAAAGCAAGTTAATCCTTTTTTTTTTGGTGCCAATCTTGGGGCTTGAACTTAGGACCTGGGTGCTGTCCCTGAGCTTTTGTGCTCAAGACTGGCACTCTGCCACTTGAACCACAGCTCTCATTTCCTTTCTTTTTATTGTGTGTGTGTGTGTGCATGCATGGAGAGGAGTAAATTGGAGAATGTCATGGACTTTCCTGCCTGGGCTGGGCTTTAAACCATGATCCTCAGACCTCAGCCTCCTGAGTTGCTAGGATTATTGATGTGGGCCACTGACACTCAAATTTCTGTTGGTGGTGGTAGTGGTGTTTGTTATATGTACCAAGACTGGGGCTTGAACTGAGGGCCTTGCATTCTTGGGATTTTTATTCCAGGCTGCAGCTGTATCACTTGAGCCATACCTCCAGTTCCAGATTTTTGTTGGTTAATTGGAGATAGGTCCCTTGGATTTGTCTGTTTGGACTGGCTTCAAACCTTCATCCGCAGACATCAGCCTCCTGAGTAGCTAGAATTATAGGTGTGAGATACTGGTGCCTGGCTAAGCAAGTGATTTCTTCAGTCTCCCTTTGTTCCAAAGGGATAACTGACATCTCTGAAGCCAGGTGGTACCTGACCTGGACCTTTCTGGGTACTTCTTCACTGAAGGTCACTTCTACCCACTTCAGAGCTAGGCGCATGGTTAAGAGCATAGGAGTGGCTGATGGGTAGGAGTGTAAAATAAATGAGACTGGGGCTGAGAATATGGCCTAGTGGCCAGAGTGCTTCCCTCATATACATGAAGCCCTAGGTTTGATTCCCCAGCACCACATATATAGAAAACCCCAGAAGTGGCGCTGTGGCTCAAGTGGCAGAATGCTAGCCTTGAGCAAAAAGAAGCCAAGGATAGTGCTCAGGCCCTGAGTTCAAGGCCCAGGACTGGCAAAAAAATAAATAAATAAATAAATAAATAAATAAATAAATAAATAAATAAATGAGACTGTGAAGGGGAAAATATGTCATTTCTTCACATCTTATCCTAGCACTACTTTCATCCCAAGAGCTGAGGGGCAATCTTCCCAGCTAAACATCATGATCCTAATGATGCTGGCTGGAAAGCCAAACTCCAGGTAAAGACAGCCACTCTGGCGTTGTTAGGCCCCTCCTAGGGAGGAGGACCACATCTTCCTGTAGATGCTATGACTACTTACCCAAGCACTGTTCTATAGCTACCTGACCCTATAGGAAAGCAAGACTCTATGCCAAAGCAGCAAGGAAGTGAGTTTCATTTCAGCAGAAAACCATTGGCAGTGGGAGGATCTGATGTCACTGCCCTTTAGGACATCAAGGAATTTTATAAGGAATCCTCCTTGTAAAATGGAGACGCTGACACTGAGATTGCTGACTGTTGCACAGCTTTACTAAAGTAACCTGTTGCTGTCTTCAATCAATATGGTAAAGGCTAGCTTGCTGCACTGCCTGTGACCTTACCCAAGGCCAGAGGAGGCAGCAACGAGGGACAGTATAGAAGGCCAGTGAGAATGCAGCCAACCCCCAGTTTTTTAATCTACACTCAGCCAACGAAGAACCAGGAAGCTAAGCCAGCTTTATTTTAGGTCCTCTTAAGAGGTAGTGGCACTAAAAATAGAAGCTTAAGGGCTCAGATGACTAAGAAAAGTCCAGCAAGTCTGAAACAAGCAGAGGAGAGAGCTTGGATCCAGCCACGCCTGTACACAGGAGCACAAAGTGTGTCCTAGTTCATATTCTGCCAATAAATACATCAACAAGTGAGAAAAGCTCAAGACCCACATCTAGTCTCAGCTGCTTCCGTGGTCACATTTCTAAGGAGTCACACTGTGTATGTATCCCTAAACAAACTTTTCCTTTATAGGCAGTGCACAATTCTCCATGTTCACATCTCTGCCCTTTTTGTTTCAATTCCACAGTATCCATGTCTTACACAGTACCCAGTAAAACAACTATCATCTTTCCTTCTGCGTTCAGCCCTACAGCAAGGCTGCACAGCCCTTAGCGATAGTCCTGACAAAGAGTATGCCAACCAGAAGGAACAGCAGCAACAGTGAGGGCAAAAAAACATAAAGGCAGGAGACTAGGAAGCTAGACACTGAGGTGACTGAAAGCTGAAAGGACAAGTACCACCATGTGGTGGGATAGAAGAGAGTACTGGGACTTGAACTCCAGGCCCTTGCTTGGACTGTGTGTGTGTGTGTGTGTGTGTGTGTGTGTGTGTGTGTGTGTGTGTGCTGGTCCTGGAGCTTGAACTAACAGCCGAGGCACTGTCCCTGAGCTTTTCTATTCAAATGATCTACCATTTAAACACAGTGCCACTTCCAGCTTTTGGTAGTTAACTGGAGCTAAGTGTCTCATGAACTTTCCTGCCCCAATTGGCTTCAAACTGTGATCCTCAGATCTCAGCCTCCTAAGTGGTTAGGATTACAGTGTGAGCCACCATCATTCAGCAACTCTGGTTATTTATTGATTGATTGATTGATTGTTGGTTGTTGGGCTTGAACTCCAGGCCTGGGCACTGTCCCTAAGCTCTTCAACTCAAGGCTAGTACTCTACCACTTTGAGCCACAGCACCACTTCTTGTTTTCTGGTGGTTAACTGGAGAAAAGTCTCACAGAGGGGCTGGGAATATAGCCTAGTGGCAAGAGTGCTTGCCTTGTATACATGAAACCCTGGGTTTGATTATTCAGCACCACATATATAGAAAATGGCCAGAAGTGGTGCTGTGGCTCAAGTGGTAGAGTGCTAGCCTTGAGCAAATAGAAGCCAGGGACAGTGCTCAGGCCCTGAGTCCAAGGCCCAGAACTGGCAAAAAAAAAAAAAAGTCTCACGGACTTTCCTGCCCGGGCTCGCTATGAACCATGATCCTCAGATTTCAGCCTCCTGAGTAGCTATTATTATAGGCATGAGCCACTGTTGCCAGATATCTCTGGTTATTTTTTAGATAGGACCAGTTGCTTTGCCCAGGCTAGTATGGCAGGCATGTGTATGATGCCCAACATTGTTCTGTTGAGGTAGGGTCTCTGGAACTTGTTTTTGGTCAGGCTGGCCTGGAATAGCAATCCTTCCCATCTCAGCCTCCCAAGTAGTTAGGATGACATGAGTATTCCATCGTACCCAACCACTGATTGAGACAAGGACTCATAAACCAGCTTAAGCTGGCCCCAAAATACAATTCTGATCCTTGCTTCCCAAGCAGCTATAATTATAGGCTTGGTGAGCTACTAGTGTTTGGTCTCATATCTACTAAGAGAAAACTTAACTAACTTTTCATTTCACTTGGGTTAGCACTCTATACCTAAGCCACACTTTCAACCCCTAAACATTGTCTTAATGAACAGTGATTTCAGTTATCCCAAATCTTCAAAATCCCACTACTGTTTTACCATCTGAGAGTGTGATGCTGGCCCACTGGGACTTGGGATATAGACTGATGTAGAAAAGTGGTAGAAGGCTGGGAATGTGGCTTAGCCGTAGAATGCTTGCCTAGCATGCATGAAGCCCTGGGTTCGATTCCTCAGTACCACATAAACAGAAAAAGCCAGAAGTGGCGCTGTGGCTCAAGTGGTAGAGTGCTAGCCTTGAGCAAAAGAAACTCAAGGACAAGGGAACCCACAAAGGACAGAAGGAATGACACCTGGCTCTACCACTCCTATGGATCCTCTTATTTGAGCCCTGAAAGCTGGTATGGTTATCTTCACTTTGTAGATAAGGAAGCCACGCCTCAAAGTGATTAAGCAGGAATTCAAGACCAGGACAGCCAACTAGTACAGCCAGCACCAGAAGAATATGAGTAAGATGGTCAGGGCTAGAATGACTAGAAGCCAATGTGGAATAATAAAAGGCACATGGGTGGCAAGATCAGGTAGTTAGGAAACAGAGCTCTGGCCTTTCCTTCCCCTCTGATGTCAACAAGGTCCATGCACCTCTGGATGAAAAATACCTGAACATAAGGTCAGTAGGTTAAAGGTTTACCTAGAGGTAACAAAACTTGCATCTCGTCTATCCTGAAGCCACCTGCAGGTGAAATGGCAAGTTCTATCCTAATGAAACTCAGTGGCTATGTATGAAGTATTTAAGATATGAACATTCCAGAATATGGGCTAGTGGTAGAGTGCTTGCCTTGTATACATGAAGCCCTGGGTTCGATTCCTCAGCACCACATACAGAAAAAGCCAGAAGTGGCACTGTGGCTCAAGTGGTAGAGTGCTAGTCTTGAGCAAAAGGAAGCCAGGGATTGGCAAAAAAAAAAAAAAGCAGAATTATTCCATTTTGCTGAGGATACTAAGGCAAGCAGTCGTCAATTGTCAGGAACACTAGACATATCCAGGGGTTCTCCATCTTCATGACAACTATTTGCAGCCTGGGGTCTATACAGTTGCCACACAGTAGGCACCAGAAATAAAGAATAAGGCTTAGGACAGTGTAAGAAACTCCCAGCCCAATAGCCAAGATATGAAAAACAACCCAGATGCCCACTACAGATGAATGAATAAAAACAAAAACAAAAACATGGTACCTATATACAATCTAATTTTATACAGCCAGTAGAAAGGATAAAATAATAGCATTTGCAGGGAAATGGGTGGAACTAAAACAAGTCATGCTGAGCCAGGTAAGCCAAGATCAGAGACACAGATAGTGCATGTTCTCCCTGATATGCAGATGTCAGATTTAAAATGCAACGAGATATGACAAAGTAAACAGGACTCAAGATACCCATACACGGTGAGACTAAAAGAGGACTGTCTTAGGAGAAAAGCACCAAACTGTAATACCCAAGCACCTCTTCATAGGAATAAAATAATATACAGGCTGGAAAGAACCCCAGTGATAAGGAAACAAAAGACCTCTTCTTAATTTGTGTTATCATTTTTATATGACTCTATATTCTTTACCTCATATATGGTGCATACACATGCACATCTGGGAGAAGGTGAGAGGAGGGCATAGAATCAGTGGGAAGAGGGTGAACAAGTACAGCAGAGGGGCCCATCAGCTGCACTGGACATTGATGAAAGTGAACTAAGCAACTCAGGGTGGTAATGGGAAGGAATGAGAGAGGAGGGAATAGCTAATATTAAGTGAAAGGAAAGAAATGTGTATATCACCCAACATATGTAAAGATAACCTCTAAAAAAAAAAAGTTCTCAGCCATATATCTTCTGGCTGTCAGAAACCTGGAGCCAATAAGCAGGCCCATAGGTTGTATTCTGATCCTTGTGTTCTCCTTTCCCGCTACTAAGACATTTCTCCCAACAGGTAGACCTGAGCAAAGCATTACACTTAGGAAAAACATTCCAGCTGACACAGTAGGAAGGGAGATGGCACTATAGTCCCTACAGCTAAGGTGCTGACCCAAACAATCATTCATATAGCTTGGAAATCACTCTAAGGATAAGTTCCACACTGTTTCCTTCAGGGAGGAATTCAAGAATTCATATATATATATATATATATATATATATATATATTATTTTATTTTTTTTTGGGTCAGTCCTGGGCCTTGAACTCAGGGCCTGAGCACTGTCCCTGGCTTCTTTTTGCTCAAGGCTAGCACTCTGCCACTTGAGCCACAGCGCCACTTCTGGCCGTTTTCTGTATATGTGGTGCTGGGGAATTGAACCCAGGGCCTCATGTATACAAGGCAAGCACTCTTGCCACTAGGCCATATCCCCAGCCCCGGAATTCAAGAATTCTTGCTACAGAAGTTTGCACCCATGTACATATGACCCTGAATATGGTCACATATATATTTATAAATTAGATCTAACTTCCACATGAGAGAAATCACATGCACCTTGTCTCTCTGGGTGTGGTATAACTTAGGTCTCTTAACATAATATTTTCTATGTCCATCCATGTTTTTGTAAATGACATAATTCTCTTAACAGATGAGTAAAATTTTATTGTATGTTTCTATATAACAATTTATTGATCCACTCATCTTTAAGACATTTTATGTTTCCTTTTTGTAAAAATAGGTTATGAAAATTTCCTGTTCTGTTTTACCAAATACCTCATGCACATTTACCATTCAAAATATATTTTCTTCTGTTAAAAAATCATTTTAAACTGCATTTAGTTGTCACAATAAAAAGCTTCAAAGATGGAAAAAAAAAGAATTCTTGCTACATATGGTCAAAGACAGAGAGTCATAGAATCTCAGCCCAAATTTACTGTAGACACATAAACACCATCCTCAAATGTCCACCTGAAAAAGTATAGGGGCTAGGAATATGGCCTAGTGGCAAGAGTGCGTGCCTCGTATACATGAAGCCCTGGGTTGATTCCTCAGCACCACATATATAGAAAATGTCCTGGGGCTGGGGATATAGCCTAGTGGCAAGAATGCCTGCCTCGGATACAGGAGGCCCTAGGTTCGATTCCCCAGCACCACATATACAGAAAACGGCCAGAAGCGGCGCTGTGGCTCAAGTGGCAGAGTGCTAGCCTTGAGCGGGAAGAAGCCAGGGACGGTGCTCCGGCCCTGAGTCCAAGGCCCAGGACTGGCCAAAAAAAAAAAAAAAAAGAAAAGAAAATGTCCTGAAGTGGTGCTGTGGCTCAAATGGCAAAGCCAGAGATAGTGCTCAGGCCCTGAGTTCAAGCCCCAGGACTTGCAAAAAATAAAATAAAAAAGTAAAACAAAACAAGAAGTCTAGCATAAGGTTCAGCTCACCACCAGCCCAAAGAAATTCTGTTCAACTTTCTATGTCTATTTTGTAGAATAGTTTCTGGATCTTTTCTCCTTGCCTCAAAAGGACCATTCTTCTGTCCTAGAAGCCCAGGCGAGGATTGGCTAAATTGGATTCTAAAAAAACATAGCAAGGCACCCATGCCTTACATCTGTAATCCTAGCTATCTCAGGGTCACAATTCAAAGCCAGCCCAGTCATTAAACTATGAGTTATTTTTTGTTTTGTTTTTTGCTGGTCTTGGGACTTGAACTCAGGGCCTGGGCACTGTCCCTGAGCCTCTTTGTGCTCAAAGCTAGCACTCTACCACTTGTGCCATACCACCACTTTTTTTTCCCCAATACTAGTTTATTGGAGATAAGAGTCTCACAAACTGGCCTGGGACTGTGGCCTAGTGGTAGAGTGCTTGCCTAGCACGCATGAAGCCCTAAGTGCTATTCCTCAGTACCACATACACAGAAAAAAGCCACAAGCGGCATTGTGGCTCAAGTGGTAGAGTGCTAGCCTTGAATAAAAGAAGCTCAGGGACAGTGCTCAGGCCTTGAGTTCAAGCCCCAGGACTGGCATATACATAAAAAATCACTTAGAAAAGAAAAAAAGAAAGCCCCTGAAAACAGGCAAGAAAGGGTAAAGAATTATTTCATACTAAGACCTCAGTAAGTTGGGAATCCTTAAGTTTGTCATGTTCAAAGCCAGTCCAAGGAAAGTCTTGAGACTCTTATTTCCAATTAATCAAGAAAAATAGGACATGGAGCTGTGGCTCAAGTGGAAGAGCGCTAGCCCTGAGCAAAAAAACAACTCAGAGACAGTGCCCAGGTCCTTAGCTCAAGCTCCAGGATTGACACAAAAAAAGAAAAAGTAGGCATCCTGACCTACTGTTCCATGCTTGCCCATATTCCAATCAACCCACATCAGGCTGCACTTCCTAAGGCAGCCCTACCTGATACAGGGAGCACACATAAGATGTGAGAGAACACCAGGGTTCTTTTATCTCTGAGAACTAGATGGTCTGCCAAGTTCAGACAAGTCAAGAATTTCTTAGGATCAGGATATCGAGAAATGGGTAACTCCAGACAAAGAAACTTTAGGAACTTCTAAAGGAATTGGAATAAGAGAGTGACCCAAATTCCTCCTATTCTTGGATAATCTTGAAAAAGGAACTGTATCTTTTTTACCCTGAAGGTGCTGGCACATATGTAACTCAGTGGTAGAACACTTGCCTTGTACACAGGAAGCACTAGGTTCAATCTCCAGCGCTGGAAAAAGAAAAGGAAGCATCTCTATGGTCAAGCCAGCCAGTCTTAAGAGTATGCAAGGGGCTGGGAATGTGGTTTAGTAGTAGAGCGCTTACCTAACATGCATGAAGCCCTGGGTTTAATTCTTCAGCACCACATAAACAGAAAAGGCCAGAAGTGGCACTGTGGGTCAAAAGGTAGAGTGCTAGTCTTGAGCAAAAAGCCAGGGACAGGCTGGGAATTTGGCCTAGTGGCAAGAGTGCTTGCCTCCTATACATGAAGCCCTGGGTTCGATTCCCAAGCACCACATATATAGAAAACGGCCAGAAGTGGCGCTGTGGCTCAAGTTGGCAGAGTGCTAGCCTTGAGCAAAAAGAAGCCAGGGACAGTGCTCAGGCCCTGAGTCCAAGGCCCAGGACTGGCAAAAAAAAAAAAAAAAAAAAGCCAGGGACAGTGTTCAGGCCCTGAGTTCAGGCCCCCAGGACTGGCAAAAAAAAAAAAAAGTATGCAAACGAATCCATAGCCATATACTATAAAAACCTGTGTTCTAAAAGTACCAACTGGGGCTGGGGATATGGCCTAGTGGCAAGAGGGCTTGTCTCGTATACAAGAGGCCCTGGGTTCAATTCCCCAGCACCACATATATAGAAAATGGCCAGAAGTGGCGCTGTGGCTCAAGTGGCAGAGTGCTAGCCTTGAGCAAAAAAGAAGCCAGGGACAGTGCTCAGGCCCTGAGTCCAAGCCCCAGGACTAGCCAAAAAAAAATTTAATTAATTAATTAAAAAAATAAATAAAAGTACCAACTGAGGCAATCTAGAGAAGGTCTTGAAACAATTGCTTTTAATTCCAAAAGGTCCCACCTCATTAGCCCTATGTGTTCTGAGTGGTCTCTCCTAATCATCCAACTTCACTGGCAAACCACATCTCTCCTAAGCCTGCTGAATAAACCTGATTTTCATGTGGTCTAAGGAGAATTGAGAAAAGAAAAGGGAGGTCCTGAGTGATTACCTAAGTAGCAACCTTTACCTCTTCTTGACCAGGCTGAATGACTAGGCAGAGTATTTCAACTGCAGAAAACCTTTTAAGTCATGAACACAATGACCAGAACTGGGCACCAGTGGTTCACACCTGTAATCCTTAGCTACTTGGGAAGGTAAGCCTGGAAGGTGGGATAGATAGGAAAGTTTGCGAGATCCCCTTCTCAATCCATACTTGGGTATGGTGCACATGACTATCATTCTAGCTTCAATGGGAAGCTCAAAATAGGTGGATCAACGTCCAGGCACTCACAAAGGCAGAAAGTGTGACTCTATTTAAAAAATAAGCACCACTACCAGCCTGCAGTGGCTCATACCTATAATCCTAGCTACCCAGGAGGCTAAGATCTGAAAACTGAGATTCAGAGCCAGCCCAGGCAAACAAATTGTGGACTTTTATCAATCAGCAAAATGCTTGAAGTGGAGGTGTGGCTCAAGAGGTGGAGTGAAAGAAAAAAAACACCAGGGAGAGCACCAGGTCTTGTGTTCAAGTCCCAGTAATGGAAAATGCACACGTACACACACACAGCATTACAAAACAAAATGGAGCTGTGACTTAAAGCACCGCCTAGCAAAGTGTAAAGCAGAGTTCAAATCGTAGTATCACTAAAAGCCAACAATTACATAAGAAGAATGACTAGAAAAAACATTATCTGGACAGGGTACCAGTGGCTCACACCTGTAATCCCGGCTACTCAGGAGGCTGAGATCTGAGGATCGTGGTTCAAAGCCAGCCTGGGCAGAAAAATCCTTAAGACTCTTATCTCCAATTAACCACCAGAAAACCAAAAGTGGCGCTGTGGCAAGTGGTAGAGTGCTAGCATTGAGCTGAAGAGCTCAGTAACAGCATTCAGGCTCAGACTTCAAGCCCTGGACCAACAAAAATTTAAAAAAATAAAAATAAACATTATCTGTGGGAAATAATTGAAGAAAAGAGACCCAGGGGGCTGGGGATATGGCCTAGTGGCAAAGAGTGCTTGCCTCAATTCCCCAGCACCACATATACAGAAAATGGCCAGAAGTGGCGCTGTGGCTAAGTGGCAGAGTCCTAGTCTTGAGCAATAAAAGAAGCCAGAGACAGTGCTCAGGCCCTGAGTCCAAGGCCCAGGACTGGCCAAAAAAAAAAAAAAGAACAAAAAGAAAAGAGGCCCAGGGACAGTCCCATTCCACATTATAGCCCTACTCAGATCTGGCATTCTGCCTGTTACTGAGTCCAGGTCTGCTGAGACTGAACTGCTTCTTTAGTACATGGAAGAACTGTGGTCCAGATGCTGAAATAAGGCTTTAAAAGAGAAGCTCTCTCTCCCACAAGTCCCAAGGTGTTTTCTGAACTAGTCCCTTAATCATCAAACAGAAGTGTCTTTTCGAAACCTGCCTAACAGTATCTCTCTGGCCAGATACCCAATGCCATTAAGGCAATTTCTGAAGACCCAACTAGCTTTCAGCTTTCTGCCTGTTTACAGGGAAACAGTCAATTGAGGAGGAAGCTTGACTTTCTGCAGTTTTTGCCACCCTGCTTCAGAAAGGCCTACAGAGCTTAAACGTAAGCCTAATACCAAAATGTGTCTCACCCCACAAGATCCTTCCACGTTGGCCTCTTGCCTTCACGAGTGGACTCAAAAAAACAACAAGAAAAACCCCCAAAAACAACAGGCCTAGATTCTACTTCCCCTTCATTAAATCCTACCTGATCATTCCATTCTTAAGGAATCATCCTCTCCAGCCTGGCAATCAATGCTGACTGTTAAGTTTTGATGTGGGGATTGGGCTGTGCCTGAGAGGCCTAACAAAAGCCTTGGGAGGCTCACATATCCAACCTCACCTTTTAGCTTCCTTCCCCGTAACAGAACCGACCAACCTACCCAATAGCTGGGGCCTGAGAAGGGTGGAGGCCGAGCCTACCAGCCCAGAAACGCCTCACCCCATCAGGTCCAAAACTTTCAATAGGGATAAAGTCCCACGTGGAACCTCCAACCACCCCAGATTCCCTGATTCTATCCTCCATGCAAGATAATCCAGCCTAAATCCCATCAAAGGAGGGGTAGGTTTTTGTGCACTCCCAGCAGAGAAGCGGACTACGGCAGGGAACCGGGTGAGGGGATCCAAACCCCTCACCCAGGGGCACCAGGCAGGCACCCTTACCCATGCTGGCTCTGGTGCGAACCGGGTGGCGCTGCCTATCCCCGGATCTTCGCCGGCGGGTGGCAGGACGTGGGGCTGGGGTCTGCCCGCTAGCCAGCTTGTAGGAGCTTTGGGGATTCAAGCAGGTTGGGCCAGACCAGACGGGGCGGGGCTCTGTGAACCCCATCCGAACGGTCCGGACGGAAGAAAAAGCCTTGGCCACAGCAAAGTCCGGCTCACCAGTCATAGCACAGCACGGCCGGCATAGGCGTCTGTCTAGCTCTCAGCGTTTCCCACCGGCCGCTGCCTCAGAGGACCGGCGGGAGGCGGAGCCGCGCGCGACACATGGCCCGGGCCCCGCGCGGCTTCGGCCGCCGGGAGGGTGGGGAGGGGAGGGGCCTCTCAGTGAGTCGCAGCAGAAGCTCCCGGAGGCTCAGAGCGCGGCTCTTGCAGCCTAGCCCTCGCCCTGGCGCGCTAGCCCCAACACTCACCCGAGGGGCTGGCACGATGGCGGCAGCGGCGGCGGCAACCCAGCGCGGTCTGCGACCGACTGTCCCTTCCCCCTTGCCTTCCCTCGTCCGCCCCGCTGCACTCTGGGAAGCGCAGTCCCGCCGCCCACCTTGCAGGCTGTAGTGCGCTATGACAAAACTACAGATCCCAGTGTGCCACGCGCGGGGGCCCAGAGACGGCCTACAGCGCGGGAGGAGAGGTTAAGCTAGGGAGCGAGGCTGCCGGGGCGAGCCCCTGAGAATTGTGGTCTAGCGGAAGCCTCTGGAATACGGACTTGGCGCCAGGCGAGGGTCACGGCTCTGTTTTCTCCCGGTCCCAGCTGGCCTGGCCCCGCCCAGGCTGTGCAGGCCCGTGAGTCTGGCCCGGCCTCGTATTGGACCAGCCGCCCCTCTTGGGCCCCGGAGCGTTTCCGCTTGCGGAGATCTTCCTCCCCCACCCCACCCCCTTGGAGCCATAGCTGTTAGTTTGGCTCACTGGGTGGCCTTAGCCTCCTGGAGCGGAAACCCACCGCTTCGGCAGCCCCAGTATTCATGATACTGCCCCAGGACTAGGGAGTTCAAAGCTGGTTTAATACACTCCTCGGGCCCGGAGACTCAAATGTTCTAGGTGAGGTTTGGCTGGAGGTTCCTCTTACTTACAGAGAGATTTTCATAAGATTTTTATTTCTGCTTCCAAGCATTCAGGGTAGCTATAAGTTTAATTTTTGTGAAAAGGAAACCAGCTTACCCACTTTTCCCGTTACTTGACCAGATTATAAATATTTCTTCTCCCATCCCTTGCCCTTTACTTTAAACGCCTTTCTCACGGTTTCCTAGGTAACACAAACATTTTTTTGAAGGAAGTCTGGCCTGTGTTGGGCAAAAGGGATCCACAGGAAAGGAAAATGGCTTTAAGGTTCCTTAAAGCAGCCCTACAACTCTTCAAGCCAGAAATCTAGCACACTTGTCTTCCAGAAAAGTTTAGCCATGCCCATCCCACTTATAGGGGATGACCAGTCTAAGCTTCTTGGTCAAATCCCAGGTCTGGCAGGGCACTGGTGGCTCACACCTCTAATCCTAACTACTCAGGAGGCTGAAATCTGAGAATTGTTGTTCAAAGGCAGCTCTGGCAGGAAAGTCAGTGAGACTCTTATCTACAATTAACTGGAGCCATAGCTCTCAAAGTAGAGCTGTGGCTCAAGGTGGTAGAGTGCTAGCCTTGAGCAAAAAAGCTTAAGGACTGTGCCCAGGCCATGAGTTTCAAACCTCACAACCAATAACAAGTACAAAAAGTCCCAGGTCAGTCCAGAACACTTACTTTGCCTGACTGTATGCTTCTTTTATTACTCAATTACCAAGACTGTATTGCCCAGTTAGTGACACATCTGCATCTGAGGCCTCTTCCCACTGCCCCAAACAGACCACCAGACAAGTTTTGTGCTTATAACCTCTAGACACCAAGGAAGGTTCAGGAGTGCTGCCAAGAGGTTCAAAAGAACCAAAACATAAACAGCAAACATCCTTTCAATTAGCAGGAGCTCAAGGATACAATATTATGGCTAGGACCTGGGAAAGACCAAGAAAAGAGTAGCAACATTTGAAACTGGTGTAATAAAGATCCAGCTAGCCTAGAAATGCATTGTTGGGTTTCCAGCACCCAATTACCTGCCAGGAAGGCAGAGATTCAACTCTTGCCAGAACTGGGCTCCTTTACAACCTAAACAGCACCCTCTAGAAGACTTCTCAATTCAGTGAAAAGAGATCAAAAGGGGAACAGATACTACAGTTTTAGGGCCACCTAGGTATGTAGTTTTACCCATCAGTAATACAAAAGTAAGTAATATTTTAGGAAGCCTGAAAAAAAAATCCACTTGCGTCCTAAAGCCTATAATAATCTATAATAGCCAGTCCTGGGGCTTGAACTCAGGGGCCTGGGCGCTGTCCATGAGCTGCTTTTACTCAAGGCTAGCATTCTACCACTTGAGCCACAGCACCACTACCAGCTTTTTCTGTTTATGTGGTACTGAGCAATAAAAGAGAACCGAGGGCTTCATGCATGCTAGGCAAGCACTTTACCACTAAGCCACATTCCCAGCCCAAGCAGGTATATTAAAATTTTTTTCACTAGCTCAAGCTAATTAAGCCATAGACATGTCACCAATGACTCTCCAATATGCAATCTCTCGTGTGTGTGTGTGTGTGTGTGTGCCAGTATCCAGGCTTGATTGAACTCAGGACCTGGGCACTGTCCCTGAGCTTTTGTGCTCAAGGCTAGTGCTCTACCACTTGGGCCACAGCTCAATTTCTGGCTTCTTAGTAGTAAGATGAAGGTAAGAGTCTCAGACTTTCCTACCCAGACTGGCTTCAAAATGGCAATCCTCAGATCTGTCTTCTGAGTAGCTCGGATTACAGGTGTGAGCGACCAGCACTCAGTCCCAATATCCAATCTTAAGAATAGCCAAAAACAGGGCTGGGGATATGGCCCAGTGGTAGTGTGCTTGTCTCACAAGAATACCCAAAAACATGTCAAAGGGTTACAAATCTCAGCTCTTCAATGTCCTCTATTGATTCAGCTCTTTCTACTGAAGGTATACCAAGGCCAAGGTGTATATGTACAAGAGTCATTGTGCCTAAAGGAGCCATGGCTTGTTCCAGTCCTAATCTTCACTGGTTCATTAAACAATGGCATGTAAATGTAGAGTAAGACATTGTATAAAGTTTAAGTGATGAAACTGTGAGCAAACCTCAATTCTAGCTGGGAATTTAAGAGATAATTTAAAAACCTTCAGAGTAGAAGGAACTAAACAATTCAGATTAGTTCTCAGTTACACTATCTTGTTAAAAAATAGAGAGTAAGTTTATGGACAAATAGGCATCATTTGGTGCAGTTTACAAACTCTTTGCAATGAGCTGGCCCAGAACTTTTTTTTTGCCTGTCCTGAGGCTTGGACTCAGGGCCTGAGCACTGTCTCTGGCTTCCTTTTGCTCAAGGCTAGCACTATACGACTTCAGCCACAGTGCTACTTCTGGTTTTTCTGTTTATGTGGTGCTGAGGAATGGAACCCAGGGCTTCATGCATGCAAGGCAACCACTCTACCACTAAGCCATATTCCCAGCCCTTGGACCAGCACTTTTTAAAGACCTTATAAGACCAGAGTCTACATATTTAGATTTTTTTTAATGGAAAAACCTGGTTATTGAAATCTCTACTCTCTGGATTGGCCTATGCTTTCAAGCCAAAGCACATTTCCCCATATTTCAAGGACCCTTTGCTGAGTTTTCATAAAAATAAAATGGTGAAACCCAAATAAAAACCTTACTTTTTCTTTAATTTGTTTTGCCAAACAAACACAGTGAAAACTTTAGTCTAATTGTACAGAAAATAGAATTTGTAACCAGTAGCAAACATAACCAAGTCCCTGGCAAGCTGGATATCCATCAGCAGGTTATCCAGATCCCCTGGGCACACGCCCCCATCTGCAGGGAGGTCCTAGGAGGCAGAGGCACAGATCAGCTAGTTTCCATCAGAATCACAGACTGCATCTGGAAAGGGTAAGCACTTAAAGAATTGATGTTACTTGAATCTCCTATCACTACACACAGCAGAGTTTTCTCGAACTGCTGACCACACTTAATGTGTGGTTTTCCCAAACCCCCAGTCACTGGGCATCCCACCTTTATCCCTCCAGGTAAATCTCAAGTTCAGTGTTTCTGAAGCCTCTGCTTAACCAGAATCTGCAACATAAACTGGGGAGGAAGAGTAGACAGTCATTAATGCTGGTGCCCCTATTGCAGAGTCTGAGGCTCCAAACTCCTGCTTCAAGAGGAAACAAATGAGGGTGCCAAATCACCAGCCAGTCTAGCTAAGCCTCACTACTGTCAACCAGAATACAGGGTAGTTCAACATAGCCCGGGGATTCCTTGGGCTGGAAGGGGTCCAGCAGTTCTACAGGCCGCAGGGCGTCCCATTCACATTCCGTGCTTCTTCCGGATGACAGCCATGGCAAGCAGGCGATCCTTCTCACGAAGTTCTTCCCGCAGTTTGGCTTCGGTGAGACGCAGGTGGCGGATGCTCCCCTTCATCTCCTTCATCTTCACTTCCATCAGCGCCAGGATATCCCGCTGTTCATTCAGCTTGCGCAGGAGCTCCTCCTCCGTGGTGCCGGATGACAACGAGTACGAGTGGTCGGAGCCCGTATCGGGAAAGCCCTCTTCCCCTACAACCACCAACTGGGGACCCATAGGACACTCAGCGGCCTCCAACCCCGCTGTTGCAGCCTCTAGCTCCGACGCCGCGGCTGCAGCGGCTGCGCCTTCTGCGGCTGCGAACTCCACTTGCACAGTAAGATCGATGGGTTTTACATCATCTCCGGAGGGAGTGGTGGGCGCTGGCGGCGCGGATCCTGGAGCCTGGCTGCTGTCCACAGCGGCCTGAAGGGTGAGGAGCACAGCTGCGGAGGCAGACACCAGGTTCGGCTGCAGCTGGGAGGTCTGAGCATTGGAGGTGGACGGCGACGACTGCGGTGGCGGGGGCTGCTGCTGCTGCTGCTGCTGCTGCTGCTGTTGTTGCTGTTGCTGCTGCTGCTGCTGCTGCTGCCTTCGGCGGGCGGCTGCAGCCCCCGCGGGCCGGCGCGCTACTTTGCGCTCATTCACGCCGCGCAGCGGGAAGATGGTAGGAACGCGCACCGTGTAGGTCTTGCGGCCGCCCTGGAAGTGAACGCTGCACAGACGGTGGCCCGTGGTGGGCTGGAAGGTGGAGAAGCACCCACTGACGCCGGCACGGGACACATTCTTGAGCCAGAGGCGCCGTAGCTCAGCGTCCTTGGGGAAGGTGTAGAAGTGCAGTGCCTTGTCCCGGTGCGAGTTGTTGTAGCAGCCGGGTACGCAGCACGTAAAGCCTGGCATGGCTACGCCGCGCGGCCCGGCCCGGCCCACCGGCCTCCTGCGCTCTTCGACGGCCCGGTCGGTCCGCCACCACCAGCTCCTCGACGGGCAGTGCTGCGCGAGGCTTTGGGCGGCCTCTCTTTATTGCCGCCCGGCGCAGCCGGCTTGGCCGAGTGCCCCGTGCCCAGAATACGCTTCCCGCCGGCCCGCGCCGCACCGCGCCGCCCGCCTGCCTGCGCTCCGGAGTCTGCCCGGGGGACGCCGCGAAGGACCGCCTGGAAAGGAGGACTACGCCCCCCACAATGCACCGCGCCACGTGCCGCTCACTTCCGGGGCGGGGCGTGCTTATTCCGGCCTCTTTCCGAGGGACCGCGGCAACCCTCGCTGAACAGATTCTTTTCCGGACTCGGCTTGTCTTCGGTCAGCGAAAGAAGCATATTCTACTGGAACGCTGTCGCACGGACTTCCCTTCACAAGGACCCGGAATCTTGATGAGTGTGGGGTGGACAATACCCGCCTCACCTATGCGCAAGCGCTGTGGGTATATGCCCGCGGATACTACAAGTCCCGGGATGCTCGCGAGAACTCAGAAGCTTCGGCCGGGAGCGCCGCCTAAAGGAAAGAGCGTGTTACTGCGAACCAGGATTCAGGGGAGGTTCGGCTGCCTGAGGCTTTCTATCCTCTCAGCCCTAGCGCCTTTTCTGCACGGGATTCTTGAGCTCGAAGGGCAAGGCGATCTGTGCCTTCCTGCCCTGAAGGACCTAAGGAGCCACAATTTCTGCTTTGGGAGATCTCTTTCCTGACTCAGCCACTATCAACTTTGAATCATTAATAGGCGCCTACTATGCACCAGACACAATGCAAAGTTGCAGAGACCTGCCCCCCACCACCTGTCCCATCACTAGAGGGGCCGTGACCACCAGGAGAGACAGGGACCTGCCTGTTAGATAATAGATGAATAGATGTGAATACCCGCAAGTAGATGTCCAGTCAGAAATAAATGCTAGGGGCTGGGAATATGGCCTAGTGGTAAAGTGCTCGTCCCGTATACTTCATGAAGCCCTGGGTTCGATTCCTCAGCACCACATACATTGAAAAGCCGGAAGTGGTGCTATGGCTCAAGTGGCAGAGTGCTAGCCTTGAGCAAAAAGAAGCCAGGGACAGTGCTCAGGCCCTGAGTTCAAGCCCCAGGACTGGCAAAAGAAAGAAAGAAAGAAATGCTAAAAAGCAGTGAACGTGAGGCCTTAGCAAGGTGGAAAGCTGAAAACCTTGGTAGGGAATTGTAGCCAGTTCCAACCTCACCTCCAGCCCAGTCTCACCCCGAGAAACCAGTCTTTTGAGCTCCTGAGTCGGGAAAGAGCTAAGCTCGCCATTAAAAAGCCTGGAAGGGGCAGCCAAGGGCAGCAGAAGCAGTAAGAGGTCTCAAACTGGGTCCTTTTCGAAGATTGGGGATTTCATTGTGCAGATGATTGGAAATTGTGAAGCATCTTTTTTTTTTTTTTTCTGGCTATCCTGAGGCTTGAACTCAGGGACTGGGCACTGTCCCTACGTTTCTGTGTTCAAGGCTCGCTCCCTACCGCTTGAGCCGCAGCTCTACTTTCTGCCAGGACTGGCTGAGGTCTGAGGATCAAGGTTTGAAGCCAGCCTAGGCAGGAAGGTCATGACACTTTTTGCTGTTGTTGGTTGTGGGACTTGAACTCAGGGCCTGGGGGCTGTCTCTGAATTCTTTTTGATCAAGGCTAGTGCTTCACGACTTTGAGCCACAGCTCTACTTCCTGTTTTCTGGAGGTTGGAGATGAGTCTCACAGACTTCCCTGTTGGGGCTGGTTTTGAACTGAAATCCTCAGATCTCATACCTTATAGGTGTGAGCCACCAGTGCCCAGCTGTCCAGTACATTTTTATCTCCAATGAACTACTCAAAAAAAAAAAAAAAAGTAAAGCTGTGGCTCAAATGGTAGAATGCTTTAGCAAAAGAAGCGCAAGAACAGCAACCAGGTCCTGAATTCAAGCCCCAGGAACACTCCCCTGCCCCTTCAAAAAAAAAAAGAAACATTCCAAGAGACAGATGCTGGTTGATCACACTTGTAATCCTGCCTACACAGAGGACTGAGATCTGAGGATCCCAGTGAAAAGTCAGTGAGGCTCCTACTTCCAATTAACCATCAGAAAGCCAGATCTGTGGCTAAAAAAAGGGTGGGGGGGAGGGCTGAGTTCAAGCCCTAGTACCAGCACAAAAGTAAAGAAAGAAATAAAGTAGGTAGGTAGGTGGGCACTGGTGGTTTATACCTGTCACCCTAGCTACTCAGGAGGCTGAGATCTAAGGGTTGTGGTTCAAAACTAGCCTGGGCAGGAAAGTCCATTGGACTCTTATTCCAACAAACTACTCAGTAAAAATCAGAAGTGGTGCTGTGGCTCAAGTGGTAAAGCACTAGTCGTGAACACAAAGAGGCTCAGGGGACAGTGTCCAGGTCCTTAGTTCAAGCACCAGGACCTGCAAAAAAAAAAAAAAAAGAAGAAGAAAGAAACCAAGAAAAAGAAAGAGATCAAATTGATATTTAGGCATACACAATTGAAGATTAAACTCTACCTTCAAAACATGAAATCACCTTTCATCTACACTTAGCTGTCTGTATTCAAAGCATATTTGGGAAACTGAAGGTGTAGCTCAGCAGTAAATCATACAAGGCCCTGTGTTTGATCCCCAGAACTTATGTGAAATTTGTGGCTCTCTCTCCACCCTAACTAGTCTCCTTACTATCTTGTCACCTCTGTAAAGAAGAACCTTATCACATGTCTCTCAGCTTACACTCTTACCTCTTCTGGGGTTGGGAATGTGGCCTAGTGGTAGAGTGCTAGTCTAGCATGCATGAAGCCCTGGGTTCAATTCCTCAGTACCACATAAACAGAAAAAGCCAGAAGTGGCGCTGTGGCCCAAGTGGTTAGAGTGCTAGACTTGAGCAAAAGCAGATCAGGGACAGTGCCCAGGCCCTGATTTCAAGTCGTAGGACTGGCAAAAAAAACAAACAAAAAAAAAAAACAGTGCTCTGAGAGAGCAGGGAAAGAAATGTACTCTTATCTGACTTAGGTAACTATAACCCTTTTGTACATCACTTTCACAATAACAATAAATACATTTAAAAAATACAGCAGTGACAAAACAAAAACAAAAAGCAGGTATTAAATATAAAGTTTAATCAATCATGTGAATAATTACTTTGCACAGGACAAAGCTTTGCAGACATAAAGTTATATATTTAACTTTGATTTTTATGTTTTTCCATATCTGCTGGTGGTCAAACCCAAGGCCTTGCACATGTGAGTCAGGTTATCTACCACTTCATCTCCCTCTGAGGGATGGAGCCACATCCCCAGCCCTAAAAATAAAGTTAGTGATAGTAACTCTGGAAATATGTCTACAAAAGGCTAGCAAAGTCAGATAACTTAATTTCTGATATAAGTGACAAGGAATATTGATAAAGTTTTCTTCTACAGGTTTTGTTATTTTGAGAAACAAGAATCTAATTTTTGGACTGGGAATATGGCCTAGTGGCAAGAGTGCTTGCCTCGTATACATGAAGCCCTGGGTTCAATTCCTCAGCACCACATATGTAGAAAAAAGCTGGAAGTGGTGCTGTGGCTCAAGTGGTAGAGTGCTAGCCTTGAGCAAATAGAAGCCAGGGACAGTGCTCAGGCCCTGAGTCCAAAGCCCAGGACTGCCAAAAAAAAAAAAGAAAAAGAAAAAGAAAACGACCAGAACTGGTGCTGTGGTTCAAGTGTCAGAGTGCTAGTGCTATCCTTGAGCAAAAAGAAGCCAGGGACAGTGCTCAGGCCCTGAGTCCAAGCCCCAGCACTAGCAAAAAAAAAAAAAAATCTAATTTTTCCTTTGAAAAAAATGTACCTGGGGGCTGGGAATATGGCCTAGTGGCAAGAGTGCTTGCCTTATATACATGAAGCCCTGGGTTCAATTCCTCAGCACCACATATATAGAAAAGGCCAGAAGTGGTGCTGTGGCTCAAGTGGTAGAGTGCTAGCCTTGAGCATAAAGAAGCCAGGGACAGTGCTCAGGCCCTGAGTCCAAGCCCCAAGACTGACCCCAAAAAAAAAAATTAGCTGGGTACTGGTGGCTCATGACTGTAGTCCTATCTACTCATGAGGCTGAGATCTGAGGATCAAGGTTCAAAGCCATCCTGATCAGGAGACCATGGGACTCTTTAGCTCCAATTAATCACCAAAAAGCCAGAAGTGGAGCTGTGGTTAGCCTTGAGCAGAAAAGCTCAAGGACCATGCCTGGACCCTGAATTCAAGTGGGCACAAAAAAAAAAAAGAAAGAAAAGAAAAAGAGAGAGAGAGAAGAAGAAGAAGAAAAGAAGAGAGGAAAGAAAAAGGAAATCTAATTTTCCTTTTTTTTTTTTTCTGCCAGTCCTGGCACTTGGACTGTACCACTTTATGACAGTGCCACTTCCGGCCTTTCCTGTTTATGAAGTACTGAGGAATTGAACCCAGGGCTTCATCCATGGTAGGCAAGTACTAAGCCACATTCCCAGCCTTAATTACAAGTTATTAGTTTAAAAAGTGTTAACAGGAGGTAACAAACAAGGCAAGCACTTGTTTGTTTTTTTGTTTGTTTGTTTTTGCCAGTCCTGGGCTTGGACTCAGGGCCTGAGCACTGTCCCTGGCTTCTTTTTGCTCAAGGCTAGCACTCTGCCACTTGAGCCACAGCGCCACTTCTGGCCGTTTTCTATATATGTGGTGCTGGGGAATCGAACCCAGGGCTTCATGTATAGGAGGCAAGCACTCTTGCCACTAGGCCATATTCCCAGCCCCAGGAGGAACAAACAATACAAGAAATGTATCCAAAGCCTAACGTATGAAACTGTAACCGCTCTGTATACGTTTGACAATAAAAAAATAATAAAAAATAAGAAGTGTTAACATAGTTGTGTATGTGCATGTGCGTGTGTGTGTGTGTGTGTGTATACTAGTCCTGGGGCTTGAACTCAGGGCCTTGGGTTCTTAGCATTTTCCACTCACAGCTGGCACTCTACCCTTGTGCCATACTTCTAGTTCTGAATTCTTGTTGATTTTTTATTTAAGAGTCTCAGATTTGTCTGTCCGCACTGGCTTCCCCCGCCATTCTCCACTCTCTCAGATTTCAGTCACCTAATAACTAAGATTATAGGTGTGAGCCATTCTTTTTTTTTTTTGTTTGTTTTCATTTGTTTGTTTGTTGTCCAAGGCTTGAACTCTGGGTCTGGGAGGTGCCTCTGAGCTCCTATGGCTAGCTTACTACCACTTGAGCCACAGTGTTATTTCTGGCTTTTTCTGTGATTAATTGGAGATAAGAGTCTCACAGACTTGGGGGGGGGGGGCGAAAGGGGCTGGCTTTGAACCATGAGCCTCAGAACTCAGCTTCCTGAGTAGCTAGAATGTACAGGCGTCAGGCACCTGGCACAAAACCATCCTTTACCAGATTGTTATAATCCACAATGTACACATAATAAAAACCAAAATCTGGAGGGGTGGCATATATTTGCCCAACCTTAAATTTGGTAAGGCCAGACTAGCCTTGGCTTAACCAACATGGCACGTAGCTGTCGAAGAACTACAACTCCCGTGAGCAGTTGCGTTAACATCGCGAGAATTTCCTTAAAAGCGGCGGCGGGAACGCCGAGCCTGCGGCTGTCTGGACGCTGGCTGGGGGGCGGCGGCTGTGAGGATGGGGGACAGCTTCGGCACCGACAGCGAGCCCACTACGCGCACCCTGCTTCGGCGGGTGCTGGATACAGCGGACTCGCGCACCCCGCGGCGACGCCGGAGTGCTAAGGCTGGGTTTGTACGGGCGCTGCTAGAACGACTGGGGAGTGGGGTCTGAGTGGGAGCCAGCACCGAGCCTGTTTGGAGAGAAATCCTGAGAGGATCCGAGCCCCGGCTCCTGAGAACTGACCCAACTCCCCTAGGCCCGGCTGAGCTTGTGTTTGTGCCTCCAAATTTGGAGCTGTGGAGGCGAAAGATCGGCTGTGTGTCCTCCGGATTCCTGAACCCAATCTAGCCCAGGGTGTGGCCCGGTCCCTGTCCTGCCTTTCCAGGTGGTGGTTCCCCCCCACTCCCCCCACACCCCCTTTTCCTTGCATAGTCAGTTCTGCTTGCCCTGTGGCTCCTGACTAAACGTGGGGAAAGGCGTTAGAAAGCACAGTCTGCAAAGAAGTCCCTAAGCAGAAACTCGAAAGGTGCTTTGCTAGGAAGCAGGACTTGGTTCTGACGAATGGTTGAAGTGTCTCTGGCAGAGTTGAATGCATGGGGCATAAGGTGCAAAAGTTGACATCTGCCAGGGTGGTACAGGGTAGTCCTTTTCCTTATAGAGGAATGGCAAGTCATTTATGATGGGTTTTAGACCTCTGAGTGATGGAGCTGTGCTTAGGGAAGGTGTACATGACTTTGAGAGGAATTGGACTGACAAAAATAATTAATAGCCTTCTTGGGTTATTTTGAGGTATGAAATGGATACTTTTCCTTTTTTTTCTTGTATTGTGTGGCAAAACTTTATTTTTATTCTTCTGCTGTTGCTGGTCGTGCAGCTTGAACTCTGGGCATGGGCATTGTCCCTGAGCTTTTATCATCTAGGCTAGCACTCTGTCATTTGAACCACAGCTCCGTTTCCAGTTTGGTTTTTTTTTTTTTTTTTTGCTTGTTAATTGAAGAGTCTCACAAACTTTCCTGCCTGGTTTGGCTCTGAACCTTGACCTTCAGATCTCAGCCTTCTGAGTAGCTATGAGTCACCAGTGCCTGGCTTACTTTTTATTCTTTATGATTCTGGTCAGGTAACCTCTTGTGATTTTTTTTTTCTCAGCCTTCATTCCTAGCTAGATAGTCCCTTTCTTCTTATAATCTAGGCTCTTAGTCTGGATCCCTCTTGACTAGGGTTGGGAAATGGAAGGAAACAAGTGGTTTCTGGGTTCCTGTCCCTGAGGACAAAGGGCATTAGGCCAGAAATTCTGGTAAAGGCTGTATCCCCTTTCTCTTTACTCTTGATCCTTAAGAATTCTCAGATGAAAAAGAAGTTAAAGCAAAAAAAAAATTTCTCAGATGTCATGCGCTGGTGGCTCATGGCTGGTAATCCTAACTAATCAGAAGATAAGATCTGAAGATCGAGATTCAAAGCCACCCCAGGCAGGAAAGTTCATAATGTTCTTACCCCCAATTAACCACCTAAAACCTAGAAGTAGAGCTGTGGCTCAAAGTGGTAGAGTACTAACCTTGAGCAAAAGAGCTCAAGGACACTACCCAATCCCTGAGTTCAGGCCCCACAACTGACCCAAAAGATTATATATATAGTTAATAAATCTCAGACATTTCCATCTTAGTAGCAGTGCCCAGATATATCTATAACAAATCTCAGAGCTATTGGTCTTTACATAGTGCCCAGAAAACCCTGCTTGAAACACATTCCTCCAGAAGACTGAGAAGCCAAACAAAGACAACTGCCAGACAGCATTCCCATGGAGGCAGGGTAAGTGCCTAGTCACTGACCACTCTAGAATTCTGGATAGAGGCCTGAGGTCTGTTTCTGCTCTGGATCCTACCTTGAAGGCAGAAGAACAGCCTAGATTCATTATGCTTTTATCTGTAGTCTGTTGGCAGATTAGCCCATGTTCAAACCAGTGGGAACCTGGAGGAACAGACACCTCGGACTCTGCTGAAGAACATCCTATTAACTGGTAAGTGAGCACTGGCTTGCTCAAGTTAGGTGCTACTCCAACACCAGTCCTATGGTATCCTTCTCGGCTCCATCGTCTTCTTGGTGTTTCTGCAGCCCCGGAATCTTCCATCCTGATGCCAAAATCAGTGGTGAAGCCAGCACCAGCACTACAGGCGGTTCAGCCCTCCAGATGGGAAAGCAGTCAGGGCAGGTGCACAGTGAACTACCTCACGGGATAGGTTGTTGGTTAGCTCTGGTCTGGGAGCTTCTTCAGGGGCCCATATGGTAGAATTTGGTTTCTTGGCCTATCTGAAACCATGTCCTTACAGTCTGGAGCTGCAACTTCCTGAACTAGAGCCATCCACAACCCTAGCTTCAAGTCTGCCAGCCCCTGGCAAGAGGAAGCAAAAGCTGAGATTGTCATTGTTTCAGCGAGAAGTAAACCAGGGGCTGCCTCTCTCCCAAGGTGAGGCATAGAACACTACCTATTGCTGTCCTCTCTCTTCTGGCCTCTGAGAGGTGGAAGATGCTGGAGAGGAGACTTTTATGGGCCTGGATAACTTACCATGATTTCTTCTTTTTCATATCCTCTCATTGGTCACTGACAGATCCTGCAGGGAATGCTGATGCCTCATCCCTCACCAGGTGCTATTACCTCTCTTGGGGGTGAATGGAACAGAGGTCTGAGAAGGGAGGTACCTACTGGTAGCCACTTCTAAGATATGAGGACCCCAGGCAGAGGGGGAATCCTTTGGCAAAAGTGGGCCTCAGGTACCTTACTTTCCTATGCTTCTTTCCTCACACTAGCTCCCTCAACCTGACATTTGCCACACCTCTTCAGCCACAGTCAGTGAAGAGACCTGGTTTGGCCCGCAGACCTCCTACCCGAAAGGCTGTAGATATGGGTGTCTTGTTGCAAGATCTGCAAGATAATTCCTCAGCCATTGTTCCTCCAGGTAAGGTTGAGGTTTTCCCCTTCCAGCCTTTGGGGGAGGCTACCTGCTCCATGACAGAAAAGAGGTACAACTGAGTCCAGGATGGCTCTTCTGCTGGTCAGGTCAAGGAAAGTGGTCAGTACTTTAATAAGTAGTTTCTGCTTTCATTCCACAAGTGCCCCTGGCCTTAATGTCATGTCTGTCTCTCCAGAACCTCTATTTTTGAGCTATAAAGCTGATGGCAATTGAAAAGGGGTGTAGCATAGTGGTGGATTCATCACCAGCTAGCTAGTTAGAACTGACCTGGGATCCTGATTCCAGAAGACAAGTTCACCAGAGTAGAAGGATAATTCTGGGCAGGGGGAGAAGTAGAGAGTAAAGGAATGGTAAGTAGTTGGGAGTGGGGATGGGAGAGAGCAAGCTGTGGAGGCTTAGAAATGCCAGGTCAAGGAGCAAGAAGGTAATCAAGGGCAGCTATGGAAGAGATAAAAAGTGGGGCTCAGAATCTTTCTCTGAAAGCCATGAAGGCAGGGCAGACCCGTAGTGCTCTCTGTGTAGGCCCTGGCAACTCACTGTAGGCCTAGAATGCACCGAGTTATAGCCTGCCTTCACCTCTAGGTGACAGTCTCAGAGCTGCTGTTCCTACTTTGCCAGTGGATATAGTGTTGGAGGACACCCAGCCCTTCTCACAGCCTGTGGTTGGCCACTCTCCCAGTGTGCATTACTCCCTGGCCCACTCCTCTGGCAGTGGCACTAACGATTCTGAGAGGCCTGTGAGTCACAGGACACATAGCAGTGGGCCAGAGCTGCAGAACCACAGTAAGTATGTGGGGAAGGTGGTCTGGAGCCAACAGCTTAGGCAAGAGTTGGCACTGGTAGCTTTTCTTCCCATATATGTTTCCTAGCTGGAATTCCTGGCTAGGAATTCCTCTACCCAGAAGCAGAGTCACTGTTGGGCCAAGAGATTTCAAACCAGTGTCCTGGTGCTGCCTCTGGCATGTTCTCTTCTCAGTGAGTGAGGCTGGCTTTACCCTCCTCAGAGCTACAGCCTTGGCCTGCTACTTCTCCAGAGATGACAGAAGCAGAGAGATCCCAGGGGGCTTTGGAGGACAAGGAGCCAGAAGGATCTATACAGGATGAAGGCATTTCTGGCAGGCCAGGTAAAAGGCTCAGTATAGGAATCAGCAGGTGGTTGGTGACAACTGTGTTAAGGCCCTGGCATACAGAAAGGGCTTGCCTGGGAATTGACTTGAGAATTGGTGTTATTAGTGGAGAAGGGAAACTGAAGGGCACATGGTTGACAGGAGTTGGGTCAGGCCCTTAAGAAATATGACAAGGAGACTAAACCTGCACAGCTGACTGAGATGGTCAAACTTGAGTCCCCTGTGACCCTGCCCTTTCTCTACAGCAGATCCAGAATTGGCATCCAGCACCCCTGAGTTCCTCCAGGCCAAGCGATCCCATCAGTTTCTTGAGCCAGCTCTACCACAGCCAGATGTTTCAGTGTAAGAACCTAGGGTCCTGGGCCTCTTGGGAAGGGGGCAGGCACTGAAGTTGGCATTTGGCACCTTACACAGTCATCCCCTTCTTATCCCCTCTGAATATACAGATCACCCAGCACAGCAGCCTGAGCTGGGATACAGGGTGTTCCCAAAGAACACATTTGTCATCCTAAAGCCTACCCCCAGGGGCTTAGAGGAGCCTGAGTGAGGTGGAAGTACCTGGATTAGTGTGTAGTTAGAGAAGGCTTCCTCAAGGATGATTAGCAAAGTTGAGACAGGTAGTGATAGATTCCAAAGGGGAGAGACTAGGCCAGGCCCTGGTGGCTCATGCCTCATATCCTAGGTATTGAAGAGGCTGAGATCTGAGGATAATGGTTAGAAGCCAGCAGTCCATGAGACTCTCATGTCCAATTAATCACTAAAAAGCCAGAAGTGGAGCTGTGGCTCAAATGGTAGAGTGCCAGCCTTGAACAAAAATGCTCAGGGACAGCACCCAAGCCCTGAGTGTTCAAGCCTCTGGACTAACACGAAAAAGAAAGGCGGGGGAGAAATTGTCCATTCTTAGGCCTGGGGTGGGGAGTATCATAGGTCTGAATAAATGACTGTGTATAAGATAAGGCTAGCCTAGAATTTGGAGTCTAGACTGGAGGGATAGGACCTAAAGGAAAGGCTTCTGTGTGGCCTCCTGACCATGTTGCCCCTCAGTGGATGGTTAGAACTGCTGGTCTAGGCTGAGAAGGTAGCTTTGTGGTAGAGTGCTTGCCTAGCATGCATGAAGCCCTGGGTTTGATTCCTTAGTACCATATAAACAGAAAAAGCCAGAAGTGGTACTGTGCTAGAGTGCTAGCCTTGAGCAAGCTCAGGGACAATGCCTAGGCCCAGAGTTCAAGCCCCAGGACTAGCAAAAAAAAAAAAAAGACTGCTGGTCTAGGTTAGCTAAGGAGCACCTAGGCCCAGTATTAGTAGGAGCAAGCAGAACTTGATAGAGTCGTCTTCAAGTATCAGTTCAGTCACCTCTGTCTATTCCTGCCCCCAGCTTGCCTCCAGAGCCTATGGAGCCTGTACCAGCTAAACTTCCCCGCAGGACCCGGACTGCTGGTCCCAGACGCCGTCAAGATCCTTACAAAGCTGGACTGAACCACTATGCAAAACTCCTTAGCTTCTATGCCAAGATGCCCATGGAGAAGAAAGCTCTTGAAGTGGTGGAGAAGTGGTGAGTGCATCTTGTACTCCTGGGTAAGAGGAGCCTTTTGGGTTATGAACAGACTTACTCTGTTTGCTCTCCCTCAACCTCCATGGCAGCCTAGATAAGTATTTCCAGCACCTTTGCAATGACCTGGAGGTGTTTGCTGCTCATGCTGGCCGCAAGACTGTGAAGCCAGAGGACTTGGAGCTGTTGATGCGACGGTAAGAGGGCAGAAAAGAGAAACTGGGTGGGATGGGATGGGGGAGAGAGTTCATGCTGATGCTGCCTGCTGCTCTTCCTCTGCTGTAGGCAGGGTCTGGTCAGCGAGCAAGTCTCGTTGCACGTGCTTGTGGAGCGCCACCTGCCCCTGGAGTACCGCAAGATGCTCATCCCCTGTGCATTCAGCGGCAATTCTGTCTTCCCTGCCCAGTGATGGCCCTTGCTCTGTCTGTACCCAGGACCTTGTAATTCATATCATTCTCCAGCTCTCTACTATTTCCTCTAAGATAATAAAGTATCACAAACAGAAAATTCTGCTTTTTGGTACATGTCCAGGAGTCAGCCCAGATACCCCTGATCCCCTCGTCCCCGATCCCCTGGTCACTGACTTCTCAGCACAGCCTGGAATAAACAGTTTTATAATAAAAGTGGAGTTAGCACTGGAACACTCAGTGTTGCCCACCATAATCCTTAGCTTGTGGGCTCTGGCTCTCGAGGCCCCACACGTTTGGTGTCAGCAGTGCGAAGTCGTTCCAGTACCTTCTGGAGCTCTACTGCAATGCTCACTTCCTCTTTTGCCTCCTCCTCCTCCTCCTCCTCCTCTTGTTCCTTCTCTTTGTCCAACTCTCCTGGCAGTTCTGACTCCGGAATCTGGAAGGCCTGGCTCAGATAAGCACTCAGCGTCTGTTTGTCTAGGCTGGGGTCGATGGTCATCAGGGCCTTTTGCAGCTTGGATAGAGTCACCTCCTCATTGCTGCCCCCACAAGGAAAGAGAAAGAGGCTTGAGCCCTCCAGTACCCTCCTTTCTGCCCAGCTTGAGCAGTTCATAGTGTCCAGTAGCACAGAGAGACTTGTGGGCCTGAGATGCCACCCAGTGGGCAATTCACCAGTGGCGGAGTGGGCCTGTGGGCTCCCAGGTCACTTACGGTTTCAGGCCCAGCTGCTGCTGTAGTTCCGCTAGGTATTCTTCTTTCTCAGCCTCATACTGTTCCCACAGCTTTTGCACAAAGGGCTCACTTTGGCCCTCCTCAGTCTGGAAGGGGCCACGAGGCAGGGTAAGGCCACATTGACAATCCAGTCAATAGAGCCCAGTCAAGGTTAGGGTAGGGGTAGACCAAGTTCCTGGGCCCTGTACCCACCTCCATAAACAAAAAGTGGTAGTTCAACACATCTGCACTGTTGCTGGGAAGCCAGCCCGCAGCCTCCATCAGCTCCTGAATTTCCTCTTCCTTTTTAAGGGGGAAGAAGCTCTTGAGAATGGTGCTGTGGGAGAAGGAAACACAATAAGGATAATAGGGACCTGGCTGAGGGTGCCCACTCATCTCTCCATCCCTTTTGGGGGGATTGCAACTAGTGTTCAGAGGACTAAGCTCTGAGACTGTGGTCCTTCCTGCAAGGCTTTTTTTCCCTATATACCTGGGAGGCAGGCCAGTAGCGATGTTGGGCTGAAGTTTGGAATAGCTGGACTGGCCTCTTACCTGAACTGCTCATTGGTTAGTAACCCTTCATTCTGACTGTCGGCATTGATCATCTCTTTCAGCAGCTGGGCTACTGTATCCTTGTAGTTGACATACACACTCTCCATCATCTACAGGGAAAGATACATTCACTAATGTGCTGCTTCCTGGAGTAGTGGGTACAGAGCTGGGCTATGCTGTGGTTCGAGGTCCTTTTTGGTTCCTTAAGTGGAACCACCAGGGGCCAGGCTCACCTTTCCCATCAAGACTGCATAGAACTGACTCATGACGTCATTGGTGCGGAAGAGCTTGATATTCTCAAAAATGGTGTAAGCCCAGGCAATGGCCTCATCAGGCCCAAAGCGACGCTCCAAGAAACTGAAGAAGAAATCCTGGAACTTCTTTTTCTGCAGGATGGGAGGAATGCTTGGTCAACTTACCAGTGTTGGCTCACTCCTTTCTTCCTAACACCTTGAGGTGACTCCCACATTCCTGGAGATCTCTGGATCTGAAGGCCACATGAGGCCAAAAGGACTGGTGAGAGAGCTGACCTCATCTGTGAGCCGTTCCCTCCAGGCATCCTTGAGGAGGTCTACCACAAACTTTTTAGTTGGCTTCTTGTTCTCCACAGTGCCATCAAACTGAAGGAAAGCAGGGACTTCTTCCCCATAGCCCTGGAAGACAGAGTATCAGCTCTGTGTCCCCACTTCCAAACAGAGGAGAGCCCCAGGTGGTCTCCCCAAAAGCTTATCTTCTCATTAGCAAGGCCTGAGGGCTTTGGCTCTCTGCTTCCCACTCAGGGACTCCCTTACCAGACCATGGAAGAAGTCTTTCTCCCGGAGCAGGCCCTCGCCAATCTCCTCCAGGAGTACATCCACCAGCTGGTCACTGTTCTTGCCCTCTGCCAGCATATGCCACCGTTCTGCACCCCCAGCCACCACATCTGCAGGAGGGGAGAGGGAGCTAGAGTCCAGGGCAAGCCATTCAGTGAGCCCTGAGTCCCTGAGAGGCATAATTACCTTCACACTTGGTCCAGTCAGGTCGGGGTGTAGAGGTGCGCTGAATCTCTTGCAGCTCAGATGAGAACTGGTCTCGCTCCTTTAGCGTCATCATGTGTAACTGCAGCAATGACTCGTGCTCCTTGCATACCTCTTCGTAGTCGGCTTTCAGGCCATCCAGCTGTAGGCAAGGTGGATTGATCCTAGCTACCCATCTTCCTGATCCTTTCCTACCTACCATGTCTAGCTTAGTCCTGCCAGCCCACCAGCACCTGCTCTTGAAGATCCTTGTTGGTCTTCTCCTGCATTTCAAAATCTCTCCTTGGCACCACATCTCCAAAGTTGGCCTTCATAGTGTTGAGTTCCATCTGTATGCGGGTCAGGTCTTGCCGGGTCATCTTCAGAGCCAGTGTCAGCTTCACGGGGTCCTCCCCCCAGACGCCTGCCAGGGAGCCAGCCAGCCTATATCACCGTGGCTCTGGAGCTTGCAGCTCAGGGCTGGGTTGAATAAGCTCTTGGGGCATGCTCTCTGTGCTGGGTCTTCTCCATAGCTCTACCAGCCTAGACTTAAGTAGAGAAGCTCAGGACATGCAATAACCAGGCCAAAGAGGAGTCAGTTCCTTCACCTTTCAGAAATGGTCCTGCTTAATGATCCTATGATTCTCCATCCAGCTCAAAAGATCCCCAGCCCTGACTGGTGGCAGAGACATCTACCATATGTGGGCATAGAATGAGTATTAGAAATGCTGGATGAAGCCGGGTGCTTGGGACTCACGCCTGTAATCCTAGCTACTCAGGAGACTGAGATCTGAGGATTGCAGTTCAAAGCCAGCAGGAAAGTCTGTGAGACTCTTATCTCCTATTAACCACCAGAAAACTGGAAGTGGCACTGTGGCTCAAGTGGTAGAGAACTAGCCTTAAGCTGAAGAGCGCAGGGATAGCACCCAGGCCTAGAGTTCAAGCCCCACAACCAACCAAAAAGAAAAAGAAAAAAAAAAAAAAAGAAATGCTGAATGAGGCTGGGTGCTAGTGGCTCACACCTGTAATCCAAGTTACTCAGAAAGCTGAGATCTGAGGATCATGGTTTGATCTGAGGATCAAAGCCAGCAGGAAAGTCTGTGAGACTTATCTCCAATTAACCACTTAAAAACTGGAAGTGGTGTGGTTCAAAGTGATAGGACAGTGCCCAGGCCCCAAGTTCAAGCCCTACAACTGACCAAAAAAAAAAAAAAAAAAGAAATGTTGAAGGAATGGAGTGAATGATGAGAGTCAGACTTCTCTCCCATCCCTCAGAATAAGAGAAACTTGATTGGTTACCTGGTGACTGGGCTAGCGACATATCCTCCCGCTGGTACCGTAGTTCATTCAGGTCCCCAATGAGAATCTTTCGGGCATCTCTCTCACTGAGATAGCGCAGATACTCTTCAGCTAAGCTCTTCCTCAGTTTGGATACCTGTTGTGAAGGTGGCTGTCCAGTTGGTGTCATCCTACTACAGGAGTTGGATGGGGACTGGGTGGTGCCTTTGGCTTAGAAACAAGAAAGGTTTAAGAAAGAAGGTGGCCAGTCCCAGGAACCCAGTAAAGTTCACAAATCTGCTAGTACTGAGAACCATACTGAGTCTGTGCTGAGCCCCCCAGCAGGGCAGAGGGTAATGGAAATATGGGCTCTAGTAGATCAAAGAGCTTTGTGTCATTCCAGGCAGAAGGGAGAATGGGGTTCGGGGTTACCTTAGTGTACAGGTCACCCCTGTGGTCAGGGTGAAACAAGAATTCAAGAGTTGGGTCAGCACACCACTTTCATTTACCTCAGTCTGCAACGAGACCTTCTCCTCATTCTTTTTGTCAATGAGTTTTAGCAAATTCATCTTTTCTTTCTTCAAAGCGGAGATTTCGCACTTCTCCTCAGCCCTCATGGCCAGGATCCTCTCGTTGCAGTCCTCCTTCATAGTGACAAGTTTGGCCTTCAGGGGTTCCAGGGTCCGAATCCTCTCCCTTTGGTAGGCTAAGCAGGGATAGGTAGAAGAGTCCTTTTCCAGCCAGGGAGACAGATGCTAAGGTTATGGGTGAATGGCTGTCAGTTACCCACTTCAGGAGTCTGCTGGCCTTATTTAAAGCCATGAGCCCTGCACTTGCTTTTGGGGCCTGGAATCACATCTATACCCTCACACCTGTGCCTTTAGTCCTGAGCCCCAGCCTCTTCACACCTCCTGAACCTGGCAGGTGCTTATTCTGGAGTTGTTTCCTGTAGATACTACCTCTCTAGCTTTTACAACGATGAGAGGACACGAGGTACTCTGTGTGACCTTAAGCCCGAATTAGTAGCTGCTCCAGCTCTGCTATGAACTTCCAGAAAAATCAGAAGAGAATTCTCTATTGCCATTTCTATTGGGGCCCAGGAAGGAAGCTACCTTCTTACCCAGCATCAGCTCATATGCATTCTTGATGGAGGACAGCAATGGCTTATATGTCTTGAAATCTTCTATGAAGAAGTCAAAGATTTCTCTGTAAGGCTGACCAGAAAGGGGACCTTGTCACTTCCTAGCCCATACCTGCTGTCTTGTAGCTGTTAGGTAACCCATGGCAAAGGAATGTACTGGGGACCACTTAGATCTCACAGGTGCCATAGAGTTTGGGAGGCAGTTCTCTGAAGGGCTTTCCTGGTGCTGTTTCTGAGACCTGGCAAAGTAGCATTGACTAAATTTGCCACTGTCTGACCCCCATCAATGGCTATGCAAACAGCCAGCCTCTTGCTTTCTAGACCCTGCACCTCTCAGCTGCAGCTTCTCCTCCACCTCAAACCCTTGAAGATTCTAGCCTTGCATTCTGACACTAAAATAGAATTGGGGCCTCCTGTTCCATTTGGACACAAACTGACTCTTTCTTTTTTCTTTTGGAAGGGGTTCCTGGATGTGAAGTGGGAACTTGTAGGTTTGCAGACACAAAAATCAGCAAGTAGGCTGGGAATATGGTCTAGTGGTAGAGTGCTTGCATCGTATACATGAAGCCCTGGGTTCCATTCCTCAGTACCACATATATAGGAAAAGCCAGAAGGGGCGCTGTGGCTCAAGTGGTAAAGTGCTAGCCTTGAGCAAAAAGAAGCCAGGAACAGTGCTCAGGCCCTGAGTTCAAGCCCCAGGACTAGCCAAAAAAAAAAAATCAGCAAGTGAAGGGCTGGGATGATGGCTTAGTGGTAGAATGTTTGCCTAGTTTGCATGAAGCCCTGGGTTAAATTCCTCAGTACCACATAAACAGAAAAATCCAGAAGTGGCACTGTTGTTCAAGTGCCAGAGTGCTAGCCTTGAGCAAAAGAGGCTTAGGGACAGTGTCCAGGCCCTGAGTTCAAGCCCCAGGACTGGCAAAAAAAATCAGCAAGTGTTTGAGGCAGCATTGTTTGCTTCTCTCAGCCCTATTACTTCCTACTGGACAGCCTAGGAGCTTCTGCTTCCTAACTGGTGAGCTATCTCTGCTTGAAAGATTGTGCCCAGGGCCTGGCACGTGGCCAGCTCAGTAAATACTTCAGTCATAGAAGTTCCCTGTTTTTTTGTTTTGTTTGTTCTTTTGCCAGTCCTGGGGCTTGGACTCAGAGCCAGAGCACTATCCCTGGATTGTTTTTGCTCAGGCTAGCCCTCTACCTCTTGAGCCACAGCGCCACATCCAGCCTTTTCTGTTTTTGAGGTGCTGAGGAATGAACCCAGGGCTTTGTGTATGCTAGGCAAGCACTCTACACTAAGCCACATTCCCAGACCCTGGAAGTTCTTTGTTATCATCCTTATTTGAGTCTCTCTCAGATAAACATCCAGCCTTTTCTGTTTTTGAGGTGCTGAGGAATGAACCCAGGGCTTTGTGTATGCTAGGCAAGCACTCTACCACTAAGCCACATTCCCAGACCCTGGAAGTTCTTTGTTATCATCCTTATTTGAGTCTCTCTCAGATAAACACCAAAATCTAGGTTTCATCTGAACCAATCTCTTCTCCCTCCCTCCTCTCTTCTTTCCTCATTTTCTCCCTCCCTCCCTTCTTTCCTCCCTATCTCCCTCAATGCTTCCTTCCCTTCCTCCCTCTTCTCCTTCCTTCCTCTGTCTCTGAACTAGTTCTCAAGATTAGGGTTGGCATTACCAGGCTAGTGGACCTTTATTTGATTCTTGCCTTCCCAACTGCTGGATTCAGGTTCCATTCACTGATGTCTTCTTATGTGTGTCTGCTAGTCCTGGGGCTTGAATTCATGACTTGAGTGCTGTCCTTGAGTTTGTTTGTTTGTTTGTTACCTCTCAAGGCTAGTGCTCTATCACTTCTGGCTCCACTTCTGGCTTTTGAGGGGTTAATTGGAGATAAGAATTTAATGGAGGGCTGGGGATATAGCCTAGTGGCAAGAGTGCTTGCCTCGTATACATGAGGCCCTGGGTTCAATTCCCCAGCACCACATATACAGAAAATGGCCAGAAGTGGCGCTGTGGCTCAAGTGGCAGTGTGCTAGCCTTGAGCAAGAAGAAGCCAGGGACAGTGCTCAGGCCCTGAGAGTCCAAGCCCCAGGACTGGCCAAAACAAAACAAAACAAAAAAAAAGAATTTAATGGACTTTTCTGCCCAAGGTGACTACAAACCGCGATCCTCAGATCTTAGCCTGCCTCTTGCGTAGCTAGGATTACTGGTGCAAGCCATAGGCACACAGCTCCCATTTGCTGATATCTATGGAGTCAGCCTAGCAGCTGAAGGGACAGAGCATCCAGTCTACCCAATTTAGTGAGAAAACTCCAGCTTTAGTAGTTTTGATTCCATACAGCCTGTCTGTTCACTGATTTTGGTGGTGTTTCGTTTTTTTTTTTTTTTGTCAGTCCTGGGGCTTGAACTCAGGGCCTGGGCTTTGTCCCTGAGTTTCTTTTTGCTCAAGGCTAGCACTCTACCACTTGAGCCACAGCACCACTTCCAGCTTTTTCTGTTTACGTGGTGCTAAGGAATCGAACCCAGGGCTTCATGCAAGCTAGGCAAGCACTCTACCTCTAAGCCACATTCCCAGCCCTTTGGTGGTCTTATTGTTTGTTTGATTTTGTGTTGGTACTGGGGCTTGAACTCAAGGTCTAAGTATTGTTCTTTAGGTTTTCTGAGTCAGGTATGGTGCTCTATCACTTGAGCAACAGCTCCACTTCTGCCTTTTTGCTGGCTATTTGGAGATTAGAGTTTCATGGGCTTTCCTTTATAGGCTGGCTTTGAATGATGATCCTCAGATCTCAGCCTCCTGAGTAGCTCACACTTCTGAGCCATCAAGACCTGGCTCATCAACTTTGTTATAGGATGCTTCTCTTCAAGAGAGACCCAGATGAGCTGGAAAAGGCCAGCTCCTCTGAATGTCTAACCTGCTCAGTATCAGTAGGCGAGGTTTCTTCCTGCCCTCCCCAATATTTAATCTGTGACTCTGACCTGCAGCCTCAGCTCCTGTGTGGAATCTGTGCCCAGGTCTAGGAGGAGGAGTTCCTTGCGTAGGTAGTTTTCTAGCTGCTCCAGGTACTTGGGTTTGGCCATGCCCAGGGGATGCTGCTGCCAGCTATTGAAAAGAATATGGGCTGAGATGTCACCAGCACCCTTGGTCTGAGCCATCACATATCTTAACCCTATCTGCCTGATACATTCCAGTCCACCCACCATTAGACCAACCCTGTCTTACCCAGGTCGCTTCCGGCACTCATCGGAACAGGGCTTTCGATTTTGCAGAATGGTCTGGCCACTGGCGAATGTGGGCCATGGGGACAGGTGGCCACTCAGGGAGAACTGCCAGGGCTTCAAGGAGAGAATAGGATGTTACTACGGCAACATGACTCTCCTTCCTAATAGTCCTACATTCTTCCTCCCACACTTATGATTTGTTTTCCCTACTACCATTCCCCTCTGGTTCTCTCTCTCTCTCTCTCTCTCTCCTATATATTCCAGGTTGGCCACAAACTTAAGATTCTACTTCCTTCCCTTCTGAGGTTCTGGGATGACAGGTGTGTGTCATCATGCTTGGCTATAAACACCTCTTAATATGGTTCATAATTAAGACTATGGTCCTTGAGTCAGGGCATGGATGAAACCTCTAATCTCCTTTATTAATTGTGTGGTCATGGGCTTGATGTCTCTGAGCCTCGGTCTCTGCATCATGGATGGGGATGATGGTAGTCACCACTCTCATGTACTGAGGCAAGGTGCCATGACATTCTGGCTCCTACTAAGAACTCAGTAAAAGTGAGCTTTTCTCTTCTGTATTAAGCCAGGGAGTATTGAATACCTGTGCTGTGAAAACAGATATAAGTTACTAAACAGCCCTAGCCTTGGTCCCATGACATAGTGTGGCTAGACACAAACAGGAAGGCAGGCCCAGCCTCAAGCCGGGACTTACAAGACAGAGGTGACTACAGACATGCAGCAGGGGGTGCTATAAGCCTGAAAGAAGACGGCTGCACCACTTGGGGGAAAAGGAAGTAGGTGAGGAACCCCAGAATGGATTTCATTTGGAATCTTGAGCAGGGGTAGGGGAATGTGGGAATCTTTTCATGCAGCACTCATGACAGAAAGTCCAAATAGAACCCTCTGGCCCAAAGCAGCCTTCTAGGTTTTTATGGCCCTTTTTTTGTGGTGGTGTTAGGGATTGACCCCAGGGCCTCAAGTATGCTAGGTAAGCACTGTACCAATGTGCCATATCTCTAGCCATCTAGGGTTTCATTTGATCCAACCATTCACTTGTTCATCAAGCACTTCCAGATCCTAGTGCTTATCAGACCCTGCTGGATTCTAAGGACATGTGGAAAGCTGGGGATGATGAGCAGGAAATGATCACAAGTCAACACGACGTGAGTGAAGCCAGTGCAGGTTCATGGAGGCTGGGAGGCCCCCACTGGGATGGACCGAGGGAGGTTGGTTCTCTAAGTAGGAGGTAATGAGGCCAATGCAGCTGAAACAAAGCAAGGGAGTAGGTGAAGTCACTTGGCAGTGTATGTATGGTAGTAAGACACAAAGAATGCCTGGGTAGTGTAAAGACTTCAGGATATAGATTTGAAGAGCTGTGAATTGAGGCTGATGCCCAGGAAAAGCAGGTTTCCTGAGGTTCTGGTTTAGGCTGAGGCCTAGGGCACGGAGCCCCAGGAGGGAGACAGAGATGGACCAGCAGCAGTTTCTTTCTTTCTTTTTCTTTCTTTTTGCCACTCCTGAGCCTTGGACTCAGGGCCTAAGCACTGTCCCTGGCTTCTTTTTGCTCAAGGCTAGCACTCTGCCACCTGAGCCACAGTGCCACTTCTGGCCGTTTTCTATATATGTGGTGCTGGGGAATTGAACCCAGGGCTTCATTTATACGAGGCAAGTACTCTTGCCACTAGGCCATATTCCCAGCCCAGCAGTGTATCTTTATTCTTCCTCCTCCCTCCTCCCTCCTCCTTCCTCCTCCTCCTCCTCCTCCTCCTCCTCCTCCTCCTCCTCCTCCTCTTCCTCCCCCTCTTCCTCCTTTTTCTTTTGTGTCAGTAGTAGGGTGTGAACTCAGGACTTGGGCACTGTCTCTGGGCTTTTCTGCTTGAGGGTAGCACCCTACCACTTGAGCATCACCCCCTTACTTCTGGCTTTCTGTTGGTTAATTAGAGATGAGTCTCTCAGGTTTGTGTGCCTGGGCTAGCTTTTTTTTTTTTTTTTTTTTTTTTGCCAGTCCTGGGGCTTGGACTCAGGGCCTGAGTACTGTCCCTGGCTTCTTTTTGCTCAAGGCTAGCACTCTGCCACTTGAGCCACAGCGCCACTTCTGGCCATTTTCTGTATATGTGCTGGGGAATCGATCCCAGGGCCTCATGTATTTGAAGCAGGCACTCTTGCCACTAGGCCATATCCCCAGCCCCCTGGGCTAGCTTTGAATGGCAATTTTCAGATCTCAGCCTCTTGAGTAGTGAAGATTATAGGCATGAGCCACTGGTGTCCAGCTAGCAGTAGCGTTTCTAACAAAGGAAGTCCTCGAAGTCATACTATGCCTCTGGAAAAATTAGAAAACTCCTAAATATCTAAAAATGCAACAGTGGGCTGGGACTATGGCCTAGTGGTAAAGAGCTCATCTCGTAAAAATGCAACAGGGTTATTCAGCCATGAAATATTTACGAAGAGGCTCATGTAAAAACTACAGTAATGATACAGCTTCAAGAGCTAAAGGCTAAAATTAAGGAATGAGTATGTTAAGAAATGAATGACAAGAAAAATTCAAAAAGCTATCAGATATTATTATTCCCTCATTATAGGATCAAGTATTATTTTTGTATAATTGCACATTTTCAACAATGAGCAAACAGCATCTTCAGATTGAAAGGAAAAATGAATTACTGAAAAAGTCTCCTTTGTGCTCTTGAGCTTACCCTCCCATTTTCAGGGACAGAAAAACCAGGAAACCTTCCATGCTCCACATAGCCAGGTTCCAAAAGCTCTTCCAGTCTAATGGTTACTGGCTCCTGACCCTCTTAGCGTGGAAAATGCCATCATCTCCTCAGACTGTTCTTGGCATGACTTTTTCTACTGCATTCTGCAAGTTTTGTGCATGCTTTAACTCAATCATGGGATCATTCATTCATTTGTGAATTATTATGGGAGGTACATATTTAGCTTACTTGCTTCTGAAAGGGATCTAGGTTGACCTGTCTCTGTATCTCTAGAATTGATGGCATTGTATTTGGCACTCTTTTTGTTTTCTTTTTTTGGTCAGTCCTGGGGCTTGGACTCAGTGCCTGAGCACTGTCCCTGTCTTCTTTCTGCTCAAGGCTAGCACTCTACCACTTGAGCTATAGCACCACTTACAGCTTTTTCTGTTTATGTGATGCTGAGGAATCAAACCCAGCGCTTCACGCGTGCTACGCAAGCACTCTATCGCTCAGCCATATTCCCAGCCCCTGTATTCGGCACTCTATAGTCTTAGGTAGCACTCAATAACTATTGTTGAATAAATAATAAACTAGGTGCCAGTGACTCATGCTTGTAATCCTAGCTGCTCAGGAAATTGAGATATGATGATCACAGTTCAAAGCCAGCTCAGATAGGAAAGTCCATGAGACCCTCATCTCCAATAAACTACAAAAAAAAAAAAAAAAAGCCCAAAGTGGCGTTGTGGCTCAAGTGGTAAAGCACTAGCCTTGAGCAAAAGAAGCTCAGGGACAGTGCCAGGCCCCAAGTTCAAGCCCTAGGGAAAGAAAGCAGAAAAAAAAAAGGAAAAAATATAAAGCTGGGCACTGGTGGCTCACACCTGTAATCTTAGCCATTTAGGAGGCTGAGATCAGTTTGAAGCCAACCTGGGCAGGAAAGTCTATGAGACTATCTCCATAAAAGCTCAGGGATAGCACCCAGGCCCTGAGTTCAAGCCCCAGGACCAGCACAAGAAAGAAAAAGAAACTATAGCTGGGAAAAAAAGAATTAGAGTTTAATGCCCTCCTATCAAAACAAGTTACTTCAAGTAAAGAAAGGTGAAGAATGCTGATTTCAAGAGTAGCTTGGGAATATGGCCTAATGGTAGAGTGCTTGCCTCATATACATGAAGCCTTGGGTTCAACTCCTCAGAACCACATATATAGAAAAGGCTAGAAGTGGTGCTGTGGCTCAAGTGGCAGAGTGCTAGCCTTGAGCAAAAAGAAGCCAGGGACAGTGCTTAGGCTCCGAGTCCAAGGCCCAGGACTGCTCCCCACCCCCACCCAAAGAATACAATAGCATTCTTTCTGGGGGGGGGGGGGGAAGAAATGAAGGTTGAGATAAGGGCTTGTTATGTAGCTTATTAAGCTTCGATTCTAGAGATACTCGTGCTTCAGCCTTCTGATTTCTGAGATTATAGGCACATACCAACTTACCTGGATGATGGCACTATTTTTGTTTTGTTTTGGCTTTTTTTTGCTAGCCCTCAGGCTTGAGCTCAGGGCCTGAACACTGTCCCTGGCTTGTTTTTTCCTCAAGGCTAGCACTCTGCCACTTCAGCCACAGCGCCCACTTTTGGCCCTTTCTGTTTATGTCGTACTAAGGAACCAAACCCAGGGCTTCATGTATATATGATGCAAGCACTCTACCGCTAAGTCACATTCCCAGACCCTTTTATAAAAAATATTAAGAGTATGAATGGAGAAGGAACTCAGAGCCAACAGTGCAATAAAGAAATATCCCTTCCTTTGCTTTCATACCTCTGCTCATTATGGTGCTTCTGACATATATCAGTCATAGCCAGGCACTCATGGCTGACACTTATCTCTTCATGAGGCTGGGATCAGTGCCCAGGCCCTAAGTTCAAACACCAAACAAAACATTTCAGCCACTGGGGCTGGGAATATAGCCTAGCGGTAGAGTGTCTGCCTTGTATACATGAAGCCCTGGGTTCGATTGCTCAGCACCACGTATATAGAAAAAGCCGGAAGTGGTGCTGTGGCTCAAGTGGTAGAGTGCTAGCCTTGAGCAAAAAGAAGCCAAGGACAGTACTCAGGCACTGAGTTCAAGCCTCAGGAATGCAAAGGAAAAGCTGGAAGTGGAGCTATTGCTCAACTGGTAAAGCACTAGTGTTGAGCAGAAGAAGCTCAGGGACAGCACCCAGGCCTTGAGTGTGGCTCATGCCTGTAATCCTATTTACTTAAAAGGCTATATTCTGAGGATTGCATTTCAAAGCCAGCCCTGAGAGAAAGTTCTGTAAGTCTCTTTATCTCCAATCAACCAGCAAAAAGCCAGAAGTGGAGCTGTTGATGCTTACAAAACAATACATTGGAAATTAACTGCATAACTGGGGTAGGGGTGAATTGGAGAGGAGGAAAGTGAGGGAGGAGGTAACAAGTTTAACAAGAAATGTACCATCTTATGTATGTAGCTGCAACCCCTCTGTACATCACCTTGACAATAAAATTAAATTTTAAAAAACATTTCAGCCACTGAAAGACCCTATCAGACATTACAGCTATAAAGATAAAAAGGCATAGTCACAGAACTGAAGGAATTTGGCAAAGCTGGTCTTATCATCCCAGCCTCTACCACAATGCTGGATGAAGAAATGAAGTTCATTCCAGAATGGTGAGGTTCAGAGAAAGAGGATCTAAGAGCAGCAGCTGAGTCTCTCTCTGCCTAGGGAGGTCTGGGAAGGCTTTTCAGAAACTAGTATGCACTCCTCCTCCCCAAAGCCTAGTGGGCATCTGTGAGCTATACACCCCTGACCCCTTCTGGTCAATTCAGGTAAATCATTCTTTAGGGCTGCAGACAAGGAGGCAATTCCCAGAGTCAGATTTGGGGTTCTAAAAGATTAATTCTCACCAGTGACTTCCATTTCTGAGAACACTTGTGTTTCTGGGTGCATTTTGAGTCTCCGTAAGGGGACTCATCTTCTGAAGTCCCTTTTGAAGACCGTGGTTGTGATCTGCACAGAGAAGGAGAAATTGGCTGTGGGTGACAGAGGGGAGAGTCCTTTTAACCATTGCAAAATCCAAAAGGCATGGCCTCTGCTCTCTTCAGGGTCAGGCTCTGGGTCTTCCCAGCACTGCTTCCAGATTCCCAGCGATGCTGCCCAGCAAGCCCCTGGCTCCAAGCCAAACCTTTTTCACACATTCCCAGAAGCATTCTTCTCAGCACTTGAGTCTCACCAACTCCTGCGGCAGCAGGAACCCAGACTGCCCAGGTGCCAGTGGCTCTCCCCTGAAATCTAGCCACTCAGGAGATTGATAGTTGAGGACCTATCATGGTTTGAAGCCAGCATGGGCAGAAAAATCTTAAAGTGCTGGGAATGTGGCTTAGTGGTAGAGTGCTTGCCTAGCATGCATGAAGCCCTGGGTTCTATTCTTCTGTATCACAAGTGGCAGAGTGCTAGACTTGAGCAAAAGAAGCTTAGGGACAGTGCCTGGGCCCTGAGTTCAAGCACCAGGACTGGCAAAAAAAAAAAAAAAAAGATTCTCTCCAATTAGCCCCCCCCCACACACACACGGAGAAGGAAATGGCTCAAGTGGTAGAGCACCAGCCTTAAGCAAAAGAGCTAAGCAAGGGGACTTGAGTTCAAACCCCAGTGCAGGCAACCAGTTTTTTTTTTTTTTCTGCCCCTAGTGGCTTTGAACTTTGATCCTCAGCTCTCAGCCTCTTGAGTAGCTGGGATAGAGCCTACAGCCACTGCGCTCAAGCCTGCCCCCCCCTTGTTTTTTTTTTAGTCTTGGGGTTTGAACTGGGGGCCTGGGTGCTGTCTCTGAGTGAGCTCTTTTCCTCAAGGCCATAGCTCTCTACCACCATGAGTCACAGTTCCACTTCCGGTTTGATGGCGGCTTCCTGCCCAGGCTGGCTTTGAACTGCAATCCTCAGGTCGCAGCCTCCTGAGTAGCTAGGATTACAGGCGTGAGCCACCAGGGCCCGGCAAGCCTGCCCTTTTGCTAGCACGTAACTTCCTTACTGGACTGACAAACCGTGATTCTGATTCTGCATCACTGATTTTGTGGGATTGGGGCCCCAGTACAAAGAACAGAGGCCAATGAGCAGAGCAGAGATCCCAGCCAGGTGTCATCTCCCTTTCTAAAAGCGTACTTAAGTCTGTCTCTCCTCCCTCAGCTTTATCAACGCCTACCTCGGCTTGGAGAAGCTGTAGAAACGCTGCTGCGGGTTAGACATGACCCTCTAGCGGGCGGGCGGCCAGCACCCGCAGACGGGGAAGCTGAGATAGTATACGGTCTGTCGCCTTGGCAACTAGCTCCCAGCTGCCCCTGCGGTGAGGGCGGGACCAGGGTTGTGCCACGCCCCCAGCCCCCGCTCCTGCAGACTGAGAAAAAGCCAAGAAGCAAAGATGTGCTGGAATCCAGTGGCGGGGTGCCCCGAGAGCCATTCACTGCGGCAGCTTTGGCATTAACTTCAGAAATGAAACTGGGGGATAAACTAAGGCCATAGAGGAGGGAGGTGAGGTAGAATCCGGACCTGCTTTGTCGGCGGGAGTTGTAGTTTTCGGTGTCTGAAAGTCTCGGCTGGACAGGCTTATGGCTAGTGTCTATGAACTACATCTCCCGACCTGCCTTGCCAGTTATCGTCGGGCCGCCTCTGGGGCGCTCTGCATTGTGGGATATGGAGTCTGAAATGTGGTAAGCTCAGCAGTGTCCAAAGAGAGGCGCTGGACTCGGACTCGGTTTCCCTGCGGCCCCGGGAGGCTCGCGGGCCATTGGCTGAGTGGGGCGGATCTGGTCGCGCTCCATCCCGCCCCCAGTGACACAATAGCAGCTCCCACCAAGATGGCGGCGGCGACGGTGGACCCGGGAGCAGGGAGTCCGCAGGCTGGGGACTCTTCCAGCGGGGGGGCTGGGGGCGGGCTGCCCTCCCCTGGGGATCAGGAGCTGAGCCGGCGCCTGCAGCGTCTGTACCCCGCGGTCAACCAGCACGAGACGCCATTGCCGCGTTCCTGGAGCCCCAAGGACAAGTACAACTACATCGGCCTCTCTCAGGGCAACCTCCGTGTCCACTACAAAGGTATCGACCCGTCTGGCCGCTGGGGGGACAAATCCAGAGTGTCTGCTGTGTTGTTTGGCACCATCCCATCACGTCCCTTTCCTTGTCTGGTTGTTCCGGGTTAGGCCTTAGCCCCCTGTGAAGTGTTCAGAGTGGTGGGGCAGACCAGGCCGAGGGTTGGCTGTTTTGTCCTGCCCTGAGACACCCAATGGTCAAGAGAACTCCAACAGGTGTCCAAACTCTGTGCTGAGCTAGCTCTTGTACTGTAGTGCCTCTCTGGGCTGGCTCTTTACTCTGCTTAATTTCTGCAAAAAGAGGTGATAACATGTTCCCACCATGAGGAAGAGAGGAATGGGCTGTCCTGCCTGTTAGTCCTCCTACACTGGGCTGGGGTTCTGTGTTAAAGTCGTTGTTGAGGGTATTATCCATGCTTGCCTCCCCCTTCCCCTAATCTCTCAGGCGGACTGCCTGGGTTATGGGGAGTCTGCCAGGAATGCTCAGTATCTCTTGCAAGCCCCCACCTTGCCTGTACTCTTTTTTGTTATTATGGATGGCATTGGCTCAGGGAGGGCTGTTAGTCTCAAGAGGAGTGAGCTAAAGGTAGGAGAGTTACGTGTTTACTCAGTTATCCAATTATTCCTTGGATTATAAGTGCTTGCTCCAGCTAAGGAGGATGAAGTTGCCATGGAGCAAAGAAGAATAAGGTTTCCATTTGTATTTACTTCTGCTGAAATTTGTTTTGTATTCTCTCCCATTAGGTCATGGCAAAAATCATAAAGATGCAGCCTCAGTTCGAGCTACTCACCCCATACCCGCTGCCTGTGGTATTTACTACTTTGAGGTGAAGATCATCAGCAAAGGAAGAGATGGGTAAGTCCCTTTTTACTACCCTCTTTCACCCCCCTCCCTTCCCACTAAGCTGTTCCTTGTGGTGAGAATCTCCTGTGACTGATATTACTTGCTGCTGAACTGCTTGGGTCTGGTTTAACTCTCTTCCTTAACTAGGGACGTGGACTTGATAGAAATGAGGCACATTGTGGATAAATCAGGGACCTTTTTTTTTTAGTGATGTAATTAGATACTTCACAGATCAGAAACACAAATAACAAGTTTATATTAATAATTCAGCACACAGAATGGGATTTCCCCTACTAGCCTGTGCTGTTCCTCCTTTTATACTCAAGGTCCTTTTTATGGTACTTAGTCATATAGAGTCTCTAGTAGGCTTCAAAGGGATAGTAGAGTCTTCATAGCATTCATCAAAGCTCTGGTAGCCACTGTCATCTTGGTAAACAACATACACATGGTCAGAATCAAGTGACCTTGTTGCTTATAAACTTGTTTTTCAGTCCAGGGACTTGAACACCAGTCTGACCAGCTTTTAAAAGGTCCTCATTAAAGTTAGCATTAGGGTAACGCCCTATTTGAGGGTTATCTAAACAGACATAACACATCAGAGTGAACATTTTTCACTCTTTTCCTTTCTTCTTCCAGGCATCCTTTTTTTTCCAGTGATTGCAGCAAAGCATGTGTTTAAGATATGAAATGCCATGGCTGCTTTGGCAAAAGCTTTCTTCATCATTTCTTAGGTTTGTTGTGGGAAGTTTGCCACACTCAATTTTTTTTCTTTGATCTGAGTATGTATTTTTAAGAATTTTGAGTAGTTTTTTTCTCCTAGGCACTGTTCCTCTTATGGTGTGTGCAAAATACCTGATAAAGGGGCTGAACTCAGAGCAGAACTACCAGAAGCAGAACCTTGCCTGTTTCTCTGTGCTGTACTTAAGTTTCTTCATCTGTACTGACAGCTTGTAGGACCATCATCTAAGCTGACTTTAGCCCTAGAATATGATGAGTCTGAGCTTATTATTTATTTGTTTGTTTATTTATTTATTTTGTGCTGGTCCCAGGGCTTGAACTCAAGTCATAGGCTCATGGGCTCTGTCCTTAAGGCTTTTTTTTCTTTGTTTTTTGTCAGTCATGGGACTTGAACTCAGGGCCTGGGAGCTGCCCTTGAGCTCTTTTGCTCAAGGCTAGGGCTCTACCTCTTTGAGCCACAGTGCCACTTCTGGTTTTTTGTATGTGTACTTAATTAGAGATAAGAGTCTCCTGGATTTTCCTGCCTGGGCTAGCTTTGAACAGCAATTCTTAGATCTCAGCCTCCTGAATAGCTAGGATTATAGGCGTGAGCCACCAGTGCCTGGCCCTTGAGGTCTTTTCATTAAGGCTAGTGCTCTATCCCTTTGAGCAACTGCTCCACTCCCAGTTTTCTAGGGGTTAATTGGAGATAAGAGTATCATGGATTTGCCTAGGCTGGCTTTGAACCATAATCCTCAGATCTCCACCTCTTGAGTAGCTAGAATTAACAGGTATGAGCCATGAGTGCCTGGTTTATGATTCTGAAATCTAATTGTGGAAAGCTGTTGCATCTTCACTTTCATCTCTATCTAGTATTTCCTTTACAGATAGGACACTTATATTTAAGTTTCAGATAGGGCTTTAAAGCCTTAATAGTCTCTTCCTAGTGTAAATGAGAATGACTTCTTAACACAAACACCTCTAAAATAGAAAGTTGACCCAGATGTTGGTGCTTGAGACTCATATTGCTAAGGAAGCTAAGGGGCATTTCTTAAATGTATAGGGGGAAAATGGAGCTTTTCTTTACAATCCTTTTTTATACGTGTCAGCTAAGCTATTTAGAGATAAGAACAGCTTTTCACAAGAGGAGTATTTAAGAGCTCTGTATTCCTTTGACTGGCTTTTAATATTTTAGTGGATCTGTCATGTTGGGTTGTCTGCATGTCTACAATGGCCTGCTTCAGCTAACCACTGATAATGAGTGTGTGAATGGCTCTTCATAGCCACTTTATGAAATCTTTGAAAACCTTTTCATGGTTAACATGTAGCCAGATGTTGATATAGGTCAGGAGTGGTTTTTTTTTTTTTTTTTTTTTTTGGCCAGTCCTGGGCCTTGGACTCAGGGCCTGAGCACTGTCCCTGGCTTCTTCCCGCTCAAGGCTAGCACTCCGCCACTTGAGCCACAGTGCCGCTTCTGGCCGTTTTCTGTATATGTGGTGCTGGGGAATCGAACCTAGGGCCTCGTGTATCCGAGGCAGGCACTCTTGCCACTAGGCTATATCCCCAGCCCCATCAGGAGTGGTTTTTGTTCTTGTTGTTTTATTGGTCCTGAGGCTTGAACTCAGGACTAGGGTGCTGTCCCTATGCTTTTTTTGCTCAAGGCTAGTGTTCTACCATTTGAATCACAGCTCCACTTCTGGCTTTTTTTGGTGGTTAATTGGAGATAAGAGTCACAGACATTCCTACTTGGACTGGCTTCTAATTGTGATCCTCAGATCTCAGTCTCTGAGTAGCTAGGATTATAGGCATGAGCCACTGGTACTCAGTTATAGGCATTGACTGAGTTGTTTCCTCTTTCCTGTCAGTGTTAGAGGTATATTTCTGACCCCAGTTTGTTCATGATCCAAGCGTTAATTGGTCCTGTAGTTTTCCTGTGTTGTCTCATTTAGCCTTACAGCATCTCTAGAAAATGGGTGGAACAAATGAAGATGTACCTGTTTTGTGGGAGTGGCCTGAATCCCTGAGGTGTTAGGCCTGCTCTGGCTTCAGGGCTTAAAATGTGCAATAGAATAGCTTAACCTGCCATATGTTCTTGCTTGATCCCAGATATATGTGTATATGCTGCTATTACTTTTCTCCATTGTGACTGCTATTGTATTCTTGCTCTGGGTTAGAGAAGGAACATCTTAGGTTCTTATAGGATCATAGTGTTAGGGGACAGAGCAGAAAGGGGTTCATTGCTGAGTGGGACTAGAGAAGTATGGCAGCTGTATATATGCTGGGCTTGGTCAATGTACTTACCCAGTTAATATCTAGTTTTTCCGTCAATTGGTATATATCACCTTTGTAGAAAGTATTTATGAATCCATTTTTAGTGTTGTGGTTCTCCAGAAATGCCCTTGTTCTCATAACATTTTTGTAGAAGAACACACTAAGCTACTCTGATCAGAAAGGTTTTATTTTAAGGGTTTATAGAGTATTTAGTTGTCCCTTCTTTGTTCCAGGCTCTGTGCCAGGTTCAGGAAAACAGAAGTCAAGCCAGCATAGGCCAGCCTTGTCCTCAGGGAGCCTGTGGCCTACTCAGTAACTGAGAATGAACCGAAAGGCTCTTTACAAGAGGAGGCAAAGCCTGAGCTTGGTTATGAGGAATGAGTAGGAGTTTCTCAGCAGATGGGACCTGTGGACTTATCACTCTGAGGGGTAATTAGCTCCGTGTTAGGGTGTTGGGCTTTTGGGGCTCTGCCCACATGTTTGGGAGAACTTTGAAGGAGGAGCCATGTTTGAGCTAAGAGCTTGGCACAGACTTATTGCCTTCAGCTGTATTTTGCCAAGTCACCAGAGCTGTGAACCTTGGGAACAGGTCTGGTGGGGTGAGGAGATGTTTGAGTAGTCAGTGGTGCCAGAAGATAAGAGTTGATCTTTCCAAGAACCCAAGCAGGCTCTGAAGCTGAGGGTCTTTAGAGTAAGAGTAGCTTCCTCGGGCAGAATTTATAGACCTGTGAGTGTCCTGGCTCTTAGTGATGACACATGGAGGGTGTGGTTGGCCCAGCTGACAGATGCTCCGGTGTGACCCTCAAAATAGACTGTAATATCATCCCAGTGGCGGAGGCCTCCTGACATGTGATGAGTGGCTCTACCCAAGAACAGCAAGCCTAGACTAGAGTACTGGATGGTGTGGGGAGGGGTGGGGATTGTTCTCTGCAGCTAAGCCCTGATCAGGAATCTCTGGCCATAGCCAACCAGCTCTTACTTGCTTCTGCTGCTGACTTCCTTTGGTCAGGCAGCAATGCCACCTGTCCATTCCTGCTATACATCAGGAAGAACATACATTATTTTGTCCTAGGTTGGGCTCCAAGAACACAGACTTGATGCTTGTCTAGAGAGAAAAGAGATAAGCCTCTACCTGTAACCTCATAGGGGATATAGCAAGGGTCAGCCTCTGGTTCCTATCTAGGTTAGCCCACAGCGTAGCTCCTTTTATAGGCTGAAGAGCTAAGAGCCTGGAGCTCTATAGCTTGGTAGCTATAGGCTCCTTCTGTAGCTCCAAGTTTGGGGAAAGGATCATGGAAGAGTTAGTGATACTGTATAGAAAGGGAGTGTTGGAGGTGACAGTGAGAAGCAGATGCCTTCAGGCAGAAGATGGTGCTAACATAATGTGAAGACACAACTGGTCATGGTGGCATACCTGTAGTCCTAGCTGGGATCAGTTAAGTCTAGGAGTTTTGGGCTACCCTAGGGAACAGTGAGACCCTGTCTCAAAAATATAATAATAGCACAAGGCCCTGAATTCAATCCCCAGTTCCCTCCCCCCCCCAAAAAAAGAAAAAGGCAGGGGCACTAGAGTATGAGGTAGACAGGGGCCAGATTGAAAACCTCTTCTGTACTGTGGCCAAGGGGTATAGACTTTGTCCCGAGGGCAGTTGCAGTGTACAAAGATTCTGGCTGGGGAAGAAGAGACTGCTGGTCTGATTTACCATTCCAGTGTGGGCCAGGGGCTTTAGATACTCTACCCTGGGCATAGTTTTTCACAGCTGTTGTCTTTTCCCCTTTCACCCATGTGGAAGATGCAGGGGAGGGATGCTGAAGACTGGTAGCCAGGGAGGCTTCTCAGGTAAAGTGACTCTGGCTTTGCTACCTTTAATCTGAAAGATAATACTGTCCCACATCACATTCAAGAGTTCTTATGAGTCAGGATCACCCAACATGATTTTCCATAGAGTTTCAAGGAACCACTGAGTTCATTAAGATATCACCAGCTGCCAGGCACCAGTGGCTCATGCTTATAATCCTAGCTATTGAGGAAGCTGAGATATGAAAATCATGGTTTGAAGCTAGCCTGGGAAGACAAATCCAGGAGACTCTTATGTATTGTCCATCAGAAAAAAAAAGATGGAAGTGGTGTTGCTCTATCAAAGTGACAGAGCACTAGCCTTGAGCAAAAGAGCTCAGAGCCAGTACCCAGGCCATGAGTTCAAGCCCCATGACTGACAAGAAAGAGAAAAGGTCTCATCTGCCATCGTCCTGGTCTGGTCTAGAGAGCTACAGGGCCCAGGCCCTTACAGTCTAGAGACAACCCATGGCCAGAGTCTCCACATGTCAGTCTCAGTGCTATGAAGAAGGTCAGTGCTTATCCATGGATTGCTGAAGGCTTTGTCCTGCCTGCCCATCCTGAGAAGTAGGTGCTGTCCTTGCCCATGGGAGGTATAGGGAGATTGAGCCCTATTCTCCCTGACTCTCCCCCACCCCCCAGCTGGTCCCCTCACAGGTGGCTGCTGACCTTTGAGCTGCGACTCTCCCCAGGTGACACATTCGTTGTGCTACTTCTGGAGACATGCCATTTGGATTCCCAAGCCTCCTGGGTTGTCATATCGCTTGCCTGTGTTGAAGATTAAAGCTCTTGTCTAGTTTTGGTACTCTGGAGTATGGTATAGGCTATGAGAACTTAAGCCTGCATGCTGTCCACTGTTCTGGTGGGCTCCCTACTCACTGTAGGGAGTTCAAACTGTGAGCTGAGAGTTGGAAGTATGGCTGATTCTTTATATCTGAAAACTTCTTTGGTCAAAGATCAGCCTCTAGAGAAATTTCTATGAATTTTTTCCAAGAAATTTCTAGATGCTACCTCCCCACTCCCATTTGTTTCTTCATTTTCTGGAATATTTTGTATTTTCCTTAGATAGGTCAGTATGTAGGGGAGATTTCCTGTTGCAAAGGAAGCCAAGGCTCGTCAGGTTGGAGCAGAGAATGAACTTGGTACCATTTAGTACCATTTCTTCTTTTCTCTCTCTCCCTCCTCTTCCTCCTTCCCTTCCCCTTTTCTTCCTCTTCCTCCTTACTTCTCCCCCTTTCCCCTTCTCTCCTTCCATTGCTCCCTTCTCTCCTTCCTCTTCCCACTTCCTCCCTTCCCACTCCCCCCCCCCCCCCCGCCCCGCATCCCCTCCCCTGGACGTAAAGTCAGGATCTTCAGCTTGCTAGGCAAATGGGACAGCACTTGAGCCACATCTCCAGCTCATCACATTGCCATTTTATCTGGGGGCCACTGGAAAATAGTAAAGAGCCCTAGAGGTCATCTCTGTGGTAAAGGATCAAGTTGGAAAAAAGGGAACCATCATTAAGAGAAGGATAGATGGCTGTATATAAAAGATGTCTCTCTGAAATTTTCTTCAGAATACACATGGAACATTTTTGTAGTTCTGGGGTTGTTGGGGTTTTGTTGTTAATGTGATGTGAAGTGGATATGTTGCAAGCAGCGAGGCTGGAGGACTTGGCTGTGGAGCAAAGCCCAGCCACACTGTCACCAAGGACGAAAATAAGATGCCTTGGATTGGGTAGGGATGTGGGAAAAGGCTGAGGTCATCCTTTGTGTGCACACACACGCACGCGCGCGCACACACACACACACTCACACACACACACTCAAATACTAGCCCTCATTTCAGACCTAAATGTCAGTTGGTGTTTTTCCTGAATGGTCCCCTTGGACCATCTTATAGCCATTGTCCCAGAGTCCTCTCTGTTTTTGAGGCTGTTGATTTCTTTTATCTGGGGCAGGTCCTGATAGGAATAAGATTGCCAGCCCTGCTAAGCTATGGCTGAGATGTTAGATGTCGAGATGAAGCTGTCAGACGCCATTCCAAGAGCTCCTTGAGGTCTAGGGAAGGGGGCAGTGGTAACAGACTCTTTCACCTGAGAGGCTATACTTTCCCCACAGACACTAAGAACCAAGAACCATCTCCACTCTATCTGAGGACCTTGTCTCCCTCCTTTTTTCTTCCTCACTTCTTGTCAGAGCCTTGTGCATCTAGAGACATCCCATTGATGGGGGTTAAATTAAAAATATTCAAGTCTCATAGCCATTGACTCATGTGTCTTATGCAACCATTATTAAAAGTGCCTATGGGCTTGCCAACCCATAAAATCCACTTTCTCTCCAAGAAGAAATCGATAGAAAGTAAAAAGAGCTGGGTTTGTGTTCTTCACTCTTCTCATTTGCTCTGTGCTAGCGGAGAGGGACTTCTTATTTCTGGCCCTGACAAGAGGCCAGAATACAGAATACTCTGATGCTTTCCATTGAGCTCTGTGCCAAGGCCCTACTTGTGTTATCAGGAAAGCCAGATGAGGCTCATACTCGCATGCATATCCATAGGGGTGTGACTGTGCATGTGTCCTAATTATCTATAATGTGAAATATGCAATTATATACATTTTAAGTGTATAGTTTAGTGAAATACATTTGTGATGGTATATGACTATCAATCTGTCTACTTTGAGATCTTTCCATCACTCCAAACAGAAACTCTACTCACTAAGCAGTCACTTTGTTTCCTCTTCCTCCTAGCCTTTTATTTCTTCCCATTCTGTCTCTGTGTATTTGCTTATTCTAGATAGCTTCTGCAAATGGACGCCTACAATGTGTCCTTTTGTGTCTGATTTATTTCATGTAGCAACATTTTCAAGGATGTGTGTGTGTGTATGTATTTTTGTCTATGTCTACGTGTATATATATGTGCCTGTGTGTGTGCCCATGCCAGGGCTGAAGCTTGAACTCAGAGCCTAAACATTGTCCCTTAGCTTTTTATGCTCAAGTCTGGTGCTCTACTACTTGAACTAAAGCTCTACTTCTGGCTTTTGGTGACTAATTGGAGATAAGAATCTTATAGACTTTCCTGCCTAGGCTGGTTTCCAATCAAAATCCTGAGATCTGAGTAGCTAAGATGTTAGGTGTGAGCCACTCGTGCCCAGCCTTGGTAATTTTATTTATTTATTTATTTATTGAAAACAGGGTCTTACTATATAGTCCAGGCTGGCCTCAAGCTCACAATTTTGTCTCAGCCTCCCAAGTACTGGGAAGATAGATATGTTCCTTGGTGACTTTGGTCTGCCTTATCTTGGGTTTGCATTTGTGTATAGCACATTTGCAACATATACAGTGCACATATTGATGTTCTTTTGTTAAGAAATGTTTTGCTAAGAATTGAAGTGGTTAGGTCAAAGCTAGGAAGGAGTTCAGAAGCCCTTTAGTCTAACATCTCATCTTCTGATAGGGAACCTGAGATGAGGGGTTGAAATCCAAGACCCATGGTCCTGAATTAGACTGGCGTATACAAGACCAACTTTTCAGAGTCAGCGGTAGTATCTCTGAGTTCTGCTGTGAATTATTTTCTGTCACTTTAATACTCATCAGGTGCTTTCCTTCCAGAAGTAGGAATCGAACACCAGACCTGTTGCTAATGGAGTTCCCTATGCAGAGGATTCCCATATCTCTCAGGACTGGTGGGAAATGGCAAAGAAGTGGGCTCCTCCTTTTAGCCTTGTCCATGTCTGGAAGGCATGAAAGACAGGTGGCTCCAGTTTCTAAGTTCCTGTTCTCTCTTATCTACCACCAGGCCTGTCTGGCTCACAGCAGACCTGTTTAGAGTCTGTCACATGGCAGCAGGGTTTCCTGAGGGTGTGCTGTGCTTGTGGTTGGGAGCTCAAGATGCCAAGTGAGTCGGGGTCTTACCTGCACTGTTTAAGCAGGGGTTTTGACTGTTTTAGCTGCTGCTTCTACTGCAGCCTGTGCCCTTCTGTCCTGCCTCAGAGAGCTGGGTGCACTGAGGAGCTTACTGAAAGCTACATTCTCCCACTGTGATCCCCACCACTCAAATGGAGCCTGGGATGATCTGGGCACAGTTGGCGCTATTTTTTTCCCCTAGAGGAATGACTCAAGTGGTAGAGTACCTGCCTAGCAACTATGTAGCTGTGATTTCAAATCCCAATACCACCCCCTCCCCCAAAGCTAAAGTGATTTTTCTATGAAAGTAATTTAGGGCTGGGTGTAGGGGCACACATCTGTAGTCCCTGCACATAGGAGGTGGAGGTAGGAGGATTGTGAATTGGAAGTCAGCCTGGGCTACATAGTGGGGTTCTGTACAATTAGTGTTCACTGTAGAAAACTAGAGAAAAAAGAATCGAAGCTGACAAGTGAGTTTGTGTCTCTCCATGTGAAGAGGTTCAGCAGATTGTAGCTTATCTGACAGAGGGGCAGGCATGTGCAAGGCAGCCTGGGCCTCAGGAGTCATGTCCATTCTTAAGGCATTGTTTTGGTTTTTGTTTTGGTGCTGGCCCTAGTGCTTATACTCAGGGCCTAGGCACTATCCCTGAGCTTTCTTTTGCTCAAGACTAGCACTGTACCACTTGAACCACAGCCCCGCTTTCTGACTTTTTTGGTGCTCACTTGAAAATAAGAATCATATGAACTTTCCTACCCAGACTGCATTCAAACCGCAATCCTCAGGTCTTAGCCTCCTGAGTAGCTAGGATTATAGGTATGAGCCACCAGCACTCAGCTCAAGGCAGTCCTCCTTCAGTGTGGGCCCTTTGGGGTTGCCAGTCACCTGCTTTTGGTGTTAGGCTGAGGGTCTTTGCTGCCTCCTTATAGCTTCAACTACTCTTCCATGTCATTCTGGTGGATTTCTATTTAGTGTGGCCCATTGCAGTGCCTGCTTGCTGTCCTCTTCTCTCTGGAGCCACACAGCTAGCTAAGTGGCTTTTCTTGTACCTCTAGTTTGCATTGTGGTTTTGGTAGTGAAGGGAAGAAACTGAGACATTCAAGGGTAACTCATGGCTTTGCTGCCATAAAGAGCTTGTCTGTTCTTCCTTTATACTTCCTGGCGGTCTCACCTGTCTGACAAGTGATATTTCCTCTCCCATGTTGGCCTTTTATAGAAGAAGAATTATATAGATTAGTGCACTTATGCTATGGGATAAATACTTCCCCTTCAAGGCTCCTCAGATATATCTTGCTCCCTGAAAAGCAAGCCCAGAAGTGAAGTGTTGTGGAGCCAAGCTGCTCTATCTCTGTCCTGTCACTTGCTTAGGAAATGGGAACCCTTGCTTCCTCCCTTCTTTCCAGATTGTCCCAAGGCAGCCTATCTCCTTTGTGTTCTTAGCATAGCCTGGCCCGTTACCAACAAGGAAGTAAATACTCACCTTCTTTTCCTTAGCAATCCCAGATAAACAGGCATTTGTTTTTAGATGTACCAAGATTAAGCTTTTGAGAATGGACTATTTTACTAGATTCTGCTGCTGGAAGAGCCTTCAATGCATGGTCCAGTGAGCACTGGGTCAGGTGCACCATTGTCTGAGTCTGTAAGTGGCCATATTGAGGTGTCTCTGGACTCACGGTAATTGCTGATGGAATAGGCCAGATCATAGGCCATAGGCCCATGGTAAATTTGGGGACAGTTGAGGTTTGAATCTGGGAATGTGCACTATATTTGCTCCTTGCAAGGATATTAACATCTTATTCAGATGTTTGTGCATAGTAGCAATACCAGGACTGGAACAGAACTGAGGAATTGGTGCCTCTGACTCCAGCTGAGCATCTTGGCTCTAAAATGTCCAAATAGATCCCAGAGAATTGACCTTGGTTTGATGACTGGTTTGCTGTCCCTGAGCTTTTTTGCTCAGGGCTAGCACTCTACCACTTGAGCCATAGCTACACTTAAAAGCTTTTTTTTTTTGGTAGTTAATAGAAGAGTCTCATGGGTTTTCCTCTCAAGGCTGGCTTCGAGATCCTCAGATCTCAGCCTCCTGAGTAGCTAAGATTGCAGGTAAGAGCCACCAATGCCCAGCTTTTCACTGTATTCTAAAGTGAGCTTGGCTTTTTCAACATCACTGCATCCCTGCAGTTTCTGGCCTTTTCTTACTCTTGTCCTTTTCCACAGTGATGATGGTAATGATCAGTTTTGAATCTTCAATCCATTTCCTGCATATCAGCTGTTTGTTCAACTGTGCCTGTGCTACACCCCTCTGTAGCTTCTCGTTGACCTTCCCTGAAGTTCACACTCCTTAAGCTAGCATGTAGACTGTGTGTTCAGTCTTCATTTCCTGCCCTGGCTTTGGTTCTCTTTAGGTCTGCCCAGCCTGTGACCCTGCCATGTTGGTCTCTCAGTTCCTTCATTGTGTGGCAGCTTTCTTGCCTGTGTGCCTTACATATTCTGCTGCTTCTGCATGGCACATACTCTTCTTTTTCCTCCTACCTTCTATACCAGGTCTTAACTTTCACTTCCTCAGGGAGTCCTCGGCTTTGAGTCAGTGAACCCTGGCTCTCTCGCTTACCCCTGACTTGGCACTTTGGAGGACTGAATCCAGCACCCCACCCTCCTTTTCTTAGCACTGTTCGAACACAGAGGCTCTCTGTGGAAAGCATGAATGCTCTCAAAAGAGAAATTTACCACACCTGTTTTTACTGCAACTTTAGGAAGGACCCACCAGCTCTGGAAAGCTCAGTCATTTCCAAGTGCCTCTCTGGATCACCAGAGGAGTTGGTGTGACTCAGCTCCCTGTGTTGTACTTCTGGCTCCTTAGATGCCAGTGTCCTGCAGCATGTGTACAGGAGAACATGTTTGGGTTTGAGTGTTTCACTATGCCCATTCCTTTTCATCATGTGCTTTTTAAAAAATGAATTTACTTTATTGTTATTGTAAAGATGATGTGCAGAGAGATCACAGTTACATGAGTCAGGTCAAAAGTACATTTCCTACGAAGGTCTTGCAGCATGTGTCTAGAAGAACATGTTTGGGTTTTGAGTTTTTCATTATGCCCATTCCTTTTCATCATATTCTTGAGTTTGGTATTTCACTGTGATTTTGCTTTACATTTCCCTTATGATTGGTTGAACATCTTTTTATGTACTTCTTGGCCATTTGTACACCTTCCTTAGAGAAGAATCTGTCAAGTGTTTTGCTCTTTTTGTAGTTGTTGTTTTGGTGATACTGGAGATGTGCAGGGCTTTGCACATGCTAGGCAAGTGCTCTACCACTTCAGTCATACCTCCAGACTTCTTTTTCTTTGTCAGTTGTGGGTCTTCAACTCTGGGCCTGAGCTGTTCAGCTCAAGGCTAGCACTCTACCACTTGAGCCACAGCACCACTTCTGGCTTTTTCTGTTTATGTGATACTGAGGAATCAAACCCAGGGCTTCATGCATGCTAGACAAGCACTCTACCACTAGGCCACATTCCCAGCTCCAGACGTACGTGTGTGTATGTGTGTGTGTGTGTGTGTGTGTTTTAGTACTGGGGCTTGAATTCAGGGCATTAGCTTTTTTGCTCAAGGCTCACACTTTTCCACTTGAGCCACAGCTCTACTTCTGTGGGTTTTTTTTTTGGTGATTTAATTGGAGAGATAAGAGTCTCGTGGATTTTCCTGCCCAGTCTGGCTTTGAACCCTGATCCTCAGATCTTAGCTTCCTGCATAGTTAGAATTACAGATGTGTGCTGCCAGCACCTGGCTGAAGAGTGGGTTTGAGTTTGCATTTCTCTTGTTAATCACTACCTAGGATTGAAGTACTTAACTTTAGATCTTTCTTAGGAATAGATTTTACTTCTTTAAGCTAGACCAAGAAAGCCAGGAAACTAGAAGCCAGTGGGGTTATGGTTATTTACTACTTTTCTGTTTCTTTAACTGCAAAGGGATTAAGATTCTTTTCATTAGAAATCATAATATAAAGGCTTTCCAACAACTGCAACTCTATGTCAGAAGAGGCTGCATTTTTACTTTTTACCATTTCTTTTGTATTTTACCAAGAAATATTTGAGAAGGGCGATGGAATACTCATTTAATAACCAAAAATTTTGTGTGTGTGCTTTCTTGAAGGTACATGGGAATAGGACTCTCAGCTCAAGGAGTCAACATGAACAGACTTCCTGGTAAGTTACTGTTTAAGAGAACATCTGCTCTGTTCTGGTCTCTCCTGATCCATGAGAATTATGGCAGCAGCTCAGAGACCAAGGAGGATTTTATTTGCAGGGTGCTTATCTTAAGCCAAGCCATTGGGAAGACGATAGCCATTCTGTCACTACTACTACTCATTTTGAAGAGACCATTGGTTGAGATGAAGGCTATTTGGGTTGCTTGGAATGTGATTGGTGGGCAGAGTAGTAGTGGCCTTGACTGTTTTGAGACTTTGATAATATCTCTTCTTTTTTGTGGTATTGATTTTTTTTTTTTTTTTTTTTTTTTGCCAATCCTGGAGCTTGGACTCAGGACCTGAGCACTGTCCCTGTCTTCCTTTTGCTCAAGGATAGCACTCTACCACTTGAGCCACAGCGCCATTTCTGGCCTTTTCTGTTTATGTGGTGCTGAGGATTTGAACCCAGGGCTTCATGCATGCTAGGCAAGCACTCTACTGCTAAGCCATATTTGCAGCCCTTGTTAATTTTTTTTTGGTACCAGTTTTAGGACTTGAACTCAGGGCCTGGGTACTGTCCTTTAGCTTCTTTGCTCAAGGCTGATGCTTTAACACTTGAGTCACATATAGATAGATAGATAGATAGATAGATAGATAGATATCTGCCTTTTTGCTATTTAATTAGAGAGAAGAATCTTGAGGATTTGTCTGCCTGGGCTGGCTTTGAACTGAGATCCTAACATCTCAGCTTTCTGTATAGCTACAATTTTTTTTCTGATGCTGGTCCTGGGGCTTGAACTTGGGCCCGAGGTGCTGTCTCTGAGCTTCTTTGCTCAAGACTAGTGCTCTACTACTTGAGCAACAGCTCCACTTTCAGATGTTTTTGGTAGTTAATGAGATATAAAAGTCTCAAAGGTTTTCCTGCCTGGGCTGGCTTTGAACCACAATCCCCAGATCTCAGCTTCCTGAATAGGCTTACATGTGTGAGCCACTAGCACCTGGTACTCATTTTTTTTTTTTTTTTTTGCAAAGAGTATAGCAAAGAGCATACCATTGGACAATCCCTCTAGATATTGTTGGAATCTGTACATCCACAGTAGGATTTCCTGGTTCCATTAGAAAGAAATGGGGTTCCATACATGTTTTGGAGCACGAGCTACAGACCAAAAAGCTGCTGTTACTGAATGTGAAGAACATGCTTCCCTCTTAAGAGATGCAAACCTGCTCTGAGTTGGAGAGGAGCTCTTTCTTTCCAGACTCTTTAATTCTAGAAAATCTAATCCTCAGTAAATGGCAAGGACCCTTTGTGCCCTTGTCTATAAGTCACCTAGAGCTGAATGTATAAATGAGGCCCTGCATACAGGTATGACTAGAGAGAGGTAGATGGAGTGTAGTCCTCTCTGAGGGGGAGCCTGTGGATATCCAGGTACCAATGAGGAGTTACAGGCAAGTACAAGAATTCAACAATGGCTCAGTGGTGATGGTGCACATTGGAGAATCCCAGCACTTAAGAGTCTGAAGCAGAAGTGTCATGAATTCCAGGCCTCTTTGGGTAACCTAGGGAGACCTGCTCAATAAAAAAAAAATTTTTTAATAATAAGTAACCCCTCCCCCTCCCTTAAGACATCAGCAAGTGTAAGAAGTGAGACATGTGGGTGCACTGACCCCATTGACTTGTGGGAGGCATCTGTCCTGTTGTCCTGGCAGCCAGCCTGGATTGCTGAGTGGAGTTAGTTTCAGGCTGCTGCTTCAGCATTCAAGAGTGATGGCAGGCAACACTTTCATCCTAGAAGAGGCTATAGAATGAAAAGAATCACCCTTTATCTGGGCCAGGGAGGCCCTGGGGTTAGCCCTGTGGGCCGGCTTTTCCAGTGTTAGAAGGAAACTTGTCAGGGCAGGCACTCTCTCCTGGGATGCCTGTCGTCTCTGGATCAGGCTTTGGTTGCAAACAGTAGCATTGGCAGTCCTACTGTGGGTCCTTTGCCATGGAGCTCCTGGAGGATTGTCACCAGGCAGTTGTTTCGTTTCTCCATGGGAAGCTTGGAAGCTCTTTGGCCACATTATGGCAGAGTGAACAGAGATTCCTTTTTTTTGTTTTTGCCACCCAAGTACTTTCTTCCTGTTAAAGCTGTCGGTGACCTAGTACCCCTATGTTCCAGACTCTGTGTTGGATGCTTTACAGAGAGCATCTCATTTCATCATAACCATATGGCCTTGGTAATTGACTGTGTACCTACTCTGTGTTAGGCACCAAGCCCAGCAAAGGATAAACAGACTTAGTCCCATCTCTGCCCCTATGAACTTTTCTAGGTAGGAGAGACGTGTACTTTGTTGATAACCTCACTTTGGGCCCTTTGCACTTTAGTCAGTTTCTTTACAGGACAGTACAGGGTGCCATGAGAATGTTCTAGACTCAGGCCTTCCTGGGAGAGTGACATTCAGGCAGGAATCTGAAGGATGAAAGTCAGGTGAAAAGTGATGGGATGATAAGAAGTAGGGGAAGGCTGGGTGCTGGTGGCTCAAGCCTGTAATCCTAGCTACTCAAGAGGCTAAGATCTGAGGATCAAGGTTCAAAGCCAGCCCAGGCAGGAAAGGCCATACTCAGCTCATTAACCACCAGAAAACTGGAAATGGTGCTGTGGCTCAAGTGGTAGAGCACTAGCCTTGAGCTGAAGAGCTCAGGGACAGCACCCAGCCCCATGACTGAAAATAAATAAATAAATAAACAAACAAACAAATAAATAAAAAATAAATGGGGAAAGACTTAATAGGGAGGAGGAAAGTTCTAAACAGAGTGAGGAACATTTGTGAAGGAAGTAAAAAGGGATGCAGGCCAGTGGGGCTGCTCTGTGTAGCTGACAGAGCTTGGTAAGGGGAGTAGAGGTTTCCCCAGGTATTTTGGTGGGTTGATTTTATTATTTTTTTCTTTATGTAGTACTGAGGAATCTAACCCAGGGCCTCATACATACTACACAAACACTCTACCACTAAGCCCCATTCCCTGCCTGTAATTTTTTCCTTTTACTTGAAGAAGAACATTTAAAGTTCTTTTATGAATGCCTGCCTATCATAGTGGAGTTAGCTGCCATCAAAATTGGATTTTCTCAACTCCTTCTTTTCTGTATTCAGTATGAGTGCTACCTTCTAGCAGGAGCAGGTTGGTGGAAGAAAATGGTGCTGTCAGTCAGGGTGTGCTTTCTTACCGGTTGTACAGCTTTGCTTCTAGGACCATCAGGGGCAAAGGGAGTGCTCTGTGGGATCTCACTGGAGCAGATGGTAACAGGAATGTTTGATACTTGGGACTGTTTTACTCAGACTTTGTTGGGAGTTTGTGGGTGTTTGCACTATCAGAGGTTTCTGTGAGAATATGTGGAAGTTTTGTTTACCTTTTGCAAGGTGTTCTTTGGCCTCTTTAGGTGTGAAACTAAGGAACAGGTGTGGCCTCAAAGTAAGAATGTCAGAACCCTTGGCTAAATGACTCAGAATCAGGGCAGGATGATCTCCAGGCAAGTGAGTGTACCTCAGCCTCGCCCTTGTCTTGGTGAACTGGCACAATGGCACAGTAGGGCAGGGCAGGGCAGGGGCTGGCATCCCGAGAAAGGTGGGGTTGTGGATGAAGAGTGGAATTTTGCCTTCTCCCAAGCTCAGGCACTTACATCTTGCTCCTGTGTTCTATGCTTTAGAGCTAGGGAGACTCAGGGTCTGTTGGTAGGCAGCTCACTTACATCAGATTTGGGCAGCTGGCATCCTCTCTTCCTCCTTTCCTTTTGTGTGTGGAAAGGCACAAGGTATGACAAACATTGCCTTGATTAGTACAGCCCTTCCAAGGAAAATCTTGGTCCATTGAGACATACCTTCCTTGATTAAAGTTATAGGAAGAGGATAGCTGGAAGAATCACAGTTGGGGATTGGGAGTACAGAAAATATCTCCTGACGCCCCTGATACTGAAACCTTGACCTGGGGGAGCAGGAGGAAAAGGTGAGTGAGAACTGCCTGCTTTCCTTTCCTAGCATGGTGGAGATTAGGTGTGCATCTTTCCTCTCCGAGAGCCCACTCTGAGTGGGTTGTTAGGAGCATAAGTCCAGCAGGAAGTTGCCTCTGTTAGGTGGGTCACATTCTGCAACCAGGTGATCCATCATAGCTGCACATGCCATGAGAGAGGAACCACTGATAACAAAGATCATGGCAGAATACCAGGGCTCTGTGCCAGATTCATGAGAGAGAGTGAATAAATTACAGGATGTTCAATATCTTTCCTCTCTACCCTTCTAAAGGTGTAGCGCATGCAGCAAAATTTGTCTGCCTGGAACAAATAGTAATACAGAGGTACTGAATAGCAGATGTCTTAGAGAAGTAGGTGGGTTTCTCATAGTTTGGAAATGCTGTTTATACCTGTAAACAGGGACTGCCCACTCTGTAGGCTGGGACCCTTGTTTGCTCATAGCTAATGATCCCTACCAGGTTGACAATTAACCCCAAGCTCTCTGTGAGTTTGTGGTTTTACTCAAGAATCTACAGTGCTTCACAAGGGTCTGTCATGGTGCCACCCAGGCCTTCCATGAAGGAAACCATGTTTTTCTCTAGCTGAGTGAATTGAACTCTCAGGGCCCCACTGGGTTTTTGGGTGTCCATCCTTCTCACCCCAGCACAAGCCTGCTATGACTGTAGGCCATTACCTGAGACTAGTAGAGAAAAGAATCCATCTGACCCTGCGGGTCAGTCCTGTAGGGTGCCTTGAGGAAGCCCTGTCTGGAAGAATGATCAGCAAGGAGATTCTCTGAAGCCACGAAGCAGCTACCTGGAACAGGGCTGTGAGAAGAGTGAGGCTTGTGAGCCTGGCACTCTCTAAATGCTGTCCTTCTCATCCTGTACCTTCTCTGAGATATCCTTGGAAGATATTCTGGATGGAACTGAAGGAAGAGATATCCAGAGACTTTAGAGCCCTGGCAACAGGTTCTGCAGGATAGTCCAGATACAAGGTGGCTTGGCAGTTGGGCCCCAGGGGCAAGGAAGGAGCTGGTCAGAACTCCTGATGTCTCACGTGGTGATGAATAGTATCAGTGCCCAGCATACACTGTGGTCCCAATGGAGGAGCTTGTTTTATGTTTGACACTCCCTACCTCCCCCTGTTGGGCCTTGTGACCTGAGCCATGTTCCTTTTGAGGGCCTCTATCTTCACCTACAGGAGACCCATATTTCCGCAGTATACCCTGGTATGCTTGACTATTTTTTTTTTAAATTTTTTTTTTGGGGGGGGCCAGTCCTGGGCCTTGGACTCATGGCCTGAGCACTGTCCCTGGCTTCTTCCCGCTCAAGGCTAGCACTCTGCCACTTGATCCACAGCGCCGCTTCTGGCCGTTTTCTGTATATGTGGTGCTGGGGAATCGAACCTAGGGCCTCGTGTATACGAGGCAAGCTCTCGCCACTAGGCCATATCCCCAGCCCCCCTTGACTTTTTTTTAAGTGAGGCAACTCAGCCCTAGAAATTCTTACTACTAAAAATAAGGATTCTTTGTTTTATAGTATCTTTTTTTTTTTGCCAGTTTTGGGGCTTGAACTTAGGGCCTGAGCACTGTCCCTGGCTTCTTTTTGCTCAAGGCTAGCACTCTACCACTTGAGCCACAGCTCCACTTCTGGCTTTTTCTATATGTGTGGTGCTGAGGAATTGAGCCCAGGGCTTCATGTATACGAGACAAGCACTTTACCACTAGGCCGTATTCCCAGCCCCTCATAGTATCATACCTCCAGATAACAGCTAAAGCTGTCTGTAATCAGGAGTAAAAAAATCCTTTTTTCCTCTTTTTTTTTTGGTGCTGGTACTAAGACTTGAACGCAGGGCCTTGCATTCTTGCCCAGCTTTTCTTTCTTCTTTTTTTCTTCTTAGCTGGGTCTCTACCACTTCAGCCTTTTTTTTCCTCATAGCTGGGTCTCTAACACTTGAACCGTACCTCTAGTTCAGATTATTTATTTATTTTTGGCCAGTCCTGGGACTTGAACTCAGTGCTTGAGCACTGTCCCTGGCTTCTTTTCTGCTCAAGGCTAGCACTCTACCACTTGAGCCATAACGACACTTCTGGCCTTTTTCTAAATATGTGGTGCTGAGGAATCGAACCCAGGGCTTCATGTATACGAGGCAAGCACTCTTGCCACTAGGCCATATTCCCAGCCCAGTTTTTCTTTTGTCTGTCATGGGACTTCAACTCTGGGCCTGGGTGTTGTCCCTGAGCTCTTCAGCTCAAAGCTCTACCACTTGAGCCATAGCACCACTTCTGGTTTTCTGGTGGTTAGTTGAAGATAAGAGTCTCGTGGCCTTTCAGTCTGGCTTTGAACCACGATCCTCAGATCTCAGCCCCCCGAGTAGCTAGGATCAGTTAGATTTTGGTTAGAGATAAGATGATCCTTAGATCTCATCCTTCTAAATAACTAGAATTATAGTCACAAGCCACTGGCACCCAGCAGAAATAATAATTTCTTTAAAAAAATTTTTTTGATAAGTCATGGGGCTTGAACTCATGGGTTCTGTCTCTGAACTCTTTTTACTTAAGGTCCACACTCTACCACTTTGAGCCACAGCACCACTTTCAGTTTTCTGGTAGTTAATTGGAGATAAGATTCTCACAGATTGTCCTGCCTGGGCTGGTTTTGAGCTGTGATCCTCAGCTCTCAGCCCCCTGAGTAGGATTATAGGCTTTAGCCACCTGTGCCAAGCTCAGAAGTAATAATTTCCTTTTTTTTCCCCCCCATCCTGGGGCTTGAACTCAGGGCCTGGGCACTGTCCCTGAGCTTCTTTTGCTCAAGGCTAGCTAGCACTCTACTACTTTAGCCACAGTGCCACTTCTGGCCTTTTCTGTTTATGTGGTACTGAGGAATCAAACCCAGGGCTTTATGCATGCAAGGCAAGCAGTCTACTACTAAGCCACATTCCCAGCCCCAGAAATAATAATTCTTAAGATCATATTTTTTGAAGCTGAGTACAATGGTATTCACCTGTACTTACCACTACTCAGGAGGCCAGGGTAGAAGGATTGCTTGAGCCCTAAAGTTTGGTGCCAGCCCAGGCAATACAAGACCCTAACTCAAAGAAAAAAAAGACTTATTTCAGGGCAAGTTAAGTTTTGTGAGATAAGAGGCTTTGTTGACAGAAGGGCTAGTTCTGAAACCTGACTGTGTTGGCCCCTGAAAACAGAGATTCTTAAGTTTGTTCTCATGAGCCTGGGGTCATTGTCAGGCTGGAGCAAAGGAAAGATCAGTTACTGTTCATGTCTGTGCCTTCCCTGTGCCAGGCTTAGGGCCAGGGTCTAAGGACCCTGGAATTACCAAACACCATGCCTGGGCTACCCATTAGGAAGGCTTTTGTGCATGTGTATTTCTCAGGATCTTATAAGATATGCTAAGTCATAGGTTCCTACCAGGGGTCAACCCATCCACTGACCCTCCCCAGAGGCTGAAAAATAATTCAGTGGGAAATGAGCACAAGCCAAGTGCACCCTAGAAGAGAGATACCAAGTGTAAGAAGTTGAAATTGCACCTCAATTTTGGGGGAGGGGGTTCTTTCCATTCGTGTGTGTGTGTGTGTAGGTGTAGGTGCTGAGGCTTGAACTCAGGTCCTTGTGCTCTGATTGGGCTTTCTTGCTCACATCTGGTGCTCTACCACTTGAGACATGTCTCCAGTTCCAGCTTTTTTTGCTAGTTAATTGGTGATAAGGGTCTTGGATATGTGTGCCTGAACTGGCACAGGGATCCTCTGATCTCAGCCTCCTGTGTGAGGTGTGAGCCACAGGCTCCTGGATATACCTGTTTCACAGGACAGTGTCATCCTTTTCCTTAGCCTAGTTCAGGGTGGATGACAGGTCTAGCTTGTTCTTTGGGGGTCTGGAGTATAGGCAGATAGCTCTGCCAGATAAGCCAGCTACTATGTGAGCTTTGTCCTGTCCAGACCCAGCTAGGACCTTTCTTTCAGGCTGCCTCTGGAAGCCATATCCTGGATATTAGGAATGGTACAGATACAACCTGTGGAAGGCTCCTTTCTATGTAGTGCAGGCTAAATCCTCCCCGGGTCTTCAAAGCTCCATGGCATTGACACCTGGACTCAGTGGAAGGCCTGGGAGTTGGGGGAAGGCATGGTGTCACTCCACCTGGTGTCAGCCCTGTTATCATTAACTACCCACAGAGGCAGCCTTTTCTCTTTCCTTCTTTACTGTGACTCTCTTGAGGAGCCACTATGAAGAAAAGATCCTGTACCAAGAGTCCAGCCGCCCCCTCTGCTGGCAGCTGCCAAAGGTGTAGTCTTAGGTTTGTCTTGACCCAAGATTCTGAAAGCTCAGGGTAATAGCCACGAGGGCGCTGTGTGACTAGGAAGTACGGTGACAAAATCATTCTCTGTTGCCTTTCAGCATCTGCTGAATGAAAAATCTCTTCTGCTTTCCTATTGTTGAACTGCTCCAGTTTTTTAAGAAGATAGTTGGGATTCTGGAGAAAGCCTCTCTCTGAAGAGGCATGGTTCAACATGCTAAACAGCCCTGATATAATGTCCTCCATGGCACAGGGGGCTCTCCACAGCAGCCCCAAGGTCAGAAAGCCCCCTCACAATCCAGCCACAGACCTTTCCCCTCCATAGCTGGCCTTGAGAGTGACAATCTAATAGCCATTTGACATGGCCATTGGACTCAGCTAAGTGCTGTAAGGACCAGGTGGCTTCCCCAGGAAATGAGGACAAGGAAGAGCAGGTAGGTAGGTGGCTAGCATGGGGAGAGGTGAATAAGTGATGAGCCTGACACAGGTCCACTCAGGTCACAGTAACAACAGGAAGGTGCAACACATCTAGGTGTAACAACTAAGTTGGTATTCAGGGTGGGGAGACTAAAGCCCTGAAAGAAATTTAGCTGAAGGAACCCAGGGGCCAAGTGACAGAATTAGAATTTAAACTCAGAATGAGGCAGCAAGATCACTTGAGCCCATGAGTGCATCTCAAAAAACTAAAGAGGAGGTGAATATGATTAAGTACATTAGTTTACATGCATGGAAATATAACAGTGAAACTTCTTTGTACAACTAATATACTCTAATTAAAAAGAAATATAATCAGATTCAAGTCTCTCTGATCCCAAAATCCAGTGGTGGCTAGATGATACTTACTGGGGAGATGACTGTTTGGTTTTTTTGGGGTGTTTTTTTTTGCCAGTCCTGGGCCTTGGACTCAGGGCCTGAGCACTGTCCCTGACTTCTTTTTGCTCAAGGCTGGCACTTTGCCACTTGAGCCACAGTGCCACTTCTGGCCGTTTTCTGTATATGTGGTGCTGGGGAATCGAACCCAGGGCCTCATGTATACAAGGCAAGCACTCTTGCCACTAGGCCATATTCCCAGCCCCGAGATGACTGGTTTGTATTCAAGTTAGGTTTGTGGAAGTGGGGCTGTGGCTTAATGGGTAGAGCATTATCCTTGAGCACAAAGCGGCTCACACAACACTTAGGCCCTAAGTTCAAGCCCAACAACTGACAAAAATAAAAAACATCAACTTTCTTTGTGGCTGGGTATGTGACTTAGTGGTAGAATGCTTGCCTAGCATGCATGAAGCTCTGGGTTTGATTCCTCAATACCATATAAATAGAAAAAGCCAGAAGTTGTGCTGTGGCTTAAGTGGTAGAGTGCTAGTCTTGAGCAAAAAGAAGCCAGGGACAGTGCCCAGGTCCTGAGTTCAAGCCCCAGGACTGGCAAAGTTAGTTTTGTGGATGAGGCATGGGCTGGCCCCTTTGCTGGTCAGCCTTTGGTCACCTGCAGCCCCAGCTCCCCTTTTAGGGTTCTGGACTAATGTGCTGATGGTGTGGTTCAGCAGTAGAGTCATCTCTCCACTCTTTTCTACCCTGAGACCGAGGCCCTTGATGTGTTCTAGCAAATGGGATGGCATGGGTAGGCTCTTGGGGAAAAAATCATGTTGGAATCTTGGTGCTGGTGGCTCACACCTGTAATCTTAACTACTCAAGAAGCTGAGATCTGAGGATCACGGTTTGAAGCCAACCTAGTTAGGAAAGTCCCTGGAACTTTTGTTTCTAGTTAGCCACCAACAAGCTGAAAATGGAGCTGTGGCTTGAGTGGTAGAGTGCTACCCTTGAGCAAAAAGCTCAGAGACAATTCCCAGGCTCTGAGATCAAGCCCTAGGACCAGCAAGAGGAAAAAAAAAATCATGTTGGCGTCTCCAGCACTCCCACAGGGAGTTTCCTCCTTCTGGGTCACTGTAACTAGGGGTGGTATCTGGGAATGCCAAGATGATGAGCCATTTCCTCAGCCACCCTGCACTTGTATGGATCTTCTCATCTGAATGATGATGCAGAGGAAGTGGGTGGTGCTGGAGCATCTAAACTGGGCACTTTGGCCTCCTGCCTCCTGGCCCATACGAAGCGTGGCTTCTCCTTGCATCACTAGCATCTGATAGGTGCCTGACATGGCAGGGGATGGTCTTCTCTGAGTGGGTGTTCGGCTGCCTACCCATCAATTCTCTTTGGGAATGACAAGGCTTAATCACTTTGGAGAGGAAAGAATGGTGACTTGGGTGGCACTCTGTCAGGGTGTTGTCCCCATGTACAACCCCAGCCATCCTCCTGAGCCAGAGCCAGCTGACCCAGGCAATGGTATCTGCCTGATCTGTTCCGGCCCTTGTCCCCTGCTGCCCTTGGAGGCAGCTATCTCTGGTCTTTTAGTAAGAGTGTCATGTCTCACTTCCAAACATATCCCCAGTCTCACGCCAGGCCCACATAGAGAAGGATGAGTATTCACACTGTTGACTTCAGGGCTCAAATGGCAAAGGGGGGGTGTCCTGCCTATTCTGAAGGCCAGTCCTGATTCTCATTCTAGTTTCCTTGTGATGCTGAGAGAGAGCCACAATTTCAATTTCATCCTATTCCTCTGTGGACTCTAGATTTGCTTAACCAGGAGGTTGCTAGCTAAAAAGACAGGAAAGTTCAGGATACTCAAGACTTGGCATAAAAGCTATGACCATTTTCCTTGAACTCATTGGCCCACACTCAGGCAGAGTTTCTCTTTGCCCTGTCTCTCCAGTCATGCCCTGGTTCCTTGTCAGTCCTTGGCCCTGTTTTCTGTCCCTTCTCTCAGCTGCACCTCTGCTTACAGACTTCTCCTGTATCCTTTCCCCAACAGAGTGTAGCCCTGCTTTCTGAGGGTTTCAGGTCTCAAGTGTCTAGCTCCACTGACCTTTCTTCCTGGGAGAGACCACCTGCTTATGCTGGTTGTGACATGGGAGTGTGTATTCCATTGCCTGCAAACCATACATCTTCCTGATTACAGGCATGAGCCACCAACACTGGCTTAAGAGCTATGGACTTTCATCTCACTGGTACAGCACTTGTGTAGTATGGGACAGGAATGAAGAGTTAGGGGGAGAGGAGAGAAGTGGGGCCTCCCTGTGCCACATCTTTCCCACAGGAAACTTTTTTTTTTTTTTTTTTGGCCAGTCCTGGGGTTTGGACTCAGGGCCTGAGCACTGTCCCTGGCTTCTTTTTGCTCAAGGCTAGCACTCTGCCACTTGAGCCACAGCGCCCCCTCTGGCCATTTTCTGTATATGTGGTGCTGGGGAATTGAACCCAGGGCCTCATGTATAGGAGGCAAGCACTCTTGCCACTAGGCCATATCCCCAGCCCACCCACAGGAAACTTTAATTAGTGTGTTTAGTGTAGTAATACTAGAGTTAATAGGGTCACACTGTGACTGAGAGGTGGTCATAGTCTGCCTGTCTGTGCAGTCCATGAAGGGGGTGGGAAGTAGGTGAGCAGATATGTATAGTCTCCCTTAGGTAGGTGGTCATCTGGCAGAAGCAGTTGGATGGACTGTGTAAGAGACTAGAGGAACATGGAGTTCTTAGGTCACATAAGTGACAAGAATATACTGCAGCACCCCCGGCATAGGTCAAGGGCCTTGTGCCCACAGATAAGGACCCAGATTCTTCACTTCTGCCTGGCTCTGCCATGACAGACTTCTGAAGTTAGTTCCTGCTTAGCTGCTCAGTTGCTCTGGACTTACTTACTGTTTAGGGTACAGCAAGACTCTCCATGAGGTGGCTGTGTGAGAGGGCATGCCCACAAGTGCTAAGACCAGAGAAAATTGGAGAGGGAAGGTGAAGGAGAGGGGTGGTTTCTGTGACTGACATGTTCCTCTCTCAATTACATCATTTCAGCTATTGCTGCTCTTCATCCACAGGTTGGGACAAACATTCTTATGGTTACCATGGTGATGATGGGCATTCCTTCTGCTCCTCTGGGACTGGCCAGCCATATGGTCCCACATTCACCACAGGAGATGTGATCGGCTGCTGTGTCAACCTCATCAACGGCACCTGCTTCTACACCAAGAATGGCCACAGTCTTGGTAGGTGTTTGGGAGACTTTGGAGGGTCTGTCCTGTAGAACTACTGTATTTGGTTCAAAGGCAGGCCTTGAGGTTAAACCAGTGTCACAGAGCCTCTGCTGAGTTCTGGGGAACAATAGCCATTTTCAGCCACTCGAACTGTGTTTTAGGTGAATGGAAGATAGCAGAGGAGAGCAGAGAGGATAGCCATTGTTATCCTGTCTAGTCAACAGAATTAATAAGCCTGGGTGTTGAGAGTGCAGCAGTGCTCTGGACATGACCCTGACCTGCCTGTGGCACTTGTTGGAGCAGGCACTGGATGAGAAGTTTGAGGGTTCTCTGTACATGGTTGACAGTGTTTGCATTCCCATGCCCTGGCCCAGATGTGGCACAGTCAGGATGGTCAAGGTGCTGGTTGTTATGATAATAATGAGGGTTGCAGGACAGGAGGTGAAGGCAGGAATCAGATGGAGACAGACCCCTGGCCTGTTCATGGTTGATGGGCAGCAGCTTTGGCAGAATTATACTGAAGAAGTCTTTTAAATCAAGAGAGACAAGGTGGAATAGAGAAGGCCAGAGGAAGGGACAGGTAGCCTAAAGAAAGAACAATAGCGATGGGTGTAGAAAGTGGGGTCAAACACAACAAAGGTCCAGGAGCAGCCCGGCAAGGCTTCCTGACAGATCAGGTGTGCTTTCAAGAAGGACCTGGCTGCCAGTGACTCACACCTGTAATCCTAGCTTCTCAGGAGGCTGAGATCTGAGAATCGAGGTTTGAATCCAGCCCTGGCAAAAAAGTCCCCGTGTGACTCTTATCTCTAATTAACCACTCAAAAAGTGGAGCTGTGGCCCATTTGGTAGTTCACTAGCCTTGAACATAAAGAGAGCTCAGGGACAGTGCTCATGCTTTGAGTTCAAGCCCCACGACTGACCCTCCCTCCAAAAAAAAAAAAAAAAAAAAGCACACAAAAAGAAGGAAATGCAAGCTTTGTACTGGTGGTTCATGCATGTATATAATCCTAGCTACTCAGGAGGCTGAGATCTGAGGATCGCAGTTTAAAGCCAGCCCAGGCAGGAAACTCTGAGGCGCCAATTAACTACTAGAAAACCAGAAGTGGCACTGTGGCTCAAAGTGGTAGAGCACTAGCCTTGAGCAAAAAGAGCTCAGGAACAGTGCCCAGACCTGGAATTCAAGAGAAGGAGTACAGGGGTATATCACACTGTGGGGAGGATGGGGCCTCAATGGTCCTTTGGAAGGCAGAGCCTCATCTGTACACGTGTAGAAACTTAACATTAGTACTTGAACAGGGGAGACTTGACTTCCCTAATGCCTTGCCCTGGCAGGTACTGACTAGTGTGTAGCCACAAGGTCTTGCCTAACGCCTGCCTAGCCTTGCAGGACTGTCTGATTTGACCATACCCCAGTTCTTCTAGAATGATGTAGCAGGAAGAAATGTGGTAGCACCCTGCCAGTTGTGCCCTAAGCCCTGCAGGAAAGAGACCAGGGCATTTCCTTCCTCAGAGGCCTGCCCCTCCTGGCTTGGGGCAATTACACACCAGAGCTCAGAGCTGGCAGGAAAGGCCAGGGAGCTAGACTGCTGAGAGTGTGGCTTGAACTCAAGGCTTTGCCCCCTTACTTATTTAGCTTTTTTGCTCAAGGCTGATATTAAGACACTTGAGCCATACCTCCATTTCTGGCTTTTGCTGGTTAATTGGAGGTAAGAATCTCTTGGGTTTGTCTGCCTAAATTGTCTTCAAACCACAGCTCTCAGATCTCAGCCTCCTGAGTAGTTAGGATTACAGGTGTGAGCCAAAAGTGCCTGGCCATAGCCTAAAATTTGATAAGCATGTTGGAGTATGTTTTTATAAAGCTATTGATAAAATATTGGAAGTGGACAAGGCTAAGGTTTCAGTTTGTTCAGGTAGATACCAGTCATTTATGAATCTTAAGTGTGTTTGGTTTTTTTGTTTTAATTTTCATATTGTCCACAAAGATATTATTGAGACTTTAGCTAAAAAAAAAAAAAAAAAAAAAAAAAAGACATGGCTTATCCCTGCACTTTCTGGATCATGTAATGAAGCTAAAGTGGCAGATGCTTGCTGAATCTTCTCTTGTCCCTGTTTCCTTCTCATAAGCCATCTTATCAATTATGTGCTTCACACTCTAATCCTGTCCTCTTTAGAGAAGCAGGATGGCCTTTCTTGCCTCTGTCCTTCCTGCTCCCTTCCTCTTGTCACAGTACTTGCTTTGTGTGCCATTACTCAGTGGTCTGTCACATGCGATCTCTTTCGCTGGATTTGGAAGCACTTTAAGGACCCAGCTTGCAGCTGTTTCTCTAGTCCTATTACAAGGCCTGGCTACTGAGGGGCCTCAGCAGCTACTTAGAAGAGGCATGAATGAGTAAATGGAGGCAGGAAACTGAAGTTGAACTCACAGGTGGTCGGTGTGCTTTCAGTTTCACACAGCACTGTGTGACCCTGTAAGAATAGGGTCCTCCATTTTCAGCCTCTACACCCCAGACCTCTGACTATTTGGCCCAGGTCTTTTTTCTTGTCAGTCATGGGGCTTGAACTCAGGGTCTGGGCACTGTCCTTGAGCTCTTGTTTGCTCAAGGCTCGTGCTCCACCACTTTGAGCCATAGCCCCACTTCTGGTTTTCTGGTGGTTAATTGGAGGTAAGAGTCTCACAGATTTTCCTACCCTTGCTGGCTTTGAACCTCAGCCTCCTTAGTAGCTAGGATTACAGGCATGGGTCACCAGCACCCAGCCTCTCCACCCAAAGCAGGCTTTCTAATGCATGAGCCATATTCCAAATTTGGCGAGCCTTTGTGCCTGGATCTTGGTCTAGTCATTCTTCATGTAGGTCAACTTAGTTCTTGCTATCACAGTGGGTCTTGCAAAGCTTACCAGGGGTTAGAGGAACACTAATTTCTTGCACAGTCGTGTGAGGAGGAAGTTCTTTCCTTGTCCTGAAAGTACCTCAAGGCCTGTCCTTTCTGAAGGCCATCAGAGCTGGACAGGCCTGAATACTCATCTTCTGCCCAGAAGTATGGCAGTTGCTTCACCATGTGGCCCTGTCACAACCAACTTAGACCTAGACCTCATGCTTTATGAAGCAGCTTTCACAGACTGCCTGTGTTCTTTTTTCCTCGTTGAGATGAAAGATTGGTATTTTCTCATTCTGCAGATGAGCCCAGAGAGGTCGAGTAACTTACCAAAAGTCATACTGCAAATAACTGATGGAGCTGGACTCCTTCTTCCAGGGTCATGATCCTCTTCCCTCAGCCCAGAAGTGAGCAAAATCCTGACCTCTTTGAGATCTTTGAGGGCAGCTCCCTGGCAGACTAGACAGTTGCTGAGGGATTGCTGATCTGCATGTGGGGTTCAGGCAGTAAGACTATTGGGTTTATGATTTTCCCCCATTGGGGGGCAGAATAGCTCAGCAAAAATGTAGATCATCTGTTTCTTGGTATTTTATCCATAAACTAGTGTTAGAGACAGTGTGCCCCTCCCAGGGCTTTTCTGGGAGAGCTGTGGTCAGGCCTCCTCTGTTCTTTTTTTTTTTTTTTTTTTTTGCCAGTCCTGGGCCTTGGACTCAGGGCCTGAGCACTGTCCCTGGCTTCCTTTTGCTCAAGGCTAGCACTCTGCCACTTGAGCCACAGCGCCACTTCTGGCCATTTTCTGTATATGTGGTGCTGGGGAATCGAACCAAGGGCTTCATGTATACGAGACAAGCGCTCTTGCCACTAGGCCATATCCCCAGCCCCGGCCTCCTCTGTTCTGTCTTGCTAGATTTCTGATTCTTTTCTGGATGAAGGCTGGACTGGAGGAGTGGACTGGGATTTTGTAGGAGTCAGCCGATTGAAAACCTCTCAGACTAGAAGCTCAGGAGCTCACAGGAGATACAGACTTTGTCTAAGAATTAAAGGGCTATGTGGTGTGGGCAGAGGCTCCCATGGCCCTGCCCCTGTGTTATTTCTCAGTTTTCTGAACATGAGCATTTTGGTGGATATTCTGGGGCCCTCCTTCTTCCACTGACACTATAACTTATGCCTGAGGATTCTGGACATCCAGCCCCCTCTCTTGGCAGGAGGGTTTGCAGGATACACAGGATATTGTTGATTGGAGTTTGTCAATTTGGAGCCACTGAGGAATGAGTGTGGTCTACAGATGGGCAAATGCCACCCTGTCTGTCTCTCCTCTATCAGTGTAGACATGACCCTGGAGCATCAAACTCAGACTAGAAGTTAATTCAGGCTCACCACTGCAGGTAGCTCTGTGACTGTTGGTAGTTCATTTAACCTGAAGGTTACTTTCCTTGGCTGTAAAATGCCTGTTCCCCAAAATTGGTTTGAGGGTTGGATCAAGTACTGGATGACAGAAAGTCTAGCACCACAATTGGTTTTCCGTAAACAGTGATTGGATCACGAGGAGCTTCAGTCCTGAAGGGCCCGAGGAGGTAGATCACTTGGGTTTAGTCTTTCCTAGTACATTTTCCTTGAGAGATTAGAAGAGCTCTGGAAAGTTACCTAAACACCTGACATTAACTCTGGGCCTAAAACTATCAGGCCAGGTACTTGGCCATCACATACCTACAGTGTCAGGGGAGAGCAAGAGACTGGCCCTGTCTAGTGTCCTGATCATTGTTTCTTTCACCCCACAGGTATAGCCTTCACAGATCTACCGGTAAGTAACACCAGTGGGCTTGCCCACTGGGCTATTGGGGGCTGCCCACTGGACTATTGGGGGCTGCCTGGGGTGGGGTGTGGGAGTACCTGTAAGTGCACGGTGTGGAGTCTGACCCTTTCCTCAACCAGGGATGTGTGCTGTGCTGTCAGCTTGAGGGTACCAATGGGGGGTACCCGCTGGTCTTCCTCTCTCTCTCCAGCAGCAAGGCCTGGTCTTCCTCCACGACTCTTAGCAGGTGACAGAAATTTGTGGCATTTCCAAAGGCAGCTGTGGGGTGGGTAGGGTGGAAAGATGGTGGTGGAATGAGAGTAGCTCCATGGCTTAGCTGGCTGAGCCAGCTCCAGGTGGCTTACAGCCAGTGGGCTGGGTGCAGAGTATAGGGAATTATTTTTGAACTATTTTAGGAAGCCAGTTCTTGAACATGCCCATTAGAAATCCCTGAGGCAACCCAAGGACCTCAGGGACCTACATTGCCACCATTCTGAGTCCCCCCAAAGTAAGAGAGATAAGCCTTGTTAGGTTTCCTCCTCTTAGAAAAGGATGGGGTTAGAGTTTCCAGGGCTTATAAGTTCAGGGCTTTCTTCATCTCTTGTTGCCAATACTTGACTATGAGTCACCAGGCATGGTCTCATGCAGGGCCTCCACCCAGAATGCAGAGAGCCTGGCCTGATTATATATGCTCTGACTGGTTCTGGAAGGAAAGAAGGAAGGAAGGAAGCGTCATTGATTTTGTTGTCTGCTTTGGGATCCTAGGCACCCCATAATGCCCTAGGGAACGTCCTTGTGATCTGAGGGGATCTCAACCTAATTGCAGCATCCAGGGTCCTGTGTATGGATTGGAATCCCTCTCTTCCACCTGAAGACCCTAGAAGGGACCTAGGCAAAGAAAGAAAGGTTAAGAGACTTCTGACCCTGATTGGAGAAGAATCTAGGTGTGGAGACTTGACATGAAATGACTGGCTGGATAAGTGAAAGCAGTATGCTGCCAAGTTCTAGAAAGCATTGGAAATGACTATCCTGTGGGCAGTGATGGGTTGGTGGGCTTTGCCGGTGATATGGAGAATGTGAGGGAAGGAAAGGAAGGAGAGCTCATAGTGGGCTAAATGAACCCAGCTTGTTGAGGAAAGGTACGTGGTACTCATGAATGACAAATGGTCTGAGAATGGGAGGGAAAGAAGAGATGGGGGGACCCTGGAAAGATGAGGTACAGTGACTTGGAGAAGGCAGATAAGGCTCTAGGCAGTGGTGCTGGGAGCCACAGGAGGCACTGAGAGGAGTGACCTGACAGAAACTGGTTATGGCAGGGGAAAAAAGTATGGTGCACCCCACACTTCATTGGCTGCAGATATTCTGCTGAGTGACCCCCTCACTGGGAAGGCAGCGATTTCTCATTCCCATTTGCCAGCCTAGTACCACTCACCTAATCCTGTGTCTGTTCTTCTCTTCCCTCCTCTTTTGTTTCAGTTCTGATCCCCCCTCCCCCCGCTCCATGTAGCTCTTTTTTTGTGTGTGTGGCCAAGGAGTCCTTAGGCCTGGATCTTTCTGAGAGGAGCCATCATACATCCCTGCAGCCCACTTTCATGGACATGCCTGCAGGGTTGCCCAGCCCTCACTGCTGTGTCTTGGATAAGTTCTAGAAGGGACTGTTGGGCCTTGGGTACACAATGGCCTCTGATGCAAGGCAGGAGACTCTTTATATTGAGCCTTGCTTGCTTTTCTTTTGCTTTCTCCCTTTAAACTTTGGGGTATAGTGTCCCTGGTAGGGAGGTGGGCCAAATGTAGCTTAGCTCTGCCACTATTTTGCAACTTTCTTCTAGCACTAGTGTTGGCTGGCAGGAGCCATGGAGGTAAAGCAAGGCCCTGTTGCCCCTCAGGGCCTGACTGACTTCATTCTCCTCCTCAGGCCAACCTCTACCCCACCGTAGGCCTCCAGACACCTGGGGAGATTGTGGATGCCAACTTTGGGCAGCAACCCTTCCTGTTCGACATTGAGGACTACATGCGGGAATGGCGTGCTAAGGTCCAGGGCACTGTCCACGGCTTCCCTATCAGTGCCCGGCTCGGTGAATGGCAGGCGGTGCTGCAGAAGTGAGTGTCAATACCCCTGTCTGATGCTCATGGGTTGCTTGTAGGAATTCTGTAGAAGCACTCCTAGGTGATTGAGCAGCTGCTTCTCTCTCAACATGAGCTGCTTCTGGTTAAATATTTGCCCCTCAGCCAGCATTTGGAAGGCTTCTGTGTATAGCGTCAGCAGCAAATGTGTTCCTGTCCCTCTCCCAGGCCCTTTTTTTTTTTTTTTTTTTGGTGTTAGTCCTGTGGCTTGAACTCAGGGCCTGAACTCTGTCCCTGGCTTCTTTTTGCTCAAAGCTATCACTCTACCACTTGAGCCACAGTGCCACTTCTGGTTTTTCTGAGTTTATTGGAGAGAAGAGTCATGGTGTTTCCTGCCTGGGCTGGCTTCAAACTGCTATCTTTAGATCTCAGCCTACTGGGTAGCTAGGATTACAGGCATAGCCACCCAGCTGTCTCTCCAGGTCATTTTTCAGAGGATGTTTTAAAACCCCTTGTGATCTTTTCCTCTGTGGATAGTATTTTCCACCATAGGAAGTATCCACCCATCCAGATTTTGACCTGAGGAAGTCATACCTGTGTTCAGACCACAGGTTAGTAGTCTTTTAAGTCCTGTGTATCTACATTAGTGGTGGCAAGAAGAGAGTTCCCTTGGACCATCCTAGCCAGCTCCTTGACTGGTTAATTCCCAGATGGTCCTGGAAGCTAGCATTGCTGAGATTGCTGAGGCTCCCATATAGGCCAGGTTTGAGTTTTTCTTCAGTTGGCCAGCTGCAGTCCTGAGCAAGACAGTGACCAATACCCGCTTTGCTAGGAAGGGGGTGTTAACTTGACTCCCAAAGGTGGAGAAGGGCTTGTCTTCCAGTAGCCCTTGTCCTTGCCCTGTAGACACACTAGGGTGCCAGGATCCCTTCTGTGGGATTGGTTTGTACCCTGGGTTCTTTATGCAACTTTCCTTTTCTTGAGAAGTTGATATTAAGGCAGCCCTAACTGAGGGCTAAGGCACAAGCTAGATGGCCAGACCCATGTCAGAAAGAGCAGCACAGCCACCTCTGGTTCCCAGCCTCGAGACGAGATGAGAAATGCTTTTTCCAGTGCTCAGGATAGCACCACTTCCCATGGCAGGTTTGCTGAGTGGGCGGAGGAATGATGGAGCTGCCTGGCCCCCATGTAAGAGGGATTTATCCCTTTAGATCTCAGGGTGCAGGTTCAGCACATGGATGTTTTTGTTTCTATGTGTGTATCCATGTGCCTATATGTGTTCCTACACAGTATTGGCAAAACTTGTATATAATTTGTGTTTTGTGGTTTCACATAGCTTTATTTAGTACATATTGGAAATAACTAGGTTATCTAGGAGACAAATTTGCCACAAGCTCTTTAGCTGGCTTCCCCTGGTAGATATTTCCTTCTTCTCTCTCTTCGTTTTTATTTTTTTTTAATTTTGTGGTATATATAAGATAGAGCCCAGGGCTTCACACATGATAAACAAGCACTGTACCACTAGCCTACATCCCAGCCCATATTTTCTTTCTTTTCTTTTTTTTCTGGTATAGGTGACCCTTGCTTACATAAAAAAATTCCCTAAGTAAAATTACTTTCAGGGCTGGGAATATGCCTAGTGGTAAAGTGCTTGCCTCGTATACATGAAGCCCTGGATTCGATTCCTCAGCACCACATATGCAGAAAAAGACGCAAGTGGCGCTCTGGTTCCAGTGGTAGATGCTAGCCTTGAGCAGAAAGAAACCAGGGACAGTGCTCAGGCCCTGATGAGTTCAAACCCCAGGACTGGGAGGAAAAAATTACTTTCATGATGACCTTTTTTTTTTTTGCCAGTCCTGGTGCTTGGACTCAGGGCCTGAGCACTGTCCCTGGCTTCTTTTTGCTCAAGGCTAGCACAGCGCCACTTCTGGCCATTTTCTGTATATGTGGTACTGGGGAATCGAACCCAGGGCTTCATGTATACGAGGCAAGCGCTCTTGCCACTAGGCCATATTCCCAGCCCCTCATGATGACCTTTTAAGAAGTGGAATTCTTGGGTCAAAGAAACTGCATTTTAGAGGCATCTAATGTTCAGCTCAACCATGTTTCTGTCAAAAAATGTCCTCTGTGTTTGTAATAGTAATAGTTATCATTATTACTCAGAGCATACTATTATGTAGTGCATAATTTCATAAGAGATGTGTTTATTGACTTCTTCACAGCAGGCACTTCATTTGTATTATCTCACTCACCCTTTAAAACATGAAGGGACACACAGACAAACATCTAGGCTTTCCACAACAGCCCTTGGGGCATTTGTGTTGAAAATGGCATAAGGCACATACATATCTATTTACTCCTGATTTTTTGTTGTTGGTGGTCGTGGAGCTTGAACTCAGGGCCTGTTTGTGCTCAAAGCTAGCACTCTACCACTTTGAGCCACAGCTTCACTTCTGGTTTTCTGGTGGTTAATTGGAGATAAGAGTCTCAGGGGCTGGGGATATGGCCTAGTGGCAAGAGCGCTTGCCTTGTATACATGAAGCCCTTGGTTCAATTCCCCAGCACCACATACACAGAAAACGGCCAGAAGTGGCGCTGTGGCTCAAGTGGCAGAGTGCTAGCCTTGAGCAAAAAGAAGCCAGGGACAGTGCTCAGGCCGAGTCCAAGGCCCAGGACTGGCAAAAAAAAGTCTCACAGACTTTCCTGCCCAGGTTGGCTTCAAACTGTGATCCTCAGATCTCAGCCTCCAGAGTAGCTAGGATTACAGGCATGAGTCATCTGTACCTGGCATATTTATTCCTGTTTACATCAGGCATGAAGACTCACCTTCTGCTCTCCACATGTACATACACTCTCAACATACATGCACACATATGCCATTGCTCACACAGCTTCAGATGGGATTCGATGCCTACTGGACATTAAGTCCTTTTCCTAGAGATTGTATTCCTGTTAGTCCTGCTGGTACCTGTCCCTTTACAGCAAGATCACTCTGACATTTTCCCATCTTGGGTCCTTCATCTGTGATGTATCATGGAATCACTTTGGTTCATGAGTTAGCTGCAAATGGGCAGGTTCCCTGGAGTATAGGCAGCCCTAGAGGAGTTCCTGTATGTCTGGCGGGTATGCACGTGCCAGGCATGTTCTGTGTCTGGCCAGCTGCTACACTTCCTGGCTGGTTGTCATGTCAGGAAGCCTTGGATGAGACAATTGGCTGGCTCTAGGCTTGCTAGTGTTTGCCAGAAGACAGTTGTTTCTATGAGGTTGGGGGCATCATGTCCCAGAGAATTGCAGACATTCCTCCAAGCTGTGAGCACAATGTGACCAGCCCCATTCCCTGCCTGATGGCATGAGCACTGAGACAAATTTTCATTTTGTTCTAATCTTTTCAGTTCTATGGGTATTGTAACCTCCAAGATGTTTAGGAAAAACTTCATAGGGAAGTAGTCTGTCTCACCAAGAGGTCATGAGAAATATGGTTCTTGAGTGTCACCTCAAGCTCTTCCTTTCTTCTAGCATGGTCTCGTCTTACCTGGTGCATCATGGGTATTGTGCCACGGCCACAGCTTTTGCCCGAATGACTGAAACCCCGATTCAGGAAGAACAGGCGTCCATAAAGAACAGACAAAGTAAGGTTAATTCTCCTCTACTCTTTCACCTGTCCTTGATTCTAATCTCTGATTCATGCCAGCCCTGGTTAACATGTCAGGAGTCCCATCCTCACCACTCTGGAGACCAGCCCAAGGCTAGTCCCAGACCCTGCTTTTGTTCCTCCTTCCAGACAGCACTGTCCATGAGAACAGCTAGAGGAAGGTCTCAGAGCAGCCTTATTAACCTGCACTCTGAAAGTCAGGTAGGGGTCTGGTCCTGGCACGGCTAGATCCTGTTCCTGTATGCCTGCTTCCTCCCTTCTGAGACCTTGATTCTATTCAGTCTCCTCTTCATGGTCTTCCAGAAAGAGTGTTTGCATTTTATGATACCCAGACCCTGTCTTTCCAACTGTTTACTCAGCCTTGGTAGTTCTGCTTGTTCCTAGCCAGTGAGAGCACTTAATGGTCAGATAGGGCAAAGCTGATGGATGCTCAGTGGTGGTGACTCTCTTTGCTTCCTGCCCCTGATCCTGCCCTTTGCAGACAGCCTAGTTATTTTTGGCCAAAGACAGCTTTCCTAGTATTCATATTGCCTATGTTTGGGGCCCCTTAACCAAAGGAAGGGTTGGCCAGAGGTCAGAGCCCATACAGGAGATAGGAAGGAGAAAGACAAGATGTGACTAAGTGGGTATTTGTGGACATGTGTGTCTGAGTGCCTGACTGTGTCTCTCAGAGCCTGTTGTCTCTGTATATTTGCATGTGTCTGTGTCTCCCAGAGAGCTGTGCTCAGCGAGACAGGTGGAGTGGGATCCCAGACTTGAGATCTATGAATGAGAGAACCTCAGATCTAGAAGTCATTCCCAGCAAGACACAGCAAGTCCCAGGACAAAACTGAGAAGACAGCATCAAGATGTTGGTGTCCCAGGGGGCGTCATCATCAGAGATGCCAGCATGGGGATGACCTCCTCTCCCAGCAAGGGGTGCAGCACGCTGCAGCTCCTATGGATTGCCAATGCACGGGCCCTGGTCTAAACCAGTGCACTCCCTTTGCCAATCCCCTGCAGGGCCTATAGAAAGAGGAGTGTTTGAAGAGAAGCCTTAAGTCATTGGCTTCCTGGGTGTCCATCTGAAGATCATGCTGCCACAGCCAGAGTCTTCCCTTCAGTTTTGACCCACAGGAGTGAGCCTCCAAATTCCCTTTCTGTCTCTGGGCTGCAAGGTCCCTTCACACTTGGCAGAAACCACGCCCTGCTGTGGGCTTGAGCCTCTTCTGTGAGCATCTTTAGGCAGCAGGGCACTCTGAATTACCTCACATGACTCTTGGCTGGCCTCTACCTGAGGCTTCCATGTCCTATGCGTGGCTTTGAAGCGATCTATGGACCTCACTCATGTCTGTGTTCTTGCTCTGCAGAGATCCAGAAGCTGGTGCTGGAGGGTCGGGTGGGCGAAGCCATTGAAACAACCCAGCGCTTCTACCCTGGGCTGCTGGAGCACAACCCCAACCTGCTTTTCATGCTCAAGTAAGTTGGGTCTGTCAGCTCCCCAGAGCCCAGCCCCTCCGCTGGTGGCAGGAACCTGCAGCCCGGGCCAGGCCCAGAGCTTCGCTGCTCTGCTCACTCCACAGGTGCCGACAATTTGTGGAGATGGTGAATGGCACTGACAGTGAGGTCCGCAGCTTGAGCTCCCGAAGCCCCAAGTCCCAAGACAGCTATCCTGGCTCCCCCAGCCTCAGCCCCCGACATGGCCCCAGTAGTTCCCACATGCACAACACAGGTCAGCCACTCTCCAGAGGGCTCTGGGAAGAGCTGGTGTGGTGAAGAATGGCCACCCTACATGCCCTTCCCTACACTGGGCTCAAGGCTGGCTGCTGGATTGGGGGGAAGGGAAAGGGCCTACTGTGGCAACCCCTGGGTCCTGCTTGATGGCAGGCTGCCCCTCCTCCTCTGACCATCCCCGGCTTCTAGGAGCAGACAGTCCCAGCTGCAGCAATGGCGTCGCATCCACCAAGAGCAAACAGAACCACAGTAAATACCCCGCACCCAGCTCCTCCTCCTCGTCCTCGTCCTCCTCGTCCTCCTCCTCCCCGTCCTCCGTCAATTACTCCGAGTCCAACTCAACAGACTCTACCAAGTCCCAGCCCCACAGCAGTACCAGTAACCAGGAGACCAGGTGCCTGTCTTGCTATGCTCCTTCCACTCTGCTTCTGCTCTGCACCTGCTGGGCCCGCTACAGTCTGCCCTTCGAGTGCTGTCCCCTGCACTTCATCTCCACCTCTATCATAGGTCTATGCCTAAAGTGCTAGCGGTGGCTTCAAGACTTAGCCACCCATTTTCTTGGTCCTAGCTTTCTTTGGAGGTGCTGACCCCGTTTGACTGAGTGTGGTTTCCTCTATGGGGACTTGTCTTCCAAGGAGGCTGGCCCTGCTAGGGTATTTTATGAAGGAGCTCTTATAGGATCTGGCTCCTGAGCAGCCAGGTGGCAGATGGGGGGTCTGAGCTTCAAACTACAGCTCTAGAGGCTTTGTGTAGGTTCTCTCTGCATGTTCTAAGTTTGGCTCTCAACCAAGGCCATGGAGATGCCCAAGAGGCCCATGGAGCTCAGTCATTAGGCATGGCAGGGATATGTCGAAGAGACATGTCAGCTCAGAGGAGAACCAGGAAGAGAAAAATTGCAGGGGCAACTCTAGGACAAGAATGGGAACTAGGTGACAAGCCTCTGGAGATAGATATAGTAGGTGCCAAGTCCCTTGGAGCCTAGGAAGCTTGGTCTGTTCTTTCATGCTCCTGGCAGCCCCTGTTTATTCGCAGCCACTACAGCTAAAGACTAAATGGAGGCCCAGCCAGGCTCTTCCAACCACATCCCCTCGACCGATTCCCAATTTTCACTTCATTCCTTCGCAGTGACAGCGAAATGGAGATGGAAGCAGAACATTATCCCAATGGCATGCTGGAAACCATGTCCACACGCATTGTCAATGGTGCCTACAAACATGAGGACCTGCAGACAGATGAGTCTAGCATGGGTAAGTAAGGGCTGTGGCCAGCGTGACTCACCTGGTGGTCCCTGAGAGGGCAGTACACAGTGCCCTGGAGGGGTTGGGATGGAAGCCTTAAGCAGCTTTAGAAGCTCCAGTCAGACTAGGTCCACTACTTTCTTAGCCATAAATGGACGTGTTCCTGAGGTGTTTCTGAGGTGGCTTCAAAGGTGTAGGAAGGCTCAGGCCGGCTGCCAAGAGACCAGAACCCCTATATTTGAGGCTGGAGAGAATTTGATGAGCACTGTGCCTCTGTGCAGGGTGAGAAGAGGGCAGCTTCCCAGTCCTGTCTGACCTCTAGACTGAGTGCGAGGTAGACTTGAACGCACCTGCGCTCTGGCTGCTCCACTTGCTCTCTGAGCCCTTGACTGCCAGAAGCTACAGCTTCTTGGGGTCTTCCTGACTGTCTCTCCTCGTTCCTCCTAATGTGTTCTCTGCTGGCCTCTGGGTACAGATGATGGACATCCACGACGGCAGCTCTGCGGGGGCAACCAGGCTGCCACAGAAAGGATCATCCTGTTTGGCCGTGAGTTGCAAGCACTGAGTGAGCAGCTGGGCCGCGAGTATGGCAAGAATGTGGCCCACACAGAAATGTTACAGGTATAGAAGGAGTCAGGTCCTCACTTGATTCTGGGGACCCGATGGCTCTGGAGTATCCAGAGGCAGCAGCAGTAGGGCAGTGTGGGCTCTAGTCAGGTCTTTAGTAGAAAGTGGGTGTCTGTGGTCTAGAGAGGGTGCAACCCTGCTCAAGCCTGTAGCCAGGTATGTTGATCTCTCCCTGGGCATCATATTCTGTATCCTTTCTGGAGGCATGGAGTAGGTTTAGTATGTGCCACAGTACTCACAAGAGTGCTTTGTTCCTTAGGATGCCTTCAGCCTACTGGCATACTCAGACCCCTGGAGCTGTCCAGTTGGCCAGCAGCTTGACCCTATCCAGAGAGAACCTGTATGTGCTGCTCTCAACAGCGCCATTTTAGGTGAGTACATCTAACCAGAGTAGACACTGACACATGAGTGTCTAGGAGGCCCCTCCTTGCTCTCCTTGTGAAGGATAGTGAGATTGGCCCAGACCATGTCTGATGACATGGCCTTACAAGATTTCTGGGTTTCTAGACAGAACCTAAATCCTGATTTTCTTCCCAACTGAGTTGGCTGCTAGATTATGATCATGAGTCCAGCCTACTTGTCTAGAGAAAGCCAAGGTCCTCAGGGTGCTGTCAGGTTCAGAGCCATGGCCTGGTGGCTGGGATACTTATAAGGATTCTGTCTATTTACATGTAAGGAACTTTGACCTAGCTTCAAACTCTAATTAGGGCAGTAACTGGCCCCTGTATCTCCTCCACAGAGTCTCAGAACCTGCCAAAGCAGCCTCCTCTGATGCTTGCCCTGGGCCAGGCATCTGAATGTCTACGGCTCATGGCCAGAGCAGGCCTGGGATCTTGCTCCTTTGCCAGAGTTGATGACTACTTGCACTAGCTGACCGACCATACTGGCTGGCCCCACCTGACCCTCCTTCGGCTCCCGGGCTGGAGCAGCCCTGCCCTCCATATGCACCTGGCACAGGGACCTGGAAGCCATGGAAAGAGTCCATTCCTCCCGCCTGGCCTGCCTGCCCAACCTCCCTCTTTCTTTTCCTTCCTTCCTTCCTTCCTTCCTTCCTTCCTTCCTTCCTTCCTTCCTTCCTTCCTTCCTTCCTTCCTTCCTTCCTTCCTTCTTCCTTCCTTCCTTCCTTCCTTCCTTCCTTCCTTCCTTCCTTCCTTCCTTCCTTCCTTCCTTCCTTCCTTCCTTCCTTCCTCTCTCCTTTCCTCCCTTCCTTCTCTCCTTCTCTTCCTCCCTCCCTCTTTTCCTTAATCTCTCTCTCCTTTATGTGCAGAGGCCTGTGACACAGTATTGGCTGGTTACTCATGTAGCGCCTTCTCTTTTAAAGGAGCTTTTATGTTGAGGAGGGGTTGGGTTTTTTAATATTTTTTCCTCCTGACTGAGCCACCAGTGTTTATCTCGGGAGAGTTTGTGCTGAGCTGGTTTCTGCTAATTTAGTGATAAAGCCTATCCAGGTTGGTGATAGCTTATTATTTTCATAAGTAAAAAAAGCAAAAAAATTGAGATTATATATATAAATATATATATTAAAAAAAAAGAGACACAGTATTTATCGTAGCATTAGTGGTCCAGCACCTCTTGGGTGAGGCTGTCCAGACACTATGTGTTTTTATTTGAGTCCAACTCATTAAAAAAATATCATCTCTGTCACCTCAGCAAAGTGATTCATTTGAGGCTCCCTCTTTGTTGAGCTACAGGCCCAGCTGCCACACAGAGACACTGCATAGACATTTGGGGAGGGGATCAGGGGACTTGGTAGGCAGGGTCAGGCTAAGTTGCTTTGCAGTATCTCAAGAGATTGGATATCCCTAAGTATGGGTGTCCCTAGGCCCCTGAGAGTTGGACAGAGAGCTGCAGGGCCAGGAGTCCAAAGAAGTGCTGAACTGGTCGAGGGCCATACAGCTAAGCAAGGAAGCAGAAGGTCCTTGGCTAGCACACTGTCTACCACTCTATCTACCCTGCCTCTCACTGCCTGCCTCATCCCTCTTTTCTTCTCAATGCCCTGCCTTTACTTGTTATTAAGGTGGCCAAATAATTCATTTATTCTCAATTGATTGATTGCCTGGAAACTACCTGCCTTCAGACTGCGAGCTGCTTTGTGCCCAGCTGCCGGGAGGAACACCATTCCCAGGAGAGAGGCCCTTGAGGCCAGGGACTGCTTTCTTCCTGCTTGGGTCTAACAGTCACTGCATAGCTCTGATGGGATTGATGATGGTACCTCGTGGAAGCAGCTTCTTGGGCTGCTGGGTCCCTGGAGTGGATGGAACTCTTCACTGTGCACCAGGTTTTCTGCAGCTGTGCCAGGCTGCTGTTTGCAGATTGGCCCCAGCCATTGTAGGGAAGAGGAAGGGACCTCCATGAACTGTACCAATGTCTTACTAGTTGTTTCAGATGATCCTTTACAGCTGTTGAGCAAAAGTTCTGCTACCACTGGAAGGACTGGGATGCTACCAGGACATAGGTGGGCCATCTGTGGAGAAGAGGGGCTATCCAGGAGGAGAAACAAGAAGAGGCCTACACAGAGGAGCACCCAGAGGGGCTGGGATTACCATACTTGCTTCACAGTGTGGACGACAGTCCACAAGTAATTCTCTAATGATTAGGGTCAGCCATATAAAGCCAGAAGCTGAACTTACAATCCCCGGACCTGGGCTGGTTGAGCATCTGCTCTGTAAGTGGACATGGGAGTGACTGGTAAGGCCTAAGATACTCCCTCCCTACCAAGCCCACAGCTGGACAAAAACCCAACAATTGAGGTGAATCAGCTGCTGGTGAGGGGCCAGGACTCTGGAAGAGATCTTCCAGAATTTTGTATTAGAAGATCATCCTATAGGCTACTTCTTTTTCTTAGTCCTTGCCAGGGGTCCATCTGGCAGTCCATAGACCATGAGCCATCAGGAGATACCGTCCTGTCTGTAAAGGAAATTCATTATGGAAAAGCAGAGCTCCAGTCTCAGAGATTGGAAATATCAGGCTGTTAAAATGGTTAGCCTGGGGGACTGGAGGCATGGCTCACATGTCCTGTGTTTAAATGCCAGTACTACCCACACCCACCCCACAAAGTAATCAGCCTAGCTAGGTGCTGACGGCTCACACCTGTAATCCTAGCTACTCAGGAGGCTAAGATCTGAGGATCAAGATTCAAAGCCAACCCAGGCAGGAAAGTCCATGAAACTTATCTCCCAATGAATCCTTCCCCCTCCACCCCAAAAAAGCCCAAAGTGGAGGTATGGCTCAAGTGGTAATGCTAGCCTTGAGCAAAAAAAGCTCAGGAACAGCACCCAGGTCTTGAGTTCAAGCTCCAAGACAGCTCTCCTTCCCCCTCCTCCCCCCAGCCAGCCAGCCTAGCAGGATTGAGAGCTAAACCCAGAGGCATTTGCAGCTGCAGGAGTTTAGAGAACATCTCCAATAGTCTCTTACAAGTAAGAGATCCAGGAGAGTAAGTGACTTGGTCAAAGTCACACAGCAAATTAGTGGCTATATACAGCAAAATAAGGACTAACCTTAACTTATTCCTAGTCTTGAGGCAAAACAATGAGCCCTGTAAAGGAGTCAAATTGGCATGGCTTCCACTTCCAGTGGTGCCTGGTACTGGTACCTTCATGAGTGTGTCAGGGATGGGGATAGATGCCTGGACTTGAGTTGTGGAGTGGCTAAGAGAGGGCCCAGAAGGGCTCGGGATAGCTGTGTGCTGCATAGCATTGGGTCTCCTGCCTGGCTGGCACTCAGTACCCATGCCACCTTCCCATTTTCTGTGCCTTATCTCACTGTTTCAGCTGAATTCAAGTTGTTTACTCTGTTCCTCTCTGGAGGGGCTCTCTGTCCCAGTTGGATAGCTCACCTTTGGGACATAAGCCTTTGCCCCCACAAGCCATGGAGAGGTCAAAACCAAGCTGCTTGAGCTGGCTGTCTTTGCTGATAGTCCAGGCCCACCTGTCGGTAGAAGAGTCCCTTATGCACACCCAGACCTATCAGCCTGCTTCCAGGATCCTTGAATGGGGAAAGCACCTGGGAACAGCCCTGGTGAAAGGCTGGACCTGATTTATGGGGGCAGGAGGAAGACCTGGCACTGTTGGGTTGTCCAGCCTTGGGGGTACAGCCTCCCCTATTTACCTTGCCCATGGCACCAGATAGTTGTTCTTTGTAGAGCAGAAACTGGTAGGCCACTCAAAGTCAAAACTTCCTATCCCTACCCACATGGATCTGAGGCTGTGAGCAGGCCATCAGAACAGGGATACTACACATAAAGAAGTGGGGCCTACCTAGCCACCCAGCACCTTTCCAGCCCTTAAGCAAGCACAAAGAAGTTGAAACAGAGGACTGATGGAGCTGAAAGTTCCTTTGGTTGCTCACAACTCAGGTATGCACATAGTGTGGCAGCTGGACACCAGAACCCTACTTGACCGCCAGTTACCTGGACCAATGGCCAGATGGTGGTTTCTGGCTGCCCAAGTACCCCCCACCCCCCTTGCAAAAGGTTTTCCTCCATTATTAACTACAGCTGAAACAGACATCCTTCACATTGTGCACACTGGTTCTGCCTTTGTCCTCGCTAGTTGGTATCTGGCATTAGCATGAAACTTATGGGTTTGGGAGGGTCGAGAGAATTCTAACACAAAACATCCTATTAAAATTATACTTGAGATGAGAAAAACTCCTGTTGTATTTTGACAGAATTATTTTTATTAAAATACACATCCATGAGCAGTCATGACTCTCTTGCCTCTGTTTCAACCCTTCTTGGGGGTTGGTGTGCTTTGTGTGACACATCCTGTCCCCAGAGAAATTAGGCTCTAAACCTGCCTCCTGAGTGCCCAGGCCCAGGTGCCTCTTAAGGATTGTTGAATCTTCGTGCTTGCAAGAGCCCAAAGAGGATAGGCACCACAGCTGTAATTCTGTCCCATGAAACAGCTTTCATATTAGACAAGGAAAACAGCAAATTCAGCCTCAGAAAGGTAAGCCACAGAATTTCCTGGAAAAGTAAGATTTTTCAGAATGTAGTTATTTTTCAGTGTCCACAGGGAAATGGTGTGTGTGTATGTGTGTGCACGTGCACACCACTCCTGGGATTTAAACTCAGGACCCTGAGCATTGTCCCTGAGCTTCTTTGCTCAAGCAAGGCTACCACTGTACCACTTAAACCACAGCTCCAGACCAGCTATTTACCATTTACTAACTAGGTGACCATTAAAAGTTAACCTCTCCGTTGGAGATGTAGCTCAGTGCTAAAGTACTAGACCCTGATTTCAATCATTAGCACTAAAGGAAAAAGAAAGACCTCTCAGTTTGCTTCCCAGCCTTACAATGTAGCTAATTTATCTATCTTGTGGAGGCAAAGGACATACATTGAGAAGTACTTGGAATTTAGGAACACTGTGAGCACTCTTCCTTCATGAGAATGTTTTCAGGTATGATTAGTCTAATTCTGCCTCTCCTGGCAAGGATTTAGCCAGGCACTGATGGCTCACACCTATAATCTTGGCTACTTGGGAGGCTGAGATCTGAAGATCATGGTTCAAAGCCAGCCCAGTCAGGAAAAGTCTGTGAGACACTTATCTCCAATTAACCACCAGAATGGGCTGGGAATGTGGCCTAGTGGTGTGGAGTGCTTGCCTAGCAGGCATGAAGCCCTGGGTTCGATTCCTCAGCACCACACACAGAAAATGCCAGAAGTAGTGCTGTGGCTGAAGTGGTAGAGTGCTAGCCTTGAGCACAAAGAAGCCAGGGACAGTGCTCAGGCCCTGAGTTCAAGCCCCATGACCATCTGACCAGAAAAGAAAAAAAAGCAACAGCAATTAACCACCAGAAAACCAGAAGTGAGTGCTGTGGCTCAAAGTGGTAGAGCATTGGCCTTGAGCAAAAAGCTCAGGGACAGTACCCAGACCCTTAGTTCAAGCCCCATGACAAAAAAAAAAAAAAAAGTTTTGTGCATAGGAGAGAAAGTCGATCCGGCTAGTGTCTACCCAGAAGTGGGAATAGAACCAGAGTGGAGGCAAACTAGGTAAGATGCTACTACTATAGCAGGCCCCAAATAATAAGGCAAGTTAAGTACTTAAGAAAAACATGTTGGGGCTGGGAATATGACCTAGTGGTAGAGTGTGTGCCTTGCATACATGAAGCCTGGGTTCGATTTCGTCAGCACCACATATACGAAAAAGCCAGAAGTGGATCAAGTGGTAGAGCAAAAAGAAGCCAGGGACAGTGCTCAAGCCCTCACTTCAAGTCCCAGGACTGACAAAAAAAAAGAATGGGGGCTTGGGGATATAGCCTAGTGGCAAGAGTGCTTGCCTCGTATACATGAGTCCCTGGGTTCAATTCCCCAGCACCACATACACAGAAAACGGCCAGAAGTGGCGCTGTGGCTCAAGTGGCAGAGTGCTAGCCTTGAGCAAAAAGCCAGGGACAGTGCTCAGGCCCTGAGTCCAAGCCCCAGGACTGGCAAAAAAAAAAAAAAAAAAAGAATAGAAGAAGCATGCATCATGGTACACACTTGGCATCCCAGATATAAGGGGAAACTTAAATGAATCACAGTCCAAGTGAGCACCTGGGCAACAGACAAGATCCTATCTTAGAATAACCAGTGCAAAAAAGGGCTGAAAGCATGGTTCACGTGCCTGCAAGTTGATGCCGTGCGCTCAAGCAAAACTTACTCAACAACATAAAAGACCAGCTGTAATAAAACAAACATGTTGGCTCAAGGTATGTGACTTACTACTGAGAGAGGGGGGAGAGGAGACAAGGCAAACTGGCTTTGGTTGGAGTGACAGGGTGGATGATGCCACAAAATAATACAGACAAGAAAGAAGCAGGTAGTGGCTAAAAGTTACTGGGGTAGAGATGTTTGCTGAAGGACAGCACATAGGATCATATCTCAAAGAGACCTGTAAGTTGGGAAAACAGTCTTGAGTGTTTATAATAAACATCACTAGCTATTTGAAAGCTCTGAGCATTCTGTGTTGATATGTTACTTGAGATTGATTTTTTCTAAACAGAATGTTTCACGTAGTAGCATCTTACAGATCTATCTTTTTCCCCAGTGCTGGGAATTGAACCCAGGACCTTACACATACTAGTGTTTTACCATTGATCTGTAACTCACTCTACCCTCTACAAATCTCTTGGGAGCTAGTGTAAAGAGTAAGGTATAAGATTAGCAAAAGTCCTGAAATAGGCTCACTTCCTCCAGACTAGTGGAATAATTTTGCTTTTGACCCTACCAAGGGACATTGGGCAATTGTAAGCTATTCTTAGTAATTATAGCTGAGGTTGGGGTTGCTGCTGGCATTTCAAGGCCAGTAATGATGCTAAATATCCCATAGTGTTTTCCCTACCCATGCCCAAGAAAGGATGATCAGATCCCAAATGTCAATATGGATGCTGCTGAGAAGTCCTGATTTGGAAGTGTTGACAATGACTAAAAATAATTAAACACAGGCACACTGACTCTGCCTCCTTTTTTTGTCTGGCATTCTCCCTCTGGGGCAGAAAGCAGGTATATAAAGCCCCACATAAAAAGGGAGGTTAGACTTTGCTGATTTTGTATATTTAGTAGTTTCAAGAGTGTTCCTCTGGGGAAAGGGGGAAGGTGTGGGGTTCAGGGTGAATAAGGTTGAATCATTGTATTTACCCCTAAGACAAAAGAACAATGCACCCAGTTGAATTTATTCCAGGAAGTGGGGAGGGAGGAGTTGTAGAGGGGTAGTTTTGATGGGGTACATTGTATGCATATATGGAACCATCACAACAACCTCCCTTATATATACTAATATATGCTAGTAAAAGTGGAAAAAATAAGCAAAGGAAAAATTCTAAGATGCTCAAAGCAGGTGCTGTCTTGCAGCTGGTTAGCAGGTGATAGGCATAACTGCCTCAGGTGAGCTGGCATGTTGTGGTCATCACAAGCTGCTGTGGAATGATAGCTGAGAGGCCCTCCTGTTGAAGAGGGGTGGGAGACTATGGGTCACTCCTCAGACAAGCAGGGGCAGAGACTTTCCAGGCAGAAGTAACCTCCAGTTACAGTTCCTACAGAGCCCGTTTCACAGGAAGACCTAAGCTAGCAGTGTGCTGAGCCCAAGGGTTGCTTATGAAATACATTTACTTGGGAGAACACAGGGGACTGGAGGTCAGTTTTAGAAAACTGACATTTAAGGAACAATCAAATAACGTACAGGTGAAGAGTTGTCCCTATAGTCACCAAATCAGGACACCAAACCAGGACCTGGCCTTTTACAAAGATAGGTTGTTGCCTAAACAAGACCTTTGTGGGTTTGTTTTTGTTTCTTGTCGGCCTTGGGGCTTGAACTCAGGGCCTGGGCGTTGTCCCTGAGCTCTTACAGCTCAAGCCTAGAGCTCTAGCCAAGAAGCCACAGCACCACTACCAGTTTCCTGGCAAATAGAGTCTCACGTCCTTTCCTGCCGGGGCTGGCTTTGAACCACGATCGAGCCTCAGATCTCTGCCTCCTGAGGAGCTGGGATTACAGGCGTGGGCCACTGGCGCCGCCCGGCTAAGAAGAGCGCTCTTCATTACAGGAAAATTAAAGTCGACCACAGTTCTCAAGGGCCCTTCTCAGCCTTGACGCCAATTGGTGAGCCAAGGCTAGACGCTGAGCCCACTACCACCTCCATCGCGGGAAACCAAGGACCCGGACCTGGCCCCCCGCCTACCTTAAGCCCCGCCCCCAGCGAGGGAGCATGCGCAGCTCCTAGCGCTGGCCCCGCCCCGCGCGGGTCCGCCCCCCTCACAGAGCATGCGCTGTCCCCCGGCCGTCCCGCCCCTCCCTTCTAGAGCCCTCTGTTCCTTAGAAACCGGTCGGCGTGTTCCCGGTGTCAGCGCGCTAAAATCCGGCGCCCGCGCATCCCCAGCAGCCTCCTTGTAGACGGACGGGTGGCGTCCGAGACCTGTCGGGAGCCCATGGTGTCCAGGGCGGCGCTGGACGGGCGATGCCGGCGTGCCAGGTGAGAGGCGGCCCGCCGCGGCGGGCGAGGGTGACGGAGGGCTTGGCGCGGCCGCGAGCGGGCGCCGGCCGGGCCTCCGCCGGTGCCCGAGGCCGGAGGCTGGAAGGGGCCTGTGCTCCCTTGCCAGCGCGCGCTGCGAGTACGGGGGTCGCCCGGGAGTGGTGCTCCCCGGCCCAGTAGACGCAGTGCGTCTGCGTGTGGAGCTGGGGATGCGGGAGGTCCTCGAACGTCACCCCACCGGGTCCGCAGGAAGGTGCGGAAACCTCGGCGCCGCCGCCCCGGGCCCGGCGGACCCTCCTACCTGTGCGGGGATGGGCCCTTTGTGAGTGAGGATCGGGGCGGTGGGAACTGCAGACAAAGGGCTCGTGGGGCTGCTGGCCCATCCTCTTTCAGAACGAGATAGGACTTTCAGAGGGCAAATACGTGTTTAAGGAACAGGTGTGAAGGTGACAAGTTGAAGAAGGGACCATCCCAGAGGGGTTAGGTTGCCCCTGCCAGTCCCCAGTGCCCTTTGGGCCACGTCGCCAATGGCCCTGGCCTACCTCTAAAGCGCAAGAAAAAAAGCAGATGGATTTATGGAGACAAAAGGTGAAGTAAAGTATTCCTATCCAGGTCTTGTCACATTAGCATGGTGAGGGAAGAGAAGATGGGGACTTGAGAGTTTGTGAATGGTAGTGTGAAAAGTATGTTCCAGACTGGAACAGAATCTATAAAATGGGACAGGGATTGTAAAGTTAAAAACTACATAGGATCGACAGCAAGAAATTGAGAAACCATTGTATTTGTATTCATTGTTCTCATAGTGTCATGCTTAGGGTATGACTAGATATGGCCTTGTGATCTATGGTGTATTAAGGCCTCCAAAGGAAGACTCTTTTGGGTATGATCCTTTGGGTGAAGAGAACAGCTATGTGTGTATGCATATGCGCACACACACACACACACACACACACACACACACACACACACACAGGCTGGTCCTGAAGCTTGAACTCAGGACCCTGGGCACTGTCCCCTAGCTTTATCTCACAAGGCTGGTAGATCCACTACTTTATGATCGACCACTCTGGCTTTTTGGTGGTTAATTGGAGATAAGAGTTGCACAGACTTTCCTGTCCAGGCAGTCTTTGAACCTCAAGCCTCAGCTTCCTGAGTAGCTAGGATTATAGGCATGAACCACAGACTTTAATATTTTAATTAGCACATATCAGTTGGACAAGGTGAGGTTCTGTGGTGACATCTTCACACATGTATACAATGTATCCCAAGCATGCCAGATTCCTTTTGAGAAGTTACATCAGAGAACAAAAAGGGCTTCAGGATGTTCATTTTACAGACAACCTAAAAAAAAATTTACTGCTTGTGAACTTAGACAGTCTGTCTGGGCCAAGAGATGAAAATTTTTACCAAGTAGTTCTCTTTGGAAAGCGCCCATTTTACAAATGAAGATAGTTGTAAGATGTTCTTTTACTGCCTGATTGTCCCACTGTTTCCACGCAATAATCGATTTTAGCTTAATCTATTATTTACTGTTTGCAAAGAAAATTCCAGCTGGAGCCTGGGAATGTGGCTCAATGGTAGAATGCTTGCCTAGCATGCATGAAGCCCTGGGTTTGATTCCTCAGTACCGCATAAACTTAGAAAAGGCCAGAAGTGGTGCTGTGGCTCAAGTGGTAGAGTGCTAGCCTTGAGCATAAAGAGGCTCAGAGACAGTGCTCAGGCCCAGAGAGTTCAAGCCCCAGGACTGGCAAAAGCAAAACAAAACAAAACAAAAGACCCATCAGTAGTGAGAAAATAAAGCTTACACCTCAAACAAAGGCTTAAAATTTTGCAATCTGTGGGAAATAAATGGGATTTTTTTTTTCTTCAAAAAAGGGAGTCCCTAATTCTAAGGACTGAAGTCATGACTCAGTGATAAGAGTGCTTGACTAGAAATGTGAGACCTTGGGTTCAAACACCAATACCACAGAAATAATTGTTTTTAAAGAGTTCCTGATTCTAATGATCAAAGTCAATTTGTTGGTAGCTTGATTGCATTTGTGTGTGTGTGCGCGTGCACCAGCACTATGGCTTGAGCTTAGGACCTCTTGCTTGGCTTTTTTTGCTCAAGGATGGCCCTCTACTACTTGTCACACCACCCTTACTTACTTTTTTTTTTCTGGGTAATTGGAAATATAGAGTCTCTTGGATTTATCTGGGCTGGCTTTGAACTTTGATCCTCAGATCTCAGCTTCTTGAATAGCTAGGATTACAAGCTACTGTTGTTGGTAGCTTTATAAAACTAATGTTCAATGAGTATTTGCAGCCTATCTTCTTCATCAGAGTAATAGGAAGCTATATTAAAAAAATGTTAAGGGGCTGGGAATGTGGCTTAGTGGTAGAGTGCTTGGCCTAGCATTCATGAAGCCCTGGGTTCAATTCCTCAGCACCACATAAACAGAAAAAGCCGGAAGTGATGCATGGCTCAAATGGTAGAGTGCTAGCCTTGAGCAAAAAGAAGCCAGGGACGGTGCTCAGGCCCTGAGTCCAAGCCCCAGGACTGGCCAAAAAACAAAAACAAAAAACCTTTATAAGTAGTACGTCAATAAAGCCATAAAAAATGGTTAATAGGTTAAATCAAGTTTATGAAAGCTTAGATTGATAAATCTGTCATACTGTAACAATGGATATAGTGACTTTTCTGATAAATGTGGAATTATTTTATGTAGATACTTTGAGATATATTGAAGCATTATCAGAAACTGTGTAATCTATGGGGAGAACCAATACTGTCAATCAAATTCTGTCAGGAAGGCTTAATGATCTAAACCACTATTGCTTTAGTATTGGGCCAGGTGGAAGTAAGATCAAGCTGCCAAAATCAGAGTAAAGTAGGAGCAGTCACCCTCTGCTGCACTAGATAGGAAGGGAGAGCACATTTTGAAAGTCAACTCAAGTACTTCCCAGAGTCAACTGGTGGAAAATGTGCTGTTCAAATATGGCTGCAGGGTACCTAATAGATTTGGGTACTTTTTCAAGCTCTACAATCAGAAAGACACTTGTTTTCAGAGAAGAGTAGACTCATGACAATGAAACCTTTGACCAATAATAACTTAGCATCCACTCCATTGGGGAGCAACTAAGAGCAGTTATCAAGTCTGCCCTGCAATAAAGTAATCAACAGTGTTTGGCAGGCTAACCCATGAGTAGAGTTTATCACCTTAACCAGTAAATGCTAACAGGATCTCCTTTCACTGAACTGATTTTCTAGTTTGACTAGAAAGTGGAATGAAGTGAGCATGCAGTATCATCTGATGTAAGAAGTTGAGATACAGGGCTGAATGTTGCTTAGCAGTAGAGTGCTTGCCTGGCACACATGAAGCCCTGGGTTCGATTCCTCAGTACCACATAAACAGAAAAGGTCAGAAGTAGTGCTGTGGCTCAAGTGGTAGGTGCTGGCCTTGAGCAAAAAAGAAGCTCAGGAACAGTGCCTAGGCCCTGAGTTCAAGCCCCAGGACCGGCAAAAAAAAAAAAAAAAAAAAAAAGAAGTTGAGATACAGAGGTTGGTGTTTAGAAAACACTAAGACATAGAAAAAATGCCTTTCTGCTGCTTGAAGAGTCACTCAAGGAAATTTCCAGTAGGAGTCTGATATTAAGGTAGATACACAATTGGGATTAAAAAGCGTTTATAGGAAAAAAAAAATTGGAGAGTTTGGCTTTTTTCCCCCCAGTCCTGGGGCTTGAACTTGGGGCCTGAGCACTGTCCCTGGCTTCTTTTTGCTCAAGGCTAGCACTCTACCTCTTGAGTGAAGGTGCCACTTCCAGTTTTTTCTGTTCATGTGGTGCTGAGGAATCGAGCCCAGGGCTTCATGCATGCTAGGCAAGCACTCTACTGCTAAGCCACATTCCCAGCCCAGTTTGGCATTTTTGAGAACTGGTATGCAGTATAATAAAGAGGTATTACTTCTCTTGTATTCAAAAGTAGCGAGTTTGTATTAAACATAAAAGGCAAAACCTAAGGGCTAGGATGACAGAATGTTTAGTATGTAAGGACCTAGGTTCAGTCCCCAGCATAAAAACAAAAACAAAAAACAAAAAAACAGTCTTCCTTGTAGAGGAAGGGAAGTCTCACCCCCCAGGTGATAGGTGTACCTGAATCCCTGGAGATTGGGGTGGACACTTGGCCTATAGGTTACTGAACCTGTCAGTCCAGTGCCTGAGACTGGGAGCTTCCTGTGACCCTGACACCTGACCTGACCTTATTTAGGTCAGCTTATTTAGGGACCAGCTCAGGCACCATTATGCCATGCCACATGTCTTCATGTTCACATTTTGTTTCTAGTCTCCTGGCTTGTCTCTGGTCACCATGTTGTCCCAAATCAACTCTCCATTGGAGCTGAATTTTTTTTGGTATTGTTTTTGTTCTATCTTTCCTCTGGCCTGTTTCCTAACAGTGTTAAGTGTATTTGCAGGCTGCAGCAGGCCTTTGTAACAATCAACTGCCTGAAGGCTGCTAGCATTCTAATAAAGACTCCAAGATTCGATCCTTAAAAAAAACAACAACAATGGGGCTGGGAATATGGCTTAGTGGTAAAGTGTTTGCCTTGCATACATGAAGCCCTGGGTTCAATTCCTCAGCATCACATAGATAGAAAAAGCCAGAAGTGGCACTGTGGCTCAAGTGGTAGAGTGCTAGCCTTGAGCAAAAAAGAAGCTCAGGGACAGTGCCCAGGCCCTGAGTTCAAGCCCCAGGACTGGCAAAAATAAAAAATTCTTTTGGGAGTCTAAAGGCCAAAAATCACTCGAGATTTCAGCGATACGTTTTTTTCTTTGTTTGTTTTGGGGGTTTGTTTGTATGTTTGTCTGTTTTGTTCTTTTGGTCTGTCATGGGGCTTCAACTCGGTCTGGGCACTGGCCCTGAGCTCTTCAGCTCAAGGCTAGCACTCTACCACTTGAGCCACATGGTGCCACTTCCAGTTATCTGGTGGTTAATTGGAGATAAGAGTCTCATGGACTTTTCTGCCTGGGCTGGCTTTGAACTGCAATCCTCAGGTCTCAGCCTCCTGAATAGCTAGGATTACAGGCATGAGCCACCAGCGCCTGGCTAGATAAAAGTGGAAATGAAAGATTCTGGAAATAAGTCTTCAAGTCACAAAAGTTAAAATAAGAGATACTGTTGTGTGGTGGCTCAGGCCTATAATCATAGCTATTTAAGAGGCAGAAATTGAGAGGGTCACAGTTCAAAGGCATCCCATGCAAAACAGAAAGCAAAGTTCCCCAACAAAGAAAGCTGGACATGGTGGCATATACCTGTCATCCCATTGGCTCAGGAGGTGCAAAATAGGAGGATTGTAGTCCAGGCCAGCCTGGGCAATAAAAGCGAGATCCTACTTGAAAGATAAAGCATAAAGGGCTGGGGGTATGGCTCTAGTAGTAGATAGAGCTGCTGCCTAACAAGTGCAGTGTTGTGAGTTTAATCTTCCCATTATAAGAGATACTGTGAAAAACAAAGCAGAAAAACTTCCTTATACTTCTAACTCATAAATTGGACATAAAACCATTCAGAAATATAACCACTGAAATGCCATCTCATCAAACCAAGATAAAGAAAATGACAACATTTCTATCTCCTGATGAAAAACACTTAGAAAATAAATATGAAGGGGCTGGGAATATGGCCTAGTGTCAAGAGTGCTTGCCTTGTATACTTGAGGCCCTGGGTTCAATTCCCCAGCACCACATATACAGGAAATGGCCAGAAGTGGCGCTGTGGCTCAAGTGGCAGAGTGCTAGCCTTGAGCAAAAAAGAAGCCAGGGACAGTGCTCAGGCCCTGAGTTCACGGCTTAGGACTGGCCAAAAAAAAAAAAAGAAAAGAAATATGAAATATACTCATAGAGTTTCTGCTCTTATAGAATTGCAAGTAGTGCCTTTGTTCTTAAAGTAACCAGTGATAAAATACTCTTTGGGATTCAGGAAAGCCTCAGTATCCTCTCCCTGTCAACTCTCAAAGCTATGTACAAAAGCTACTTCTGTTACGTTTTCCTGTCTTTTACAATGAGATTTGAGATAGAGCCTAATGGGGACTGAATACTGAGTGCATGCTTCCTTTGTGGTATAATAACTGTTGTGATAACTTTCTCCCAAACTGTCAGCTTCTTCCATAATGTCTTGCTTTGTCTCCCTCCTCCCCCTTTGTGCTGTCTTGGGGCTTGAATTCAGGGCCTGAGCACTGTCCCTGGGGTTATTTTTTGTTTGTTTCTGTTTTTGTTTTTGTTTTTCAGTCCTGGGGCTTGAACTCTGGGCCTGGGCACTGGCCCTGAGCTCTTTCAGCTCAACAGTAGCTATCTACCACTTGTGCCACAGCACCAGTTCCAGTTCCTGCCCGGGCTGGCGTTGAGCTGAGATCCTCAGATCTCAGCCCCTTGAGTAGCAAGAATTATAGGCATGAGCCACCGGCGCCCATCTCTCCCTCTCTCTCAATGGCAGTACTGGTGTTTGAACTCAGAACCTCACACTTGTCTTGAGCCAGCTTGAGCCACGCCTCTTGTTCAACTTTGTTGTTACTTGGTTTGGAGATGGCCAGGCAAAAAGCAAGATCCTATCTGAAAAAAAAAAAACACCCTAAAGCAAGAGTGGTTGGAGGTGTAGCTCAAGTGGTAGAGTACTTGCCTCACATGTATGAGGCATTGGGTTTGATCCCTAAGATCCAGAGAGAAAGAGAGACAGACCAGACAGACAGACAGACAAAGAGGAAAGAAAGATTGGTGTGTAGATAGGGAAAATGATGGCAGGGACCAGGCAATCTGTATTCCTATCTCAAGTGTCAGTGAACCAAACAGTAATGGACTTACCTAGGTAATTTATCTGTGTATAAATTCATTATACAGATACTGTTTTCTAAGACTACTATTTTCTTTGGGCTTGTTGGAAGGTTTTGACCCTTTCTATGGTGCTTTATAGCCTTTCGTTCTTCCCTTCCTCCCCTCCCTGCCTTCCTTCCTTCCTCTCTCTGCTAGGGATCTATCCCAGGGCTTCATGTATACTAGGCAGGTGCTGTACCATTAAACTGCATGCCAGGTCCTCTTTGGTACTTCTTGGTGGACAGCATCCCAAGCAGTGTTGTTCCATGTGGTTAGTGGTTTCTGAAGCCTGGTGGTGGCTCATGCTAGGAAATGGAACGATCTCTGAGAGGCCGCTCAGGGGGAGGCTCTGGGAGCTGGGGACATGGTATATTGTTCTGCCAGGCATCCTCTGATTGTCAGGGAGAAGGGGGATGGGAGAGAGATCAGCTATACTTCCTTTTGCCTTTAGCCTTTTGCATTCATATTCCTGTGTCAAGAGTACAGGAAGATAGAACTTGTATTTTGGAACAGTGAGGGAAATTATTAAATATAGCATTCCTTATCTAATGTTACTTTCAAAATAAATATTTAAATGGCTACCTTGATTTTTCTAGCCCAATCCTGGCTTAAACCCTGGGCTTACTTTTAGTCATTGTATTTATTCTTTCAAAATTATTTTGTTTGTCCTTCAGTGTTTAATATCCTTGATAGATTAATATTGCCATTTAAAGAACATTTAAATGCATTTCTTTCCAAATTATATAGGAATGTTACCAAAATAGCTTGAAGTATGAATTTTCAGGGATTTATCTACTTGATACTACAGAAAATGCAGTCTTGATCCTAAAAGAGCCTAGAGTCTTAAGAAGGAGGCGAACATCACTTAAAAAAATTACAGGGGGGCTGGGGATATAGCCTAGTGGCAAGAGTGCCTGCCTCAGATACATGAGGCCCTAGGTTCGATTCCCCAGCACCACATATACAGAAAACGGCCAGAAGCGGTGCTGTGGCTCAAGTGGCAGAGTGCTAGCCTTGAGCGGGAAGAAGCCAGGGACAGTGCTCAGGCCCTGAGTCCAAGGCCCAGGACTGGCCAAAAAAAAAAAAAAAAAAAAAAATTACAGGGGGCTGGGAATGTGGCTTAGTGGTAGAGTGCTTAGCATGCATGAAGCCCTGGGTTCAATTCCTCAGCACCACAGAACAAGCTGGAAGTGGTGTTGTGGCTCAAGTGGTAGCCTTGAGCAAAAGGAAGCCAGGGAAGTACTCAGGCCCTGATTTCAAGCCCCAGTACTGGCTAAAAAAAACCCAAAAAAATTATAGAAAATTTGAAAACTCTTAAATGCATGGCTATTTTCTAGTAGGCACATCCTGTATTTTGTAGCTGACCCCTTTGCAGACTAACAAAGAAAAAACTGGAGCAGTGTGGCCACATCTGTCCTAAGATTAGATTATTTTACATTCCATACCTGCTAGAAGATGGATAAATGGCATCTGATCATAGTCATCACCTAGCTGGTTAGATTTCTGCAACTTGACATTTCTAGTCATTGGAAAACTGCTTAATCTTTCCAGTAACCAAGACACAGAGTTAGGGAGTTAAGAGAACTCCTTAATTGCTGTGTTCCTGGGTCTCTAGGAATATTCTAGAGAAGAAAGGCAGAAGGGTGACCCAAAGTGCCTTTTGCTGCAATAGAAAGAACAGAACACTGAGGTGAAAAATAGAAAGGAAATATTTAGTCAATTAAATTTGACCATTGAAGAACACTAATCAGCTAGGCTTGGTGTCTCAGGCCGGTAATCTAGCTACTTAGGCAGCAGAGATCAGGAAGATCAAGGTTCAAGGCCAAGTCGAGTAAAATGTTGGCAAAACTCCATCTCCACAGACTGGCATGGTGTCACACACCTGTCATCTACACAGCAGGTTTATAAGCTGCCCTGAGCAAGAAAAGTGAGGTCCTCCCTGAAAAATAAAGTGTTGGGAATGTTTACATGGAGGTCGTGGTATAGTTGCTTACAGGAAGAGTAGGACTGAAGATGGAATTCTCAGATTGCTATCATTCTGGCACTCATTATCACAATATCAGAAATATGCGTAATTGTCAGTGTGTCCTTTGTAGTCTAGGCTGGCCTCCATCTCAAAATCCTCCTGTCTTAAGACTCACTCTCAAGTGCCAAGATTTCAGCCCTGTGCCACTTTGCTCAGCTCATTACTTCCTTATGTTACAAAACAATAAATACCAGTGAAGCATGATGACAAATTCCTGTAATTTGAGCCCTTGGGAAGCAGAAGTAAGAGGATCATGAATCAGAGGCCAGCTTGGGCTACATGGTAAGTTCAAGGCCATCCTGGACTATGCAGCCCAACTCTGTCTCAGAAAAAAACAAAACCAGTTACCTGAGTTGTGGAATTGTACTCTCTGTATATCACCTCTATAATAACAATAAAGCAAGTGAATTAAAAATTACAAGAACAACAGTAAAAACTATGAAGATGAAGATGTAATGTAACAGTCTATTTGACCTACTCTTCTCAGCAGAAGCTTTTTTTTATTTTATTTTTATTTTTTTTTAAATTTATTTTTTATTTTTGCCCAGTCCTGGGGCCTGGACTCAGGGCCTGAGCACTGTCCCTGGCTTCTTTTTGCTCGAGGCTAGCACTCTGCCACTTGAGCCACAGCGCCACTTCTGGCCATTTTTTGTATATGTGGTGCTGGGGAATTGAACCCAGGGCCTCATGTATAAGAGGCAAGCAACTCTTGCCACTAGGCCATATCCCCAGCCCCAGCAGAAGCTTTTTAAACCTAATAATGGTCCAGAAACTTCTGTGAATGTTAAATTTACTTCTCCTTTATGACCCAGGGTAGCTGACCTTTTTGTACCTTGGGTAGTTATGCTTCATAGGAGAGGTCATCGGGCCTGTCACTTCTGTCTTTCCTGGGGTATATGTGGAGGCGGGTGGAATGGGGACCTGGTGCCTGTGCTCTGATTCCTTGGTGCCTGTCTGCTTGTCAGCTCATGGAGCTGGAATAGCAGGCACTTCTTTCCTTTGTCCTGCTTCTGTTTTTGCTCACAGAAGGCAGAAATATGTGACTCCGTCAAGGATTCCGTGTACACTTCTAACCAAAACTAAACTTTCTTTTCATAGAGCCTTTGAAATCTCAAAAGCCAGGCCCCAAAGCCTGTTACCATTTCATAATTCTAATTTGTAAAACTCAACACTTTTTTTTTTCTTGAGTACTGGGGCTTGAACTCGTGGCTTTGCTAAGCAGGCGCTCTACCACCTGAGCCGAGTTCCTAGCCCCACCTCCCAACAGGAATATACATGCAGGTGAAGTGCCACTCTCACCTCCCTCAGAAAGCAGAAGCCTGGGCTGGGGATATGGCCTAGTGGCAAGAGTGCTTGCCTCGTATACGTGAGGCCCTGGGTTCAATTCCCCAGCACCACATATACAGAAAACGGCCAGAAGTGGCGCTGTGGCTCAAGTGGCAGAGTGCTAGCCTTGAGCAAAAAGAAGCCAGGGACAGTGCTCAGGCCCTGAGTCCAAGCCCCAGGACTGGGGGAAAAAAAAAAAAAAAGAAAGCAGAAGCCTATCTGAAAACATGAAATGTTACCATTTCATGGTCTAAAGTGCAAGTTGGTTCGTGGGAGTTATGACTGTACTGTATGCCATCCCTTGGCCTAGAACTTGCCGTTCAGAACTGTGAAGCTGTGCCTGCCCCTGGTTTGGTCTCTGATAATGAGGTATGGTTGTCTTTGTCCTTTGGGTCCAGTTCTGTTATTTAGGTGATGTTAGCCTGTCTGCCACCTAGGCTAAACTTTGTCGTATTAAAAGAGCCAGAAGCAAGGCTGGGGGACAGCCAGACTCACCTTCCTTCCTAACTCATTCTTGGTGTGTAACTGTTGCTAAAGGCCACATGGAAAGTGTCCCTGCTTCTTTCCCAACTAGCTTCTGGGTTTGCAAAATAAAAAGTTAACCTTTATGTTGTTTCTTTTCATCTCCTCCCTCCTTTTTTTTTTTAACTAGAGCTTGAACGCAGGGTCTGTAAATGCTAAACACAAGTCCTACTACTGAGGTCTACTCCAGACCTTATATTTTTTTATCTCTTATGTCATGCTCAGGAATTATGCTGTGGTGTTACAGGTCACTTTGTAACTGGATGCTAGCTCATGGTGATCCTGCCTTAGGGCGATGTTCTGATGCTCTGCATATTATGTTCCTTGGGTAAGTTATAGTCTAGAAAGTGATTGATTGATTGATTGATTGATTGCCAGTCCTGGGCTTGGACTCAGGCCCTGAACACTGTCCCTGGCTGCTTTTTGCTCAAGCCTAGCACTCTACCTCTTGAGCCACAGTGCTACTTCTGGCTTTTTCTCTTTATGTGATGCTGAGGAATCAAACCCAGGGCTTCATGCATGCTAGGCAAGCACTCTATTGCTAAGCCACATTCCCAGCCCCTAGTCTGGAGATTTTAAGCTATCAGTTATTTAAAGTCAGAATGGTAAAGAAGAAATCAATGTGGCATCCACACAAGCCTTGGACCTGACTTGATTTATTCATTCTTGCCCTCATTTATTCCTGTACTCACTTGCACCTATTCTGTGTCAGGCGCCATACTCACTTTGGGATGCAGCAGCAGCAGCGTGTGAAAGAGCTGATGCACGGTCATCCTGGCAGATAGATACTAGATAAGTGAGCCAGTGAATGTGCTGAGCTTGCGGAATGCCAAAGCTCAGGCTGCGGTGGGGAGACTCAGAGCCAGACTACCTAATCTAGCTGAGGCAAGGGCTCTGTGAGGAGGTGATGCTTATGTGGAGACCTGACAGTTCTGAGTAGTGAGCCTTCAGCAGCTGTCAAACACCACTGTGGAGAGGAGAGCAGTGAAGGCCAAAGTCCCGACCTGCTTTGTGAGCACACTCAGGAATTTTGCTTTGATTCTAGTGAATGAAGTCAAGACCTCAAGATGCACAGGTGATGGGCGAAGTGACTGGCTGGAGACACAGGGAGAGGCTCTAGTGTAGCCTCCTGGTTCCTTGTGAATGGGTTACGTTTGAGTTACTGCCACTCGTTTGATCTGTTCTCATTCAGTTGAGCCGGAGGGGAAGCTTGACCGGAAGGGGATAAATCTGGGCGAGGACATCCTGCTGGTCACCGAGGAAGTAAAAGATACTGGGTGGCAGCTCACCTTCTTGATCCTAAACCCATTATCATCTGATGCTTGTTTTTCTTCCCTGAACCATAAATCAGATTCTGCTCCAAACTTCCTAGGCTAGTGATATAAGGAGGAGTCTCTTTATTATACTTTCATATATCCCAAGTCCCTACTGAATTATGTACATGTTCATTGTTTTTGTTTTGTGACTGTGTAATCCAGGCCGACCTTGAAATCATGAATCTTGCCTTTGCGTCCCAAATCTTGGGATATAGGCATTCACCACAACACCCAGCTCTATATACATATATTCAGTACTGATTGCTCAGTGGATGAGGTTTAGTTTATCATAGTTTGCAGCACTGGGTTTGAGTTTGACCTTGCCCTTGCTAAGGAATCACTGTATCACTTAAGCCATGCCTCTTAGCCCTTTGTGCTTTCGTTGTTTTTCGGATAGGATCTCACATATTTGCCCAGACAGGCCTCCAACCACAATCCTCTTATCTATGCCTTCTGCATAGCAGGGGTTATAGGCATGTACCACTATGCTCAGCTTATTTACTAAATCGGGGGAGGGCTCACTAACTTTTTGCCTGGGGTGGTCTTGAACTTTAATTGTCTTCATGTCTACTTGCTGAGTAGCTAGGCCCAACCATGAGTCACTTCATCCAGCCCATAAAACCTCATTTTTAAAGCAAATATTCATTGAACATTCACTATAACTATGATTATAGCAGTGAGCAAAATAAGCAAAAACAAACACAACAAAAAAAACCCCTCTGTTCCCAAGGAACATATATTCTAGCAGGAAAGATGGAGGAGATAATGGAATCATAATTCTATTTCTCTTATAAGACCATATTTAAACAGAGACCTGAAAAGAGCAATAGGAAGGAGGGAGGAGAGGAGGGGGAGGGAAGGAAGAAGAAAGGGAGGAAGGAAGGGAGGGAAGTAATGGAAGGAGAGAACCAGCCAAGTAAATACCTACACAGTTGAAAGTTGCAAATGCAAAGGCTCTGAGGCAATATACCTGGCATGTTTGAGATGCATATTACAGGAATAGGATATAGGTTAGAAAAGTAAAAAGGCTTGGAGGGTCATGTAGACATCATGTAGGGCCTTATAGGTGACTGGAAAAACTTTAGCTCTTACTCTAAGAAGGACAGAGCCTTTGAAGGTTGAGCAGAGGAGTGGCTGTGTCTGACATTTTGACTGAATCACCCCCACCCGTGCTTTGTTGATTGGGGATGCAGCATGGGAAGGGGGCGGGGAAGAAGCTGGGAGACCAGTTCTGAGAGGAATCCTTTGTGGGAGGAAGACATTTATTTGGCAGGGGAACATCATCAGGGCATTAGTTCTAGACACTTAAAAGTTTGGCAAACCTATTAAACATCCAAATGGAGATACCGGATGAGCCGTGTCTTATACTAGTGGAACTCAAGAGAGACGACCTGACTGATGACATTGAAAGTCACTAGAGAATAGATAGTATTTAAAGCCAAGAGACTGAGTGGAATCACCAGGGAAGTATAAATAGAAGGGAAATGGGCGGGAGCCTAGCCATGGTTACTACAGACATCTGGAGAACCTAGCTGGGAGGACTGAGAACTGGCCACAGATGGGAGGAGCATCAGGAGACACTGCACTCGAGCCAAGTGAAAGAAACTGGTCCAAAGAGACTGGGACCTATCACACCACGTGGTGCTGGTAGGCATGGAAACTAACCCCTGGATGTAGCAACATAAATACAAGTAGGCAAAGCTTGGCTATTTGTAATGTGACTTACAACCCCAAATGTAGTGTTTTCTGCTATGAAGCTGTGGAACACAGGTCGTCATATAAATTATGTAATTTTCAGTTTTAAGTTCTGAACATTTCACTTTATTTATTTATTTTTGGCCCACCATGGGGCTTGAACTCAGGGCCTGTGCCCTGAGCCTCTCTGTAGTCAAGGCTAGAGCTCTACCACTTGAGCCACAGCTCACTTCCAGCTTTTTCTGTTTATGTGGTACTGAGGAATCAAAGCCAGGGCTTCATGCATGCTAAGCAAACACTACCACTAAGCCACATTCTCAGCCCCACATTTCACTTTCTTATCCTACCCCTTTCAGACCCATTTTATTTTATTTATCTACTTATCTATTTATCTACTTATTTATTTGTGTCAGTTGTGGGGCTTGAACTCTGGGCCTGGGTGCTGTCTCTGAGCGCTTCAGCTCAAGGCTAGCACTCTACCAATTGAGCCACAGTGCCACTTCTGGTTTTCTAGTGGTTAATTGGAGATAAGAGTCTCACGGCCTTTCCTGCCTGGACTGGCTTTGAACCTCTATCCTCAGATCTCAGCTTCCTGAGTAGCTAGGATTACAGGTGTGAGCCACCAGTGCCTAGTCATATTATATGCTTCTTTAAGTAAAACTGATTTATATCCTGCTGAATGTTCTTGTGGCATGCTATTCATTTCTTATAGAGCACTTATCTCAAATGACATACTTGTGTGGTTGATTGTCTTCACCATGCAAGCAGAACCTGTATCTGTTTTGTTCACCAAAATATCTTGTGTTTTGCCCTGGCCTGGCCTGTAGCAGGTGCTTAACAAGTGTATAATGGTGAATCCATTTGCAAAAATTACTAGTGTCATTTTACACATAAACACCTGAAACACAACCTATAATTAGTTCAGCTAATGCCACCATCTGTTTTAAAATAGGTTGAAGGACCTACCTCATACACTAAGTAGGGCTCTGACCTCACTTCTGGGCCAGTGAACTTCATTTTAACCTATTTTATATTAGAATACAATTGCTGGGGAAAAAAATAACTCATTCCTAGAAAAATCGAATCCCTAAACCAGTTTCTGAGCACTGGCCCTTTGAAATGGCCCTTTCTAACAGGCTCAGACAGACATGATCCCAATGAAAAGAAGTGTGTGTGTGTGTGTGTGTGTGTGTGTGTGTGTGTGTGTGTGGTGAGAGAGATTTGTTTTTAATATGTTTACTAAATTGGTTGATTCAGGGTGTGTCAAATATAATTTCTGTGGCTGTAAGCCATGCATTTTATATATAGCTTATCATCCCTCTAAGCAAAAGGAGAAATGAGAACTAATACAGCTCTCATTGTAATTCCTTGAAACTGAGACATCTGTCTAATAAAAAAAAAAGAAGGAGCTGAGCACTAGTAGCTCACACCTGTAATCTGGCTTTCAGGAAGCTGGGATCTGAGGCTCCTGGTTCAAAGCTTGGATAGGAACATCTATAAGACACTATCTACAATTAACCATCAGAGAGACAAAAGTGGCTCAAGTAGTAGAGTCCTAGCCTCGAGTACAAAAGGTCAGGGACTAAGCCCAGGCCCTGAGATCAAGCCACCAGGACTGATTAAAGAGAGAGAGAGAGAGAGAGAGAGACTGAGACTTCAGTTTCTTCATGTGTAAAATGAAGATAAGAAGAGTCCTTGTCTCAGAATGTTGTAATAGTTAAGTAAGATAATGCCTGTCAGGCTGGGACTGTGGTTTAGTGATAGAGTATTGCTTAGCATGCATGAAGAAGCCCTGGGTTCAGTTCCTCAGTACCACATAAACAGAAAAGACTGGAAGTGGTGCTTTGGCTCAAGTGCAGAGTGCTTGCTGTGAGCAAAAGAAGCTCAGGGACAGGCCAAGTTCAAGCCCCAGGACTGCCACAAGTTTAAAAAAAAAAAAAAAAAAAAGAGCTGTGACCTCAGTCAAGTCACACAGGTCTTGCCAGAAGCACATCCTGGAAGAGAGAGAAAGCAGAGAGTAAGTACCATGACATTTCTTCCTGCTCTCAGATCTCTTCCAGGTGCTTTCCACTGCACCCACAGGAGGCTGGAAGACCTGGAGGCCAGGCTTGAGACTTGATTCCCAAGACAGCATGGCGGAGAGGCTCTGAGAGGAGGGCCTAGAGCAGTGAGCACACCCACCTGCCAAAGTCCACCCTTCTTAGATTAGAACTTGATGCCACTAGTTCTGGCTGCAACTCACCTTTCTAATACTTTGCATCTTCTTATGTGTCCTACCACCATTCTTCTCCCTATAAAAATGTAATGTATGGGGCTGGGAATATGGCCTAGTGGTAAAGTGCTCGCCTCGTATACCTGAAGCCCTGGGTTCGATTCCTCAGCACCACATATGTAGAGAAAAGCCAGAAGTGGCACTGTAGCTCAAGAGGTAGAGTGCTAGCCTAGAGCAAAAAGAAGACAGGAACAGTGCTCAGGCCCTGAGTCCACGCCCCACTGGCAACAAAAACAAAACAAATAAGATGTGATGTAATATGTAAACTGTGTGTGGTAGTACACATTTGTAATCACAGCATTTGGAAAGCTGAGGCAGGATTGTGAGTTTAAGGCCAACCTGGTCTACATAGTGAGACCCTGTCTCAAAACCAAAAGAAAGGGGGCTGGGAATGTTGCTTAGTGGTAGAGTGCTTGCCTAGCATGCAGGAAGCCGTTTTGGTCCCTCAGCACCACATACACAGAAAAAGCCAGAAGTGGTTCTGTGGCTCAAGTGGTAGAGTGCTAGCCTTGAGCAAAAAGAATCTAGAGACAGTGCTCAGGCCCTGAGTTCAAGGCCCAGGACTGGCCAAAAAAAAAAGAAGAAAAAGAAGAGCTGTGGATATAGCTTAGTGGTAGAGTACACGTCATGAGGTTCTGGGTTCAATCTCCAGTACAAAAACACAAAGAACAACTATGTAGTCACTTACAATGGAGTGAACAAGGCCCCATTCTTGCTATTATGAGTGCTTTAAAAATATTACCTCATTTAATCTTTTTTTTTTCTTTCTTGCCAGTCCTGGGGCTTGAACTCAAAGCCTGAGCACCATCCCTGGCTTCTTTTTGCTCAAGGCTAGCACTCTGCCACTTGAGCCACAATGCCACTTCTGGCCTTTTCTATATATGTAGTGCTGAGGAATCAAACTCAGGGCTGCATAAATACGAGATGAGCACTTTGCCACTAGGCCATATTCCCTCATTTAATCTTTTAAGTCCCCTAGGAAGTAGAGGCAATTATCCTCACTTTGCAAATGTGGAAATGGACACACAGCATGATTAAAGACTTACCTGAGTTCACCCAGCTGGGAAGCGACAGAGGCAGGATTTGAACCCACACAAAGTGGCTCCTTTTCCCTGCATGTAGCCTGTATCCTGCCTGCCTTTGCCGTAACAAAGCCTTGTGCACCCTTCATTCCTGACCAGCATGTGGTGATGGCCAGGTGCATGCTTGGCAGGGCTGAGTTTATGGAGGTCTTTTGAGGCATATGGTAGGTAATGTGCAGGGATTTAGGGGCAGAATGGGGAAATGTTAGAGGTGAGAAAGGGTGACCACTGAAGTAAACAAGGAAAACCAGCTGTGCCTGCTTGAGCAGGAAATGCCTAGTTATCAAGCCTGCCTAGCTTCATGCCATCTGGCTCCCTTAGGGGTCAGCTGATACCCTGTACAGGTGAGATGAACCTGCTTTTGAGGTGAGCACTTTACCACTAGGCCATATTCCCAGCCCCTGAACCTGCTTTTGAGTTGGGGAAGTAAAGCAGAGGTTACTGACAATTCTATTGTTTTACACAATTGATAATATGTGTACACCCAAATGTAACTAGAGTCAGGAGGAATGCTGTGTGAAAGGAAGACTTTCCCTTGACATGGATTAGAAAGGACATGGACTTGCTAAAAGAAAGGACATTCTTGCTAAGGATGGCTATGTCTTATTCCTCTAGCTGTTGATAATTAATGACTTACAAAAAGTAAGCAGGCCAGGTGTTAGGGGCTCACACCTGTAATCCTAGCTACTCAGGAAGCTAAAACCTGAAGATCACAGTTCAAAGCCAGCCAGGCCAGGAAAGTCCATGAGATTTATCTCCAATTAACCACCTAAAAACTGGAAGTTGAGCACAAAAGCTAAGGGACAGCACCTCGGCCCTTGGGTCAAGCCCCATAACTGACCAAAAAAAAAAAAAAAAAGCAGAATCTCTCTTATCTAGTACTACACTTAAGCTCCCACCTCCCAGAATAGCAAGGATCCATGCATAACTAAGACAAAGAAAAACCTGTAAACATAGAAAGTTACAGCTGAACTGAATTCAGGACGTGAAAATTATAGAGGAAAGGAGATTGTGAGACTACAGAGACTTTGTTGTTTTTTTTTTTTTTTTTTGGCCAGTCCTGGGGCTTGGATTCTGGGCCTGAGCACCGTCCCTGGCTTCTTTTTGCTCAAGGCTAGCACTCTGCCACTTGAGCCACAGTGCCACTTCTGGCCGTTTTCTGTATATGTGGTGCTGGGGAATCGAACCCAGGGCCTCATGTATATGAGGCAGGCACTCTTGCTACTAGGCCATATCCCCAACCCCTACAGAGACTTTCTTTACCAACAGAAAGACAGGACGGGAAGTAGAGCTGCAGCTTAAAAGGTAGAGCACTAACCTCGGGCAACAAAACTCAGGGCCTGAGTTCAAGAGCCCCAGGATGGGGCGGGGTGGAGGGGGAGGAGGAGGAAGAGGAAGAAGAAATGATTTAGCTGTGGCTTAAGTGGTACAGTGCCACCCTTGAGCACAAAAGCTCAAGGACAGCGCCCAGGCCCTGAATTCAAGCCTCAGCACCAAAAAAGAGATCGAGGTTGAGGGTGATTAAGATGAGACAAAACCCCAATATAGAATGCAGCGGCAAGCCAGGCTGCGCAGCCACCATGTAGGTACCAGGAAGCACAAAAAAAGCAGTCTAAGTAAGCTGTTTGTCCTCAGTGGTTCACAAAAGCACAGGTGTATTTCAAGTAGAATTGAGCAGTGTAGCATGCTGCCCCCAGCTGTACCAGCCAAGCTGGTCATTTGTACAGCACTCTTGTATCTAGGGTAGGTGGTGGTAGATCTGGAGGCATATGTCAGTGGTAAAGCAACTGCCTCGCATTGTGTGAGCCCTGGCTTCAATTAATTCCCAGTGTCCTCCCCTCCCCGCCCCCATTCACACAGTGCGTTCAGCTAAGAAGCAGTGATGTAGGATTAGAACCTAGGTAGCACTGATACCTTCACTAAAGCATCTGTGCTCACCACTTCTCTTTACTGCTTCTCTGCAGATTTGATCATGTGGCTTATGTGGAGCTGTACATATAGACATAAAGCTCTGCAGAGAAACTGGACTTGTGCTACAGATCTGGAGGTCACTATACAAAGGAAAATCTTGGGAAGGGGGAGGGACCTGAAGCTGTATTGGACTGGGGACAGGAAGCTGGTGATGAAGAGAGCTCAGGAACCTCAGCATTGGACCAGAATTTCAGAAAGGGAAAGAAGACACATGTAGCGGAGTAGTTACGTGATGCTGTTACAGAGGAATGTGTTATCTCTGTTGAGCTCAGAAATGGGCTGACTGACCTGTGAGGGATAGAAATGAAGCAGTATATTATGTGGATGCAAGTTGGTCAGCAAGCTCCCACATTGGGGTTTAACTTTTTTTTTAAATTATGAGTGCATCTTGTAGCACACACCAGACTGGAGGCGTGGCTGTGACAAACAAGTGGAGCATGAGGCCCTGAGTTCAAAGGTTCAGAACCTGGAAAAGGGAAGGGAGGAAGGAAAGAAAAAGGGAGGAATGAAGAGAGAGGGAGGAAGGAAAGGAGCAAAGAAAGAAAAGGAGGGAGGGAGGGAGAAAGATTGTCAGAGCAATAAGCACAATTTCAGGTCAGATTTTTAAAGGTAATTGTAAACTCAGGGATTATAAAGTGCTTCTAGGGGCTGGGGATATGGCCTAGTGGCAAGAGTGCTTGCCTCGTATACATGAGGCCCTGGGTTCTATTCCCCAGCACCACATATACAGAAAACGGCCAGAAGTGGTGCTGTGGCTCAAGTGGCAGAGTGCTAGCCTTGAGCAAAAGGAAGCCAGGGACAGTGCTCAGGCCATGAGTCCAAGGCCCAGGACTGGCCAAAAAATAAATAAATAAATAAATAAATAAAATAAAGTGCTTCTAAATTATTTTTACACAGGCTATTTCTGTCCAGTTTTGAGCCAGGGACCTTTCACATTAAGAGAACATGGTAACTACTACTCTATGGAAACTTACTACATGCTTTTTAAAAAAATGTGCTTCAGGGCTGGGGATATGGCCTAGTGGCAAGAGTGCTTGCCTCATATACATGAAGTCCTGTGGTTCAATTCCCCAGCACCACATATACAGAAAACAGCCAGAAGTGGCGCTGTGGCTCAAGTGGCAGAGTGCTAGCCTTGAGCAAAAAGAAGCCAGGGACAGTGCTCAGGCCCTGAGTCCAAGCCCCAGGACTGGGGGAAAAAAAAAAATCTGCTTCGGCTGGCCTGGACGACAGTAGCTCACACTGGGCAACAAACCAGAAAAAAGAAAAAAAGGTGCTTCAGGTACTATTTGTTTTCCCCTTTTTAGTGAAGCTTTTATGTCATCAGGGATCTTCTTTGTCCCTTACCATTTCTAGAGGCTCCATATCATTACTTATCCAATCCTTTCATTGGACATCTGGACTATTTCCGTGCTTTTCAGTGTTACAGCCTGAGCACAGCCCCTGAGCTTCTTTTTGCTCAAGGCTGGCACTCTACCACTTGAGCCACGGTGCCATGTCTGGCTTTTTCTATATATGTAGTGCTAAGGAATCAAACCCAAGGCTTCATGTATACATGTATTTGAGGCAAGCATTCTACCACTAGGCCATATTCCCAGCCCCTCCCCCCTCCTTTTTAGGACATCTTGCTATATAGTCTAGGCTGGCCTCCAACTCAAAAAGCCTCCTGAGTGTCTATAGTGTTTTGTTTTGTTTTGTTTTGTTTGCCAGTCCTGGGGCTTGGACTCAGGGCCTGAGCACTGTCCCTGGCTTCTTCTTGCTCAAGGCTAGCACTCTGCCACTTGAGCCACAGCGCCACTTCTGGCCATTTTCCGTATATGTGGTGCTGGTGAATCGAACCCAGGGCCTCATATATACAAGGCAAGCACTCTTGCCACTAGGCCATATCCCCAGCCCCTCTATAGTGATTTTTAAGTTTATTTTATTTTATTTTTTTGCCATCCTGGGGCTTGAACTCAGGGTCTGGGCACTGCTCCTGAGATTCTTTTGCTCAAGGCTAGTACCACTTGAGCCACAGCACCACTTTGGGCTTTTTCTATTTATGTGGTACTCAGAAATTGAACCCAGGGTTTCATGCATGCTAGGCAAGCACTCTACCACTAAACCACATTCCCAGCCTAGTGAATATTTTTATACCAAAAAAAAATAATAAATCTTTGAGCCTGAGCACGTAGCTCACACCTTTAGAGAACTTGTTGCCTTCAATAAGCCAAGAAAGTGGCCTTAGCTAAAAGTGTGTCCTCCACTACTCACCAGTGTATTGCTTGCCGTTCTAGGCGCCATGTCTGACCAGGACTGTGGTAAGGCCAGCTCCATGCCGGAGGCCCTTGTGAAGAGATGAGTTGCTGAGCCGAGGCTGGGATGAAGATGCTGCCGGGTGTGGGTGTGTTTGGTACTGGCAGCTCGGCCCGGGTCCTGGTCCCACTGCTGAGGGCAGAAGGATTCACAGTGGAGGCTCTGTGGGGGAAGACCGAGGAGGAGGCCAAGCAGCTGGCTGAGGAGATGAACATCACCTTCTACACCAGCCGGACCGATGACGTCTTGCTACATCAAGACGTAGACCTGGTGTGCATCAACATCCCCCCTCCACTCACCCGCCAGATATCTGTGAAGGCTCTAGGTATGCAGATTGGACTGTGGCAGGTAGACTGTCCCTTGGATAGTCCTCAGCCTCTGTGCTCTCCCCTGCGCCTGGGTATTCCTTCATGGGCTGCGTTTACAGGTCGTAGTGCTCTGGCCCATCTGCCACCCCTTAAGCAGAGCTGAGGGAGGGGAGCAGGTTGGAGGGTCTTAAAGCTCCCATTAGTAAATCCCTCAACAAAAGCTGGGATGGCTCATCAAGGGACTGCAGGTGAAGGTGATTGTATTTCAGGGAAGTCAGCATTCGCTGGACACTGGGGAACTGGTGGTGATTGACACATTTGTTCTTCCCCACCGTGACAGGCAGCACCACAGGAAGGAGAGGAGGCAGTGTAGCAGGCTGCTGTTTCCCATGCTTTGTCAGCCCTTGACGGTAGTGAGCACACACCCTTCCTGCCAACCACAATCTTGTATAGCCAGACGGCAGGAAGGCGCTCTGGCAGCATTGACTTTGCCCACAGGATCTGAGGTACAGCCTGCTGGTGTAGCCACTCCCTCTAGGAGCTATGGGCTTGTAGGCCTCCTGCCCCTGGCTGGGCCTGTCCTGCTGAGCAGTTCTGCAGGTCCTGCTGGGCTTCTCTTTCCTATCAACTATGGACAGATTATTTTCTTCATCCTATGCAAATTAGAATCTAATTTAGTAGGAAAAACAAACCAGTAAACATTGGCTTAGCAATTATTATTTTTTTTAGGGCTTCCTGTGTGCCAGGCATTGTTTTGATATTATTCTGGACCTTCAAAGCTGTGCTGTACCACAACCCTCCCTGCCTCCAGAATACCAGAAGCTAGGTGGGGTGGCCATACCTGTAATCCCAGAAATCAAGAGGACTGAGAGTTTGAGTCTAGTCTGGATTACATTCCAAGATCTTGTCTCAAAAAGAAAAAAAAAGTTGAACCATGAGGTGGGAGCATGCTTGTAATTCTAGCACTCAGGAGGCTAAGACAGGTCTCAAGGTCAAGACTGCTCTATCTCAAATGAAGTAAATAGAAATAACACACAAGCTGAGTGACAGAAGACTTAAGTAAGACTGCAAGTATTATGTAATGGGAAGGTTGCTTGTTGCTTTTGTGCTGGTTCTGGGGCTTGCACTCAGGGCTTGGGCACTGTCAAGGCTAGCACTCTACCACTTTGAGCCACAGCTCCATTTCCAGCTTTTTGGTAGTTAATTGGAGACAAGAGTCTCATGAACTTTCCTGCCTGGGCTGGCTTTGAACTGCAATCTTCAAATCTCAGCTTCCTGAGTAATTGGGATTATAGGCATGAACGACTAGCACCCGGCTAATAGGGTAATTGTTTTCTATAAGCTGACAGGAGTCAAGGACCTCAGAAGTAATGATCTCTCATTACTTCTCTGGGTCAGGAACCTGCATCCCACTACCATTCTTCCTGGCCGATACCACAGCAGAAGCCCCAAGGCTCTACTACTTATCTCTCCTTTGTTCTAAGCAAGTCAAAAAAGCATTTCTGTCACATTTGGCTCCGTGAGTAGGGGAGGATTAATGTTCATTGAATTGAGTAAGAACTTGAATCCATCTGGCTGTCAACATGGCCAAAAATTGTAGATGGTTTATCTTTTCCAGAGAGCACTCTATAAAAATAGGTGACACTGGAGGAAGATGGTGGCTCCCCAGTTGAATTTAGAACATAGAATAAGCCAGTGCTTCAGCAAAGAGTTGCTTCCATGGGAATCACCCAAGGCGCAGTGAATGTCGGCTGATGAGTGATGTGTAGAGGCTTTCTGTGCTTTCCCTGAGTTTTAGTGTCTCCACGGAGACCATTTCTAAGCTATGCAGGAGAAAGAGGGGATCCTGGGATTCTTTGGCAGCAAGCCAGCTATTTTTCAATTCTTACTCTAAGAAAAACAGTATGTTTTGAGCTACTTAATAAAAACAGGAAAGAGCAGGGGCTACCAGGGGCCTCTGGGCTGTTGGTCTTTTCTTTTCATACCTACTGTAAGTAGAAGGGGGATGTACCTGAGCCCCAATTAACTAGCATGTGCTCGGCCTGGGTTCAATGCCACTCCCCCTAAGAAAAGACAGGGAAACTGAGGCTCAGGAACATTGAGCAATGATAACTTCTCAGAGGCACAAAATGCAACATTGCATTTCCCTCTTCTTGCTATATTTTTGCCTCATTTCTGGGTCCATACAAATTTTCTCTTGCCAAGTGCTAGGAGGCTGAGGTCTGAGAATCAAATTCAAAACCAACACAGTCAGGAAAAATCTGTGAGATTCTTATCTCCACTAAACTACTCAGAAAAAGTTGGAAGTGGTGCTGTAGCTCAAGTGGTACAGCACTAGCCTTGAGCAAAAGAAGTTCAGAGACAGAAGCAAAAGAAGTTCGGGACAGCACCTAGGCCCTGAGTTCAAGCCCTAGGACTCCCCCCCCCCCACACACACACACAAATTGTCTCTTGTCCTCATTATTTTTTTCCCTTTTTTTTTTTTTTTTTTTTTTTTGAGGCTAGTCTCAAACTCACTAGTCTAGACTGGCCTCCAACTGAAGATCTTTTTGCCCCAGACTCCTAAGTTCTGAAACTAGAGGTATGAATTACCACATTTATCCTACTCTTACTAGTTAGTTCTAAAATTAATTCTTAACCCTACAGAGGTTTACTTTGCATGTCACAACTCTGTGGCATCTTGTTTTTCTGCTACTGCCTGACCATCCCCCCGCTCCCCCATCTTCTACCTCAAATCCTATCCTTAATGCTTTCCCTTGAACTCCTTAAAGGAGGATAGAAGAATCCTTAATACATTTTAAAGCCCAGTTGTATTCAGAAATAGTTTAGAAAAATGTCTTTTAGTGGGCAGAGTACTTCTTTTCTTTGCCACTGTTGAAGTGATGAGGTGCTATGCTCAGTTTTTGGCATTTGTTTCTTAGAAAAACAAATTTGCTCTTTCCCATGGGACATCAACCTTATAAAAACCTAATGAAAGATCACTCCTCAAGCAGGCTGACCCAGATAATTTAATCCCCAAATCTCCAGTCCCTTGGGAAGCCTCCTGATCCCAGGGCCAGACCAAATCCTTGTCTGGTCTCATCCCACCAGTCATCTTCATCGTATTTACCTTGAGTGTGTTCCTCTTATTTATTTGTACAATCATTTGAACCTATTAAGATTGTTAAGTCCTTAGAAGGTTGAGCCCATGTCCCGTAGGGCCCCAGTTCTTGGACTAGGGTCTGGGACTCTGGTTGGATAAGACATTCACCAACTTCACCTATACAGTCAGTCCAGTCTGCTGGTGCAACAGGGAGCTAACATGGACCTGGGCTGTGGAATAGAAGAATCCATTACTTTCTTTCATTAGAATAGGGACTCCCTGGATGTTATATTTTATAAAATTAGTGGTTTTGTGGACTGCTTCTCCATTCTGCTGTGAGAAATCATACTCCTAGTCCCAGTCCTCTGGATAGGAGTTTGCTATCTAAATCCTCCAGGACCCAGCCTGTGAATCCGGCTCCCTGTGGAGTGCTACTGAGGAACAAAGCAGTGGTCTGCAGAGCCTGGGGCAGCTCCTCTGGGCCTTGTTCAAGGGAGCATGTGCTGGAGACAGGCTTGCAGCTTGAAACTCTTTTACCCTCAGAAAACCTGAGCCAAAAAAGCACTGAAGTTACTAAGTGTAATGTTCAGTGGTAGAGTGTTTATTATATTCAAAGCCCTGGGTTTGAACGCACAACACTGAAGAATTCTTTTTTTAAATGTCTAAAGTTGTCCAGGAGGAAAAAAAGCAGTTTTCAGCTCCTCTATTTGCTCCTTTGGTTTCCTGGCAGGAAAGTTAGATGAGCTTATATGAACATGTCTCTTAAGGCAACCCAAGTCTTCCTGAAGGGGAAACAGCCAGTGCTGCTGGCCTCAGCGAGGCTGATTGCTTTTGACATCCATGCTGTATGACTCCTGCTAGCCAGGCATGGTGGCCCATGCCTGTAATACCAACTACTGCAGAGGCAGAAATAGGACAGTCTCAATTCAAAGCCACCCCAGGCAGATTTACCCATAAGACTCTATCTGAAAAACTAAAATGATTGTGACTATGGCTCACATATGTACTAGTAAGCTCAAGGTCCTCAGGTCAATCCACAGAACAGCCCTCCCGAAAGACTTCTGGGTCTTGTGTTCAAAAGATGTCTCTCTAGCCATGCTGCTGCTTTCTCCACTTTCCTTCCCAGCCCTTCTTTCTTTTTAAAGTAGCATCAATTATTTGTGAAAATAGATTTCCTTTTAACACGTACATACATGCATACAACGTGCCTAGATCAGACCTATCTTCTTAGTTATTCTCCACTGTCTCCCCTCTCCCTTTCCTAAACCAATCTGAACAAACTTCCCTGTTCCATTTTCCCTTATGTACATAAAGTATTTTGACTATATTCCTCTCTGTTTGTCCTCCAGCCTTTTGATCACTAACTTGTTGGACCAGTGTTGTAGAGAACAGTCTGTGGGACTCTTAGATGTCTCTGAAGTTATGATTGGAATGCTAAGCCCATCCTGTTAGCATATAGATCAGTTATCACACCACAAGCTGACGATCTAATAAATGCATAACAGTTCAACCCATGCCCATATGTCTCCCCCCCCTCTCCCACCCACGTGCATTAATCAGGTCCTCCAGAGAAACTGAATCAATGAGATATTGAGAGAGAATTGTCCCACACATTTCCTGAGTGCTGACAAATCCAAAGTCTACACAGCAGACTGTACAGTGGAAATTCAGGAGCCTGACAGCATGTGGAGGCAGAATGTTTCTCCTCTTTGGAGGACCTGTTTTTTTAAAGCCTTCAACTGATTGCATGAGGCCCACTTACATTATGGAAAATAATCTGTTTTTGTGCTGGGATGCAGCCTAGCAAGTTTATCATCCTGGGTTCAATTCCCAGTACCAAAAAAGAAAAGACAAAATAATAATAATAGTCATGGTAGCTCATGCCTATAATCTTAGCTACTCAGGGGTATGAGATCTGAGGATCTTGATTTAAAGCCAGCCTGGGCAAGAAAGTCCATGAGACTCTTACTGCCAGTTAATCACAGAAAAACCGGGAAATGAATCTGTGGCTCAAGTAGTAGAGCTGTAGCTTTGAGCAACAGAGGCTCAAGGACTGTGCCAGGCCCAGAATTCAAGTCCCAAGACTAGCAAAATAATAATAATAATAATAATAATAGGCTGGGAATGTGGCTTAGCGGTAGAGTGCTTGCCTAACATACATGAAGCCCTGGGTACAGTTCCTAAGTACCACATAAACAGAAAAAGGTGGAAGTGGTGCTGTGGCTCAAGAGGTAGAGTGCTAGCCTTGAGCAGAAAGAAGCCAGGGCATTGTGAATATGCCTACCTGATCTAGGGAAGGGAAAGAAAAAGGAGGGTGTAAGATATCACAAGATATGTACTCACTGCCCTATTATGTAACTGTACTACCCTTTTGCACAACACCTTGTCAACAAAATTTAATTAATAAAAAAAAGAAGAAGCCAGGGACAGTGCTCAGGTCCTGAGTTCAAGCCCTAGGACTGGCAAAAGGAAAAAAAAATGGGGGAAAAGAAAAATAATGATTATCAAGAGTCCATCTCAGTGAGAGAACACTTGCCCAGCATTTGTTGAGAACTGGGATAAACTCCAAGCATTAGGGAAAATGACAAAAGAAAAAAGAACTTCTCTTTACCCACCCTATAACTTTCTCCAGTGCATTCACAGAGACTATATTCTGTCCATGCTGAGACACCCCCCCACACACACACCTTCCTGGTCCATAGGCGACCTTCCTGGATCCATCTGCCTTGGAGAAAGGTCTTTTATGCAGCTGCCATTTCCCATTGTGTCTCACTCACAGGCATCGGGAAGAACGTGGTCTGTGAGAAGGCAGCCACGTCGGTGGATGCGTTCCGGATGGTGACGGCCTCGAGATACTACCCGCAGCTCATGAGCCTGGTGGGGAACGTGCTGCGCTTCCTGCCCGCCTTTGTGCGCATGAAGCAGCTGATCGCAGAGCACTACGTGGGTGCGGTGATGATCTGTGACGCCCGCATCTACTCGGGCAGCCTGCTCAGCCCCAGCTATGGCTGGATCTGTGATGAGCTCATGGGCGGCGGCGGCCTGCATACCATGGGCACCTACATTGTGGACCTGCTGACCCACCTGACTGGCCGGAGGGCTGAGAAGGTTCATGGGCTTCTCAAGACCTTCGTGCGGCAGAATGCCGCCATCCGCGGCATCCGGCACGTCACCAGCGATGACTTCTGCTTTTTCCAGATGCTCATGGGTGGGGGGGTGTGCAGCACAGTGACGCTTAACTTCAACATGCCGGGCGCCTTTGTGCATGAGGTCATGGTGGTGGGCTCTGCGGGACGCCTCGTGGCCCGGGGAGCTGACCTCTACGGGCAGAAGAACTCTGCCACACAGGAGGAGCTCCTGGTGAGGGACTCCCTGGCTGTGGGGGCCGGGCTTCCTGAGCAGGGCCCCGAGGACGTCCCGCTGCTCTACCTGAAAGGCATGGTCTACATGGTGCAGGCCTTGCGCCAGTCCTTCCAGGGGCAGGGCGACCGCCGCACCTGGGACCACACCCCTGTGTCCATGGCTGCCTCCTTTGAGGATGGGCTGTACATGCAGAGCGTGGTGGATGCGATCAAAAGGTCGAGCCGATCTGGGGAGTGGGAGACCGTGGAGGTGCTGACGGAGGAGCCCGATGCCAACCAGAACCTGTGTGAGGCGCTTCAGCGGAATAACCTGTGAGCCTGAACATGGGCTCCCTGCCAGCCACAGGGCACAGGGACCAGGAGTCTTGATGGGGGTGTGACTTTAGTAAAGACAGTGTCTTTGGTTTAATACATCAGTGTGGGCTAGGGTTGGGAGAACATTGAAGGAGGCCCAGGTTAAACACCCCATCTATCTACTCATGTCCTCAGACTTGCAGGGCGGTGAACCCTCTTGCTGCCAGGGCTTGGGCAGGCAAGCCCACTGTGTGTATGGTGGAGCTGTCGCCAGGCCTCTTCATGGTTCTAGGGAGTAAGACCTGCAAAAGCCTGGCCTAGGGGCTCTGATTTGTGGTCATACAGAATAAGAAAGCCCACAAGGAGCCGGCTTGGCTGAGGCCTGAGGAGAAATGACACAAAACCTGTTTCCATGGCCTTGGGCTGGAGCATCTCAGGAAGAGTGAGGACAAGTCACTCCTCAGGGATCCTCACCTGCCTTCCCGGTACCCAGGCTCCTGCAGGCCCCAGGCCAATTAAGTGAGCTCTCAGGGGCTATTGACCTATGGAAGAGGGCCCTTGACTGGCAGAGGGGAGCTGAGGAGCTGTAGAACATCAGGTAAATGTCAATAAATGAGGCAGAAAATGTGACATCATGATATATGGTTGTATAGTTGGATTTCTTGAATAATGAAAGGTTGTTAATCACTGCAGATTGCTTTTCTCTTTCCTCATGACTGCATAGCAGCTCTGAGCCTGCTGTATACACATCATCTGCTGGGCTGCACAGGTTCTGCCGCTGCCTATCCTCATCTCCAGCTTTCTCCCTCATGGTCAAGTCCCAGGAGTCCTCCAAAGAGGTGTTTGCTCCAGGGACAGGAGGCAAGGTTTCCTAATAATCAGCTATTTGGCAATTTAGGCAGATAAGGCAAAACCTGGGCTGGAAGTCTGGAGGGATCTGTTTTGTTTTTGTTTTGTTATTTCTGGGATTGAACGCAGGGTCTCTTGTTTCCTAAGGTGGCACTATCCCATGTAAGCCACTCCCCTAGCCCTAGGGATTCTGTTCTTGGAACCATGGCTGCCTCCAAGAAAGCCCTGAGAGGGGAGGAGGCTGAAGAGGAAGCGCCCTGTGCCACCTCTTAGAGCAGGTTTGACTGGCACTGCCTGAGCCAGCCAGCCACCGGCCATGCTTATTCACTAACTTGCGCATGGGGGCAGGTCATGGGGGAGTGGACTGTTGAAAAAGGACTCATCTGCCCCTTTGTTTCCCTGGCCGGCTGGATTGTGAACCTAGATGAACTCAATTATTTTTTCTTTTCTCCCTACCCTTTGCTGTTCGCCAGAAAAGCCCAGGGAGAGCTTCCTCTTCCTCTTGGCACCCCTTACAAAAGTCACCAGGCCTGTTTTCCCACAGCATCCTGGTTTCAGACAATCTGAAACAATTTTATTGTGAGATAAAATAACAAGGGTTAGTGTTGGAGTTTGCTTATGACATTCATTAATCTCCAAACCATTCTACAAAGGCACTATTAATTGCCTATTACTTGGATTAGAAAACTGAGGTTCAGCTGAGTGCTAGTGGCGCATACCTGTAATCCTAGCTCAGGAGGCTGAGATCTAAGGATCATGGTTCAGAGCTAGCCCAGGCAGAAAAAGTTGGTGAGACTCTAATCTCCAGTTAATCAGCAAAAAGCTGAAAATGGGTGTATGGCCAACATGAACCAAAACTGCCAAGCAAGAGCACAAGGCCCTGAGTTCAAGCCCTAGTACCAACACACACACAGAGAGAGAGAGAGAGAGAGAGAGAGAGGTAACATCTGCTTCCTAGGTCAGAGAGCCAGGACCCTGGTCAGGACCATCTGATTACAGTTCCTGACCTTGAACTGCCCTTATCCTAGAACTTTGGAATCTTCTTTCAGAAAAGATGTCCCCCTAATCTAGGAAGGGAACTACAGAGTGTCCACCCTAGGCAGGACACTGACAGTTAATAGGCTGTCGCTTGATCCTGGGATGATCAGTTCAGTTCCAGTTCGAGCCTTCTGTGTTTTACTGTGGGTGCTGAGGTCCCTCCTAAATTTGAGAATGACCAAGAAGGCACAAGCTGCTCCTTCACAGGAAAAGTCGTTCCTGCTAACTCGGTGTACTAAGGTTTTAGAAGATTGCTGGTATAGATTGCTATTGGCCTGGTGTAGGACTACTTTTTGAAAGCCTGGGTCCTCTGAGAGTATCTCTCCACCCCGACATGATATCACCTAGTACCCCTAAATTTTGAACATGTGTTTCCCAAGTGTCGGCTCCATGATGAACGTGAGGAGAGAGGGCTTTGAAATGGCCCAGATGTCTGTGGTCAATGGAACTAGGGTGTGACTGAGCACAGATTCCACATTTGTCCTACAGCGCCCTCTCCTGGAAAAAAGCAGCAGTATCTTCCAGGACCTGTTTTCCAAACCTTGGGTCGAGTTTTCCAAACCAGTTTTTTGGTGGATTTTGGGAGGGCTGGGAATATGGTCTAGCAGTAGAGTGCTTGCCTCCTGTACATGAAGCCCTGGGTTCGATTCCTCAGCACCACATATACAGAAAAAGCCAGAAGTGGCGCTGTGGCTCAAGTGGTAGAGTGCTAGCCTTGAGCCAAAAGAAATCAGAGACAGTGCTCAGGCCCTGAGTTCAAGCCCCAGGACTGGCAAAAAAAAAAAAAGAAAAAAGGTAGTTGAAGAGTTGTTCTCCCTCCCACTTACAAATCTCCATGTCCCCTTGAATGATGCTACCTAAGAATCCTCCCCCACTTCAAGTGGGCTTATAGAAGCTGCAGTGATGTTCTTTGTGTGGTTCTACCCAGCTTCCGTCCACCAGTAACAAGCTCTAGGAATTGTTCTCCAAATATTTCCTACACTGCCCAGCACAGGAAGTTCAGTGCTGACTTTGCCTCCAACTCCAGCTCCAAAGACCACCCAGTGAGTGCACGTGCCACCTTTTTGATTCAGGCATTGGCAGAACTTCAGTGAGAGCAGAAGCTCCAGAGTCCTAGGGTGTGTGTGGCCAATTGCGAGACTGTTTCTCTACGGGCCTCTGCTTCCTCCGTTGTAAACTGAGACCTCAGAATTATCTAGCTCTGAAACACCATCACCTGGAGTGGGCAAATCACTGCCTAGAAAAAACTTCAGGCAGAAAAGATTGCCTGTATTTTTTTTTCCTGCTGGTTACTGGGGGATCCTAAGTGTTGATCCCCCTGGGATGTGACCAGACGTAGGTCATTCCCTGAGTGGAGCCAGTAGGCCAAGCACGTCCCGTAGTCTTCTTTTTGTCCTAAGTCCCTCCTCCTCGCCTCTCCACTCATCCATTGCACTTAGGCCATCTGACCCTCAACCTCACCAGGGGATGACGGCACAGAAAGGGCCTCAAGCCTGCTTCATCCCCACTTTGGACTCTGAACTGGGATGGTGCCCAGGAATCTGTTGTCCAGGTCCCAACTTGGCCAGTTGGCCTCAAACCTTGCACAGGTGAATCCTCTGCCTTTCTTCCCAGCGTCTTTCCCCAATTTAGGCATCGTATTTGGGGAGACATGGTCTTAGAAAAGGAAACATTTATTTCCATTCAGTAAGCCCAAGATCTCAAGTGGGGGCAGAAGCCAAACTGCCCCCCTCCCATCTAATTGGCCTAGGCCCCTAAACTGCAGCCCTGGTTCAGGCCTGAGAGGAGGGAGGCCCCCCTGTGTAGATGGTCACTTGTACTGTGGGGAGAGTGGGGGAACAAGGGGGGCAGCACAGACGCTCAGCATCTTGTCAATGTCCACCTGGGTTAACTTATCCATCTCGGCCTTGAGGCTGCCGCTCACCCTCAAGTTGGACAAACCCCCAAGGTCCTCTCCAGTCTCTTCCCCCAGGGAGGGTTCCAGGGGGGGAACAAGAGCATGAGTGGGGGGCACTAACACATTGGGGCAAGAAGGCAAAGCAAGGCCTAAGCCCAGCTCACCTGCCATGGGCCGCAAGGCCTGAAGCTGCGCCACACCTGTCTCCTCAGGAACCAAGGCCGACTCTGACTTGGGCTCCACTTCAGTCTCCCCATCCCCCTCCCCTGCCTGGTTCAGCTCAGGGTTGCAATAGTTGATGTACTGGTACAGTGGCCGCAGGCGCTGGGCCTTTCCTGTAAGAACCCGTGGCAGAGCAAAGGCTGGAGCACCAGGCCGTACCCTGTCAGGCCCAGCAGGCAAAGGAAGAAGGGAAGATCCAGGGACTGCCACTCACGCTCTAACCCCAAGGTCTCTGGGGGTGCAGGTGCCGTGTTAGCTGCAACGGGGAGTACAGGAGTCCCCAGACTCTTGCGTTTCTTGGCTTTCTTGTGCGGTTTGGCTGATGGTGAGGGCTCACTCTGGCTGCTCTCCTGCTCCTCCCTCTGCAGTGGTAGTCCCGGTGACAGCTCAGCTTCAACCCTAGGATGGAGCATGATGGCTAGGTCCTGGAGAGGGCTGGGCTATCTAAGCCAGGGACAAGGGGCTGGAGGAGACAGCCTGAAAGCTCTGGCTCCTGTTCTTGAGCCTAGGGACTAGCCCTGCTGTCCACCACCCCAGGCTTAGGTAGCTGTCCCTTTCCTGGTCAATGAAACCTGAGGCCCAGTAGGGGCCCAATGCTCCTGTGAACTCAGTCCTCTGGAAGCTCCATCTCAGTGTTCCTACACCAGGATTAGAGACTGAGGGTAGGAGGCAGAGGATGAGAATCTTCCCTACAGGCGTTTAGTATTTAGGGAATCCTGAAGCATAAAGCCCCTCCCCCAGCCCTGCAATTCCTTCACTCTGAAAGCCCCCTCACTTGATGGGTTTCCTCTTGGGCCCGTGGCTGGGCCTGGGGACGGAGGCCAAAGGCCTGGGACTTCTCTCCTCTCCTGGTTCTGCCTTTGGACCAAGCCCCTCCTCCTCAGGCTTGAGACCTTCCTCCTGGAGCTCTGACTCATAGCTGTGCTCTGGTGAGCACTTGATTTCACCCAGGGTCTTGCAGGCATCCGGTGCTGGCGCCAGGCACTGGTCTCCCATCACTGGACACTGGAGATGATACATACATAATTAGTCACCATAGCCAGGCAAAAGATGTCAGGATCAGTCAGTCATTGAATGCCCAACACGGGCCACCAAATACGAGATAAAGTCCGCTAGCCCAGCTAGATCCCTCACAGCCTGCAAGGCCTGGCCTGAGAGGGAGTTGGATCACTCGGGGTTCAGGATTCAGAGCTGGGTCACCTCAGGGTTCTCGGCCACCTGGGCTGACCCCACGGTTGCTCCTTCCTGGGACCCAGGCTCTCTTTTGGCGCCTGTCGAGATCATGGCTGTGCCGAGTTAGTGCATCCCTGGACAGTTGCTAGGAGAGGACGGGCCCCAAAGAAAGAAGCTTTCCTGGTGGATTCTGTGTTGTCAGGGGTCGCGCCTCCAAACCATCAGCTAGAACTACAAGCCCCAGAAGTCTTTTCGACGTCCTTGACCCCTGACCTCGAGGACGGAAGCTACGTGTTGCCTAGCAACAATAACTCCCGTCGGGTTGCAGCTGCTGGCGGCTAAACTGCTTGGGTGAGACCTTCTGCCCGGCGTTGTGGGGCGCGGGGGCGGGCGAACCCTCTCAGAGAAACAGGCGAGGATAAGGGCTGTGGAGACAGCGGGCGCAGGCCGGGCTTCGGGGCTAGGAAAGGGGGCCGAGAGTGCGCGCGGGGCCGGGGAAGTGGGGCCGGGGCGAGAGATGCCCCGCGCGACCAGCGGCGGCGCACCGTTGCCGGACGACGACCGCAGCATGTGCGAAGGCCCTTCCCGCATTTCGGGGCCCATCCCCCCCGACCCGACGCTCTGCCCCGACTACTACCGGCGGCCCGCCTCGGGTGAGTTGCCGGGCCCGGTGGGGGAGCGCCCGCGGCGAGCCCGGGATTGCCTCGAACTTCTCTCCTTCCTGCCGCCAAGCCCAAGGACGCCTCGAGGGAAACGCGCTGAGGATGGAGCTGCTGACCTGGGACCGCGACCCAGACTCCAGCCCCACTCGCGGCCCCCGCATCAGGCCGGGAGCCCGAGGGATCCTGGAGCGTGGCCAGCGCGGCGTGGGGGACGTGTTGCTGCAGCTCGGGGGCATCTCGCTCAGCCCAGGGGTCTCTTCCAAGAGTAAGTCCCCGCCGGACGGGGCAGTGAGGCAGGTGGAAGTCAAAAGCCAGGATCAAAAGCGGTTATTCCACTGGCTGGCGCCAGTGGCTCACGTATGTAATCCTACTCAGGGGGCTGAGATCTAAGGGTTGCACTATTCCAAGCTAACCAGGGCAGGGAAGTCCGTGAGACTCTCAATCTCCAATTAACCAACAAAAAAAACAGAAGTGGCTGGGAATATGGCCTAGTGGCATGAAGCTCTCGGTTCGATTCCCCAGCACCACATATATGGAAAATGGCCAGAGTGGCGCTGTGGCTCAAGTGGTAGAGTGCTAGCCTTGAGCGGGAAGAAGCCAGGGACAGTGCTCAGGCCCTGAGTCCAAGGCCCAGGACTGGCCAAAAAAAAAAAAAAAAGTAAAAACAAAAAACCAGAAGTGGAGCTGAGACTGTAATTATAGACCACTCAGGGCCTGGGCACTAACCCTGAGCTGGTTGGTGCTCTACCACTTGAGCCACAACACCACTTCTGGCTTTTTGTTTATGCAATACTGAGGGCTTCATGCATGCTAGGCAAGCATTCTCCACTAAGCCATATTCCCAGCCCAGGGAGATCTTTTGATTGTTTCTGTGGTTCTGGGAATTGAACCCAAACAACTTATCACTGTCTTTCTGGGAAACCTTTCTGTAGGGGGCAGGAAGGGAGCCTGTGTATGAGTTAGTATAAGGTGGGTTGCACAGGCCGTATATGAGGCAAAGCCCAGCATCATTCCTCCCTGCCCTCCGCCCCCTCCCCCCCAGGGAAGGATCCCAAAGACTATGAGAAGGAAAACCTGAAGCGAATCAAAGAAATTCAGAAGCGCTTCCGAGAGCAGAAATATAGCCGGGAACAGAGCCTGCCCAGGCCATTGAAGGCGCTGTGGCACTCACCCAAATATGACAAGGTGGAGTCTCGAGTCAAGACCCATATGCAGGTACCCGTCCTAACAAGCCAAGAGACATTTATAACCCAATCTGATTTAGGGGGGATGGAAGGAGGAAATCACAAGAAACTAAGGTAACAAAAGGACTAAGAAACCCTTGGCTCTTCCGCAGAGGGATGTGAGGCCCTTTTCAGGTGGTGATGGCTGGGCCAATCCTGAGGAACAAGTAGGAATTAGGTAAGGGGAGAGTGGAAGAGAACATTCCAGAGAGATGGAACCTCCCAGATAGAAGTCATGAGGCCAGAGTGAGTATGGGTAGTGAGGATACTAGATATGTTTACTGAAAAGCATGAGGGAAGAAAAGCATGAGCTTAAACAAGTCACTTGTACCCACATCGGAGAGGGAACCTAAATTACTTGGGCGCTGTCCCTGAGCTTTTTCACTCATGCTAGTACTCTACGACTTTGAGTCACGGCAACACTTCAGGTCTCCTGATGAACACTGGAGATAAGAGTCGTACAGATTTTCCTGCCTGGGCTGGCTTTGAACCATGATCCTCAGATCTCAGCTTCCTGAATAGGTGTGACCCACCAGCACCTGGATCTGACATTTATTTCTGAGGACAGAAAAAAAGGAGGGTAGAGGTGAGAGTATGGTGGTGACATTCTGTCTTGGATAGTCACCATTCCTTTAGCCAGGAGCTCAGAAAGAGGATCTGGATTGAGAGAAAAGACAAGGTCACACAAAGCTGTGCCGAGGAAGAAGCATCTGCAGAGCTCCCAGGGGGTAGGAATATGTCCAGGAAGCAGATGGACACTTAGATCTGAATCTCAGGCATGAGACCAAGAAGTTATTGACAAGCAGGTTGAGAACAGTGAGACCAAAGAACAGCCCTATGGGCTTGTGGACCTGGAGGCCAGTCCTTAGTGACCTTGAGGAACCAAAGCTAGAAAGCTTGGCTAAGAAGAATAGTAGCTGGGTCAGAACTGAGGCCAGTGCTTTGTTTTCTAAAAAAAAAAAAAAAAGCGAGAGCTGAGCACCACCAAGCACTGGTGGCTCATGCCTGTAATCTTAGCTCCTCAAGAGGCTGAGATCTGAGGATCGCGGTTCAAAGCCAGCTGGGGCAGGAAAGTCCCCATGAGACTCTTATCTCCAATTAACCACTCAAAGACCAGAAGTGGCTGTGGCTCAAGTGGTAGAGCTCTATCCCTGAGCACTAAGAGGCTCAGGGACACTACTCAGGCCCCAAATTTAATCCCTACAACCTACAAAAAAAAAAAATGTGACAAAGATGTATGTTTAAATGCTGATGAGAGAAGTCCTTAAAGGCAGGAGAGAGAGAGGCATGATCTTGTGGCTTGAGATCCAAATCTCAGCCTGATTCTTGTGTTGTACCCCGTTCTCCAGGAGCCCGGACAAGCCTCTGTGACAGAGCCTGCCCACTTTCTGCGGGCACACTCCCGCTGTGGCCCTGGACTCCCGCCATCCCGTGTTCCCAGTCCCCAGCTCACTCTCCCAGGTCCCAAAACTAAGGTGAAAAGAAATTTGGGGCTAAAATGTGGTTGGGCAGGGATCCTGAGGGTTGGGGAGCACGGGCAAAACACAGTGCTGTTGTGCCCCCTCCATCCTTGCTGTGTCCTGCAGGGACCAGACCTAGGTGTGGACTTCATTAGACACAATGCCCGAGCTGCCAAGCGGGCCCCCCGGCGCCATTCCCGCTCGCTGCAGGTCCTCGCACAGGTTCTGGAGCAGAAACGGCAAGCCCAGGAGCACTATAACACTACCCAGAAGGGCCACGTGCCCCAGTAGTAGGTCCTATTGCCTGACAGCCAGGGAGAGGGTTGCTTGTGGTGGGAGCCAGTCTTTTCCCTGGTGTCATCAACCCTGGGCTTGTGCATCTGCAGCTTGTTAGAACGCAGAGATATGTGGCGCCGGGAGGCCGAGGCCCGCCAGAATAACCAGCCAGACCCTGCCATGCCTCCTGGCCACACTCGCATGCCTGAGAACCAGCGGCTGGAGACGCTGAACAACCTGCTGCAAAGTGAGCACCTGGGCAGGGGTGGCTTGAGGGGAGCCCCCTGGAGACCATTCACCCCTGTCCCAAACTCACTATTCCTGTAGGCCAGAGCCAGCTGTTGCGAGAGCTGGTACTGCTGCCTGCTGGGGCAGACTCACTAAGAGCCCAGAGTCACCGTGCTGAGCTGGACAGGAAGCTGGTGCAAATAGAAGAGGCCCTCAAGATTTTTTCTCGACCCAAAGTGTTTGTGAAGATGGATGCCTGAGCCTTTGGTGATGGCTAGTGGCAAGGAGATCCATGCTGATGGTCTCCACACATGGCCTCGTGGGGCAGGAGCACGCCCTCCCGCAGAGCACAAGTCAGAAGCAGTGTGTGCAGTATCCCCACAGCACTCTTTCCAGTCACCAGTGGCTGCAGAAGGGCTATTCCAGACCTCTTTGTCAAAATATTCAGCCTCTTTGTCAAAATAAACTTTTTGTATGTAGCAGGGTTTGGTTCTATATGAGCTTTTCTTTATTTTCCTTGGTCATGGAGCTTAAACTCAGGGCCTGGGCACTGTCCCTGAACTCTTTTGCTCAAGGCTAGCGCTCTACCACTTTGAACCACAGCTCCACTTCCGGTTTTCTGGTGGTTAATTGGAGACAAAAGTCTCAAGGACTTTCCTGCCCAGTCTGGCTTTGAACTGGGAACCTCAGATCTCGGTCTCCTGAGTAGCTAGGATTACAGGCATGAGTCACTGGTGCCTGGCTGAGCTTTTCTTTATCTCGGAATGCCAAGCCTAGTAGCCCTCCCACTGCTTGATTGTGGGAAGGTTTTCCCACTGCCCTGTCACTTGTGCTTCGTGTCCAAGGCAGAAGGCAGGCTTGTGAGATCAGAGAGGAGGCTGGGGCTAGAACACAGAAGGACCACCTCAGCATTTATAGAAAACATTTAATGTTCCCCAAGTGAGCAAGCTAAAACCCCCTACCAAGAAGTCTCTCTGCCATGTCTCAGCAGCCTAAAGTGACCAGAAACTACATGTTTGCCTGTCAGAGGCTGAAGCCACTACCATCTCGAAGGCCACTCCCCCAGACAGAGCTGGTCTGCTCTTGGCCATTCAAGGAGGGCAGAGAGCTACCAATACCAGGAAGTAGGCAGCCAGGTTGCAGGTCCCAGCATGGAGACCCCTGAGACAGCCCATTGGAACAGGAAGGGTGGCGATTCTCCATGACCAAGTCACTGCTGTCATCATCACTGTCCACCTCCGCAGGCCCAGGCCCTGCAGATGGAGGCCTCGTCAGACGCCCAGATGCCCCTCGCACCACATTATTGCGCTGGTTGGCAGGCTTGACAGTGACAATGAGGTTATGGCTGTTGGCGACCATCATGTCTGTCACTTGGTCCAAGGTCTTGCCAGCCACCTCAATGCCATTGACCTCGAGGATCTCATCACTGACTGCTAGAAGCCCTGTACTCTCAGCTAGGCCCCCACGTACCAGGCGGGAGATGAAGATACCTGGAACCCGCTCCAGGCCCTGAGGAGCCACACGCATGCTCATGCCATCTCGGATATAGAAGCCCAGGGGGCGGTCTGAACCGTGCTTGTGTAGTCGCACCCGTCGATGGGTCTCAGGCAGTAGGTCCACATCTATGACTGAGGAGACCTGGCGGAAATCTCGGGGCAAGCTGATTAGCAAGGGTGGCCGGGTGCGTAGGGATGCCACTGGCCGTAGCAGGAGCCCTTTCTTGCGCCGCTGCAGGGAGTTGGATGCAAAAGCCAGACCGCTGGAGTCAGCTTCTGGTGGAGAGGAGGAGAAGGCTGAGATCAGAGACTTGCCCCATGTGAGCCCTTTACAGGGTCAGTCTTGCTATTTCCTATCACTTGGAGGTCAGGCCAAGGGCAGGGACTGCAAAAGGCACATCTTGGGGTGTGGATAACCCTGTAGATCTGCCCTGTCACCCTACCCCACGCAAGCTCCACAGTGTCCCCATTCTCACCCCGCTTCTGCACTAGTAAACGTAGAGGTGGGGGCCCACTGGCCAGGGCCCGGTGCAGGCTGTCGTCGTTGGTGAGGGGCAGCAAGTCGCCATGAGCATCCGTATAACCAAGCAGCACGTCCAGGCCTGGGATCTGGTGTACAGCACGCAGCAACCTAGAGAATTCTTGAAAGCCACTCACCGAAGCGCGGGGCAGCGCGAAGCGTCGGAACTCGGCGTCAAACTGGAAATCCAGGTTTGGGGATGAGAGGGGATGTTTGGGCGCGAGAGGAGGCAGGATAGAGCCTGGGCCCCTTTCTCACCATTGGTTCGAGGGTGGCAGAGGTGGGAAAGAAACGGCTGCTGCAAAAACTGCAGCAGCCTTAAGCCCAGACCTCAGCTCAGTACAAGGGACGCTGTCCAAGGTCTTTTCTCACCCTCCCATACGTGGCCGCGTGGAGACCCGCAGTGGAGGGAGGAGGATGGAAGGAATGCTGGCAGAAAGACAGAACGGGACGTAGAGAATGGAGGACAGAAAGAGGTGATGGACAAGGAGCAGGGAAGGGAGCAGGCAGGAATTGGGAGCGCCTGGGGCCCGGGGCGGGAGGAGCCCTTACTTTGCTCTTCACCTCGATGATGCTGTCGGGACTGCGCGCCGGAGTCCTCTGTGGCCGGGCCATGGCGGGGCCGGGCGGGCGGGGGCCGGTGCCCCCAGCAGCCCGCCGAGGCGCAGGTGCACAGCCTCGCCGGCCCGCTCGCGCCGCCCCGCCCCTGGCGGTAGCACTCGCCCCGCCCTCCCACCTCGACCATGACGTCAAGGGGGCCGCGACGCGGGGGAACGCGGAGTCCACGTTTCCTAGGAAACGGAGGTGGAGAGGAGTCTTCCTCTGCTTTTACGTCATGACGCTACAGCTCGTGGGACCCGGAATCTGAGGGAGGAAGGGGAGGGCTCGGCCAAGCCGAGGGTGGAACCGGGGAACTGTCAGTTATGCGCGGTGAGCAGTTATTTCCACGGGCTTTACAAGGCCGCGTATTTTGTAGATGGGGAAAGTCGGTGTTGTTCTGAATCCCTCGGAGTCACACGACACCGGCGTGGTGTCGCGCCAGCTCTCAGCCGCAGACTTCGGATGCAGATCCCTTTCTTTCTGGGTCAGCCCTTGGACTTTCCTTCCAGATGCTGGAGGAGTCTTGAGAAACATCCCAAAGGCCAGGCTGCTGCTCGGAGACTCGGCTCCAGCCCACCCAGCGGAAGCCAACACACAAATTCCTGGGCATTAGGCCTCTCTGCGCACGCGCGAGCGCGTGAACGGGCGTGGCTTCGCCCTCAAGACCCGCCCAGCCGTCACGCACTTCCTCTTCCGACTGGAGGCGGCGCCGCGGGGCCGGCGGGAAGCCCCCGCAGGTACGTTCCACAAGCGGCGGGAATGGCAAATTTTGCCTGGCCGGTGCTGCGGCCCTGGATTCGAGAGTTGATCCTGGGCTCACAAACAGCCTCAAGCCCCCGACTTGGGCATCTGCTGAAGGTGAGTCTCCACTCGGGGCCCTGAGACGGGAATGGGCCGGTGTAGTACATTGACGCAGTGACCGCCATCAGGTACTTAGGGACTCAAAGGTGCCGGGCCCGTCCTCAGCCCCGGACTCCCCTGACACCGGAGCAATACTGCTTGTGTCCGACGGGACCTACAGCGTCCAATGTCTCATGACGAGCGAGGCCCTGAACTCCAGAGAATGGTAAGAAGAGAGGCGCTGCCGGGCTTAACAGAAAATTGAGCCCCGAAGTGGGAGGGCCCCGGGCATTTAGGGGCGAGGCTTGTTCCTCTCGCCTGTTGGGCCTTGTGTTCAGGCGGGCTGAGATATGAGGGTTGTGTTCTCTGCCGTAGGCAGGAGAGGGAGTTCGGATTCTACGGGAAAGAGGGCCGGTTGTTGGTGTTGAAGGTTTATGAGGTTCACATCCATGTCTCTGAGGGCAATGAGGTGAGTGGTGAAACTGGTTAGGGCATTTCTGTGCCCAGACCTTTCGTGACAAACTCTCCCTCCCTCCCCAATTCATCCAGCCTTCAGAGTTCTACCTCCAGGTGGACTGCTTCACCATGCTGCCCGTAGAAGAACCCCTCGAAGAAGTGACAAATTGGTAAGTGATACTCCCAAAGGCGGGGCTGTGTAGTTCAGTAGCAGAGTGCAGGCTTGGCATGTAGGAAGTTATGAGTTCCATCTTCAGCACCCCCTCTCTCCCCAAATGCCTCCATCCCCAACCCAGTCCTGGCTGGCTGTAGCATAGACCTTAGCTCCTTAATAACACAGACTGCCTACCTCCTCTTCTCCACAGCAACCAGGACTCAGTTGTACAGAAGAGGCTCTGTGACTGCCTTGAGTGAGTGTGGGGGTTGGGCTCTGAGTGTAGTTCAATCAGGGAGTGCCAAATCAGGGTAGACAGGCCCAGAATTGTGCCTGAGACTTGTCTACTCTGTTTCTATAGGGATCACCTTTCAGAGTCCACCTCTTCCGACGCCGATGCAGGTACTGGTCAGGGTTGCCCAGTGATCCTACGTTTTGTAGACTCACCTCTCCTACCATCCTGTGCATCCTAGTGAACACTTCCCACACTACCCTTTCCTCTCTTTGAGCTTCGTCCACTGCCTGGTCCCCTTGTTCCCAGGCCTAACACTGTCCCAGCTTCTAGATGAAGTCCAAATGGAGCAGGAGCATTGGGGGGCGCTAGTACGCCTGGCTGAGAGCTGCCTGATGTTGAAAGGTCCTTGTACAGCGCCTCCCCGCACCTACTGGGCTGCCTCCCACTGCGATGCAAAGGTCAGTCTGGAGTTTTCTTTGGGAGGTATCAGGGTGAGGAGTTAGGGGAGGGCCATGTTGAGAGTTCGTGTCCCACAGGTAGAAGCCAAGTACACTGTTCCCGATTCATTGCTGCACATCTCTGAGCATGACCAACAAATTCTGAGTTCAAGCAGGAGGGCACAACAAGGTAAGGAAAAATGGAGAGGTCAAAAGGGGTCTTTGGAGCCGAGGGCCCACAGTGTTATGCCTCTCTAGATTCACTAGCCCCTGAACTGCTAGCTCTGGAGGAATTGTTTATGATCCTAATTTCCTGTCCTTCTTCACTCAGTAGATGAGGAATCGGTGCCTAGGCTGTGAGTATTGTCAGTCAGGTTCCTGGGCTACAGGCTACACAACATGCTTTGGAATGGTGTGTAGTAAGTGGAAGTGAACATAGACCCTACCAGCCCACCTGTGCTCACAGGCTACTCAGCTGGTCTCAGCTGAGTGGACTGTGCCCACAGTGAGTTCTCTCTTCTCCAGGAGCCCCTGCCTCACCCAGCCTCGTGCCACTGGAGGAAAGTGGTACCAGCATCAGTCTTTTGCCTGCCCTGCACTTGGCTACTCCAGACCTGGAGCAGGAGGACAGTTCCACATCCCCACCAGCCATCTGCTCATCCCCTAAACTCTTAAGCCACAGCCCCCTATGCCCTAGCTGTATATCCAAATCTTGTACCCTCACTCTCTTACCCCTTGGCCAATCCCCCAGTCGACATCAGGACACTGTTACCAGAGCCCAGAAGCTGGATTTCAAGGAAGTAGGGCTGACCCTCCAAAATGGGCAGCCTCTTCCAACAACCACAGCCAAAGGTGCTCAGGAGCCCTGCTCTGTCTGGGTGAGCTCTGCAACTGGAAGGGGGAATGGGTAGCACTTTGGAGGATAGGGATTGGGAGAAGACAAGGGTAGCCTTAGTGGGTTTAGGGGTCCTTTTTTTGTTGTTGTTGCACTTCCCTGAGCTCTTCAGCTCAAAGCTAGTGCTCTACCATTTTGAGTCACAGTGCCACTTCTGTTTTTCTGGTGGTTAATTGGAGGTGAGAGTCATGGACTTTCCTGCCCGGGCTGGCTTTGAACTGTGATCCTCAGATTTCAGCCTCCTGAGTAGCTAGGATTACAGTAAGCCACTGGTGCCTGGTGGGATTAGGGGTCCTTACTGGCTCCTCCAAACACCACACCCCTTTTAGGAACCCCCAAAGAGACATCGTGATGGTTCTGCTTTCCAATATGAGTATGAGCCACCCTGTGCCTCCGTGTGTGCCCAAGTCCAAGCTGCCAGGTGAGTTTCTAGGGCTGCCCCTATTCTGTTATCATCAGCCTCAGGCAACCTTCACCTATAGCCATGGTTTCTCCCCAGGCTCCCTCCTCAGCTTGTGGCCTGGGCCTTGCAGTGTTTGATGGAGCCACAGCCAGAGTCCAAAGTAACTCAGGTGTGAGAGCTCATATGGACACATCAGGTGAAGTGTCCACATAGGTGCACGCCCAGGTGTGGACAAACAGTGCTCCCTCCCCTCTATTTCCTTCAAGTTTTTTAATAAAATAATCTCATGCGGCAGGAGAGGATCAGGGATTGGGGCCGCCGCCTCTTTGGTCTGTGGCTGGGGAGGGTGGGCTCCGTTCAGGGCTTGAGGGCTCTGTGGGCTGTGGGGGCAGAGGCTCGGTTCCAAGGCCAGATCCTGTGGGAGGAGAAAGGAAGGGTCAGGGCTGTGCTGAGCAGTCCTGTTACCCTCCCAGCTGGCCCTGGCCCCTTCTTACCTAGGCTTGGGGATGGGGGTGCCTCAAGTTTTGGCCTGCGCTTGAGGACTGGGGAGCGCTGCAGCCGCAGGGGCCGTTCTGAGGGACACAGAAAGGGTTGCTGTCTGTCTGGACCCAGCCTTTTCCCCTGCCACCAAGGCATGTAAAAGCGTGCACATGCTACTGTTCTCAGAGCTCTCCCATCCTCTGACCTCCCACCCCTGGCAAAGGTTGCATTTCTGGAGGTAGAGTTAGGGCTGGTAAGGAGAGCCTGTCAAACTCTTGCACCCTGATTTCCTTAGTCTTCACATCACTGTGGCCCCCTCCACCAGGAAGCACCAGGTAGGAAGCCCCAGAGCACACCCTCCCCCATTCTCTACACTCAAGCACACGTGGAGGTGTCTCCCTCACCAGCAGGGGCCTGGAGCTGGTCCTCATGCACAGACACTGCTCGTCGCCCTGCTGAGAGAGGCCGTGGCCTCAACTGGCCATCTAGGGGAGGCCGGGGTGTCAGGGTCTGCTCCCAACAGCTGCTTCCCCACCCAGCCCTTGCCTCCCACCTTCAGGGTCCCCAGAGGAGCTGAGTTCCCAGTAGGGACTTGTCCAGTCCCTTAGTCAACCCATGACTGAGATAGGAGATGGGGTGCCTACCTACCTTCATTCCTGGAGACCAAGCAAGGGTCCTCTGGGAGACGAAGGATATCTGGAGAGGGGCTGCCTCTTCGGGGGCTTGGGCTAGGACAAGGAGAAGGGGGGCCTGGACCATCCTGTTGGCCCCAACCACGGCCTCTAAGCTCTGCATTCAGCTGCTGCCCCAGTGTCTTCCAGGTGGTAGATTCCGGCCCATGGCTTCCTGGGCCAGGTCTGCATGAAGAGTCTGCAGGAAGGAGAGTGTCTGTCATGATCTGGGCCCAGCCTAGACTTGGGTCTGAGCAATGGTGTGACTCCTTCCTGGCCCATCCCTGAAACTCCCCAACACACGCAGTGGCTCTCACTCACCAGCAGACACAGAGTGAGTGCGAGACTTGATTGAGATGGGAGGGGTCTCCGTGGAACTGTCCATAATGTCACCTGCAAAGGGGAGCTGGGGGCTCAGGCACCAGACCTTAGAAGTGAGGGGAAGAGAATCCTGGCCTCCCCCAGGAGAACACGTGCCTTGGAGACTACCTCCAAGGACACTGGCTCCCCCTAAATGTACTCTTACCCATGGTCCCACTTACCATCTGAGCCAGCTTTCTTGATCTCCCCATCTTTGCTCTGTAGGAAAAAAGGCAGTCAAACCGTGGCCCTGCTCCCTTTATTCTTTTACTGTGTCGGTGGGGATGGCAGCCACGTGCCCCCATGCCCAGTTACTGTGCTTTCCTATAGCTAGGATGATAAGATGTGCACTACCCCACCTAGCCATTGGTTGAGTCAATTTTTTCATGCAGTCTGACCTCAAACTTTGACCCTCCCGTCTTTCTTTGCATCCCAAGTAGCTATGATTACAGGCATCAGCCCCTGCACTCAGCATCACTGTTCTTGCAACCCAGCCACAATGCTAAGCAAAACTAAGGCAAACCCAGTCCCTACTCACAAAGCTCACATGTCTGGGATGGCAAGCAACTGGCACACAGACGTAAATGTAGGTTTGTAAATACATAGTGATCTGTTTGGTTCTGGGATTTTTTTTTGTTTTTGTTTTTTGGCCAGTCCTGGGGCTTGGACTCAGGGCCACTGTCCCTGGCTTCTTCTTGCTCAAGGCTAGCACTCTGCCACTTGAGCCACAGCGCTACTTCTGGCCATTTTCTGTATATGTGGTGCTGGGGAATCAAACCCAGGGCCTCATGTACACGAGGCAAGCACTCTTGCCACTAGGCTATATCCCCAGCCCCCTGGTTCTGGGATTTTTGAGACAGGGTCTCACTATATCTCAGGCTGGCCTCAAATTTGTAATTTTACCCAACCACTTAAGAGCTGTAGTCACTACTATCACACTTGTATAGATAGTACTTAATTCTGTCATGTAATTTCCATACTTTGTTTCTAAATGTAGGCTACACTGCACTTCACATGGGTTTTGGGTTTTTGTTTTTTTTTTTTTTGTAGTTGGTTGTGGGGCTTGAACTCAGGGCCTGGGTGCTGTCCTGAGCTTTTCCCCCTTAAGCCACTGGGCCACTTCTGGTTTTCTGGTGTTTAATTGTAGATAACATTCTCATAACTTTTCTGCTCAGGCTGGCTTTGAACTGTGATCCATCCTCAGATCCCAGCCTCTTGAATATCTAGGATTACAGGAGTGAGCCACCAGTACCTAGATCATGAAAAGCATTTAAGTGAATGGTACATAGGGCTGTGTTGGTTTTGTACTGGCACTCAGGCTTGAACTATGGCTTTGTGCCTTTGGTTAGCTTTTTTGCCCAAGGCTGACATTCTACCACTTCAGGCACATCTCCACTTCTGGCTTTTTGCTAGCTAAAAAAAAGTCTTGGGGATTTGCCTGCCTAGGCTGGCTTCAAGCCATGATTCTCCAAACCATGATCTCAGCTTCCTGAATAGCTAGGATTACATATATGAGGCATCAGCACCCAGCTAGGGCTGTGGTTCTTTCTTTCTTTCTTTTTTTTTTTTTTTTTTTTTTTTTTTTTTTTGCCAGTGCTGGGGCTTGGACTCAGGGCCTGAGCACTGTCCCTGGCTTCTTTTTGCTCAAGGCTAGCACTCTGCCACTTGAGCCACAGCGCCACTTCTGGCTTTTTCCTATATATGTGGTGCTAAGGAGTCGAACCCAGAGCTTCATGCATGCTAGGCAAGCCCTCTACCACTAGGCCACCTTCCCAGCCAGGCTGTGTGGAAGGGAGTCAGGGAAGGCTCAGGAGGAGCTGCAGGCATGGCTGAGCAGGAACCTGGTATAACTCATAATACTGCTCGCAGAGTAGTAAGGTCTAAGATGACTGGAACCAAAGCTAATAAGGATCTTGGAATGGGGTTAGGGGCCTGAAGTCTTCAAAGGAAGCTCCTAGAGGACTTGCTGTTTCAAATATAGGTGGCAAGGTGAGATTTCTGGTGAATATGCAGAGATCTCTCCCAGAAAAACACCCTTCTCCTGGGAGGAAGTACTAGTGGCCTGGGCCAAGGCAGAAACTTTCAGAGCGGAGTGGAACCGACAATGACATCTATGTCATGAGTCTCCTCCCTCCTGGTCACATATGTCATACACCTGCCCCCTCACATCGTACTCCCCAACTCACCTGCTTCCTCTTGCCCTCGGTACCCCCGCTGCCCCGGCTCACGCCGATCCTCTGCAACATCACTTGTACCCGCTGTTCAAAGGATGGTGCCAGTTCTGTGTCTCCTCGCTCAAGCGGCCGCCGCTGGGGACAGAGATGCCTAAATCAGGAGAAAGCCCACTGCCCTCTGATCCAAAAGAGCCCACACTGTGGTGCCAGGCCTCACCCTGTCAGGCCTGGCACCCAGGGACGCTGCTTCCTCCTCGGCAGGCAGTAGAATCATGGAGTAGGCCTTGCTTTCCCGAGTGTAGCGAGGCCGGCTCCGGCGGGCGGGGTCAGGGCTGCTGGTGCCCCCCTCGGCTCCTCCAGACTCCTCACCACGGCCAGGACGGGGTGGTGGCCGCAGCAAGTCCCCAAGTGTGGTTTTTCTGGCACGGGCAGCGGCCCCAGGGCTGGTCTCTAGATCAGGCCGCGGGCCCCTCGTTGAACGAGGCTTCTTAAAGGCAAAAAGGGTGCCCAACTTCTTGCGAAGTGTCCGGGGAACAGGAGTGGCACCCCCTTCAGTGGCTGGGTCTTCCTCAGGGGCCCAGCTGTGGGGACAAGCGGCAGTGAGTGAGGAAGCCCACAGGCCCCCCTCTCCCGCCCCCAGTCACCTCCCCCCTCCCACAACTGCCTCTGGCTCACAGGTGATCCTGCTGGATCAGCCTCTTGGAGAAGAATTCCTCCACACCTTCATCCACGCGGGCGCTGAGCCCATTCCCTTCTTGAGGCAGGGCTGGGGGCACCTGGAAGGCAGGGCGGGTGCAGGGCTAGAAACAACTGGAGTTGCTGCTGTCACCCAGCAGTCTAGCCTGGGTGCCCTCCTGAGCTCGGCCCCGTCCTCCCACTGTCCGGAGTGGGGCAGGGGTTCTGGCTTTCACACAGTCCCCCCAGCTGCCACCTTGGCACACACGCCCAGTCCACGCCCGTTCTCTTCTCACAGAATATCCTGTGTCCTCAACCGCCTGCCCACCAACAAGCTAGCACCCCTGGATGTGTGACCCCTGGATCGCACGTTCCCACTCGCCACCCGGTCTGCTCCCAACAGTTTCTGCAGTCCCCTCGCCCCCACCCCCACCCCACCGGCCTGCTGCCGGCTTAGTGGCGCCGGCTGCTGCGTCAGATCCTCGGGGGGCCTCGGCCTGGCTCCTCCTCGCTCCGTGCCCGCGCCCACTGCCCCTACCAGGGCCAAGCCCACGCGTCCCCTTCCCGGCACCTCCACCCACCAGACACGCAGCACGCCCAGCATGGCTCCCGGGGCCCCGCATCCTCCGGTAACCCAGCGGGAGGGAGGGAGGGCCACCCCACCCTCCCTCCACATCCCCCCGGGTGGCGGGTCCTCCACGCAGGCACATCCTGAAGGCCCCGCATGGCCACGGCCTAAGGTGCGGGGTGGCCAGGGAGAAGCCGGGACCCACCACGGCCATGCCACCAAGTGGCCCTGGGCCCCCGCGCCCCGCCTGTCGGCCCGCCATCATTCCTGGGCAGCGAGCGGGTCACGCACGGCCCCAGGTCCCCGAGCCCCGGCGTGGGGGAGGGCGCTCACCTGGGGGCCCCCCGGCGGCGGGCGGTGGTGGTGCTGGCGGCGTGGCCGTGGCCGGGCGCGGGTCGGGTGGCGCAGGGGCTGCCCGGAGGGTGGCAGGTCCATGCGGGGCAGCGGGCCGGCGGGGGGTCCGGGGGCGGCGGGGCTCGGGGAGCCGCGCGCGGACGGCCCCGCCTGCGGCTCCGCATCTTCCCCGGGAGCCGCCAGCTCGGGGCCCCGCTCCGCTTCCTCGGCAGCACCTGAGGCGGGGGGCACGAGAGGAGCACGGAGCGCCGGGCCCGGGGAGGTGGCGGCGGAGGCGCTGGGGAGGCGGGGGACCCGCCCAGGGCGCGGGGAGGGGCCCGGCGACGCCGCCCGCCCCTCCCCCGCCGCCGCCGCTGTCCGCGGTGCTGAGCGCGGCCGCGGGGGCGCGCGGCGCCGGGCATGCGCGTCCCGGGGCCGGGGCCGGGGCCGGGGCCGGGGGAGGGAGGCGGAGGCCGGGGACACCTGGCCCGGCTTGGAGCTGACCGCAGCGGACCCGAGCTTTACAAGCTGCAGCGGGTCCTGGCCGGCCGGCCTGAGCCACGCCGCAGCCGGAAGTGCCGGGCAGGGCCGGACGAGTGTGTGAGTGTCCGAGTGCCCAGGTCTAGAGGAGCTTCTGCCCACCTAGGTAAACCCCTTCCCGGGCCCCCGACTTACTGTGAGGGAAGGGGGCTAGGCGAAGGCAGTGGCCGGCCTCAGGCCATTTCCCCGAGGGACTGTCCTCCTGGTGCGAAAGGAACAACCTCAGTCAGCTTGGGCAGAGGTGCACTGCTTCTTTTTGTGTTTTTTTTTTGTGTTTTTTTTTTTTTTTTTTTGTCAGTCATGAGGCTTGAACTGGGCCTGGGCGCTGGCCATGAGTTTTTTCCGCTCAAGGCTAGCTCTCCGCCAGTGTGAGCCACAGCATCACGGTTTTCTGGTGATTAGAGACAAGAGTCTCATGGACTTTCCTGCCCGGGCTGGCTTTGAACCTTGATTCTCAGATCTCAGCCTCCTGAGTAGCTAGGATAACAAGCATTAGCCACTAGCACCCGGCTCATTTCCCATGCCCCAAAACACGATAGAAGATTGGATGCTTTAGGCTTGGAATTGTGAGGGAGCATTTGTACCTTCCTTTCTTCCTCTTCTTCCTTCTCCAGGACAAAAAGACCTTCCATTTCCCCAGGCCCAAAGGGACTGGGTTCTCCTCCACTCCCTGCCGGTCTGGTAGGGGGCATTGTTAGTGGTGCTTGCTGAGCCAGACTCTCCACCTGCAATATAAGGCCACAGAAAGATGTACCCCCTCAGCTACACAACCCCAGAAGACATTAGAGCGTGCTTGCAAGGTCAATGGCCGGCTCACTGTGCGTGTGCCACAGCTGGCTCCCCTTCCTCACCAGCTCATCTCGGGCTGCACTCAGACCCACCAGCGCCTGAGCCACGACGCTCTCTGCCAGCGTTCCTGTGATGGACAGCCTCATAGCCCTGAGGGCAGTGGAGGGCAACGTTAGTGTGCGGGCTGCGCCCCGAATCAGTCCATCCCAGCCCCGCCCAGCCTACCTGAGCCTGGTGAAGGCATCTTGTAGCAGCTGCTCTGGAAGCAGCTCTGGGAGGCCACTTGAGACCACCAGGATCTTTTCTAGCTGCTCTCTCCAGCCAGGGTCCTGCAGCAACCATGAGCAGAGGCGTTTGGTTGTGTCCAGTGTCGCCTGCGTAAAGTCCTAGACAAAGGTTACAGTATGGTGAGTGTGTGGCTAGGGCCAAGGCACCTTGGCTTGAAACTAGAAGTCCCTACAGAGCTCTCGGTGATAAGCATGGATATCACATGAAGTCTATAGGATGGAGGTGGAGCCGGCATAGGGAGGTGGAGTTGGGGACATAAGTCTCATCTTACCTGGATGTCCTGGCAGCAGAACTCACCCACCTGTTCCAGGAGGCCCTCCAGCTTCTGCTGAAGCTGCCAGTGATGGCTCGGGGAACTCCCAGCCTCATATAAAATAGGAAGAATCTGAGGGCCAAGGAGGAGAGAGCTGCAAGATGCCAGGTGAACGAGGGGAAAGGTCCTCCCGGTGGGAGAGGGAGTGCTCACGCTGAGAGAGAAGTTGGCGTTCTGAATGGCGTCCTCGGCCTGGTGCACAGCAGCTTCGCCCTGGGGCCCTGCCCCGCACCCCAGCAGCTCCACGTGCTCCTGCAGCGACTGACACAACTCGTTCACTTCCTGCAGACCACATTGGGGATCAGTCCCAGCCTTGCTCGCTCCCAGGCCTCTGACGTGCATGCGTGTGTGCACGTGTGCATGTGTGTGTGTGTGTAAGTCCTGAAGCCCAATAGGAAGGTCAGCTGTTTAGGAACCCTGTTTGTTCAAGAAGGGAGGACAACACCTCTTCCTTTTGCTCATTTTAGGGACTTTATGCTTCCTAGGTGCCCCAAACAGGAAGGAAAGAATATGTGTGTATATATTACGTATAAGTATATACATGCATAATACGCAGCAACACACATAGAGATAGATGACATGAATGTAATTGTGAGACTGTTTGGGAGGATGAGGAAGAAGAGAATGATGGAAGACAAATAATATTGAAATATAAATCTATGTATGGAGAGACAATAAAGGAAACTCATTGAAATCTGCTCAACAATATGAAGATAGGGGAACCAGGAAAAAGAGAGCAATCAGTAAGATTCATTTGACTAAATTATAACACACGTACATGGGAATTACCATGGTGAAACCCTTTTGTACTCTAATATATGTGAACAAAAGAATAACTAAAAAGTAAAACAAGCTATGTTGGGGGTTGGCACCAGTGAGAAGAGGGGGAGGCAATGGAGAAGATGAATGAAGGTGAATGTGGTTCAAGTATTTTATTCACATGTATGGAAATGGAATAGTAAAACTTGTAGAAATTGTTTTGAGAAGAGGAAGGGGGGAAAAGGAAGTTAGATGGAGAAGGCGTTTGATTAGGGTACATTGTACCACCCCCTTGTACAACTAATTTGCAAATCAAATCTTTATATGATTTTTATTAGCTTATATTAGTTGTACAAAGGGGAGTTTCCATGTGATATTTCCATATATGGATACAATGTAGCCCAATCAAATTCTCCCCCTCTTCCCACTTGTTTTCCTTACCCTTCTCACCTTTTTTTTTTTAAAACTATGTTCACCCTCATTCATATTCTCTGTTCATCCTTCTGCCTCTGGCCTATTTCCCCACACTTTCCTGTCATTCATTACTTTAGTACTGTGCCAAAGGATTTTACCATATTACATTTTATTTCTTATTTTACTTTCTTGGTTGGTTGTGGAGCTTGAACTCAGGGCCTGGGTGCTGTCCCTGAGCTTTTTCACTCAAGGCTACCACTCTACTACTATGAGCCACAGCACCACTTCTGGTTTTCTGGGGGTTAAATGGCGATGAGTCTCACTGATTTTTCCTGCCCAGGCTGGCTTTGAACAGTGATGCTCAGATCTCAGATCCCTGGGTAGCGAGGATTACAGGCGTGAGACATCAGTGCCCGGCTCATATTACATTTTAATCAGAACAACCCTCTCTATTGCTTTCTGGTTTCCTGCTCTGCTCCCCTAGCCCTTTACCGACTAACAGATTTCATTTTCATTAAAAAATATAATAAAGCTCAGTCTGACACTAGAGGTATGGCTTGGAGATACAGCACCTGACTAGCAAACTTGGGGCCCTGAGTTCAAACCCCAGTATCACACACACACACACACACACACACACACACACACACACTCACTCACACACCAGACTCATTCTGATAGAGCATGGAGGCTCATACTTGTAATCCTAGCTCAGAGGTGAAAGATAGAGAGGATTGAGATTCAAGGCCAGTCTAAGTAAAAAAGTTAGAGAGACCCTTCCATCTCAACATAAGCCAGGATTGGTGGTACATGCCTACCATTCTAGATACATGGGAAAAGGATAGAGGGTTGCGATAAAAACATAAGACTGTCTGAAAAATAACTAAGACATGGGCTGGGAATATTAGCCCAGTAGCAAGAGTGCTTGCCTCCTATACATGAAGCCCTGGGTTCAATTCCCCAGCATCACATATATAGAAAATGGCCAGAAGTGGCGCTGTGGCTCAAGTGGCAAAGTGCTAGCCTTGAGCAAAGAGAAGCCAGGGACAGTGCTCAGGCCCTGAGTTCAAGGCCCAGGACTGGCAAAAATAAATGAATAAAACATAAACGGACTAGAGGAATGGACTGAATGGTAGAGGTCCAGCCTAGCAAGCATGATGACCAACAAATAGTAAAAGCTGAATGCTGTTCAAATAGTGGGTGTGGGGGGAGCGGAGTGGGGCTAGGATCCATGAAGATGGAACCTAGGAGGCAAAGGTTGGCGTGGGGGTGAGGAGTGAATGTTTGAGAAACAGTCCAGAGGAGAGAGCAAGGAGGACTCTGAGCACCCCAGCGAGACCAGGAGGAGCCAGGAAGAGAACTCTTACACCTTTGTTCACACACTTGGTGGTTGTGGGCATCAGGGAAATTAGGTTCCAGAGTAGAGAATGGAGTTTGGGAGAGATGCTCACTTGGAAAGGTACTGTGTATAAAGCCCACAGCCTATGTGGATCTAGGTGTCTGGGCTCTGGAACTTAGGAAAGAAATGGGAACAGGGCTGAGGATGTGGCTTAGTGATAGAGTGCTTGCCTAGCATGCAGGAAGCCCTGGGTTCGATTCCTCAGCACCACATATATAGAAAATGGCCAGAAGTGGTGCTGTGGCTCAAGTGGTAGAGTGCTAGCCTTGAGCAAAAAGAAGCCAGGGACAGTCCCCAGGCCCTGAGTTCAGTCCCCAGGACTGGCAACAGCGTGGGAACAGGGGAGGAAACAGTAGAGGGAAGTGGTGTTAGAGATGGGGCCCCTGGCTACCTAAGAGGATGGCAGAGAGAGAAAGGGAGCCCTGGGAAGGGAAGCCAGAGATGAGGCTTCAAGTAGAAATTTTTGAAACACTTCCTATGTATTAGGAGGGCCTGATAACATGCTTTAAAGTAAGGCAGCCCATGGTGTTATCTGGGCAGCTATTTTAGCAGTCAATGGTCTACGGTGCAGTCAGGGACCCGTCGGGCAGAGCCCTCGGGGAGGTCGGTTTCAGCTCTCCGAGGCTCCCGGGGTGCTCAAAGCTGCGAGGCATGACACTGACCTGCTCTAATCGGTCGGAGACCAGACCTGAAGGTTCAAGGTGGGATGTACAGTCTGAGGACACGGGGTCTGTGCGGTTGTTCCTCAAGAGGCAGGCTTGGATCTGGGGGGCAAAGGATCTTGAAAAATGGCAGGGGCTGAGCCACAACGCAGGGAAGGGCAGGGGAGGAGGGGGACCCTCACTTGATTGACTGCACGTGCTGTCAGTTCCGGGCGGCTGCGCTGTGCCTGGGTCACGTCCGTCAGTGGCAGAGGCATGGACTTCAGGCTGCGGTTCTGCTCCAGGGCCTGAGCCACATCCAGCAGGCCCAGAGCAGATGTGTGGTTCCGGTCCCAGATCACAGACCTGAGCCAGAAGGGCCGTCAGTCCCCAAGAAGCCTCCTCCAGATTCCACCCAACTGGCTGACCTCATGCATATGTTCAGTTGCACTGCCTGCGCCTTCCACTCTGCCTTCCACTCCTATTGGTCCCACCTCTGTGACAACCCCGCCCATCCCTCTGATGACCCCGCCCACCGGAGCCTAGTGTTGACTCGCAGCGCTTTGGCTAGCATCTTGGCTCCGACATCCCCGATCGCATTGCCACTGATATCCAGCGCTGTCAAGTTTGGATTGGTTCCCAGGGCCTGGAGCAGGACGCTGGCGCCCAGCTTCAGCCGTGACTCAGCCACAGATAGCGATTGCAGAGGCTGGGGTTAAGACAAAGCCATTCATGATTAGAATCAAGGGGCTAGCAAGAAGGGCATGCCCGGTCACAGGGTTCGAGGAAGCACAAGTGAGAAAAGCCCCAAGTGTGGATCGCTTCAGGGCCCCCCAAGGTCCTGTGAACTCACACAGTCGTCATCCTGCATAAGCTGGACGATCCGGTGCAGGACGTCATCTAATGTCTCCCTGCGGGCAGGGACTGCTGTTGAAGGCAGGGACCAGGGTGCTAGGGTGCTATCTGGGAGGATCAGGGATGAGATGGGGGCTCACTTGCACCGGACGTTGAAGTTCCTTCCAAGTGCCACATGTTTCAAGGACCGGCTCCTTCCAATGGCCAGTACGAGAGTCACCATGTCCGAACCAAAACCTGAGGGGTGGGGAGTGGCTAGGATCAAAGCAAATGCTGCAGAAGCAGCAGCTGAGGATTAGGAATTGGATGGATCTTGGGAGGATGAATTCCCCGGTGGCCTTACCATTATCTGCCAGATCCAAGGAGCTCACAGCACCTGCGTCACATACTAAGTCTTGTATCACCTGGGCGCCGGCTGAGCGCAGCTGGAGTGGAGGAAGAGTGAGCTAAGGCTACACACAGGTCGTGATGAGGGGACAGGTGGTGTGAACAGGCTCCCCTGCCCCCCGCATCCTCTAGCCCTACTTCCAATGCGTGGGCACACCAGGAGCTCACACTTAGAACACACACTCACCTCACAAGTGCTGAGGTCCAAGTGTAGGTTGCAGATATGTGTGTTGAGTGCAAGGCCATCTAGCACAGCCCTGGGGAAGAAGGTGATGGAGGGGGTGGGAGCTGGGAAGGAGGGCCCCATGGGGCCAACCAATCCCAACAAGTCAGGAGCAGGATTTGAGTGAGATGGGAATGAGAGTGGTGAGCCACCAGAGGACCTCAAGGTGGTGGCCACATCGCCAGGCCAGGGAGAACGAGACTGACCTGAGTGCATCAGGAGGCAACTTGCAGCCTGCCAGGCTCAGGTGTCGAAGCATCCTTGCCTGGCTGAGGAAAAGCTTCATGGCGGCGGGCTGGGCCCGGGACTTCCTAGGGTGGGAAGCAGGAGGAAGGACTTGGGCACAGGCCATTCTCAGCGGCCTCCCGGGCTCTGACCGTCCCAGGGCCCCTTACATGCGGGAGAAGACATTCCTTGACGCATCCAGGTGGGTGAGGCTGGCACAGCAGCCGCAGGACAGTGCTGCAAAGAGCTGCGGGACGAGAGTGTTGGCTACCCTTGCAGCGCCCTCTTGGTTCTATAGTCCACCCTCTTTGGGCTAACGACCTCCCACCAGCTAGTCCGCCATTCCACCCTTGACCACCTTCTTACAGCATCCAGAGCGGTGTCAGTGGCTGCAAGATTCAGGAACGTCAGAACATTAGGATGGCTCAGGAAACTGTAGAGGCCCTGGTGGGGGGGGGGCAGGAGGGCTTCGAGGAGTTAGGAATCAGCTTAGTGCTCTGGGTCCCTCTCAAGTCTCAGATCCTGAGGATCACCACTCACCCCACTGTCCTCAGAGGTCCCCAGTGCCCCAGGATTCCCGGAAATGTCCAGGTGGGTCAAGGTAGCATCAAAGGCGGCATTGGTGGCCAGTGCCTGGCCCAGAGCCCTCATTCCTGGAGGTGGGTGAGGGGGTGACTCCACAATCAGTCAGCCCCCCCTAATCCCCTCTCCACCCTGTTCTCACCTGGCTCACCTCGTGCAGTCAACCCTGTCTGTGCTAGGTTGAGTTTCCTCAAAGCTCCTGGACGACGCTCTAGGTGTCTGCTAAGTGCAGCCATGCCTTGGGACAAGAAAGCTGCGTGAGCCTCACCTCCCAGCTGCCTTCCTCAAAGCTCCCCCGCTCCGCCATATTATACCTCTGTCATCCAGCAGGTTTCCAGCTAGGCTGAGCTCCCGCAACCCAGAGTTTGGATGTCTTGTCAATATTTGGGCCAGTCTCCGGACAAAATCTCTGAGGAACAAGACCCCAGGCATGATACTGTTGATCCTGGCTTCCCAAGTGCTTCCTGGATCACTAGCCCCCAATCTCAAGCCCCCGACTTCCCTCCTATGCCCTCTTTACCCTCTCAGTCCACAGGTTTCCAGCACCAACTCCTCCAGGTGGGACGACTGGCTCATCATGTGCAGAATCTGTTCTGAGACCTCGAGGCTCTGAGACCAGAGGGTCACGGCTCTCAGCAGGCTGCACGTGGCCCCACCCCCTTAGCCCTCCCTGCACTCCACCTCACCAGCTTCATGTCCACACAGGAAAGGCGCCGGAACCATCGATTGTAGGACAGAGCAGCTACACTCAAAGCCAGATCCCTGGATGGGAGGCAAGGCAAGGGGACAGCTCAGGGCCTCAGGCCAGAAGCATGGATCTAAGAGTCCCCCTCCCCTTCCAATCCTGACAGGCCCCACACCTGCTACCAAGGTGGCTGAAATCTCCCAGGCAGAAATGGCGGCAGCTCTGACGATGGTAGATGGTGTCTATATCCTGGGTGGGAAGAAAGTGTTCATAGCTAGTGGGGTGAGGGGGTGTGAAGAATAAAGAGAGGCACAACACACATGGGGAATCAGATGTCTCCAGCATCTCCCAGAAAAGTTTCTCCTCTTACCCACTGAATCTCCTCTCGGAAAGGGAAGCCATTGTAGTCACACAGAGCCTCATACGACTTCAAGAAGCCGCCTGGGGAGGTGGGGGGGGGGGAGGGGGAAGAGATGGTGGAGGAAAAAACAAAAAATGGAAGTTGGAAGATCAGACTAGATAGTGGCTGTAAATCCAAGTGGCTTTGTTTAGTTTGGGAGTCCCCCCAACTCTAAGGGTCTGGAACATTCCAGTATGTGGTCCTGCCTGAGCCTCACCACAGGGGCTGCTGGGTGCAAGGGACTCGGAGGAATTGCTTCTCTCAAGCCGAGCCAGCATTGAAGGAGGGGTGGGCTTCCGGAAAAGCTTCCTGGGGAAGGGATAAAGAAGGGGCAAGGGACTTCTAGTATGTCAGTGCCCATCAGGAGAGTCTCCTGCTGCCCTCCTCCCGCCCCTTGAGGTTGTCCAGCCTCACCCAAGCGTCGAGTGAGGGAAGGCTTTTTTGATAGCTGCAGCTACATGCTGGGCCAGCTGTTCCAAAGCAGCCACACCAGGAAACTCCAAGACCAGATCAGGGAGGGACTCCAGCTCAAAAGTAACCTGGGAAGAGGAGAGCTGTTGCACTTCAGCTCCATGTGTAGGGCTTGGTATTCTTTCTAGAGGTCCATTTGTAGGGGATGAAGACTAAACTATCCTATAGGTCAAGGTGGGGGTACCACGTCTCACCTGTGGAGGTGTCTCCTGAAGACTCATGGCCTGGACTTCCAGATAGCTGAATGTGCAATCCACCTGATTGAAACCAAGTTGATCAGCTGCAACCAAGCCCCGCCCTCATGGAAACCCAGGGTTTTGTTTAAGACAGGGCTTTTCCATGGAGCCTAGGTTGGTTCAATCTCCTCAGTGCTGGAATCACAGACATACGCCATCACCCTGGCTTAGGAGTTCAGTTTTTGTGCAGCCTGAAGCCTAGAGGGAACCCAGCCCAGATTCCCCTCCTGTCTGCTGCTGGGAGCCCAGAAGGGAAAGGCAAAGCCTACATCAGTATGTAGCCCCTGGCCATGGAAGACGCTGGAGAGCAAGGGGTGAGGAAGAAATGGGGGGGGGGGTGACCTGGCCCTGGGACTCACCCTCAGCGGGAGGCAAGTGTGCAGCAGGTAGGCCCTCCATCTCAGCAAGGCCTGGGGGAAACAGAGTCTGACACTCTACACAAAGCAAGAGGCTTTGCGCTGGGTCCTCACCACCCTGCCCTTTGGGTTCTGCTCCTTCCCGCCATACCAAGACATGACTCCGCTCAGCACCCTGCTGAGGTAGCCAGGTTCTAAGGAGCAGTTCGGCCTCCTTGGGCCACAGGAACCTGGTGATCTCACCTGCGGAAGCACAACCTGCTGGAAATTCGGGCCCACGAGGGCCATTCTTTGCCTACTGTCTGTGCCAGGCTAGGTTAGCCAGGAGGAAGTAGGGTGAGGGGTTCTGGCCCTCAGGGGGAGCAAAGAAAAGCTTTGATGAGAACTCTGGGTCCCTGAGCTGACCTCTAAGGTTTGGGGCGGCGCTGTCTCCTCTCAGTCAAGTGGGCAGAACGGGCCTGGGCTTACCTTGGAGCTCGCTGGATATGCCGTCGGGGTTCTGGGCCATAGAGTTGGCCAGGCCCGGGTGGCCTAACGAGCTGGGGCGGGAAGGGGTAGCCAGCACGGCCCGCGCACACACAGGAAGCTTGGCACGGGGGCCTCACGGCAGCCACCTGCTCCTCTAGCAGCGGAAGAGCCGCTTCCTGCCCGCCCGCTTCCCGGGCCCGGCCCCTCCCCGCCACAGCCTCGGGCCCTGATCTCGCCCGGCTCGGCTCAGGGTGGTGGGAGGGAGGCCGAGTCCTAGTTGCCCGCCCACCCTATCCCGTAGGAGCGCTTCTGCCGGAGTGTACACGGAGGTGAAGAGGGGTAGGAAACAGGGTGGCCGGAGGGCCACGCGTGCCCTGTGCCTTTCCCTACTGCCATTCCGCCCCGCAGGATCTGCCGCGAACACCAGGGGGCGCTGCCGGACCGGGGAATCCCACCGGCCCACTCCCCGGGCCAGGCTGGGAGAGTGGGCAGGCGAGGGGGGACGGGGGCGGGGAGGATAAAGAATGTAGCACAGGTGCTGTCCTGTTGGTCCGAATCTAGGTGCATGGCCGTGGCAGGGATCAATGGTCACAAACACCAGAAAGGCAAAAACCAAACCAAACGAACAACGCCCCCACAAAATACAGAGCTGATGCTCCATGGGGGCGATCCCGGACCTTGGGGGCGGGGATGAGGCCAGAGGGATCACTAGCTGGAGGCCAGAACTGGGGGAGTGGCTCAAGGGGTGGAGTGCCAGCTCGGAGGGAGAAGGGCAAGTGGGGAGTTGCAGCTCCAGTACTGCCCTCAATAGAAGCTATTGGGCTTCTCTGGCCTTTCAGCTCCTTTGACTTATTTTTGCCAATCCTGAGGCTTGAACTCAGGCCCTGGGTCCTGTCTGAGCTTTTATGCTCCACAGCACCACTTTGGGCTTTTTCTGAGTAGTTTGAGATAGGTCTCATGGCCTTTCTTGTCCAGGCTAGCTTTGAACCCAGATCCTCAGATCTCAGCCTCCTGGGTAAGGATTACAGGTGTGAGCCACCAGTATCCAGCTTTTTTTTTTTTTTGCCAGTCTGGGGCTTGAACTCAGGGCCTGGGTGCTGTCCCTGAGCTTCTTTTGCTCAAGGCTAGCTCTCTACCATTTGAGCCATAGCATCACTTTCTGGCTTTTTATATGATAGTGAGGAATAGAACCCAGAGCTTCATGCATAAGCCGCATTCCCAGCACCTTCAGTTCTTTTTTGTAAGAGGAGCTATTAACTTTCTTGAGTGTCGCTCCAAGGATTTTTTTTTTCTTCTTTTTGTGGTCCGGGGGTTTGTGCTCTGTCCCTAAGCTCTTGGGCTCAAGGTTAGTGCTCTACCACTCCTCCAATTTCAGTGTTTTTGTAGTTAATTGGAGATAAGTCCCCTGAACTTTGCTGCCCAGGATGGCTTCAAGCCATAATCCTCAGATTTCTGCTTCCTGAAGTTAGGATTATAGGTGTGAGCCAATGGCACCCAGCTTGCTCTAAGGATTTTATGTTTAAGAGAGTGTTCACAGTAATACTATCTAACATTGACTGAGCAGAGGAGTTTCTAAAACTGATCACAGCAACCCTAGGGCTTCAGGACACTCTAAGATTCTTCTATTCTGAATGAGATGGGGTGACAATCCAAAGGGCTGTAACAGATCTCAGGCAGGACCCTGGAGTTCAAGAACAGGAGCAACACTAGGAAGATTAGCTCAGCTCCTATACCAGATGAGTACTTGGGGCAGGCAAGATAACCAGGACGTACATGGAGATTGGGACCAGTGTGTGGGACACCAAGACACCTTTCCTGATAGTGATCAGGAAAGTAGTGACTAAACAAACCCTAACTGGCCTCAGAGACTAAGAACACTCAGCTCCTGTAACAACTCCTTCACTGAAGAGAAGCCTTCAGCTTGTTCTGGGAAACATACCACACCAGGCACTAGGATGCTGAAGTGCCTAGCAAGAATCAGCCCTGCTGGCTGAGAAGTACAGGGCCTAACCTCTAAGGTTTTTTTAAGAGAGGATCCTGATAAAAACAAACAACATAAGGTGGCTAAGGTGCCTGCTGAACAGTAACAAAGGCTAATGGCTGCAGAGGTGTGGAAGACAACGTTTTAAAAATGTGGCTGGTACTGGGGCTTCAAGTCAGGACCTGGATGCTGCTTTTTTGCTCAAAGCTGGCACTCTATCACTTGAGCCATAGCTCCATTTTCTTTTTTTGTGGTTAATTGGAGATAGAATCATATAGTCTCATCGACTCTGCTGTGCAGACTCTGGCTCTGAATCAACATCCTCAGGTCTCAGCCTCCTAAGTAGCTAGGATTAAAGGTGTGAGCCACCGAGGCCTGGCAAGTTACTTTACTGCAGTCCTGTGGTTTCAAACTGAGGAAGGGAGCCGCAAACTGGTTTGGGAACTTGCCGCCCAAGGTTCAGTGGAGAATTCAAGGTGACTGGTTTCTGTGGAAGGATATATCACGGGCTATATAAAACTACATCACCTCCCAGCCTCAGCTCCATAATGCCACTTCTCTTGCCTCCACACTAGCCAAAACAAACCCCACTTTTGAACAATTTGGATATATACAATCAGAAACAAGCTACCTTGAAGATGCAGACAAATGTAGCTCCACTGTTCTGCGATATAATTCATTTTAGAAAAGTATGTGTTCCACTCTGAACAATTCTGGGAGGGGAGCAAGCTCTTGGATGGGATGGAGAATTTGTGTTTTTGCAGCCTGAGGCTACTTTCATTCATTCAAATCTACAAGTTTTGTTTTTTTGATGGGTACAGGCCCTAGGGCTTGAACTCAGGGTCTGGGTGTAATCCCTGAGCTTTTGTGCTCAAGGCTAGTGCTTTTTACCATTTGAGCCAACAGTACTACTTCTGGCTGTTTTTGGTAGTTAATTCATGGAAAGTCTTATGAACTTTCTTGCCCATGCTGGCTTTGAACTGTGATCTTCATATCTTGTCATGCTGGGCCCATCTCTCTGCTCCCATGAGCCTGGGTCACCCTAAGCCCTCTTTGAGCCAAGATTCCAAGAACACAGCTTCCCACCCAGCCTTTTCTACTCAAGGCAGCTCTGGGACACCCCATTTTGTACATGGAGCATGCATTCCTAAGGTAGGTTCATGGAGGTTGGAAGTGGTCCACTTGCTTCTTATCCACATACACACTTTTGGGAAGGTAAAACTTCCAGCAAGCAGGCTGCATCCAATAGCCTGTCATCTGCCACGCCATGTCACCTACTTCGAAGGAAGTGTCAGAGGTAGAGTGCCTGAGGGGCAGTGGTGTGAGCAGCCCCGGGCCCAGCACAGGCCCCGGGGGCTCCCAGCAGGCAGGAATCATGCCAGATGAAGTCTTTAAAAGTGCCTGTTAATCCGTTATGATTTATTAGCTGTACAGCAGTAGATCCTCCTCCTCCCCAGCTTTCAACCCCATTACATATTTTATTACAGGTCTCATGTTGGCGTTCTAAAATAATGAAAAATATCACACAGTACAGCTAAGTACAAAATGCATCAACCTAGAGTCTGATAGCTAACTGATGGCTCTCTTAAAAGCAATACACAGAAGAAAAAAGTGTTTGAAATCAGTAAGACTGAGGCTCTCTAAAAAACACATTTTAAACATGTGACAGTTCATGTGCAAGAATCACTTTTTAAGTTTGTTTTACTTCACATTATTATAATTTTTTTTTTTTCAGATCCCAAGTTTAAATTACTGACCTAGTAAAATTTTCTGGCCCAGCATTTCTGGGCTGCCGTGACCCATTCATAATCATCCTCTGGCTTTAACAGAAGATTTATAAAATACAACATTTAGCTACAAATAGAGCAAAGAAAATGTTGATGGGAAATCAAAGTTAATTGTACAAGGCTCAAATGCTGGCTCCATGGGTTGAAAATCATCTCCACATGGGTATCCGTCACTAGCAGGCAGCAGTCTGGGTGCTTTTCTGCTACATGATTGTGATCCAATTCCTTGTCAACACTTACACACCATCGAGTCCGTGGTAACTTAATTTGCAAGTAATTAAATGCTGGGTTTTCTTACACTGCACTTTTTTTTTCAATCTCTTAATTAATGGAAAAGATTAAAATGTAAAAAAAGTTATTTACAAGCCTGACCATACCAGAAACTTTGCCAAGAAAGAGGCAAAGCTTTCAGGACAGAAACTGATCATAGCATGCCATACTACTAGTGTGCAGCTGGCTCCAAGCAAAGGGAGTCAGGGAAAAGCAAAAGCAAAAAACAGGTTAAAAGTCTAAGTCCTTCCCAAGTCTGCATTTACAATTAAAAACTCTCTTGGGAAGAAGACTATAGAACTCTGGGAAACCCGTGGCCATTCTGGAGTGGTTTACTAAATCAAGAGAGAGAGCTCAATGTCTGTTTCCATCTCAGAAAACTAGTTAGGCATCAATGCTGTCCTCAACACTTCACAGTAAACCCTCAGGAACTCAGGACATTCCATGATTTGCTAACATCAAACAGCAAGTTCTAGTTAAATCACATTTTTCTAACATCATCCTTGAAGTTTTCGTTTTCAGTATGTTTGGTAAAATGGTGTAAAATGATGCTTTTCCCAAAGCCAAAAGAAGAAAAGGAGAAAAATTAAAATTTAGGCCGTTTAAACACAGCCTAGAACAGTCCTGGAGACAAATAAGGCCCAGTTATCACCGGTCCATCATGCTGAGGATCATCTCAGGCGTGAGGTCTCCATTGGGGGCATCTGTGGCAGCTGGCTGGGCCTCCTCTTCCTCCCCTTCTGCAGGCTCAGCATCTGGCTCTTTTTTGACTTCAACTATAATGTTCTCAATTGCACCTGTATTCTGGTCTTCAACCTGAATGATGGCTGTTGCTGGCAAAGAAAGGCACAGGAAAAAAACCGTACATGAAAGACCCCAGAGACTACAAGGAAAACCTTAGAGATGATGGAGAGGAAGTCAACGAAAGAACACATTAAAAGCACCTAAAATGTAGACATTCATAAAATAAAGCCCCAACACATAGAAACTACCAAAGGACAAAATGCTAACATTATCATCATATACTTCCCAACTAACATTTTGAAATCCTTACTTTTCCTTTGTAACATCTTTTTTGTTGTTGTTGGCTGTGGAGCTTGAACTCAGGGCCTGGATGCTGTCCCTGAACCTCTTTGTACTTAAGGCTAGCACTCTACCACTTTGAGCCACAGCACCAATTTCCGGTTTTCTGGTGATTAACTGGAGAGGAGTCCACAGGCTTTCCTGCCTGTCCTCAGATCTCAGCCTCTTGAGTAGCTAGGATTACAGGCCTGAGTGACCAGTGCCCGGCTAGGTGACATTTTTGATTCTGTAGCTCTCCCACTCTTTTACACTGCAGGAGGCCACTCAAGCATTGTGTAGGTGAAATGAGAGGGCTATATGACCTACAATTAGCCTTTTCCCCTGTGACAGACATCTAAAAACAGCTCAGGGAGAATATACAAAATAAGAAAAACAGTGTGGCTCAAAGTGGTAGGGTACCTGCCTAGCAAGTGTGAGACACTCAGTTCAAACCCTAGAACTGCCATACAAAGAAAAAAAAAATAGCCAGGTGCTGGTGGTTCATGGCTGTAATCCTAACTATTCAGGAGGATGAGATCAGAGAACTGAGGTTCAAAGCCAGACTGGGTAAGTCCATGAGACTCTTATTTTACAATCAACCAGCAAAAAGCCAAGCAAGAGTGTGAGGCCCTGTGTTGAAGCCCCAGTAAATGGCATAAAACTTCCAAAATGAAATAGCCACTCTTAATTAGATTGAGAAACTTCACCTGGTCCTCTTGTTGGCCCTTGGTGGTCAATGTTTGACTCTAGTTCTGAATTTCTTCAGAGGTACAATCTAAGACAAATTATTTTATTTTATCCTTGAAAATTTGGCTTTTTTATGTGCATCCCCAGATCAACCCTGCCAAACTCGCCCACAGTAACAATATCCATCTTGCAGAACATAAGTACTCTTCTATCTACTCTGGACTTTTTCTTCTTGAAATTAACAAGCTTGTAGAGACATCCTCATATGTTCTTCAGTAAAAAACTTAAAAAAAAAAGTCATTTCCTGAGAGTTTGTTCCCATTCTGACCTAACTTGTTCTCACCGCTTGGTTCCCACCTCCCTGAGAACACAGCTCTGGCCGGCTCCCTCACATGCTGGAAGATGCCAGAGCAGAGGCCCACAACTTACGCTGATTCTGTTTGGGCTGGTTGGTTCTGCCAGGAGGTCTTCCTCTCCGCTTCTTGGCAGGTGGGGGGGCTGGGGTCACAGGTTGAGGCTCTGGCTCTGGTTCAATTTCTACTGCAGGTTCCTCATCATCCTCATTATCATCCAGATCTGGCTCAGCATTTTCTTCTCATGGAAATCAGGAGGTACAGGTGGTAGGGCAAGATGCGTAGTGGAAGAAAAGAAAACAAACAATTATATGTTCTGTCAAGTCTCACTACACATTTATTTCCTTTACTAAAAGAGCTCCTTTAGTGAGCAAGGATTTTTCTGTCATTTTGAGAAACCATCTATCCTTATCTGGGGCATGTGATACAATATTTAAGAAAATGTTTAAAGCCCCAGACCTCTCTAACTCAAGCAAATTCTGTCTTTGGTATTTACTTCACTGCTTAATTTTTTTTGCTCAGTAAAAATAGTTTTGCACAATAGTTAAAAAAGAAAAGCCATTAAAAAAATGCGTTTGCAGCTGGGTACCTACCCATGGTATGCACTTGTAATCCTAACTACTGAGGAGGCTGAGACCTAGAAATCATGGTTAAAAGCCAGCCTGAGGGCTGGGAATATGGCCTAGTGGCAAGAGTGCTTGCCTCGTATACATGAAGCCCTGGGTTTGATTCCCCAGCACCCCTTATATAGAAAATGGCCAGAAGTGGCACTGTGGCTCAAGTGGCAGAGTGCTAGCCTTGAGCAAAAAGAAGCCAGGGACAGTCAGTGCTCAGGCCCTGAGTTCAAGGCCCAGGACTGGCAATAAATAAATAAAAGCCAGCCTGAGCAAGAAAGAAAGTCCAAAGAAAGTAGAAGTGACATCTCCAATTAACATGCAAAAATGGGATAGAGGCATAATAAAAATAGTAAAGCACCAGACACAAACAAGAAAAGTTTGCCAGCCAGGCACCATTGGCTCACACTTGTTATCCTGGATACTCAGGAGCCTAAATTCTGAGGATTCCAGTTTGAAGCCAGCCAGGGCAGGAATCCTTGAGACTCTTATCTTCAATTAACTAGCAAAAAGCCAGAAGTGGAGGTATAGCTCAAATGGTAGAGCAACATAAGTGAGGGAAAAACAAAAAAACAGGCAAGAGCACAAGGTTTTTGCTATCAGCATTGTATAGGAAATGGATACTATGGTAGAGTTATGCAAACCAACTAAAATGCTACTAATTCTATTTTACATTGACTGGATACTATTTTTTCCATGGTGTCTCAGGACATTGAGTCATTCAGTTTCAAATTCTTGGTTTTTTTGGTGCCTGTCCTAGGACTTGAACTTAGGGCCTGAGTACTGTTCTTGAGCTCAAGGCTAACACTTTTATCACTTGAGCCACAGCTCTACTTCTGATTTTTTTTTTTTGGCCAGCACTGGGGCTTGAACTCAGGGCCTAGGCACTGTTCCTGAGCTTCTTTTGCTCAAGACCAGCATTCTACCGCTTGAACTACAATGCCACTTTCAGCTTTTCTGTGTGTTACTGAGGAATCGAACCCAGAGCTTCATGCAAGCTAGGTAGGCACTAAGCCACATTCCCAACCTCTGCTTGTTTGTTTTTTAAGTGGTTTATTGGAGATAATAGTCTCATGGACTTTTCTGCCTGGGCTGGCTTTGAAACAAGATCCTCAGATTTCAGTCTCTTAAGTTGCTAGGATTTATAGGTGTGAGCCACTGGTACACTGCTAAGTTTCAAATTCTTAGCTATATAAAACTACAAAACAGTGGTCAAGCTGAAAATAAAAATAAATGTCCTGGGCTGGGAATATGGCCTAGTGGCAAGAGTGCTTGCCTCCTACACATGAAGCTCTAAGTTTGATTCCCCAGCACCACATATATAGAAAATGGCCAGAAGGGGCGCTGTGGCTCAGGTGGCAGAGTGCTAGCCTTGAGCGGGAAGAAGCCAGGGAGGGTGCTCAGGCCCTGAGTCCAAGGCCCAGGACTGGCCAAAAAAAAAAAAAAAAAAAAGGTCCCCTTTACTATTCAAGGCTAAAGCAAAACACTAAGCCTGATATGGATCCTTTGAGATCTGCTCATCTCTGATTGTACAGGGGTGTGTGTCTATCTGTGTGAGAGGAAAAACTGATGGACAGCCTTGGGATAATAAGCTAAGGAACAGCACCCAGGTCCTGAGTTCAAGCCCTAGAAAACCCCCACCCCAAAAAAAGTTCTTTTGGGACTATTACTGATTTTTCATTTTTAAATACAAGGTAATAATTCATGGACCCATTTACCCTCTCTAATGAATTATGCCCAGGAAATTATACTTCACACAAGCACTTTTATGTGTGTACCTGTCCTGGGCACTGTCCTTGAACTTTTTTGCTCTAGGCTAGGGCTCTACCACTTGAGCCACAGCTCCACTTCTTTTATTTTATTTTATTTTTGGTAATTTATTGGAGGTAAGAGTCACATAAGACTTTGCTGGGGCTGGCTTTGAACTGCAATTTTCAGATCTCAGCCTCTTGAATAGTTACGTTATAGGGGTGAGCTACCACTGTAGAGCAAGCACAGTTTTTATTTATATTGAAAATATTAAAAAGTACTGTACATTTAAACAATTCTTTTCTCTATATTCGGGCTGTGTAACTTTAAGTATAACCTTCATTTTACAGGAAAGATGAGAAGGTAAGTGATTCTTTTCTTTGTTGGTCATGGGACTTGAGCTCAGGACATAGGCTCTGTCCCTGAGCTCTTTTGCTTAAGGCTGCTCTACTACTTTAAACCACAGTGCCATTTCCGGTTTTCGGGTGGTTAACTGGATATAAGAGTCTCAGGGACTTTTCTACGTGGGCTAGCTAGATTTGAACCACAATCTTCTGATCTCAGCCTCCTAAGTAGCTAGGATTACAGGTGTGAGCCACCAGCACCCAACAAGGCAAATGATTTCTAAGGTAACATTGCACTAGCACATCTGGAATTCAAGCTTTAACCTCAATTTGAGGATGTTCTGCTGCCCACACGAACAAGTAACCAAAAAGCACTTATTGGCCCTTGTCCATTACTGGGTCACAAAGTGAACACTATCTGCTTTCCTCAAGATGCACAAGGTATTAATATAGATATTTTCTCTGGAACACAATGTTTAAGCTTACAAAATCTGCGAGCAAATGTCTGGTTTTCAGGACAAAATGCCACCATTATCAAATGACTGAAATTCTAAGACACAGGGAACTCACTGGTAGGTGGCAGTATGTCAAGAACAAGCTGCTTCTCAACTGAATTTATTCAAGCTCCCTATTGCCTAAGTTGGCCCAATGCCTAGAAGACTAAACAAATCCAGTCAGAATTAGGGAGGGGGCACAAAAGCAAGGTACAGGGAGGGTCAAAGGCTTATTGACTTAGCAATATTTTAGGGGGGAAAAAAGCCTTGGAAATAGCAGTACACTTTGCTGATGAATAAGCAGAACTTCTTGGATGGGACAAATAATATTATGTGGCCTTTGTCAGCAGTGGGATGAATGGAGTCCATACTGATTTCCACATTCTGGGGGCATAAAGAAAGACTAGGTACAAGGGTACAAATCAAACAAGTAGTGCAAAAAGACAAAAGGAAGAACTGCAGACATTTATTAAGAACAATCAATAATTTCTCTCTCGCTCCCCGCCTTTTTTTAGTCTTTTCTTTTTGGTACTGAGGATCAAACCCAGGATGCTGCACTTGCTAGGCAAGCGCTTTGCCACTGAGCTACATCCCAGTCCCATCAATAATCTCTTTAGCCCGAGAGACTTCTGGAAATGTGCAATTAGGAAGTGAAGCTGATCTTGCTGAAGATGAACGAACCATGGATGCAAATAAGGCAGTATTAGGGTAAGAAAGGGCTTAGAGCATGGTAGTAGGAGTTTCTGCCAAAAAAGTAGAGGGAATCCCAAATCTCAATGTTATTGCAAGCACTGGTAATATCTGGGGGTCTGACATTACTTGGCCACCTCCCAACAGTTCACTGCAATAATTTCTTAGCCAAACCAAGCGATCCCAAAAAGCTCTGTAGTAAACGCTAGTGCTTTTGTAGATTTTCTAATTTAAACGGGTAACAAAAGGGCTGGGATATAGCCCAGTGAAAGGTCAAGTTCAATCCCAGGCACCACCACCATCAAAAGAAAAAAATTTTTGTGTGTGTGCGCGCTGGTTCTGGGGCTTTAACTTGGGGCCTGGGCACTGTGGAGCTTTTTTGCTCAAGGCTAGTGCTCTATTACTTGAACCACAGCTCCACTTCTGGCATATTTGGTGCTTAATTAGAGATAAGAGTATGCAGACTTTCCTGCCCAGGCTAGCTTTGAACCATGATCTTTAGCTCTTAGTCTTCTGAGTAGTCAGGATTAGACATGAGTTTCTAACACCCAGCTCAAAAAAATGTTTTTTTCCTTTTTTGCCAGTACTGGGGCTTGAACTCAGGGCCTGAATTCTTTTTGCTCAAGGCTAGCACTCTATCACTGGAGCCACAGTCCACTTCTAGCTTTTCCTACTTATGTGGTGCTGAGGAATCGATCCCAGCGCTTCATGTATGTGAGGCAAGCACTCTATCACTAGGCCATATTCCCAGCCCCAATTTTTTTTTTTGTTATGGGGCTTAAACTCAAGGCCTGGGCACTGGTCCTGAGTATTTCAGCTCAAGGCTAGGTAGGAGGGCTCTACAATTTGGGCCACAGTGCCACTTCCGGTTTTCTGGTGGTTAATTGGGGATAAGTAAGAGTCTCACAGACTTTCTGCTCAGGCTGGTTTTGAATTGTGATCCTTAGATCCCAGCCTCTTGAGTAGCTAGGATTACAGGTGTGAGCCATCAGCACCCAGGTCCCCTCCTTTTTTTAAATTACTTTTTTCTATGTAGGTCAGAGTAGCTTAACATTCAATATCCTTCTGATTCAGCCTCAAGTTCTAGGAATGCTGGGTGCTAGTGGCTCATGGTAATCCTAGCTACTAAGGAGGCTGAGGATCACAGTTTGAGCTGGCCCAGGCAAAAAGTCTATGGGATTCATTATCTCCAATTAAGTAAAAAGCCAGAAGAGAAGCTGGGGCTTGTGGCATAGTGCTAGCCCTGAACAAAAAGCACCTGAGTTTAAGCTCTAGGACTATTGGAAATTGGCTCCAAAACCTGCCACATATAACTAGATCGATAAATAAGCCACCCTTAAGCAGTAGAAAACCTGTCTAGCAATAAGTTCAATACTGGAAAAAGAAAAAGGCCATTTACCACTATCAGAGGAATCTTCTTTTTTAGAACGCATCTTTCTTTTTCTTCCACGTTTACTCTTCTTTGTTTCTCCTCCATTTTCTCCTTCTACACCATCTGGACCAGCACAATTATCAGCATGTCTTGCCATGGTATTCTGACAAAAGGAATAAATATTGTTTTATACTACTAAAAAAGCTTAAGGGGCTGGGGATATGGCCTAGTGGCAAGAGAGCTTGCCTCGTATACATGAGGCCCTGGGTTCGATTCCCCAGCACCATATATACAGAAAATGGCCAGAAGTGGCGCTGTGGCTCAAGTGGCAGAGTGCTAGCCTTGAGCAAAAAGAAGCCAGGGACAGTGCTCAGGCCCTGAGTCCAAGCCCCAGGACTGGCCAAAAATAAAAATAAAAAAGCTTAAGATCAAATTGCAATCTCTTGGGCTGGAATGTGGCTTAGCGGTAGAGTGCTTGCCAAGCATGCATGAAGCCCTGAGTTCAATTCCTCAGCATCACATAAACAAATGGAAAAAGTCAGAAGTGGTACTGTGGCTCAAGAGGTACGGTGCTAGCCTTAAGCAAAAAGAAGCCAGGGATAGAACTCAGGCCCTCAGTCCCAAGCCCCAGGACTGGGGGTGGGGAGGGGAATGGAATCTCTATCTTTTCCAATGAAATAAAAATCTTGGGAATCCATATTTAAGTCTAAAAGTTCTGTTATCTACCTGAACATTCTCCTTTCGTTAAGAGGGAAGAGGTCTCAATCTGGAAGATTCAGAGAAAGAGGAGAAAAGGAACCCTTAGAAGATAAAGCTAGGTCCTCTAAGGGGAGGCTTAGCAGCCTGCAGAACTGGCTAAAACAGCAACAGGGAACACCTAAGACAGACTTAAGCTAGGTAGAGGTGGGATGTAGTACAAGTTTCAATCCAAAGACAATTCCTTCATACATATATACCTTAAGATGGGGATGGTGGACCCTTTCCAAATGATAAAAGTTTCACTACATTTGTAATCTAGGAGGAAATAACAGCCTTGCTCTGTAATGGAAAATCAAGAATGTGATATTAAGAATAATGCGGAAGTAACATTATGACACTGACTCTTACCCGGCGAGTAAATGTTTTCCCACACTTAGAACACACAAAGGCCGCAGGGACAAAGTTGGGGTCATGGTAGCGCTTAAAATGCATATCGAGGAGCTGTTTCTGGCGGAAGGTCTTGTCGCAGTGGCTGCAGGCGTAAGGCTTTTCCCCAGTGTGGGTGCGCTTGTGCATGATCATGTGCCTCTCCTGAAACAGAGACAACAGGAAAGAGGCCTCAGGGCCTGGTTACAGGGCCACTGTCCCAGCTGCTGTGCATGGGGCCAGTAGGCCTTTCCCTTACAACAAGGGGATAACTTGACACTGCTCGTTGACATGATATGTTATCTTTTACAAAATGCAAAACTGCATCCATAAATCCTAGCACAGAGAAATCTGCTCACCCATAATGGCTGCTTCTTTACCTCTCTCACAGCATTATGTCATAGAATCAGATTATGTTCTTCCCTCAACTCCTGGATTTAATTACAATACTGAAAGAAGTGTAGTCAAGTCTTAAGACTGGGTTAAATGTGACTGAATTAAACACCAGCTGAAGACTCAGAAACAGCTGACAAGGAACAGAATAACCTTTGATTTCGGTGAGGGTCTTTATAAACCAATTTGAAAATATTTTTTCTTGGAAGTAGTCACTGTATTAGGTATATAAAAGTCCTCTGAGAATACACAACATGGACAAGGCAGGCAATAATGGCCTGGTAACTGTGACAGTTCCTACCTGTCTACATGCATAATCACACTGGTCACACTTAAACCGCTTCTCGTTCTTGTGTGATTTCTGATGCTGAATGAGAGCATAGCGCTCATGAAACACAGCATCGCAGTAACGGCATTTCTTGCCTTGCTCAATGTAGGAATGCTGCTTCCGCAAGTGAACACCTGAAAGCAAAATACAAAAAGCCAAACTGAACTTGTGAAAACACAAGGAAGCATTGCAACAAATGAATATTACATTCTTCTACTTCTTAAATTACTTTGTGGGCTGGCTGAGGGTATAAGTTCAGCAGTCTAGCAACTAGCTAGGGGGGAAAAAAAGAAAAAAAAAGAGCATAGCAGTTAAATGGAGCAGGTGGGAGATGGCAGCCTGGACAAGTAGGATGGCAAAGGATATGGAAGGAAAGAAGTGATGAGAAACTCAGGAAGTGAGGTCAGTTAAGACCTGGAAGTAAGACTCTGGAAGAAGACAGGGACATCTACTGAGGTATAGTTGGGGGGGGTGGTGAGGGAGGGAACGGAATGGGGGGAATTGTGGAAAAGGGTGAAGACCAAGCTACAATTGTATATTTTGATGGGAAAATGTGGATGTTCAATTTAAAATTGCAGTGTTTTTCAAGTAGAAATGAAAATAACAACGGATAGATGGTCATTAAAAAATTCTAACTCAGGGCTGGGAATATGGCCTAGTGGCAAGAGTGCTTGCCTCGTATACATGAAGCCCTAGGTTCGATTCCCCAGCACCACATATATAGAAAATGGCCAGAAGTGGTGCTGTGGCTCAAGTGGCAGAGTGCTAGCCTTGAGCAAAAAGAAGCCAGGGGCAGAGTGCTAGCCTTGAGCAAAAAGAAGCCAGGGACAGTGCTCAGGCCCTGAGTCCAAAGGCCCAGGACTGGCCAAAAAAAAAAAATCTAACTCAAAGATCTGAACTAGGAAGAAGCCAGGAGCCAGTGGCTCATATCTGTGATCTTAGCAATTCAGGAGGCTGAGATCTGAGGATTGCAGTTAGAAGCCAGCCTGGAAGAAAGTCCATGAGACTCTTTTATTTCCAATTAAGCACTAAAAAAGCCAAAAGTGGAGTTGTGGCTCTAGTGCTAAGAGTGCTAGTCCTGAGCAAGAAAAACCTCTGGACCCCCTCCAAGCCCAGTAAACCAATAATTAAATGGGCAAAGGCATTAAAGAGAGACTGCACAGGAGGAGATAAAAATGGCAAAGAAACATATGAGGAAATGTTCAACATCCCTGGCAGTAAAGGAAATGCAAATAAAAACAACGCTGAGATACCACCTCACTCCAGTTAGAATGGCCTATACTCTGAACTCAGGCAACAACAAATGCTGGAGGGGATGTGGGGAAAGAGGAACCCTTCTCCACTGTTGGTGGGAGTGCAAATTAGTACAACCACTTCGGAGAACAGTATGGAGGTTCCTCAAAAAGCTCAACAAAGATCTACCCTATGACCCAGCCATACCACTCCCAGGCATCTATCCTGAAAAACAGGTCTCAGGATATCAAAAAGAAATCTGCACATCCATGTTTATCGCTGCACAATTCACAATAGCCAAAATATGGAAACAACCCAGATGCCCCTCTACAGATGAATGGATCCAAAAAATGTGGTACCTATATACAATGGAATATTACATAGCAATTAGAAATAATAAAATATTGGTATTCGCAGGGAAATAGAACATGAACAAATAATGTTGAGTGAGACAAGCCTAGAACACAGAAAACAAAGGAGCATGATCTCCTTGACATATGACTGTTAAGGTGTGTGTGTTGGGGGGGCAGGGGGGAACACGAGAGACCAGGTCTGCAAAACAAAAAACCTCTTGTCAAATGGTATTTCCCACAGATTTGTTTGGGTCAGCGACCTTACATTATGTAACTAAAACCAAACAACTACTAAACATAAAAAGGTCTAAAACAGACCTCTCAGTGGATCACAATAGCTCAAAAGCTATATATGTATGATCATATAAGACAAGGATAAGCAAACTCTATTGTTGACGTTATATTTAAAGTTCTAACTGAATTTCCTTTGGCATATGCCACGTGGCTATTGTCTATGTTTTTAGTACACCGGGTATTGTAGAGGGTGTCAGATATCACAAGACATGTACTCACTGCCCTATTATGTAACCGTGCACAACACCTTGCCAAAAAAATTTAATTAGAAAAACAAAAAAACACCTCTGGGACAGAGCCTAGGCCCTGAGTTCAAATCCCAGGATTGGCACACACACAGAAATATCTAGCTGGGTGTCAGTGGCTCATGTCTGTAATCCTAGCTACTCAGGAGGCTGAGAGCTGAGGATTGTGGTTCAAAGCCAACCCAGGCAGGAAAGTCCATGAGACTCTTCTCTCCAATTAACTGCCAGAACTAGATGTGGCGGTGTGGCTCAAAGTGGTAGAGTGCTAGCCTTGAGTGAAAAAGCTCAGGGAGGAACAGTGCCCAGACACTGAGTTCAAGCCCCATAACCGTCATTCCCATCCCCACCCTTGCCAAAAATCTGAAATAGGAACATCAATTTTGTTTGAGGGCTTGAATGAGATCCTGGAGCTGATGAGATCACAAAGGCAAAGGCTGAGAGTAAAAAGGAAGACTAAAGATTAGGCTTCCAAAAAGAAAAAAAAAAACAAAACTAAGCCAGGCATGGTGGCTGGCTCAAGGCTACAATCCTAGCTTCTTGGAAGTCGAGATTGAAAGATCAGCTTAGGCAAAAAGATTTTCAAGAAGATTTGAGATGAATCTGGGTAAAAAGATTTGAGGCTGGGTGCTGATGGCTTACATCTGTAATCCTAACTACTAAGGAGGCTGAGATCTGAGAACAGCATTTTGAAGCCAGACTGGGCAGGAAAGTCTGTGAGACTCTCATCTCCCATTAATCACCAAAAAGCTGGAAGTGGTACTATAGCTCAAAGTGGTAGAGCATTAGCCTTAAGCAGAAAAGCTTAGGGACAGCACCCAGGCCCTGAGCTCAAGCCTCCTGACCAACAACAACTACTACAAAAAATTTTCAAGGGGCTGGGAATATGGCCTAGTGGCAAGAGTGCTTGCCTCATATACATGAGGCCCTGGGTTCGATTCCTTAGCACCACATATACAGAAAATGGCCAGAAGTGGCGCTGTGGCTCAAGTGGCAGAGTGCTAGCCTTGAGCAAAAAAGAAGCCAGGGACAGTGCTCAGGCCCTGAGTTCACGGCCTAGGACTGGCCAAAAAAAAGATTTTCAAAATGCCACCTCAACTAGGAACTGGGCATGGTGATATGTACTTGTTATCCCAGTTACCAGGAAAGCACAATGGTGCAGTGCATATGGCTGTCATCCCCACCAACATATAGAAGTACAAGTAGGGGATCACAGGTTGGGCTTAAAAATAACCAAAACAAAAATGGACTGGAGGGTTGAATATGGCCTAGTGGCAAGAGTGCTTGCCTCGTATACATGAAACCCTGGGTTCGATTCCTCAGTACCACATATAGAGAAAACAGCCAGAAGTGGTGCTGTAGCTCAAGTGGCAGAGTGCTAGCCTTGAGCAAAAGGAAGCCAGGGACAATGCTCTGAGCACCCAGGCCCTGATTTCAAGATACAGGACTGGCCAAAAAGGGGACAAAAAAAGGACTGGAGGAGCTGGGTGCCGGTGGCTCATGTTTGTAATCTTAGCTACTCAGGAGGCTGAGATCTGAGGATCACAGTTCAAAGCCAGCTGGGGCAGGAAAGTCCATGAGACTCTTACCCCCAATTAACCACCAGAAAACCATAAGTGGCATTGTGGCTCAAGTGGTAGAGTGCTAGCCTTGAGCTGAAGAGTTCAGGGACAGCGCCCAGGCCCAGAGTTCAAGCTCTATGACCAACAAAAACAAAAAAAGAGGAGCACCTAAAGTGATGGAACACTTGCCCACCTGCCTAGTGAAGACCTTGCATTCAATCGCCAGTACTGGCAAGAAATAAAGAGGAAAAAGTGGTACAAGCAAAAGAAACGGACGGCAGGTATCAATGGCTTATGTCACCTTCATTCCCACCCCCATTGGCCTTTAGTAAATATACTTACCCAAGTCACTTTTTCGGGCTATGACAGTGTCACAGTGGGGACAGTGAAATTTGGCCACATTTTCTGTGTGCTTCTGTAAAATGTGCATCTTCATGGTACCACTTTGGGTAAACCGTGCATGACAAATATAACATTCATAAGGTTTTTCCCCTTAAAAGGAAATACAGAAGGAACAAATTAAATATAAATTATGAGTCAGTAGGAAGTGTCTAAGGTGGCAGACAGATACACTAAACCATAGAGAATCTAAGATTCTACTTAACAAGTCCGGGGCTCATTCCACATCAAACTCAAGCCTATTTTCAGAAATGAAAAACCCTAAACTTCTGCTCTGTCTAGCTTTGCTACATAATTTTCCATGTAAACAGATATGGCAAGGTCAATCTTTGAGAGACTAAATGGAGGACCTACAACCTTTTGTTTTCTTTAAATCTTTTTTTTTTTTTTGCCATATAGACCAGACTGTTCTCAGTCAATACTGTAGTGTAGGCTGGCCTCAGACTTGTGATTCTCTTGCCTCAGCATCCCACACAAGCATGTACCACCATTTACAGCTTAAGTTGTTTTTTTTTTTTTTACAAAAGAGGTAGTACTTAGAAATATTGAACAGGTTGTTAAGATAACCTATAGATACTCTATAGAGTTGAAAACTCTACATTTTAAATTATGCATTCAGGGGCTAAGCCAGTCTCTGTTAATAGCCTTTCATTTAGGTATGCAATGAGGGTATGTGGTGACTCACAGGCTATTTTAGGATCGGTGAAAGGAGCTCCAAGTCCTACCTGAATGTGTTCTCATATGTCTTTTCAGCTTGTATGTGTCCCTGCTGGCATAACTGCACAAACTGCACTGGAACGGGCGCTCTCCAGTATGAGAGCGAATGTGACGTTTTAATTTGCTGACCTGTAATATGAAAGCAATCAAACCTCTTATGTTTCTGTTAACAGACTATTAACATAAGCACTATGGATTAGGTACTAAAGTTTACTTGATTAGTTTCACAGCACTTCAGATAGGAAAAGTCTAAAAAGCATAATAAGCCCTGAGTCAAAACCCTAGTACCACAAACACACAAAAAAGGAATAATCATCACAGGTAATTGCTTTAAGTTTGTGATAAAGTATACTGTTTTCTCTTTACTATTTTTCTTTTATGTGTGTTTGTGTGTGTGTAGTGTTGGGGATCAAACCCAGGGCCTCATGCATGCTTGGCAAACACTATGACGGAGCTACATCTCCAGCCTCTTGCTTCATTTCTGTTTGAAACATTCCATAATAGTATGTAAATCATTCATGCCTACTTATGAATTTTCTCTAATACCCAAGTGCATGTTTTAATTGTTCCACTCTCTCTTTTTTTAATCATTAGCATTCTTTAGTAGACTAAGATCTAGGCATGGATAGCATCTATTCCAAAGTGACTTTCAAACTTGGCTCTAAAAAGTTGTTGGGAATACTCAGTAACTTGACTGGGTCTGGGGCTTGAACTTGGCCTGGGCGCTGTCCCTGAGCTTGTTTGTGCAAAGATAGTGCTCTACCACTTTGAGCCACAGAGCCACATCTGGTTTTCTGATGGTTAGTTGTGGATAAGAGTCTCATGGTATTTTTTCCCCTCTCAATCCTAGGGCTTTAAACTCAGGGCCTAGGTACTATCCCTGAGCCTCTTTGTACTCACGGCTAAAATTCTACCACTTGAGCTACATACAGTGCAATTTCCAGAGTCTCACTGGGACTATCCTGCCCCTGCTGACTTTAAACTGTGATCCTCAGATCTCAGTCTCCTGAGTAGCTAGGATTATAGGCATGAGCCACCAGCACCTGGCTTAAATTTAAGTTGCTCGGATTTTGTGAAAAACAAAAACACTTCTGCACTCACATGTTTTACACACTAAAATTTCACACTTTAGTAAATAACTATCCCAACAGCACTACTGAACTGTTCTCTTGCAGAGTTGGGAAGCAAACCTTGGACCTTGTACATGTTAGGCAAGCATACTACAACAGTATAATACTTCTATGGTTTCCAAAATTTTCTTAGCTAACCATTCATTTACTTTTCCAATAGGAATTGACAGGGGAGGGCTGTGATGTAGCTCAGTGACAAAGTGCTTACCTAACAAGTGCAACATGCAGGGTTCAATGCCCAGTAAACCTCCCCCCGCCTCCAAAAATAAATAAATAAATAATAGTGTTTTTTTTTTTTTTTTAAACAACCCAAAAAATTTACAGGGGAGTGGTGACAGTACTGGGGCTGAGCTACACCTTTACTTCTAGCTTTTTGCTGGTTAGAAATAAAAGTCTCACAGGTTTTTCAAACCAGGCTGGCTATGAACTTCAACACTCAGATCTGGTTTTCTTTGGTAGTGCTAGATTACAGGTCTACCTAGAAAAGCAGCAACAAGGAATTCAACACTCACTTCTACACTGGCATAATCACACATGGAACATTTAAATGGCTTCTCGTGGGTATGCTTATAACGACGATGCCGCACTAATTCTCCACTGGTCACAAAGGCCATGTCGCAGTCTGGGCACTTGTGAGGACGAGTACCTAGATAGAGAAAAGAACAACAGAACAAGATCAAAGGCATAGTTAATAAAGTATAGCACCCAGTTGTTGCCAAAGATGAGACTTAAGTCATCCCATCAACTCTGCTTTAGCCTGAGACTAGTTCTACAAGACACGGGAAGGCCTGGCTAGATTTACAACATAGGATGTGAGAACACACCAAACTTTATTTTTGCTAACAACCTATTTGAATCTACTACCTTTGAATACAAAACCCTTCTTTTATTTTGTATCTGGTCACTATGGATTAAAAGTTGATAAAAACTTAGGCTAATGTTGTGTATCAAGTGGCAGCGTCCCTGCCTAGGATGCAAAAGGCCCAAGTTCAAACCTCAGAAACTCAGACACACAGACACAGACACACAGACACACAGACACACACACAATTTGAAGGCAGACCAGGGAGGAAAATCTGAGACTCTTATCTCCAATTAACCACCAGAAAACTGGAAGTGAAGCTGTGGCTCAAAGTGGTAAAGTGCTAGCCTTGGGCACAGAAGGTCAGGGACAGTGCCTAGACCCTGAGTTCAAGCTCCATAGTCAAAAGAAAAAGAATGGAAGTAAAGCCAGGTGCTGGTGGCTCATGCCCACAACCCTAGCTACTCAGGAGGCTGAGATCTGAGTTCAAAGCTAGCCCGGACAGGAAAGTCTGAGAGACTCTTATATCTCCAATTAACCACCAAAAAGCTGGAAGTAAGGTGATGGCTCAAGTGGAAGAGCACTAGCCCTGAGCACAAAAGCCTATTAGGGACTGAGCTCAAGCCTTAGGAGCAAAAAAAAAGGGAAGTGTAACAATGTAGCAATTAATGGGACCAGTCATCTTCAGAAATATTTTCTAAGAGGATGGGATTCTAGAGAGGTAAGTATCATTAGAAAATGACAATAACTGGGCTGAAATGTGGTTTGGTGGTAAAGTGCTTGCCTAGCATGCATGAAGGCCTGGGTTCCATTCCTCAGTACCACATAAGCAGAAAAGCCAGAAGTGGCACTGTGGCTCAAGTGGTAGAGTGCTAGCCTTCATCAAAAAGCACAGGGACAATGCCCAAGACAGTTCAAGCCCCAGGACTGGCAAAAAAGAAAAAGAAGAAAAAAAAAAAAGACAATAACTAAGACATTCCAAGGAAGGAACATTTGTTTGTTCAGTCAACTTGCTTCTTCAGTACTACTGAAAGTGTAGGTGGGTGAGAAGGCTAGATCTTTCTGTGATAAGTACATAGTATGGTGGTAAGGGTAAGTAAACAATTATGAAAATAAAGTAGTATTCATTTCTGTTAGGACAACGTAAGCTGAAAACTTTGGTGTTATTTCTGCCCAGGGAGAAGAGGTTTGCCTCTGGTAGAAATAAGCATGTCATGACATTTACAAATAAGTAGACACTGCTGTGAAGGTATTTCCACCAGGATGTACCACATAAACACTATCTATGTCTCTCTGCCCAAGTTTCATGCTCATTCAGTCATCTTTCACTTGTTACATCTTGATACAGGCAAGAGCTTCTTCTACAAGGTAACACCACTGCATTTAGATAATGAAAAGAAATTATTCCCCCATATAAACTGGCATACCATGTATACATCTGACTCCTTCCTTTAGGCTGTACTAGGATTTATATTATTCCCCCTATAAACTGGCATACCATGTATACATCTGACTCCTTCCTTTAGGCTGTACTAGGATTTAAATTCAGGATCTTGCACTTGCCAGGCTGATGTACGACTTGAGCCACATCTCTAAGCTCTGTGTCTGTGTCTTGCAGGCTTAGTTACTGGATGAATGAACTTCTACCTAATCAGCTCTGGGACCAGACAAATCCAACTTCTCATTCTCAAAGCTAAAGTCTAGACCAGTAGTGTCCACATTAAGGCACACTCATGGGGACAAATCCTATCATAGGGCCAGCTATTTTTGGTCACATGCCCAATATATTTTCAAGGTTTCAAACCAGTTCATCAAGCTAACATTAGAATATCTGAACACCATATTAAAGTATACATAGCACTTAGACAAAGAAATGGCTTTGTTTTATACTTGCTTGGTTTGTAGTATTATGAGATTGAGCCCAGTGCCTTACATATGCTAGGTAAGAGCTCTACCACTTAAGTTCTTTTTTGTTTGTTTTGTTTTGGCCAGTCCTGGGCCTTGGACTCAGGGCCTGAGCACTGTCCCTGTCTCCCTAGCACTGTGCCACTTGAGCCACTAGCAACTTCTGGCTGTTTTCTATATATGTAGTGCTGGGGAATCGAACCCAGGGCTGGCTTCATGTATACAAGGCAAGCACTCTTGCAACTAGGCCATGTTCCCAGCCCAAGTTCTTTTGTTTTTAAGATAGGGTCTAGGGATTGAATCTAGGAAAGTACTGCACCATTTGAATGATACCCCCAGCCCCCGACCATTCAAATTGCCTAAATAATAAGCCTCACATTCTCCAATATGAGTTATTTACCTTTTTGTGAGGGTAGGGGTGGGGAGAGAAAACCAGAAACAGAAAATAGGTAGAATTTTACTTCAATTTCTGGTCTTCCTTATAATGCCTGACACTTGTTATGTGGAACTTTTTGGACTTCTTTTTGTAAGTATTGTATAAACCTCAGCAACACAACAGACAGGTTTCCAAGAATTATTCCAAGTAACAACCAGATAGCCTTTTTCTGGCTTATCTCCTTTATATCATTTGGATTATTTTCCACTAAGCATTTTCTTTTGGTGCCAAAACTATGGCTTGAACTCCAGGCCTCACACTCTTGTGTGGCTTTCTTGTTTATGATTAGCATTCTACCACTTGAATGCTTGCTTTCTGTCTGTTTTGCTGGTTAAAGTCTCAGAGACTTTTCTGTCTAGGCTGGTTTTAAACCCAGTCCTCTAGCTCTCAGCCTCTTGACTAACTAGGATGAAAGTCATGAGCCACAGGTATTTGGCTTCCACTAAGTTTTCTTGACCTTCACCTGTAACTAAGTCTATCTGCTTATTTAAACAAACAAACAAACAAAGCCAGGCTCTGGTGGCTCATGCCTATAATCCTAGCTACTCAGGAGGCTGAGATCTGAGGATTCTAGATTCAAAGCTAGCCCAGGCACGAAAGTCCGTGAGACTCTTATCTCCAATAAACTAACAGAAACTCCGAAGTGGTGCTGTAGCTCAAAGTGGTATAGAGCACTAGCCTTGAGCTGAGGAGCTCAGGGATAACACCCAGGCCAGAGTTTAAGCCCCATGACTGACCAAAAAATAAAAATAAAAAAAATAAAAATAAAATTAAGATCACCCCCAGAAATATTCCTTTAGCTTTCTCCCTACAATCAACATGGATAATTACAACCCAAGTTCTAACCTTTGCTATATTACAGCCCCCCACATTTTCATACAGCACCTGTGTGTGTATTAAGGTGATTCCTCAGGAGGGTGACTGTTCTGAATGCCCTTCCACAGAGATGGCATTTATGTGGTCTCTCATCAGTGTGGCTTTTCATGTGACGATCCAAATTTGAACGCCGTGGACATGTGTAACTGCACAGCTCACACTGGAATGTCTTCTTTACACCTATATGCAAAAGAAAACACTTGCTATAGGGTTTCAAGGTATTTAGGTTGGCCCACTTTAATTTCTACAAATATATTTCACTGACTTTTATAACTAAACCCAATATAATTCATACTAAGTTGAAATTATCTCATTGCACCAATAGATTTACTTCTCTTTAGAACTTAATAATTTGAAAAAATACATTTAACATAACAAAGTAATTTGAACAGTTGTATCATTAGTCCAAAATACTTTTGAGACTACTTTACCTTTTTTTTTAATTTTTGTGGGCTTTGGAGGCTTCATATTACCAACCACTTTCTCTGCATTAACTTCTGACAACAGGCCTTCCTGCTGTTCTTCTTCAAAATCATAAACAGACACATCCACATCTTTGCCCTCCTCTGTATAACGCAGTTTGCTCTTTTTGGTTTTCTTTGTTTTTTTGGCTGGTGGCTGATAATCTGGGTCTTTTTGCCAGCTTGGATCTTCCTGAGGTGGAAGTTCCCCTTGCTCTAGTGTCTCCACCTCTCCATTGGCCCCCACTTTTACCACCTGAAACCCTTCAGGCAAAGGTAATGTGTGACATATCATGGGTTCACTTTCTGCAAGGCCCTCTTTAGACACTTCATTTTCATAAGCCCCCTGAAGTTCTTCTACTGAAGTGGTAGCAACAGGTACAGTCACAGGAACAGGTACTTGAACAAGCTGAAGCTCTCCTATATTAATGGGCTGTTCCTCCATATTTACAACTTGCAAGGTTATGATTTGTGTATCATCCACCGCAGCCTCCGCTTCGGGAGCCACTGTACCCTCCATTACTTCAGTCTTCATTTGAAGAAGGGTAGGATCCAGCTGTTCCATCATTACCATCTGTACACTGCTGTTGACATCCTGTACCACCTCACCCCCATCTGTCTGGTTCTGGGGCAGGTGGCAAGCATCTTCTTCCTGGCCACCTTCCCGGCGTCGCTGGTAAGTCTTTCTCTCCTTTCCTTTAATGAAAGTTTCAGACTCTTCCACAATGGCTTCGACCGCCTCACCTTCCATTTCCCTTTCCTTAATTAAGGAAAAACACAGATTGTTATGTAAGACTAAGTTTGACTAAATGTAAACCTACATTTTAAAACAAAAAAGAAGATCCCTGATGAATGAATTAAGAATCAATGGTTGTTCAAAGAACATTATGTACTTTCTGATGAATGACAAAAAAAAGTCTGGAACCGCTGGGCACACCAGTGGCTCACCCCTGTAATAGTACTCAAGAGGCTGAGATCAAGCAGGTCACTGTTTAAAGCCAGACATTCTGAGGAAAGTCTGAGAGATTCCATCCACAGATAGCCGGCAAAAAGCAGGGCTGGAGGTATGATCCAAGTGGTAGAGCACAAGCCTACTGAACACAAAACCCTGAATTCAAGGCCCAATATCACCAAAACAAAGCAAACCCTATAACTGATTAACCTCTAGATCCAATTTCCAATTAATAGCAAACTGATGATAGAGGATTTGTTAAATAAAGCACACTACAGAAATAATAGACATCCAGTCGAAGGGAAAAATTGCAGGATTAACTTTGAGTTTCTTTTGCAAATCAATGGGGAAAAGGGGGGAAGGAAAGACTGAAATGACAACCTACAGACATAAAAGACCTAAAGATCTCAACGTGGGGTGAGTTGGCCTTCATGGGCATTTGGCAGGGTCTAGAGACATTTTTGGTTGTTTTTAGTGGGTTAGGATGTCACTATTGACATCAGTTGGATAGAAATAATACTAAATATCCTACAATGCACAGGTTAGTCTTCCACCACAAAGAATTGTCAGAGTTAGGTGTGGTAGTACCTGTAATATAGTGGACTACCAACTGTAATCTGAGAAGATGAAGACTGAGGCAGGAAGAGGGTGCAATGCGGGATAGTCTGGGATACATAGTGAAGTTTCAGTTTCAAACAAAAAAAAAAGATATTATAGACAAACAGGAAAGATATTAGACAAACTCTGAATATTTGATTATATAAAAGACTAATTTAAATCCTATATATCCAGGTGGGGTTAGGGAAGAGTATACTAGTGAAAGGGTAACAATTTTCAGTTATAACAGGGTTTTTTTTTCCAGTTGCTTTTATCTGTAATTCTAATTAGTCAAGATATGGAGATCGGGTGGGTCATGGTTGGAGGGCAGTCCCAGCAAAAAGTATACAAGACCTCATCTCAACCAATAGCTGAGTATGGTGATGCCTACCTGTCATACCAGCTAGGAGAGAGGCTAAGATTGGGACCATCGAAGTTCAAGGCCAGCCCAGACAAAAAGTTCATGACTCCATCTCAGCAGAAAGGGCTAGGCATGGTGGTGCATGCCTGTCATGCCTGCTGCAGCAGAAAGCATAAATAGGAGAATGGCATTCCAGGTCCACCTGGGCAAAAAGCAATATCCTACTTAAAAAACAGCTAGACCGAAAACCCAAACCCAAACCAACTCACCTTCCCAAGAAAGAACAGACCAAAAAGGGTTGGAGGTGTGGCTAGAGCAGTAGAGCACCTGCCACACAAGCTCCAGTTATCACTAAAAAGCAAAACCAAAACAACATGGAGACTACAACTAGTAAGAATGTACTGCATACTTGAAAAAACATTGAGAGGTTTTACATGCTCTTACCTCAAATTATATGAGGTCACGCACGTTAACAAGTTCAATTTAGTCATTCTACAACATACACAATGTAAGGTCCGTCCCTGGAGGGCTCCATGCAGATGCCCCCACTGCATTAAGTCTCTACCCAGTTACCTGGGTAACCAGCTGACCTGGAGGCGGTTACCTCCTCTATCCCTGAGGTCATATCCTAATCCATCTGGCCACACCCCTTGCCCCTGCCCTAGATAAGGCAGGGCTGGGTGGGGGTCACCCCTTCTCCCCGCCATGGATCATCTCGGCCACAGGCCAAGCAGTTCGGTAATAAACTTTCTCTCCTGCCTGAATACTGCGTGGCGTACCTACTTTAAAAACCTAACACACAACGTATTTCAAAATATTCTGTATGCAACTAAAAGTTAAATAAGCCAGTGCTGGTAGGTCACACCTATAATCGTTTTCAGGAGGCTGAGAGCTGAGAATTAAGGTTCAAAGACAATTTGGAAGAAAAGTCCATGAGACTCTTAGCTCCAATTAACCGTCCAAAAGCTGTAAGTGAAAGTGTAGCTAAAGTGGTAGAAAACTAGCATGGAGCAAAAATCCCCAAAAACTTGAGTTCAAGTCCCAGTACCAGTGAGCACACATGCGTATGCCCAAGCACACACACATATTAATAGAATAAATCTTGGCTCTGGGAATGTAGTTCAGAGAGAGCATTTACCTAACAATTGTAAGGGCCTGGGTTAGATTTCAGTAACATAAAAAAAAAAAACAAAGCCAGATACAGTGGCTCACACCAGTAGTCCTAGCTAGTCAAGAGGCTGAGATCTGAGGATTGAGATTTGATGTCAGCAGGGCAGGACGTCTGTGAAACTCTTACCTCCTTAATCACTAAAAAAAAAAAAAAAAAAAAAAAAAAAAAAAAAACCAAAACAACAACCTAGAAGCTGAGCTTTGGCTCAAGTGGTAGAGTGCCTGCCTCAAGTAAAAAAGTTAAGGTGATAGCACCCTATTCTCAGTTCAAGCCCTAGGACCTGCACACAAAAAAGCAAAACAAAAACAACTTATATATTCTCTTTTATCTGTCAACTTATAAAGCATGACTAGAAAACCACACTGGATTTTTGTTTGCATGGTGCTAGGACTGTTTCCCTGATTGTTTGTTTTTCTGGGTAGGACCTGGGACTTATACTCAAGGACCAGGGTACTGTCCATGAGCTTCTTTTTGTTCAAGAGTAGTGCTCTACCACGTGAGCCACAGTTCTACTTCAGGATTTTCCTGAGTAATTTGTTGGAGATAAATGTCTCAGAATGGGCTGGAAATGTGGCTTTGTGGTAGAGTGCTTGCCTAGCATGCATGAAGCCCTGGGTCTGATTCCTCAGTACCATATAAGCAGAAAAAGCCAGAAGTGGTGCTGTGGCTCAAGTGGTAGAGTGCTAGCCTTGAGCAAAAGAAGGCCAGGGACTGCCTAGTCCCTGAGTTCAAGCCCCAGGACTGGCAAAAAAAAAAAAAAAAAAAAAAAGTCTCAGACTTTTCCTGCCCAGGCTGGCTTCAAACTACAATCCTCAGATCTTACCCCCCTGGGTGGCTAGGAGTACAGGCTTGAGCTACCGGGGGCCTAGATGCTTTCCTTTCCTTTCTTTTCTTTTATGGTGCTGGGAAACAGCTATCCTGCCAGTCAGTATTGCACATTGCTGTTAAGCTAAATTCTACCTTAGAAATCATTCTCTGGCATATTGCATTTATTGATTGATTGATTGATTGATTGCTAGTCCTGGGGCTTGGACTCAGGGCTTGAGCCACAGTGCCACTTCTGGCTGTTTTCTGTATATGTGGTGCTTGGGGAAATGAACCCAGGGCTTCATGTATGAGAGGCAAGCACTCTTGCCACAAGGCCACATCCCCAGCCCTTAATTTTTTTTTTTAAATGAAAGCTGGGCACTTGGCGATTCACATCTATAATTTTAGCTACTCAGGAGGATAAGATCTGAAAATAGGGGTTCAAAACCAGTCCCAGTAGATACATCTGTGACTCATCTCCAAATAACAAACAAAAAGCCACAAATGGAGGCATGGCTCAAGTGGTAGAGTACCATCATTGGGTGAAAAGGCTAAGGAGAGCTTGAGGCTCTGAGTTCAAGTCCCAGTACTGGTATGTGCATGTATACGCATGTATACACACAAATTTATAAAGCTACAACTTATGTATTTAAAAGTTACACCTATATACTTTTTTTTTCTTGTGCCATTGCTGGGGCTTGAACCCAGGCCCTTGAGCACTAACTATTCCCTAAAAGCTGGCACTCTACCACTTGAGCAAGAGCTCCACTTTCAGCTTTTTGCTGGTGAAATGGAAAGAAAACTCTCTCGGACCTTCTTGAGCTGGCCCGTAACTGGGATCCTCAGATCTCAGGCTCCTGAGTAGCTACGATTACAGGCTTGAACCCTCAATGCCTAGCTTATTTATGTACATTTTGATGAGTTTAGATATACATACACCCCTGATACCATCAACCACAATCAAGGGACTAAACATCATCTCCAAACTGTACTTGTGCAGCAAGCCTGTCCTAAAAGAAATTTCAAAAATAAAACTTTTTAATTCCTACAAACAGGTTATATAAGTTCTGTTGATGGAGAGAAACTCTCAAGTCAGTCCTGCATTGTAATTAGTTGTGATTGATCAGCTTAGTGTTTTTCTGCCCTTAATTTTCTGAAGCAAGATAATCTGCTAATTCAAGTGACGAATTTCAGATTTGTTCCAGGGTGGTATGTCTTTATCAGAAAGATAGATATTTGGGCAGCATCATGGGAAAAGTCAAGCATCCAACAGTATATTACTGAATTCTATGCATCCTGAACGTTCAGTTTCTTCTCAATAGCAATTTCCTTGGAACCATATACCCATGGATACCAAGGGTCTACAGTATTGCTTTGACTTTCCTTTTTGGGTGGTGTTGGTAAGAACATTTACCATGATATCTGTCCTCAAATTTCTAAATGCTCAATACTATATTATAAACTCTAGATAGGTTATCTTCAGTACTTATCCATCTTACATAAGTGAAACTTCATATACACTAAGGAACAATTTCTCCCAGCCCAGTTTTTATTTTTCCTTTGATAGGTTCTTGCTGTTCAAGCTAGTAAAATCTCCATCCTTCTGCCTCAGCTTCCTGAGAGCTAAGATTACAGGTATATACTATTATGCTTGGACCTGGAGGCTGTCCCGAGTCCATTCCCCGCCCCCATCCCCCCCCCCCCATTCTCGGGATTTAATTAACTCAGGGCCTGGGTGTTGTCACTGACCTCTTTTGCTCAAGGCTAGTGCTCTACTACTTGAGCCATAGCACCACTTCCAGTTTTCTCGTGGTTAACTGGAGATGAGTCTCATGTCTCCTGCCCAGGCTGGCTTTGAACCTCAGCATCATGAGTAGCTAGGATTAAAGGTATGGGCCACCGGTACCCAGCTGACCTGGAGTTTTTAAACCTTGCGTTTTGGAGCCAAAGTCAGACATTCAATCTAGACACTAACAGCAATGTTTGTAGCCTTCATACAGCTTCCAATGTCAATCAGCAACTTAACATTGGCCTATCCCTTTCCCTTATGAGACCATGAGTTCCCTGATAATAAAAACATCAAGTGAATAAAAAAAAGTTCCAAGTGAATATATACTCAACAAATGCTAACCAAACTGAATATACAGCAGAAAACAGAAAATAAAACAACTAATTCAGTTTCTAGCTCTTAAATGTGATGAGTACCAAATGTACTCATATATTCAAAGAGTAAATTAAGTGTGAGGCAACACTTTGATCTGACAAAAACCACAAATATGTGTATACCTCAGTGTATATATACATATGTGTATATATATATATAATTATTCCTAAATGAAAAAGTAAAATACTTTTTATTCTTGGTCTAGTCTCAAACTAGATTCTTTTTTAAGTGCCAGTCCTAGGGCTTTAGGTCAGCCACTGAGCTTTTTTGCTTAAAGCTAGCATTCTACCACTAGCCATGGCTCCCACTTCTGGCTTTTTTTTCTTTTTTTTTTAAGCTAGAGCTCTGTCACTCTGAGCCTCAGTGCCAGTTCTGTTTTCTGGTGGTTAACTGGAGATTTGAGTGTCATGGACTTTCCTGCCCTGGCTGGCTTTGAACCTCAATCTACATCTCACTTTCCTGAGTAGTTAGGATTACAGGCGTGAACCACCAGTGCCTGGCTATGGCATGGAATTTTCATTGGCCAGGCTGGCCTCAAATTTGGGACACTTCTGTTTCATCCTTCTGAGCTCTGTGATAACAAGTATACATGACCACACCTGGATATGCCTGTATTTTTAAGGAGAGAAGTTTTCCAGGCCATGGTCCGGAAAAAAGAAGGCTAATCCACATGTCTGGAGTTAGGGAATAGAGGGGGGAAAGCCTAAGAGACATTATTAGTAAAGGTATTAAAGAATAAGGCAGGTGTGTGATACACTACTTAGGAGGCAGAAGAATTATGAATTTAGTCAGTTCAGGCCGTCGAGACCTATTTCAAAAACAAAAGGGCTAGTAGAGACCAGGTCTGTGAAACCAAAAACTGCTTGTCAAATGGTATTTCCCACAGGATTGGGTCAGCAACCCAACACTATGTAACTAAAACCAAACAACTACTCAACATATAAAGGTCAAAAATTGACCTCTCAGTGGAATACAATAGCTCAAAAGCTATGTGTGTACGTTCATATAAGACTACTGTCGACATATTGTCTAATGTCGACATTACATTTAAAGCCCTAGGCGAATTTTCTTTGGCGTAGGCCACATGGCTACTGTATATGTTCTTGATACATTGTGTATTGTATATATGTCTACCTGACCTAGGGAAGGGAAAGAAAAACAGGGTGTAAGATATCACAAGAAATGTACACACTGCCCTACTATGTAACTGTACCCTTTTTGCACAACACCTTGTCAAAAAATTTTCGTTTAAGTTTAATTAATAAATAAATTACAAAAAAAAAAAAAAAAAAGAAGATGAGACACCATAATGTAACACATACCGGAGGGCTTAGCTCTTCATTAGAAAATAAAGCTATAAATCCTAAAAACAAAAACAAAAAAAACCCAAAAAACAAAAAAAAAGAATTAAACAAAGAAAGAAAGAAAAAAAAAGGGCTGAGGATACAACCAAAGGGGAAGAGGGGAAGAGAAAGGAAGGGAGTTCACATGGTATAAAAAGTTCATAGTGGCCCTAAAAAGAGAATCATTACATATTCTTAAGACTAAATACCCTCAATAATAAAACCAGTAGAGGAAAAAAACATTTTATTTGAGCTACGTTAGTAGCATATAATTTGAAAAACACGGAAAAATCACTATGATGGAGCTGAAAAGTTAAAATTGCACATAAATAACCAAATATAACCTAAAAAGTTACAGGATTGGTGGAAAAAGAACTAGTACTAAATTGATACAAACTGAAACAAACTGTGCTTGTCAAGGATTTGGACTGGTGCTAGTGGCTCACACTTGTAATCCTAGCTACTCAAGAGGCTGAGATCTGAGGACTAAGGTTCAAAGCCAGCCCAGGCAGAAAAGTCCCCATAGATTCCTATCTCCAATTAACCACTCAAAAACTAGAAGTGGAGCTGCAGCCCAAAGTTGTACAGCACTAACCCTGAACAAAAGAGCTCATGGGCAGCATGCAGGCCCCGTGACAACTACAACGATGATGATGACAACAACAGAACACATGCCTAAGATCCATGAAAATGAACATGCACTCAGGCATTAATGCAGTAGCTTCTATTTTTATAGAAACATCACATAGAAGTAGCAATCAACCATCCAATACTGCTTAGAAATCTCAGTGCATCCTCTCAAGCAGTGGATCCCTTAACCTAGCTTTCTCCAGGAGGAGGGAGTGTCTTTTCTGAATCAATAACTAACCCAATAGGTTAGACCAGGCCCTTTCTATTCACTCCCAGGGGGATTTCACTCCTGGCTGCTTTGCTCTTGCTAACAGCTCCAATCCATCCATCTCCTCACCTCCTCTCAGGTTTGTGCTTTCAAATCATCAGTTCTTCCACCATTACCCCTGATTCTCAGGCATTCTCATTTGTGTTGGCCTTACCTTACAGATTTTGTCAACTCTCTTTTGTTTAGATTGCTACCACTAAAGGAGTTTATTTTTATGTCAGGGACACTTTTCTCCTCAAAACTATCACTCTTATTCAGTGGTAGAGTGCTTGCCTAGCATGTAGGAAGCCCCTGGGTTCGATTCCTCAGCACCACCTAAGTAGAAAAAGCCGGAAATGGCACTGTGGCTCAAGAGGTAGAGTTCTATCTAGCCTTGAGCAAAAAAAGAAGCCAGGGACAGTGCTCAGGCTCTGAGTCCAAGCCCCAGGACTGGCAAAAAAAAAAAAAAAAAAAAAAAAAAGATTCAAATTTACAAATACAAATGACAGGGCTGAGGCAGTGCCTTCTTAGCATGTAAGAGGCCATGGGTTCCACCTTTAGCACAAAAGTCCAAAAAGACAAAATAAACACTGCCTCCCCAAATTTTATGCAAAATAGCTAAAGAAAACATATGAAACACTGCTAAAGCTGTTCAAGGATACTTTTCCAATATTGGTCACAGTGCAATGAAACCAGCATAGTGCTCCTGGGAGGAACAGGTTAAGTGAATCTTTAAAATTTAAAAATATTCAAATTGTGCTATGGTATTTATTAATTGTTTTTATTTATTAAAAAAATTTTTTTTGCTGGTCCTAGGACTGTCCCTGAGCCTCTTTGTGCTCAAGACTAACACTCTATCACTTGAGCCACCGCACCACTTCTGGCTTTTTCTGGGTAGTTTAATGGAGATAAAAGAGTCTCCCAGATTGTTCTGTCCAGGCTGGCTTCAAACTGTGATCCTTAGCTCTCAAACTCCTGAGTACTAAGATTACAGGCATGAGCCACCAGCACCTGGCCTATTATTATTTTTGTTTTATTCCTAGAGCTTGAACTCAAGGCCTGGGTAATGTTTCTAAGGTTTATTTTTGCTCAAGGCCAGTGCTTTGCCACTTGAGACACAGCTCTACTTCCAGCATGGCATTTTGGTGATTAACTGGAAATAAGAGTCTCAGGAAGGGCTGGGAATATGGCCTAGTGGTAAAATGCTTGTCTCATATACATGAAGCCCTGGGCTCGATTCCTTAGCACCACATATATATAGAAAAAGCCGGAAGTGGCACTGTGGCTCAAGTGGCAGAGTGCTAGCCTTGAGCAAAAAGAAGCCAGGGACAGTGCTCAGGCCCTGAGTTCAAGCCCCAGGACTGGCAACAACAACAACAACAACAACAACAACAAAAAAGAGTCTCAGGAACTGGCTTTGAACTGCAATTCTCATTAAAGGTATGAGCCACCAGCTCACACCTGTAAAGTTATAGACTTTAAGACCACTAAGATTAGATGCAATTTCCACCCCCCCTAAATACTTCTAATCTGTAGCTGGTTGAATCCATGGGTGCTAGAACCTGTATTTATGGAGGATAGGTATGGGGAAAATGTGCCCCCCCGCCCCGTGTGTGTGTGTGTGTGTGTGTGTGTGTGTGTGTATATCTTTAAATGTCCCCCCGTGTGTGTGTGTGTGTGTGTGTGTGTGTGTGTGTGTGTGTGTGTGTATCTTTAAAGGTAGGGTAAGGAATTAGTAGACATTATTAAGAGCCAAGGATCTGAATTCCAATTTCAGGTTCTTCTAATTAGCAGAGTGACCTGGGATGTGATAAACTTCTTTCTGTGCCTGTGTCCTTTTATATATAAAGAGAGAATGATAACATCTAATTCACTTACATGATGTCTGCTTTGGTGCTTTTCTAGAACCTTAGAGGCCATTCCAGAAAGCAGTCAACACATTTCAGATGTGAACAATGACATGACTTTCAACTTCCTAAACCAAACTTCTAACCAAAACCTTAGATAGAAGTTTCTTCACAAAAATAGATTCTCTAGGGGCTGAGGGCCCCTCTTAATTTTGAAAGACTAGCAATTTCACGGCCCTGAGTATCAGACTACAGTTACAAAAAAAGACTTCTCTAATAAACTCTTGGGTTTCTATAGAAAAAAGGTAGCAACTACTTAACAGAACTTTATGACTAACCAAAGTGAGAGCAGAATGGAGGAGACATATCAACATTTGGGGGAAATAGTCTACCATTTTAAGATGCTGTTCAGTTTTAAGTGATTCATAGCAAAAGGTGATTATTTAAAAACAACCCAAACAGAACAAGACTGGGGAGGTATAGTCAGGGCCCAACATCTGGGCTTGGTCCCTATCACTGCAAACAAAAAACAATGACAACAACAAAAAGCCCAGAACTGCTTTCAGACTTGTCTTTTTTACTATGAATGCCATAGTAATGCCAGGCCAAATTGTGCTAAAATGAGGCTCAAAAATTCACCAAGTTAGACATGATACCTACTGTTGTAGCTAATCAGGGGGTAGGGTTCAGGGAGATCACTTGAATCTAAGTCTGGGGCCAGCCAAGGGAACACAGGGAGACACACACTCTTCCATGTAATCTTTTTTTTTTTTTTTTTGCTAGTCCCGGGGCTTGAACTCAGGGCCTGAGCACTGTTCTTGGATTCTTTTTCGCTCAAGGCTAGCACTCTATCTCTTGAGCCACCACTTCCGGCCTTTTCTGTTTATATGGTGCTGAGGAAGCGAACCCAGGGCTTTGTGCATACTAGGCATGCACTCCACATTTCCAGCCCCCCCCCCCCCCCCACGTAATCCTTTTTAAAAAACAGAGTTGAATGGTGGGGCAGCAGGCCTATAATTACAATACTTGGGAGATGGAGATAGGAAGATTGGGAGTTTGAAGCCAGCCTGAGCTACATAGGGAAGATGCCATAAACAAACAACTCATGATGGTTGGTGCTTACTGAATCAAGTTGAAACTCTTTAGCTTAGCTCCCAGAGCTCCGTACAGCTTGTTCCTACCCCTTCTACCCACTCAATTTTACTTCTGAATACTCCCTGATGGGTCTCTACACCAGTGTCACACTCCTTGTCTTATCCCCTCCCAGCTCAACTAATATCAGTCTTTTCAATCTTTGCTAGGGCAGATTGACCTGAAGTTTTATTTGTTTTGCTTTGCTTTTACAGTAGCATAATGTTCTATATTTGTGCCTTTCCCTCAAAAGACTATTAGCTTTTTTAGGGCAGAAATTCAACTGTTTTTTTGGGCTAGTCCTGGAGGGCTTGGACTCGGGGCCTGAGCATTGTCCCTGGCTTCTTTTTGCTCAAGGCTAGCACTCTACCACTTGAGCCAATCCTATTTCTAGCTTTTTCTATATATGTGGTGCTAAGAAATCAAATCCAGGGCTTCCTGTATTCAAAGCAAGCACTCTACCACTAGGCCATATTCCCAGCCCCTAGGCCACATTCTTATCCACACTGTCGATAAATCTGCTCTCCATTTAGTAATATTAAAGGTTACAGTCAAAACAACAATTCTGTTTTTTAACTGCTGTAAAATTCTCATAATGTTTTATATTAAACCAACCAATCAAGCAGGCGTGATGGCTCCTCCTGTAATCATAGCTACTCAGGAGGCTAATATCTGAGAATCATGGTTTAAAGCTAGCATGTAGGCTCAGAATGTGGCCTAGTGGTAGAGTGCTTGCCTAGCATGCATGAAGCCCTGGGTTCAATTTCTCAGTACCACATATACAGAAAAAGCCAGAAGTAGAGCTGTGAATGGCGCTACAGCTCAAGTGGTAGAATGTTATACTTGAACAAAAAGAAGCCAGGCAGTGCCCAGGTCTTGAGTTCAAGACTAAAGACTGGGGGCTGGGGATATAGCCTAGTGGCAAGAGTGCCTGCCTTGGATACACGAGGCCCTAGGTTCGATTCCCCAGCACCACATATACAGAAAATGGCCAGAAGCGGCGCTGTGGCTCAAGTGGCAGAGTGCTAGCCTTGAGCGGGAAGAAGCCAGGGACAGTGCTCAGGCCCTGAGTCCAAGGCCCAGGACTGGCCAAAAAAAAACAAAAAACAAAAAAGACTAAAGACTGGGGGGAAAGCTAGCATGAGACTCAAACTCTCCAATTAACCACCAGAAAACCAGAAGTGGAAATGTGGCTCAAAGCACTAGCTTTGAGCAAAAGCGCTCAGGGATAGTGCCCAGGCCTTGAGTTAAAGTCCCAAGGAAAAAAACCCAAACCCAGGGGCTGGGGATATGGCCTAGTGGCGAGAGAGCTTGCCTCGTATACATGAGGCCCTGGGTTCGATTCCCCAGCACCACATATACAGAAAACGGCCAGAAGTGGCACTGTGGCTCAGGTGGCAGAGTGCTAGCCTTGAGCAAAAAGAAGCCAGGGACAGTGCTCAGGCCTGAGTCCAAGGCCCAGGACTGGCAAAAAAAAAAAAAAAAAACCCAAGGAGTCTTATAGCCACTTCTATTTAAAGAGCTCTAATTCTATGAAGTATTCCATAACAAAGAAATACTTGGTAATATATGTTATGTCAACAGTGAGGTACTAGATAAGGAGGCAGGAGTTTTGCTACAAAAATAATACCCTAAAAGAGTATTATCCAAAAAATTCTCAGTACTGGGTACAGATTATTTTCCTTATTTTTATTAGCATACATTAACTGTACAAAGGACTTTCATTGTGATATTTCTTCCAATGTACACAATGTATTTGATAAAATCCACTTCCTTCTTTTTTCTTTTTTTTTTCCATTCCTTACCACTTCCTTTATTGTATTCCCTTACTCCCTCCTTGCTAACAGTACTTACCTGTAGGTTTCATTATGGTGTGTGTGTGTGTGTGTGTGTGTGTGTGTGTGTGTGTGTAATGTACTTTAATTGCACTCATCACTCAGTACAATTTTCTTTGACAGTACTGAGATTTGAACTCAAGGCCATGTACTTGCTAGCTAAGTGCTCTACCACTTAAGCTACATTCTTAGTGCCCAGTACTCTTCCTTTCCTCCTCTCCTGCTGTGATGTATCCCCAATTTCCTTAAAAAGGGGGGAAAAAAAGGTCTTAACAGTTCATTTGCAAGTTAATATGAATAAGGTTGCTGTATACCAGCTAATAGAGCAGATAAAGAATACAGGCTAAAGAGGCAGCCTCCAACTGGTACAGTGGCCTACTGTGGCACTGTTCACTACCAGATAAGCTTCGAATTCCCCACAGGGATGAGTTCTCAGAGCTCATCTGGCAGAGAGACCGTCAGAACAAATAGCAGTTATCTAATGTGACTCAAACAGGGGTTAACATACTTTTCATCACCCTATTACAGAAAGCAAGTTATTTGGATAAAAGGAGGACTTAAAGGAAACGAGTTGCTAAAACTGAATCTTAAAGATGAATTAGACTTTATCAGACAAGCTACTTGACAGAAGCATTCTAGCAGAAGGAATTCTACATGAGAATGCTAATTTTTATAGGAATCAAAATTTCTATAGAAGACATTCAATGTAACCAAGTGAAGTTATGCTAAATCATCTCAAATTTACTGCTGTGATCTGTTTGTTTTTTTTTTTTTTTTGGCCAGTCCTGGGGCTTGGACTCAGGGCCTGAGCACTGTCCCTGGCTTCCTTTTTGCTCAAGGCTAGCACTTGGCCACTTGAGCCACAGCACTACTTCTGGCCATTTTCTGTATATGTGGTGCTGGGGAATCGAACCCAGGGCTTCATGCATACAAAGCAAGCATTCTTGCCACTAGGCCATAGTCCCAGCCCCTGTGATCTGGTTTCTGAGGGCAAGTTCTAGTTCTTCATTAAGGACAGCCAATTTATTTCATTTACTCAACATTTATAAACAAAATATAATAAAATGCTTATCTGGAAGTCAACGCTGGAGTCTTATACCAATTATTTACTTGGTCCTGAGCATATGCTGTCGTTCTCTGCACTCTGAAGCCTAGATGATACTTTTGCTAGCACAAAGCTAATGTGTCATTTCTTCATATATTTTCCCAAGGGTGAGTATGTCAGGGACCACTAGGTCCCTTTCCACTCCACTCCATACCCACCCCACCCCCCTGGAAGCAGCTCAGAGTCATATTATCTTCGGAGTAGCCCCTAGTCTTTCATCAGTTCATATATGAAAAGTATGGTAAATGTATTACTTTGAGTAAATATATTACACAATAGGAAAAATTATATGAATAATGTAAATACGTATCCATATAAGAGGAACTTCTATGGATCTATGGGCAGACACTACCTGGGTATCACTTCTTAGACCTAGTTTGTATCAGAATACCTAACCTAGCAAGCTTCAAAAATATAGATAACTAGCCAAGTGCCAATGGTCCATGCCTGTAATCCTCAAGAGGCCGAAATCTGAACATCATAGTTCAAAGCCAGTCTGAGCAGACAAACTGGAGAGACTCAGATCTAATTAATCACCAAAAAACCAGAAGCAGAGCTGTGGATCAAGTGGTAAAGTGCTATTCTTGAGTACAAAGGCTCAAGAACAACACCCAAGTCCCAGTTCAAGCCCCAGGATTGGCGCGCGCGCACACACACGCACACGCACGCACACACACACACACACAAAAGAAGGGGGGGGAGGAAGAACAGCAGAGATCATGTCTGTAAAATAACAAACTTCTTTTCAAATGGTATTTCCACATGTTTTGGTCAGCGACTTTACAGTATGTCTCTAAAACCAAACAATTACTAAATAAACATAAAAAGGTCTACTAGGATAGACCTATCAGAGGATCACAAGAGCTCAACAGCTATATACATATGATTATATAAGATGAGGCTAAGCAAAATGAACTCCAAGAGATGGAAACAGGAGGATTTTATTGTTATGTTTAGTGTACTAAGGTGAATTTCCTTTGGCGTACCCCATGTGGTCACTGTACATGATGATTTTAGTACACTGGATAATATACATATGATTACCTGAACTAGGGAAGGGAAAGAAAAATGAGGGAGGGTGTAACAAATAAGACAAGAAATGTACTTACTACCTTATTATGTAACTGTACCCCCTCGGTACATCACCTTGTCAATAAAATTTAATTAAAGAAGCAGCAGCAGCAGCAGCAGCAGGGCATCAGTGGGCTCACGCCTATAATCCTAGTTTCTCAGGAGGCTGCAATCTAAGGATTGTGGTTCGAAGCCAGCATGGGCAGGAAAGTCCATGAGACTCTTATCTACAATAAACTACTGAGAAAAGGCCAGAAGTAGAGCTATGGCTCAAGTGATAGCCTTAAGCAAAAGAAGCTTAGGGACAGAAAACATTCAGGGCCTGAATTCAAGCCCCAGGACCAATTTTTAAAAATGATATAGCCAGGAATGGTGGTACAGGTTTATAATCCTAATATGAAGGTGGAAGCAGGGAGAATGTCAAGTCAGAAGAAGACTGTTTCAAGAACAAAAACAACAAAAAAGGTCTCCAAGTAATCCTCACACAGAATCTTTGTTGACCATGGTCTGGAAGTGACTGACCTAGTGTGCAAAAGTTAATGCATCTTTGGCGTAGGCCATGTGGCTACTGTATATGTTCTTGGTACATTGGGTATTGTATATGTCTGCCTGACCTAGGGAAGGCAAAGAAAAACAGGTGTAAGATATCACAAGAAATGTACACACTGCCCTACTATGTAACTGTACCCTTTTTGCACAACACCTTATCAAAAAATTTTGTTTAATAAATAAATTTTAAAAAAGTTAATGCAGTCTAAATATAGATCTATAAAATCTTCTGTGTAAAATTTTGTTCACTCTTCAAATAAAATCTAGTTTATCTCAAAACTAATATGCGTCTCAAAGAGTAAGTTGTTAAGCTTCACTTCTATTCTCTGCACAACCAATATTAAATTATTCTCCCCCCCCCCCCCATACACCAGAGCTTGAGCTCAGGGCCTCCTACTCTTGCTTTGCTTTCCTGCACAGCTGGCACCCTGCCAATTGAACCACACCTCTAGTTCATCTTTTCGTTAGTTAAATGGAGATGAAGTCTCATGGACTTTTCTACCAGGCTGACTTTGAACCTAGATCCTATCCTCCAAGTCTCAGCCTCACAGGTAGCAAGGATTACAGGGTGAGTCACCAACACTCTGCTTCAGTGATTTCTAGGGTAGGAAGACAAAGTTCAGGGTATGACAGAAGGGAAAAAGGAAAGAGAAATGAATACACCCAAGGAAGTGAACTAATTACTTGTGGCTTGCAATGTATCTTAGTGACCATGTGGCCACTGACCCTATTACCTCTACAACTCAGACCCATTCACAAAGGCAACTCTGTAGAATCAAGGCAATTTTTACTTAATAAAGAGGGTCTCCTTTAACATGAAATGAAAAACTAATAGCTAACACTCAACAATGTTACATTTGTACCAAACAGTATAATGGTAATAAATGGCAATAATGTCTGACAATTAAAAAAAATAGGAAAAAGAAAGATAGTTACTATATCAGTACTAGCTACTATATCCTTAGCTAGAAGCAACAAAAGTAATCTAAAACACAGCCAAGCATGGGTAGTTCATTCCTATCATCCTGATCTACTTGGAAGGCTAAAATAGGGCGAATAGTGATTCAAGGCCACCTAGGACAGAAAAATTTTGAGAACCTCTTCTTATTCAATAGCTAGAAGCAGTGACCCATGTCTAATCATCCTACCTATAACAGGAAGCCTAAAGTATAAGTAGTTCGAGGTATAGGCACATGCCTAGGCAGGATGCAAGACCCTATTCAAATATTATCTAAAGCCAAAAGTGCTGGATATGTGGCTTAAGTGGAAGCTTTCAAGTTTAAACAACAAAGAAACAAAATTTTACTTTGAACTAAAATGAAGATTACTAAAACAAGTAATTTATTAATTTATTTCTCGGGAGAATCTGAACTGAATGAAGAGATCCTGAGTTCAATCCCAAATAACATCATGGGAGGAAGGAGGAGAAAAATAAATTTAGATAAGAAGTGATGTGGTGTTTGTAATTCTCACTAGGGAGGCTGAAGGAAGATTGAATTCAAGGCCAGCTTAGGCTATGGAGCAAAATCCTGTCTCAAAAAATGTGTCTTACTATGTTGAAAATGAACTGTTCAAACTGTGGGTGGTGACAAGAGAGAAAAACTGGGAAAGATTGAAGGAAGGAGTGAGATCCAAAAAGAAACATACCATTTACCTGACTTACAAAACAGTAACCCCTCTGAACACCACCTATATAGTAAGAACTTAAAATTTTTTCACCCCACCCCCCAAAAAAGATTATTTCTCATGAATCTGTGGCTCACACCTATGATCCTAGTTATTCGTGAAGCTAAGATCTGAGGATCCAGGCTCAAAACTAGCCCAAACAAGAAAATCCTTGAGACTCTTATCTCCAAAAAAGCCAATGAAGTGGTGGCTCAAGTGGTAAAACACCAGGCTTAAGTGATAAAGCTACACACACACACACAGAGAGAGAGAGAAAGAGAATTATAGGAGTCATAGATCCATAGCTTTGAATTTAGCATTTGATAACTGGAATTGAAGGGAAGGAGAATTAACAAAAATCAACATAAACTGTTAAGAGTTAATTTTAACCCCAGCTATTTGAGGAGCAAAAATTGTGCCAGTCTGGCCAAAGTTATCAGAGTTCACCTCAATAAATAAGTCAGGCATGGTAATACATGTGTTTAATCCCAGCTACAAAGCAGGCATAAGTAGCAGGAGCACAATCCAGGCAAAAAGCAAGATTATATCTGGAAAAATTACATAAAGCAAAAAAGAAAAAAATGAGTTAAAATTTGATGTTTGTTTCCTACATTGTTTTACAAAATTTGCTTTTAAGGCTTAGACCTTTTTTCTTTTAAATTACATCATCAAAATTGTCTTTCTAACAATATTTCTAATTGGTCTAGTCATCTATCAATTGTCATTTTCATGTCCAGTATGTATAGAAACATATATGCAAGCAATAAGTACCAACTTCTATATCTCAGAGTAGACTACAACAGGGATGAACTAAGGAATTGTTTAATGGCTCAAAAGTATTGTTTCCCAAGTATTTCTCCTGTGGTGCCTATAGAAAGAACAATTCCTATCCTAGGTACTCATTCCTCATTTTGTTGAAGATATGAACCATGAAATCACAGCTTGCATTCCATTAGTGTAGATATAATTATATATAACTATATATGACACACATACAGAGATACACAAATGGGGGGAGCAGGAGTTAGATTTGAAATTGCTAGGTTAGCACTCTACCACTTGAAACCATGCTTCTACACCCCTACATAATAATTTTATTTCTTCCAGTTAAATTACTTAATTCATTGCCCCCTAAGTTAGCATTATTGAAGCCCCCCACATAGGTTAGTTTATCTTGTGGATTCATGTGTCTGGGAATATAAACAGATAAGTTGGACATGACGATTTTTCCCCCTTGTGCTGGTACTGAGGCTTGAACTCAGGGTTTAGGTGCTACCATTAGCTTTTTCCGCTCAAGGCCAACAGTCTACCACTTGTGTCACAGCTTCACTCTGAAAGTCATCAGGCGTCAGTGGCTCACGACTATAATCCTACCTACCAGGAGGTTGACTCTGAGGATCATGGTTCAAAGCCAGGGGACAGGAGTCTCCTATCTCCAATTAACTACCCTTAAGCAAAAAAAACTTTGGACAGTGTGGTCCAGGCCCTGAGTTCAAGTCCTAGAACTGGAACACACACACAAAAGTGATCAACATATTTAAAAAAATCTCATTCCTCAAGCAAGTCTAAATTTCTCATTAGTTCTTCAAATCCGTATTATTACTCTTTTCAGGATCTTATGAGTACAACACAGACTTTGTTCTTTCCATCTAGCAATATACCAAGTTTGCTCACTTGTAAAACACAAGTTGGAATAATAGAGCTTTCATTCCTCACTCCTCCCTCTGCATTTACTCCCAGCATAGCTTCTAAGAAAAACTCAAGTAGTCACTCAGATGATTCATTTATATATAAGCTTAGCTAATTTTAGCATTTGAAAAATTTACCTCCATTCCCTTTTGCCATTATACAAGTCCAATTATTTTCAAGTTTTTTTAGAGATAAAAAAGATGTGCCTTGTGTTAGTTAGCTTGAAGAGAAAGAAACAACTTATTTATAGCCTCACCCTCTCCTCGCCCCTCCAGCTGAGGACCAAACTAAGGACAGACCTTGCACTTGTCAGGCAAGTGATCTTCTACTGAGCTAAATCACCAGCCCCAAGAAACAACTTTTAACATCCAGACCTACTTGGTTGCTTAAAGATCCCAAAGCAAGGGATCACGCCTGTAATCCTAGCTGCTCAGCAGACTGAGATCTGAGGATCAAAGTTCAAAGCCAGAACAGATAGAAGGTCTGTTGATTTTTTTTCTCCAATTAACCACCAGAAAACCGGAATTGGAGCTGTGCTCAAAGCAGTAGAGGGCTAGCTTTGAGCAAAAGAGCTCAGGGACAGAGCCTAAGCCCTAAGCTCAAGCCCCAAAACTGACCAACTCACTCAATCTCAAAGCAGAGCAGACTAACATTTATGAGGGCTGTTTCAAATCCTCTATAATGTTCATTATATTTTTAGCAGAAAATTATAGGCTACAGTTAATTGATAATAACTATTAGTCTAATGCAAATATGGGCCATCAGACTAGCTAAAATTAATTAAGGCGAATTTTGGGGGGGAGGAGCCCCAGTCCTGGGGCTTGAACTCAGGGCCTGAGCACTATCCCTGGCTTCCTTTTTGCTCAAGGCTAACACTCTACCACTTGAGCCAAAGTTCCACTTCCAGCCTTTTCTGTTTATGTGGTGCTGAGAATAGAACCCAGGGCTTCAGGCATGCTAGGCAAGCACTCTAATGCTAAGTCACATTCCTAGCCCAATTAAGGGAATTTTTACCCAAAATATTAGCTTCTCTAAGAAAAGGATTCTTTGTTACTCATCAAAATTACAAATTGCCACAGGCCATAGACATTTCAGATCATCTGTTAATAGTCATAATACACAATTCAAAATTTTGTACAGAAAAACAGCCACAACTTCTTGGGAGTTTTTCCTATGCACACGATCAGAATGGAATTTAATCTGCTATATACATTATTGTTAACCTCAAGAACAGACTCTGAGGTTGGTGTTATTTTTCTCTCCCAAACCAGGGTTATAGGAATGGACAGGTTAAATAACTTGCCCAATGTCACTCAGCTAGTATGTGGTACTGTAGCTTCAAACAGGACTCTTTAAAGCCTGTAGGCTCTCAATCACCCAATTACCTCCATCTCCTATACCCAAGAACTACCCAGAGAATCCTCCAGTCCAGGAGGGTTACATTATTCCCATTTTTTTAGAGCAAGAAATGAAAACAGCAATTACCGCTCCGTGGCTGCAAAGTCAGTTTGAGGAAGGAAAATAGAACCAGCTATGAAGTCTCCGGTCAGCAATCTGTCCACTAGTGCATTTTGTTGTTTGGCTCTAGATCCACAAGCATTCTAAAAGAGAAAAAAATAATTCCATGAAATACTAATTTCACAAAAATGCACCATACAGCATACAATAAAATGAGAGCAAACTAAAGATTTGACATAATTGGTAAAGAAGTAACTAGTTGAGTGTGGTATTACATGCCCATAATCTCAGCACTCAAGAGGCTGGCAAGTTTGAGGCTACCCCCAACAACAAAAAAGTTTCCAAACCATTTGGTATAAAAGGTACTAAGAGAAAATTAGTCTCATAATTAGCCCCCACACACAAAAAGATGATTATTCTTTCTCAGACCAAGCTAAATAAAGCCTCCTCTGTTGATAGGCAGCTTATAATACATGAGAATTTGTGTATTTGATCCAAGAAACTTTTTTTTTGCCGGTCCTAGGGCTTGAACTCTGGGCCTGGGTGCAGTCCGGACCCTTTGTGCTCAAGGCTAGTGCTGTACCATTTGAGTGAGCCACAGCACTACTTCTGGCTTTAAAATTCTGAATAGTTTATTGGAGCTAAGAATCTCATAGACTTCTCTGCCTGGGCTAGCTTCGAACTGCAATCCTCAGATCTCAGCCTCTTAAGTAGCTAGAATTACAAGTGTGAGCCACCAGTGCCCTGCTTAGCCTTTTTTTTTTTTTTTTAAAGCAAGGTTTATGTAGTCTAGGCTGGCCTAAAACTTGAGATCCTCAGCCTCCTGAGTGCTGATGCTTAGCTTGTATATTGATTGGTATCCATATATCACTAGACATTTCAAAGTGAAGGGAATTTTATGCCACTGAAAGTTCGAAGGGTAGTCCAAAACAAGTATCAAAGGTAGAAAAAAATATAACACAATGCCCTACATCTCCCACCCTGGTTGGTAGTGGGGCTTAAACTCTGGGCCTGAGTGCTGTCCCTGAGCTCTTCAGCTCAAGGCCAGAGTACTCTACCACTTGAGCCACAGCACCACTTCCGGCTTTCTGGTAGTTAATTGGAGATAAGAGTCTCAGGGAGTTTCCTGAGGGGGATGGCTTTGAACCACAATCCACAGATCTCAGCCTCCTGAGTAGCTAGGATTACAGGCATGAACCACCAGGCATATCACAACCCTTGAGATAGGTCACTGTATATAGACTGCTGACAGATCTCTGAAATCACAGAGAAAACCCACAAAGATACTGGCAGGGATCATTCAAAAATAGTAACTAGGGCTAGGAATGTGGCTCTAGTGGTAGAGTGCTTGTCTAGCATGCATGAAGCCCTGGGTTTGATTCCTCACTACCACATAAACAGAATAAGCCAGAAGGGAACTGTGGTTCAAGTGGTAGAACACTAGCCTTCAATAAAAAGCTTAGTGACAGGGCCCAGACCTGGAGTTCAAGCCCCAGGACTGCCCCCCCCCAAAAAAAATTGTGTGTGTTTGTATGGTGGGGGCGTCAATCCTGGGGCTTGAACTCGATCAAGGCTTGGGTGCTATCGCTGAGCTTTTTCTGCTCAAAGTTAGCACTCTACTACTTTGAGCCACAACGCCACTTCCAGTTCTCTGGTGGTTAATTGGAGGTAAGAGTTTCACAGAGGCTAGGAATGTTGCCTAGTAGTAGTAGAGTGCTTGTCTAGCATATACATGAAGCCCTGGGTTCAATTCCTCAGCACCACATATACAGAAAAAGCCAGAAATGGCACTGTGGCTCAAGTGGTAGAGTGCTAGCTTTGAGCAAAAAGAAGCTAGGCCTTGAGTTCAAGCCCTAGAACTGGCAGAGGAAAAAAAAAAAAACCCTCACAGATTTTACTGACCAGGGGCTGGCTTTGAACTGTGATCCTCAGAATTTAGCCTCTTGAGTAGCTAGGATTACAGGCATGAGCCGCCTGGGTTACCTTGATATAACCCATTCATATTAATTTATTTTCTCTCAATTTAGTTTTCCACTTAAACACAAAGTATTATTTCTGGCATACAGATACCCTAAAGAATAGCAACTATGTTGGACAAGTCAGCATAATAAATAAGACCAAGAACTGCGAATGTGGCTTAACGGTAGAGTGCTTGCCTAGCATGCATGAAGCCCTGGGATCGATTCCTCTGCACCATATACACAGAAAAAGCCAGAAGTGGCACTGGGGCTCAAGTGGCTAGCCTTGAGCAAAAGGAATCCAGGGACAGTGCTCAGGCACTGAGTCCAAGTCCCAGCACTGGCAAAAACAAAACAAAAACAGAAACAAGACCAAGAAACTGCCAGGTGCTGGTGGCTCACACCTATAATCCTCAGCAGCAGATAATCAAGGTTTAAAGCCAGCCCAAGCAAGGAAAGCCCATGAGACTCTTATCTCCAATTAACCAAAAAGCCAGAAGTGGAAGTATGGCTCAGGTGGTAGAGGACTAGCCTTGAGCAGAAAAAGCTGAGCAAGAGTGGAAGGGTCCTGAGTTCAAGCTCTAGTACCAGCATAAAGAAAACAACATATATCGGGCTGGGGATATGGCCTAGTGGCAAAAGTGCCTGTCTCGTATACATGAAGCCCTGCGTTCAATTCCCCAGCACCACATATACAGAAAATGGCCAGAAGTGGCGCTGTGGCTCAAGTGTCAGAGTGCTAGCTAGCCTTGAGCAAAAAAGAAGCCAGGGACAGTGCTCAGGCCCTGAGTCCAAGGCCCAGGACAGGCCAAAAAAAAAAAAACACAAAAAAACAACAAACAAACATATAGAACAGCAGACTCTAATAGCAACACAGGTTTGTGGAGTACAATTTTAACCTGGGAAAACAAGCATTACTCTTGGCTCCACCACAAATTTGCTACATTTTAATTTTTAATCTCAGGGGAGCCTATTTTTTTATTTTTTTTTTGGCCAGTCCTGGGGCTTGGACTCAGGGCCTGAGCACTATCCCTGGCTTCTTTTTGCTCAAGGCTAGCACTCTGCCACTTGAGCCACAGCGCCCCTTCTGGCCGTTTTCTGTATATGTGGTGCTGGGGAATCAAACCCAGGGCCTCATGTATACGAGGCAAGCTCTCTCGCCACTAGGCGATATCCCCAGCCCAGGGGAGCCTATTTTAAACCTGCCACTTGTCATTCAGAAGTCTGAAAGTAAGGTTGAAAACATAGACTAATGCAATGAATCCTGTAAATGGATTATTTATCAATTAAAAGTACCTCTAGTCCCAAGCCTACTATTTCATGAATACTGCCAGTTAGTGGCATTTTTCTTGGGAGAAGAGCAGGAACTCCAGTAGAATTTACACACACACACACACACACACACACACACACACACACACACACACAATGAGGGAGCTGAGGGTATACGTTCAGTAGTAGAGCAAAATGATGAGTTTAAACCCAGTACCACAAAAAATAAAATTGCATAAATAAGATTCTAATGTGGCTCCTGAGAAATTAGCCTAGCCCTAGTTTCATTTAAAAACAAAAAAAAGGATGTTCAAAAACCTTGTATATGGAAGCAGATCACTGTCATGATTTACATGATGAGATTACATACACTGGAGACCTTTACCTACCTCCTCATAAACGGATACTGCTCTTCTTTCTTAAAAAAAAAAAATCTAAACAGGGCTGAGGATATGGCCTAGTGGCAAGAGTGCTTGCCTCGTATACATGAGGCCCTGGGTTCAATTCCCCAGCACCAGATATACAAAAAACGGCCAGAAGTGGCGCTGTGGCTTAAGTGGCAGAGTGCTAGCCTTGAGCAAAAAGAAGCCAGGGACAGTACTCAGGCCCTAAGTCCAAGCCCCAGGCCTGGCCAAAAAAAAAATCTAAACACAGTTGGGTACAGTGGCTCATGCCTGTACTCCAGCTGCTCAGGAAGCTGAGGTCTGAGGATGGCAGCTCAAAGCCAGCCTAAGCAGGAAAGTCCTTATGACACTTATCTCCAATTAACCGCCAAAAAAGCCGGAAGTGAAGCTGTGGCTCAACGTAGAGCTAGACTTGCACAAAAAGCAGCTCAGGGACAGTGCTCAGGCCCTGAGTTCAAGCCTCAGGATTGGCACACACAAAAAGAGGTGTGGCTCAAGTAGTAGAGCAACTGCCTAGTAAGCATGAGGCCTAGAGTTTAACCCAGTGTGTGTGGGGAGCCAACCTAGACTTTTTTTTACTAAGGAGTTGACATATGAATTTCTACATTGTACTATAAGGTACCATACAAAAGTAATAATATAATGTTTAGGAGAAGGGGAACTGAAATTGCCACAATTCAACATAGGAAGCTTTTTAATGATGCCAACTTATTGACAGTAAAATTAAATACATATGTAGCCCTATTTAACTTCTTTTCCTGTCAACAGGAGACGTGGAATCGTCACTTTCTTACTTGATCTGAACTCAAATATGAAAGCTCTATATATTTGAATGTTTACTAATGTCGAACAGGAGAAATGCAGGAAGTTAGGTAGCTACTAAAGAGTAGTTACATTAGGTGTAGATATTTATAAACCATCTGCAATGACCCAGGATTCAATTACAACATCAACCCTCACATTTCAGCGTTCGGGCAAATTACCAGTCGAGTCAAGAATAAATTCGTTCTGTCCCACTGGCGCTTTAGACCAGGTTGCACAATCCCGAAGGCTGAAACTGCCTATGCCTGGCCCTAGAGCATCAAGTACTAAGTAGTACACGAAGTTTAGCGTCAGGACACTGAAAAATGGGAGGCAAACTCAAGGGTCGTCTAGTTCAAAATAACTAGCCTATAACTCCAGAATTCGGTGGGTCACGTCACTCGAGAACAGAGCGAAATTAAGTTTCAGTCCCTTTGAGATATCTGAATGTACACAGGCTGTTCTGTCCAAGGGGGTTAAAAGAGCGCAAGCCCCGCTGAGGAAACCCTACTTGAGGCGGAACTCTTGGCTTTTCCGCCAACTATGGGGTCGGCACGAAGTCCGCTCGCGCGCCGAGCCCTGGCGCGAGTTTGGGGGCGCAGCGGGGCCCGGCGGGGGCGGCGAGCGCACGTTCCCCCGCCCGCTCGGGCGGCGTCGAGGCGCGAATAGCTCAGCCAGCCTTGCAGAGGGAGCTCTCGGCAGCTCTGGGGTCCCTCTGCTCGCAGCCGCAGCAGCGCCGCCTGCGCCACTCGGCGGAGACGGAGACCAGCGGCGACGACGCGCGGACTGGGAGCGACCGCGGAGCAGCCGCGCGGCTGAGAGAAGCACTCGGAGCAGCCGGGTAGGTTCCGGGACTGGGTGGACGGAAGGATGGGTAGCCCGAGACGCATCAACGGGGGCCCGGACACCCACAGAGCTCCGGGACTCAGCTGCGTGCCCGGCCGCAGAGGGTCGCAACTCTTTTAGCGAGTAAAGAGCAGGGAAGCCGGGACGCGGAGATCCGAGTCTCGGCTGGGGCCACCCGCCGCGGGAGGGGCGGAGGGCAGAGGGCGGGCCGCGGCAGGGCGATCAGCCGGGCCAAGTGCCGGCCTCGAGGGCAGAGACAAAGGAAGGAAAATGGAGTCGCCGGGCGCGCGGGCCTCCTCCGCCGCCGCCCGAGGCCTAGCGCGCGGCCAGGAGGCCTAGCGAGCGGGTGTGGAGCGGGACGGCCGAGCCGCGGCGGCGGCGGCGGGCAATGGCGGCGGCCGCGCCGCAGCAGGGACGGTAGAGGGAGACAAACACCCCCCGGCGGCGGCGCTGGCGCCGGGCTACAGCCAACGCCGACCGGAGCGGCCCCATCGTGACACCTAGAGGCGGCCCGCGAAACCTCCTCCACCCTGGGCCCCCTTACCTCCGCGCCACACCCCCCGCGGCGCCCGTTCCGCCGCCGCTCCACCGCTCCGGCCACCCGGCGTCCCCGGCCAGCTCTGCGCGCCCGCACCGGCTACTGCTGCCGCCACTGCCGCCAAAGAAGCAGCTCCGCGCACGGTTTAATCGCTCCACAAGCTCGGACACAAAATGGCGGCGGTGCGGTGCAGTGCGCCTGCGTCGGCGCTGCCGGGGCCGCGGGTGCTGATAAGGGAAGGGACGGGTGGGGGGGCCGGCCGGGCGGCGAGTGGAGGGCGGGGGAGGAAAGGTGAGGGGAGGGGTTGGCGCAGGGCAGCATGGGAGGCGGCCCCGGGCGCCAACTTTCAAAAGCAGGCGCGATGGCGTCACGGGACGCACCGCGAGTCGCGTCGTCACGCCGCACGCGCCCTTCCGCGCCCTCGCCCGGTCGCGCGTGGACTTCGCTGGCGTGGTGGCGTCCGGTCTTCCACTGGGTGGGGCTTCCTGGGTGGGGGCTGTCGTCTCCGGGCCGTCTGGGATCCCTGACTGTTTGACCTGGTTCCTAAACTGCCCGCTCCGGCCCTCTAAACCCCTGAGGAGTTAGAGGAGTGGGGGTGGCTTGAGGGAGCGCGCGCGGGGCCGGCTGTGGGACGGGGGCGGCTCCTAGGCCCGGCCCCGCCCAGTCTCCGCCCTAGCGGGACCCGCCCGTCAGCCGCGGCTCAGTGGCCCGCCACCGAGTGAGGCCCAGCGGGTGGCTGCGCGGTGCTGCTCTTTCGTACGGAGTCCGGCGCTCTCGAGTGACTGCCGGAAGGACTGTGTTTGCCCAGAAGCTTTTGATGATCTCGCTCCCTAGAAAAGTGTCACCCGAAAACGGGCGAAAAGGGACCAGGGCCTACCCTGCGAGTTCCCAGGCTACTTCAGCCTGGAGAGCCGGCGGCGGAAGACCACTTGACTCTTGTTCACTACAGATCACGTTCAGTCATCTTTAGCGGAAAGGACTTTTGAGTATTTGACGCCGTGTAATTTCGGTTCTAGAACGTGCGTCGTTTCTCATTTCTCGACTTAGCCCGGGAGCTGTTAAGTTCCCGGTTGGGTGGAGTCCTCCAGTTCCTCCTCCTCGGGAAGCGCCTGGGGGGGGGGGGAGGGGGCGGAGGATTGCCTGGTGTTCTAGTGGCTCCCGAAGAGTACTTTTTACCTTTACTGGAATGCAGCTCAGGACTGGATTCCCAGCTCCTTTCATTAGACTCACCCGGAGTCAATGGAGATGCTTTTCCTCCATTCAACTGATTGCTTTTGTGAGAATACTGGCCCAACATTGACAGATACTGGGGGGTTCCCCAAAGGAAAGAGAAATCTGTTTTCAAAAATGTAAAATCTCCAGAATTGCAGATGCTGCCAACTCAATCAGAAGTTTTTAAACTTAGTGACTGGATTAAACCACAAGTGTGGGCTGTCAGCTTATGATCAGGGAAATTCTAAGACCAAAATCTTGGGGCAGTGCAACACTAGAGAGAGAAATGGAGAAGGAGTTTGAGAGGGAGCAGACATAAAAACAGAAGGAAATCTAAACTATTCAGTTGTGGGATCCCAGGGCAGAGGATTCTGGTAGTAGAGAGGCGTCAGCAGGCTGGGGTAGTTGAAAGTTCTAAACCTGGGCCAGAAGCATGGCTGTTGTCGAATTGGTTACCTTAAAGGTCACTGGAGAATGTCATTGGTGATCTTGGACAGATTCAGCTGGGCCAGTCAGGGATGTTACTGTAACTAGAATGGGATAAAAAGTGAGCAGAAACATGAGAAAATAGCGACAGCACATATAGGCAACTTGAGAGAAGTTTTACAGTGAGGCAAGCAAAGAAATTTGGGGAGACTCAAAAAGAATGTGAGGTGTTAGGAGGGTTTTTCCTTCTTGCATGCAAGAGATCAAACCAAAGGCCTTGTGATGCTAGGAAAGTTCCTACTACTGAGCTCTAGAGATATTTTAAGACAGTAGGTTTCTTGAGTGCCCCCCCCCCCCAGTCCTAGAGCCTGAACTCAGGGCCTAGGCACTATCCCTGAGCTTTTGTGCTCAAGGCTAGTGCTGTACCATTTGTGCTACAGCTCCCTTCTGGCTTTTTGTAGTTAGAGATAATAGCCTCACAGACTCTTTCCTGCCTGCCTGGCTTTGAACCACAATTCTCAGATCTCAGCCTCCCAAGTGGCTAGGATTACAGGCGTTGGCCATCAGCACCTAGCATCTTGAGCATATTTCTGCAGTGTTGGGAGTTATGTAATGGGGAAGAAAGGTGACTGACACAGGAAAGAGGAGATTCACTTTTCTTCTAAAGGACAAGTCTGTGAAGAAGTAAGGAAATGGGAGAAGAGATCTTGGGTAGGATGCTTTCTCTAATAGTAAGGATATCAGATGAAGATGGATGCAAATGTAATAGAAAGAGAAAATAAGATCTTAGTTGTATGTTCCTAGGGGCACTGGGTACCCATTTCATGGTTTGTGATTGTGATCTTCAGTTTAAAGTTAAACTAGAAACTTAAACTAGATGGCCGTGTGTGTGTGTGTGTGTGTGTGTGTGTGTGTGTGTGTGTGTTTCATCAACATTCAGCTACTTCAGTATAAATATAAAGAGACAGTTGGGTATCTCAACTGGACTCAAGTTTTCTCCTCATTCCAGTTGCTTGCCCTAGATTAGATACTATTCTAGAACTGTGTTAAGTATTTGTAAAATTTACCTATGACCTTTCTTTCTTTTTTCTAGAAACAAAATTATCCCATTTGTCTCTTTAAGTACACATGTTTCATCTCAAGTATAAAGAAAAGTCAGATTCAGAAAAATTACCAAACATACCTCTAGGATATTTGCATTTTGTATTCTCTTTGCTAAAAGAGGTTGGTATACTTTGGAACTTAGATACCAGAAACAGTAGTTATGCTGACTTGCATTTGAATCTTTAGTTTTGGGGATAGGGCTGGACAGCTTAGCATGTACAGAGACCTGGGTTTGATCCCCAGTACTACAATTAAAAATAAAGCTATGGCCAGGTATAAGTGGCTCATGCCTGTATACCTAGCTACTCAGGAGGCTGAGATCTGAGGATCACAGTTCAAAGCCAGCCCAGGCAGAAAAGTCCCAATGAGACTTATCTCTAATTAACTACTCAAGAACTGGAAGTGGTGCTCTGACTCAAGTGGTAGATCACTAGCCTTGAGAACAAAGAGGCTCAGAGACCCTGAGCCCAGACCCTGAGTGCCACAACCAACAAAAAATAAAAATGAAAATAAATCTGTCAAGTGTGACTCAAAACTGTATCTCAGCTTTTTGAGAAGTTGAGGTTAGGTGTATCATAACTTTAGGGAAGCCTGGGCAAAAAGATCTCAAGACTCCATCTCAACATTTTTCTTTTTAAGCTGGATATGGTGGAAAATACAAAGGAAGTATATGTGGCTTACAGTCCAGGCCAGCCTGGTCATAAATGTGAGACCCTGTTTGAAAACAACAAAAGCAAAACCATGACTGGGCATAAGTCTCAAGTGGTAGAGCATTCCATCTCAAATCATCTTAAGAATAACCTACAAGAATCTCTCCTAAAGCTTTAACGTGGGCAAATATAAGGTAATATCTTTGAAGAAAAACAAACCTCAACCATATTTACCAGGTTATGAACTATATTTGCAACAGTTTGACCTCTGAGACATGTTAGAGCTAGGAATTGAGTCCAAGTACCTTGGAGTTTTCTTTCTAAATATGAAGAACTTATGTGCTGCTCTAAATGGGCTAAGAAAAGGCCAAAAATCACTAAGAAGGAACATAAGATTATATTTCTTTTTCTTATGGGAAATTCTGATATATTCTACTTTGTATAATCATCTCCAAGAATCAAAGAATGAAAAGCCAAGTAAAAAAAAGATGGGATATTTCAGGCTGAAAAGAAACAGAGTGCTGGGTGCTGGTGGCTTATATCTATAACCCTAGCTACTCAGGAGGCTGAGATCTGAGGATCACAGTTCAAAGCTAGCCTGGGCAGAAAAGTACCCATGAGACCAGAAAACTGGAAGTGGCACAGTAGCCCAATTGATAGAGTGAAAAAGCTCAGGGACAGTACCCAGGCTATTAGTTCAAGCCCCATAACTGACAAAAAAAAAAAAAAAAAAAAAAAACTGAGAGGGATGGTGCTATGATAAGAGCCTATGAAACAGTTCAGGTGATAAAAAAAAAAAATAAGGTAAAAAACTGGGGATGGAGCTCAGTGGTAGAGCAATTGCCTAGCACATATATAGCCCTGGGTTTGATCCCTAGTATGGAAAACTGGGAGCCCATTCTGTGATTTGTTTCAGTTAGGTGCTAGTGGTTCATGCTTGTAATCCTAGAGATTTGAGGATTGAGGTTCAAAGCCAGTCAGGCAACAAGGTTTGTTAGTCTCTTATTTTCAATTAATCAGCAAGCTCCAGAAGTGGAGCTTTGGATCAAATGATAGAGTGCTATCCTTGGGTGAAAAAGCCAAGTGAGAACAGGAGGCACTGAGTTCAAGCCCCAGTACTGTCATGAAAAATAAAAGGAGGAGTAATTTCAGATGATTGTCCTAAGAAGGAACACAGACTCTCTCTCTGTCTCTCTCTCTCTCTACACACACACACACACACACACACACACACACACAAAAAAAAAAAAAAAAAAAAAAAACAGGATTCACTCCTTAGCTACACAGACCAGAAATCTAAAATGGTTTGTATCCTAAGAGGAGATTCCTCAAGGGTCAGGTGCTGCACATCTTGATGGATAATCAGAATGCTGCTTTACTGGCAAGAGGACCAGTACTTACCCTCATGCTGGCAAAAGGCATGTTGTTGGTCTGGGTGTGTTGTGGCTAAGTGATTAGAGTATTGCCTAACACAAGAGGGACTTTAGGTTCAATCCTCAATACTAGGGGGGAAAATCATGTGGTTTTCCTATAGATGATCAACCTGAGAAGGCAGATTATTATAAAGCTTTTGCTGAACCAATAATTAGATTGAGATGTTATACTAACTTAAACACTATCATCCTGTTTGGATGAAGGAGTCAGATTGTTCTGGATTCAGGTCTTGTCAGGCCTTGTCTTAGCTTCTTAGTATCTGTATCATCTTAACTAAATTAGTAACAGCTCATCTATAGTTTTCCTTGTATTATAATTGTATTTGGCAGTGATTAGAATTGTAAAAGAAAAAGCAAGTAAAGCTTCTGGCATAGCTTTAGGTACCAGTAATTATATAATCAATAAAAGCTAATGTTATTATTTTATTTTTGGCTTTCTGTTACTGTCCTTACTCTCAAGGTCACCTTCTGATTCATTTCATCTTTCTTGACTCATTTAGACAATCAGTTACTTTTTTTTTTCTGGTCCTGGGGCTTGAACTCAAGGCCTTGAGCTTCTTTTGCTCAAGGCTAGTGCTCTAGCATTTGAGCCACAGCACCACTTCTGGCTTTTTCTGTTTATGTGGTAGTGAGGAACCTAACCCAGAGCTTCATACATGCTAGGCAAGCACTCTACCACTAAGCCACATCCCCAGCCCTGAGCTTCTTTTTACTCAAAGCTGGCAGCACTCTACCACTTGAGCCACAGTGCCACTTTTGTTTTTCTCTGAGTATCTTATTGGAGATAATCTTCTGGGCTGTGGGCATCTATGGTTCACACCTATAATCTTAACTACTCAGGAGGCTGAGATCTGAGGATCGAGGTTCAAAGCCTGCCCAGACAGGAAACTCTGTGACATTCTTATCTCCAATTAACCACCAGAAAACCAGAAGTGGTGCTGTGGCTCAAGTGGTAGAGCACTAGCCTTGAGCTGAGGAGCTCAGGGACAGCTCCCAGGCCAAGAGTTCAAGCCCTGCAACTGACCGGAAAAAACAAACAATCTCCCAGACTTTGCTGCCTGGCATGGCTTAGAACCTCATCACATTTCGTCCTGAGTAGCTAGGATTACAGGCGTGAGCCACTGGTGCCTAGTAGAATCAGTTACGTTTTTATTTTATTTTAGTTTGTTTTGTATAATGCTGGTAGTGGGGCTTGAACTTAGTGCTCTTGCTTAGTTTTTTCATTCAAGGCTGGCACTCTACCACTTGAGCCACACATTCAAACTGTGATCCTCAATTCTCAGCCTCCTGGGTCTAGGATTACAGGTGTGAGCTACCAGCACTTGGCCAAAATAGCTAAGGCTAACTAGGATTTCCTTGGCCTTGGAAACCATTCTTTCTTTCTTGTGCTGTTTCTCCAAATAACTATATTCCTGAGAGCTTCCTTGACTTTCCCACCTCCCCATTTTTGTAGAAGTATTGGGATTTGAACTCAAGCTCATTTGGCTTGCTTGCTTGGCTGATATGCTGCCACTTGAGCCATGCTTCCAGCTCAGCTTTTTCTGGTTATTTTGGAAAGGGAGTCTCAGAGGCTTCTGCCTGAGCTGGCTTTGAACTATGGTCCTCCAGATCTGAGCCTCCTGAATATCTCGGGAATACAGGTGTGAACCATTGGTGCCCAGCAATCCCTTTTTATAATTCCATACAAATCTTGCAGTAGTTGTGATCATTTGCATGTTATGTTTTTTAGACCTTCTATACGAGAGAATCAACAAATGGAAGAAAATGTTTTTTTCTACATAATTAGTGGGAAGAATCTTCACCTCAGTGTAAGGCCTAAGTTTATACATGAATCTTGCTGTTCTTTAAAAGACAAGTGTGAGATAGCCAGTCTAACAAATATTTTCTTCTTTTAATCCTGGAGATTGGACTCAGGGCCTTGCACATGCTAGATAAACATTCTACCTCTGAGCTACAGCTACAACCCTAGTTCAGCACATTTTTATTGGAATCCCTACTGTGTGTAGCTTGCTGTTTTAGGCACTAACTATTCAAAAGATGATTTAAGATGCAATAACTAATATAACTGATTAAGAAAAATAATGGAAGAATATTTGTAACAGGAATAAATGAACTCATAGAAGGAACAAATCAATCTCTAGTAGTATCTCATATCAGCTGAATCTAAAGTATTGCCAAGGCATCATGAGGCAAGATAAAGGCATACAAGGTAAAGAGCCATGGTCAAGGGCATAAAAATATATAAAAGTATTTGAGGACAGCAAATCATCCCACATCATTGGGTTAGTTGTAGAATAGGGACACCAAACTTCATAAAGTGTTTGGAAAGTTTTCAGTGTCTACCAATATCAAGTGCCAAGACCAACCACTTTCACCTAACATTTAAAGACTTCCATATCATAGCTTTCCCAGACCATAAGAATTTTTTTCCTTATTAATGTCTGCTTTCTTTAGGTCCTTATGCAAACTATATTTGTCTTTCACCTTTCAGCCCAAATGACTTCTGAAATCTTAAAGGCTTTACCTAGACCTATATCCCATGCTTGAGAAGTAAAATAATTTTGTTCTTTTTGTTTTTATCTGCATTTTCCAAGCATGCATTGATTACACTTCAGTAATTCATCATATCTCTACATTTTTCTTTTCTTTTTTTCTTCTTTTGTGCCAGTCCTGGGGATTGAGGCCTTTTGGTAGACAGACTCTAGCACTCTATCACAGCGCCACTTCTGGCTTTTTCTGTTTATGTGGTACTGTGGAATCAAACCCAGGGCTTCGGATGTGAGGGCGGTCTGGCTGCGACCTCTGTCACCCCATTGATCACCAGGGTTGATTCTGCTGATCTGGCTGGCTAGGCGGGTGTCCCCTTCCTCCCTCATTGCTCCATGTGCGTCCCTCCTGAAGCTGCATGCTCCGTCGAAGAGGACGACCATCCCCAATAGAGGAGGACCGGTCTTTGGTCAAGCTGTGCTCCCCTGCTAGAACCTCCAAACAAGCTCTCAAACCCAGGGCTTCATGCATGCTAGGCAAGCATCTACCACTAAGCCACATTCCCAGCCCTCCTCAGATATCAGTCTCTTGAGTAGCTAGGATTACAGATGTGAGTCACTGATGCCTGCAGAAATACATTTTTCATTTTTGCAAGATACCTTCATGTCTGCCTTTTTAAAGGAAATAATTGCAGTTCTATTTGATAAGCCAGGCCCAGTTTTTTCCTGAATTCAAGAAATTAGCCTAGAGTAGTGGCATTTGCATGTATTCTCAGCATTCAGGAGGAGATAGGAAAATTATGAGTTAAAGGCCAGTCTGTAAGGCTACAAGGTGAGCTCTGGGATAGCTTAGGCTATATAGCATGACTCTGTCTCAAATTTCTAAAAATGGTAAAAAAGTTAGAATGAAGTCTTCCTCTAATGTAAGCTAAGAAACATGTAACTAATATAAGCTAATTAAAAGAAGGAGGGAAGGAAGGACGAGAAGGAAGTGTAGAAGGGAGGGGCTTGGTTAGGATCCTCACACAATACTTAGCTTTTTTTTTTTGCCAGTCCTGGGCCTTGGACTCAGGGCCTGAGCACTGACTGTCCCTGGCCTCTTTTTGCTCAAGGCTAGCACTCTACCACTTGAGCCACAGCACCACTTCTGGCTATTTTCTATATATGTGGTGCTGAGGAATGGAACCCAGGGCTTCATATATACAAGGCCAGCACTCTTGCCTCTAGGCCGTATTTCCAGCCCCTTTTTCTTTCTTTTTTGAGGTGAAGTCTTGTTATGTTGCCCCAGTTAATCTTGAACTAGACTCCTATGATTCTCTCACCTCAGACTTATGAGTGTTGAGTTTTTAAGTGTACTCAGCTCACCATTTTTGTTTTGATAGCAGTCCTCTGGAGATAATGCTTCACCTCTAAGCTTACCCTGAAAGGAGGATAGATCTATCAGATGAGTTCTAGGCCTCCCTACTCCCTGTTCCCTGCCACTCTTTTGTTTTTAATGTTGGGCCTCAAGCATGTTAAGCACATATGCTTCTCCTAAACCATACCCTTCCTGTCCTCTACTTCAAATTTCTATGTGATTTTTTTAAAAAATGAGAATAAAAGGATTTCTGTCCCTAAACCAAGCTGGTGTCAGCTGCTTCAACTCAAAGGGTTTAGTGGTGGAAATGTCAGGCAATTTGGACAGGCAGATCACAGAGGTATTTGAATGATGAGTAGTTTAGTCTGTTTTAAGTATGTAGTGACAAACTACTCAAGACCCAGGTTTATGTTGAACGCTAGGTAATAGTGGAGAAGAATGATGCCTCTACAGGGGAATGCTTTGAATTTCCAGACTTCTTCATTGAATATATGGTTCCCATCCTCAAGATGTTTTGGGGTTGCTTTTGAAATAAGACAAAACCATCAGATGAGAAATTAGATATAGGGAGCCAGAGCTAGACAAGTTTTATCGATACTTACCAGAAGACATTTCTTGACCACTTAACTATGACTACTCACCACGTAGCTGGCCTTAAGTATTGTGGACAAAAGGGAAATGCAGTTGGGTGACACACCTGTTATCCCAGTGCTCAGGAGATGCAAAAATAAAAAGTTCAAGGACAATCTGAGTTACATAGATAGAGAGACCTTGTCTGATCAAATAGAGATCAGGCATAGGGCCAGAAGCACTAAATTTGAACCACTAGGGAAGTTCTGTGGTGATCCTTAGAACTAGGTAAATTGGAAAGACCTAACCTGATTTTATGTATAAGAAATATCCACAACAGGCAAATCATAGAGACAGAAAATAAGTTAGTAACTGTCTAGAACTAAGAGTAGGGTGGGGAAAATGCAAGGGCCCTGGGAATAATAACTAAGATGCAATTTCATTTTATATTAATCTTACTTTATAACACTTTTTATTAACTTTAGCTATACAAAAGGATTTCAATGTACTTTCTTTTTCAATTGATGAAAATATCCCAAAATCATGGTGATAATTGTACAACTTTATGAATATATTAAAAGCCATTGAATTGTATTTATTTAGTTGCCATGCTAGGGATCAGATCCAGGGCTTTGTGTCTGCTAAGCAAGCACTGTACCATGCAACTACATCCCCAACTCTTATTATTTTGTTTGTATTTGTTTATTTGTTTTTGGTGGTAACTTGGGTTTGCACTAAGGATCTCAATATTTCTAGGCTGTCACTCTACCACTTGACTACACCTCCAATGCCACAGCCCTTGGTTTTTTGAAACAGGATATGGCTGTTAGCTTGGACTGGCCTTGAACTCACAGTCCTCCTCCCTCAACATCCTGAGTGTTGGGATTAAAAAGGTGCATCCATGGCTCTTAATTATTGTTGTTGTTGATCATGGGGTTTGAACTCAGGGCCTGGGCACTGTGCCTGAGCTCTTTTGCTCAAGGCTAGCACTCTACCACTCTGAGCCACAGCTCTACTTCCAGTCTTCTGGTGGTTAATTAAAAATAAGAATCTCAAAGGACTGGGATGAAGCTCACCTAGCAACTACAATGTCCCGAGTTCAATCCCCAGTACCAAAAAAGAAAAGACAAAAAAAAAAAAAAAAGTCTTACAGACTTTCCTACTCAGGCTGGCTTTGAATTGAAATTCTCAGATCTCAGCCTCTTGAGTAGCTAGGATTACAGGCATGAGCCACCAGCACCCAGCTTATTATCCACATTTTTTTTTTTTGCCAGTCCTGGGTTTGAACTTAGGGCCTAGGCACTGTCCCTGAACTTCTTTTGCTCAAGGATAGCACTCTACCACTCGAGCCACTTCCAGCTTTTTCTGTTTATGTGGTAGTGAGGAATTGAACCCAGGGCTTCATGCATGCTAGGCAGCACTCTACCACTGAGCCACATTCCCAGCCCATAATTATGCACTTTTAAATGATTGTTTAATATGTGTACTATCAATAAGGCTGTTTAAAATGCCCAGTCATGGCATTACATACCTGTAATCTCAGCTACTTGAGAGGTAGCTATTAGGAGGAGAATTGTGGTTCAAGGCCAGACTAGGCAAAAAATTAGTGAGAGCCAGGCACTAGTGGCTCACACCTGTAATCCTAGCTACTCAGGAGGTTGAGATCTGAGGATCTTGTTCAAAGTCAGCCCAGCAGTAGTCTATGAGGCTCTTTAAGACTATGTGGTTCTCTCTCTCTCTCTCTCTCTCTCTCTCTCTCTCTCTCTCTCTCTCTCTCTCTCTCTCTCACACACACACACACACACACAGTGTTAGTAAGAACCCCTCCTCCCATCTCAACAAACAAGCTGACATGATGGGACACTTCATGTCCAGCTGGGAGGTGTAGGTAGCAAGCCGACATGATGGGACACTTCATGTCCAGCTGGGAGGTGTAGATAGGAGGATCTTGGTCTGAGGCTGGTGCCTGGCAAAATCACAAAACCCTTTCTGAAAAAAATAACTAAAGCTAAAAAGGGTAGGGACATGGCTCAAGTGGTACAATGAATGACCTCAATAGGACACTTTAAAGCTGGGGGTAAAGATGAAGGGAACATTTCATATATATGGCTAGGGTTCAGCAAACTGTACCCACACATCAGGCACAGAAACACACAAGGCAGGCACCCCCGCTATGTGGGCGAGACAAAGAAGCAGTCCTCTCCCTCTGTGCCAGCCCATCTGCTTCTTTGCCTTCACAAACATGTCTTTCTCCTTTTTTTTAGGTTCTCTGCAGCTTTGAATACATGAGGAAGAAGAAGGGGAAATAAGAGGAAAGGTAAGATTGGAAGAGGGCAAACAGAAAGGAAGGGGAGTTGAAGGAGACTCCAGCAACCAACATAATAAATTGTATCCTGGACTGCGTTGGCCTGGCGCTTTTTTTTTTTTTACATTGTGTACATATCATTTTCCTCTAGGCAGAGTCCTGAAGTTGATGACCAAGGCATGACTGTAGCTTTAATGGATGCCGATAGGGCACTTCTCAATGTCATAGACCTCAGAGGCCCACTTCTATCTGTCCCTTCACCAAGACAGGCTTGGGCTTCACAGGACAACTGGGCATAGACTTTCCTTACTCTGGTACTTTGACTTCTATCACCTGGGCAACAGGTTCCTAATTGTCCTAAGTGGGCAACAGGAAAAGGCACCGCTCCAACCTGGGTAATGGCAGGGCAGGAAGTAGTGGGACAGCTTTGCCTTGTGAGAGACACCTGGAGGGGAGTGTAGTTATAAAAGAAGGGTTCTCCCTGCCCTCCATCATCTGGCAGACCAAGGTCCCTGGGGCAAAGGAGGCCAAGTCACAGACAGAGAGGTCAAGTGACTGTCCTAGAGTTGATCCAACCTGCTCTAAGGCAAGAAGACCTTCTGTCTTTTTGTCTAATCTATCTATCTATCTATCTATCTATCTATCTATCTATCTATCTATCTATCTATCTATCTGTCTGTCTGTCTGTCTGTCTGTCTATCTCTAGCTGTACTAAGTATTGAACATAGGACCCTGTACTTGTTTGCTTGTTGGGCACATACTCCCAGTCCTGAGCTAGGAAGGCTTTAAGACCTGAGAGTCTAAGCCTAGCCCTCACCTTGGCTGTGCTAGAGTTGAATACTCAGCTCTGGTTTTAGCACCCTACTTGTGGAAGATAGGAGTTCTATTCCTTCCTAGCACTGGAGAGCACAGATCTTCAGTGATAGCTCCAGTGAACCCTGGCTAGGATGACGACATTTTTCCAGTTTTTGTCCAAGCCCTGCCCTATCCTGTGGATTGAGCTATGAGTATGCGCTGGCCCATTCACCCCATTCGTACTTTCCCAGGACCTGGTCAACACCAGTGTTCACTTCCTCTTTTCTTACCACCTTGGCTATACTTCTGAAACATGGACAGGCCTTGACCTACCAATGGGCCTCTTGTGGGATTCAGTTTCTGAGGGGCACCTACTGGTGGTTCTGGGATTGCAACTTTCTGGCCTATGAGGCAGGACCAAGCTGTGACCAGATTTGGGTAGTGGCTTAGTTTCTATCATTTGATTGCCTTAATCTGCCCCATGCCATCCCAGGTGACCATCCAAAAGGCTGAGCTGCACCCTCCTATCTAAGTTGCCCCTCATAGATACAGATGGAGCGAAGAGGTCAACATGTGATGGCTGTCTGCCTGTCACCATCCTGTACCCCACGTCTGGAGTGAGCCACCTGCATCTACTCACAGGTGTTTCCTGTATGCTTTCCTGTTGCTGTGCGTTTTTTTTTTTTTTGTCGTTTTATTTTGTTTTTCTTCTGCTCAGTGTGGCTTTCCCCACCAGGTGTTCAACGCACTAGCCAAACCTCTTTATACAGCCCTAAAGCCCTAGGGGGCTAGGGCTCCACAGGGATTTGGGTCATCCTCCCCCACCCCCTGGGACAGTTGGCACCTGGTTAGCTCTTCCTGAGCACAGGAACACATGTGCTCCTTGTGACACTTCTGTGTACTTGCTGTCCCACTGCCGTGCTACCACCACAAGCCCTGGGACAGAGTGGGCTCAGAGTGGGGGAGGCCCTGCCTGTGCACTCTCTTGCTTCTGGATCGTGGACATTTTCTTGGGAGAGGGGAAGAGCCATCTGTTGCTCTACTCGAGGGTATGGCCCTTCCTCTGGTCCTTCTTAGAATAAGCCTGCCATCCTGCAGTCAGCCCCCACTCTTGTTCTTCCCACTACTCTTCACCTCCTGGGTTAACAGATCAGATTCCAGGCAGCTCTATGGGAGGGGAGCCATCTTCTGGGAACCCTGCCTTCTGAAGCAACACAGTTCTAAGGCCTGTTGTGCACCACAGGGTTCAGCAGGTTTGTTATTCCAGAGAAGCACCTCAGGGAGAGAGGTCACCGAGCAGCTATCCTGGTCTCCTGCCTCTCAGGCCCCAGCTCCTCCCCTCTCCAAGGATCTCTCCCTTGATCCCCAGCTTCCCAGAGGAGCTCCTTCAGCCCTCCCTGTAGGAAACTGCCTAGGTGGAAGGAACACCCATAAGTCTGGCATCTGCTTACAAAATTCTGCTGCCCTCTTGTGGCCAGAAGCTCAGCCACACAATTCTACATTAAAAATTTTGTTTATTTTCTCCCCTAGTCACAAACAGCCACACTATACTGTTTGCTTTCTGCCCCCTGGCCATAGGCAGTCCAAAACTGGCACCCTTTGGGGCCTTCTGTGGGCCAACTATACAGTTGTTACACGCATGGGTTGTAGTTCCCAGGCCCAGATACTAGCTGACCCTGCTCAGCAGTGCCCTCTCCCTGTCCTCTATTTTCTCCAAGTCCTTTCTGTATTCCACTAAGATTTCCAGGACAGATGTACACACTGTTGTCACAGCTGGAGTACGGACACACCAGTGCCACGCAGGGCATGCCAGAGGGCGTTGGAGTATGGGGAGTAGAACAAGTTAGGTAGGAAAGGCATTTTGCTTTTTATTTTCTGTAAAACTCTGTAAATAAAATACAAAACCAAGGGAAGTGGCGAGGCAGAGGCAAGGTGGCCAGGCCCCAGACACTCTGTGGCAAGGGATGTGCTGAGTCGAGGCTGAGAGGCACTTGACTGCGGGCACTGACTCTACCAACCCCAGGGGTAACAGAAGAATATATTAGATTTTCATTGATAGGAATCTGTGGGGAGGGGTGTCCGGAGCCAGCCCTCACCCTCCCTTGCCAGTGCCTGGTGAGCCCTGAAAGTGGTAAAAAGGGGCTCTTGGGAGCCAGTGAGTAGAGTTCAGAATGCGGTGCTGGCCATGCTGCTGGGCCCAAAGATGCGGGGAAGGGCATCCAATGACTCCTCCAGCCGGCGATGGGCAGACTGTCCTTCTTCACCTGTAATGCATGGCAACGGGATTAGTAGTGGCCCTGGCCCCAGCCTCACCCTTCTATTCCTAGACTCAGTGCATCCCACTTCCATCAGCCAAGGTGTCCCAGAATCCGCTTGACCCACATCTCCCATCCTCCTGACTCACCACATTGCTGCAGACTTTGCCGGGCAGCTTCTCTTACAGCTTCTGTGTCTGTTTGGCACAGGTACACCAGCGGTTCAATGCCCTCAGGAGCCTATCAAGAAGAACAGTGAAGTAGGCTCAGTGGAATAGGTGGGAAAGGCCCCAGGATGGATGCCAGGAGGGGAGCAAAAGGGTAGGTGGGTTGGCAAGTGTCACCTTGATGCAGCCCAGAGCCAGGCATCCAGCCACTCGAGTCTGTACGTCTTCATCCTCAAGCTGGTCCAGGAAACACAGGAGGGCCTGGGGATGGACAAGAGAGCGAGCAGTCTTAACCAGACACTGAGAGCCTATGACCACAACCCTCACCCTCAAGAGAGCCCTGTCTGACTCTCACCCTTTCGCGGAAGACAGGGCCCAGTGACAGGCTTCGGAGCTGTGTGCTGACAGCAGCCATGACCTTGTTGTTGCCATGGACAAGCAGGGAGCTGAGGGCCCGAAGTCCATCCCTTCGCAGCCGCCCCTCAGGTGCCAACCTCAGGGCCTTCAGCACAACAGCTTGGTCGTCAGAGTTCAGGTTCCTCACCAACAACACTAAAAGAAGGGAGCAAATTAAGGGTTGGGACAAGATGGAAGGCAAGGAGCCTCAGAGGGTTTAGAGGCCTTGTCCTTGTGTCCTCATCCACACCCTCATGGTCAAGTAACTTTGTGGTCAGGTCACTGTCTCACCTTCCTCAGCAGTCTCTGTCACGTAGGCCTCCATAGAGGGGCTGTCCAAGGCTTCCACGTAACTCCAGAACTGGAAAATGGTGAGCTGTTCCCCAGGGCCTGGTTGGGGCCTCCTGGGCAGTTTTTGCCCCAGGGCATCCTCCAGGAACTTTATACACACTGTAGGAGATGGTGCCTGAGTTGGGATAGACCCAAACTTCCAGCTGGAAGAGAGTGCTCCTGTCCCAGGCTCACGTCCAGGGGCTCTCTGTCCACCCCTACCAATCTACGAATGAGTCTTCAAGTCGTCAGTTTCTCCTCAGTGCTCAGCCCACCTATCAGTGTAGGCTGACTTGGCCTGAGGCCTCCACTGGTGAGAAGCTGAGAAAAGATGGAAGGGCAGGTAGGGAAACCACTCACCAGCCTCAGCTAAGCCTGGCTGACGCAGAGAGAGACGGGCACCATACTGGCTGCAGAAGGTGAGGAGCACACGCTCCACTGGACAGATGTAAGGGTTGAGTCCCTCTGAACACTGGTCCCAGAAGGTCAGGAAGCCAGGACGAGAGGCTGAGAACTGCACCACTGCAAGGGGATGAGAGAAACCGTAAGCCATGGAGCAGGCGGAGGGCCAAACAGGTCAGTAGATGAGGTAGAGTCAAGTAAGGCAGAAGCTTCAGGTAGACATCAGAGTCCGAGCCTGACTGCTTTACCTTCCTGGGCAGTGGTGACAGGGGTCTCCCATAGCCTGCTGAGCTTGCATACTGCCTCAAGCACATGGGCTTCCCGTAGTAGCCGTTCCAGGGCCCATGCTTCCTGGCAGCGCAAGGGCCCAAATGTGCCAAGTTTCTGAAGAACAAGAGTGGCCAAATAACACAGTGTTCAGAGCAGGACTTAGGATGAATGGGAACAAGGGACTACAAGATCTAGCGTGCATTGGGAGAGGCTGAGGGTGGGCATAGGGCGGGAGGTATTCAGTCAGCAAGAAGTAGATGTCATGGCAATAGAGCACTAGGGTATAGAAGGCCAGAATTGGAGTGCAGGGCTCTCTGGGGCCAGGGGATAAAAGGGAAGGGGGGGGGGGGGGAGGAATACCACTAGCCTCACCAGCAGGAGGCGACTGCAGTGGTATAGATGTTGGACCAAAGTAGCATCCAGAGCTGGACACCCGGTGCTGAGGTGGTGGGCATTTGGTGGTGAGTCTAGGCTGTCCTCAGTCCCAGCCTCTGGATTGCTTGGGGGCCTGAGAGGAAAAAGAGCCAACCACTCTCAAAGCACACATTACCATCTGGTTACCAAAGTTTATTTTTATTAAGCTGCTATCCCAGAATGGAAGAATACACATGCACAGACAATAGACAAGAGAACTTACAGAAGGGAGGGGTGTGACCAGAAGGGGTAAAGAAGTCTTTAATCTATCTTCCCCCTGCACCCCAGCTAGGACTGCAGGGGGTGGTGGGGCTGGGATGGGTGACAGTAGGATTGCAGGTGGGATGGTTTACAAAATGTAGACTGGAAAGGACGCAGAACATGAGGACGTAACTTGGGAGGCAGCAGAGGAAGGAGGGATTGGGCACGACTTTCAAACCGTGATTGAAACTGGCCATTGAACCTGAGAGACCGGGGTCTCTGGGATGGTCGGGGGTGATACGGGGGGATGAAGGGTGCCTGAGGAGGCACTGAAGGAGTTTCTTCATAGGGCAGTTCCGAGATGAGGCCAAAGGAAAGAAGAGGGGTGGAAGGCACACGAGCTGACGGGGACCGGTGGGGGAGGCAGACATGGCAGAGACGAGGAGCAGGGTGGCCAGAAGCACTGGGGACAGATGGCATTGGAGACATGGGCATCAAGGACACGAGGTAAACATGGGAGAAATGAACACATGCATATGCCAGCAAATCCATCTTCATGTGCTCTCCCTGGCTCCACCTCATCCATCTTGCCTGTCTCCCAACTTACCTGCATCTCCTCTGCCTGGCAATGCCCTTTATCTCTTCCCCCTCAACTGGTCTCCATTCTCACCGAGTCCTCTTACCTGTCCCCTGGGCCATCATTGTCTTCATCTTCATCTTCATTGAGAAAGCTGAAGCTTTCCAAAGCATGCTCCACAGTGATGCTGAGACTGGAGGCCCGGCTGCGGGTCATGCCTTGTTTCTGCTAGAGTTGGGAAGGAGGTCAGAGCTGCTGCCCCTAGCTGGTCATCCTCCCTAGCCTCCCAGGCCAGCCTAACCTTTCTCACCATGAGCAGACTCTCCAGCCGAGTCACCTCTTGCTCCAGGCCCTGCAGCTCAGGAAACTGGCCCCGATAGTCATCCAGGGCAGACATGAGGGCGCCCAGGGCTTCCTCCAGCCCCCTATCTCCAGCTCTTCCAGTTGCTTCGGGGTCTGGGACTTGAGTAGCTGTGGCCAGGTTAAGTTCTGACTGCTGGGGTGTGGGGGCTAGGGGTGAGTGAGGCGGGCTTATGCTCTTAAGGTTGGGCTCTGGAGGGTCTGGGTCAGGGCTTGTGAGGTCAGAACAGGCGTGACTCCGGTAGGAGGTACTGGGCACTACAGTGTCTGCCTGAACACAGGGAGCGGAGGTTGAGTTGTTACAGGGCAGGGCTTCAGTGGTGGGGAGTGTGGCATCTACAGAAGGACTGGGGAACACTGTGAGGTCTGGAGAAGAGGAAGAGTTTACAGTTGGTAGAGTGGGGCTTGGGGTGGTTTGGACTTGGCTCGTGGCACTGGCAATAGGACTTGTATTAGTTGACATTCCTGCTTTGTGGGTGGAGCTTGCAGTGGTATGGGCGGGGCTCTTAGGAGTAGGGCTTGTAGTGGTATGAGTGGGGTTTGCAGGAGTTGGGCCTGCAGTGGTATGAGTGGGGCTTGTGGGAATGGGGCTTGCAGTGGTGTGGGTGGAGCTTGTGGGAGTGGGACTTGCAGTGGTGTGGGTGGGGCTTGGGGTAGTGTAGGTGGGGCTTGTAGAAGTCAGGCTTGCAGTGGCGTGGGTGGGGCTTACAGTGGTGTGGGTACAGTTTGGGGTGGCATGGGTGGGGCTTGCAGTAGTGTGGGTGAGGTTTGTGGTGGTATGTGTGAGGCTTGATGTAGTGTAGGTAGGGCCTGTGGTGAGCTGGGATGGAACTGTAGTCTCAGAGATAGGGCTTATACTGGTGAGGGTAGGAAGCACAGGCTTATGTGCAGAACCTACAGCAATAGAAGTGAGCTTTTGAATACTGTTAACAGGGCTCATGGCACTATGGGTGGAGCTTACAGTGGTGGTGTTTGGGCTTAGCATCCCAGAAGGGCCAGAATTTGTGGTCTTAGGAACTGAGTCTAGATGTGCAGATGGTGCAGGCTCCATAGATGTGGTGGCAGGATTGGTTGTGTTGCGGGTGAGGTTTGTGGCAGGATGACAAGTGTCTAGAGCAGGTGGAGTATTACTAGAGTGCGCCCCATGGGTGGGATCTGGACGCATAGGCAGGCTAGGTCGTTGGGCCAGGCTCTCTGAGCCTGTAGCTTCCACTGAGGCCTCAGCCAAGGCAGCATCCACACTGGCCTCACTGATGTGGCTCAAGGTCCGACTATAGGGAGCATGCCCATTGGCCAGGGCTGGAGCCACAGCTCCCTCCTCATCCATGGGCCCAGAACGAGGGATCTCAGGCTTGCGGAAGGCAATTTGAATGGGCAGGGGCTCAGGCTGCTGCACCAGGGACCTGGGGATTGATGAGTGGCGGGCAGTGCCTGAGAGCTGTGGACTGGATGAGTCGTCTGAAGATTCAGATGACAAGGACCATGCTGTCCCGTTTTCCAGTTCCTCCTGCCGCCGTAGCATGTTCTGAGAAAGAGGGAAGGGCATTTCAGGATCACCTCTGAAAAGCCTCTAGGAGATGATAAGGTCAGGGCTTGGGTTATGACTCTCACATAAAAGGCCTGTTCCCGAAGCGAAGGGGTATCTGGTGGGCTCTGGCTATAGGTGGAGAAGCGCTTGGTAACATTGGAAGCTTTGTTGACAGTTGAGGCAGCTGAGGGCTGGTCATCCTTATCAAAGGGGCTAAGGAGTAAATAGGCTGTTAGCCATGCCATAACCTTCCTGGCCCTTCCCCTAACCCCTAAGCCCACCAACCTCCATATGACTTCCAGGCTGAGCTTGATGGTGCCAAGGTCATTGATGTCCACAGCAACAACCTGAGGCAGGGCAGCAAACAGGTCCTTAGTTTCACAGGAGACACTTCCCACAACTACATGGTTGGCCAGGCCCTTCAGCTCTGTCACCTATAGAAAAGAGTACATGATGGGATTACAGGATGGTCACTGGGATATGAGTCCATGGAGGCTTAAAGCAGTCTGGGAACATGGGGACCACAGGGGTATCAGACCAGGGAGGCTTAAAGCAGTCTGGGTAGGGTCACTGAGGCTATGGGAGTCATGGCTCCTGGGAGGCATCAAATATTCACAGGGTCAAAACATCATGAAGTCACAGGAGACCTTAAAATATAGGAATTGCAAAAGTTGTTCTCAAGACCTCAGAGTTCATTAAGAAACCATAGAGCCATGAAGGGGGGTCACAGGACTACAGGTCTCAGGGTCAAGAGGGCCACAGGGATTCAGGGGTTTATAGGATCAAGGTGTCTGTCTTAAGAATCTAGACAGATATTTCACCTTAATGGACAGGAATTCTGTGAGCAGAGGAAGAAAGATGGTTTCTTCACTGTCCCAAACCTGCTTTCCACTACTCTCAATACGGCCTCGCAGTTTCCAGCGCTGACGGCCATATTTCATGCAGATCTAGGGAAATAGGATGAGTCATCCCTTGGGGTTACAACCCTTCCATTTCAGCCCTCCCATGTACATCGTCATACCTCATACTGATCACCGACACACAGCCTGGCAAAGCCAGCTAGCCCTGCAAGTAGGGGGAGAAGTAGATGAGCCATATTGGGGAGCTAGAACACATTCCCTCTTGCTTCCCACTCACTTCCACAACTTGGTACCTTTCATCCGGAGGTGAAACTCTCCCAGCTGTGCCTCTAGCTCATTCTCCAGCAGACACATGCTCTGGGAGGGAAGAGTAGGGAAAAGAGAGAATAAAGAACCAATCCCCTCACCAGCCCTGCTGCCACACCCTGTGTCTACCTGAGCAGCACTCATCTCTCACCTCTGTATACTCTCGATGCCCCCGAGTGGCCTCAGCCAGGCTGTCCCGGGCCTCTCTGCTTCCTGGGGACCCAGTGCTATAGGCTCGAACCATGTTGTAGGCACCATCTCGGAGACGACGCTGGACACAGTATGCCTCATACAACTCATCAATCTGGGAAAGTGACATGTGTTTCTCACTCAGGGCCTAGAAACCTCATTTCCTAAACTGTCCCAACCCCCCTCCCACTGTTCATGCATGCTGTGCAAGTACCTTGCTGGCATGGAACTCCAGTCGTCTCAGGAAGCGTTCAATGGACTTGACTTGCTGGGGGAGAGGTGAGTCAGGAGGGACCTGAGGCCCAGGGTCTTTTCCCTCCCCGTAAGCCAACCCCTTCTATCACCATTCAATATATATTTACCTTGTCCAGGTCATACAAGAAACCCTACAAGGGGAGATAAAAAGGAGTACTTAGGAGGTTTGATGAAGACCTTATAGCCAGGTTTACTTGCCTACCCAGACTCATCCTTCAAGACTCAACAAAAAAGGTTTCCACCTCTGTTATTCCTGACCTCTTTTCCAAGAACTGTTAACTCTCTTCAGTATCATTATAACATAATCTGCTGTCACGTCTCATGTCTGGGGTCTAACACCCTCTCCTCCTCCCCCAACCCACACACTGGAAGTGTCTGTGAGCAGATACTGAGTCTTAAGTAGAAAGTGTGCATCCATAGCTGCCTGTAATCCTAGCTATACAGGGGGCTGAGATCTGAGGATGGTGGTTCAAAGCTAGCTGAGGCAGGGAAGTCTGTGAGACTCCTATCTCCAATTAACCACCAGAAAACTGGAAGTGGCACTCTAGCTCAAAAATGCAATAGGGAAAAAGCTCAGGGGCAGTGCCCAGGCCCTGAATGCAAGCCCCACAACTGGTCCCCACTCCCCCCAAAAAAGTGTGCATCAGTAAAAATGGAAAGAATGGGAATAGAAACCCTCCCCCTTTCCTTATACTACCTTTCCACACACACCTGGACCAGTCACCCCAGAAAATAGCCTTATTGTCATGCAGGTCTGGCCCTGCGAAGCCCCAACACCCCAAAGACCAGGGACACCCCTACTACGACTCACCAGCCGGGAATTCCTCTTGGACTCCTTTATCTGCCTCTGGAGTTTCTCCTGCTCCTGCTGGTGCACTTCCAAGTAGGCCCTGGGAAGAGGTGACAAAAGTTAGTTTGCTTCAACTTCCTACTACCTAGCCTTCCAGGGGTAGCAGGAAGAGGGTACAGGGCTGGGGAAGGAGTTGGGGGGCTGGGGATGGGAAGGAGTGGCTTACGTCAGGCCTCGCTTAAGAGCAGCATACACCAAATCCAGCCGCTCAGGCTGTGGGACTTTGGGGGCTGCGTGAGCCACAGAGAACATCCTGGACACTCGGGAGAGGGTTAGGGTCTTTCGTGGGGGCCCTGGTGGGCTGAAAACCCGAGAGGTCCTAAAAAAAAGGGGGGCTGCCTTCAGAAAGGGGCAAAGAGGAGTCCCCCAAACCCGCACGACACACCCAGTCCCGACCCCATCGGACTCTCGACCCCCTTAGCCACCCCTCCACCGCGTACCTGGGCCCGCGCTCGTGGCTGCCGAGGACGCCTGCGAAGGACTGGCTCCTACTGACCCGGGCGCTGAGCAGGCGGCGCTGTGGCCGCACCGACAGGGACATCATGGAATGAGTCCGCGCGGGGCTCCCTGGGGGTGGCGGGGGTGTGTGTCCAGTCGGGTCCCTGAGACCCCCTCCCCGAGGCGGGGTCCCAGGTCTCTCCCCCGAGGCCGGGTCCCAGATCCCGTCCCTAGAAACCACGGCCCCAGTGGGCTCCAGCTTTGCTCCGCTCAGCCCCGCCGGCCGTGGCGTTAATGACAGGGCAGCCGTGGCGACTCGGCCTGGGACTCAGCGTGGCCTCGGCTCGGCCCCCCACTTCCTGGCGAGGTTGCGGGCTCCGCCTGCCGCAGGGCAGGAAAGGGGGGGGTCGCGCGGACCCTCCACCGGCTGGACGGGGCAGGAAAGGGGCGGGGCGCGCGAAGAATGCGCGGAAGCGCCTGTTTACCCGGGGGCGGGGCGGCCTCCCCCGCCGAGCCCCTGGCTGTCCCCGCGCCAAAGTGGACGAGAAACCCGGGCGCTCCCACCCCGAGAGGCTGCGGGAGGTCACGGGGCGGGGCGCGCATTCGGATCCCAGAGTTGCCGGACAGGCCCGGCCGGCGCGGGCTGGGCTCCCGCAAACAGCCGACTCCGCGAAAGCCGCATCTCCCCCCCCCCCCATCCTCCCCAGCGCCCCTCAGCTTCCGGGCGCGGCGACGCTGGAGCCCCCCCCCCCGCGGGGAGCCGGGGATTCCCAGGGTGCGGGGCCGTGCCGAGAAGGGCCCCGCCTCCTCCACTTCCCGTGGCTCCGAGATGGAAACTGAGTCACGGGCGCACGCCTTCACTCCCGTGCCCCTAACTAGCCCCTCGTGGAGGTGGGTCCTTGGTAGACATCCTCCCCGCCCCCCCCACCACACACACTACCACGCACTCGCTTTGGCGAAAACGCGCTGTTGGCTCCCAGAATCTGGACGGCACAGCACTCCCGCGGCCCGCCCCGGGGCCTTCGCAGCCCCGAGCCGGGTCCTACCTTTCTTTTTGGAGTTCATGGTAGGTCCTCGATGGCGCCTGGCCGCGCTCGCCCCCCACACCCCGTGTCCCCGCCGCCCCGGGCCGCCTGGCGGGTGTCGGCCCCGCTGGGCTCCGCGCGCGCTCGCTGCCTCTCTGGCCTGAGCGTCGGCTGTGCTCTCGGCGCCTCCCCCCGCCCAGTTCCTGCCTCCTGACTCAGCCCGCCAGGATGGGGCAGGACCGGTCCCCGGACTAGGGGGGCACCACATCTCAGCCTGCCTGGCTTCCCGAGGGTGATTGGAGGTTCCTTTCCAGGGGGAGGCTGGGAGAAGGTGGCCGGGGTCAAGAGTGCAAGTGTGAGAGTTGAACTTGGGGACAAATAGGGAGGAATATAGAGTGAGCTGTGGGGCACAGTGAAAGTAGCGAACCCTGAGTGGGCTGTGGGGAGGTGCTGAGATAAGGCTTAACATAGAGATAAGATGTAGAGGGGTGAATTTGAGGTGCTTGAAGTGGGGGAACTGTGTCAGTAAGAGGGCAGAAAATTGGACATTTATGCTGCTGTGGTAAAAGCCATGCAGAATAGGAGCTGGGTGCAGAGAATCCCACAGCTCCAGTACCACACTCTCTTTTTGTTGTTGTTGTTGTTGCCCATTCTGGGGCTTGAACTCAGTGCCTGGGCACTGTCACTTGAGCCACAGCACCAATTCTGGTTTATTGGAGATGTCTCACCCTTGCTAGATTCGAACTGTGAGCCTCAGATCTTAACCTCCTGAGTAGCCAGGATTACAGGCCTGAGCCACTAACATCCAGCTCACACCTTTTTTTAAAACTGAATTTTATTTGTTTGTTTATTTATTTTGCCAGTCCTGGGCCTTGGATTCAGGGCCTGAGCACTGTCCCTGGCTTCTTTTTGCTTAAGGCTAGCACCCTTCCACTTGAGCTACAGCACCACTTCTGGCCATTTTCTATGTATGTGGTGCTGGGGAATTGAACTCAGGGCTTCATGTATGGGAGGCAAGCACTCTTGCCACTAGGCCATATTTCCAGCACCAGCTCACACTTTTATACTCTTGAAGGGGGTGCTCAGGTCTGCGTAGCCCCCTCTACCTAGTCCCAAGAAAAAGGATCAGGCCCCAGTGCCTTGCCAGGGGCCTCCTGTCTAACATAAGCAGCATCCTAAGGCCGAGGTCTCATCCTCTCATCCCCATGACCTTGAAGAGGGTAGATACTCCCCTGCTCTACAAACACTCTTCAAGACTTAATTCTGCCACACTGGGCTTGCTTGCTTTCTCAAGCTGGAAGGTCGGCCTGTGCAATAGACCCACTAGCGCCCCCTACAGATGCAGCTGCAACAAGGCTAAAGACTCCAGTTTGAGGACTAGTATCCTCCCTGTACTCTTTGAAGACTGGGTAACTTGCACTCTCTGGTGACTTAGACATTCCCATGGATTACCCCCCCAACACCGGCCTGTGCTCCCTTCAGCCACCTCCTCCCATGCCCCAGCCTTATCACCTGCTCTAGAATGCCCCATTCTTAAGCTCCACCCACAGTATCCACAACCTCCAAGCTCTCTCCATCACTCCCACCTTGCCTCCTTTTTACCTGAGACATTTGGTCCTTTAAGCCCTCAGCTCATTTATTCAACTATTCACTGAATGACAACCTTTCAACAAGCACGTGCCAGTCAGTGGAGATGGAGCCTGGAATTTCACAGACACCACCCTGTGCGGAACTCACAGTCCGCCTCTGCTTTGCTTTCTTACTGCCAACTCCCTCCTACTTTCTCATCTCTACCTTCCCAGCACACCCTCCTCCACGTCTGCATCCACAGTTGCCTTTCCATCGCTTGCCTGCTGCCTTGCATCCTCAACACTCAGTACCTCTCTCCTACCTGGCAGAAACCACTGGCAACCCTACACCTTGTCTTCATTGCACCTGCACACAGACTAGAGGAAGCTGCCAAATGAATTCTTGGCATAGTAGCATGGTTGGAACTACAGAATAACCCTCAATCTCAGCTGGACTCTCACTTCCCACCTGGTAAAAACCTCCTATATGGATGGCTCCAGTCTATCCCTTCTCAAAGAAGACGGATGTTTCAGATTTTTTTTCCCCACAAATTACCAATAAGCTGGGCTGGGAATATGGCCTAGTGGTAAAGTGCTCACCTCATATACATGAAGCCCTGGGTTCAATTCCTCGGCATCACATATATAAAAAAAGCCAGAAGTGGTGCTGTGGCTCAAGTGGTAGAGTGCTGGCCTTGAGCAAAAAGAAGCCAGGGGGCTGGGGATATAGCCTAGTGGCAAGAGTGCCTGCCTCGGATACACGAGGCCCTAGGTTCGATTCCTCAGCACCACATATACAGAAAACGGCCAGAAGCGGCGCTGTGGCTCAAGTGGCAGAGTGCTAGCCTTGAGCCGGAAGAAGCCAGGGACAGTGCTCAGGCCCTGAGTCCAAGGCCCAGGACTGGCAAAAAAAAAAAAAAAAAAAAAAAAGCCAGGGACAGTGCCCAGGCCCTGAGTTCCAAGTTCCAGGACTGGCAAAACAAAAAAAAAAATTACCAATAAGCTCAAGTCACTCCCATATAAAAAGTGAAAAACAGCCAGGTCCCAATGGCTTATGCCTGTAATCCTAACTACTTAGGATGCTGAGATATGAGGATTGAAGTTCAAAGCCAGCCTGGGAAGGAAAGTCTGTGACACATCTCCAGTTAACTAGAAAAGGCCAGAAATGGCCTGGCAATGGTTTCGCTCACACCTACAATTCTAGCTACTCAGGAAGCTGAGATCTGAGGACTTTGGCTTGAAGCCAGCCCCAGCAGGAAAGTATGTCAGACTCCTATTTCCAATTAATCACCAAAAGCCAGAGGTGGAGCTGTGGCTTAAGTGGTGGAGTACCAGAACTGAGAAGAGGCAGCACTCAGGCCTTGAGTTCAAGCCTCAGAACTGGCATGAACACACCCACAAAGAAGAAAAATGAAAATACCCTGAAAGCTATGTAACTATCATATAAATACCTATCAATAAATAACAATTTTTATACATCAAAAAAGAAAGAAAAACAACTATGTAACAATATGGATAAGAGGGGTCTTTTTGTTTGTTTGCCAGTCCTGGGGCTTGAACTTTGGGCCTAGGCACTGAGCTTCTTTTGAGCAAGACTAGCACTCTACCACTTAAGCCACAATGCCACTTCTGACTTTTTCTGTTTATGTGGTACTGAGGAATTGAACCCAGGGTTTCGTGCATACTAGGCAAGTACTCTACCACTAAGCCACATTACCAGCCCCAAGATGAGTCTTCTAAAGTCTGGCAGTGTTCTATTTCCTATGCTGATTTTTTTTGCTAGTCGTGGGGGGCTTGAACTCTGGGCCTGTGCGCTGTCCCTAAGCTTTTGTTGGAGGCTAATGCTCTACCACCTGAGCCACAGCACCACTTCTGGCTTTTTTTTAGTAGTTTATTGGAGACAAGAGTATCACAGACTTTTCCTTCCCCAGGCTGGCTTTAAACCACGATCCTCAGATCTCTGCCTCCTTATTAGCTAAGATTACAGGCCACCAGCACCTAGTCCTACTCTGATTTGTATTAAGGATATGTACGTGTGTATATAATGTTTGTGTGTTTCAATGGAGTCTGGCTATGTTACTCAAACTAGTAGTAAACTCCCATACTTAAACAGTCTTCCTGCCTCAGCCTTCTGATTAACTGTAACTACAGGTATGCTATACTACACTGAGTTAATTTTCTGTATTATATTTCATCTAGTATGAAGTTGGATCTAACTAAATAATTACAAGGACTAGGGGTGTTTATCAGTGGGGAAGTGTTTGTGTAGCATGCTTAGGGCCTTGAGTTTGATCTTCTGTAATACACAGATTCTCTCTCTCTCTCTCTCTCTCTCACATACACACACACACACACGTAAATAAATATAAAAAAGAAATTATGGGCTGGGACTATGGCCTAGTGGCAAGAGTGCTTGCCTCATATACATGAAGCCCTGGGTTCAATTCCCCCGCACCACACATATAGAAAATGGCCAGAAGTGGCGTTGTGGCTCAAGTAACAGAGTGCTAGCCTTGAGCAAAAAGAAGCCAGGGACAGTGCTTAGGCCCTGAGTCCAAGCCCAGGACTGGCAATAATAATAATAAAATTAATTAATTAAATTTTAAAAATAAATAAAATAAAAAGGAAATTATGTGCACCCTTTGTCTCCCTCTAGCTACTCCAACTCCTCACTCCATTGTTCCCTCCCTTTTTGAGCCAAGTTTCTGGAAGAATGGTCTACCTCAGTTTCCTTAGCACACCCACTACTCCTCTTCCCATCCGGTCCCAACTACTGTACTCACCATTCCCCTGATTGGTCCAGACAAGGTCACCAGTGACCTCTCTATTGCTGAAACAACCCAGTGTCCAATGCTTACACCTTATCCTGCTTAATCTCAATAAAGTTTTGGACTTGGTGTCTCCCTTCCTTTTCCTTTAAGTCCTTCCTGCCCTTGAATTAAAAAAAAAACTCAGTTTTCCACCCATCTCTCAACCCACACTTTTCTCTCCTTCCTTTCTTCCTCCCTCCTTTCCTCCCTCCCTCCCTCCTCCCTCCCTTTCTTCCTTCTTTCCTTTCTTTTTGCCAGTTCTGGGGCTTGAGTTCAGGGCCTGGGTGCTGTTCCTGAGCTTGTTTTGCATAAGGCTAACACTCCACCACTTTATCTACAGTGCCACTTCTGACTTTTTCTGTTTGTGTGGTACCAAGGAATCGAACCCAGGGCTGTATGCCTGCTAGGCAAGCACTCTACCACTAAGCCACATTCCCAGTCTTTATCTTTTTTTTTTTTTTTTGAGACAAGGTCTCTCTCTGTACCCAAGGCTGGCCTCAATCACTCTATAGCCCAGGTTGGCCCCTAAGTCAAATTCTCTTACCTCAGCTTCCCTAGTACTGAGATTACAGGCCAGCACCATCATGTCTGGATCCCACATTTTCGTTTCCCACAGGGGGCCTGTTGCTCTCCCATCCCCATCCCCATATGGGCCTCACTCTCCCAGTCCTTTAGGCTGTACACATCTCCTTCAGCTCAATGCCATTTGAATGTTGCCAGCTTCTTTATCTGTACCTTACCCAAATCAGTCTTGTGAGCAGCGGGCCTGCACATCCAACTGACTCCACACAAGCTAACTGACAAGGCCTTTTGAACTTTTAGAGATGAGCTGAACTTGAGATCCTTAGACTGAATTCACCACTTTCTTCAGACTTGACCCTCTCTAGCCTTAACCTGTCCATGATAGCACTACCATCCCTGGATGTCTCAGTCACCACTCCTACTGGAGCTGCTATCGCGCGCACATGTGTGTGTGTGTGTGTGTGTGTGTGTGTGTGTGTGTAGGTACTGGGGCTTCAGCTCAGAGCTTGGGCACCATCCCTTAGCTTTTTCACTCAGGGCTGGGAATATGGCCTAGTGGCAAGAGTGCTTGCTCATATACATGAAGCCCTGAGTTTGATTCCTCAGCACTACATATGTAGAAAATGGCCAGAAGTGGCGCCGTGGCTCAAGTGGCAGAGTGCTAGCTTTGAGCGGGAAGAAGCCAGGGACAGTGCTCAGGCCCTGAGTCCAAGGCCCAGGACTGGTGAAGAAGAAGAAGAAGAGGAGGAGGAGGAGGAGGAGGAGGAGGAGGAGGAGGAGGAGGCGACCTAGGACTGGCAAAAAAAAACAAAACAAAAAACTTTTTCACTCAAAGCTGGCACTTGAGCCATACCATAGCCTCACTTCCAGCTTCTTCCTGGTTAATTGGCGATAAGAATCTCACCTCCGTGAGGCTTCTGCCTGGTACGGCTCATATCTCAGCCTCTCTAAATAGCTAGGATTACAAGCGTGAGCTACTGGTAGTCAACAGGCTTAGCTTTTAAATGTCACTGAAATCTGCTCCCTTATCTCTACCCCCATAGTTAGAATTTAGGTCCAAGCCATCACCAGATCTCACCAGGAACCTTACAGCAGACTCTTAATGGGCTCCCTGTCTCCTCTCCAATCTCCATGAGCCAGTCACAGGGACTGTTCTTACCTAACACCCCAGTGGGTAAATGCTCTGCCTCACAGCTAGGAACCCAGAGGGCAACTGGCTGTGTAACCTTGGGCAAAATACTTGTTCAGATTTTGGCTTTTAGGTACATGTAAAATAATAATAATTAATCCTAATAATAATAATAAAAATAACAACCATAGCACTACTTCACAGGGCTGATGGAAGAATGAAGTGTGTTACTTCCCTTGGTCAGGAGTATTCTGGGTGAACCTATTACCTTACTATTAGCACACAACAAATACTAACTTCTTATTAGTGATCATTAATTTGCCCAAAATTATACATCTAGTAAGGGGCACATCCACGTTTTATGATCCAGAACTCCAGTAAATCTTTATAATTTTCAGACTCCTGTGGCTGGCTATGGTGGCACATGCCTGTAATCCCAACTACTCAAAAGGTGGAGGTCTGGAGGACCATGGTTCAAGGATAGCCCAGAAGGGAGAGGATATGGAGGCTCCCCATCTCAAAAAACAACAACAAAAAAACCCAAAAACAAAAAACAAGCTAGGTGGCCAGGCACTGGTGGTTCATGTCTATAAACGTAGCTACTCAGGATGCTGAGATCTGAGACCTTGTGGTTAAAGCCAACCGGGGCAGACAAATCTGAGACTTTTACCTCCATTTAACTAGCAAAAAGCTAGAAGTGGGCTTAAGTAAAAGAGTGACAGTAGTAAGCTAAAAGCCAGGCAAGAGTACAGTGCCAGAGTTCAAGTCCCATTACTTGCACAACAAACAAGCTGGGTGCCAGTGGCTCACATCTGTAATCCTTGCTACTCAGGAGGCAAGATGTGAGGATCAAAGTTTAAAGCCAGCCTGAGTAGGAAAGTCTGTAAGACATTTATCTTTGATTAACTACCAAAAAGCCAGAAGTGGCTGGGTGCTGGTGGCTCACACATGTAATCCTAGCTACTGAGGAAGTTGAGATCTGAGAATAACAGTTTGAATCCAGCTTGGGCAGGAAAGTCCACGAGACTCTGATCTCCAGTTAACCACCAAAAAGCTGCAAGTAGAGATTTGTCTCTAGTGGTAGCCTTGAGGGGGTGAACAAAACAAAACACAGGCATAAACCTGTAATCCTAGCTACTCAGGAGGCTGAGATCTGAGGATTGAAGTTTGAAGCCAGCATGGGCAAGAAAGTCTGTGCGACTCCAATAAACTACTCTGAAAAAGCCGGAAGTGGTACTGTGGTTCAAGTGGTAGAGCCCTAGCCTTGAGAAAAAGAATCTTGGGGGACAGTGTCCAGGCTGAGTTCAAGCCCCAGGCCCTGAGTTCAAGCCCCAATACACACACACCTAAAAGCAAAAAAAGACTGGGGTTTGTCTCAAGCGGTACTGTGTCTACCTTAGCAAGCATAGGGCTTTGAGTTCAAACCCCAGTGGTGGTGGTGGTGAATCCAGACTCTTGTGAAATATTCGCAGTCATCTCCTCATATCCTACCCTAAGGGCAAAGCCTAGACTCTAACTTGACAGGCAAGCCCTCTGAGTCTCTCTTTCCCTTGTAGCGCCCTGCCTCTAGGCTGGGGCCACTGCTCAAGGTTCTTGGTTATCCCAGCAGTAGCCCCCATTGCTCCTCCACCCTCATCTTCACATCTGGTCCCCTTATTCCTCCAGGAAGCCTGCCCTGGGTTAGTTCCTCCTTTTTGGCGCCTCTATAGCTTCCTCTCTCGGATTCCTGAGGACATATAAACTCAGTTGTCAGTTCTTCTTCAAGGTTTTCTTTCCCACCAGCCTGAACTTTGTGGAGGATGGGGTCTGTCTGTTTGGGGCCCTATACCTAAGGCCTGGGCACTTGGGAGATGAGAGAAGGAGGAAGGTGCATGAAGGAAGCTCTGCTGTTTCAATGAATAAAGAATCAGACTCGCTGATTTAAAGCCTGGACACCCGAGCTTGCCTTCACCCTCTATGATTCTCTCTTCTCCTGCCCCTCTTAATTGGTCATCCAAATGTATATCTGACTGACCGTTGCAGGGGGTGGGCGGGAAGGGATGAACCCTTTGAGCCAAGGAAGAGATGCTGTCTCAATTGGTGAGGGCTAGCTCATAAGAGCTGGGGTCTCTGAACTCGTGTTCTCTCCAGTGTGTTCTAGAGATACTGGCCGCAGTCGGCCTCTGGGCAGCAGTGGATGAAACCCTGACCTGCTTGCCTGGTCCCCGTCCCCCTGCAGCTCCTGCGCCCTCAGACAGTCACCCGAGTGGGGCGGGAGGTCCTGCCCCTGGGCACTGCCCAGCTGGGTGGGCAGGGAAGCCGCCTCTCAGGAGTCCCTCCAGCCCAGCCCGGGCCTGTCGCAGGGCCGCCCCAGACCGAGGTAAACAGACGCTAAAAATAACTGGGCGAGGGGTGGCTGCAAGACCGAAGGGGGTCCGCTCCAGAGCCTCTCCTTGTCTCCATGGCAACTGCCCCAAACCCGGCTGCTGACGTCATCCCACAGCTGCCAACCAGAACGCGTAGAGAAGCGAGGGGGGGGGGAGCGCGTCCTGAGACCCCCCCCCCCACCCACCCCGGAACCGGGCGGAGGCGGCCGCGCGGCCTCACTTCCTGCCGGCCTCCTCCCTGGTCAGCTGGTTACATTCCCGATCCCGCGGCGCGCGGGGAGCCCAGCAGCCTCCCCCGGGCCAGGCCTGACTCGGACGCCAGGCCCGTGGTGACGGAGGAGCAGGACAGCGGTGACTCACCCGCGCCCTTTTCGCCAGATTTCCCACCTGAGCTGGACCTAGCCCTAAGCCTGCTTCCTCCCCCCCCCCCCCACCTCCCGCCGCTCCCCGACGAGCTCCAACCCCTGAGACTGCCCATCTGGCTCCTTTCCCGCCGCTGCCCAGAGAACCCAGGACGGGGGTGGCTGGGGAAGGGGGGGGGGGGGGGGGGACCTGGGAGGTGGAAGAGGGAACCATGGCAGTCCTGGTCCTCTTGAGAGCACACGTGGATAGGTAATCTATCCCCAGCTTGCACACGCCCCCATCGTCAATATTATGGAGGTGGATGGTGCGGGAGACAAGAATTCTTATCCAATTCTTGCTTCTCCCCCAAGCCAGCTGTGTGACCTTGACAATGTTACCACCCTCTCTGGGCCCGTTCCTACATCTGCCAGAAGGTTATAACGCTCCTCGGGAGGCTATGCCTCGGGCGGCATGTGGTGGGGCCCAGGGCCCACCCAGCCCCACAGCACCCATTATCGTTCTATGAGACTGCGCACAGTAGGTGCTGGGTGGCCGGCCTGCATCAGAAAGAGCTGCCTCGGAAGGGGTCAGTCGGTAGGATGGGCCAGACTCAGGTTTTGCCCGGGATAGGAGGTCAGGGTACGGAGGCTGACTTAGCCTGGTGAGCCAACCCCTTCCCCAAACCAGTTCTGCAGCGAGTCCAGGCCCGGGTGTGGTGGGAGTCCCCAGGCAGCCGCCTCCATTTCCCGGGACGGGGAGGGTCGGCCCCCCGGACCGCGCCTGTTACCTCGGGCCTGGCCTTTTCAGAGCAGCTTAAGCCGGCCCGCGGGGGCCGGGAAGATTAGCTCCTCTGGGAAGCCGCCCGAGCCCCCGTCGCCCCCGCCCCGGGTGCGGATCGAGCCTCCCCGGCAGCAGCCCCGGCTGCGGGGGTCTCGCGGAGAGAACGACCGTGCGAGGCCCAGGCGGGCGGACCGGGCCCGCCCTCCCGCCCGGCCCACCGCACAGCCCCGGGGCACCGGCCGCCGAGGCCCGGCCGGGGGAGGGCAGGAGGCAGCGCCGGGCGCGGCAGGCCCGGAGGCGGCGGCTTTTGTGGGGCGAAGCTGCGTCCTCCACGCCCAGGAGAGAGGGAGGGGGTGTGGATCGGGAGCGGGGAGACGGCGTGAGCCCCGGGAACGGGGTCCGGGGAGACAGGGCCGCAGATCCCGGACCCCCCGCGCGGCCGCCGGCGGGGACGCGGAGGCGGCCCCGGAGCCCGCATCTCGGCCGCGGCCCCCGGGACCGCGCGGACACTCACATGGCTGCGCTGGGCCGCGAGGACCTGGAGCTGCTCGGGGTGTTCGGCGTCGCCCGGCCTGGTCGCACCGCAGCTGCCGCTGTCGCCGCCGCTGGCGCCGGCCGCTCCCTCCGCCCCGCCCCTCCCCTCCCGCCCTCCCTTTCCCTCCCTGGTCGGCCCGCGGGGCCCCACCTCCCGGGCGCCGGCACCCCTAGGGGCGCCCACGGCTCGCTCCGCCCTCCCCGGTAACGGGGCGGCGGGATGGCTTGTGGGGAGGGGGGGGGCACGATGGGGAGAGCGCCTTTGAATCTTAAAACGGGGAAGGAGGAGGGCCCTTGAGAACCCCCTCCTTACTTGGCCCTCTCCCCAGATCCTTGTGGCTCTAAAGGCCTTCTGCTGGGACCCCATCCTGTGAACCCTCACCCCGAAACATGGCCTTGAAGCTGCCACTGCCGCATGGGTTGGTTGGGGAAAGGAATCCAGGCTAGTTTCTGGGAAGAACATCTCACACCTTCTGGACCCAGACTGCCACTCAGCTCTTCCCTCCCTGTCTACTCACTCAGCCTCAGTTTCCCCACTCTGGGGACTGGCAGCCCTTTCTGCCACTGTGTGGCTGGTACATGGCCGGGATCATAACCTGGTCATGTGCCCACTGCTCTCTGGGTACTGATTTCTGGGGGAGTCTCAGGCTTTGTTCCTGCTTCTGAGATGGGAAACCTGGGAGGGTTTGGGTTTACAGATGTGGGGGTACACATTTGGCCATAGGACCAGAGCATTGTCTTTTCCAAAGCTAGCCACTGTCCTGCTAGCCTTTCCCTGGAATGGGATGAGGTAGAGCTGAGATCAGATCCCCCCAATGGGGCCAAAGGGGGAGCTCAGCTGGCCCATCCCTTCTATGAACCAGGTACTGTGGGCCCTCTTCAACCATGGGCACTCAGCCCATACCCTACCTAGGGCTTCCTCAGACCCAGTCTCCTGAAGCCATTTATAGAAAGTATTCAAGGGACTTCAAAAGGTCTGTGAATTTCTGCCCCTGATCTAGACCTGAGGGATTGAGCCCTGAAGACAGGGACATACCCCACCTCCCAGGCTCTCACCAGAGACACCCCTTAGCCTCTCAGTCTTCCACTTCTCCAGCCCTCCTCTTAACCTTTTGCCTGGAACCCCCTCTTGTTTCAAAGCTGTGGATGCCTCCCAGGCCTCATGATTGTCTGAAGATGCCTTTCTCTTCCTTTGTCCTCTACCCTGCAGAGCATCACGTCAACCCTGCAGAGCATCACGTCAACGCAGGCACATGTGAGCCTTTCTGGCACCAAAACTGACACCAGTGACCTCATACTTGCTAGACACGTGCCCTACCACTGAGCCACACCTCCAATACCCACTGCCCACTTCTGAAGTCACCTCCTCAGCAAGGAATCTTCCAAATACCTTTTCCGCAGACAGCTTCCTCATGTTACTCTGTCCAGCCTCAGGCCAACTCTCTTCCTGCTTGCTTTGTACTAGGGCTTTAATGCCCATGTGTGCCTAGAGGCCTGACTGTTCTCTAAGCAACTTGCATCAGGACAAGGACCCCAGAAGTACTGGTCACTATTGTCCTATCTCCATACTGGGAGTTCAAGAAATATTTGTTGCATGAGTAAGTGGGTGAATGAGCAAATGCATGACCTCTTGACATCCCACTCTTTTACCCTCACTCCTATCTTCATTCAGCTGTCTGCCCTGTCCTTTCTGTGGTTGTTTGAGACCAGTCTGGAGTTTACTGTGTAGCCCAGGCTGGCCTTGAACTTGAGGTCATCCTGCTTCAGCCTTCCAAGTGCTGGGATTAAAGGTATATGTTTTGTATGTGTTCCTTGTCTTCTTGGTTTTTTTTTTTTTTTTTTTTTTTTTTTGCTTTTTGCCAGTTCTGGGCCTTGGACTCAGGGCCTGAGCACTGTCCCTGGCTTCTTTTTGCTCAAGGCTAGCACTCTACCACTTGAGCCACAGCGCCACTTCTGGCCGTTTTCTATATATGTGGTGCTGGGGAATCAAACCCAGGGCTTCATGTATACGAGGCAAACACTCTTGCCACTAGGCCATATTCCCAGCCCTCCTTGTCTTATTGATTTTACCTGCTTAATATCTTTTGAATTCATTCTTCATCCAACCCCTACTACTAGTACTCCATTTTTAAAAAATCGTTAATCCAGTAAATACTTGAGCACCTAGAACTAGATTTACCTCATAGGGCTGCCTGTTCTGCTTTGAAAAGCTATGCAGTTCAGTTCCATGTTGGAGATTGGACCCTGGGCTTCCCGCATGCTAGGGAAGCACTGTACCATCTATCTACATCTCTTTTTTTGTTTGTTTTGGTGGTATTGGGGTTAAAACTCAGGAATTCCAGCTTACCAGGAAGATGCCAGGCCTCAGCCCTTTTTGCCTTTAATATAGTTTTCAGATAAGATCTTACATTTATCAAGATCCTCCTAAATACCTCCCAAACAGCTGAAACTTCAGGCATAATAGCCCATGTCTGGCATGTTTTGTTGAGATAGTCTTGCTAAATTTTTGTCAGGGTTGGCCTCAAATTGCAATCTTCCCAGTCTCTACCACCCAAGTTTCTGGGATTACAGGCATGAACCACCACACCCAGCTCCAGAATCCACACTTTTTCATAGATGATTTCCATATTCTTCACAATCAGTCAGCCACACTGACTTGTGTCTGGCCACGTCTCTGTTCTCTCATACCTGGACCTGAGCTACTGTTCTTTTTGTTTTCCTGGCCATCCCATGTCTATCTTTATGACAAAATTTTATCTTTACCTAACAACCTGAATGATCTTCTAAATCAATCAGATTGTTCTCCTGCTTCAGAGGCTTTGGTGGTCCTCATTGCCCTCAGGATAAGTCTATGATGGGGCCTTCAGGAGATCCAGCCTACGTTGACTTCACCTTCTCATCTCTCACCTACTTGGTGACAAACGCCTGTGCTGCTCTGGCCCCCATTACCCCAGCCTTCCTGCAGCTTCAGGGACATGCTGTCCACTTGGCCCATCTTTTCTCCCATCCTCCCTTCTTCCTTCTTCCATCCACTTGGAAAACAGCTCAAAGTCACCTCCCCAACCCATATCCTCTAGCTCCCCACTCCTTTCCTCTGAGCCCCTTCACTGTCTATTGTGTCCTTGTCTATGACCACCTGTGAGTTGGCCTGGCCCTTTTCCCCTCTGCCTAGAGACCTTGATGGAGGAGTAGCATCTGAACACCATGGGGTGCTAGAGTCCTGCCTCTCAGGCCTCTCCCCAATTACCAGTGAGCTGGTCCCCAGAAGGACATGTCTAAAGCCCACGGCACAGAGGAGACATCTGAAGCTCAGGGAAAGCAGCACATTTCCAGGTCATGTGGTTAGGAAGGGCTGAGTCTGAGCTCCAACTTGGCTTCCTGACTCATAGTTGGATTGGCTCTGCCAGAGGCATCACTGCCTGAGTACATCCTCTGCGTGGCACTGGGCTGGGAGCTGGTGTGTAGCAAGGAATCATGGGCATTTCCAACCCAGATAAGTTCTTATTTTGGGAGGAGTGGACTTTGATCTAAGAAAAATCCTCCTAACAGATGGCACAGGGTAGCAAGGGCCCTAGTGAGCATCCGGTGCTCCCACATGATGCTGCCTGCTGTATTTTGGGGAGCTATGCAGCTCAAGTCCAAAAATCCAGAAAAACAGGCTTCTCTCATCCCACCCCACATTTCCCATGGTTCACAGCTCTCTGGCATGCAGCTTCCCTCTCCCCACCCCCCAGCTTTCCGTGAAGAGCCAGAATAAGAGCCAGTATAGAAGCCTCCCCTTTACAATACCTGTGGCCACATCATTCATTCATTCACCAGAGATTCACCAAGCATTTGTGTCCATCGTCACTGGGAAAGTGATAAGGTCTAAGGTTGAGACCACCATCATTCCTGACACAATTGGTCCAATCAGGTATATCTCCCAAGTTTATACACCTTCCCCCCACCTCCCAGTCCTTGGGCTTGAACTCAGGGCCCGAGTGCTGTCCTTGAGTCTCTTTGTGTACAAGGCTATTGCTCTACCACTTGAGCCACAACCCCACTTCAAGCCTTTTCTAAGTAGTTTATTGGAGATAAGAGTCTCACAGGTTTTTCCTGCCTGGGGTTGGCTTTGAACTGCAATCCTATGATCTCAGCCTCCTCCCCCCCCCCCCATCCCCCGGTCCCCACAGTACTGGGGCTTGAACTCGGCCTGGGCACTGTCCTTGAGCTTCATTTGCTCAAGGCTAGCACTCTACTACTTGAGCCATACCATCTCTTCCTGCTTTTTCTGCTTATGTGGTACTGAGGAATTGAACCCAGGGCTTCATGCATTCTAGGCAAGCACTCTATCACTAAGCCACATTTCCAGCCACCTTAGTAGCCAGGATTATAGGTGTGAAACACTAGCACACCCAGTTTATCTACCCTCTTTATCACTGAAGCTGTGGGTATATCTGTGAGACTGTATACATTTCTGTATGTGTGAGAGACAAAGAGCGAGAGAGTGCACCAGCGCATAAGAATGTTGTCTAGGTAGGACTTTGTGAGAAAGGTGCCATTAGCATGCCATCAGCATGTTGTTGGGACTCTTTGAGCTTGTGAAGGGCAGGTCTTTTGGAGGAACAGCTGAGGCAAGGAGAACCAAGGTTTTAAGGAGCAAGGGGAAGAGACAATTTCCTTTGCTGTGGGAAAGCCCATTGTGACTGCATGGGGGGCTATCCATGTGACTGGCCATGAGGGGCCTGGGAGAGGCTGAGGAGCATGATTCTCCACTTTGGATGATGGGAAGCCTGGGCTTCATGCTAGGGGATTTTGTGGTCCTATCATATCTGTGTGTTGCAAAGGTCACTCAGACAGTTGGGAGGTGGGACAGCAAAGAGGTTGGTTCCATGTCTGGTACTAGCCAAGTTGACGGTTGATGCCGTTTCTAGGCCTGCCTTGGGGATGGTGGAGATGGAGAACAGCATTTGGGAAGTGTGCTTGGTTGGCATCCCATAGGCTATGGAATCTGGAGACAGAGGCATCCTAGATGCAGGGCTTTGGGCCTGGAGCATGTGTGAATGGTAGTGCTTTCTCAATGAGAATGGATCAGGTTAGGGAGAAAGTGACATGGTCAGTTAAGGCATCGAGGGGCTGGGGGACCCTTCAGGGGAAAGTGTCTGGAAGGCAGCTAGACATGTGGGTAGAAGGAAGAGGAGGTCTGGGCTAGAGATAGCTTTTGGAGGAGTAAAGGTCAGTCAGGGCAAGTGAGGGAGAACCGAAAAGTGCCAGAAAAGTGGGCATGCTGAAGCACTTCGATTTAGAGTGGAAGCAGGCCTGAGAGAGTTAAGTGTGGGACTCCATGCCTTCACACACAGCCACACACCTCCACACACCTCCAGTCCCAGTCTACTGTATGTATCAAAGGGCTAGCTTCGAGGGCTCGGGATATAGCCTAGTGGCAAGAGTGCCTGCCTCGGATACACGAGGCCCTAGGTTCGATTCCCCAGCACCACATATACAGAAAGCGGTCAGAAGCGGCGCTGTGGCTCAAGTGGCAGAGTGCTAGCCTTGAGCGGGAAGAAGCCAGGGACAGTGCTTAGGCCCTGAGTCCAAGGCCCAGGACTGGCCAAAAAAAAAAAAAGGGCTAGCTTCGAGCATGCTGCCCATGTTCAAGTCTAGACTTTACCATTCCCAGCCCTATTTATTCTTTAAAATTATACTTTGAGGGCCAGGAATGTAGCTCAGTGGTAGAGTGTTTGTCAAACATGTATAAGACCCTAGACTTGATCTTTTACTCCCTCTTTGCCACTATCATTAAAAAAAAAAAACCCTCTGAAATTTAAAAAGCTAATCCAAGCAGGGTACTGGTGGCTCACACCTGTAATCCTAGCTACTTGGGAAGCTGAGATCTGAGGATTGAGCTTCAAATGCAAGTCAGACTTGCTAAGAGTATGTGAGATTTTTTTTTTTAATCAGTTATGAGCCTTGAACTCAGGGCCTAGACACTGTCCCTGAGCTTTTCTACTCAAGGATAGTGCACTACCACCTTGAGGTGCAGCTTCACTTCCTCTGTGAAACTCTTACCTCCTCCTGGGGGCTGGGGATATGGCCTAGTGGCAAGAGAGCTTGCCTCGTATACATGAGGCCGTGGGTTCGATTCCCCAGCACCACATATACAGATAATGGCCAGAAGTGGCGCTGTGGCTCAAGTGGCAGAGTGCTAGCCTTGAGCAAAAAGGAAGCCAGGGACAGTGCTCCGGCCCTGAGTCCAAGGCCCAGGACTGGCCAAAACAACAACAACAAAAAAAGAAACTCTTACCTCCAATTAGCCACCAAAAAGCCAAAAGTGGCGCTGTGGCTCAAGTGGCAGAGTGCTAGCCTTGAGCAAAAAGGAAGCCAGGGACAGTGCTCCGGCCCTGAGTCCAAGGCCCAGGACTGGCAAAAAACAACAACAACAACGACAACAAAAAACAGAATGTGATGAGTTTTTTTGTTTTTTTTTGCCAGTCCTGGAGCTTAGACTCTGGGCCTGAGCACTGTCCCTGGCTTCTTTTTGCTCAAGGCTAGCACTCTGCCACTTGAGCCACAGCACCCCTTCTGGCCATTTTCTGTATATGTGGTGCTGGGGAATAGAACCCAGGGCTTCATGTATACGAGGCAAGCGCTCTTGCCACTAGGCCATATCCCCAGCCCCTGTGATGAGGTTTGTAGTAATGGGTGAGAGGTTCATACTAATCAAAGTGGCCAAGGAAGTGTATTTTGAGGCAGTGACATTGGAAGAAGGAAACAGATATCATATGGGAACAGCATGATCCATGGGTAGGAGATAGAAATGAGTTCTCTACATTTAAGTTATGTAAGTTGGAAGAGAGGAAAAGAGATGTAATGTCAGAGCAGGGTGAGGTCAGGTAGGAGAGACATTTTTATGTATCAGTAGAGAAAGATGCAGGACAGCTTGTGTCTATGTGCCTTGACTCTGAGAGCTGATAGGACTCTCCCTGAGCCAACAGTGACCATTCATGCACAGAAACTGGAATTTTCCCTAGTTGGATTACGTTCTATTTAATTATGCCACAGAAAGTATGCAGAGAACATGACATCTTTCCCGAAGAGAATATGACCATTACTCATTGGGATGCCTTCCACACTGGAAGGTGTAAATTTCTAGTCTGCGCAGATTGTCCTTGGGATTCCATGATCAGTTCGTCTCTAGCTGATCCAGCTCTGGCCTCTAGGGGGAGCTGTGAGCCGGGCCATGCTGGGCTAGTTGTGGGTAAGAGGGGTGGGGTTACTTGTGTGTCCCTTGGGCAGGGCTGGGTATCCTTCCTTCCTTCCTGACTCCCTTCTCCTAAGGGACAAGTGGGAGGGACATCTTTGTTTTTCTTACATCATGTGATGAGGTGTTCCCCTGGGGCCCTTTCAGGCTGGGTGCCTTGACCCAGGCTGTGGTGTGTGATACATAGTTTGTGAGTGTTTACCATTAGAAGAAGGGTCTGATGGAGACCCATGGTGGTGAAGGTTCGGTCACCAGATATCTGGCAGCAGCTCCTGACAGGACATGATAATCTACATCATCTATATGATCTATGGTGGAGGATTCCCAAACAGACCCCTATCCAGAGTTGGTCTTTGGTGCCACCGTGTGGGAAATATCCACATCGCAAGTGCAGATTTCAAGCAACCATCCACTCCTAGAGTGATCATCTCCAAGCCTGTTTTCTTGCATATCAATGAGGCATGCAACACACAATCTGTTCACCGGGTGGAGGCTCTGCACATACTCAAACTGGTCTCAGGTCAGAGACTGTGGAACACCATCATCACCATTAAAACCTCCCACCCACAACCCAAAGCCTCTTCAGGAGGGACAAGATCTACTATCCAGTTGCTTCTTTGAGCTGTTCCAAACAGTAGTTCACAGTGGATCCTTCTCCATTTGGAAGCTCCTTTTGGCATCTGAGACCACTACTCTTGAGTTACTCTGCTTCTCTTTCTTTCTGCCCTTTAAATGGACTGAGCTCCCTTCCCTCTTCTTTACTACTTTTCTCTAGGTTATCCCAATAATTTCTAGAGTCTTACTCTGCCCATTCAGGGTGACCCTCAGACATTACAAACCCATCATGTAAAGGCAACCCAATCTCTTCTTGTCAGAACTCTGTCTCCTGGATCCTCATGTTACCTTTACCCTTAAGACTTCATCAGCCCTGAGTGAATCCCTTCCTTTCCACTTAGGCCACCCTACCCTTGGCCAGGCCAGTACCTGTACCTCCTGCCAGGCCGAAGTGCCCTTTGTTCCGCTGTGCTGGTCCTGGCTCCACAGAGCAGCTCTAGTCTGTGTACCCCAGAGCCTGCTTCTCTTCACTTCATCTCTGACAAGTTCCTCCCTCAAGCTCTGTCCAGACGGATTTTCTCTGTGTTCTCCTGAATGCATACTGCTTTTTCCTGCCTCCTCCTGCACAGGCTGGTCTGTGCATCTAAATGTTTTTTTCCTCTTTCTTTCACCTAACTCCTTATTGCCCATTAAATCTCAGCTAGGACATCATTTCTGGCCTCTCCAGGCCCCAGGTTGGGCCAGGAACCTCTTCTTCACCCTCACAATGCCCTATATCTCCCTCCCATCTCCACACTCATCTACCTGCTTCCCTTTCCAAAAGGATCACCTGCTGTTGATCAGAGCTCCACACTTCAACCAGATCTGGATCGAGTCACCTGACTGCCCAATTCCCATACTCAGAAGGCCCAGATCTCACAAGCCATTGAGTCCCAGGGAGAACCTATGAGTTACCACAGTCAACCAGTGGCTAAGCTGGCACTGAATCCAATGCTCTTACCTTTTTCTCCAGGGCTTCCACAAGCCTCCTGATGCCATTATGAATTGAATCAGTATCCTTGAAGATCTGGGGACCTTGACCAGAAGAGAATTATCCTGGGGGATCCTCTCTTGTGGGAGGACAGCCAGAAGCCCGGGCTCTTGGGAGCCTATGATGCTATCACTAGAAGCCAAGAGGGCTGGGGTATGGGTGACCTCAGGTCAGCACATTTGATGAGAGAACTTAATGAGACTCCCTTCTCCCACAGGCCTGCACAGTGGGAGTGCTGGCCGACATGTCATTTGTGGAGGACCTGAATTCCTGAAGGGTGCTGCTGGCAACTGTTCCAGGCCCCAGGTTAATTATTTCTAATGACATGGAGAAGAGAATGTGCTGAAATGGGACCTCCCCCACTCAGCCTTGGCCTCCCAGGGCTCTGCTCTGATCTTTCCAGACTCCTTCCATGGAAGGTGGAAGATCAGATCAGTTGTTCTGCTCCAGGCTTCCATGCTCTCCCTCTGCTCCAGCCCCATGGGACTCTTGGCTTTTCCTCTGTGACTACTTGGTGGGCTCTCACCTTGATCCTTTGCTTCTGCTGTGCCCTGTGTTCCATGAGTGGACCCAGCTCACATGCTCAGAGAGCTCAGCAAATATTAATGAAATGAATTGTTCTGTAAATAAACAAAAGTGCTAAACAGGCTGCCTGGCACAGGGGAGATGCCCCCACCACCTTACCAAATTTGCTAAGCAAATCTCAAAGTAGAAGAGAAAGAACCCAGCCAATCTTTTGTGCGCTGTTCCCCAAGCTGCATTCCTTGTGGTTCTTTGAGGAACAGCTCTGTTATCTCTGTTCAGGCCTCTGCTTGAAATTCAGCCTGATCTTTAGATCTGACTATTCATCCCTTAGGACCAGAGAAGCCTTCCAGGACCCCCACAATTGGCCCCACACCTCCAAGCTTCCTTCCTTGTCCTTTTTCTTTTGTGCCAATACTGGGGCTTGAGCTCAAGGACTGTGTGCTGTCCCTGAGCTTTATTGCTCAAAGCGGGTGCTTTACCACTTGAGTCACAACTCCACTTTCACCTTTTTTGATGGTTAATGGCAGATAAGAGTATCACATAGCTGGGCTCATGAGGCTGAGATCTGAGGATTGCATTTCAAAGCAAGCCTGAGCAGGAAAGTCTGTGAGAGTCTTATCTCCAATTAACCTCAAGAAAACCAGAAGTGGTGCTGTGGTTCAGAGTGGCAGAGTGCTAGCCTTGAGCAAAAAAGCTTAGGGACAGTGCCCAAACCCTGAATTCAAGCTCCAGGGTCGAAAGAAAAAAAGTATATCACAGACTGAGGTGAGGTGATGGGTTTGGGGAAGATTGAGAAGAACGATGAGAATGCAAGTTCTATGGAGTTGGGAACTGTGGTGTGTCAGTAGCACTGCTTGCCAGCACTTTCCATAGGAAAGTGGACACTTAATGAATACTTATTGAGTTATAAATGGCTGAGGGCACTGGGACATTTCTGTCTCTGAATCTTGCCAACACAATGTCATCTCAGTTAGTTGGCCCAAAATTGCCCTGACACAAGCTCTCTTTTATCTGAGCAGCCTGGATCCTTGTGACGTTTCTTGTCTTTCTCACTGTTGTTTTTCTCCTTCGTTTCCAGAATAGTATAGCAGCTTGACAATTTCACACTAAAGCTGAAAACTTTCCCTGAGAGTCATCTTTACTTATTTCCTGGAATTTTCTTTCCACCTCCCTTGCCTTATAAAATCTATGACTCATTTACGCCGTTAGCAGTGTCTTCTCCTCTGGGATTTCTCATAGCAAAGAAGCAGGGAAGTGTGTGTGTGTGTGTGTGTGTGTGTGTGTGTGTGTGTTCACTATTCCTTTTTGGCCCTGGCTTTTCTTCGAAAACCCTAGATTTTGTGAACTTGAGGGGGGAGTAGAGTCACTAGGTTTTCCCTTAACTTAGGCAGACCTCATTAAACCATGACCCTGTATCTCCCAAGGGACTCAACCTGGTACCTGTGAGGAGCTCCCAAAGCCCCAGCCTCCAAATTCTGTAGGAACACAAAACCATCTTTTGTTTCCTTGAAGAATTTCCACATATGACAGACTTTGAAGCTACCCTGGAAATCGAGAGAACTATAGCAGTATTTCTAAAAAACAAACAAACAAACTGTATTTCCTGTTTTTGTGTGCTGGTACTAGGGCTTAAACTCAGGCCTGAGCTGGACACTGTTCCTTAGCTGCTTTCTCTCAAGGTTAGCATTTTAACACTTGAGCCACAGCTTCAGTTTTGGCTTTTCAGTGCTTAACTGGAAAGGAGAGTCTCATAGACTTTCCTACTTGGGCTGGCTTTAAACCATCACCCTCAGATCTCAGCCTCCTGAGGGATTACGGTTACAGATGTGAGCAACTGGCACATAGCTCTAACATATTTCCAAGGTGGCATCCTTGAGCGAGAGAGCAAGGGAAGGGGTAACATTGTCCAAAAAAGAATATTTGAGGGGCTGGGAATATGGCCTAATGGTAAAGTGCTCGCCTTGTACACATGAAGCCCTGGGGTCGATTCCTTAGCACCACATATATAGAAAAAGCCAGAAGTGGTGCTGTGGCTCAAGTGGTAGAGTGCTAGCCTTGAGCAAAAAGAAGCCAGGGACAGTGCTCAGGCCCTGAGTTCAAGCCCCAGGACTGGCAAAAAACAAACAAACAGAGAATACTTGAATAATATAACTGCAACCCCTTTGTACATCACTTTTATAATAATAATAAATGAATTTTAAAAAATGAAAAAGATGGCATCCTTCTTTTCTTTTCTTTTTTTTTTGCCAGTCATGGGACTTGAGCTCTGGGACTGGGCGCTGTCCCTGAGCTCTTCATCTCAAAGATAGAGCTCTACCACTTGACACAGCGCCACTTCCAGTTTTCTGGTGGCTAGTTGGGGGTAAGTCTCAAAGACTTTCCTGACCCAGCTAGCTTTGAACCACAATCCTCAGATCTCAGCTTCCTGAGTAGCTTGGATTACAGGTGTGAACCATTGGCACTAGGCAAGATGGCATTCTTCTTCATCATTCTGGGATGCCCAGTAATTACAGACACACACACACACACACACACACACACACACACACACACACACTTTCTTTGTTTCTACTACTTTAAAACTGCTCAAATGCAAACACTCCAGTTCACATAGTGTACACATAGGTTTCATACCAACCATCCTGGAAGGAACAGCTGGTCAGACAGGAAGGAATCATACAGAGGTTGCTAAGCTCAGACAGATGGCCTAAGTGTTTGTCTGTGGGAAGACTGGGAGGATTTCTGAAAACTGGGTGGGAGTGAAGATGGGGTCTTAGGGACTGTTGATACAATTGATGAATGGGGCTAATATTTGAATGAGTGTGCAACTGGGTGTGTATTTGTGTTGTCAAAGGAGGTGAGTTAAAATTATTTTTCTTTTTTCTTTTTTTGTCAGTGTGGGCCTTGAACTCAGGGCCTGGATGTTGTCCCTGAGCTTTTTTGCTCAAGGCTAATGTTCTGTCACTTTGAACCACAGTGCCACTTCCAGTTTTCTAGTGATTAACTGGAGATAAGAGTGTCACAGACTTTACTGCCTGGGCTAGCTTTGAATCGTGATCCTCAGATCTCAGCTTTCTGAGTGTAAGGTCCACCCTGGGAGGGCTCTATGCAGATGACCCCACCTGTTTAAGTCTGCTCAGTACCTGTTACCTAGGTAACCGGCACACCTGGAGGCAGTTACCTCCCCCTTCTCTGAGGTCACACCCAATCCACCTAGCCATACCTCCCACCTTTCCCTATATAATCCAGCTCAACATGATTTCCCTTTTTCTTTCCTTTTCTTTTACTCTCTCTTGCTTCCTTTTTCTCTTTCCTTTTCTCTCTTTTTCTCTTCTTCCTTCCTCAATGTCTCCCCACGCCTCCATCTTGTGTGTGGGGGACCGCAGTTTGCTCTCCCCCCAATAAACTCCTTTCTGCCTGAACCATGTGGTGAGTTTCCTTTCGGCAAACCTTACACTAGGATTACAGTGTAGCTAGGATTACAGTGCTGGCTGGTAAACTGCTTTGTAAGTACATCAATGAAAGAAGGAAGGAAGAGGCACTGTGGCTCAAAGTGGTAGAGCACTAGCCTTGAGTGAAAGAGCTCAAGGCCTATGCCCAGGCCCTGAGTTCAAGCCCCACAACAATAAATAAATAAACAAACAAACAAATAATCTTTGTCTTCCTTTGCCTCCCGAGTGTGCCTAGGCATACATATTCTGGATTATAATCCCTTGTTTATTCCTGAATAAATTCATTTCTTCAGGGCTGGGGATATAGCCTAGTGGCAAGAGTGCCTGCCTCGGATACACGAGGCCCTAGGTTCGATTCCCCAGCACCACATATACAGAAAACGGCCAGAAGCGGCGCTGTGGCTCAAGTGGCAGAGTGCTAGCCTTGAGCGGGAAGAAGCCAGGGACAGTGCTCAGGCCCTGAGTCCAAGCCCCAGGACTGGCCAAAAAAAAAAAAAAAAAGAAAAAAAAATTCATTTCTTCAAGTTTCTCTAGGATAATTATTTTCAGGCTGACAAACTTGCTCTGCTCCTGTTCCTAGAACATTTTATCCAGGACATAATTTGTGGGACTCAGTACAAAAATCAAAATGTACAATGCGTCATTCAAAATTACTATGAATTTCAACATAGCAACAGCAGAACATGGAAATAATCACGAGACCCTTTGAGGCATGAAGCCACATGCAACTACTGTATTACACATATGTGGCAAAACAGGCCTTGCTTTTTGTTTTTTGCCAGTCTAGGGCTTGAACTCAGGGCCTGAGCACTGTCCCTGGCTTCTTTTTGCTCAAGGCTAGCACTCTGCCACTTGAGCCACAGCACCACTTCTGGCCGTTTTCTATATATGTGGTGCTGAGGAATCAAACCCAGGGCTTCATGTATACGAGGCAAGTTCTCTTTCCACTAGGCCATATTCCCAGCCCCGGGGCCTTACTTTTCTTTTTTCTTTTTTGGTAATATTGGTTTGAACTCAGGGCCCCCCACTAGCTAGGTAAGCACTCTACACTTGAGTCATACCTGTAGGTGCTAATGGACCTTCAATGGGAAAATTATACTCTCTTGGCCTCAGGTGCAGTCCACCCATTTGGAATCTTGTTGTGTATCAGTATAGTGCACTATGGGTGTCTCTGTGTTGTGGCTCTTGTTCATGCGCTATTCCCTATTCTGTGTGTGCGCGTGTGTGTGCGTGTGCGTGCATGTGTGTGTATGTGTGTGTGTGATTAATGTTGTGGATTCTGTGTCTGCATGCTTCTAACTGATACCCATCACTCCAAAGGGACCTCCTGTATTTTGATCAAGTCTTACCCTAGAAAGCACAGCAAGACACCTAGCCTGGGGTAATTCCACACAAGGCTGTTTTTTTCCAGAATCTGTCAGCACAAATCAAAGGATCCTGCTCTTAAGGAGACTTCCAAGAGCAGAACCCCTCTGAAGTTCTGCCTTTCCACACTTGAGACCAGTATCAGGCATGGCTCTGCCTGCCTTCTGGGTTCATGACATGAAGGTCCCTTAGAATCCTGTTCCATTGTCCCAGGTGAATGCCTTTTCACATTACTGCAAGGATTCTGAAATACCACCCCCTATCAATGAGTTCTTACCACGTGATCTACTAGGCATTTCACCTCAGAGTTCTACTAGGTCTGCTTTCTAGGACCCCTCCTGCTATTGTCTGTCTCATGTAAGTGACTTATTGGGGGACAGCTGTCCTCCAGTAAAGAATATAGAGTCGAACTCATGCCTGTAATCCTAGCAACTTGGGAAACTGAAATCAGAGGATAGTGGTACAAAGCCAGCTCTTGCATAGAAGTTTATGAGACCACTCCCCTTTTCAACTAATAGCTGGGTGAAATAGGGAAACAGGAGGACTGCAGCCCAGGCAGGAAGTGAGATCCTAGCTCAAAAAGAAAAGAAAAGAAAGAACAAAAGGGAGAAAACTTGGGCCAGGCCCGGTGACTCAGATCGGTAATCCTAGCTACTCAGGAAGCTGAGATCTGAGGATCATGGTTCAAAGCTAGTCCAGACAGGAACATCCATGACACTGGGGAAGCTGTGATGAGTTAGAGGAGATCTGAACTTATCCATGTATGTACCATCTTCTGTTCATGGACTACGGGCAGGCACAATTCAGAACTCTGTAGCTATGGCATCCAACTTCCCTGGGAGCCTCCCAGAGAGGGATTCAACTATGCAAGTAGTCTCAGGTGAACTTTGAGGACTGTGCTTAACACAGTCCATAGATGTGAATGTAGGCCATGAGAGGCCATCCAGAATATTCTGAAGGAGATGCCCAGCTTGGGCTTTTCTAGATTGGAAAGGCTGAGTCATCACCAAGGTGAGCATTTCCAAAGACTCAGTTGGACCACAGGGACTCCAGAAGATGCAAATTCTTGATATTGTATTCCTACCCCTCACATAAACCCTGCTGCCCTTTAGTAAAGTCTGTTTCTGTCCCAGGCTCTAGCACACAGTGGACACTCAAATACATCATGGATGAGGGAATTAGTCTGCTTCTACAGGAACTCCTGAGGAACAGCACGTATTTAGTGTTCCTCAAGGATAAAGTGTTCCTTTGCCTCTCACACCTCCAGTGGCCCTTCCTAACTCCTTGGGCCCCAGGTCCCAGCCATAGTTTTCTGCAAGGAAGATTAGGATTAGGGCTCGTTTCTGAAATTATAAACAATAGCAAGGATTCTCAAAACTCAGTCATATCCCAGTCACCTGGAGGGGTTGTGAAAACTCTGACAACTGGGCCCAATAATAAACTCCTGGAGTTTATGATTCTTTAAGTCTGGGCAGGGACAACTTGACATTTTTCCAAGTTCATAGGTTAAATTTCTGCTGCCGGTGTAGGCACCTACATGTTTAGACACACCTGAAACAAAAGCTTTTGGGGTTCTGCTATATATGCTGGACCTTCTTTACCTTTTCCATCTTTCTAGTGGAGTATCCATAGCTAGCATCTGCCTCTGAAGTACCTGGACCTTTCCAAACTCTTTCTAGAAGTTGGTCAGAGCCAGATGCTGATGGCTTATTCCTGTTATAGTTACTCAGAAGACTGAGATCTGAGGATTGTGGTTCAAAAGCAGCTTGGGCAGGAAAGTCTATGAGACTCACCTTCAATTAGCCACCAAAAAGCCACAAGTGGAGGTGTGGCTGAAGTGGTAGTGTTGGCCTTGAATGAAAAAGCTAAGGGAAAACACCCAGGCTTGGCATTCCCAGTACTGGCACGGAAGGAAAGAAGGAAAAAAGGAAGGAAGGAAGGAAGGAAGGAAGGAAGGAAGGAAGGAAGGAAGGAAGGAAGGAAGGAAGGAAGGAAGGAAGGAAGAAGAGAGAGAGACAGTTTGTAAAAAGTACCAAGAGTTAGCAATCTTCAACATCTACCTTCCAGGACTGACGAGAAGGGATTGCTTTAGATCTAATTTTCCTTCTTGCTTTTTGGTGGAGGCCTCTGAAGCATATATTGATTGCTGTACTCCAGGGATCTCACTTATACCACTTATAGGGAAAGGGAGAGAAGGTTAGCTCTCACTCAGCGGGGAATCCTCAGGCCTCTCCACTTCTCTTTATTGCAGCAGGAAGAGGCCCTGTCTTCAAGGGGCAAGCTAGAGGCCCCTGGAACCGAAAGTTTCATTTGCCACCTCTAAGAGTAGGCCTCCATTGGTTGCTTGAAAGGGCTTCTGGGATTGCTTCAGCTGTTAACTTGATTTCAGGGAGAGCAGAAGTGGGCTGAATTCCTTGAACCTGGAACCAGGAAGTTGAGGGTGTATGGAGGCTGACGGCTGTGCTGCTGGAAACCACAGGAACCATGAGGATTCTGGTCACACACAACTGCAAAAGCTACCCTAGAAATTACTTCCTTCTTTCGAGAGGCTTCCTCCTTTAGAAACCCACTTCAGATACTTTGTGAGGGAACCTAAGTTTTCCCAGAGGTCTCAGCATAAGTCTTCTGGATCATAAATATATTCCAGGGATACCACAAACTCTCAGAGACTCTCAGGAAGTTAGTATGTTTGGGCACTGCTCCAAACAAAACTGGGAATGGGCATTGGGAAGGCAACTGTGTCTGCCTCACTGAGTAAACTTCATCCATACCCAGTCTTGCTCTGTACTTTTCCAGTTATATGAACCAATAAGTTGTTGTATGGTTTAAGTCTATTTGAGCCAGGCTCTGGTAGCTCATGCCTGTAATCCTAGCTTCTCAGGAGGCTGAGATCTGACGATCATGGTTCAAAGCCAGCCTGGGCAGGAAAAATCTGTGCAACTCTTTATCTCCAATAAACTACAAAAAAACCCAAAAAGGCCAGAAGTAGAGTTCTGGCTAAAGTGGTAGAGTGCCAGCCTGAATGAAAAAGCTCAAGGACAGTACCCAGGCTTTGAGTTCAAGCCCAAGTAACCAGCACACAATAAAAGGCCAGGAGGTGGTAGTGGAGGAAAGGGTATAAAAAATTATTTATTTCCTTCTCTGGACTCGGGTTTCTTAGGAAGGAAAATTGTTTATTTAGCTCATAGTTATTTAGCCCAGAGTGATCTGGGCTCTTGTGACTTAGTTTGAGCAGTGCACACTGGCAGCAGTTGTACAATGTGACAAAGATTTAGATGTTTGCCAATTGACTCACTGAGTGAAACTACTCTGGGGAGCATCTCAAGGGGGGAAAGCTGTCTCACCAGCTCTTGGCTGGAGGCATGGCTCAAGTGGTACAGCAATTTGTCTAGCAAGCACAAGGCCTTGCAAACCTGATATACCACCCCACCCCATCCCCCCAAAAAGAGAGTATTGTTTACTAGTCTAGGGACTTTGGGTAGGATCCAGGTTTGGGCACAGCATGTATGAGGCAGTAGTATAACTAGTCAGTGCAGTCAGTGTGGTAAACAGTGTGCCACCTATGAGGCTCAGGGACTTAGACTGTCTCGCTTGGCACTCCTCAACTCCTACTCAAGTTTCATGACTGAGTCAAGGTCTCCTCCCCCAGGAAGCCTTCCCTAACCAAGCTGGAGTAGATGTACAAACTGGCCCCAACGGCCCTGGGGGCATTTTTCTGTCAAAACACTAATCCCATTGAAGCTTTTAAAAAATGTTTTGTAATCCTGGGATTTGAACTCATACTTTGAGCTTGCTAGACAAGGCCTCTACCACATGGGACATACCCTGGGTTCCACTGTACTTTAAAGGATTCCTTTTGGCTGGGCACAGTGGCGTATGCATGTAATCCCAGCTACCTGGGAGGCAGAGATGGGAAGGATCACAGGCAGCCCAAACAAAAAGTTAGCAAGATCCCATCTCAATCAGTAAGCCAGGTGAGGTGGTATATCCATACTAGTTGGACATAAAAAGGAAGATCAAGATCTAGGCCAGCTCAGACAAAAATAAAAGACCCTATTTGAAAAATAACACAAAATGGCTGACAGTGTGGTTCAAGTGACAGAGTGCTTGCCTAGCAAGAGTGAAGACTCACTCCAAACAAAAAGAGGGTGGCCAGAAGTTTCACCTCAACTTACCTGAGTATCGTTCTAATCTATGTGCAGTTCCTGCTCTCTATCTCTTCAACCAGAACCTACAAGGTCATGAGAATTTCTCGAAAGTGCTTCATGTACATTGGATATTATTACCTTTCTTGAGCCCCAATTGGCAGCAGGCATAGTTGGGTGCCTGGTACCATCTCCTTACACCACTCAAAAGAAGAGAAAGGACTGAAGTGGGCTATTAAGCATGGCCACTGCCTCTGAGAGAGAAACTACCATTTAGGCTTTGATACCAGATCTGTGGTGTGACAGTTACCAAACTGCCAATATTATTCACAGAGAGGTCGCAAAGGGGACTGAGCCTTTGATGAGTTATTCTTAAGGACTCATGGTTCAGCTACTACCTCTTCACAAGGGTTTTCTCGGATTCCTCAGTGTCCTCCCACCAGGAGAAGAAAGTACTTTTCTAAAGACTGTTTCCCTTGCCTACTGCAGGAGAGCCCAATGCCAGCCTCAACCCCAAATGATACCAATTACTCTCTGCAGAAGCTTGCCATAGGTCTCCCTCTGCAGAGAGCCTTGACTCCTGTATTCAAACACCAATTGGCGTTGACTCCAGGAGAAATCTGCCAGATGGCAACATCTGTTTCCACTTGCAGCTGAGAGGATTCCCTTAAGCATCTTCCTGTTCCAAATAGCCTATGTGGACCTGGGCTACAAACTGCAATGGCTTCTTCTTCCATTGCCCTTGAGTGAGCCTTTGTGCTTGGGGGCCTCCTCCAAGCTGATTCAGCCAGCATCCTTTCCCCAGATGGGCCCCCATGTGATAAAAATACCTCTAGGAGGGTGAAGGCAGGGGAAGGTGGGGGTCCTGTATATGCTGCCATGCCTACAAACAAGGAGTTCTTATTCTGGCCTCGAGCTGATAGAACCCATGTGGGCAGAGGTCTAACAGCCCAGGGCGGAAAAGAGCAGTCATTAGCACTAATGAGGCAGGCAGCTTGAAAGCCTTTTACTCTGAAGCTGCTTACCCAACTAGGGAACAGTCCGTTCTGTTCTCCTGGCTTCCAGGAACCCTATGCAGAAAGGGGCTTGGGGACAGATGTAAGGACGAGGGTCTTGGGGAAGCCTAGAGGGAAAAGGAGGAGAGGAATCAGGGACAGAGATGCAATCAGGAGGGCTAGGTTTGGCAAGAAGGGTTCTCTCCACCTTTCTTCCTGTTAAGAAATTGAAGGTTTGGTTCTTCACACCACCCCTGCCCATAAAAACCACTACCTGTCAGTCCCTTCAGTGCCCTTGACCCAAGTTCCAGGAAATAAAGGAAATAACATGCTATGTAAGGGCTTGAGCGAGCATCTCCGGGGCCAGAAATTAAATTAAGCTCTCAGGTCCGCCTGCCTTATTATGGATAATGGCTCCAGCCTGGCCCTATGTCCTAATGCTCTGGAGATTTTGGAACTTGGGTACCCAATCTTGTTCCCAAACTTTGGTTCCTGGAAGCCTCATCCCAAATTGGAGATAGGTGGACCTCTAGTAGAGCACCCAAAGGAAGGCTCAGGTTCCAGAGTGCAAAGTTGAATTGTGCCCCCACCCTCCAGGGAGGGCCCCCTCATGCTTGGGCTACAGGGAGAAGTCACGTGCCAGTCCTTTATTAGACCCTGCTATATAAGCTGAAGACATTGGTGGCCCAGAACTCTCTAGCAAGGACCAGCAAACAGAGGTAAGTCCTTAGTTTGGGCAGGGATGCTTGCTCTCTGGGGCCCTCTCTCTGGGCACCTAGAGGGTACTCCAAGGATGAGGAAGGGACTAAGTGGTGGGTTTTCCTACTGAGCCAGGCCATGCTGACTACAGTGCTGCTTAGCTGTGTCCTGCTGTTGGCACTGCCTGCCACACAGGGTGCCCAGATGGGCTTGGCACCCCTGGAGGGCATCAGAAGGCCTGAACAAGCCCTCTTCCCAGAGTTCCCAGGTCAGTATGGAGAGAAGCAGGGCTGGGTGGGGCCCAAACTCTCGCTGGCCACAAACCTGACTGGCTGGTGTAAGTCCTTGTATCCCCTTCCCAATTACATCTCTGGTAGGGTGGGACCTGTCTTCACATTCTCTGTCCCAGCCCTAGGTCTTCGTGCCCAGGTGAAGAGGATACCTGCAGATCAAGCAGAAGATGCTTTGCTGCAGAAGTCAGAATCTCTGGCAGAGGTAACTGCTCAGACAAAGGGGTAAGGCTGCAGGCAAAGAGCATCGGTCCTAGGACCATCTCCTCTCCCCACCTCCTGATCACCTCTCCCCGTATTCCACTGCCACTGCCATTTTTCATGGACTGGCACAAAGGAGGGCCCTGGACCTGCTTTGGGAAGCCCTTACCCATGTTTCTGCCTTCCAAACCAACGCAGGTGCTAGACCCACAGAACCGCGAGTCTCGTTCCCCACGTCGCTGCGTAAGGTTGCACGAGTCTTGCCTGGGACAACAAATACCATGCTGCGACCCGTGCGCCACGTGCTACTGCCGCTTCTTCAACGCCTTCTGCTACTGCCGCAAGCTGGGCACTGCCACGAACCCCTGCAGCCGCACCTAACCGGCTCGTGGCGCAGGGAGGGGCGGGGTGGGGGGGGAGACGCAAATAAAGGCTGGAATCAATCCCAAAGCTGTGGTTACTTCCAGTGTGGTCGTTTAAGGGGATTGGGCTCGTGCTGGGGGCTGGGAGGCGTTGTCAAGCCAAGGCCTAGGTTACTCCATCTTTCGAGCCACATACATGCACACTTTTAAGTCAGCAGGCACCTTTGGGGAAGTAGGAAATGCTGCACTCTAGTCTTTGAGCATCCTGTGCTATAAAATGCGGTGACAGTGGGGCGCATTGCGGTGCAGGGGCTTAGCTCCCAGTTGGTGAGAAAGGCAATAAGTTCCAAGGTCAGCTTGCAGCTCATTAAATGTGACCTCCAGCAAAGCCCGCCCTTTACTGAACCTCAGTCCCCGGTCTGTGGCGAGGAGGGTGGGGAGGGGGAGAGCTGACTCAGCTTCCAAGCATAAGAATCATCTCCTGTTCCACCTCGACCCTGCCGGCTCCGGCAGCGTCAGGTGCGCCTAACCCGGAGAAGTTAGAGTTCGGGCTCCCGTGGCATCCGGTGGCCAAGGGCGCCACCACGCGTTCAGCTGCGGATAGCCCAGCAGCTTCCAGGCCGCGTAGCGGGAGCTCCTTGTCAGTGCGCAGGCGCCAAAAGGCGGTTCGTCCCGCCCATCTGCGCCACGCTTGCGCACTAAGCCGCTTGGAAGTCCGGGGCGGCTCAGATTCCCCGCCCTGTGGAGGTCACGTGAGCTGCGTGCGCGTCACCTGACGCACTTGACAGCCCGTTTCGGGCGCCGCGTCAGCTGATCTTGGAGTCGCGTTGCGTGCCGGCTGGTTTGGGTTCTTGGGTCTCGCCGCCCTCCACCCCTCGCGCTGCAGCCATGTCGTTCTTCCCGGAGCTTTACTTCAATGTGGACAATGGCTACTTGGAAGGACTAGTGCGCGGCCTGAAGGCCGGGGTGCTCAGCCAGGCGGACTACCTCAACCTGGTGCAGTGCGAGACGCTGGAGGGTGAGCCGCGCGCGGGCGAGGGCTTAGGGGCTTTAGAAGGCCAGAATGGAGGCCGACCTGGGCCGGGAGGCCGGAAGCCGGGGAGTGGGGGGGGAGGCGTTGAAGGGCCTGAGAGGCCTTTTGGGGAAGATAGTAACGGATGGCCGCTGATGGGGGAAGGAGAGCCACCTATAGTTGTCTTGGCCCGCGCCGGCGTAGACAGAAACGAGGCTTTGAAGACTGCAGTGGTTCACCTCTGCGTAGGCTGCCTCTTCCCACCTTGTGCTAGTCCTGTAGTTTGGAAGAAGTGTGCGAGGGGTCTATACGGGGTGGCTGGACGGGTGTGAAGTGCGCAACAAACCTCATTGCCCTGATGTAGGCAGGGAGCTGCTTCGTTCCAACGCTTAGGGAAGGTAAGCAGGGAAAGCCTTCCCTCCCTCTCCCAAGGCCTTTAGAATCATCGTGGCTTCGTTTTGAGCCGTCTTGGGGAGTTGCTGAGTTGGTTTAGAGAGGAGTTCCTTCCAGCTCAGTACCAGTGGCTAGGCAGTCTCCTGAAGAATATGTCTGAGAGCGCAAGAATGCCCTGAAAATTTGGACGTTCATAGACAAGTATTTGGCCCAAAATTCTGCACCTTCAATAAAGGGGGGCACAGTTTCTTACACAAGAGTAGAGAGAAGTAAAGCATTGGTAATCTTAGGCTACGATCTGGAAGATCATAGTCTGAAGCCATCCTGTCATAAATATTTTCAAGACCCCATCTCCAAAATAACCAGAAAGCACCAGTTGAGCAAGCAAGCCTCACCCTAAGTTCAAAACCCAGTGTGGGGCGGCGGGGATAAAGTACACAAGAGTAAAGAGAAGCAGAGTTCCTCTTTCCTCTCAGTACACAGCTCCAAAGCAACATTGACTTCCTCAGACACAGCTGCAATAGATACTAAGTTAGAGATGTCCTTAATGCCAGGTTTTCCAAGCAAGTGATAGTGAACGGTAGAAATGTTCCATCCCTGACACTCAAGTGATACCTTTGGGCAGAAGTATTTATTATAGTGGGAGGGGAAGATGACCAGATGATTGACCTACTGGAGGAAATTTTCTCATCATAAGCTTTTGAGGTTAAAAATGAGCTCAATCCAAAAGAAGCTCAGGGACAATGCCCAGGCCCTGAGTTTAAGCCCCAGGCCTGGCCAAAAAACAAAACAAAACTCAATCAGTTATTGTTTATCTTGCAAACTAGACCAGTCTAGTAAAAATGCTGTTAAGATATAGAATTTGCCAAAGTTAAAATTCAGTAATTGTGGATTTTATTATTTTAAATAAGTCTGCAAGAGAATTTGCCTTCCTTATGTGAGTTCCCCTTCCTTATGTGAGTATAAGAGCCTGTCAGCAACCTGACTGAACTCATTTGAGAAGAGAAGGAGCAGGCTAAACCCAGGTGCCAGTGGCTCACTCCTGTAATCCTAGCTACTAAGAAGGCTGAGATTGAGGATCACAGTTCAAAGCCAGACTTGGCAGGAAATTCCATGAAACTCTTATCTCCAAGTAACCACCAGAAAGCCAGAAGTAGAGCTGTGTGGCTCAAGTGGTAGAGTGCTATCCTTGAGCAAAAAAGCTTAGAGTCAGCACCCAAGCCCTGAGTTCAAGCCCCAGGATCAGCACAAAAACAAATAAAAAACAATCAAAAGATACCTGAGGGAGGGCTTAAACTCCAGTAGCACTTAATGAGAGTTTTGGGCACTGACTGGCACGTGAAGAGATTTATTGCTTAAACCTAAAGGTAAACACCATTGATCAACTGGCATCCAATAGGTTGTTTTTCTTTGGCTTTCCTTATTCTTGTTGCTGTCTTGCCCTCCCCCCATAGAACTTCTAAGAGCACCAAGTTCCTATTTCTCCAGTTGACTTTCCATCATTCTACATAAACATACTAGGCCATTGGTCTTGCAGCACTGCTCAGCATGTAACCCCTGTCTCTTGTGGAACCTCATCAGACCTTTAGCTTGACATTCAGGGGTCCTCTACTCTTTTACACATAATCTTCTGCCTCATACAAACTTTCTCTCCATTCCTGGTGCATGTATGATGACACATCTGGACTAATGTTCTTCATCTGATATATTAACAGCATCTTTCTCATTGTGAGATGTCTACAAAGCTACTGTGTGTAAAATACAGCCCAACACCAAGAACACAGTAAACTCTAATGGCAAAGTACTCCATGAATGTTAGCTCATGTTTTCTATATGATTTTATCTGCTCTTCCCACTTTTTCCTTCTCGTCCTCATGAAGCACATCTCTGGTATCACCTCATCTTGGAAAGTCTGTGGCTGTGCTTGGTTAGGATGTCTGTCTCCTCCACTCAGTCACAACTCCTCAAGTATGTACAGTGCTACCTTCTTAAAGTTTCTCAACACAATTTGGGTTCCTTGGAACTTAGTATAATGTTGATGTTCAGGGCTCTTAAGGGCTAAGAGTAGAAACAGGAAGAAGTGACCAGAAACCCAATTTATCTTTTACAAAAAGTCCTCTCTATCTTTAAAGTTGATGCCAGAAGCCAGACCTCTAGGCTGCTGTTACTGAGTATTTTTGCCTCCCTGTCTCCAGGGAAAGGGGAAGAGAGACAGGAAGGGAAGATCAAAGAACCTTGTGGTCCCTAGAGAGATATTTCAGTATGTGATGGTGAAGTTTCTGTGGAATGAGTTTCAGGTGTTAGACAATTCCCAGATGTCATCGGGCATTGAGTAGAAGGTATTTATATTTGTTTTGCATTATAGATCAAGTGTAGCACCCCTAGTCTTCCTTCCTGGATTTTGCTCCAGTAGGGCATTTGCCCTCTGACCACTCTCATGCTAAAACTCTTTCTCTTAGTACCTCTGAAGCCCATGTATTGGCCATTGTGTATCTTGCTTGATTGTCTTTCTTCAAGAGTAGGAGAAAGACCCTAAAGAGACCATTCTCTTTTATGAAGCTCTGATGTTTTTCTGTATACCATATTGAATACCATTTCAGACTGAATCCTGTATAGGGAAGAAGTACAAGCCAGAGATGTTTGAAGAAAAATCATACAGCATTACTTTGAATATATTTGCTCTTTTTTTTCAACCAAACATCAGTTTTATGCTAGACATTGCATAGGAGATAAGGTATTTTATTTTGTTGAATGATGTTTTCTTTTTTTCTTTTTGTCGGTCGTGGGACTTGAATCTGGGCCTGGGCAGTGTCCCTGAGTTCTTCAGCTCAAGGCTAGCACTTTACCACTTGAACCACAGCACCACTTCTGGTTTTAGAAATAAGAGTCTCTTGGATTTTCCTGCCCAGGCTGGCTTTGAACCGCGATCCTCAGATCTCAGCCTCCTGAGTAGCTAGGATTACAGGCGTGAGCTACCAGAGTCCGACAAATGATGTTTTCTTGAGCTTCATAATCTGAGAATAAATGTCAGCAGGGCAAGGAAAGATACTGAGTGAACGTTGTAATGTAGTGTTTACATACATGAGCTTGCTACCTCATTGCTCTATGGCCATGAGCAAGATATGTAATATCTTGGTGCTGACTTTCATCACCAAAAAAAAAATATATAGTAATAGCACCTACCTCATGGGGTTTAACAGAGGATATTCCACATGAAGTGCTGAATTAGTTCATTTTATGTTGTTGACAATATCACAGCCTGATTGAGTTGTATAGAAAGGAGGTTTAAATCGACTAGTGGTTCTGGAGGTATAAAGCTGAAGGCCATGTCTTTTCTTGCTGATGTGATGATGCAAGAGATAGAGAACATATGGGTATATGTCTTCTTGTGTCTTTTTTTTTTCTCTTGTGGTACTAACGACCAAACCCAGGGTTGAGCCTTAAAGTAGTTGTGATAACACAGGCATGGTTATAATGTGTGGCCCAGGCACATCTCAAAATCATTATCCTCCTGTCTCCTCAGTGCTGAGCTTACAGGCATGTCCCACCTTACCTGACAAATTGCTCTCTCTGTGTGTGTGTGTGTGTGTGTGTGTGTGTGTGTGTGTGTGTGTTTAGTGCCAGTTCTGAGGCTTAAACTCAGAGCTTGGGTGCTGTCTTTCAGCTTTTTTGCTCAAGGCTAGCACTCTAACACTTTGAGCCACAATTCTACTTCTGGATTTTTGGTAATTAAATGGCGATAAGTCTTACCCGGGGTGACTTTGAGTCATGATCCTCAGATCTCAGCCTCTTGAGTAGCTGGGATTATATGTATTTGCCACCAACTAGCATCAGTGCTTTTACACTGAGGTTGGGGTAAGAGCTGAGGGTTAGGGCCCAGAATTGTGGCAAAACCTGTAATACCTGTCTGAAGCCCAGTAGGCTGGAAGAAGTAGGCCTTAAGGAAGTGTTTCTTGAATAAGCAAACATATTTGAACATGGAAGTAGCAACTATGTATGCTCCTCATGGTCTGAAAACATTCCTTTAGTCACATATAACAAACCCATATTCAGCAGACCGCTTTAGAAAGCTGTGCTCTTTACTTTCACTGGGCCCTTAAACCCAGGGCTAAGAAGGTAGAGCTTCTCCCATAGGTTTAATCTGTTTTTAAACCAAGAACTTGGGTTCCCAGATTTATGCTCCCTAAACAAAGATACCCAAGAAGCTCAAGCAGGAAGATTGGAAGCCAATATGTACTAAATAACAAGATCTTGTCTCAAAATAAAATTAAAAAACAAACAAACAAACAACAACATACTACTGTCCTCTATATCCTGCCACTTGGGGGCACCTTTTGACCTTTCTGTATGGCCTATTTGTGTTCATAGGCTGATTTCTCTGTCTAAAATGCTCTCTCCATTCTTCGTCAGATCTCTGTATGGCTAATCCCTCATTCTTTGCACTCAGCTGAAATAGTTACCCTTCCTCAGCAGGGCCTTAACCATGCTCTTAAAAGAAGATCCTATGTAACTTGTCTACTTTCTCTTTCACAAGTATCACCCTTCCTATGTAAGTTATCCATATTTTTTAGTTAATGATAACAATTATTGGGACTAACACATTGTAATTTCCTTTTTTTGCCAGTCCTGGGGCTTGAACTCAGGGCCTGAGCACTATCCCTGGCTTCTTTTTGTTCAAGGCTAGCTAGCACTCTGCCACTTGAGCCACAGCGCCACTTCTGGCCGTTTTCTGTATATGTGGTGCTGAGGAATTGAACCCAGGGTTTCATGTACACGAGGCAAGCACTCTTGCCACTGGGCCATATCCCTAGCCCCTCATTGTTTCCTTTTTATGATGTAATCACTGACATTAATTGACAAGAACCATTATTCCATTAGGGATGGCAAAACGGTGATCATGTTAGACTTTTTGTCACTATGACAAATCCTGAAAGTTTAAAGAAGGGGAGATTTATTTTTGGCTCACAGATTTGAGGCCATGATCATCTGGCCTTGATTCTACTAACTGAAAATGATATATTGAAGGGCTCATGCTTGTAATCATAGCTAGTCAGGAGACTGAGATCTGAGGAACACAGTTTGAAGCCAGCCTGAGCAGGAAAGTCTGTGAGACTTTTATCTACAATACACTATCAGAAATAAGCTGGAAGTGGTGCTGTAGCTCAAGTGATAGAGTGCTAGCCTTGAGCAAAGGGAGCTCTAGGACTGTGTCCAGGCCCTGAGTTTAAGCCCCAGGACTGGCACACACACACAAAAAGAAAGAAAATGATATATTGAGATATTATTTTTGTCCTAGGGATTCTCATTGCTTTATCCCTTGCACTGGACTTTTCTGTATTTCTTGTCACTCAGAAACTGGCATATACCAAAAAAACATGCTGGATTATCAGCTATACTCAGCTGATGAGTACTAGTCTGCCATTTTCCTAATCTGGGGTAGGTCTAATCACAGTTGGGCAAGTCAGGACATTTCTTTCCTGTGGTAAAGGAATATTAACATTTGAGAGGAGGAACCCTGTGATTTTCTCAATTTCCTTATGTTGTAGATGGTCTTGAGGATTTCTTTCCAGCCAGTGGGTTAGCACTTAGTTGCTATGGTTGTAGCAATCACAAGTATGATGTGCTGGCAGTCTTTCAGAACATTTTTATCCCTGTTTGCTTTGATTCACTTGTCTTCTATTCACATCTCCTTTTGCATTTCAGTATTATTTTACAAGACAAGATCTATTATGGGAAGAAGAAAGGGAAACTCCAGAAGCTGGGAATGTGGCTTAGTGGCAGAATGCATGCCTAGAATGCATGAAGCCCTGGGTTTGGTTCCTAAGTATCACATAAACAGAAAAGGCAGAAGTGGTGCTGTGACTCAATTGGTAGAGTGCTAGCCTTGAGCAAAAGAAGGCCAGGCCCTGAGTTCAATTCCCAGGACTGGCAAAAAAAAAAAAAAAAAAAAGAAAAAGAAAAAAAGAAAGGGAAGCTGAAACGCCATGCTGGGCTAGACCAATCACCAGTCATATGGAATGGAAGGTACAAATGTTGATGATGTCTTCCAGGAGTGGCAAGTCATTCAGCACCAATTGGTTGTGAAATGGCTTAGAGTGTGACTGAAAAGTTACATAGACACCAAGTCTTGAAAGATTGCAAAAGCTAATGTAGGCTTTGATGGTGTGTGCCTGTCATCCCATTACTTGGGAGAAAGAACCAGGAGGACCCAGAATTCCAGAACAGCTTGGGCTACATAGTGAGACCCTACCTTAAAGTGGTAGGGGGCCGAGAAGAGGGTGGGGGAGGCGAGTAGAGGTCACACTGGAGGTAGGAGAACAATCTGTAGGTTCTCATGGATAACCAGGCCAGAATCCTCAGGTATTGTCTGGAAACACTGTAGGGAAGTTTTAGGAATAGGATTGGATTAAAGAGGTTGATCAAGAATGAGGATTTAAAAGAATGTTGTTCTCATATTTGGGTTAGGTAGTTGTGTGGAAGACAATGAAATGATTTTGGCTTATAGGAGAAGGAACAGGTTGGAGAAGGAGAAAAATGATGAGATTGAGGATCTGAACCATCTGAGTGGAAGTATAGAGGGGTGAGGTCTGAGTTTGGGTAACATCTTGAGGAATTGAAGCAGAGGTAAAAAATAAATTTCAAAAGAGACATAAAATCAAATGAAAAGCCAAAGATTGATCCTCCCACCTCCAGAGTGCTTCAGTTAAACAAGAGAGGAAGAGGTTTTGTCAAAAAGGCCAACACCATGGCCTGAGAAGGGTGTAGCCTAAAGGAGAACCTGAAAGAGAAGTGGGTGGTGAAAGCAAACATGGCTTGGAAGAAGAAGCTTTCTATTTGGTTTTCCTATTAGAAGTCATGAATAATCTTTTTAAAGTTCAATTTTATTCCTATTACTAAGCTGTTGTACAGAGGAGTTACCATTTCATAAGTCAGGTAATGAGTCCGTCTCGTTTCTTCTTTTTTTTTTTTTTTTGGACAATATCATCCTGTCCTATGCTTTCCCCCAGTTTTCCCCTCCCCTCCCTGTCTACAAGTTACATAGTTTTCCATACAATATACTGAATACCATGATTGCATTTGATGAGTAATCATAAGAACAGAGGAAGGTGAGACTATAAGCTAGCTGATGGTAATGATTGGCAGAGAGGATATATGGGCATCCCAGTTCAGTCACTGGCTTTGTGACCTTGATCGAGTCATTTATTTGTAGTGCTAGTGACAATAGAATCTTTCAGCTAAATGGCACACACCTGTAGTCCTAATGATTCAGGAAGCTGAAGTGGCTCATCGCTTGAGCGCAGGAGTTTGAGGCTAGCCTGGGCAACTTAGTGAAAGCCTGACTACTACCCCATCACCACCCCCAAAGAAAAGGAAGGAAGAAAGGATCTCTTGGAGAGCCTGGCTGTGAGTAAACAAAGAAGCCAGCTCCTTCTACTGTGGTCATTCCCATGTTTCGCTCCCAGGAAGCAGATGCCATGGGTTGAGAGTGGAAAGTATAAATATATCATTCAGGTTTTGCCTGGAGCAGGTGTGCTTGTGGACATCAGAAAAGCATTAAAATGATGCACAGTAGGTACAGGGTACTTTGGGGATGGGAACATGTGGTGGGTGGCAATTACAGATTATAAGGTTTATTTTGGGGGTAACAAAGTGTTCTAAAATCGATTATGGTGGTGATAGTTGGTTGATACTGAAAGCTTAGAATTGTACATTTTAAACTGGCTTAGCTTGATGGTACCTGCCTGTAATCTTAGTACTTGGGAGACTGGGACAGGAATATTGGGAGTTTGAGGCCAGACTGGACTACAGAATGTATATGGTCTTAGTGGAAATGGTTTGTGTATTTTATTTCATTTGTCAAAGGAAACAGTATTGAAATGGTGAAATTAGATGACCACAGTTTTTATAGCAAGATGACCTTAGCTCAATTCTAAATTCCTCAGAGTCAGATATGATCCAAAGAAAGAAATGTCATAGTCCTACCAATCCAATGATTACAGCAGGAGAAATATTCAGGGGACACTGGGGAAAGCATGCACAGAACCCAGAGGGAGTTTGTGCTTTGGAACGAAGAAAATGAACACAAATTACTAAGCTGTCAGGGTCTGGTCCTCACAAAGGCTTGAAGTTTTCTCAGTATTTAGAGGACTTATTTTCCAGCATTCCTGAGGAGTAGTATTACTGCATGAAAGTCATCCCAATAGCTAGTGGAGCTGGCATGGATTATTGGTGATGACTGTGGCAGCCCACTATCTTTTTTTTTTTTTTTTTTTTTTTTTTTTTTTTGGCCAGTCCTGGGCCTTGGACTCAGGGCCTGAGCACTGTCCCTGGCTTCTTCCCGCTCAAGGCTAGCACTCTGCCTCTTGAGCCACAGCGCCGCTTCTGGCCGTTTTCTGTATATGTGGTGCTGGGGAATCGAACCTAGGGCTTCGTGTATCCGAGGCAGGCACTCTTGCCACTAGGCTATATCCCCAGCCCCAAGCCCACTATCTTGATAACTTTCCTCCAGCTTGCTGCTTCCCATGAGGGTGAGATCCCCAGAATGTGAATAAAGGCTAAGGAAAGGCTGGAGGGAGGTTTGACATCTTGCTGCTATGAGCCAACAGGAACTTGATACCCCAGTGGATGAAGCAGAGGAGTATTGTGGAGGGGTTAGAAATTGATGTGATATGGGGCTGGGGATATGGCCTAGTGGCAAGAGAGCTTGCTTCGTATACATGAGGCCCTGGGTTCGATTCCCCAGCACCACATATACAGAAAATGGCCAGAAGTGGCGCTGTGGCTCAAGTGGCAGAGTGCTAGCCTTGAGCAAAAGGAAGCCAGGCCCAGGACTGGCCAAAAAAAAAAAGAAATTGATGTGATATAATTAGAAATTTGGTCTGAGGCTGGGCTCTCGTGGCTCCGGCCTGTAATCCTAGCTACTCAAGAGGCTGAGATCAATAGCTGGAATAAACTACCAAAAAAGCTGGAAATGGAGTTTTGCTCAAGCACTAGAACACCAGCCTTGAGTACAAAATCTCAGAGCCAGTGCCCAGGCCCTGAATTGAAGTCCCAGGACTGGCACAAGAAAAAAATGAAAGAAATTTGTTCTGAGGTTCTGAAGAGTTGATTCAGGAGGAGTCAGGCTAGAAGGCAGGACATTTACTGGTGGCTCTTTCAGCTCTCCAGGTGACAGAACATGGGCTGGACCAGGCAGGAATGATACAAAGGAGAATATGACAGGCTGGGTCAGAGGATGACACTTACAAGATAGGGTCAGTTCTTATTAGATATGAGGTAAGAAGTGCTAGGAGTCAGGACCCTGATTCAGAAAAGACAAGATGGGCCTAGCTATTCGGGAGACTGAAGTCTGAGGATCATGTTTTGAAGCTAGTTCAGGCAGAAAAGTCCATGACACTCTTATCCTCACTTAACCAGCAAAAAGCCAGAATTGGAGCTATGGCTCCAGTGAAAGAGTGCTAGCCTTCAGCAAAAATGCTCAGGGACAGCACCCAGGTCCTGAGTTCAAGCCCTAGGATTGGCACGCACGCACACACACACACACACACACACACACACACACACACACACATTTGGATGGGTATTTTAGCTGTTTCTGAGATGAAATGTTTGGGCAGTGGTTAGAGTAATAGAAGAGATGCTCTCTCTCAGATGTCCAAAGGAGGAGTCAAGTAAGTAGGCAGGTGGACATGTAGAAAAGTAGCACTAAAGGTACCAGTCTGGAAGTCATTAGTGCACAGGCTTGTGGTAATTAGACCTGTGCTTGGCCATCTATTGATCTACAGATGCCTTAGAAACCTAGTGCTGCTCCAAGTTCTGCCACATGGCTAGAGAACAGCCTTAACTTCAGGCCAAGTGGATATAAGGGTGACCTAACAAGGATGCCTGGCATGGGTCCTAATATAGCAAGCAGGACAGGGAGACTAACAGCCAGGGATTTCCCTCCAAAGTTCCTATTGCGTCTTGTCCTGCATGAATATGGGTTTTTGTCTTTATGTCTTCTCCTGCATGAATATGGGTTTTTGTCTTTATATATTTAATTCTAAAATACAGTTGACAGAAAAAAGGCTTGATGTAGATTCTCTCTCTCTTACATGTTTTCGCCCCCTTGTCAAAACACTACATGTCTCATACTGCAACCTTATTTATATTATTTTATCTTATAGGTTAGCAGAAGATAGCATGTACAGAGATGCTCATAGGAGCCTTATTGGTAATAACAAACTATTAGAACCAAATGGCACATCCACTGATATGATAAGTAAACCACAGTAAGTAAGCAAGTGCTCAAAAGCATGAAGTTCCATAAAGTCTGATTTAGAAATATATTACTAGGGAAAAGTTGCAAAGAATTATGTATAATATAATCCCATATATGTATAACAGAGTCCCACTATTGTAGAATATTAGATGGCATGCACATGGAACTGTGTTTGGAAGCATAAGCATCAAGTTACCCAGATTGACAACTTTTAGTGGAAGGATTGGAAAGGCTGGGAAAGGGAAACATTTTAATATTTAACTTATATATTCTTTTATTGTTGGTATGTATTAGAATTAATAATTATTACTTTTAATTTGTGTGTGTGTGTGTATGTATGTATGTGTATGCTGTGGTTTAAACTGAGGGCCTCATGCTCTTCCTTAGCTTTTTTTTGTTGTTGTTGTTGTTGGCCTTGGGGCTTGAACTCAGGCCTGGGCACTGTCTCTGAGCAATTTTTGCTCAAGGCTAGCACTGCCACTTTGAGCCACAGTGCCACTTCTGGTTTTCTGGTGGTTAGATGGAGATAAGAATCTCAGGGCTTTCCTGCCTGGACTGGCTTTGAACTGTGATCCTCAGATCTCAGCCTCCTGAGTAGCTGGATTTTAGGTGTGAGCCCACCAGTGCCTGGCTTGCTTAGCTTTTTTTTTTCCCCCCAGTCTTGGGGCTTGAACTCAGGTCCTGAGCACTATCCCTGGGTTCTTTTTTGCTCAAGGCTAGCACTCTACCACTTGAGCCACAGCACCACTTCTGGCTTTTTCTATATATGTGGTGCTGAGGAATTGAACCCAGGGCTTCATGTATACGAGACAAGCACTCTACCACTAGGCCATATTCCTAGCCATTGCTTAGCTTTTTTATTCAAGGCTGGTACGCTACCACTTAAGCCACTTCTACCATTTTTTTTCTTTTTAGTGGTTTATTGGAGATCTTTTGCACTTTTCTGCTTGGTCTAGTTTTGAACCGCTTGAATAGTTAGGATTACATGTGTAAGCCATTGACACCCAACTTAATTAAAAAATTTTTTATTGTTATTATAAAGGTGATGTTCAGAGGGGTTACAGTTACACAAAATCAGGTAATGAATACATTTCTTTTTCCTTTTCTTCTTTTTGTCTGTGTAGGGCTTGAACTCAAGGCCTGGGCTCTGTCCTTGAGCTCTTTTGCTCAAGGCTAGTGCTCTACTACTTTGAACCACAGCTCTACTACTGGGCATTTCTTTTTGGATAATGTTACCCTGTATTTGCCATCCAGACTGAGACCTGTGCTGGTTATTACAGGGCTGGTCTGAGTCTTAAAGAGATCTATTAAACCCCTTTATACCTGAAGACTTAGGGAAGGTCCTCAGGTACCTATGGGCCCAGATCAAGATTGACTCTCATTGTGTCCCAAGCCAGAGCTCTAGGGCCTCTTACTAGGTATGTACACCTGTCATTGACAGGTCCCTTCTTCCCTGGCCATTTTCTCTCTCCTTTGCCTCTCCTATCCCCCACTCCTATTTTCCTTTTTCACTGATTACATCTTGCACTGGTATATGTTTTACCTAATTTTATCTAAGAAGCTATTTATGGTCAAGACAGTAATAGTCTACATAGGAACAAATAACTCCTGGTTTCACGAGCCTTGCCCCAAGAGGTCATGTCAGAACTTGCTCTGGTGAATGATAACACACTTTCCCCAATCTACTCAGCAATTACTTGGCCTTGGTTTCTGAGGTGGAGCCAATGTCTAAACCTCTGTCTGGGATCTTTCAGGGTGTTTTCAGAATATAGGCAAATGTCAGTTGTCTTGAACACTTGTAAAATATTTTCTGAGTAGCATAGAGAGAAATGTCTCAATACTGTTTTAAACATTTTGCTTAAAACCTTCTGATGGGTTTGTCTACTTGCCCTGCATTCTTAAGTGGCACACACTGAACAGAGTATTGTGTCTCCCTCATAAGAGTTGTTAGACTTTGATGAACAGAGCCACTATCCGTGGGAGCTGAGATCTGCTTCCAGTAATTTTGTGTCTTGTCCCCATCAGACTATCCACTTAATTCTTGCATCAAGGGTGCCCATACTGTGATGGGCTTCTGGTAAGTCATTTGAGACAGCTCAGGGTCCAGCCCTAAGGTATCTCTTTGTTGCCAGAACCTCTCCTGACTTCTTTGTGGGACCAGATATTAAGCAGATCATAGCTTCCTTTCTGGCCAGCTGTGTGAAGCTGAGCATGTGTTCATCATCTCTAAAGTAAAAGAGAAATCACTGCTTTGCAAGTAGTTTGATTTTTTTCCCCCCTCCAGTCCTAGAACTTGAACTCAGGGCCGGGGTGCTGTCCCTGAGCTTCTTTTGCTTAAAACTATCAATCACAGCACCACTTCTGGCTTTTTCTGAGTAGTTTATTGGCGGTAAGAGTCTCACAGATTTTCCTTCCCAAGCTGGCTTGGAACTGTGATCCTCAGATCTCAGCCTCCTCAGTAGCTAGGATTATAGGCATGAGCCACCAGCACTTGGCTGCAGGCGGTTTTTAAAGATTCAGCCAAACCACTTTCAGCCACTTTCAGTTTTCTAGTGGTTAATTGGAGGTGAGAGTCTCAGAGTTTCCTGCCTGGGCTGCTGGCTTTGAACTGTGATCCTCAGATCTCAGCCTCCTGAGTAGCTAGAATTCCAGGCATGAGCCACTGGTGCCTGGCTAAATGTCTTCTCTTTCTGACACAAGTCTGTCTGTAGCCTCATGCCTTGTAGGGGTAATGGTTAGGGGAGATGCAGACTAGGAGTCTGAGATGTTATTAAATTAGAGGGATGTGTTGAGAAGTAAGTGGAGCTACAGCAGTCTCTTCCTGACATAGCGAAACCCCTTACTGCTGGCCACCCTCCCTTTGGCCACAAGGGGGTGTGGGAGGATCACTCTCCTACCAGAGAGCCTGGGAAAGGGGTGTGTGTGTGGCTGGGCCTCTGAGTCTGTGTAGCTGCTTTTCCTGCTCCTCTAATAGCAATTTGTCCCTTAGAATTCTGCTCTGGGTTCTGTTTCCCTCACCCAGACTTAATCAGGTAGGACTCAGTGTCTCCTGTCTGCCTGTCTCTTTCTGCTCTTACGTCCCTGTGTCCTAGCTTCCAGGGATCTGAAGAAGGCTACAGGACAGCTCCTCATGCTTTCTTCCCTGATGTCCTGTGCAGGATACTTCAGCTGTCCATTAAGCTATCCTCATTTACTCATATCTTAGTCATTCTGGCAGCTTTCAGAGTCAGAGCAGCAGCCACAGAATAGTGTGCTAATATGCACCCAGGTGTCTTGGAGGCTCTAAATAGGAGCTTGAGCTCCCCAGAGGTCAGAACCAACCATGCTTTCTAGGTTCATAGAAGTGATCTTACCCAGGCGATTCCCACTCTTGTCATGCCAAACTCGTCATCCATGAGAGACATACACATGTATGTATACGTGTGTGCAGTTGACTGTGGGAGAGTCTTAATTAAATCTTGTACCTTTACTTCACATAAGCATGGTAAATCCTACAGTTATCCTGGGAATAGGGTTGTTATTAGGTGATTGACAATTTGGAAACCTTTCCATTGGCCTCCCTGACCTCTGTTTCAAGTAATAGTTGCTATAATGCACACACACACACACTTTTTAAGAAACAGGAAAATCAAGGCTAGGCTGATATTGTGTAGTCTAGACATTTGCTTTGCTTATTGATTTGCAGAATCCTGTAGCTCATCCAAAGGAGTGCAGGGAGGGAGAGGAGAGCTCGACCGACACTGTTTAACTGGGCTTTCTTGAGGACAGAAAGATTTGTGATAAGGAAAAGGATGTTGGTGGGGTTAACCCAGACTGCTTTGGTACTGCTTTTCTGGCCAGCTCTGACCTTGCTCCCCACTCCCTCAACATTCAGGCAGTGGTTTCAGGCCTTGACCTTTGATGAGGCTTCAAGTTTGCCTGACAAATGAGCTTCCTCTCTGAGGAGTCGTTGTGGTATCCTTGTTGCTACTACCTAGCCATTTCTGTTTCTCCCATTCCTACTCTGAGGGCTGTAGGTCCAGCAGTCTTGCCAAAGCTGCTCCATAGATGTCCAGGCCACTTGTCTCACTCGAGCTCCTGAGTGGCCTTCAGAGGTTTGGTTACAGAGAGTCACAGTGACCTGGGCTTCACTAGGCAAGCATAGTGGCATCACGGATAGGGATAACCTTGCCCAACCCTCTTATTTTATTTGATCTCAAGTAAGGTCCAAAGGATTATTCATGGTCTCCTGACATTGTCTTGGCCCTTCAGGTCCGATCACTGTACATTCTTTGAAAATTTCCTTCCTTTGTTTTTAAATTTTGTTTCTTAAGGCTATGCCTCTCTGTACACAGCCCCTGACTCAGTAATGGGTGGTCAGGGGAAAGACATCCTGCTTCTGGGGCACTTGTCTGTCCCTCAGGACTTTCCACAAAGAATGTAGCTTAGAGCTTAGTGAGTTGGGAGTTGAGGAATTTAGGTGAGCTGCAACTCATAATCTGCTACACAGGGCCCTGAGGTTGCCCTATGTGTCATGTGGTTGTAATACTCACTATCAGCTCACTGGTTTTCTATACCCTCAATTCTTTTTTTTTTTTTTTTTTTTTTGGCCAGTCCTGGGCCTTGGACTCAGGGCCTGAGCACTGTCCCTGGCTTCTTCCCGCTCAAGGCCAGCACTCTGCCACTTGAGCCACAGCGCCGCTTCTGGCCATTTTCTGTATATGTGGTACTGGGGAATCGAACCTAGGACCTCGTGTATCCAAGGCAGGCACTCTTGCCACTAGGCTATATCCCCAGCCCTATACCCTCAATTCTTTAAGTTTCCAAATAGATCCCATGTGCTCAGGCCTGGGGGAACTGAAGTTCTTGGAATAATTTTCTAAAGGCCTGGTGTAGGCTCCATGCCTTCTACCTTCTATACTGGTCCCTATCATTGGAACTAGGTTCTACTATGATGCTCCCTTACAGGAACCAGGCCAGATACACAGTACTTACCATACTCAGTCTGGCATATTATGACTGCCTTTGTATATGTTCCAATATGTTCTTGAGCTGGAAGGCTCAAGACTGGCTGGAAGACTGAAAGGCAAGATGGGTGAGAGGTTTGGGAGGTCTACTCAGGACCAGCCTAGATGGTTACTGCTGTGACTTGCCTGCCTGGTCCAAGCCCCTTGGCTCTACTGGACATAGATATAGCACATAGATTGACTCTGCCCTTGGCCTGGTCTTCTCTGTGCAGTTTCTATAAGCTGAAGAGAATGTGGCTCCATACTGAAAGCATTATATCCTCACAGCCTCAAATTAGGCTTTATTCACTGAGTCAATTCACAGGGCCTACATCAAAGCAAAATGAATATTTCTTTCTTTTTTCTTTTTTTTTTGTTTGAGCTGGATTTAGGCACCATAGAATTGACAGGATGCTCTAGTTTGGTTTCCTAGCTTAGTTTGGTTTCACTGAGAACAGTAGCATGTGGGGAACCCTAGAACTACCTTTCATCTATTTCTGAGCTAGTGTTAACTTTCCTTTGTGTCCTTCTTCCAGAGGTCTCTGCATGTGGAACAGGAGCCTAGCATTAAGGATTGTTCAGGTTGTGTAGATTGGCAGACCAGAGAATTAGATGGACTTGGGCCAGCTTTTGAGTATGGTTCACTGCTATAGCTGACCTTCCCTTGGCTGGCTGGCACCTGGCTAGACCATTTTACTTTTGTAACTCACACTCAGGCGAACTCAGGTCTTTGGAGAATGAAAAGCAGCCTTTTTTTTTTTTCTTTAAAGCACCGTATCCATTTCAACTTGCAGATTCTAAAGCCATAGTGGCAAACCTACAGAAGAAAAAGCTTGCTTGAGGTCAAAGTGCATGTCAGCAGCAGAGTAGGGTGTGCCCCCCTTTCAGGGAGAGGCTGGATCTGTCTCTCAGTTGTTAAGCTAAACTGTGACCTGGGAACATAAGGAAGCTACTAAGCAAGCCCTGTGTCTTTTGGGACACAGGAGTGTCCAGTCCCATGGAGCAGTAAGGCCTAGCAGGGAACAGCCTGGTGAGGGCTGTCCAGTTGGATCTCCACTCAGTCAGAGGAGAGATTCTTGGAACTTGCCCTGGGTGCAGCAGTAACTAGTTCTGCCCCTCCCTTTGGCACATGAGGCCATAGCCTGAGTGGCACCCTCCTGACTGGTGGATGGGTTGACTTCCTCATGGGATATGAGAGATGCTTTCATTGTCCCAGTCACAGGGACGGGATGTTCCTGAGAGCTTGTGGGTAATTAAGTGTAGATCTGCTGCCACCTGCCACCTGTCCTGGAGCAGACAGTAGGGTGGTAAACCCGGGGCAGATATCCTGCTGCCTACTAGACCACTGTATCCCTGTGTTTGATGTTGATAGGTGTTGCCACTGGTTTTAGCTGGGCCACCTCTGTGGTTCAGTTCCATGTTCCTTGCTGCTAATGCCTCACTTCACTGAAAAGCCTCTAGCATGAAACAAAATGCGTGTCTAGGGACCAAGGCAAGAGAACTTACTGTCCTTGCTCTGCAGGAGTCCAGACTTGTGTCAACTGAAACCCAGTAGCTTGCATGTGGCTGTGCCAGCAGTAGACTCCAGGTTCTTCCCGAGACTACTGGCCTGCCAGCCCAGGGGCTTCCCATGGAGCAAGAGCTGCCTTTGGCTATACTACACTCTGTTTTCTCCCAAGACTAGGTCATAGCTCAAGGCAGCCTAGTGTGTGGTAGGTGGGTCAGCCTGTCTACCTGATTTCTGGGCTGCTCAGAGCTCTGTATGATCTTTCTGGTAGGTAAGCAAATTTGGAGACAGGATCCTGGATCTTGAGCCAACTCTATTCTTCCTTTCCCAGGATATAACAGGTGAGGCCCGTGTACTTATATGCCCATGGTGCAGAGGGTCCTGCTGCAGACAATGACAAAGCAGAGGGCATGCTAGAGCTCTAGGGGAAGGATTGGGACAGACCATGGAAAGGTGTGTCAGGGGCATTCTGTCTGAGCTATCCAGGGCAGACTGAGCAAGGTTAGAGTAGAGAACTACAGACCACTGGGCTGAGAGTAATGGTCAGGAAGCTCTGAGTGGAGTCCTGTCTGCCAGAAGAGATGGCTTGTGATGTGCTGTATTCAGGTTCTCTGTATATCAGAGCCTCAGTTCTGTGCCTTTGCAGTTTTCCTGAGGGGGTGACAAAACAAGAGCTGGTGACAAAAGAAGAGCCAGGTGACTGGTCAGGAGCCTGGGTCCAGAGACATTGTATAGCTTCTCTATGGACAAGATATGGGACAGGACATGGGATATGGACATTCTTAAGCTTGACTCTGACCCTAGCACTTGTGAGGCAGAGGCAGGAAAGGGTGCAAGCTCTTGGCTACCTTGAGTTACAAAGTGAGACTGTTTCTCAAAACAAACAGTAAGGGCTGGAGGTGTGGCTCTAGTGGTAGAGTGCCTGGCTAACAAATACATGGCTCCAAGTTCAGACCCCATTACCACCAAAATACACAAAGATTTTTCTTCTCTCTTCTGTCTAAGGAGTGAATTAGCAAAATGAGTCTTAAGAGTGGACTAGAGTTGTGGCATGGACCAGCTAATGGAGGATGGCATGCTTGGACTGGTCATACAAAGGGACTCTGGACACCCCATTTATGGATGGTGGTGCTAGGCTCTGGTGGGTCATGTGGTATGAGAGGAGGGGAGTAAGCTGGCATTTGAAAAACGTTGGAATGCATTATGGATCGATCAGTTGGTATTACATGGGGTTTGCAGGGAGCCTGTGATAGGCCCTATCAGTGGCCTTGAGGCTGAAGAGGATTCTCAATCTGTTCTACAGGCCCTAGGTAAACCCAGGGTTAATGGTTCCCATGCTGAGGCTCCCACACTTTGAATTCCAGATGTGGCTCTCTGACTCTGCAGATCCAGCCAGCCGGTGCACACATCTGCTTTGGAACTGATGTGAAGAAGTCTCTTCTCCCCTGTCCCCAACCCCAGAGAGGAGGCTTAGGCACAGCACATTCATCCAGAAGGAGCAGGGTGCTACAGGCTCCATTGGGTCACTAGGCTGGTCATTTATCTGTCTACCTGAGTTTTCCTTCTCTGAGCCCCTAGGAGCTGTAGTATCAGAGATAGAACCCTGGGGTTTTTCAAAATCTCATTTGGGCAGGTGTGTGTGTGTGGGGATAGTAGACAGGTCCCAAGGCCCTGCCTTATAGGGAATGGCAGAGTGGGCACACTAGGCTTAAGGGAGCATGTTCTCACATCTGGTTTTATTCACTGGACTACAATTCCTGAAAACCCCTGAGCTCCCCAGGAGAATGTCATTGAGTAAACCTCTGGAAAAGCAGAAGTAAAGTCTGGGAACACACTGTCCTCTCACACTCTGCTGTGGCCAGCTGGCCAGCAGGACCCCATCATCGGCTATGAAACTAGGGGTGAGTAGGAGCCACCCTGGCTAATATGCTGGGCCAGAGGCTGTCTTCATGCCTGCTGGCCCCTTGGGCATGTTGGAACTAACCTTGGCATAGACTAGAAACCTTTCTTCTGCTTCTTTGGGTTTTTGGGGAGGAACTGCAGAGGTCAAGGGCTGGAGAGGCTATATACTACCTGCCTCTGGGACCCAGATGAAAAGGCTAAAGGAGCCCCTTCAGGTAGGGATGAAGGAAAGCTTTCTGGAAGCAGGTGGGGACATGGTTGCCTAGTTCTACTCCTCTGGGCCTGAGTGGAGCTGGCTGCCAAGCCCATACTTTGACCTCATAGAACAGAGCATTGGTCAGGCTGGGAGTCTTCATGCCCCGCTTCAGGAACCAGGAGTCATTTGATGGCATCTGGGCTTTGTTGCTCAGGGGTCTTGGCCCAAGACCATTGAATAGGGGTAGGCAAGGATGGTGGGGACAGTTAGAAGCCAGTTTCAGGCCAGTACAGACTGGCAAGCCCTGAAAGAAATAGCCATGCCAGGTGGCTATTAGGATATAGTCTTTCCAAGTGCCTTCAAAGAGCTCAGCTGTACCTTGTAGAAGCCAGGAAAGTTGGCCTTTGACACAGGCAACCTCAATGTAGATTGGACTGCCCTGTGGAGGAGGGGTATCAAGGGCCCTCACTTTCCAGGCTGGCCTTGCATTTCTAGCTAGGTGTGAGGATACAGCCCTGCTTCCTGTACCTGAAGGGCTCCTTTGTAATTTGGCCTGCAGACTCAAGGGCTGATGGCATGGGGCCTCGCAGTTTGTGGGAGGAGGCAGAGCTGTAGCTCAAGGGCCACTGGGACTGTAAAGGTGACAGTGGCACGTCACAATTAGATCACTTCATTCCTGAGATGGTGTAGAGAATGAGTGGACTTGGGAACAGGCAGCTGAGGTATGGGGCAGGGGGCTGGATTGTGTCCAGAGATAGAGGTAAGGGAGAGTAAGCAGAACATCTGAGACAAGAACTCAGGAGTCACAGGTCTGAAATGGCTTTGAGAACAGGGTGCTGTGAAGCATGCTCAAGCCCCAGGATAGAAGCTGGGGATGTGAGGAAATGGAATTGGTATGCTTTGTCTGAGATAGGCTTAGGTCAGACTGCAGAGAGAACTTGTGATAGCAATAGCATCTTCTTGAACATGAGAAATCGGTCTGTGAGGAAGTCTTTTGTTGTGAGAGATCTCAAACTGGCCAGACATTCCTGGTGCCAGGCCACTGATAGGAGGATTTGGGGTAGACAGCTGTGTTTGTGGGTAGACCAGAGCTGTCCCCTGAGTCTTCTCTAATCAGAACACTGCTCAGGCTTCAGCTGGGTCATGTCTGGGCCTCTCAGGGGCCTTCATCAAGACTGTCAGGATGCAGAGCCCAGAGCAGAACTATCCCTTGCCTTCTCAGAGCTCCTGTCGTCCTTGGGTGCCCTCGGAGGCTGGGCCGGGGCTGGGTGGCCAGGTCTCCCACGAAGCTCTCTACAAGTTCCAGGCCTTTCTCCTGTGCCTGGATCCCACCCCCAGTCACATCACCTCCTCTGCTTCCCTTGGAGAGAGCAGGAAGTTGAGGAGAGGGCGTCCTAACCCATGTATCCTCGTCCTGGCCAGGCCTGTCTGAAGGGCTTAGGGCTGCCAGCCACTGGGTCTGGGTGCCAGGTTTCTCCAACAGGGTCAGAGCTGGTTTAGAAGCCCTGTGTGGTCCCCTCGTGGGCGAGCTGAGGGATCAGCCTGCCTGCCTCCCTCCAAGTCGCCTTCTTGGCTGGCAGGCTGTCCCTTTCCCTGGGTCACAGGGAGATGTGGGGTTTGGCCAGGGAAAGTGGTCTGGAACGGCCCTTTGACATCATCCCTAGGGGCTTTTAAAAATGAATTTCCTGGTAAGAAAGACTCCTCTGGCCTCGAGCAGGATTCTCAGTAGAGTCTCCCGGGTTTGCTCTGATCTGACAAACGCCAGGCAAAACCACCCAGCCGCCTGCATTCCAGCAGTGCTTGGAGTCGTGGCTTCTCTAAATGCAGTGTCAGCAGAACGCAACAGCCAAAGCACAGGAGTGTTTGTTCGGAGGCCCATACTAGGCTCTGGGTGTGGGAGGGGCATCAAAGGAGAGCACCCCAGCTTTGCCACCACTCAATTAGAACCACATCATCCTAGCTTCTATAGGAATGACTACTGCTCCAGTGATGCAAGAAGGACTTGTTGCTGAGTTATGACAGTTCAGGCCCACAACTAGACATGCAGGTGGGCAATGTGAGTCCAGGTAGCCTGCAAGGCCAGTTCCTTTGCCACTGATAGGCTTTTTTAGGACTAAAGGCTATCTGAACAGCAGAGTCTATACCTGAAAGACCTGTCCTAGCTAAGGGTTGTGGAAGAATGTGGTTAAGGAGAAAAGGAGAGAGAGAGAGAGAAAGAATGAGACTAGGGCTGGGGACCATCATAGACTACCAGACCTGTACAGTATCGTGGCCCTTCTATATCTCAGCTGTGGGATTCTGGACAAGGTTCTAGTTTTATCTGATTTTTTTTTTTTATCATGGGGCTTGAACTCCTTTGCTCAATGCTGCACTCTACTGCATTGAGCCACAGCGCCACTTCCAGTTTTCTGGTGGTTAATTGGAGACAAGAGTCTCACAGACGTTCTTGCCCAGCCTAGCTTTGAACTGTCATCCTCAGATTTCAGCCTCCTGAGTAGCTAGGACCTACACCTGGCTCATCTGATTTCTTAGGGCTAAGTCTGAGAAGTGGCCATGGCTGGGACATCTAGCACAAAGGTTGCTCCTGGCATGGGGCTGAGTCCATTGCATGGAAACTGTGTTTCCAGTTACAGTGGATCTGAGGTTAGGACTCTCACCTGACTAGTGCCAGATATTGGATGGAGACTCACTGGGGGCCGGAGAGGGGAAAGGTGCTTGGCAATGGAAAAGTTGCTTAGCTAGCCTTCCCAGGGAGAAAAGCCATGTGGAACAAAGGCGGAGGTTGGAGCAGAGGAAGTTTCATACTGCTGGAAAGCTCATGAGGATCCCCAGTGGGAGGTGACAGATTGCCTGGGGAAGCCTCCCAGCAGCATGTGCCAGGGCTCAGAAGGGCAGGGTGTGGACTGATGCCTGGGGAGGACTGGCTTTCCAGTACTTTGCATAGGAGGGATCAGGAAGCCAATCTAAGGGCAGATTTGTTGTCCCAAGAACTAGTGGGGTTGCTGACAGAAGGGGCTGGGTTTTGCTCTGGAGCTCTCTTTGTGCATATGATCTGGCCCGTAGGCCTAGGCTATGAGCTGAAAAGGAAGTCTCTTGGCCTGGGAAGGGCTGTCAGCTGGCTACAGAGACTCTATGAACAAATGGACAGGTTCAGCTTGGCAGACTGTTTGACCCAGCTCTGGCTCCCAGCTGCTGTCTGCTCTGAAGCTTCTCCTAGTGGAGGCTTGGCACTTGCCCTGCCTGGACCAGAACCCTCTGTCCGTGCTTTTTCAATTTATCAAAATATTCCTTGATAGATGCAAGTATATAAAATCAGAGCATGAACATGACTTGATAAGTAGGCTTAATTTCAGTACTATAATAAGGAGGACCAATCATATTCTTAATATGTATATCACACCCATAAAATCACTTCAGAGGCATTAACTGTTTCAATGTTTCAAACCCAGTTCCTTCAAGACTTCTGCTTTTGCTCAAGGATGTTAGAAATCTAGCATATGGCCTAGTGTCAGTTGCTCACGCCTATAATCCTAATCACTCAAGGGACTGAGATCTGGAGAATTAGTTTGAAGCCAGTCTCAGCAAAAAAGTATGTGAGAATTTGTCTCTAATTAAGCAGCAAAATGCCAGGCTAAAGGCTTGCTTCAAGTGGTAGAGTGCCAGCCCTGAGTGAAAAGTTGGAGCAAGAGTTTAAAGCCCTGAGTTCAAGCCTCTGGTACTGTCACACACACACACACACACACACACACACACACACACACACACACACACACACACACACACGAAAGAAAAAAGAAAAGAAGAAAAGAAAGGAAGAACAAAAGAAAAGAAAAAAGCAAGATCTAACATATGAAGCCTATTTCTAGAGGTAGAGATGCAGGCAATATACTATTATGGTAGTAACCTTTAATTATTGATAAGATTTTTTTTGGGGGGGAAACCAACTGAATAATCAAACACTGCAGTAGTATGAGTATTACTGAGCCAGAGCACTGTCTGTCACCTATGTCTTACTGCAAGAGTAGCTAAGTTTGGCCAGAACAGTGAGGATGGGAAGAAGAGCTCAGAAGGTCTCATTGAAATAGCCTGAGGCAAAGTAGGAGGGCACGCACATCTCCAAGGCAAAAACACAGCAAGATCAGCAATATCCATGGGGCAGATTTGGCCTGGTGGTTCTCTTACCCATGTGCCTTCTCTTTTATCCTCTTTTAGGTGGTTATGGCAGAAAAGTAGACATGAAATAGCAGAGCAGGAGTGAATACAGGAAGTTAAAAGTCTACCCCAGGGGCTGGGGGTATGGCCTAGTGGCAAGAGTGCTTGTCTTGTATACATGAGGCCCTGGGTTCGATTCCCCAGCACCACATATACAGAAAATGGCCAGAAGTAGTGCTGTGGCTCAAGTGGCAGAGTGCTAGCCTTGAGCAAAAAGAAGCCAGGGACAGTGCTCAGGCCCTGAGTCCAAGCCCCAGGACTGGCCAAAAAAAAAAAGTCTACCCCATGAGAGCTTGGGAGCCACAGAGACATGAGTGCTGCTGGCCACCAGCCCCTGGCCCCACAGATGAAAGACATCTACTCTAGATGAAAGACCCTCCTCTGCACACTCTTCCATCTCCTTTATCACACTCTGTAGAAGAGGGCCTTTTTTCTTTTGGAGAATAGTAGAAGGAGTCCTTAAAGCCTATAGAGGGATTGTGTGCTTCACTTACCTTTCTAAGTAACCAGGATTGTACAGCCCTCTAGCCTCAGGGACACCTAGAGAGGCCTTAGATCTGTATCCTCCACTTCTTAGCCACTGTCCTTGGTACTGCCATAATTTATCATAGTGTTTTCCCTGTCAAAGTCCAGTTCCCTGCCAGTTTACCCCCTCTCTCCCACTTTTCACCCATTCTACAGCAGTTAATTGAATATAAACACACGTCAGGAGCGTACCCTGTTCTAGACCCAGAGTCCCTATTCTTACAGAGCTTATGTATCCATATAAAGAAAAACAACACAGGTGAACAAGAGAGGCCTCGGGAGGGAGAGTGAGGAGATACCTGAAGGAAGGGATGGATCAGCCACTTCCTTCCTGGCTAAGGAGTAGGGAAAGGCCCTAAAACGACGTGATAGACACAAGATTGGTGAGAAGCAGCAACCAGTAAGGGCCCCATTCTAGCAGAGACTCTCTTTGAGTGAAGTAGGAGCTTGAGAGGGTTTGAGGCAGATAAATATGTGCTTCCTTTTTGTTTTAAAAAAGAAAAAGCTAGGGGGCTGGGGATATAGCCTAGTGGCAAGAGCGCTTGCCTCGTATACATGAAGCCCTGGGTTCGATTCCCCAGCACCACATATACAGAAAATGGCCAGAAGTGGCGCTGTGACTCAAGTGGCAGAGTGCTAGCCTTGAGCAAAAAGAAGCCAGGGACAGTGCTCAGGCCCTGAGTCCAAGGCCCAGGACTGGCAGAAAAAAAAAAGAAAGAAAGAAAAAGCTAGGCTGGGGGAAAGGATAAAGGGCAGAAACTGGGAGATTTCTACATTGTACTATTGTCTTCCAAGGCCCTTGCCCTCCTCTTCTTTCTTTCCTTCCTTCCTTTTTCTTCACCTTTGTTTCCAGAGGCTCAGGAGAATCATTGGCCTGTCTGCCCCCAGCTACTGCTAAGGGAACCTTCATTTTCCTCTCAGCCCTATTCATTTCTCATGCTACTCATTCCCCTTAGGCCTCTTCTTACTCATTGTCCTGACTATTCCTTCATTCTTCCTTCTTCCTTGCTGTGGCCCAGCCTAGCATGGCCTTCATCCCTGCTAAGGCCTAGTTTGGTGCCCAGTTCTCTACTCTTACAGCTTTGGGCATGTCCTCTCTTTCATATCTTTCATGTATTTTTAGCATGCCCTTTCAACCTTGAGATCCTGGAGAGTAGGACCTATGTTGTATTCTGCTTTAGTTTAGGATCTCAGAGGTCTTGAGTTGTAAATGGCACCTTGGGTTGAGCCATCCCAACCTTCTCATCTTGTGGTGGCTTATAGTCTGGGGCATTTCCAGGTCCTTAGCTGGGCTGCTTGTAGTAGGCCCAGATCTAAAAGGGGAATGGAAATAGGTGGGCCCAGAGTTGAATGAGAATTTGTGACTTGGGGGCACTGCGGGGAGGCTTAGAAAAGCTATCTCTCATCCTCTGTTTTTGAATTTTAGACTTGAAGTTACACCTGCAGAGTACTGACTATGGCAACTTCTTGGCTAATGAGGCATCACCTCTGACAGTGTCAGTCATTGATGATCGGCTCAAGGAGAAGATGGTGGTGGAATTCCGCCACATGAGGAACCATGCCTATGAGCCACTTGCCAGCTTCCTGGACTTCATTACGTAAGTAGCCAATAGCATTGGGTAGAGTAGATAACATGTACAGAAGCTAGCTTCATCATGGTTCCAGTCCTTGTGCCTCTGTCAGCTGAGAGGTTTGACAGCTGTGTAAGGCCAACAGAGTAAGGTCAGTTAGGCCACAGAGTAAGGATAGGGCTGTAAGATCATTTAGCAACATCTTCAGAGTTCTTCCCAGCTATGTAACTGGGCCTTTCAGGTTACAACTTGTAGCGTGGGGTCACCAGCCTCTTTCTCTGTATCCATAATGTTTCAGAGATTGAGATAGGGAAACTGGAGAAGATGACAGCTCTTTTTTACTTACTCTGTAGCTCCCACGCTGAACCATCACCAGGCCCTACAGTCCCTTGCTGGGGCCAAGGGTCATGAAGAATCTGGACTATACAGGCCTTCTTGTCCCTAGGCTGAGGCCCACTCTCTGCCTTTTCTGACCTTGGCTTAGTTCTCAGGGAACTTAGGCATATAGGTTGGTGAGCGGTTGAATATCTTGTCACCTTTCCCAGGGGTTTGGATGGGTAGGCCCCCTCCATGTTTATGATCATTGACCTCACCAGCTTCTCCATTATGACCCTTGAGTGGGGCTCTAGAGAAGCTGAGCAGAGAAGAGGACCCTGGGACCAGCAGGGTGGGCAGGGGCACTTAGTTCAGGACTGTAAGCTTGTGGAGGCCAAGGAGGTAGAGAAGTTCCCTCTGCAGAGGTAGCTCAGGAGCCATGAACCAATACTTGGTGTATAAGAACAGCCCAGCCCAGGTTGCCACCTCATGTTTGTGATCAGAAGAAGTATGATCAGTGGCCAGCCTCTATGGGTTTTCTCTGTGTTGGTGGCATGTGAGCGAATGTTATTGTAGGGGATATGTCTTCCCACACTCTTCTAGACATTGTCTAGCTTCTTCATTGATTACAGTGCCCCTCTTCCTTGGGTCCAGGAATACTACTGCACCTGTCCTTGGAGGGACAGGGTTATATACCTGCTATCTGGTTTGATTTTCATCACTAGCAGGGAGCAGCCACTTGACAGGATCCACATGCTCAGACAAAGATCCCAGACTGGAACACCTGGAAGTCTCTGAAACCTGGCCACAAGCTTCCTCCCCTGGGGCTGGCCCTCTGTTGTCCTAGATGGTCCTATATTCACACTGTTGGCCCCTGTGGGAAGTATGCCAATACAGACCTACTGGGGCAGAAGGTCAGAGGTGGAGTATATTATGTGCTGCTGTATGGATGGGTAGGGTACATTGCACCATGCCATTTGTCATCCACCCTCTGGCCTGGGCCTGTGTGTCCCCTGCCCCAAGGTCAGAGCCCAGGACATATAAGGAAACAGTGCATTTATTGCCCCATCGCAGCCTTCACCTTCAGCTTGTTTGTACAAGGCTTCTTCAGCTTCCTGGTAAATATTCTGGTTATGCCAGCTAGGCTGGCCAGAAGAACCCTAATTCTGCCAGTGGTCAGAGGGTAGATATTATTCATTTTCCTACCTACTTGCCCACCTGACTGTGCATATAGCTTCTGGTTTGTCTTGGTGCTTCCTGCCAGACCATGAAACTAGAGAGAGCTCTGAGCGTGACTGAGACAGAGCAGCCGCCAGCTCTTTGCTGGAGGTTGGCTGCAAGCATCAAGTGTGCTTCAAGCAGCCAAGTGCTATCCTGTGGCAAGCTGTCTGAATCCAACCACTTCCCCACCCCTTCCATTCATGGGTGATTGTGGCTTACAGCCTTCCCATCTACTCACTCCTGCCCTCACTTGGGAAGAGTGCAGCAGCCACGTGTCGGCCAGTCTGAGCCTGTGGCTGCTCCTTCCCTGACCCCATCATCTCCAGTGACCTGCTCCTCTGCTTTCCATTTCAACCCTCCCACCCCCTCACACATACTGATGGCTGCAAGGCCATATCATCATCTGGAATTGCTCTACCTCTAAAATGGCTGAGTCAGGTATCCTCTCTCTACTCACAGCCTTCTGGCCCTCCACCCACTTTCAGCCCCTTGTAGGACCTGGGTTCCAGACTCAGCAGGACACTGAGTCTTGCTTCCTCCCCTGTTGCCCTTTCTGTCTTCATTTCCCGCCCTCCCCAGCTGAGGTTCCCGGGTCCATCATTCCAACTCTCTTCTGCCAACATCCGCAGTTCTCTTGGCTGCCCAACTCATGGTCCCACCCGGCTGGCAGCCCCCCAGCCCTGGAGGAATCCCAGAGCCTCCAGCCTAGAGCTGCCCTCCCCCCTTCTCTACTGCTGAGAGCAAGGCTAGGAAATCCAGTAATTGGGGGTGGATGATCATTCTTGCTGCCAGACACGCATGTTCACTCACTCAGGTATCTTTAGCCTGTGGCTGCCTCTGACTGCCCCTACTCAGCATCCTATGGCCATCCCTGCCAATCCCATCCATCCCATCTTAAATACCGTTCCTCTCCTGCCCCTCTGCCTCCTCCTCTCTGGGCAGATGGCCCACCTCTTCTTCTACTAAGACAATAGAAGCCAGTATACCTTCCAGCATTGCATCTAGACTCCACATCCCTAGCACTGTGTCAGAGGAAGATTTACCCTCTTTACTCTGAGATCCAGCATTGTGAACACGCTCACCCTACTCCTGGACCCTGAGTGGCTACTCCTCTTTACTCCTGTTTGAATCTCTAATACCATTAAATACACCTTAAAAGCCATCTTATGTGGCCTGAACGTTAACATTTCCTATGTTCTTTCATTGCCATTGCTCCTCCAGTCAGTTTCCAGCAGTTCTATCACTCAATCACAGGCCTTGGCTAGTTACTCATAGCCTTCATGTGAACAAGGTCAGTAGGCCTAGCCACTAGGTAGCATCCTTCCCTCATGATCTGTCTTGAACTTAAATCCTATCTCTTTGACTGCTTTTCTTTCACCATTGCTCCAGAAAACCATTCCAGGTATGAGGACTATTGCAGAAGGGGTAAAGTCTTCCCTTCAGGGCTTGCGCCAGGTGTCTCCCAGACTCAGACTCATGACTGGTTTCATTGAGGACATGGCTACTTGGTGACGTTTTTAAGGAAAGAATTGGAGGAGAAGATCTATAGGCTGAGGAAAATATACCTGTCCTGAGTAGTGATCATGGAGTTTCTGGCCCTGTGACCCCCCAACAGCCTCCAAATATAGTGCCTCCTCCAGAAAGGAGCAAGCTCCTCTAGAAATGCCCAGAGAAAGGTGTACCTAGAGAGTGCATTCCTACAGGGATGGGGACAGCTGAGACATGGTTACTCACAGACAAAGCTGCTTCAGCTGTGGCAGGGGTTAGGAATACTGCACTTAGCTCCATCCCTCAGCTTCTGCCTTCAGAGCTTCCCTATGATGACTGGAACAGGCTTTTGCAGGAAGTGATGAGTTTCCTGACATTGAAAAGATGCAAGCAGAAACTGGTCAAGCCACCCTGCCCTTCTGTGTGAGAGCGAGCATCCTGTGCTTTTTGCAGATTCCCCAGTCCACATCCAGCAACCATACTCTGGGCCAGATCTAGTCCTCAGAGGAAGACGGGTGAACACAGGGGATAGTGCCAGAGGTGCTTGAGAGGCCTATAAGCAGCTTCAGAAAATGGGACGGGTTGTCACAGGTGGCTTCTCAGTATTGAAAGGACTCCATGTTATGGAAACAAGTGGTATATCATTGTAATTATTTTCAACATGCCTTGTGAAACAGTACTTTTTTTTCTTTTCTCTCATATTCCTTACCCGTGGTTTTACCCCTGTTATCACTGTATCTGATCTTAGTACCCTGGATACTGTATATACGTGTATTAGAACTAGGGAAGGAAAAGGGAATACCAAAATCGAGAGACAAAGAATAAAAAGACAAACCATTCCAAAAGCAATGCTTACAAAACCATTTGGTGTAAACAACTGTACAACTCACTGTGGGGGGGGTGAGGGGGGAAACGAGGGAGGTAACAAGTTGGATAAGAAATGTTCTCACTGCTTTACATATGAAACTGTAACCCCTCAGTACTTCACTTTGACAATAAAGGAAAAAATAAGAAAATAAAAAACAACTCCAGGGGGTCAAATGATTACTTAAAAGAACAGTGGTCACAGAAGAGGCCACTACCTGATGTGGGACAGATTGAGTGAGATAGGTACTGTCCATATGTGATCTTGAGATGGACCAGCTTGATCTCTCTCTCTCTCTCTCTCTCTCTCTCTCTCTCTCTCTCTCTCTCTCTCTCTCTCTCTCTCTCTCATTATGCCTGGACTGGGGCTTAAATGCAAGGCTTGGGCACTGTCCTTTATTTAGGCTTTTCTGCTCAGGGCTGGTGTTCTTACCTACTTCCAACTTTTTTCTGGTTAATTGGAAATAAGAGTCTCATGGACTTTCCTGCCCAGGTGGCTTTGAACTGTGATATTCTGATCTTAGTCTTCCAAGTAGTTAGAATTACAGGCATGAACCACCAGTGCCTGACCAGCATGATTTCATAGTACTGATATGACAATGTCACTGCACCAGGGGTTCTTATCCTGCCCGACCATCAGCTTGCTGTGTGACTTGGGATAGAGCCTCTACTGATTTTTGTTTTCCTTGTTGGAGACTTTGATCTGAGCAGTTTCATGATATTCTCCTACAGGAGAGTTGACTCCAGAAGACAAGCCAGGAGAGTTAGTTGTTTGTAGGCAGAGAGAACTTGGTCTTAGTTTGATGAGGACAAAGTAGAGGTCTTGTTCTGATAGGTGCTTTATTCAGTATACAAAACCTGCCTGTAGCATAGGTGCCCATTAGCAGAGCCTGAGTGTGGGGAAAATGGGCCCATCTAGGGGAGCAGAGATCCCATATTTCTCCTGTGTAATGGGTTCCACTATCACCAATTGAAGAGACAATTTGTCCCAGGACAATGGCCTCTAGTGCTCTGAGGTCCTGCCTACACTGCATTCTCTCTAGGCTGTATCTCTCCCATCTTGGGTCTTGCTTGGCTGTAGAGAGACATCATAGTTCCCTGGGCCTTAAATCTTTTTTGTTGTTTTTTTTTTTTTAACCAGTCCTGGGGCTTGAACTCAGGACCTGGGCACTGCCCTGGAGCTGCTTTTGCTCAAAGCTGATGCTCTACACTTGAGCCAGAGTGCCACTTGTGGCTTTTTCTTTTTATGGGGTTGGTCTTGAGGAATCAAACCTAGGGGTTTCATGTGTGCTAGACAAGCACTCTACCACTAAGCCACATTCTCAGCTGTGAGGGGCAGGATTTTAATGAAGAGGTCAGAGTCTTACTGGTTCTTCCATGAGCGTCTCACTTTACTGCACAGAGGAAGTTCAGGCCTCTGAGGTGGTGGGCTGAGGCCATAGTGGATGTTTTTGTTTACTTGCTACCCTGGGCAAGGCTCTTCAAGACCTAGATGTAATCCAGTACAGGTACTGTCACTAGTAGCTCAGGAGGGCATCTGGTGGGTGCTGTGGGTGGACAGACTTGCAGAGGTATACCCAGACATCATGGCCTCCTGTCCTGCAGTAGGCCCACCCCAAGGGCTGAGAAAACACATCCCTCCAGCAGATGGCACCAAAAGGCATAATGCCTTAAAACAAAGGGTTGGCTAGGGACTCTGAAGACTTCTTAGAGGAAGTAGCTTCCCAGACTCTAGCCTGAGACTTCTGGGGACCCAAGCTGTTTTAGAGGCACAGGGCAAAGCAGGCCTCAGGGCACAGGATTACAGACTGCCCCACCCCCCACCCCACAAGGGCCTCTTTGGCCTGGCGGGCAGCCGGCCATCCACTCCCCAGCTGTCTTCCCCTGGAGGGAGATGCTGACCAGCTGGAACCTCATTCTCTTTTATTGAGGCCAAATGAAGGAAGAAATGGCGGAGTGGGTCTCTGGGGGCAGGGAGGCAGCTGCCGAAGCCAGGCAAAGAGGGGCAGAAAGCAGAGGAACTGGAGGGTTTCTCTGCCTGTGAAGATCTCGGCCTTAGAATAAAGGAATATGCTGGCTTATATCATCTCTGCAAGACTTGTCCTGCCTTCTGCATCCCTGAAAAGGAGTTTTACCTTCACCAGATGGGGGGAAAATCAGAGACCTCTGTTGCAGCAATCTTGTAGTTGGTCCAGGGGGAGGGAAGTGTTAGGCTTGGCACAGGATAAAGGCTGATCTGCCTTGGGTAACAGGAGGCATAATCATGAGTGGCCCTTAGTTGCTCAGAATTACCTCCTGTGCTCAACTAAAGCTTGTAGCAGGAGAAACTGAGGGGAGGGGAGGTAGAGTGGGGCGTCTTCCACCGGCCTCCACACTGCTGTTCTGACAGTGAGGCTGGTGGGTATGAGAGCCCTCAGCTAATGTGGGTCCAATGATGAGCTGTTCTCCTTCCTCTTTGAAGGATGTGAACATACCAGAGCATCCTCAGGCATGGGGGCAGAATCTTTGCTGTTATCTCCAGTAGTGCAGTGGGGCTGAATAGAGCACAAGTTGAGTGTGGAAGGGTAGTGGGTGTGTCCTGATGCACATAGAAGCAGAAGACATCAGGGGCAGAGAAGAAATAATCTGGAGCTTGACACCTAGGGACGAAGTTTTGGTAGGCTCTCTCTGCATTCCCTTCACTCTATCAGCTTTGTGGGGTTGGGGGCAGGAGGTTGGCCATATGGACCTCTTGGCTTGCAGCTCCAAATGGGCCCTGCTTAAGGACCTGAGCTGGGGGCTAGGGTGGGGGAGGATGCCTGCCTCTTCTCGATGTACATCCTGTAGCTGACCCAGCCAGACTGGGGGTGAAGAAAGGGCAGCTTGCCTGGCTCCAGGCCCAGGAGAGCAGAGGTTGTAACGAGGCACTGGGCCAGGTGGGAAATGGGGAAATGTGCAGCAAGCAGGAGTAGGGGTCAGACCAGGACAAGAGCTAAGGCCTCTTCCTCCTGTTGCCTTCCTAGAGGGCCCTGTGGGAGTGCCCTAGTGGATGGCCCTCTGAGATGAGGCCTGAGCCACCCACCTTGTTCCCTTTGGTCCTTTGGTACTAGGAACTACTTCCTACCAAAGCCCTCCTGGGACATCTTCAGCACTGGGTCCTCAAAGTACTGTCATAAGATAGGAGCCAAACTCAGCCCATTAGGAAGCTAGAATGAGACTTGTGTTCAGGGCCTAACTCATAACAGCAGTATCCACTTGAGCTCTCACCCTTCCATGGCCCAACCTGGCCTTCAGTGATACTCAGTATCCCTGAGGTCTCATCCAGCTCTCTGAGGTTATCTTTGGTAACAGGCTAGAGAACAGTTATGACTACTGTAGTAGGACGATAACTAAGCTCTCCTCTCTTTCATGTCATCCCCTCGTAGGTGACTGCACAGAGATCTTTGCCTCAGCTCCTCTGTAGCTATGTCTTTTGGTTGGAGGCAGAGCTTTGTCTCTTATCAAATCAGAACTGGGTGGTCTAACCCTCCCTAGCTCCACAGCCCCCTCTGCTGCCCGTGGATGCTCCAGAGCTGGCCTCAGGGCACAGCCTAGGGGAAGCCTCAGCCAAGGACTGATCTGAACCCAGGCTATCGCGTTCCTAGGTCTCATTCAGAACCCCCCTAGGAAGATGCCTGGTGCTTGTCTCAGCCCTAAAGAACAGGATGGTTCCTTCTTTTTGGAGCAGGGCTGTGCCATTCTTCCTGACCTAGGCCTTTGCTCCAGAGGAGGCCTTCACAAATTCTCTCTGGACTGTCCTGGTGAAACTTCTCCCACCCTTTTCAGCTTTTATTTTCTTTTCTGTCTACACAAGGAGCCAGAGTTACCCTGTCCTGGACCATGATACCCCCTGCTTATGGATCACTGGCGCTTGAGCTGAAGTCAGGATCCTTAGTCTGGCCTAGCTCAGCCTCCAAGCACCACCCTGTTGGCACACCCGCTCTCCCTGTGGCTGCACCCTTCCTTTCCCTTTGCCAGTCCTGACTGCTCAATTCCTCAAATTCAGCCTCTCAGTGTATGCCTCCAGGCCTTTGCACACACTGTTCCCTCTTCCCAGAACACACTTTCATCTCACAGTCCTTTTATCTCTCAGGCTCTTGACCACACCTGTCCTGGGGCTGTGCTGTGTGCTGCATTTGTATGTGCCAATGATTTCTGTGTCCTATTAGAACACTATTTACACTGTGGGAGAGTCACCTGTATCTCAGCTACTTGTGGGACATGAATTCTCCATCCCCTCACAGGGAGAGGGCATGTCTGTCTTATGTATCTGGTGCTGGGTAGGGGGTCAGGAACTTGAGAGAAACTTGGGCAGGAAAGCACCCAAAGACAGAATCAGTAGAACTTCTGCAGCAACCATGACCAGCTCACATTGTTCAGGGTCTGGTGGTTCATATAAGGTTGGGGCAAGGGTGTGGTACTTAGCCAGGCCTTCCAAGCCCCCCCCCCCCCGCCTCAATGGGCTGCCTTGCTGTTTTCTGCTTCCCACAGTTACAGCTACATGATTGACAACGTGATCCTGCTCATCACAGGCACACTGCATCAGCGCTCCATTGCTGAGCTTGTGCCCAAGTGCCACCCACTAGGCAGCTTTGAGCAGATGGAGGCCGTGAACATCGCACAGACACCTGCTGAGCTCTACAATGCGATTCTGGTGGACACTCCCCTGGGTGAGCCACTGAGGTAGAAGCAGGAGCTGGTAGGGGTCTCAACCTCAGTGTGGGCTTTGCAGACTATTGGGGGTGGGTGACTCTGATCCAGAAAGTAAGACCTGCCTGCTGCTGCTGACCGTTATCCTTTTCTCAGCTTCTTCCTCTCATTCTCTCCTCTCTCTACTTCTCCTTTCCGGTTGCTTTTGCCAGGAGGCTACCCCACATCCTGACTTGACCATCTGACTTTGGAAATGGTCTGGTTTGCAGAGAAGGGCTGAACACATAGAGAAGAAAGGGAGAGAAGTTTGGGCCCTTGGTGTAGTGGGAGTCTTGAAAGATGGGAGCCTTAAGCAAGGTCAGAATGACTGGCTTCCTGTGAGACAGCCTTCACTGAGCAGGTCCCAGGGGCCAGGTCACACAGTATTTAGCAGATGCATGTCAATGTCAGAGGCCAAGGAAAGGAAGGGAATTGGGAGGCTAAGGAGAGGTGTGCTTACAAGGCTGGGGAGAAGGCATGAGGACCCCACCAGCTAGTGCCTTCATAACCAAAAGCCTGAGCCCTGGGCATCCACTATAGAAAGCCACAGGGTTGAGCCACAGGGGCTCTCAGCTAAGAGGCCCAATCTAGTCAGTCCTGGATGCTTCCAGTAACTCTGAGCTAGTTCCTGCTTTTTCAGTGTCTCCGTGTTTAAAGAAAATACAGATTAGTTCATCTTCAGGCCCTTTTGGGGAATGGGGATGCTCTATCCTGCTTTTGCCTCCCCTTCCAGCCCTGCACTGGCCCCCTTGGTTGTAGGTCCTGCTGCCAGATTCATTCCCTGTCCCCAGGAAGACAAAGAGGATTTTCCAAATGTTGGTGCCAGGCCTTCCTAGGGGAGGCAGAAAAGTGAGCATCAGGCCCCAAATCCACAGCTGCCCCTGGAGAAGGGAGAATCTCATGGCCTCTTATGCAAGCCTCTCTTTGGCATGGTCTAAACTTGGGTCTGCCCCAGCGGCGATTAGATCATGTTATGGCTGGCCGCCTCCTTTATAAATCAATTTTAGGAGCAAGGAGGCAGGAAAAGCTCAGGTCAGTGTTCATGGCCCCAAGCGTTGCTTCTGCCACTTCCAAGGCAGTATCTCAGGCTGGCTAGCCCCCCTGCTCCATACCTAGCACAAGGGACCTTGTGACAGGAGTCCTCTATATCCTGTAGAGTGGCTGGACATCAGCAGGGTTTCTAGCCTAGGCCATTTGCCCAGTCCTGACATGTGCATCTTTCCTCCTCAGCGGCTTTTTTCCAGGACTGCATCTCAGAGCAAGACCTTGATGAGATGAACATCGAGATCATCCGTAACACACTCTATAAGGTAGTGCCCTGCATGACTGATGGGGAATGGCCTCTTGGTGGATGGGGCTGTGGGGCATGGTGGTATGGTGATTTATGTGAGGTGCTGGGGTAGGACACAGCAACATTAGGCTTTTGTCCCTGGGGCTTATCCATTCATTCTGGCTCCTGTGAGGGGTACAAGGCTGCATGGAACAGGTTATCCATCCCCTAGTGCCTGTGGCAGGCTCAGATAAGATCAGCAGGAGTGGCTGGCACTCTCCTGCTTGGCCTGTCAGAGCTGGCTCTTAGAGGGCCACTCCCCCAGCATCCTGGAGGGTCATGGGCTACCACCCAGGCCGTAGCCATTAGACCTATTGCACCTGGGATGTTGCCAGACAAGATAGGCACTTGCATTAAGATAACTGCTCAGTCATGGTGGGGAGAGACCCACTCAGGCATAGCTAGGTCATTGTGACCTTCTCAGGTTCCCAGGTCTGGAGGCAGTTTCTATATCCCACTATCTTCATCCTCTGTCCACCTCCTGCTTCCTCTTGGGCTGTGGCATAGACTGGCTGACCCTTGGCCATAGAGGGTTGGGCTTGAGACTCCTGGGTCAGCACTGCCTAGACCCAAAGAGATTTAAGAGGATGGGATCATGGCTGTAGGCATGGCTCCAGTGCTAGAGTGCCTACTCAGAAAAGGTGAAGCCCTAAGTTCAAATCCCAGTACCTCCAAAAGCCATGGACCAATTAGGGACATTTGAGATAGACCAGACTCTGGCTGCAGTAAAGCATTGAGCTGTAGTGCCAAGACCTTCAATGAACTGCAGTCAGGAACACTGATCAGAAGTGGACAGTCCTTGAAGAGGGGCTGCGGATACTGCTGGCCAAAGAACCTGCTGAGCTAACCCTGATGGCATCATTCTATCAAGTCTCCACTATGGGGTCCTCTCCTATCCTGGTTCAAGCTGTCTAACATTTAGATCCGCCTTAGCTCAGGCTCTCCAGTCTCCTGCAGAGACCTGAGCCAGAATTCAGGGAGGGTCTAGTGATAAATGAAGGGTCTACTTGTAAGCGGTGATGGTATAGAAAAGGGGCACAGTACATATAGAAGAAAAGCATGGCGTGTGAACCAGATAGCAAGGAAGTTTGCTGAGAGAGTACAGATTCCAAGTGGGAAAGAAGTCCAGAGAAAAAGGCAGTACGGGGTCAAGTCACCACCCTGAGCCTTGAGTGCCAGACCAGACATTTGAACTTTATTCGGTGGTCAGGATGAGCCAGTGAAGGTTTCTAGCAGAATAGAGAAAGCTGAGAAAACCCTGTATGGCCGCAGCATAGAGGGCATATTAGCAGCAAGAAGGTAATTCCCAACTTCCATTTTTGATTGTCCAAGCAACTAGTATGCATCATTGTACTCATTTGAAAAATGAAGAAACTGAAGACTCAGAGAAAAGCAAGGTGGTTGTCTAAAACCACACAGTAAGTCACTAACAGCACCAAAGACCACACCTGGTTTAGCCTGTTTCTCACCCACCTTGATAACGGGAGACAAGCCAGCCTAGTCCCAGAGAGACAGAAAGAAAGCATGTGCACAGACACACACGTGTTCTCCCTCCCATCTCTTTCTTTTTCTCTCTCCTAGTGCTCCCACCCAGCTGGCCCATTGCCGGGTTCCCTGCCCTGAGACAGGGTGAGGGGTGTGGCTGTCCCCTAACTTCATTCACACCCTTCACTGGGCCTGACTGGTTCTAGCTGGAGTCATTCACCAGCGAGTGCTGCCCAGGCATCAGCTCATAAACACCAACCCCATACTATGGGCTCTGTGCCAGGGCCGCCTGCCCGTCAGGTGATTTCCCAGCGTGGTAGCCACAGATGGGAGATTAGGTGGACCCTCAGCAGCCTGGCAGGTGGGAACTGTAGGCAGCTGGTGCAGCTGCCATGAGCTGGATGACTCCAGGGGACAGGGTGAGGCTGGGGAGGTGACCTTGGTACCTGGGTCTTGCCAGTTGCTTTAGCTGTTCTAGCCTCCAGAGGACAGTCTATGTCTATTCTTCCACCCTTCCCAAATATGATCAGCCTTTCCAGAGACAAACACAACTTGCCTAAGCAGATGGGGAAGTACAGAGTATGAGGCCCAAGACCTGGCTGATTGCTTCCTCCACAGATAGTCACTATAGTCTTCATAGGGTAGACCTTGAAATTTCAGCATAGCCAGCTTGTCTGGTCACAGTAGACTTGACTCTTGGAGGATCTAAGAGGACTATTAAGCTATAGTCAGGGTTGGTAGCTGTTTCTGCCCCCAGGCCATCTTATTTCTGATGACCCTCTACTAAGCTCCATGCTCCCCTCCAAGGCTTCTTTATTTCTGATCTCTCCTATCTCCTAGTTTTTGAGTGCTTGTGACTCCAGTAGTCACCTTTCAGCTTTCCCCTATGCCCAGTTTGTCTACTGTTGCTAGTCAGGCTGGGCCTGGTCTCATGGATTCCTGGGTCTCATCTCATCTTTCTGTTTTGTTTTGTTTTTATTGCCAGTCTTGGGGCATGGACTCAGGGCCTGAGCACTGCCCCTGGCTTCTTTTTGCTCAAGGCTAGTACTCTACCTCTTGAGCCACAGCTCCACTTCCGGCTTTTTTCTATATATGTGGTGCTAAGGAATCGAACCCAGGGATTCATGTATACGAGGCGAGCACTTTACCACTAGGCCATATTCCCAGCCCTCATCTCATCTTTCTGGAAATGGCTGAACCAATGGGTGCAAGTCACCTTGGTACATGCACCTTAGTGTACAAAACTTTTCATGCCTCCCAGGCTCCTGCAACAGCTTAGAAGAATAGTCTCTGTTGATCCTTAGTCTTCTTTAATCATGCCACAGATAAGCCCCAAGGGGTTCTGAGTGAAGGATGTCCATGCAAAAGAGCTCCCTATGGGAGACCATGGAGAGGGGTAGGGAAAGCCTGGCTGGCTTTATGAATGAGTGTTGAGAGGGACCGGAGGTCTGGGCTGATCTTTCCTTATGCCTAGCAGATCCAATTTGCCTGGGCAGGAAGTACTTGTTCCCACCAGCAGCCCATGTACCCAGCCATTGTACGGTGAGGCTGACGTCCACACAGGCAATAACCATCCTTCAGCAAAAGCTGGCCTGACAATTTAGTTCCTGCTGGGTGATGGCTAGGGGCCTGTTCTGCAAGGTGGGGTACAAGGAGAGCTGAGTAATCAGCCCAGGCCATATCCATGAACTCTCAGGAGTAATTTTTCCTCACCGACCCATGGACACATGAGGCTGAGGAACAGGAGGTTTGGGGCGATTAAGGGAAGAGGAATGCAGAGCATCAGGAAGAAGACATAACTATTGTGGGATGAAAGGATGGGGGACATGTACCCTGAAGCACACAGTGGGTCAGAGACTGTTCTGCCATTTCTGGGTAACAGCCAAGCATGGCTGATTAACTGAAATTGGCGGATATTTTAGTGGCTTCACCACAGAGGTACACTGGCTCATCCACATACCATAAAAGGGGCTGAAGAGGGAAATGGAGAACTGTGAGTTGGGGGCCTAAGAAGCCCCCTAGTATTCTTTTCTTGCACTGAACAAGCTCCATGCCCCGCACAGGCCTACCTGGAGTCCTTCTACAAGTTCTGCACCCTATTGGGTGGGACCACTGCTGATGCCATGTGTCCCATTCTAGAGGTGAGTACCTGCCCACCTTCTTGCCTTTCTGGTCCCCACTTCCTCTGGCCTGGGGGAAATTCTGCCAATTGACTACAGCTTCTCTCTTCCTCCCTCTCTCCTTGCCTGTGCACTGACCCACAGTTTGAAGCAGACCGCCGCGCCTTCATCATTACCATCAACTCTTTTGGCACAGAGTTGTCCAAGGAAGACCGTGCCAAACTCTTCCCACACTGCGGGCGCCTCTACCCTGAGGGCTTGGCTCAGCTGGCTCGGGCAGATGACTATGAGCAGGTCAAGAACGTGGCTGATTATTACCCGGTGAGTACCCTGACTGGCAAGATAGTGGGTGGGCATGTTGGCACTACACACCCTCCAGTACCACCCTCATGCTCATGCTTCCCACTGCTCCCTGGCCAGGAGTACAAGCTTCTTTTTGAGGGTGCAGGCAGCAACCCTGGAGACAAGACCCTGGAGGACCGGTTCTTTGAGCATGAGGTAAGCACGGGGCTTTTACAGGGCCTACCCAGCATAAGGAGGGTTGTTTGTGGCTTAGGACTGACTTTGGCCAGAGCCATCTACATACTACCCCTGCCTCTGTCCACAGGTAAAGCTGAACAAGTTGGCCTTCCTGAACCAGTTCCACTTTGGTGTCTTTTATGCTTTTGTGAAGCTCAAGGAGCAGGAATGTCGCAACATTGTATGGATTGCTGAATGCATAGCCCAGCGCCACCGTGCCAAGATTGACAACTATATTCCCATCTTCTAGCATCCTGACTTCACTCAAGTGCACGATGTGTATTTGTGTATGCTGTGACGAAGCCCATGGCTCATCTGGCTGGGGAGGGGAAGGCTAGGGAGGGTACTACATTGTCCTAGGGGCTGCCCAACTTCTCTGACTCCCTCTGGGACTGCTTTTGAGCCTGAAAAGGGGCTGTTGATCAGGAATGGACCAATACTCCCTCCCCCCACAGTAATGAGTCCCCTTCAACCCTATGTTTACAGCCACTAACATGTCTGAGAAGCATGTGGTCACTTTCATGTCTCTCCCTAATCTAGAATCCCTGGGGATAGTGTGAGCCTCCTCTTGTGTCTGTGGGTCAGCCCCAGAGTCGTGGCCCATGGCAAAGATAGTGTGTGTGTGTGTTGTTGGGTAACGAGCTCTGCAGCACCCTTCCTCAGCTCTCACTGAAACAATAAAAATGCCCTCCCTAAGCCACTGTCTTTTGCCTCATTTGGGCCCTAGTACCTATTTTAGACCCCTGTTTCTCTCATGACCCTTGCTGAGTCTACCCTACAAAGCCAGCAGCCCAGATTACTCAGGGTCAGTGAATCCCTAGAGGATAGCCCTTTCCCTCCCACCCACCCCCCCTGCCCTTTGCTAAAGACACAGATGCAGAAATAGGCCTGGGAGCTGGTCCTGACTCTGGAGAAGTTCAGAGCTCTGTAATTGTTTCTCTGAGCCCTATAACCCCTGCAATCACTGTCATTACCCGCCTTTCCTGTGAGGAAAACCAGACCTAGAGATAAGTGATTTGCCTAAGATCAGTGGAAGAGAAGGGGTGAGAACTGCAGTGGGCCGGGGGAGCCTCTCAGGACTGTGCCAGTCCAGGCTCCCATGGTGAGCCCCAGGAGCTCCCGGGCAGTTCCCAACCTCTGTCACACAGCCACACCCTGTTACCTAGGCAACCAAGCAGTCACTGCTTCCAAACACTGCATCTCCCCCATTCTAAGAGAAATAAAAACTTGTCTTTATTTAAAATGTAGCAAGTAGGGTATGCAGCTTCCCTGTGGCTTGGAGGTGGGTGGTGGGGGTCCTAATTCTTGAGCCAGTCAAGAGGCAGTGGGATTTACCCTGGAATTGCAGCACTGAGCCACAGATGCCAAGAAACAATCCTGAGGAAGTCCCCAACCCTCCCAGTCACTCCTTAGTTTGCAGAGGCACTGTCTGTAGGGTCCTGTCAAAGGCTACAGCTAAAGTCTTGCACTACCCTTCCCATCTAGCTGGGTTTTCCATGCTGCAGGGTAGAGCACTGTTCCCAGAAGGTCCATGTGGACTTATGAAGCAGTGGAGAGACTGAGGCTGTCTGGGAAACCTTAGCCTCCTAGGCCTGGACCAGGCAGGCATTGGTAGTTGGGGACTGGGTTTCTTTGTAAGAGGCTGTAGGGCAGACTTGGGCTTCATAATGGCCAGGAGAGAGCCAAGGGCACCCATGTTGGAGCAGCTAAATTATTTGTGCACATAATCTTACCGGGACACCACTGGGGAAGGGTCTGGGTTTGGGTTTGGTTCCCGGGATATGATCTGGGCAGGGATAGGGCCAGGCTGGCCAGGCCGCAGTGCTCGGGGCAGACAGTGACTGATGAAGTAGGTCTGTAGGAAGCGGCGGCGGAGGCCCTCAGGCAGGTAGTAGTGGATGAAGTACATGATCCCCACACCACGGCCTGGGTAATAGCGGCGACGTGGCCGAGCTGCCAGCAGAGCATCAGTGATGGCATCTACAACCGGGCTGAGGTCAGGCAATGCCATTTGAAGTGAATGAAGGAACTGCCCATGCAGGTGCTCGATGTAGTCTTCACCATAGGCCTGCAGCAGCTCTCCAGGCATACTGGCCAGTAGCAGTTGCTTCCGCTTCTCCCAGTGATTCACATTGGTCACCGACTCTTGGGAAAGGGTGGCAAGGTCAAAGGACAGTCAGCTAGGGCAGCCAGGGGCTACTCACGGAGTCTAGCCCTACCCACACTGTGGGCAAAAGCTGTATCTGTCCCCTCAGCCCTTCCCCTATCTGTAAGACCTTGCGCCTCCTCCTTTCCCAGCCCCAGGCCCCAAGTATGCCCCACTGCTGACCATGACTCACCTGTTTTGAAGCAGCCAGGCTGGATGACACTGACTTTGATCCCCCAGGGAAGCAGTTCACAGCTGAACGTGTCCATAAGCAGAGCTATGGCTGCCTTGGAAGTTCCATAGGCTGCCAAGCATGGATATGGCATGTCTCCTAGAGATAAAATAGGAGATGAGGCAACTGGGCTTCAGGAAGGGCCCGCCCTCCTTCACCCTGCAAAGGCTCCTTTCCTGCCCTGCTCCAGAAGGGAAGGGCACTCACCTGCTGGACTGCCTATGGTCACAATTCGACCCCTTGAGCGGCGCAGAAGTGGCAGGAGGCCCTTGGTTAGCTCAAGTGCACCAAAGAAGTTTACCTCCATGCAATTGCGGAATGTGGCCACAGGAGATAGCTCCACATCTGCCACGACATCGTTGATGGCAGCATTGTTGACCAGGCCCCACAGGCCTAAGGGCACAGAGGCAGAGAGGAAAGCCTCAGATCAGCCTAGCAGCAAATCTGCAATCCTTGCTGACCCAGCCTTTACCCTGCCCAGCCATGCATTCCCTCCCATAGTAGAGATGTGCTCACTGACCAGTGCTGGCGGTATGAGCCTTGGTGAACTCTAGCACACGGCCAATGTCTGCTGGCTTCATCAGGTCCATCTGTAGCAGTTTCAGGCGTGAGGAACAGCAGGCACGTAGCTCTAGGGCCCCAGGGCTATTCAAATCCAATACTGTGGCCAGCACTGTGAAGCCCATGGCATCCAGTTTCTTGGCCGTCTCCTTGCCAAAACCAGTGTCACAGCCTGGCCAGGGCAGAGAAACCAGTGAACTCCCACTGTGGCCCAGCCCAGCCCAAGACAACCCAAGAGTCATCATGGTATGGGCGGGATCCAGGCTCCTGGGCATTCATTCATACCAGCAGCATTCAAGAGCCCTCCGTTCTTCCCTATAGACACCTCTAGCAAGCACTGCCTTCTGATTGAACCCTGCACACAGACTGGGACAACTGTCATCTCCTTGAACTCCCCATAGCAACCCCATCCAACATGGCTTATGATTCTCATTTCACAGAAGAAATAGAGACCTAGTCCTGAACCATATTGCTTACCGAGTTCATCCTTTACCTAAGCAGCCATCGAGAGTTTCCAAAAACGATAACATCACCAGGCACTGGTGGCTCACATCTGCCATCCTCACTACTCAGGAGGCTGAGATCTGAGGATCGAGGTTCAAAGTCATCCTGGGCAGGAAAGTCCATGTGACTCTTATCTCCAGTAAACTACTCAAAAAGCTGGAAGTGGAGCTGTGGCCCAAGTAGTAGAGCACTAAGCCTTAAGCAGCAAAGCTCAGGGAGAGGGCTCAGGCTCTGAGTTTAAGCCTTAGGACAGGCACAAGAAACAAACAAAAACAAAACAACCCAAACAATATCACTTTGCTGCTGAAAACTATCTCAAGGCTCCCCACTCTCCTAAGGAACTTGCCATCCTCACAATGAAGCCCAAGCTTTGGTGTTCTAACTTGAGTACCAACTCCTTTCCCAGATTCATCACCCTCTACTATTACTATTTCAGACTGTAGGCAAGTTGGAGGCCCATCCCCATCTCATCCCTTGCCTTGTGTCACCGCCCCCCCCCCCCCCCCCCGAATTCCAATCAGTGACAACGGAAAGCATTTTCTAAATCCAGGCCACTTGCTCACAGGACAAGGACCATGGTGGTACAAAAAACAGACCTGCATTTGAATCCCTCATAACTATTGAATGTGACCTGAGGTCAGTTACTACTCTTGGAGGCTTAATTTCTTGTCCTTGGTATGCAGAGATAAGAACCACCAGGCAGAGCCAGTGTGGGGGTCCCAAGCACTGATAAGCCCCTGCTTCCTTGATGGTTTCCATTCTGATTCTGGCTCCGTGGGTGGCCAGTGAGGGGAGGAGGAGGGCCAGCAAGGGAGGAGGCTCTGTACAGCTAGCCAGCCCTGGGGTCCTGCTGAGCAGAATCGCTGCAAAGCAGCTCTGCTTCCCCACTGCTGGGTGATCAGCACCCCTCCTCATCTCAGTCCCGCCTCCTCTGCTGAGGAGAGAACAAAGCTGGGCCGGGGGCTGCGAACTGGGCTTTGTGCAGCTGGGGGCCCGCAGGGTCTGTGCTGAGGGGTCCTTCCCAGGCAAGTCTGGCTGGGGGAGGGGAGTATGTGTGCACAAATGCAAGCACTTTGCCTCCCAGAGCAGACAGGCCCTCTATAGGAAAAAAACGACCTCCCAGAGCCTGAGCTCTGGGGTTCCAACAGTCATGCACATTTTATATACCCTCTTGCTTACCTGCAGACACTTAGATACCTGCACATCTCTCTAACCTGCCCTGATGTTCACACGTAAGCTTGAACCCTGCCACTTACAGGCCTACAGATGTGTACATGCATGCACACAAGGCAACCAGTCACAACACAGCCCAACCCCCAACCGCATGGCTGAGCTTGAGGAGTAGACTTGGCTGGCAGTTCTCAGGAGCATTTTCAGGGAGGGGTGGGTAGCAGCTCCAGTAGGTACAAGACAATGTGCCCTTGGCACGTGGGGTAGGAGCTGATCACTTAAATTTGCTATAGCCGAGTAGTGATGGAGGAAACTCCAGAGTTTGCAGAAATTGTCTAGGAGACCGCTGTTACTGCTTACAAAGGGATGGGATGGGCAGTTCTGTTTCCAATCCCAAACCTTTCTTTGCAACCAAAGGTGGAGGGGGCCCAGGTCATGAAAGCATCTGTCCTCTCACTTCTCTCCCTGGTTCAAGGCTGAGATGGCTCTGTAGGAGCAACTTGCACATTAGGAGGCAGGAAGGGATCTGTCCTGTCTGTAGGGACAAAACCCAAGCCTAGATCCTGCTTCACACTACATCCAAGATCCTAAGGATCTGGTGGTTTTCTTTCCTCAAATCACTAAAACTGGAGATCCCTGCGGCTTCATACCTACCCTGAACTTGACTCTCTCCATCCAACCTGAGTCTTGCTCCAGCTCCATCCCCTCTCCAAAAGTCTAAAGCCTCCCCTCCCACAACACATTTTGACTTCTTACCTGACTTTAAAACTCCTCCCAAGAAAACCTCACATCCCACCACACACTAGCAGCTAGATTGGCTATTGACTGTCCTTTACCCAGGCCATGATTATTCCTGCCTTAAGCCATTGTCCTACACCCTCTTTGTGATCCAAGACACCTTTCCTAATCTACCTCTCTCCATCTATCCCTCAAGGCCTAGTTCAAACATTTCCTCCTGAATTCACCTCATCTGACATGGCAATCACCCCTTAATGAACCAAGGTCTCTGAGAAGTCTGCTTCCTTGATTGTCCGCAGCATAGGTCAAAGGGAACAAAACCCAAAGTGCTTGTCCAAAGTAATGGTGGTTGGAGGAGAAACTAGACCACTCCTCCCCCCCCCCCCAGTGGACCGGTGCCCCTTATCCTTTCTCCCCCTCCTCACTTCCTGCTGGGTGTGCAGCCCTCCCTTCCCTTCCCTTGCTCTGATGACAGATTTATTCCCTGTTCCAGACAAAGGGAACTCAGCCAGGCAGCCAGGAGCACCTGAGTTAGATCTCCTTGACTGCTTTCCTGGGCATTAAGGACCAGGCACTTTGGGGATGAGATGCTGGGTGCAGACGGCTGAATGTGCAATTCGGTTAGAGATGGCAGGACCTGAGAGGCAACTGAGTGCCCAGCGGTCCCTCATGGTGGCCTCAAGCGTTTCTAAACTCCAAGAATTCTAGCCAATTGGATGGGAGGAACTCACCACTTAAGCTCTTTCTTTGGCCCGGGAATCGGAGCTGCCGTGTCCCACGTGGGGATACCAGACAGTTCAAGGGATGACTGTTTTCCCTTCCCGGGTCTCCTGAATTCCTCAGAGCACTTGTCCCCTGCTCCACTCCCGCTCTCTTGGAGAGGGGGGGTGGGTGGGCAGAGCATACCCCCTCAAACTCCAGGAGGATCCCTTTTCTGAGCCACCAAGTTTCTTTTGAGCACCTTGCCACTTCCCACCTCACTTTCCCTCCAGCACTTTTCACAGCGGCAGGTAGTTAGCCGGACTTGGGGAGATGCCCAACGCTTTCTCCTCCACTCGCTCCGGTGCGCCCAGGGGAGGAGGGGCACTCTCCCTTCTGCGCTGGGGAGCCCGTCTGGGCCGTGCCCTCTAGGTGTGCGGTCCCGCCCTCGAGCTTGGAATCCCCACGCTCTGCGCACTCACCGGTGATGAGCACCGCGCGAGTGGCCACCGGTAGGCGAGGCGGGCGCGCCAGGCGGGACAACGTGATCCAGCCAGCCGCAGCCAGCACGGCGAGCGCGGCCGGCGGGGGCAGCAGGCGCTGGCACAGCCAGTCGAGCGCGGCCAACAGCGCCAGCGCCGCCAGCAGCGGGCGGCCCAGACGCAGGTCCGCGCGCAGCAGCTGCAGCAGCGCGCGGGCCGCCACGAGCAGCCAGGCGCCGCCCGACGGCCAAGACCAGCGCTCCATGGCGGCGGGGCCGGGCCGGGCCGGGGCGGGGCGGGGCGGGGGCTGGGATGAGGATGAGGAGAGTGAGTGAAGGGCGGGGAGCACGCGGGGTGCAGGGGAACACCGGCCTGGGGTGGGAGGGGTACTCGCTTTCTCCGCGGGCCCTCGGACCCGGCTTATAAAGAGCCCCGGAGGCGGGGCAGGGGCGGGGCGGGGGCGGGGCAGGGGTGGGGCTTTCCTGCACTTCTCTCCCGGCACCCCCCGCCGGGCAGGTGCCCCCCCCCCCGAGCCCTGCCCCCTCGGCCAGATCCGCTTTCGAAGAAGCCGGAACAAAGTCCCAACTAGCTGGGTGAGGCGGAGTTGTTCGCTGCGGACTGCGCTGGGGGAAAGGCCGGCGGTCCCAACCCCGTGCGCCCTGCATCCAGTCACTCCTTCGCTCCATCCGGGCCCCCCATCCCCCTCCAGGGCCCTGAGCTACTTCGCCCAGGTGAGCACATCCTGTTCACACCTGCTCAGGACACCTGAAAACATGCTCAACGTCCATTCATGCACTCCACATCGATGGTATTGCTGTGGCCGCCCAGTCTGCCATCGCCACCACACCCGCACCCACACGCGGGGCTCGGCGGAAGTTCCCAGGTGTACTTAACTCACACTCACAGCCGAGCAGCTCGGAGCCACAAAAGCCACCTGGGACAGGGGTTGGGGAGCAGGATGAACTGCCCAAGGTCATCAGAGTTCAACCTCTTCTTCCCGTTTCTCTCCAGGGCCCAGTCCTGGGATATGCAACCCCACCTCAGTAGGCCATCAGAGGAAGTCTTTACCCTTCATCCTCCACCCCAAGAGCCAAGTCAATAGCAACATCTGGGGAGTTCCTGAAGACAGCCTAGGCCAGGGTGGTCTGCTGGTGCTCTGTTCCCCTGAATCCCCAGGGGATAAAATAAGTGGTGTGTGGGTGCATTTCCCTCCATATGTGTATGAAAGTCCTTGTTTGTGTGTGGCCAGACACCCCCGTGTCTGGCACCTTGTGCCTAGCAGGCATGCCAGGGCTCTGCCAGGGACTGGGAATTGGTGCCAGTACCTGAGTGCCAGGCCCTTATGGTGAGAAGAGTAGGTGTAATTCATGGCAGTGGAGATCCCTGCTCCCATTGAGCCTACAGGCCTCGCCAGTGCTGCATCCCTCCCCTCTAGGTCCTGAAAGGTCGTGGACTCCTTGTCACACAGCTCCCAGCCCTGTTGCTCAATGCCTCTCTCCTATGCCCCGATTCCCCTAGGGTTTCATGGAAATACCCACTCCAAAGCCATCTCAGCCATCCAGGCATGGGCTTCTGACGGGCCACCTAAGGGAGAGCCCATCTCCACCCAGAGCCACTCTTGTGCCTCTATCTGTCCTTTATCCTAGAAGTATGGATGACGAGCCAGCCCTGGCCTCGGAGGCAGGATTTACCCAGGGGGTGTGTGCCTGACCTTGGATATGTGAGCTTGTGTGCCTGTGTACACTTTTCTGTTATGGGGCTCCTGGCCTGTCTGTGCCACTTGGTTGTATCATTTCCTGTGCTATCTCCCTGGGTATTCATGTATATACCTGTGTATATTCTCTGTGTTTCTGATAAATTTCTGTCTGGGTCATCTTGCCTCTGGAAATTCAGGCAAATGTTTTTGTTTGTTTGTTTTCTCCTAATCCACTCCTGTTGCCCTGAACCACAGGTCCCTTTCTGCTTTAACAGTAGGGTTACCTTGGTTGGGCCCTTTCAGATCTAGCTACCCTATCAAGAGTCTGGTTGTAGAGTTTCCAGTCTCAGCTCATTTCAGGGCTTCTCCTTATGGTGGGGGAAAGGGATAGAAGGGGCGGGAACCTAGGGAACCTTCAAAGTCAAGGCCACACAAATAGTACCAGTACTTGCCAGAGCAGGAGTGGGAAGGGAATGGAGTAGGGGAGTGGAGGCAGAACAACAAGGTGAAGAAATTAAGAAACAAGGTCCTACCTGGCCTTGGGAAGAAGCGTGAAGGATCCTGACTCATCAGGAAGCCCATGTGGATGAGGTAAGAGTGCCTGAGAGTATATGAACTAGACAGAATTGCCTTTGGTTGTTGACGATGGGAAAGTGGCGATTTCCAATTCAGCTTTTGCGACATTGACTCCTTGGGTGAAACTATCCATCTTATAAAATTTGGGTCTTGGTGAAATTAGATTCTCTGCCACATTGTCCTTGTGTGCCCCACTTTCTAGGCTAGGTGGCCATGCCATCTGGCTCCGTGTCCCAGCCCCCTGTGGCCATCTCACCCACTGACCCCTTCCCTTCGTCAAGTGGAGGTGCTCTAAAAGTTTCAGGCAGTCATACTGGGAGTGGCTGGCCCAACCCTGTCTGAGGCTTAGTGCCAGGTTGCACCTGCCTAGGGGCAGAGAACCAGCCTCTGCCAGAACCAGGAATATGGGCTGGTAGGGCCTCCAGGGAAGAGGAGGAAAGGGGAACAGAGGGCAGGAGCCCTAATAGATAAGGCAGGGCCTGGAAGAGTAGAGGAATGAAGGACAACCAGAAGGAGCAGAGCCCCATAGCTAACCCCAAGCCCTCAGCCAGCAGCCTCCTTTAGCTCTTTGTCCCACCTCCCCACCCACCTTGGTCAGAAACCTGGTCACCCAAACTCTTAGCATGCCCGGAGCCCTGGAGGAGCCAGGGTCTGGAGCTGGGTCTGTTCTGTTCTAACTGAATCAAGTAACTCACTGGTGCCATCTGCTGGCCAATTGAGAGAGTGCAGTTGTGAAGGAGATCAGGGCCAGCAACTGCTGGAGGGTTAGGGAAAAAGAAGTCTGGAGTACAGGGGTGGGGGTGAGGGGTGGAGGGGGATGGGGGTGCCAAGTGGCAGTCTCCAAGAGCTCCCACGCTCTGTCTTCTGACTATACGGGGTTCCTGGAGCCAGGAACTCACTTATCACCTTTTTCTCCCTCTGTGATCCAGCTCGGAGGCAGCCAAATCTTTGTTACTCATGGCCCAGCCCTCTCTCCACTCCCCCCCCCCCCACACACACACACAATGACTGACAGAGAAATCCTCTTCCTGCCAATGGTCAGTCATTTCACCTGTATTCTAGGTTCCATCCTAAGAGTGTGTATGTGTGTGTGTGTGTGTGTGCGTGCGTGTGTGTGTGTGGTGTACATGTACAGCTATTGAGGATTGAACTCAGGGCCTTGTGTTCTTACTTGTCTTTTTTGCACCAGGCTGGTGCTCTAACCACTTGGGATACATACCTCTACTTCCAGCCTTTTGCTGGTTAATTGAAGATGAGAGTCATTGGACTTTTGTGCCTAGGCTCGCTTCAGACTTAGATCTTCAGATCTTAGCCTCTTGAGTAGGTTGGATTTACAGGTGAAAGACAGCAATTTTATTTTCACTGACTTCCTACTCTAGGAACCACGGATGCAGGGATAAACCACTGGCCACTTCCTAGCAGCAACACTTTGGCTGTGGCCTCTTCTGCTGGTAACTTCAGTCCTACATTCCTTTTTTTTCCCCTCAAGCATCGTTCTTGCTCTCCCCTCCTTCATTTTTAGCCACATTACCCTAAAGTTGTCTACAGCTGCCGTAACTACTAGGGACCAAGTCTCCCTCCTGACCTCACCGGATATAACCAGTTAATACCCCCTAGTCCTTCCATCCCATGGTCCTCCTTCAGCTTGGCTTCTTTATAGCCTCTTGCTGGCCTCTTGCCTACCCCCAGCCCTATCTCCCATTTGTGTATGTGAAGCCATTGCTGCTGGGTTTCTTTCCTCCTACCTCTCCAGCCTCTTTCACGAGCTTGTCTTCTTTGTGGGTGAGCCTCTGGCTGTAAGGGCCTCATGTCCTGTCCACTCCCCCCAACCCCCAATGAGCTCATCTTCCTCCTCACATGTTGAGGACGCCCACACTCCTCACTCCCCAGCCAAGGCCTCCTTCTTGACTCCCGTCCCACTCATCCAGCTGCCCTGGATGCCTCCCTTGGACACGCATAGGCCCCTTGCACACAGCATGTCCAGAGCTGGTCTCATCGTCTTCCCAAGTCCTGGCAGCCATCTCCTTCCCATCACATCCTCAACTTTCATTGTATGCATTGGCCTCGTGCTCTGTGCCAAGCCTGGGTTGGGTGCAAGAGGCCTCACAATAGCCCTTTATAGTAGATCTCATTATCACTATTTCTCATTCAAGGGAAAGGAGACTTCCAGAGGCTAAGAAAATCTTTCAGGTCTCAAATTCAAGTACACTTGGATCGGCCTCAACATTCAAACTCATGTGTACCTGACACCAAAGTCTGTGCTCCTGAGGACTCGCTGTTAGTGCAGAGTTGTTTGCAACATGGGGTCTCTTGTACTGGATCCCAAGGGCAAAGGAGAATTTGAGATGCTCCTTAGCAAAGGAGTCTCTTGTCCCAGTTGGCCAGGAAATGGATTTGGCTGAGGTGGGAAGGGTGGAGGCTGGGAGTCTCGTCACTTCATCGACTAATGGCCAGGAACAGAGAGGTCTTATTTAGTCAGAATGAGACGTCCTTGGACTTGTAAGGACTACGGCCAAAGGCAGCCGGATGCCCAAAGTCACATCCCATATGTGGAGGTGGAAATCCCTGATATTTCAGAGGTATCCGATCTAGGCTGAGTTTTAGGGGAGCGGGGACAGTAAGATTCAGGAAGGCAGGAGCATCATTTATCATTTGGGGTTCTCAAATTGTGTCTGGCACTCTCCTCTGAATTATTTTATTGTCTCTCATACTGAAGGCAGATGCTTAGGGATTAGGATCCTAGGAGGTGGGAAACAGAATTTTGTAGACTTTTCTAAGTTAGCCCCAGGGGACAAGCAAGCCCCAGCTGAGAGCACTTACGGAGCGAGAGCGTTTGGCTGCCTTCGAGATCCTTCTTGTATCCTCCAGTGTGATATTGAGCTATTAATAGTGTTCTTTCACATTTATTGTGTATTTCTGCATGCCAGCCCTGTGCTCAGCTTGCCAGTGCTCTTATTTTATGTATTATCCTCACCTCATCCCTCTGAAGCAGGTACTATCATTAGTCCTTTCCTAGACATAAAGAAATAAGTTTAGGGAAATTAAAATGCTACACCCTGCACCACACTCTCCCCAAACTATGAGACCACATTGTCCTAGCCCCTCAGCCTAGGAGGTTGGTATTATTCAGTGGGCAATAATGCAGGTTAAAGACTTATCAGTCTTTTTTCTTTCTTTTCTTTTCTTTTTTGCTTCTGGTGAAGAAACATGTTTCCCAAAGGTAGAATTAAGGCAACTTGATTGTTAAAAGTCATTGCAAAACTTGCCTCTTTACAGCTTCATTGTCCCTGATTCAGGCCTTTTCTTGGCAGAACAACTGCAAAAGATACAAAAATTAGTTGCTGTTGGCTGGCTGGTGTAATTTATTTGCATATACATAATTCAGCCCCACCCCTGGTGGCTAATACTCCCTTGGGGAAGCCCAGGCTGTCTTCTGATTGCTGGTGGGGAGGCCTGTGTATGTTGTTTTTTTAAATAAACTGAAACCAGATGGAAGGGGTTTTGTTCACAGCCTTGCCTCCAATTTTCTCCAGCAAATTCCTTGAAAAGGCAACCACCTATGAGTGGTGCCTGTTCTCTGTGGAGGTCCCTTACCACTGGTATGCAAATAGTGAGTGGGCTTGTTTTGTTCTAAAGGGTGGGGAAGGGGAGGAAAGGAGTTTTGTGGCTTTTAAGGCTTTCCAGAATATGGGGTCATCTCCTGATGGAGCCCCAATTGGAGGGCTAAGCTTACACTTTGTGTCCTCTTTCTTCTTGCCTCTCTCATGAGTTGGGGATAGGCTAAAGGTGGGGGAATTGGGGTAGGCATGAATCAGAATCACCTATGCCAATCACTTGGTGAAAAAGATGAATGCTAGACACCCCCATATAGGTCCTATTTGTTGCACTCATCACAAATGTTGATTATTTTAGTCAGGAGTTAGCTAATCTCCACCAACCTCCACCCTCCCAGAAGGGCCCAAAATCACTCTGGCGTCCATCCTGGGAAGATCAGACAGTCAGGGTAATTATGGAAATAGTTTTAACTGACAGTCTTTGGGGCTTTGTAATACCCTAGAGCTCTCATCAAACCATTCCTTGAAGCTGAGGGACAGTGCCTCTTGCTTGTAATCCCAGCTACTCAGAAGGTTAAGGTCTACGGATGGATGTTTGAAGCCAGCCCTGGCAGGAAAATCTGTGAGACTCTTATCTCCAATTAACCAGCAAAAAGCTGGAAGTGGAGCTGTGGCTCAAGTGATAGAACTCCAGCCTTAAGCAAAAAAGCTTAGGGGCAGTGCCCAGACCCTGAGTTCAAGCTCCAGACAATAAAATAAAATGAATTCCTTGTCCAGAGAGAAGAGACAAGTGTAACCACTGGTGCCTGAACCAGGACTTTACTTAAAAAAACAAACAAAAAAAAAAAACATGAATTGGGCATTATTACCCACAAACTAAGACCCAGCCATCAGACAGGGGGAGAAAACGGGCCTTTCCCAACACTAACCTACAGTCCAAGCTCTGAACATTAGATTTTGAGCTTTCTCAGATAATCATGTTGGGTTATATAAGGTCTTGAGATAGGAATACTCAAAACAAATTCCTCTGGAAGCAGGACTGAGAAAGCTCTCAGCAGAGATTTTGCTCAAAAGCATTTGAGGAAAAATTTCAGGTGTCTTGGCTCTGAACAGTTTTGGAAATACAGAGACAGCAGCCAACAGCTTTGCAGGCATGCACCATTCCCCACAGAAATGAGCAAGCAAAAAGAAGAATTTCAGGCTGAAAGGAAATCACCCCCTCCCAGGTTGAAGGTCAACGGCAGAGCCAGACTGGCATAGATTTGGAAATCATTAGCAGCTCAGGAGTTTGTCTCTCTCCCTCCCCCTTTCTGCATCTTAGGTAACACATATGGTAAATACAGGCCTCCAATTTTCCAAGAAACGTCAAATAAAAAACCAGAGAGAGAGAGCGTGCACTTAAAAGTCTTTAGTTCCTAGGACTTTGTGGGCACATTTTCCACACAACCATGATTTTTATTTCATGTTCCTGTGAGGAGGATGGTCCTTTAGCAGCAATGCTTCCTAGGTGCTGATTTTAAACACCTTGTCCCTCAACTGGAGATACAGAGTTAAATTTTACTTAGGTCCGGAAAGAGTTCTGGAAGGATGACATTGTGTTCCAGACTGTGTGGTTAGTCAACAATAAGAGAGATTTGCCAGAGATTTACCTTCTCACAAGGAAGCTGTGGGAATACTTTAAATGCCAAACAAGGGTACTTCTTGCTTAAAGCATAGAGTTAGTCATAAAAGCCACTGAACAGGAAAAACTTAATGGGAGGAAAATGTCTTGAATGTAGCAAACTCAAACTAGAAAAAAAAAAGCGCTGGGTACTGGTAGCTCACACCTGTAGTCCTAGCTACTTGGGGGACTGAGATCTGAGGACCAATGTAAAGCCAATTCTGAGCAGAAAACTTCATGAGACTCTTATTTTCAATTAGCCAACAAAAAGCCAACAGTGGCTCAAGTGATAGAACACCAACATTGAGAGAAAGAGCTAAAGGAGTGGGCCTTGGTCCTGAGTTCAAGCCCCAGTACTGGTACACATACCCACACACAAAAGCCATGTGGGTAAAACAGATTTACTGTGTTAAGGGATGATAAGATAAAGCTATGTTATTTTTATTTTATTTTTCCAGTTTTGGTGACTGAACTTGGCCCTTGATATATGCTAGGCAAGTGCTCTGTCACTGAGCATCCCAACTCCAGAAAAGAACATTTTTATTTGTTTGGGTTTTTTTGTTTTGTTTTGTTCTGAGCCTGGCCCTTGAGTTGGGTGTCTGATTCATTGGCTGGGGCCTGACCTCCTGAGCCATGCCTCCAACCACTGTTGTGTTTTGTTTTGTTTTTAAGTTTTCTTACATCGATTGAACTCAGTACCTTGTTCTTGCTTAACTTGCTTGCTCACAGTCGGTACTCCACCACTTGGGCCACACTTCCAGCCTGGCTTCTGGATAGTTACTTAGAATAGGAGCCTCACAGACTTTTCCATCAGAACTGACTTTCAACCTCTATCCTGCAGATCTCATCTTTCTGAGTAGCAAGAATTACAGGAGTACACCATTGGCACTGTGTGCAGTCAATTCTTACCCAAAAGTAATCCAACCAGAAGTAAATAACTGATTTTCTCTATAGATCCCATCAATCCCCCTGCCCCACTTTTTTTTTTTACTTTACAAAAAGATCTCAAAAGAATCTGTAGCATTGTTCTTTTGTTTGTTTCTTCCTTTCTTCATTGTGCATTTATTGACTGCTTACTGTGTTCCTGGCTCAGTTAAGGAAGCAATGGGTTAGCAAGACAAGTATTCTTCCTGTCTAACCTCTCTCTGGCAAGGGAGACAGACAGGCCTTAATCAGATCGTTACACAATGAAGGAGGCACCTGCAAGAAACCAGAAAGCAGAGTCCTAAGGTCCTATGGGAGTGAGGACCTCTCCTAGGGGGATGGAGTACCATACATCTTCCCAGAGGACATGATGTTCCAGGTGGTCTGAGAATCAATTGCAGGGCAGGTTCTGATGGCCCAGGCCCAAATGGAGGTTCCAGGAAAGGAAGGGAAGTCAATGAGGCCTCAGAAGTCATTGGGAATTAGGGAGCAGGCAAGGTTTTGGAGACAGATGGCTTTGTTTCTAATTTCTTAATATCTGGAGAGGTAAGAGTTCTAACCTGTGAGTAAAATAGTCTAATGTAGTTCTTCCTCCCACCTTGCCTCTCCCCCTCCTCTTCCCCCTTCTCCTCTTTCCCTAGTCGGTGAGGAGAACAGACTGATGGGGCAGGGACAGGAACAGGGGCTCGATTCTGCTTCCCCAGTGATAGCAGAGAGGCAAATCAGGAGTTCATGGTGCAGCCAGAGGGGCCAAGATGCTAGTGATCATAGGGACAAGCCAGATGGATGGGCTGAATCAGCCAACTGGAGAGGGTGCTGTGACCCAGATGAAGAAGGCCTAGAGAATAAGAGCTCTGGTGGGCCACCTCCCACCCAGGCTAATTTGCCAGTTAAACTTAATTGCATTCGTTGATGAAATGGTCAGCATCATTTCCTGGTAGAATGACATGGAAAGGTCTAGATTATACACACCAATGACTACAACCCATTGAACATTCTCTGTGTGCTTTATCAGCATGATCATTTGTCACAGCCTGATACAATAGCTGTTAGTAGCTTCATTTTGCATAAGAGCAAACAGAGACTTAGATAGGTTAAGAGATTTTTCACAAAGTCTCCAGCTGGTGACTGGCAGAGCTAGGGTTGAAACAGTGAGACCAGCTCGAGTTCCAGGAAGCCTGAGAACCCAAGGCTCTGATTAAGGACCCACTGCTGGCTCAGAGCCAGGCGAGGATGAGCCTGCTCTACTCTGCCTGCCCAGGAGTGCCCTCTGACACTTCCCAGGAGTCAAGTAAGCCAGTCTTCTCATTTGTGTGTGTTCTAGCTGTAATGACACTATTCAGACCATAAACACACAAACACAAAGTTGGCCTTTCTTCCCAATGGCTTGGGCTCTTCTACCCTGGGCAGACCTGCCCTACGGGTCAAAAGTAACAGCTCCAGGCAGGAACATAGCTGCAAGGAGCTGACTTATGTCCCAGAAAAAAAGTCTTGTTTTCATAGAAATTGGCTCTGTGGTACGGGTGTGCGTGCGCGCACGTGCGCATGTATGCACACACACACACGCTCGCGCACACACACACGGGGAAAGACTCCCAGTAAAGGGTAACCTATGGGAAAAGATCTAAGGTTAAAGCAAATGCTAGTGGGTCCAGACGTTGCATTTATCACAGAGAACAGAGATGAACTCCAGACACCAAAGAGGTGGACAGAAGCTGGTCTAGTAGCACCTTAGCAGCCATGTTATGGCATTTCCATTGACTGGAGGGTCCCAACCATATCAGGCGGTGTTCTCTGCCCCATAACATCCTTGGAATCGGCAGAGTTGTCTGGTCTTCTGTAGCCAGTAAGGCCCTGAGCAGGGTCAGCTTCTTCACTAGGGACTCCATGATGATGACAGACTCAGGACAACAAAACAAACAAACAAACATGGTAGAACTGACAGACTCAGAAAAAAAAAAAAAACAAACATGGTAGAACTGCTGGTACTTTGGAAAGTTGATGTGGCTGGGAGAATCCTAGCAGAGTTTGGCCTGGAGTTATTCAGAGGGATGTAGATGGAATGTGAACTGTCACTTGGATTTGCATTTTAGGTGAAAATACTAATTGCTATATGTATGTGTGTTTTACCCTTGTTTGAAACCCATTGTGTTTGTTCCTTGTCACTGCTTTAACAATCAAGACTCCAATAGTTTTTATTGCTTTGTGCTAGTACTGGGGCTGAACTGTGGGCCTCAGGCTCTCACTTGAATTTTGTTTTTTCATCTTAAGGCTGGTGCTCTACTACTTGAGCCACATCTCTACTTTGGGAATTTTTTTTTTGTGTGTGTGGTTAATTGGAGAAAAGGGTCTCATGGACTTTTCTGCCCAGACTGGTTTTAAACCTCAGTCTTCAGATCTCAGCCTCCCAAGTAGTGAGGATTTCAGGTATGAGCCATCAGCACCAAGCTTGAGTGCTTTGAAACAGTATATATTTGTTATTCTCCAGTTCTGGAGGTAAGAGGGTTGCAGTGTGTCTCACTGGGCTAAAGGCAAGGTAATAACAGGCTGATTCATTCCAGAGGCTTTAGGGGAGAATCTGTTTCCTTGCCTTTTCCAGCTGTAGAAGCTGCCTGTTTTCCTTGGCTCATGGCTCCTTCCTCCATCTTCAAAGTGGGCAGTGTAGTGTCTTCAAATCTCTCTGATATCCATTTCCATCATCACCTGTCCTTTTCCTGGTCTGGCTTTCCTGTGTCTTCCTGTAAGAGCTTTTGTGACTCCCTTGAGTCCAGCACACAGTTTGGGAAAAATTTCCCCCACTTAGATTGTTAACTTCATCTCATCAGCAAAGTCCCTTTCAATCTAGGAATTAAGACTTGGGCATCTTTGGAGGGGATGTTATTAGGGCCTGGGCATTTTGGGAAGTGATGTTATTTGGACTTCCATTTGCAGAGGGAAAGAAAGGGAAAAAAAGGAAAGGAAGGAAGGAAGGAAAGAAAGAAAAGCTGACAGCTGACAGAATGATGGGCTAGAAGAAGGACGGGCTGGATCTTGTGGAGACCAGACAGAGAGCTGCCACGTGACCAGCCAGGAAGATGCCGGTGGGGCAGAGAGGGATGTGTGGACAGGACAGCTTGTCTCCGGAACTGTTTGTGTTAGGTAGGGAAGAACTGGTTGTGTCTGGTAGGAGAGAACTGAGTGTAGAGATGAGCTGATGGATTGATAGTGATTTCTTTCAGAGGTCCCAAAGGGAGGAGCAGATCTGTGGGAGAGATAAAGAAGGCAGACAGATGTTAACCTAGGAAGAAAAGGAACAAGGAACTCTGTCAGCTTTCCAATTTCCAGAATTTCTAGGACCTCACAAACGGAAAAAAAAAAAAATCTCATAAGCTAGAAGTGTTGCAAGGATTTTTTTCATAAAATAGGATAAAAAGGGAGAAATAGGAAAGTGAAAAACAATTACTGCTTCTGACAAGGGAAATGGGATGAAGACACTAAGTGGTGGTCCTTATCTGGGGTCTTTTGACTTTCTAAACTCGGGGACTGTATGTAGTCACGACTTCTGGCAATCCCTAGTTTTTAGAGACAATGGATTCAGGGTGGGTCAGCTGTCAGCTTATCTTTATTTACTTTTTTTTCAAGCAAATGGCAGTCTGAATAACATCCCCTCCCCATGTCTTAATCCCCTAGGCCTAAACCTAAAACATAGTTAAGATGGGTCTTAAAATGGCTATGTGGTCTCCAGTTAAGAAAACCGGGACACTAGGTGTGAGTTTCAGAACTTTGATTTAATTGTCTACTTCTCCACCTATTCACAGTTTGAAGCTTTTTTTTTTTTTTTTTTTTTTTAGCTCAACACCAGCATACATTTATTAGGAAAAAACCTGCAAGGAAGGACCATCCCTTGCTGGGTGCTAGTGGCTCACACCTGTAATCCAAGCTACTCAGGAGTCTGAGATCTGAGGGTTGTAGTTCAAAGCCAGCCCATGCAGGAAAGTCCATGATACTCTTACCTCCAATTAAGCACCAGAAACTAGAAGCGGAGCTGTGGCCAAAGTGGTAGAGCACTGGCCTTGAGCAAAAGAGATCAGGGACACTGCCCAGGCTACAAGTTCAAGCCCTACAACCACAACAGCAAAAAAAAGCTAGAAACTCACTCCTTGCTTACTATCTGAAGCGTTTATAGTGGCTATGAAAGAATGCAAGAATTGTCCAGTGGAAGAAGCTTGAAAATAACTAATGATGGGACAAATGCTGAGAAATAGGGTGGTCCCAGTTGGAGGCCCGGGGGGAAGTGTCTGTTCAGAGTGCAAGCTGGGAGTAAGTTTGGGTCTGGTGCCTTCCACGTGAGTTTAGCTGGTGTAGGGAAGAAGGCAAGGAGGCATGTTAGGGAATCAAAGCACTGTTCTGGAGCCTCAATATAAGGATATCTGTTCATTTGGACCTAGCAGGTTCTCTAACTACTAAAAGTTTGCAGCTTCTTAACACCTTAAAGAAGGCACACTTCCCTCTTTTCTTTACAACTCCCTCTTCTGTTATTTCATTAATTACTTTTGTGTATGTCTATGCCAGGATCCAAGCCTGCAATCATCCTCATTCCAGCCTCCTGAATAGTAAGTAAGGATTACATGCATGAGCCACCCAATCCAGCGTCCGTTCACTTATTTAGCATGTTAAAGGAGAAAGTGATAGGAGGAGAGCTTACTAGTAAGATCTCTTTTTTCAGTTTTTACTTCCTGGTTCTAATTTTAGTTTTTTTTTTTTTTTTTTTTTTTTTTTGCCAGTCCTGGGGCTTGAACTCAGGGCTGGAGTACTGTCCCTGGCTTCTTTTTGTCCAAGGATAGCACTTTAGCTCTTAAGCCACAGCGCCACTTCTGGCCTTTTCTATATATATGTGGTGCTGGGGAATTGAACCCAGGGCTTCATGCATGCTAGGCAAACACTGCCACTAGGCCATAGTCCCAGCCCTCTGCTCTTCTAATATTCATTCTTTTTAACTTTCCTGTCACTTCATTTACCTACCCTGCCTCATAAACGTGTTGATTCGAAGATATTCTTGGGACACCCAGAAGAGGAGCCATGGAGGGCGGAGTCTAGAAGACTGACTTTTAGATCTCTCTCCTTTCTGTGGGCATGCCTGTGCCCATCCTCCACTTTGATTTCTAGGTCACCATCTGTTTGACCTTAAGTTCTCCATTTCCAGATAAGAACGGAGGACTCATCCGGTGTCCCTGGAGCCAGAGTAACCTTGATATGTATCCCACATCAAGTCTGTGTTTTAATCAGTCCTAAAAGCAAGAATTTAAATTATAGAGCAGTTTAGCCACTTGCATAAGGACCGGCAGCTGGCACATGTCAGAGCAGGAAGAGTTATGTTGCTTTTGTTGCAGGCACGTAACTTACACATTTAGAGATAAGGATGTTTCCAGTCTCCATCTTCCTCTTTTGAGCAGCCAGCCAGCTTATCATCTGAGGGGCTTGGAGATATGAAGAGCATAATAGCAGACAACAAAGGCTCTTTCTATCTTTTGGGAAAGTCTGAGCTCAGGGGAGGCTCCATCCTGAAGGCCTCCAAGAAGAGGGGAAAAGGAAATTTTAGGGAATCCAACTAAGCAAGGGAAGAGGAGAGGAAAGAAAAGGAGAGGAAGGAAAGTCATCAGGCTCTGATTGTCCCCTGACAGCCTTGAATGGAGTCTGCAGAGTCCAAATCCAAAAATGCTTACAGACGAGGACAATGATATGGCCTCAATACCAGAGAGGCTTATTTTTATTTTATTAGGAATCACTAGTAGTGCAAGTTTCATTGTGAACATTCCAAGATGCATACAATGTACTTTTATCACATGCACCTCCATTATTACATTCCTTTAATTTCCTTCTCTCTTCCTCCCTTTTCAAACAGTATTTGATGAGTTTCAGTCTGCTTTATGTATGTACACAACACTGAAGGTATTCTATTTTTTAAACTGAGATCATGAATCTTGGAAAAACCTATGAAAAAGTAGCCCAATAAAGATTTAAGACTGGCTTTGTCAACAGCTGGAAGATGAAAATTCCCAGAAGGATTTATGCTTGATTTTAGGGTAATAAAGAGATATTTTATGGCATCTAAGTTCATTTCTCATAATTTACCTTTCATATTATAAGGTGCTTTCTTTCTTTATTTATTTTGCCAGTCCTGGAGCTTGAACTCAGGGCCTGGGCACTGTCCCTGGCTTCTTTTTGCTTAAGGCTAGCACTCTGCCACCAGAGCCACAGTGCCATTTCTAGCTTTTTCTATATATATATATGTGGTGCTGAGGAATCGAACCCAGGGCTTCATGTATATGAGGCAAGCACTCTACCACAAGTTGAAGCTGGTGGTTCATGCCTGTAATGTTAGCTCCTCGGGAGGCTGAGATCTGAGGCTCTTTGGTTGAAACCTGCCCTGACAGGAAAGACTGTGTGATCCAAACACACACACACACACACACACACACACACACACACACACCCAGAAGTGGAGCTGTGGCTCAAATGGTAGAGCACTAGCCTTGAACAACAAAGGTGTCACAGGGCTCTCAGGCTGTGAGTTCAAGGCCCCTCCTCCCCCCAGCCAAGCAAATCGAGCCCAGCTCTACTGTGGTGGTATGTGTCTGTAATCCCAGCAGTTGAGCGGTTGAGTCAGGAAGATCACGAGTTCGGGATTAGCCATCTGGGTAATGTGAGCCAGTGTCTCCCCACCCCCCACCCCCCACCCCCCACCCCCCCACCCCCCACCCCCCGCCAAAAAAAAAAAAGTGCAGAACTTCCTGAAAGTGGTGGTCTCAGGGGAGAGAAGCTGGATTGGGGAAAGCCAGGACTTCAGGAAATTGGGGGTGGAGGGGAGGTTTAAAAGTATTTTCACAGAGACAGGATAGACAACCATGGGAAGTGGGCGGGGCGGGCGCCGCGGGGCGGGGGCCTCGGGGGGGCGGGGCGAGGCGCCCGGAGCTCCCTGCAAGCCCCGCCCTGAGCCCGGGTACCCGCGCCGGGAGACGCAGCGCGGTTTGGCCGCTGTGGGGCGCCGTAGGCCGCTCTGTTGCCAGGGGAACGGGCCCAGCGCCGGACGAGGCCCAACCCGCCCCGGCCTGGCCCGGCCGCGCATCCCGCCCGCCCGAGCTGGCGCGGGAGGACCCGGCGGCCTAGCCTGCGTCCGGGATGGGTCCCGGCTGTGGGGCCTGTGGCCTCCCAGTCCCGGGGACCGAGCCCACCGCGACGGTCTGAAGCGCGGCCGCCCGGGGGAGGGCGGCTGGCCTGGGCGGGGCCGAGCCTCGGGCTGACCTTGGCAGGGCCACTTTGGCACTGCCGCCACCGAGAACAGGTGAGGAGCCGCCGCGGCACCGTCGCCTCGGAGCCCGGCCTGGGCCGTGGGGCCGGAGTGCTGCATGCCTGGCAAGGCCACGGGCTCGAGCCTCGGTCCGAAGCCCGCGGCTTGGGCTCCAGGGACCGGGCCGAACGCGAGGCTTCCTTCAAGAATCCTCCAGGTTCGCAGATGTGCACCGGGCGCCAGGTTCTGTGCCAGGCTCGGGGCCACGGGAGGCCCTGAACCGATGCCTTCCGTCTCCACAACCCACAGGGAACTATGGAGGGGTGGGGAAGCAGGCGCCGGACACATGGCTCAAGTGATTTCCGAGCGGGCTAAGTGCTCTGGCGAAGAAATGGAGGCGGTGGCCAGGGATGGCCCACCTTGGAAAGGTGACTTTTAATCAAAGACGTGGAAGTTGGAAAGGGGCCAGGGAAGGGTGTTTTAAAGGAGGGAAAAGCAAACACAAAAGATCTGAAGGCAGTATAGTTATTAGGATGGATGGAAAGGGCCAGGGCTCTTGAAGGAAGGCTGTGCTGAGAGTTTAACTTCATCCTAGCAGATTGAGGAAACCACTGAAAATTTTGATGAGTTTCATAGTGTGTGTGTGTGTGTGTGTGTGTGTGCTGGTACTGGGGCCTGGGCCCTGTCCCTGAACATTTTGTTGCTCAAGGCTGGTGCTGTACCACTATGAGCCACAGCTCAAGCCACCCACTTTTTGGTGGTTAGAGACCAGAGTCTCATGGACTTTCCTTCTCTGGGCTGGCTTTAACCCCTATCCTCAGATCAGCCTTCTGAGCAGCTAGAATCACAAGCATAAGCTACAGGCCATTGGCAAGTATCTATTTTATTTTATTTTTTTGTCGGTTGTGGGACTTGAACTCAGGGCCTGGGTGTTGTCCCTGAGCCCCTTTGTGCTCAAGGCTAGTGCTCCACCACTTGAGCCACAATGCCATTTCCAGTTATTGAATGGTTAATTGGAGATAAGAGTCTCACAGGGACTTTTTCCTTGGGTGGCTTTGAACTGTGGTCCTCAGATCTCAGCTTCCTGAGTAGCTAGGATTATAGGTGTGAGCCACCAGCACCCAGCTAAACTTCACATTTTTAAAAGCTTATGTCATTCTGGCCTCTGTGAAGAAGTCAACTGCTCGCTGTCCTAGTTCTGCCAATCTATCAGTTCCTCCCAGGACATGTTTTGTCTGAGACTTGATGCTCTATAATCTGTGCAAGGAGGATGTTGAGTGTGTTATTTATGAGTGTCCAAGGAAGGGGCCATCCACATTGGATACCAGTGACCAGATGGATCTAGGAGAACAATTTGAAATGAAAGAGTGTTTTGAGGGTTGAAAGCACTGAAAGTAGTGCCTGGTCTTGAATAAGTACCCTTTAAATGCCAGTGATGGGTATTATTATCATCAGAACACTGTAAGAGAGCAATGTTGGAGGTTTGGTTTAGCGTAATGGCGGTAGAGATGATGCTAAAGCATGGCTTCAGTTCCTTCACTGAAGGAGAGCTGGATTCAGACATGGCTGAGTGGTGGTCCCTGCTTTTGTGCAACTTGTGGTTACTGTGGAAGAAAGGTCTGTAAACAGGTAATCACCAGAAGATGCAATAAAAGTAACTGGTGTTTAATTAGCCTAGGTTTCCCCCCCCCCACACTTTTGTTTTGTTTTTGTTTTTCTTACTTTGTTCTGTAACAACTTTGTTCTTAATGACTTTCTGGGTGGGTGTTCCCCAAGGCTGGCCCTTTGTAATCTCTAGTTGATTTCCTTGTTAAAATCAACAACCCTTGCCTCCTTCATTGCCTTGTTTCTATTTCCTGTTGTTCCCTCCTCTTTGTCCTCTTTGCTTGGTTTTCATATAGTTTGTAGTGGTTGTTGCAGGAGAATGGCACAGAAGTGTTTGCACACCATGTCAACACGGGAATGACTGAGGTTTCAAGTTTTTTCTTGCCATAGCAACTGCCTTCGGTATATTGTTTATGAGAGAGAAAGTAAGAGCCCAGCCACATCTGAGACCAATGACTAGAGAGACCTTTGGGAACAACTTGAAGTTCCAGTTTATTTATGGGAATTATGTCAAACAATATTTTTAAAGATACTCTTGATTTTTAAGATACTCTTCTGGGATCTGTAGGGAATTTTAATAAAGTACTTGCCCCTAAAAGTCTCTTATAAGTGATTTTTTCGCATTACAAAACAATACACTATAAAGCATTTTTTCTCAAACTCTCTTTATGTGGTTAAAATTGGGCATATAGCCAAGCACCAGTGGCTTATGCCTATAATCCTATTCAGGAGACTGAGATCTGAAGATCAAAGTTCAAAGCCAGCCTGAGCAAGAAAGTGTAAGGCTCCCATCTCTAACCAGAAAAAAAGGCTGGAAATAGAGGTGTGGCTCAAGTTGAGCACTAGCTCTGAGCAAAGAAGCTCAGGGACAGTGCCCAAGCTCCAATACTAGTACCCCCCCCCAAAAAAAAACCCAAAATGGGGGTATGTTAAATCTCAGTGAAGCTAGGCGCCAATGGCTCATGTCTGCTCAAGAGGCTGAGATCTGAGGATTGTGATTTGAAGCCAGCCTGGTAGGATAGTCCATGAGACACTTATTTACAATTTCCAAAAAAACTGGAAGTGGAGCTGTGGGTCAAGTGGTAGTCACTAGCCTTGAGCAAAAGAAGCTCGGGGACAGTGCCAAGGCCCTGAGTTCAAGCCCCAGGACCAACACTCCCCCTCCCCCCCAAAAAAAAATCTCAGTGAAGATTATTTCAAATACAGTTTTGGGGAAAGGACTGAAAAACTTGTTTATAAATATCTAAAGAAAAGCAGGCATGCTGAAATATGTCTGTAATCCTAGCTACTTGGTAAGCCAAGGCAGGATAGGAGCATCAAGAGTTTGAAGCCAGTGCCTCACTCATGCCTACAATCCCAGCTACTTAAGAGGCTGAGATCTGAGAATCTCAGTTCCAAACTTTCATGGCAGACCAATTCAGGAGACACTTATTTTCAGTTAACCAACAGAAAGTCAGAAGTAGAGGCATGGCTCAAGTAGTATAGAGTGCCAGCTGAGCAAGCCAGCCAAGCAAGTGGCAGTTCAAACTCTTGAGACCTTGAGTTCAGACTCTGGTACTGGCTTTTTTTTTTTTTTTTTTTCCAGGGCTGGGAACCTAACTTAAGTGGTAGAATGTTTGGTTAGTAGGCTCAAGGTGAGGCCCGGAGTACAATATCTAATACTGAAAAAAGGAAAACAAAAAAAAGAACACCCATAGACAACCTATAGACACAGACAATCTCTCACAGAAAGTACAAATTTTCTAGGAGAATGAAAAGATACTTAGGACAAAACAAAACTTTGTGGGTGCACCTTCCTGGCTGGGTTCTGGGAGGCATAGGGTATTGAGCTGGCCCCTTGGCCAAGAACTGGAACAGGGGGGCTGGGAATATGGCCTAGTGGCAAGAGTGCTTGCCTCGTATACATGAAGCCCTGGGTTCGATTCCCAAGCACCACATATATAGAAAACGGCCAGAAGTGGTGCTGTGGCTCAAGTGGCAGAGTGCTAGCCTTGAGCAAAAAGAAGCCAGAGATAGTGCTCAGGCCCTGAGTCCTGGGGGGGGGGGGGGTGTGTGGAAGAACTGGAACAGGGTCAATTATAATGCCTGGGGTCTGGTTCTAGCTTGGGTAAGACCCCTTAACAGCCAGAAAGTTCTGTGCTCTTCCTAAAAGCTCAGCAGCTCAAAATTGCTTTCAAGAGTAAGGAAACACTTCAATTAGGACCAAACACTCTCTTTACATGGTTGTTAGGCAGGAATTCCTGGTTTGTCTGGCACTGGAAGTGCATGTAGTCTACCAGACAGCCCAGTGGGACCAAGAGGACTAGAAGTGACACTCCCTAATTATTTATTATTTGTGTTTATTAATTGTGTGTATGTAGAGTGGGAATTAAACTTAGGGCTTCTACTGAGCTGCACAACAAGTTTACTTAAAGCAGTAAATGTCTCTAATTTAAAAAAATTCAAACAGTACAAAGGAATACAGAGTAAAAGCAAATCTCTATGTCAGCCTTAGCTCTCAGACTACTAGATCTCAGAGGCAGAAAAGGGTTCTGTTCCCAGAGTCCCTGGTATTACCAGCCTCTCCCCATCAGTGGGGCTCTTCAAGCCTTTCTCTTACCCCAGACCCATACCCTCCCAGTTCCTTAGCTTCGCCCAGCAACTCTCTTTTGTAGTTGAGTTGTTTCTGGAGTCCTTAGATGCCTTGTAAGAATCCAGAGCTGCCAGTCAGCCTTCTAGGCCTACAACTTTGTACTTCACTCTGCTTGCTTTGACAGTGCTATGTATAAATTTCAGAACAACATTCCTAATTGTGTGTGTGTGTGTGTGTGTGTGTGTGTGTGTGTGTGTGTTTCTGTTTCCCAGGCTGGCTTTGACTCTCAGGCTCAAGTGATCCCCTTGTCACAGCTCTCTGATGTGTGATATTGTACTAGGCTACTAAATATTTTTATTGGAGCAGAGGTGGCAGGAAGTGGATCAGTCATGTAACTATTTAAGAGAGCTTAAAATAGTAAGATTTCCCTCGTTTAAGGTACGCATATAAATATAGGTAGCTTAACCTGATTTGGAAAATGCTGTTTAAGGCATTTAACAGATGAGTATTAAATAGAATAGATCACTGTCTGTCTTCCTGGCAAATAGCCTGCACCTTGTAGGGACAGGGTGCCCAGCCTTTCTGGCCTTCCTTCTTCAAGCTAGGCAGGTCCTTGACTTACCAAGGCAGCAGCCTTCTGTGGCTTGAAACTCCGCAGGGCTCCCTTGCTCTTGGCTGTCCTCTATCTCTGCAATCCTAACTCTGTGGTTTGTCCTTTGGAAGCAGAAGACATGAAGAATGTTTTGTTTTGTTTTACCAAGGCCCACATAGCAGCTACCAGATACAGCTGGGGCCACCAGGAGTGCAGTGGGAAGCTTAGATTAAGGGCTTGACCCTCTCCCTCTGACCATGTTCTCCCAAAGCACTGGGCTGCCAGGCTGCTGTCTCCTGTTGTATCACCTCTCCCCATCCCCATGCCCTTCTTGCTTATAACCCCTACCCCTCATGTCTAGAAAGTGTTTATTCTTTTTTGTTTTCATTTCTTTTTTGGCTGGTACTGGGCTTAAACTCAGGGCTCTGCTGACACTCTGCCATTAGAGCCATGCCTCCAGCCCCATCTAGAAAGCTTTTGAAAACATCCCTCACCTTGCATCATCTCCTGCTTTAAGCTTCCTTTGACTCCTGGTAACTTCTTCAGCAGTGCCCAAGTCTTCCCCACCTGGCCTCCTAGGGCTCAAGTAATTTAGCCCTGAAGCTTCGTGGGGCTCAGATCTCACCTTCTTACAGTGAATAACCAGCCTGTTGTAAGCACTGCCCAAATGCCCCTGCACCCACTGCCCTGATGTCAGTCTCTCGGGGTCCCCAGAAAGGCAGCTGCTGAGGGTAAGTGCCTTGTCTCATCTGTGTTTATGGCCTCAGTGTACACAAAGGGCTTGGGCCCTGGTAAGTGCTGCCTTATCAGGATCTGAGTCTATCAGCTGACCAGGTTACTGGGGAGCAGAGCCACCCATTCTCAATCTGGTCTCTCTGAGAAGTGCTGAGAGGGGAGGGGCACAGGTCTGGTGACAGTGCTTGGCCCCATCATGCTCATCTTGGATTCTCTCCGAGCTCCCAGTCCTTTTAATCAAAATCTTTTGGGCCATTAATTCCATGAGCGAAAATGTCGTCAGTTAAGAGTTGGCTGTGGGGCTGGGAATATGGCCTAGTGTCAAGAGTGCTTGTCTCGTATACATGAGGGTTCAATTCCCCAGCACCACATATACAGAAAATGGCCAGAAGTGGCGCTGTGGCTCAAGTGGTAGAGTGCTAGCCTTGAGCAAAAAGAAGCCAGGGACAGTGCTCAGGCCCTGAGTCCAAGGCCCAGGACTGGCACCAAAAAAAAAAGAAAAAAAGAAAAAAAAAAGAGTTGGCTGTGGCAGGATTTGGAAGTAGGCAATGGGCTTCTGGCTGACCTCTCTGCCCCAACACTATTCTGATTTGGAGTCAGAGCTGCCTCCCCGGGGCTGTTTGCAGCCAGCCCCTGTCCTGAACGGTGACTCTTTTCTCAGAAGAGTAGGGGTACAGCAGCATAGGGGGTACCTGTGGCCACAGTGGGAAGGCATCAGCCAAGTAGTTCTGTTTCTCCCTCAGGGCATAGGGCTGCTCAGGTGTGGGGATGACCAAGGTGAAGGCAGGCTGACACCCACATTCATAGGTTTCCTTCAAGGTATTTGCCCAGTGATGGTGTCCCTGGAGAGCTCATGTGCAATCCACAGAGATTTGTTCCAGAGAGAAACCATCCAGCCCAACTGTGTCCACAGGGCTAGACCTGATGACCCACGACTGTTTACACAAGTCAGGAACAATGATTTGCTTACTGCTCTGGGGACATTCCAAAGAAAGGTTTGCCAGCTTTTGTCACCGTGGGTTAGGGGTGGCAGGATTAGAAAGGCAATTCAGTGACCTACTTTTTATTACAATGAGTTCTTTGGGTTCACTCCCTTAGGAAAGCAATTTCAGAATTGTTTTCACAGTTCCGTGATGGCTGTAAGATCTCTGCCGGGGTCACAGGGCCACCCCGCTCTCTAAAGCTAGCACTGCCATCAGCTCACAGAACTCCAGGCAGAGGAAAAGGGGATAAGTAAGGAGGTCTGAGGTCTCAATACCGTGGCTTTTACAAAGCAGACTGCCTGCCAGTCAAAATCTACCAGTGGTGAATCACCCAGGAAACAAGTGGCTACAAAAGCCACCAGAGTGCACCCTCTACTGGAGGGTGAATACATCTCATTTGTGCAGGCCTAATACTGTGGCTCTAATCAAGGTCTACTAAACTTCTGACTTGTAAACTCTTTCCCATGTGTAGCGCCAGAAATGACTCAGGGCTTCAGAACACATCTGCGCTTCCTGAGTGTAGCTCTGGTGCTTGCAGGAGGCAAGTAGGGCTATCCAGTTGGCCTTTTTGAAGATACCAACAATGTGCTCTCTGTGCCAATGTGTGACATTTATGCCAAATAGTATCCAGCTAGCATGCCATGTAAGTGCAGAAAATGCTTACAAATTGACTGAATGGGAAAATTCATTCTCAATTTTCCCTTTCTTTTTTCCTGTTACCAGTAGTTCTGAATGGTAGATACTTTTCTCTGATGGGTTCAAAAGGCACCTACGGGGGCTGGGGATATAGCCTAGTGGCAAGAGTGGCTGCCTCGAATACACGAGGCCCTAGGTTCGATTCCCCAGCACCACATATGCAGAAAACGGCCAGAAGCGGCGCTGTGGCTCAAGTGGCAGAGTGCTAGCCTTGAGCGGCAAGAAGCCAGGGACAGTGCTCAGGCCCTGAGTCCAAGGCCCAGGACTGGCCAAAAAAACAAAACAAAACAAAACAAAAGGCACCTACGTATATGATTGTGAATAGAAAAATAGGGGGACAGAAATCAGGTATTGATCATTTTTGCATTTCATTTATGTGTACAATTTTAATATAAACACAAAGATAACGCATGAATGCAAGTTAAACTTTTTTGTTTTGTTTTTTGCCATTCTTGGGGCTTGAATTCAGGGCCTAAGCACTGTACCTGGCTTCTTTTTGCTCAAGGCTAGCCCTCTGCCACTTGAGCCACAGTGCCACTTCTGTCCTTCTATGTATGTGGTGCTGGGGAATCGAACCCAGAGCTTCATGTATATGAGGCACTCTTGCCACTAGGCCATATTCCCAGCCCTAATTGGATGTTTTTTAAAGTAATTTTCTTTTTTATTTTATTTTATTTTTATTTTTTATTTTTAGTAATTTTCTTATTGATAGTAACTAAACAGTAGCATTTTAACTAATGGCTCTGCACGTTTTATCACTTTAGAATTTTTTATTTGTTTTGTTTTTGTTGCCAGTCCTGGGGCTTGGACTCAGGGCCTGAGCACTGTCCCTGGCTTCTTTTTGCTCTAGGCTAGCACTCTACCTTTTGAGCCACAGTGCCACTTCCGGCTTTTTTTCTACATATGTGGTGCTGAGGAATTGAACCCAGGGCTTCAGGTATACGAGGTGAGCACTTTACCACTAGGCCATATTCTCAGCCCCCACTTTAGAATTTTTATCATTTGACAGTTACATTTGCTATGTTTTTCTATTGAGTTTGCTACTGTGCTTTTAAATGTCTACTGTACTGTTCATACGAAAATTATTATTGTTGTTTTTGTATGTATGCTGGTATTGGAGTTAAGGGCCTTATTCTCTCATTCGGCTTTGCACTCAAAGTTGGTGCTTTACCACTTGAATCATGCTTCTACATCTGGCCTTTGCTGGTTAGAGATAAGACTCACAAACTTTTCTGCCTGAGCTGACTTCAAACCATGATCCTCAGATCTCAGCCTCCTGTGTAGCTAGGATTACAGGCATGAGCTACCAGTGCCTAGCAAACACTTCTTTAAATTTAATTTTATAGTCAAGGTGACATGCCAGAGGGGCTACATACCTCAGGAAGCATTTTTTAATTAAAAAGAGTGAGAGAGAAAGCAACTTCAACCAACTGCTTCACTTGGGACATAAGCCTTGTAGACTATGCACCATAGCTATAACCAGGAGATAGGAAGACAAACCAGAGAGTTGTGTGAGGGTGACTCCATATCTTCCATTTAGTGAACATTTTCACACTAGAGGTTTACTCTTAGTGTCACTGGTGGAAGCTCCACCTGAGGGAACATCTCACCACCACCTTCACAACAAGACACACAGCCTCTCAGCTAGGAAGCACAGAGCCAAAAGCAAAACCTGGATCTGTCTCCTTGAAGGCTGGAGCGCTTTCCCTGCCCCCTGTGTGGCAAGGTGACTAGCAGATCCGATGAACCCCTGGGAGAAAACTTCCGATCACTCCATTTAGCTTTGAGATGAAACCACTCACAAATGACTCGAAACGCTGCCAAGCTTGACCAGATGAGCCTCAGGAAGGCTGAAGAACGGAGTGTCCAGCGGCCTGTGTGACAGGGTGGCCAAGCGAGCTAGCGAGGGAGTGGACCGTGTGATGGATGACTTGTGATGGGTACATGATGGCTCTGTGGAATGGGGGTGCTGCAGTAGGAGGAATGCAAATGGGGCACAGCGAGCCGGATGGCGGAAGAGAGGGCAGGTTTCCATGCCATTTACCTTGCCCACATTTCCTTTCATTTCAGATGTTTTCAAGTCAGCAAACATTCACTGAGCATCTACTACATAGAAGATACAGTTCCATCAGCCTGGGGAAAGACATATGGGGACAAAGGTGAATCATATTTACTGCCTTTGAGGGCTGCGGATATAAAAGGGGGGCATGTGGGGATGACAGCATGATCCAAACAGCAAAGTGATCGTTGCAGTAAAGACAGCGAAAGGCTCCTGACTGGGGGGCATCAGTGAGAGCTTGTCAGAGGAGAGGAGGCTTGCAGTGGGCTCTGACGAGCCAGGCTCATTGTGCTAGGCTGTGGAGTAAGAAAGTATCCAGGCAGCTGTGCCAAAGTGGAACCTCCCATGCCTTTTTTGTTTAGATTGCTGGCCTAGGGGTAGGGGCTCCTGAAAGAATGTCCAGCTGCCATGGTTTTGTCTCTAGCTCCAGGCCTTCCTACTGAGAGCTCAAAGCTGTCTCATCTCCCAGGTGTGCTACTACTTGGACTGTAGTCCCATCTTGGGTTCAGAAGATACTGGTGGGTGGGGCTCTTCCTCCTTTAAGGACAAGCCCATCCCTTCCTGTCCCCAGTGTATCGTCAGCCACCAAGCCAGGTATTGGGCCAAGGAGAAGGCAGAGCTGGGGGAAGAGGGGTGTTTGCTACCATCTGGTAGTTTGGCTCTGGCCTAGTCTTTTCCTGAACTTCCTCAAGGGACTCAAAAGGACATTAGGCCACTTCTCTAGGTAAATCTGTATACCAGGCCTGGATCTGCTTAGAGAAACATGGTCGTTTCTGCTGCTAGAAGGAAGCAAAGGCGACTCCTCCTCCTCCCTTCTTTGTGTGCTGACTTGTTCCCAGCCAAGAAGCCCCAGGCAGCCCTTCTGAAGCCTGGAGTGGAGGTTCCTGGCCCCTCTAAAGGGATTATGTGTCTGCTGAGCATATAGCTGAGGCCAGATTCTCCTTCTGAGTGTCTGCCTCCCTCCCCCCCTTCCCTTAGCAGAGGATAAGGGGCCCTCTCTGACACTTGCATTTGGATCTCAGGACAGAGGTGACTAATCCTAACAGAATCAGCATGTGTTCTCATCCCTCCGGCCCAGCCTGATATTGTTACCAGATGAGAACATGTCTTATTGGGTTTCACTTTGATGGCTGTGGAGACAGCACTTTGAGTAACAGGCAGCCACACGGTGTCCTGAATAACCCTGGACCCTCCTCCTCTGTTTTGGGTAGGCTGGGGCCAGCTTGCTCTGGGGCTTTGGGACAGCACTCCATCCCCACTCTGCCCTACTGCCCCTCTCTTTTGAGATAGGACCTTAGATTGCCCCAGAGGGTTGGGAGGTGGCTTTGTGTCCCAGCTGTTTCTCCCTACTAAATCCTGGCTGCAGACATGGGGTCCTGGGCTCCTAGCCGGGCCTCTTCAGACTAATGCTCTCCACTTTTTCTCTCTCTGGAGATGAACATCTGCAACAAGCCCTCCAACAAGACAGCTCCTGAGAAGAGTGTGTGGACAGCGCCTGCGCAGGCCAGTGGACCCTCCCCAGAGCTGCAGGGCCAGCGGTCCCGCCGGAATGGGTGGAGCTGGCCCCCTCATCCACTCCAGATTGTGGCCTGGCTGCTGTATATCTTCTTCGCTGTGATTGGCTTTGGGGTCCTTGTTCCTCTCCTGCCTCACCACTGGGTTCCTGCTGGCTATGCTGTATCCTTGAGAAATTGTGGGATTGGTGCACGAAAAAGGAGGGCAATGGATAGCCAGAAAGCAGAGGCCTGAGGCTGGGCTCAGAATTTCAGGAAGCATAGGGTGGGGCTGAAAAATATGAGCCAGATCCTTCTCTGGCTTCCAGCCCCCCTACCTGACCCCTCATCTCAAGGGCCGACTAGACAGCCCTGAAGTACTGTGGAGCATTTAAAACTCCATGTAGAGGGGATCTTATCAGCAGAGGCGCCGCTGAAGCCTGCAGAAAGAGTCTCAAAGCTCCTTCAGCCAGGCTTTGTCTAAAGCTAAAGAATTGACAAATTAGGGAGTGAGTATTTCGTTTGTAAAATCATTTGTCATGGTAGAATTCTTTCACAGTAAGTTTCTTTCCTGGTATACATAAAATATGGTTTTATTTACAGACCGATTATTATACTATACCCAGAACTGTTTGTAGTAAGCTTACTGATTTTTTTTTTTTTTTGCCAGTCCTGGTGTTTGAACTCAGGGCCCCGGCATTGTCCCTGAACTTCTTTTGCTTAAGGCTAGCACTCTACCACTTGAGCCACAGCACCACTTCTGGCTTTTTCTATTTATGTAGTACTGAGGAATCGAACCCAGGGCTTCATGCATGCTAGGCAAGCACTCTACCACTAATCCACATTCCCAGCCCTGATTTTTTTTTTTAATTAAACCATAGTCAGGCACTAGTGACTCCCACCTGTAATCCTAGCTACTCAAGAGGCTGAGATCTGAGGATTGATATTTGAAGCCAGCCTGGGTAGGAATGTCTGTGAGGCTCTTACCAGCAGAAAAGTGGGTGTGAAGCTGTGACTGACTTAAAGTGGTAGAGCTCTAGCCTTGAGCAGAAAAGCTCAGAAACTGTGCCCTGGCCCTGAGTTCAAGCCCATGACTGCTCAAGCCCTGGCTATAAGTCCTTGGAGCAGAGGGCATGGCTGCAAAGGCGGGGAGTTCTTCCCGTGTCCTGGTACCAGGGTGAGCTTGAGAACCTGGGATGCAGAATCGCCTTGGTCCTAGCTCAGCTCCTTCAGGACTCTGCATGGCTGAGTAGCTTCTCCAGCTCTCTGGGCCTCCCCTGTGTGTCTGCAAGGATTCTGCTTGCTTTCCCCTGGGGGAGAGGGAGGAAGAGCGTACTAGGAAGTACATGAGCACCGGAAGGCGTGGCCACAGTGAGGGCACCGGAGAGGAGAGGGACACGGGAGAAAGCAGCCATCCTCACAGAGGATCATGGTGGGACCTCCTGATTCACTGGAACCCAGCGCCTCATCACCAGCTCTGAATGAGAAGCTGGACTTCCATGAGTGGACCAACAGACCTTAGTGAGGTTGAGTGGAATTGTCATGGACATTCTCCCCGTGGCGTGGAGTGGTTCCATCCCTTACTCAGGATTATCTGTATTCTGCCATCGGGGTGCCTGTGAAATCAGATTAATAACCACGTAGTTTGAAATAAGTAGGGTCAGAGTAAATAACCGCAAAGAAACCTAACTTGCACTTACTGAGTACTCACACGGGCCAGGTACTGTGTCAGCTAAGGGAGGTATTCTCACCATGTTACTAATGAAGAAACAAGCTCAGAGAGGGCAAGTGAGTTCCTAAGGTCACCCAGCTGGCACTCAGGCCAGAAGGGCTGCTCAGGCAACCGGACTGAGGAAGTGCGATCGTTGGTGTTTCAGTTCCCCCCAACCCCCAGTTCATTGTCTTATCACTCCCAGAGCCACCAGGTCTGGAACCCTGGCTCAGGCTCTGTGGCTTCGTCACAGCCTCCTCCTTTCTGCAGACCCTCTCAGGGATCTTGAGTAATGAAGTACCAGCTTCTGCCTCCAACTGGCCTATGCTTTAGAGATGCAAGATGAACTTTGTGTGCCAGGTGGCCAGCTAGATAGAAGCAAAGCAGGCGAGTTGAACATGGCAGTCCACCGAATGTGAAGTGTGGGGTAGGGACTCAGACAACAGACTGCAGAAGTCGAAGGAGACCATGTGCACCTGTCCAGCACATACCCACTGTTCACAGCTCTCCTCTCCTTACGTGCTGTTGGCAAGAGGACTCCCTCCTGTGCTGATACCCAGTCATCAAGCCCTATTGACCTTACTTCCTTTGTAGCTGCAGAATCTGCACCTTTTCCTTCCCACTGCACTCTGCCTGTCTGCCATCGCTGGCCATTTAGTTACTGTGCTCTCTCACTCTTGGCATTCTGCATTCCTGCAGCCTGAGTGCCCTTAAAAAAAAACCTGAGGGCTGGGGATATAGCCTAGTGGCAAGAGTGCCTGCCTCGGATACACGAGGCCTTAGGTTCGATTCCCCAGCACCACATATACAGAAAACGGCCAGAAGCGGCGCTGTGGCTCAAGTGGCAGAGTGCTAGCCTTGAGCGGGAAGAAGCCAGGGACAGTGCTCAGGCCCTGAGTCCAAGGCCCAGGACTGCCCCCCCACCCCCCAAAAAAAAAAAAAAAAACCTGAAATCTGATCCTTGCATGTTTCTAGCTCCCGAACCCTGTAGTGGCTTCTTCCTGCCTGCCGGAATGAGGCTGTCTGCACCTGCGCTCTGCCTGTCTGTCTCCTCAGCTTCCTTTGCCACAATTTCCCTGTTCTTTGTTTCAATAATACATGTCAATGCCTGGAAGCTCCCTGCTCCTCTACCTAGACCCAATACCCAGCTAGTCAGAAGTTGAGAACTTGCAGTTTATGGTACTCATATTTTGTAAAAGTTAAGGAATAATTAACACACAAAACACACAGATCTTTTCTACAGGTGTATTTAGAAAAGCACATGTTGCTTTAACATTCAGAGATTGCACATAAAATCCCAGATTTCTAGTTTCATTTGAAGAGGTGGAACTTGGCAACATGGGCCCTCAGTGTTTTTTGGTGTTTTTTTTTTTGGTGCTGCTCCTGGGACTTGAATTCAGGGCCTGGGCGCTGAGCATTTCTGCTCAAGGTTAGCGCTCTACTACTTGGTCCATAGCTTCACTTCTGGCTTTTTTGGTTAGCTAATTGGAAAGTCTCACAGATTTCCTGCCCAGCCTGGCTTCGAACTGTGCTTCTCAGACTTAAGCCTCCTGAGTAGCTAGGGTTACAGGTGTGAGTCACCAGCCCCTGGCAGGCCTTTCGTATGGCAGTCATGAGCTGAGACCACACATCAGCCACCACTCTGGTTGGCACCTTGCATGTTCCCAGTAGCCACAGTACCCAGCCTGGCCCCTTTCCTCTACATTAGCTCCAGGGCCTGCTCTCCATTCCTCTCCAAGCCTCAGCCAAGATGATACTGCCTCGGGAAGCCTTCTGGAGCCCTTAAGACTAGATGAGGCACTCAGTTACAACACCCCTACCCACAGTCTTCTTTGTAATTAACCTGTCATTTGGTTCATGTTTGCATTTTCCACGAGTCTGTAGGCTCCTCAGGACTGGGGACCACATCTTTCCATGCCCCTCAGTGCCTGGCCTCAGTAAATACTTGAAAGAATGAGCCCCGTAGGTGGGTGGGAGAAGGGTAGGAGCAGGCAGGAAGCTGAAAGTTTGCCCACAGTCTGTCTATGAGAGGCTGGAATAGTGAGATGCAGTACCAAGAAGGAAGAAGGGGCTAGAGGGTGAAAAAGAGCTTTGGCCCTGATCTGAGGCATGAACTTTCATCAGGAGAAACATCCAGAGCCTCTGTAGGAGTTTTAAGAAGGGAAGGATTTAGGTTTTCTTTGTATAAGCTTTTGGAGGCTCACTTCTTGGCCACATGAAGTGTAGGCTCAGGGGAATGTAGATGGGAAGGGCAGAGTCAGTAGCTCTCAGAGTGACCCGGGAAAAAGGTGAAGGCTTGACAGGTAGCTGTGGCCATGGGGATAGAGAGGTCAGTGATGGCCAGAGTTTTGCCTCTTTCAAGCATAAGGCATAGTCTGGCTCCTGCAGACATGTAGAAGGCTTTGGCTGCTGGGAGGGGGAGGAAACAAAGTTGAACAGTTGCTAAGTGAAGGATGGATGAATGATGGGTGGGGCCCTAATAGTGGGGCTGATGTCTGTCATGCTAGCAAGAGAATGGGGGAGCAGGGAGAATGGATGAGTAGAGAATGGGAGGGTAGATGTCTGCCTGGGTGGAATCTAAGGTTGGGTTTTTACACAGTCAAACTTGCAGCGAGTTGTCAGCATACTCATCCCCTGCATTTGGCTCAGTACTTGGCAGCTAGGCTTGGCAAGTGCTTCCTTTCAGCTCCAGTAATTGGTCCTGCTGCCCCTGCGAGGCTCTGAACATGTCAGGTCATTGCAGACACTTCAGTGTCTAGGCCCTAAGTGCCTGGACTCTAGGTGGGGCAGGCAGCAAGTGGATGAGCCCCATCTGTAAATGATTCTCCATCTGGCCCCAGCTGCTAACTGGGGGTGGCTCTTTCTTGCAGCTGACTTCCTGCAAAAGCAAGACAAACAAGCTCAGAATTTTAACCTTAGGTCCCCACACCTCCATGATGTCTTTCAGTCTCACTTCATCTTCTGGAATCAGAAACCAGAGATTGGCCTGAGATCAGATCAGGCCGGGCCTGTACCAGGAGTGGTGGTAGGCTCGTATCAGGCCTGGAGTGATGAGCTAATATCCTATGGTTAGACTCGTTGGTAGCAGCATCAGGGTTTGCTGTGTGAGCTGTTACCATCCATCTTGTGATCAGGGGTCTGTCTGCTGCAGAGGGTTGATGAGGAGGCTCCTGGGGGGGGGGGGGCTGGAAATAGGAGGTGGCACTGAGGGAATTTTTGCACAATGGGAGTGGCATAGAGGTATGGAGTCCTTAACCTCCTGGGCCAGTGCATGGGTGCCATCTTTGTGGGCCACCTTGTGGTGCACCTGACTGCCGTCTCCATCGATCCGGCAGATGCCAACGTGCGGGACAAGAGCTATTCTGGGCCCTTGCCCATCTTCAACCGCAGCCAACATGCACACGTCATTGAAGATCTGCACTGCAACCTGTGCGACGTGGATGTGTGAGTGTGTGACTGTGTGTGCATGGTGTGTGTGAGCTGTGAGTGTTCCTGGTGATCTGGCAGCTGGCTTTAGGGTGGAGACACCAGGGCTTCACGGTTATCCTGATGTCTCAGAACCCTGTGTTTGAATTGGGTGTCAAGAAGATGAGAAGAAGATGGGGAGAAAACATGAATAGTGCTTGGTACTAACACAACTTCAGGGGTCGGGGGAAGTACTAGGGTTTGAACTCAAGGCTTCATGCTTGCTAGGCAAACACACTACCATTTGAACCAGGCCTCCAGTCCTTCCTTGCATTAGTTATTTTCCACTAGGGTCTTTAATTTTTGTTGGGCTGCTGCAGTTGGGCTGAGACTGCTGGTCTCAGACTACCATCCTCCTCACCTCTAACCCCTCTTCTAAGTAGGAGCACAGGCATGTGTCACCATACCTAATTTATTTGTTGAGATGGGGTTTCCCTAGTGTCTGCCAGGGCTGATCTCAATTTTCCCTTTCAAGTAGTAGAGATCACAGACAAACACATTTGTCACAAACATTTCTCAGTGATTTAAGTCTTCCAGTAACACCCCCATTGCTCTAGCACCAGGTAAGGACAGGAGAGTTAACACGAGTACCCTGTGCTAAGTACTGTGCACAAACATCTGTGGGCAGCAGCTTTCTCCTGTCATAGAGGAAGAAGTGACATGGCTACTGAGCAGCAGAAGTAGGGACACAATGCCAGTTACCTGCACAACTCCCTTGGGGCAGGTGGCAGCTTCTCTTTCTGTGTTACTTATTAGAAGTCTGAGGCCCAAAAATGGTCAAGTGTGAAGCACCACCAATCCTCCCCTGAATGGCCCTGGTGCCTCTCTACTAGGACCCTTTTCTCTTCTGGAGCTTTCTAGTTTCCCAGCCTCAGGTAAGGATGAAGCATGGGGTAGGTTGTGTGGCCCAAAGCCAGCTTCACTCTTGGAATCTGAAGACTCAGACAGCCTGTTTGTTAAAAGGATCTGTCCACAAGGAAGAAAACCCACAGCGCCTAGGCATTGAGGACTTGGCGCTGGGCCATCCTGTCATTTCTAGGCACCAGCTGGCACTTATTTCTAATGGTTCCGCTGGTAGTTGGCTCCTATTGCAGGGTTTGTCCTGTTCTGGGGAGGAGGGCATGCTCTGTTCTTCCACAATCTTTTGGGTCTTCTGTGGACCCTCTGGCCTTCTGACTCTTCTAAGGTCAGACCCCTGCTTATGAGGCCTCCCCTCACCTGTCCCATGCAGTGAGCCCCCTTAATGCCCACCTGGATGGCAGCTCACGCCCCTCCTTTTGGCACGCTTCTGATTGGCCCACACAAGTTGAGCTTTTCTGAAAGAATGTCAGTAAGATTCGTCTAGAATGGCATGGAAGCTGACTTCAAAACAGCTGTCAGGAAGAACAATGAAGCCGTAGTCCTAGTGGCTTGTCTTTCTTCCACCCTGGGCCCCATACCTGCGTCTTCTGGCTTGCCAGAGGTCCTTGCTTGGAAAGGAAGCTCCTTTTCAGTTTCGTACAGCCATGACGTGGTACGAAGTCCAGCAGCAGGACCCCCGAAGCCCTGAGCTGCCCTTCTTCCCGTTTTGGGAGCGCCGCCTCGCCCAGGGCTTTCCCCCGCGGTCCCGCCAGAGGGCGCGCGCTCCCCACCGCAGCGCTCCTTGGTGGGGCTGGGGCGCTCGGGGATGGGGCCCCGAGCCTCGCGCTGGGGGTTCACCGACTGGGGCCCACCTGCCCCGGCGGCCACGGCGGGTAGGATGCGCCCTCCGACCTCGTGGTTCCTTCTGCCCGTAGGAGCGCCCGCTCCAAGCACTGCAGCGCCTGCAACAAGTGCGTGTGCGGCTTCGACCACCACTGCAAATGGCTCAACAACTGCGTGGGAGAAAGGAACTACCGGTGAGCGCGGCCCGCGCGAGGTGTGGGTGCTGTGTGAGCCTGACTCCTGGGGTGTGCGCCGGGGGTGTGGGCGGGGCCGCCGAGGGCGCGGTTAGGGCCTCCCGCCCTGCTGGCCCCCAGGAAGAGGGGGCCATCTTCGGTTTGGGCTCCTGAGGACTTGGCGATCGGGGCTGTGCCTTCCCCCCACCCCCTCCCCGCACCCGGCCTTCTGAGCCGATCGCCCTTATAAAACTGGAGCTCCCTGGTGCTGACAGCTGCCCGTGGTCGGGCCAGGCTTTTTCTACACAGCGTGGCGTCTGCTTTATTGGGCGTCCTGCTCCTGGTGCTGG